>NC_074696.1:43881658-45345707 GCF_029448725.1 Salvelinus fontinalis | reverse complement strand
ACAGAAAGTGTCTCTATGGGATCTCCTCTACTCAAAATACATCACAGAGGAGAGAAGGAGAGAGCTTGTGCAGCAGTATAAATCTGGAGCAATCCCTATTGAACGCTTCATGGAGATTATCCTAGCAAATATTCAACAAAAGACTACCACCACAATAACCACATCATCTTCAGTGACAACATGCACACCACCACCTGAGACAAAGTCAGAGAAAACAACCATTACCACAACAACCACAGAGACAAGCTTCCATGGTATCAGGAAGGATGTCACCGCTGGCGAGCTGCTTGCCTCAAAAATCATTGACAAGAAACTCTATGAAGACCTCAACACAGGAAAAGTCACAGTGAACCAAGTGAGTGAAATGGACTCAGTACACAAGTACCTGGAGGGAACTAATAGCATTGCAGGTGTATATGTTCAGTCCACCAAACAGACCATGAGCATCTACGAGGCCAAATCCAAAGGTCTTCTAACTCCTGGAACCTCCCTGGTTCTGCTGGAGGCTCAAGCTGCCACTGGATTTGTCATTGACCCAGTGAAGAACAAGAAGCTCTCTGTAGAAGAGGCAGCCGCTCAAGGTGTGGTTGGGAACGAGTGGAAGAACAAACTGCTTTCAGCAGAGAGGGCAGTCACTGGATACAAAGATCCCTACACAGGAAACACTATTTCCTTGTTCCAGGCCTTGAAAAAGGATCTAATTGTCAAGGACCATGGAATTCGCCTTCTTGAGGCACAGATTGCAACTGGTGGAATCATCGATCCAGTGTACAGTCATAGAGTGCCAGTAGAGGTGGCGTACCAGAGAGGATACTTTGATGAGGAAATGAACCAGATCCTCGATGACCCTGACGATGACACCAAGGGCTTTTTTGACCCCAACACACAAGAGAACCTCACCTACCTGCAGCTTGTGGAGAGGTGTGTGACAGACCCAGATACTGGCCTTAGCTTACTCGTAATTGTCAAAAAAGGAGAGTTTTACTTCTTCATTGATGAGCAAACCAAGAACATTCTAAAGGCTATGACAACAACTAAGGCCGGAGGCAAATTTCAAGGACAGAAAGTGTCTCTATGGGATCTCCTCTACTCAAAATACATCACAGAGGAGAGAAGGAGAGAGCTTGTGCAGCAGTATAAATCTGGAGCAATCCCTATTGAACGCTTCATGGAGATTATCCTAGCAAATATTCAACAAAAGACTACCACCACAATAACCACAACATCTTCAGTGACAACATGCACACCACCACCTGAGACAAAGTCAGAGAAAACAACCATTACCACAACAACCACAGAGACAAGCTTCCATGGTATCAGGAAGGATGTCACCGCTGGCGAGCTGCTTGCCTCAAAAATCATTGACAAGAAACTCTATGAAGACCTCAACACAGGAAAAGTCACAGTGAACCAAGTGAGTGAAATGGACTCAGTACACAAGTACCTGGAGGGAACTAATAGCATTGCAGGTGTATATGTTCAGTCCACCAAACAGACCATGAGCATCTACGAGGCCAAATCCAAAGGTCTTCTAACTCCTGGAACCTCCCTGGTTCTGCTGGAGGCTCAAGCTGCCACTGGATTTGTCATTGACCCAGTGAAGAACAAGAAGCTCTCTGTAGAAGAGGCAGCCGCTCAAGGTGTGGTTGGGAACGAGTGGAAGAACAAACTGCTTTCAGCAGAGAGGGCAGTCACTGGATACAAAGATCCCTACACAGGAAACACTATTTCCTTGTACCAGGCCTTGAAAAAGGATCTAATTGTCAAGGACCATGGAATTCGCCTTCTTGAGGCACAGATTGCAACTGGTGGAATCATCGATCCAGTGTACAGTCATAGAGTGCCAGTAGAGGTGGCGTACCAGAGAGGATACTTTGATGAGGAAATGAACCAGATCCTCGATGACCCTGACGATGACACCAAGGGCTTTTTTGACCCCAACACACAAGAGAACCTCACCTACCTGCAGCTTGTGGAGAGGTGTGTGACAGACCCAGATACTGGCCTTAGCTTACTCGTAATTGTCAAAAAAGGAGAGTTTTACTTCTTCATTGATGAGCAAACCAAGAACATTCTAAAGGCTATGACAACAACTAAGGCCGGAGGCAAATTTCAAGGACAGAAAGTGTCTCTATGGGATCTCCTCTACTCAAAATACATCACAGAGGAGAGAAGGAGAGAGCTTGTGCAGCAGTATAAATCTGGAGCAATCCCTATTGAACGCTTCATGGAGATTATCCTAGCAAATATTCAACAAAAGACTACCACCACAATAACCACAACATCTTCAGTGACAACATGCACACCACCACCTGAGACAAAGTCAGAGAAAACAACCATTACCACAACAACCACAGAGACAAGCTTCCATGGTATCAGGAAGGATGTCAGCGCTGGCGAGCTGCTTGCCTCAAAAATCATTGACAAGAAACTCTATGAAGACCTCAACACGGGAAAAGTCACAGTGAACCAAGTGAGTGAAATGGACTCAGTACACAAGTACCTGGAGGGAACTAATAGCATTGCAGGTGTATATGTTCAGTCCACCAAACAGACCATGAGCATTTACGAGGCCAAATCCAAAGGTCTTCTAACTCCTGGAACCTCCCTGGTTCTGCTGGAGGCTCAAGCTGCCACTGGATTTGTCATTGACCCAGTGAAGAACAAGAAGCTCTCTGTAGAAGAGGCAGCCGCTCAAGGTGTGGTTGGGAACGAGTGGAAGAACAAACTGCTTTCAGCAGAGAGGGCAGTCACTGGATACAAAGATCCCTACACAGGAAACACTATTTCCTTGTTCCAGGCCTTGAAAAAGGATCTAATTGTCAAGGACCATGGAATTCGCCTTCTTGAGGCACAGATTGCAACTGGTGGAATCATCGATCCAGTGTACAGTCATAGAGTGCCAGTAGAGGTGGCGTACCAGAGAGGATACTTTGATGAGGAAATGAACCAGATCCTCGATGACCCTGACGATGACACCAAGGGCTTTTTTGACCCCAACACACAAGAGAACCTCACCTACCTGCAGCTTGTGGAGAGGTGTGTGACAGACCCAGATACTGGCCTTAGCTTACTCGTAATTGTCAAAAAAGGAGAGTTTTACTTCTTCATTGATGAGCAAACCAAGAACATTCTAAAGGCTATGACAACAACTAAGGCCGGAGGCAAATTTCAAGGACAGAAAGTGTCTCTATGGGATCTCCTCTACTCAAAATACATCACAGAGGAGAGAAGGAGAGAGCTTGTGCAGCAGTATAAATCTGGAGCAATCCCTATTGAACGCTTCATGGAGATTATCCTAGCAAATATTCAACAAAAGACTACCACCACAATAACCACAACATCTTCAGTGACAACATGCACACCACCACCTGAGACAAAGTCAGAGAAAACAACCATTACCACAACAACCACAGAGACAAGCTTCCATGGTATCAGGAAGGATGTCAGCGCTGGCGAGCTGCTTGCCTCAAAAATCATTGACAAGAAACTCTATGAAGACCTCAACACGGGAAAAGTCACAGTGAACCAAGTGAGTGAAATGGACTCAGTACACAAGTACCTGGAGGGAACTAATAGCATTGCAGGTGTATATGTTCAGTCCACCAAACAGACCATGAGCATCTACGAGGCCAAATCCAAAGGTCTTCTAACTCCTGGAACCTCCCTGGTTCTGCTGGAGGCTCAAGCTGCCACTGGATTTGTCATTGACCCAGTGAAGAACAAGAAGCTCTCTGTAGAAGAGGCAGCCGCTCAAGGTGTGGTTGGGAACGAGTGGAAGAACAAACTGCTTTCAGCAGAGAGGGCAGTCACTGGATACAAAGATCCCTACACAGGAAACACTATTTCCTTGTTCCAGGCCTTGAAAAAGGATCTAATTGTCAAGGACCATGGAATTCGCCTTCTTGAGGCACAGATTGCAACTGGTGGAATCATCGATCCAGTGTACAGTCATAGAGTGCCAGTAGAGGTGGCGTACCAGAGAGGATACTTTGATGAGGAAATGAACCAGATCCTCGATGACCCTGACGATGACACCAAGGGCTTTTTTGACCCCAACACACAAGAGAACCTCACCTACCTGCAGCTTGTGGAGAGGTGTGTGACAGACCCAGATACTGGCCTTAGCTTACTCGTAATTGTCAAAAAAGGAGAGTTTTACTTCTTCATTGATGAGCAAACCAAGAACATTCTAAAGGCTATGACAACAACTAAGGCCGGAGGCAAATTTCAAGGACAGAAAGTGTCTCTATGGGATCTCCTCTACTCAAAATACATCACAGAGGAGAGAAGGAGAGAGCTTGTGCAGCAGTATAAATCTGGAGCAATCCCTATTGAACGCTTCATGGAGATTATCCTAGCAAATATTCAACAAAAGACTCCCACCACAATAACCACAACATCTTCAGTGACAACATGCACACCACCACCTGAGACAAAGTCAGAGAAAACAACCATTACCACAACAACCACAGAGACAAGCTTCCATGGTATCAGGAAGGATGTCACCGCTGGCGAGCTGCTTGCCTCAAAAATCATTGACAAGAAACTCTATGAAGACCTCAACACAGGAAAAGTCACAGTGAACCAAGTGAGTGAAATGGACTCAGTACACAAGTACCTGGAGGGAACTAATAGCATTGCAGGTGTATATGTTCAGTCCACCAAACAGACCATGAGCATCTACGAGGCCAAATCCAAAGGTCTTCTAACTCCTGGAACCTCCCTGGTTCTGCTGGAGGCTCAAGCTGCCACTGGATTTGTCATTGACCCAGTGAAGAACAAGAAGCTCTCTGTAGAAGAGGCAGCCGCTCAAGGTGTGGTTGGGAACGAGTGGAAGAACAAACTGCTTTCAGCAGAGAGGGCAGTCACTGGATACAAAGATCCCTACACAGGAAACACTATTTCCTTGTTCCAGGCCTTGAAAAAGGATCTAATTGTCAAGGACCATGGAATTCGCCTTCTTGAGGCACAGATTGCAACTGGTGGAATCATCGATCCAGTGTACAGTCATAGAGTGCCAGTAGAGGTGGCGTACCAGAGAGGATACTTTGATGAGGAAATGAACCAGATCCTCGATGACCCTGACGATGACACCAAGGGCTTTTTTGACCCCAACACACAAGAGAACCTCACCTACCTGCAGCTTGTGGAGAGGTGTGTGACAGACCCAGATACTGGCCTTAGCTTACTCGTAATTGTCAAAAAAGGAGAGTTTTACTTCTTCATTGATGAGCAAACCAAGAACATTCTAAAGGCTATGACAACAACTAAGGCCGGAGGCAAATTTCAAGGACAGAAAGTGTCTCTATGGGATCTCCTCTACTCACAATACATCACAGAGGAGAGAAGGAGAGAGCTTGTGCAGCAGTATAAATCTGGAGCAATCCCTATTGAACGCTTCATGGAGATTATCCTAGCAAATATTCAACAAAAGACTACCACCACAATAACCACAACATCTTCAGTGACAACATGCACACCACCACCTGAGACAAAGTCAGAGAAAACAACCATTACCACAACAACCACAGAGACAAGCTTCCATGGTATCAGGAAGGATGTCACCGCTGGCGAGCTGCTTGCCTCAAAAATCATTGACAAGAAACTCTATGAAGACCTCAACACGGGAAAAGTCACAGTGAACCAAGTGAGTGAAATGGACTCAGTACACAAGTACCTGGAGGGAACTAATAGCATTGCAGGTGTATATGTTCAGTCCACCAAACAGACCATGAGCATCTACGAGGCCAAATCCAAAGGTCTTCTAACTCCTGGAACCTCCCTGGTTCTGCTGGAGGCTCAAGCTGCCACTGGATTTGTCATTGACCCAGTGAAGAACAAGAAGCTCTCTGTAGAAGAGGCAGCCGCTCAAGGTGTGGTTGGGAACGAGTGGAAGAACAAACTGCTTTCAGCAGAGAGGGCAGTCACTGGATACAAAGATCCCTACACAGGAAACACTATTTCCTTGTTCCAGGCCTTGAAAAAGGATCTAATTGTCAAGGACCATGGAATTCGCCTTCTTGAGGCACAGATTGCAACTGGTGGAATCATCGATCCAGTGTACAGTCATAGAGTGCCAGTAGAGGTGGCGTACCAGAGAGGATACTTTGATGAGGAAATGAACCAGATCCTCGATGACCCTGACGATGACACCAAGGGCTTTTTTGACCCCAACACACAAGAGAACCTCACCTACCTGCAGCTTGTGGAGAGGTGTGTGACAGACCCAGATACTGGCCTTAGCTTACTCGTAATTGTCAAAAAAGGAGAGTTTTACTTCTTCATTGATGAGCAAACCAAGAACATTCTAAAGGCTATGACAACAACTAAGGCCGGAGGCAAATTTCAAGGACAGAAAGTGTCTCTATGGGATCTCCTCTACTCAAAATACATCACAGAGGAGAGAAGGAGAGAGCTTGTGCAGCAGTATAAATCTGGAGCAATCCCTATTGAACGCTTCATGGAGATTATCCTAGCAAATATTCAACAAAAGACTACCACCACAATAACCACAACATCTTCAGTGACAACATGCACACCACCACCTGAGACAAAGTCAGAGAAAACAACCATTACCACAACAACCACAGAGACAAGCTTCCATGGTATCAGGAAGGATGTCACCGCTGGCGAGCTGCTTGCCTCAAAAATCATTGACAAGAAACTCTATGAAGACCTCAACACAGGAAAAGTCACAGTGAACCAAGTGAGTGAAATGGACTCAGTACACAAGTACCTGGAGGGAACTAATAGCATTGCAGGTGTATATGTTCAGTCCACCAAACAGACCATGAGCATCTACGAGGCCAAATCCAAAGGTCTTCTAACTCCTGGAACCTCCCTGGTTCTGCTGGAGGCTCAAGCTGCCACTGGATTTGTCATTGACCCAGTGAAGAACAAGAAGCTCTCTGTAGAAGAGGCAGCCGCTCAAGGTGTGGTTGGGAACGAGTGGAAGAACAAACTGCTTTCAGCAGAGAGGGCAGTCACTGGATACAAAGATCCCTACACAGGAAACACTATTTCCTTGTTCCAGGCCTTGAAAAAGGATCTAATTGTCAAGGACCATGGAATTCGCCTTCTTGAGGCACAGATTGCAACTGGTGGAATCATCGATCCAGTGTACAGTCATAGAGTGCCAGTAGAGGTGGCGTACCAGAGAGGATACTTTGATGAGGAAATGAACCAGATCCTCGATGACCCTGACGATGACACCAAGGGCTTTTTTGACCCCAACACACAAGAGAACCTCACCTACCTGCAGCTTGTGGAGAGGTGTGTGACAGACCCAGATACTGGCCTTAGCTTACTCGTAATTGTCAAAAAAGGAGAGTTTTACTTCTTCATTGATGAGCAAACCAAGAACATTCTAAAGGCTATGACAACAACTAAGGCCGGAGGCAAATTTCAAGGACAGAAAGTGTCTCTATGGGATCTCCTCTACTCAAAATACATCACAGAGGAGAGAAGGAGAGAGCTTGTGCAGCAGTATAAATCTGGAGCAATCCCTATTGAACGCTTCATGGAGATTATCCTAGCAAATATTCAACAAAAGACTACCACCACAATAACCACAACATCTTCAGTGACAACATGCACACCACCACCTGAGACAAAGTCAGAGAAAACAACCATTACCACAACAACCACAGAGACAAGCTTCCATGGTATCAGGAAGGATGTCACCGCTGGCGAGCTGCTTGCCTCAAAAATCATTGACAAGAAACTCTATGAAGACCTCAACACAGGAAAAGTCACAGTGAACCAAGTGAGTGAAATGGACTCAGTACACAAGTACCTGGAGGGAACTAATAGCATTGCAGGTGTATATGTTCAGTCCACCAAACAGACCATGAGCATCTACGAGGCCAAATCCAAAGGTCTTCTAACTCCTGGAACCTCCCTGGTTCTGCTGGAGGCTCAAGCTGCCACTGGATTTGTCATTGACCCAGTGAAGAACAAGAAGCTCTCTGTAGAAGAGGCAGCCGCTCAAGGTGTGGTTGGGAACGAGTGGAAGAACAAACTGCTTTCAGCAGAGAGGGCAGTCACTGGATACAAAGATCCCTACACAGGAAACACTATTTCCTTGTTCCAGGCCTTGAAAAAGGATCTAATTGTCAAGGACCATGGAATTCGCCTTCTTGAGGCACAGATTGCAACTGGTGGAATCATCGATCCAGTGTACAGTCATAGAGTGCCAGTAGAGGTGGCGTACCAGAGAGGATACTTTGATGAGGAAATGAACCAGATCCTCGATGACCCTGACGATGACACCAAGGGCTTTTTTGACCCCAACACACAAGAGAACCTCACCTACCTGCAGCTTGTGGAGAGGTGTGTGACAGACCCAGATACTGGCCTTAGCTTACTCGTAATTGTCAAAAAAGGAGAGTTTTACTTCTTCATTGATGAGCAAACCAAGAACATTCTAAAGGCTATGACAACAACTAAGGCCGGTGGCAAATTTCAAGGACAGAAAGTGTCTCTATGGGATCTCCTCTACTCAAAATACATCACAGAGGAGAGAAGGAGAGAGCTTGTGCAGCAGTATAAATCTGGAGCAATCCCTATTGAACGCTTCATGGAGATTATCCTAGCAAATATTCAACAAAAGACTACCACCACAATAACCACAACATCTTCAGTGACAACATGCACACCACCACCTGAGACAAAGTCAGAGAAAACAACCATTACCACAACAACCACAGAGACAAGCTTCCATGGTATCAGGAAGGATGTCACCGCTGGCGAGCTGCTTGCCTCAAAAATCATTGACAAGAAACTCTATGAAGACCTCAACACAGGAAAAGTCACAGTGAACCAAGTGAGTGAAATGGACTCAGTACACAAGTACCTGGAGGGAACTAATAGCATTGCAGGTGTATATGTTCAGTCCACCAAACAGACCATGAGCATCTACGAGGCCAAATCCAAAGGTCTTCTAACTCCTGGAACCTCCCTGGTTCTGCTGGAGGCTCAAGCTGCCACTGGATTTGTCATTGACCCAGTGAAGAACAAGAAGCTCTCTGTAGAAGAGGCAGCCGCTCAAGGTGTGGTTGGGAACGAGTGGAAGAACAAACTGCTTTCAGCAGAGAGGGCAGTCACTGGATACAAAGATCCCTACACAGGAAACACTATTTCCTTGT
This sequence comes from Salvelinus fontinalis, assembly GCF_029448725.1. Classification (NCBI taxonomy): domain Eukaryota; kingdom Metazoa; phylum Chordata; class Actinopteri; order Salmoniformes; family Salmonidae; genus Salvelinus; species Salvelinus fontinalis. The sequence continues at coordinate 45,336,558 of NC_074696.1, read as the reverse complement.
TCCAGGCCTTGAAAAAGGATCTAATTGTCAAGGACCATGGAATTCGCCTTCTTGAGGCACAGATTGCAACTGGTGGAATCATCGATCCAGTGTACAGTCATAGAGTGCCAGTAGAGGTGGCGTACCAGAGAGGATACTTTGATGAGGAAATGAACCAGATCCTCGATGACCCTGACGATGACACCAAGGGCTTTTTTGACCCCAACACACAAGAGAACCTCACCTACCTGCAGCTTGTGGAGAGGTGTGTGACAGACCCAGATACTGGCCTTAGCTTACTCGTAATTGTCAAAAAAGGAGAGTTTTACTTCTTCATTGATGAGCAAACCAAGAACATTCTAAAGGCTATGACAACAACTAAGGCCGGAGGCAAATTTCAAGGACAGAAAGTGTCTCTATGGGATCTCCTCTACTCAAAATACATCACAGAGGAGAGAAGGAGAGAGCTTGTGCAGCAGTATAAATCTGGAGCAATCCCTATTGAACGCTTCATGGAGATTATCCTAGCAAATATTCAACAAAAGACTACCACCACAATAACCACAACATCTTCAGTGACAACATGCACACCACCACCTGAGACAAAGTCAGAGAAAACAACCATTACCACAACAACCACAGAGACAAGCTTCCATGGTATCAGGAAGGATGTCACCGCTGGCGAGCTGCTTGCCTCAAAAATCATTGACAAGAAACTCTATGAAGACCTCAACACGGGAAAAGTCACAGTGAACCAAGTGAGTGAAATGGACTCAGTACACAAGTACCTGGAGGGAACTAATAGCATTGCAGGTGTATATGTTCAGTCCACCAAACAGACCATGAGCATCTACGAGGCCAAATCCAAAGGTCTTCTAACTCCTGGAACCTCCCTGGTTCTGCTGGAGGCTCAAGCTGCCACTGGATTTGTCATTGACCCAGTGAAGAACAAGAAGCTCTCTGTAGAAGAGGCAGCCGCTCAAGGTGTGGTTGGGAACGAGTGGAAGAACAAACTGCTTTCAGCAGAGAGGGCAGTCACTGGATACAAAGATCCCTACACAGGAAACACTATTTCCTTGTTCCAGGCCTTGAAAAAGGATCTAATTGTCAAGGACCATGGAATTCGCCTTCTTGAGGCACAGATTGCAACTGGTGGAATCATCGATCCAGTGTACAGTCATAGAGTGCCAGTAGAGGTGGCGTACCAGAGAGGATACTTTGATGAGGAAATGAACCAGATCCTCGATGACCCTGACGATGACACCAAGGGCTTTTTTGACCCCAACACACAAGAGAACCTCACCTACCTGCAGCTTGTGGAGAGGTGTGTGACAGACCCAGATACTGGCCTTAGCTTACTCGTAATTGTCAAAAAAGGAGAGTTTTACTTCTTCATTGATGAGCAAACCAAGAACATTCTAAAGGCTATGACAACAACTAAGGCCGGAGGCAAATTTCAAGGACAGAAAGTGTCTCTATGGGATCTCCTCTACTCAAAATACATCACAGAGGAGAGAAGGAGAGAGCTTGTGCAGCAGTATAAATCTGGAGCAATCCCTATTGAACGCTTCATGGAGATTATCCTAGCAAATATTCAACAAAAGACTACCACCACAATAACCACAACATCTTCAGTGACAACATGCACACCACCACCTGAGACAAAGTCAGAGAAAACAACCATTACCACAACAACCACAGAGACAAGCTTCCATGGTATCAGGAAGGATGTCACCGCTGGCGAGCTGCTTGCCTCAAAAATCATTGACAAGAAACTCTATGAAGACCTCAACACAGGAAAAGTCACAGTGAACCAAGTGAGTGAAATGGACTCAGTACACAAGTACCTGGAGGGAACTAATAGCATTGCAGGTGTATATGTTCAGTCCACCAAACAGACCATGAGCATCTACGAGGCCAAATCCAAAGGTCTTCTAACTCCTGGAACCTCCCTGGTTCTGCTGGAGGCTCAAGCTGCCACTGGATTTGTCATTGACCCAGTGAAGAACAAGAAGCTCTCTGTAGAAGAGGCAGCCGCTCAAGGTGTGGTTGGGAACGAGTGGAAGAACAAACTGCTTTCAGCAGAGAGGGCAGTCACTGGATACAAAGATCCCTACACAGGAAACACTATTTCCTTGTTCCAGGCCTTGAAAAAGGATCTAATTGTCAAGGACCATGGAATTCGCCTTCTTGAGGCACAGATTGCAACTGGTGGAATCATCGATCCAGTGTACAGTCATAGAGTGCCAGTAGAGGTGGCGTACCAGAGAGGATACTTTGATGAGGAAATGAACCAGATCCTCGATGACCCTGACGATGACACCAAGGGCTTTTTTGACCCCAACACACAAGAGAACCTCACCTACCTGCAGCTTGTGGAGAGGTGTGTGACAGACCCAGATACTGGCCTTAGCTTACTCGTAATTGTCAAAAAAGGAGAGTTTTACTTCTTCATTGATGAGCAAACCAAGAACATTCTAAAGGCTATGACAACAACTAAGGCCGGTGGCAAATTTCAAGGACAGAAAGTGTCTCTATGGGATCTCCTCTACTCAAAATACATCACAGAGGAGAGAAGGAGAGAGCTTGTGCAGCAGTATAAATCTGGAGCAATCCCTATTGAACGCTTCATGGAGATTATCCTAGCAAATATTCAACAAAAGACTACCACCACAATAACCACAACATCTTCAGTGACAACATGCACACCACCACCTGAGACAAAGTCAGAGAAAACAACCATTACCACAACAACCACAGAGACAAGCTTCCATGGTATCAGGAAGGATGTCACCGCTGGCGAGCTGCTTGCCTCAAAAATCATTGACAAGAAACTCTATGAAGACCTCAACACAGGAAAAGTCACAGTGAACCAAGTGAGTGAAATGGACTCAGTACACAAGTACCTGGAGGGAACTAATAGCATTGCAGGTGTATATGTTCAGTCCACCAAACAGACCATGAGCATCTACGAGGCCAAATCCAAAGGTCTTCTAACTCCTGGAACCTCCCTGGTTCTGCTGGAGGCTCAAGCTGCCACTGGATTTGTCATTGACCCAGTGAAGAACAAGAAGCTCTCTGTAGAAGAGGCAGCCGCTCAAGGTGTGGTTGGGAACGAGTGGAAGAACAAACTGCTTTCAGCAGAGAGGGCAGTCACTGGATACAAAGATCCCTACACAGGAAACACTATTTCCTTGTTCCAGGCCTTGAAAAAGGATCTAATTGTCAAGGACCATGGAATTCGCCTTCTTGAGGCACAGATTGCAACTGGTGGAATCATCGATCCAGTGTACAGTCATAGAGTGCCAGTAGAGGTGGCGTACCAGAGAGGATACTTTGATGAGGAAATGAACCAGATCCTCGATGACCCTGACGATGACACCAAGGGCTTTTTTGACCCCAACACACAAGAGAACCTCACCTACCTGCAGCTTGTGGAGAGGTGTGTGACAGACCCAGATACTGGCCTTAGCTTACTCGTAATTGTCAAAAAAGGAGAGTTTTACTTCTTCATTGATGAGCAAACCAAGAACATTCTAAAGGCTATGACAACAACTAAGGCCGGAGGCAAATTTCAAGGACAGAAAGTGTCTCTATGGGATCTCCTCTACTCAAAATACATCACAGAGGAGAGAAGGAGAGAGCTTGTGCAGCAGTATAAATCTGGAGCAATCCCTATTGAACGCTTCATGGAGATTATCCTAGCAAATATTCAACAAAAGACTACCACCACAATAACCACAACATCTTCAGTGACAACATGCACACCACCACCTGAGACAAAGTCAGAGAAAACAACCATTACCACAACAACCACAGAGACAAGCTTCCATGGTATCAGGAAGGATGTCACCGCTGGCGAGCTGCTTGCCTCAAAAATCATTGACAAGAAACTCTATGAAGACCTCAACACGGGAAAAGTCACAGTGAACCAAGTGAGTGAAATGGACTCAGTACACAAGTACCTGGAGGGAACTAATAGCATTGCAGGTGTATATGTTCAGTCCACCAAACAGACCATGAGCATCTACGAGGCCAAATCCAAAGGTCTTCTAACTCCTGGAACCTCCCTGGTTCTGCTGGAGGCTCAAGCTGCCACTGGATTTGTCATTGACCCAGTGAAGAACAAGAAGCTCTCTGTAGAAGAGGCAGCCGCTCAAGGTGTGGTTGGGAACGAGTGGAAGAACAAACTGCTTTCAGCAGAGAGGGCAGTCACTGGATACAAAGATCCCTACACAGGAAACACTATTTCCTTGTTCCAGGCCTTGAAAAAGGATCTAATTGTCAAGGACCATGGAATTCGCCTTCTTGAGGCACAGATTGCAACTGGTGGAATCATCGATCCAGTGTACAGTCATAGAGTGCCAGTAGAGGTGGCGTACCAGAGAGGATACTTTGATGAGGAAATGAACCAGATCCTCGATGACCCTGACGATGACACCAAGGGCTTTTTTGACCCCAACACACAAGAGAACCTCACCTACCTGCAGCTTGTGGAGAGGTGTGTGACAGACCCAGATACTGGCCTTAGCTTACTCGTAATTGTCAAAAAAGGAGAGTTTTACTTCTTCATTGATGAGCAAACCAAGAACATTCTAAAGGCTATGACAACAACTAAGGCCGGAGGCAAATTTCAAGGACAGAAAGTGTCTCTATGGGATCTCCTCTACTCAAAATACATCACAGAGGAGAGAAGGAGAGAGCTTGTGCAGCAGTATAAATCTGGAGCAATCCCTATTGAACGCTTCATGGAGATTATCCTAGCAAATATTCAACAAAAGACTACCACCACAATAACCACAACATCTTCAGTGACAACATGCACACCACCACCTGAGACAAAGTCAGAGAAAACAACCATTACCACAACAACCACAGAGACAAGCTTCCATGGTATCAGGAAGGATGTCACCGCTGGCGAGCTGCTTGCCTCAAAAATCATTGACAAGAAACTCTATGAAGACCTCAACACAGGAAAAGTCACAGTGAACCAAGTGAGTGAAATGGACTCAGTACACAAGTACCTGGAGGGAACTAATAGCATTGCAGGTGTATATGTTCAGTCCACCAAACAGACCATGAGCATCTACGAGGCCAAATCCAAAGGTCTTCTAACTCCTGGAACCTCCCTGGTTCTGCTGGAGGCTCAAGCTGCCACTGGATTTGTCATTGACCCAGTGAAGAACAAGAAGCTCTCTGTAGAAGAGGCAGCCGCTCAAGGTGTGGTTGGGAACGAGTGGAAGAACAAACTGCTTTCAGCAGAGAGGGCAGTCACTGGATACAAAGATCCCTACACAGGAAACACTATTTCCTTGTTCCAGGCCTTGAAAAAGGATCTAATTGTCAAGGACCATGGAATTCGCCTTCTTGAGGCACAGATTGCAACTGGTGGAATCATCGATCCAGTGTACAGTCATAGAGTGCCAGTAGAGGTGGCGTACCAGAGAGGATACTTTGATGAGGAAATGAACCAGATCCTCGATGACCCTGACGATGACACCAAGGGCTTTTTTGACCCCAACACACAAGAGAACCTCACCTACCTGCAGCTTGTGGAGAGGTGTGTGACAGACCCAGATACTGGCCTTAGCTTACTCGTAATTGTCAAAAAAGGAGAGTTTTACTTCTTCATTGATGAGCAAACCAAGAACATTCTAAAGGCTATGACAACAACTAAGGCCGGAGGCAAATTTCAAGGACAGAAAGTGTCTCTATGGGATCTCCTCTACTCAAAATACATCACAGAGGAGAGAAGGAGAGAGCTTGTGCAGCAGTATAAATCTGGAGCAATCCCTATTGAACGCTTCATGGAGATTATCCTAGCAAATATTCAACAAAAGACTACCACCACAATAACCACAACATCTTCAGTGACAACATGCACACCACCACCTGAGACAAAGTCAGAGAAAACAACCATTACCACAACAACCACAGAGACAAGCTTCCATGGTATCAGGAAGGATGTCACCGCTGGCGAGCTGCTTGCCTCAAAAATCATTGACAAGAAACTCTATGAAGACCTCAACACAGGAAAAGTCACAGTGAACCAAGTGAGTGAAATGGACTCAGTACACAAGTACCTGGAGGGAACTAATAGCATTGCAGGTGTATATGTTCAGTCCACCAAACAGACCATGAGCATCTACGAGGCCAAATCCAAAGGTCTTCTAACTCCTGGAACCTCCCTGGTTCTGCTGGAGGCTCAAGCTGCCACTGGATTTGTCATTGACCCAGTGAAGAACAAGAAGCTCTCTGTAGAAGAGGCAGCCGCTCAAGGTGTGGTTGGGAACGAGTGGAAGAACAAACTGCTTTCAGCAGAGAGGGCAGTCACTGGATACAAAGATCCCTACACAGGAAACACTATTTCCTTGTTCCAGGCCTTGAAAAAGGATCTAATTGTCAAGGACCATGGAATTCGCCTTCTTGAGGCACAGATTGCAACTGGTGGAATCATCGATCCAGTGTACAGTCATAGAGTGCCAGTAGAGGTGGCGTACCAGAGAGGATACTTTGATGAGGAAATGAACCAGATCCTCGATGACCCTGACGATGACACCAAGGGCTTTTTTGACCCCAACACACAAGAGAACCTCACCTACCTGCAGCTTGTGGAGAGGTGTGTGACAGACCCAGATACTGGCCTTAGCTTACTCGTAATTGTCAAAAAAGGAGAGTTTTACTTCTTCATTGATGAGCAAACCAAGAACATTCTAAAGGCTATGACAACAACTAAGGCCGGTGGCAAATTTCAAGGACAGAAAGTGTCTCTATGGGATCTCCTCTACTCAAAATACATCACAGAGGAGAGAAGGAGAGAGCTTGTGCAGCAGTATAAATCTGGAGCAATCCCTATTGAACGCTTCATGGAGATTATCCTAGCAAATATTCAACAAAAGACTACCACCACAATAACCACAACATCTTCAGTGACAACATGCACACCACCACCTGAGACAAAGTCAGAGAAAACAACCATTACCACAACAACCACAGAGACAAGCTTCCATGGTATCAGGAAGGATGTCACCGCTGGCGAGCTGCTTGCCTCAAAAATCATTGACAAGAAACTCTATGAAGACCTCAACACAGGAAAAGTCACAGTGAACCAAGTGAGTGAAATGGACTCAGTACACAAGTACCTGGAGGGAACTAATAGCATTGCAGGTGTATATGTTCAGTCCACCAAACAGACCATGAGCATCTACGAGGCCAAATCCAAAGGTCTTCTAACTCCTGGAACCTCCCTGGTTCTGCTGGAGGCTCAAGCTGCCACTGGATTTGTCATTGACCCAGTGAAGAACAAGAAGCTCTCTGTAGAAGAGGCAGCCGCTCAAGGTGTGGTTGGGAACGAGTGGAAGAACAAACTGCTTTCAGCAGAGAGGGCAGTCACTGGATACAAAGATCCCTACACAGGAAACACTATTTCCTTGTTCCAGGCCTTGAAAAAGGATCTAATTGTCAAGGACCATGGAATTCGCCTTCTTGAGGCACAGATTGCAACTGGTGGAATCATCGATCCAGTGTACAGTCATAGAGTGCCAGTAGAGGTGGCGTACCAGAGAGGATACTTTGATGAGGAAATGAACCAGATCCTCGATGACCCTGACGATGACACCAAGGGCTTTTTTGACCCCAACACACAAGAGAACCTCACCTACCTGCAGCTTGTGGAGAGGTGTGTGACAGACCCAGATACTGGCCTTAGCTTACTCGTAATTGTCAAAAAAGGAGAGTTTTACTTCTTCATTGATGAGCAAACCAAGAACATTCTAAAGGCTATGACAACAACTAAGGCCGGAGGCAAATTTCAAGGACAGAAAGTGTCTCTATGGGATCTCCTCTACTCAAAATACATCACAGAGGAGAGAAGGAGAGAGCTTGTGCAGCAGTATAAATCTGGAGCAATCCCTATTGAACGCTTCATGGAGATTATCCTAGCAAATATTCAACAAAAGACTACCACCACAATAACCACAACATCTTCAGTGACAACATGCACACCACCACCTGAGACAAAGTCAGAGAAAACAACCATTACCACAACAACCACAGAGACAAGCTTCCATGGTATCAGGAAGGATGTCACCGCTGGCGAGCTGCTTGCCTCAAAAATCATTGACAAGAAACTCTATGAAGACCTCAACACGGGAAAAGTCACAGTGAACCAAGTGAGTGAAATGGACTCAGTACACAAGTACCTGGAGGGAACTAATAGCATTGCAGGTGTATATGTTCAGTCCACCAAACAGACCATGAGCATCTACGAGGCCAAATCCAAAGGTCTTCTAACTCCTGGAACCTCCCTGGTTCTGCTGGAGGCTCAAGCTGCCACTGGATTTGTCATTGACCCAGTGAAGAACAAGAAGCTCTCTGTAGAAGAGGCAGCCGCTCAAGGTGTGGTTGGGAACGAGTGGAAGAACAAACTGCTTTCAGCAGAGAGGGCAGTCACTGGATACAAAGATCCCTACACAGGAAACACTATTTCCTTGTTCCAGGCCTTGAAAAAGGATCTAATTGTCAAGGACCATGGAATTCGCCTTCTTGAGGCACAGATTGCAACTGGTGGAATCATCGATCCAGTGTACAGTCATAGAGTGCCAGTAGAGGTGGCGTACCAGAGAGGATACTTTGATGAGGAAATGAACCAGATCCTCGATGACCCTGACGATGACACCAAGGGCTTTTTTGACCCCAACACACAAGAGAACCTCACCTACCTGCAGCTTGTGGAGAGGTGTGTGACAGACCCAGATACTGGCCTTAGCTTACTCGTAATTGTCAAAAAAGGAGAGTTTTACTTCTTCATTGATGAGCAAACCAAGAACATTCTAAAGGCTATGACAACAACTAAGGCCGGTGGCAAATTTCAAGGACAGAAAGTGTCTCTATGGGATCTCCTCTACTCAAAATACATCACAGAGGAGAGAAGGAGAGAGCTTGTGCAGCAGTATAAATCTGGAGCAATCCCTATTGAACGCTTCATGGAGATTATCCTAGCAAATATTCAACAAAAGACTACCACCACAATAACCACAACATCTTCAGTGACAACATGCACACCACCACCTGAGACAAAGTCAGAGAAAACAACCATTACCACAACAACCACAGAGACAAGCTTCCATGGTATCAGGAAGGATGTCACCGCTGGCGAGCTGCTTGCCTCAAAAATCATTGACAAGAAACTCTATGAAGACCTCAACACGGGAAAAGTCACAGTGAACCAAGTGAGTGAAATGGACTCAGTACACAAGTACCTGGAGGGAACTAATAGCATTGCAGGTGTATATGTTCAGTCCACCAAACAGACCATGAGCATCTACGAGGCCAAATCCAAAGGTCTTCTAACTCCTGGAACCTCCCTGGTTCTGCTGGAGGCTCAAGCTGCCACTGGATTTGTCATTGACCCAGTGAAGAACAAGAAGCTCTCTGTAGAAGAGGCAGCCGCTCAAGGTGTGGTTGGGAACGAGTGGAAGAACAAACTGCTTTCAGCAGAGAGGGCAGTCACTGGATACAAAGATCCCTACACAGGAAACACTATTTCCTTGTTCCAGGCCTTGAAAAAGGATCTAATTGTCAAGGACCATGGAATTCGCCTTCTTGAGGCACAGATTGCAACTGGTGGAATCATCGATCCAGTGTACAGCCATAGAGTGCCAGTAGAGGTGGCGTACCAGAGAGGATACTTTGATGAGGAAATGAACCAGATCCTCGATGACCCTGACGATGACACCAAGGGCTTTTTTGACCCCAACACACAAGAGAACCTCACCTACCTGCAGCTTGTGGAGAGGTGTGTGACAGACCCAGATACTGGCCTTAGCTTACTCGTAATTGTCAAAAAAGGAGAGTTTTACTTCTTCATTGATGAGCAAACCAAGAACATTCTAAAGGCTATGACAACAACTAAGGCCGGAGGCAAATTTCAAGGACAGAAAGTGTCTCTATGGGATCTCCTCTACTCAAAATACATCACAGAGGAGAGAAGGAGAGAGCTTGTGCAGCAGTATAAATCTGGAGCAATCCCTATTGAACGCTTCATGGAGATTATCCTAGCAATTATTCAACAAAAGACTACCACCACAACTACCACAACATCTTCAGTGACAACATGCACACCACCACCTGAGACAAAGTCAGAGAAAACAACCATTACCACAACAACCACAGAGATAAGCTTCCATGGTATCAGGAAGAATGTCACCGCTGGCGAGCTGCTTGCCTCAAAAATCATTGACAAGAAACTCTATGAAGACCTCAACACAGGAAAAGTCACAGTGAACCAAGTGAGTGAAATGGACTCAGTACACAAGTACCTGGAGGGAACTAATAGCATTGCAGGTGTATATGTTCAGTCCACCAAACAGACCATGAGCATCTACGAGGCCAAATCCAAAGGTCTTCTAACTCCTGGAACCTCTCTGGTTCTGCTGGAGGCTCAAGCTGCCACTGGATTTGTCATTGACCCAGTGAAGAACAAGAAGCTCTCTGTAGAAGAGGCAGCTGCTCAAGGTGTGGTTGGGAACGAGTGGAAGAACAAACTGCTTTCAGCAGAGAGGGCAGTCACTGGATACAAAGATCCCTACACAGGAAACACTATTTCCTTGTTCCAGGCCTTGAAAAAGGATCTAATTGTCAAGGACCATGGAATTCGCCTTCTTGAGGCACAGATTGCAACTGGTGGAATCATCGATCCAGTGTACAGTCATAGAGTGCCAGTAGAGGTGGCGTACCAGAGAGGATACTTTGATGAGGAAATGAACCAGATCCTCGATGACCCTGACGATGACACCAAGGGCTTTTTTGACCCAAACACACAAGAGAACCTCACCTATCTGCAGCTTCTGGAGAGGTGTGTGAGGGACCCAGGCACTGGTCTTAGCTTTCTGTCTCTGAATAAATAAGCTTTATAAGATTTGTCGTAAAATCGTCATCAAAGATGTGCAGATATAATTCAGAAGTATTTTCATTAAATTTTATATGCATTCCATTATATTTTATTACATGTAATTGCTTTCGGTGTTGATGGGGAGATTTTTTTTGAATATCATTTAATAAAAGTGATTTTTAAAGTGAATTTTGTTATTGTGAAGTAATCCACAATTTAATTGTACAGTGCCTTTGGAAAGTTTTCATACTTCTTGACATTTATTCTAAAATGTATTAAATCTTTTTCCCCCCTCATCAATATACACACAATACCCAATAATGACAATGCCAAAAGATTTTTTTTTTTTACATCTTTGCTAATTTAAATTAGAAAAAAAAAACGTAAAAATTACATTTACATTATTATTCAGACCCTTTACTCAATACTTTTTTGAAGATCGTTTGGCAGCGATTTTAAATCTTCTCAAGATCTGTCAGGTTGGATGGGGAGCGTTGCTGCACAGATATTTTCAGGTCTCTCCAAAGATGTTTGATCGGGTTCAAGTCCGGGATCTGGCTGGGCCACTCAAGGACATTCAGAGACTTGTCCCGAAGCCACTCCTGAGTTGTCTCTGATATGTGTTTAGGGTTGTTGTCCTGTTGGAAGGTGAACCGTCGCCCCAGTCTGAGGTCATGAGCCATCTGGAGCAGGTTTTCATCAAGGATCTTTCTATACTATGCTCTGTTCATCATTGCCTTGATCCTGACTAGTCTCCCAGTCCCTGCCATTGAAAAATATCCCCACAGCAGGATGCTGCCACCACCGTGCTTCACCGTAGGGATGATGCCAGGTTTCCTCCAGACGTGACGCTTGGCATTCAGGCCAAAGCGATCAATCTAGGTTTCATCAGACCAGAGAATCTTGTTTCTCATGGCCTTAGAGTCTTTAGGTGCCTTTTGGCAAACTCCAAGCGGGCTGTCATGTGCCTTTTACTGAGGAGTGGCTTCCGTCTGGTCACTCCACCATAAAGGCCTGATTGGTGGAGTGCTGCAGAGATGGTTGTCTTTCTGGAAGGTTCTTCCATCTCCACAGAGGAACTCTAGAGCTCTGTCAGAGTGACCCTCAGGTTCTTGGTCACCTCCAAAGTCCCCCGATTGCTCAGTTTGGCCAGGCGGCAGCTCTAGGAAGAGTCTTGGTGGTTCCAAACTTCTTCCATTTAAGAATGATGGAGGCCCCTTTGTTCTCGTGGACTTTCAATGCTGCAAAAATGTTTTGGTACCCTTCCCCAGATCTGTGCCTCTACACAATCCTGTCTCGGAGCTCTACGGACAATTCCTTCGACCTCATGGCTTGGTTTTTGCTCTGACATGCACTGTCAACTGTGGAACCTTATATAAACAGGTGTGTGCCTTTCCAAATCATGTCCAATCAATTGAATATACCACATGTGGACTCCAATCAAGTTGTAGAAACATCTCAAGGATCATTAATGAAAACAGGATGAATCTGAGCTCAATTTCGAGTCTCTAGCAAAGGGTCTGAATACTTATGTAAATAAGGTATTTTTTTTTTTTTTTTGCTTTGTCATTATGGGGTATTGTATGTAGATTGTTGCCCCCCAAAAATGATTTAATCAGTGTTAGAATAAGGCTGTAATGTAACAAAATGTTGAGAAAGTCAAGGGGTCTGACTACATTCTGAAGGCACTGTATTCTGTATTCTTGTCAATGCCATCCTATTCAACTATTGCTGTATATATGCTATTCTATCTTACGTATTCTACAGATATAATAAATATTCTATCCACATACTGTCCATAATGTATATACATCCCATCACAGATAGATATATATTAATATTTATACTCCGGACTCCGACATTGCTCGTCCTAATATTTATATATTTCTTAAATCTATTCTTTGACTTTTAGATTTGTGTGTATTGTTGTGAATTGTTATTGATTCCAGACATTTCGGCTTTTAATTTTGTATTAATTTGTACGCATTTCTAAAAACCAAATTGCACTTTGACATGATGGGGTATTGTGTGTCACAAAATCTCATTTTAATCTATATTAAATTCAAGCTGTAACATAACAAAATGTGGAAAAATTCAAGAATTGAATTTATTTGTCGTTGAATTTTTACACATTTTGTTGTGTTCCAGCCTGAATTTAATATAGATTAAATTGAGAATTTGCAACTATCTACACACAGTAATCATCATCTGGCCTACAGTGCAGTATTTGGACCTTTGTGTGCTATAGTGTGAGTGAACCATCATTATTTCTATTGACATGCTCTTTGGCCTACCTAAGAGTAGTGGACGTTATTACTATCCGGTTACCGACAGCTGCCACTAAGGCTCTGAAAGGCCTTCTCCGTCACGCCTGTACAGTATGACAGCTTGGGTGAGCGGTGATGAGGGCAGGACTGGGGCACAATCTGTTAGGTTTACAGTGGGATGTTAATAATGATAATGAGAACCTGACATGCAATCAGACTTCAACAGGAAATAATAACTTCTGCTAATGTCATACTGACTTTCACAGTGTGAATTTAATATCAAACGATTAACAGTGATTGAATGGAAAAGTATGTCAAACTAGTCTTAGTCTACATTCAACATTAGTAAAGTGCACGGATCCCCAAAAAATGTTGAACAGGTATGAGGCAACAACATTAGGCTAATGGTGGCAGTAAATGGCAAAATAAACACTCATGTCACATTTGTATTCTGTAGATTAGATCTTATCTCTATAACATGGTCAACATTATTTTTCCAGTGATTAAGAGAAGTTTCTTAGTTGGGAGAATAATCAAAACAAAATAACAGAAATGGACCGTTGTTACTTATTTATACAGGCATAGTTAGTAATCAGTTAATGTTCCCTTTTCATTTACTAAATTGTTGTAGGGCCTAGAATACATTTACTCTATGGGTCTGTCGATTTCCTGGACACAAATTAAGCCATGGACTGAAAGTGCCTTTTAGTCCATGATAAGGCTTAATCAGTGTCTGTGAAACCCCAGAACTAGCCTATCCAATCCACATGTTACTTAGTAGGCCTACATACAGAGTTTCCCACCCAGCAAACATATTGCCGGCGGGCCAGTAGCGGTCCACCGGTGGCAAAGTTAGCGGCCCACCAGTGGGCACCGCCTGCGGTTTGTCGGCTTTTTGTTCATCGTTTTTCCAGCGGACCACCAGCGCCAGCCAGCACTTTTCCGACAGAGGTCAACTACTGGGCCGCTGGTTCATAATAAGTATTTGTTGGCGGTCCATGGTCGGTCCGCCGTTCATATTTTCAGTATCTTTCCAAACAATAATGAACCCAAAATAATGTACACCACTCTCAATAATCGTTGTAAATTTATTGTAAAACACATTACAATATAAAAATATCTGCATTGAATACATGGTAATGATGAATATGCATTTTATACATTTCATAAAAAAAATTGTAAGTGATATACAATTAGAAATAATAATAATAAAATAAATATACAGTTGAAGTCGGAAGTTTACATACACTTAGGTTGGAGTCATTAAAACTCATTTTTCAACCACTCCACAAATGTCTTGTTAACAAACTATAGTTTGGCAAGTCGGTTAGGACATCTACTTAAAGCATGTCACAAGTAATTTTTCCAACAATTGTAAACAGACAGATTATTTCACTTATAATTCACTGTATCATAATTCCAGTGGGTCAGAAGTTTACATACACTAAGTTGACTGTGCCTTTAAACAGCTTGGAAAATTCCAGAAAATGATGTCATGGCTTTAGAAGCTTCTGATAGGATAATTGACAACATTTGAGTCAATTGGAGGTGTATCTGTGGATGTATTTCAAGGCCTACCTTCAAACTCAGTGGCTCTGTGCTTGACATCATGGGAAATTGAAAAGAAGACCTCCACAAGTCTGGTTCATCCTTGGGAGCAATTTCCAAACACCTGAAGGTACCACGTTCATCTGTACAAACAATAGCCCACAAGTATAGACACCATGGGACCACGCAGCCTTCATACCGCTCAAGTAGGAGACGCGTTCTGTCTCCTAGAGATGAACGTACTTTGGTGCGAAAAGTGCAAATCAATCCCAGAACAACAGCAAAGGACCTTGTGAAGAAGCTGGAGGAAACAGGTACAAAAGTATCTATATCCACAGTAAAACGAGTCCTATATCGACATAAGCTGAAAGGCCGCTCAGCAAGGAAGAAGCCACTGCTCCAATAGCCACTGCTCCAATCAATCCCATAGACAATTTGTGGGCAGGTATGCAAAAGCGTGTGCCAGCAAGGAGGCCTACAAGCCTGACTCAGTTATCCCAGCTCTGTCAGGAGGAATGGGCCAAAATTCACCCAACTTATTGTGGGAAGCTTGTGGAAGGCTACCTGAAACGTCTGACCCAAGTTAAACAATTTAAAGACAATGCTACCAAGTACTAATTAAGTGTATGTAAACTTCTGACCCACTTGGAATGTGATGAAAGAAATAAAAGCTGAAATAAATCATTCTCTCTATTATTATTCTGACATTTCACATTCTTAAAATAAAGTGGTGATCCCAACTGACCTTAAACAGGGAATTATTAAGAGGATTAAATGTCAGGAATTGTGAAAAACTGAGTTTAAATGTATTTGGCTAAGGTGTATGTAAACTTCCGACTTCAACTGTATATACACTACTGTTCATAAGTTTGGGGTAACTTAGAAATGTTCTTGTTTTTGAAAGAAAAGCTAAATGTTTTGTTCATTCAAATAACATCAAATTGATCAGAAATACAGTGTAGACATTGTTAATGTTGTAAAAGAATTTTGTTGCTGGAAACTGATTCTTTTTTAAAGGAATATCTACATAGGCGTACAGAGGCCCATTATCAGCAACCATCACTCCTGTGTTCCAATGGCACACTGTGTTAGCTAATCTAAGTTTATCATTTTAAAAGGCTAATTGATCATTAGAAAAGCCTTTTGCAATTATGTTAGCACAGATGAAAACTGTGTGTGATTAAAGAAACAATAAAACTGGCCTTCTTTAGACTAGTTGAGTTTCTGGAGCATCAGCATTAACATATGACAGTGCGCTAGTTATAAACTTTGGAAACCTATTCCTTTCTATTCCTATTCATTTTTCATCAATCAAAGATGGCATTGCAGTCAGACGTCCTTTGTCCTCGTCTTGTCGTGTCCCGTGTATATATATATTTACATCTTTCTTCGCATTTCTTTATATATTTAATTTCCAAAAACTCAACTTCAAAACACTCTCCTGCAACCCGCCTCACCAATTTAAAAAAAATGTATTATTTACCTCAAATCTGGAATCCACAATAAAAGCTAGCCAGAAGCTAGCCAGAAGCTAACCAGAAGCTAGCCAGAAGCTAACCAGAAGCTACCCAGAAGCTAACCAGAAGCTACCCAGAAGCTAACCAGAAGCTAGCCAGAAGATAGCCAGTTTACTGGCTAACGTTAGTATTCAGCTAACCACGGTTTGTGGTCATCAGCTATCCTTTAGCTCGAAAAGCTATTGCCAGTTTTGTACAACGCGACTCAAACCAGAACATACCGGACCTATTTTTCTCTCCATATCCCCAGATTTCAACCGCAAGCTCTGGACATTTACACCTGGATCTCACAGTAGGCTAGCTGCTATCCGTGTGACTATTGGCTTACGTCGATCCCGAAGCAAACATCAATTATTCCGGAGCTAGCCAGCTGAAGAGTTCCTTCAGCCACTCCTGGGCTACAATCACCTATCCGGACCCGTTTTACTGCTAATGCGGAGCCCCACCGGGCCTTCACGACTGGACTACCGACGTTATCTGCCCGAGAGAGTTATCCAACTGGCCCCTCCGTCGCGACGTTACCTGAACACCCATCTGCGGCTCGCTAATCGTTAGCTGCCTTATCGGCTACTATCTGAATAGGTCTATCGGACAATTTTTCTTGGGTCACTATAACTATGTCTATTTTGCCAATTGGATTGATCCCCTCTACCACACGGAACCCCACTAATCTACCGACGGAAACGCACAAGTTGGCTAAAAACAGACCTCCATCCTATGCTAGCTTGCTACCGATGGCCCTGCTAGCTGTCTGAATCGCCGTGACCCCAACCAACCTCACTATTCACTGGACCCTTATGATCACTCGACTAAGCATGCCTCTCCTTAATGTCAAAATGCCTTGTCCATTGCTGTTCTGGTTAGTGTTTATTGGCTTATTTCACTGTAGAGCCTCTAGCCCTGCTCATTATAACTTATCCAACCTTTCAGTTCCACCACCCACACATGCGATGACATCACCTGTTTTCAATAATGTTTCTAGAGACAATATCTCTCTCCTCATCACTCAATACCTAGGTTTACCTCCACTGTTTTCACTTCCTACCATACCTTTGTCTGTACATCATATCTTTAAGCTATTTTATCGCCCCCAGAAACCTCCTTTAACTCTCTGTTCCAGACGTTCTAGACGACCAATTCTCATAGCTTTTAGCCGTACCCTTATCCTACTCCTCCTCTGTTCCTCTTGTGATGTAGAGGTGAATCCAGGCCCTGCAGTGCCTAGCTCCACTCCTGTTCCCCAGGTGCTCTCTTTTGATGACTTCTGTAACCGTATTAGCCTTGGTTTCATGCATGTTAACATTAGAAGCCTCCTCCCTAAGTTTGTTTTATTCACTGCTTTAGCACACTCTGTCAACCCGGATGTTCTAGCCGTGTCTGAATCCTGGCTTAGGAAGACCACAAAAATTCTGAAATCTCCATCCCTAACTACAACATTTTCAGACAAGACAGAACTGCCAAAGGGGGCGGAGTTGCAATCTACTGCAAAGGTAGCCTGCAGAGTTCTGTCCTACTATCTGTACCCAAACAATTTGAACTTCTACTTTTAAAAATCCACCTCTCTAAAAACAAGTCTCTCACCGTTGCCGCCTGCTATAGACCACCCTTTTCCCCCAGCTGTGCTCTGGACACCATATGTGAACTGATTGCCCCCCATCTATCTTCAGAGCTCGTGCTGCTAGGCGACCTAAACTGGAACATGCTAAACACCCCGGCCATTCTACAATCTAAGCTTGATGCCCTCAATCTCACACAAATTATCAATGAACCTACCAGGTACAACCCCAAATCTGTAAACACGGACACCCTCATAGATATCATCCTAACCAACTTGCCCTCTAAATACACCTCTGCTGTTTTCAACCAAGATCTCAGTGATCACTGCCTCATTGCCTGCATCCGTAATGAGTCAGCGGTCAAACGACCTCCACTCCTCACTGTCAAACGCTCCCTGAAACACTTCAGCGAGCAGGCCTTTCTAATCGACCTGTCCGGGGTATCCTGGAAGGATATTGATCTCATCCCGTCAGTAGAGGATGCCTGGTTATTTTTTTAAATTCCTTCCTCACCATCTTAAATAAGCATGCCCCATTCAATAAATTTAGAACCAGGAACAGATATAGCCCTTGGCTCTCTCCAGACCTGACTGCCCTTAACCAACACAAAAACATCCTATGGCGTTCTGCATTAGCATCAAACAGCCCCCGTGATATGCAATTTTTCAGGGAAGCTAGAAACCAATACACACAGGCAGTTAGAAAAGCCAAGGCTAGCAGAAATTTGGTTCCTGCAACACAAACTCAAAAAAGTTCTGGGACACTGTAAAGTCCATGGAGAATAAGAACACCTCCTCTCAGCTGCCCACTGCACTGAGGATAGGAAACACTGTCACCACCGATAAATCCACTATAATTGAGAATTTCAATTAGCATTTTTCTACGGCTGGCCATGCTTTCCACCTGGCCACCCCTACACCGGTCAACAGCACTGCACACCCCACAGCAACTCGCCCAAGCCTTCCCCATTTCTCCTTCTCCCAAATCCAGTCAGCTGATGTTCTGAAAGAGCTGCAAAATCTGGACCCCTACAAATCAGCAAGGCTAGACAATCTGGACCCTTTCTTTCTAAAATTATCTGCCGAAATTGTTGCAACCCTCATTACTAGCCTGTTCAACCTCTATTTTGTGTCGTCTGAGATTCCCATTCTGTATACTTCTGGCCCTTCTTTGGACACTGTGTTAGCAACCCTCCAGACGAGCTTCAATGCCATACAACTCTCCTTCCGTGGCCTCCAATTGCTCTTAAATACAAGTAAAACTAAATCATGCTCTTCAACCGATCGCTGCCTGCACCTGCAGGCTCGTCCAGCATCATTACTCTGGACGGTTCTGAATTAGAATATGTGGACAACTACAAATACCTAGGTGTCTGGTTAGACTGTAAACTCTCCTTCCAGAATCACATCAAACATCTCCAATCCAAAGTTAAATCTAGAATTGGCTTCCTATTTCGCAACAAAGCATCCTTCACTCATGCTGCCAAACATACCCTTGTAAAACTGACCATCCTACCGATCCTCGACTTCGGCGATGTCATTTACAAAATAGCCTCCAATACCCTACTCAATAAATTGGATGCAGTCTATCACAGTGCCATCCGTTTTGTCACCAAAGCCCCATATACTACCCACCACTGCGACCTGTACGCTCTCGTTGGCTGCCCCTCGCTACATACTCGTCGCCAAACCCGCTGGCTCCAGGTCATCTACAAGGCCCTGCTAGGTAAAGTCCCCCCTTATCTCAGCTCGCTGGTCACCATAGCAGCACCCACCTGTATTACGCACTCCAGCAGGTATATCTCTCTGGTCACCCCCAAAACCAATTCTTCCTTTGGCCGCCTCTCCTTCACGTTCTCCGCTTTCAACGACTGGAACGAATCACAAAAATCTCTGAAACTGGAAACACTTATCTCCCTCACTTGCTTTAACCTGTCTAGCCCCCGGGTTCCGCGAACCCCCCCCCCACATTCCACTGAAAAGGCAGCGCGCGAAATTCAAAAAATTTATTTTTTTAATATTTAACTTTCACACATTAACAAGTCCAATACAGCAAATGAAAGATAAACATCTTGTGAATCCAGTCAACATGTCCGATTTTTAAAATGTTTTACAGCGAAAACACCACGTATATTTATGTTAGCTCACCACCAAATACAAAAAAGCACAGACATTTCTTTCACAGCACAGGTAGCATGCACAAAGCCAACCTAACTAACCAAGAACCAACCAAACTAACCAAGAAACAACTTCATCAGATAACATGTTATACAATAAATCTATGTTTTGTTTGAAAAATTTGCATATTTGAGGTTAAAATCAGTTTTACATTGCAGCTACCATCACAGCTACCGTCACAAATAGGACCGAAGCAGCCAGAGTAATTTTTTTTATTTATTTTTTATTTCACCTTTATTTAACCAGGTAGGCTAGTTGAGAACAAGTTCTCATTTGCAACTGCAACCTGGCCAAGATAAAGCATAGCAGTGTGAACAGACAACAACACAGAGTTACACATGGAGAAAAACAATAAACAAGTCAATAACATGGTAGAAAAAAAGAGAATCTATATACAATGTGTGCAAAAGGCATGAGGTAGGCAATAAATCGAATAATTACAATTTAGCAGATTAACACTGGAGTGATAAATCATCAGATGATCATGTGCAAGAAGAGATACTGGTGTGCAAAAGAGCAGAAAAGTAAATAAATAAAAGCAGTATGGGGGGTGAGGTAGGTAAATTGGGTGGGTAGTTTAAAGATGGACTATGTACAGCTGCAGCGATCGGTTAGCTGATCGGATAGCAGATTTTTAAAGTTGTTGAGGGAGATAAAAGTCTCCAACTCCAGAGATTTTTGCAATTCGTTCCAGTCGCAGGCAGCAGAGAACTGGAAGGAAAGGCGTCCAAATGAGGTTTTGGCTTTAGGGATGATCAGTGAGATACACCTGCTGGAGCGCGTGCTACGGGTGGGTGTAGCCATCGTGACCAGTGAACTGAGATAAGGCGTCACTTTACCTAGCATAGCCTTGTAGATGACCTGGAGCCAGTGGGTCTGACGACGAACATGTAGCGAGGGCCAGCCGACTAGGGCATACAGGTCGCAGTGGTGGGTCGTATATGGGGCTTTAGTAACAAAACGGATGGCACTGTGATAAACTGCATCCAGTTTGCTGAGTAGAGTATTGGAAGCTATTTTGTAGATGACATCGCCGAAGTCGAGGATCGGTAGGATAGTCAGTTTTACTAGGGTAAGTTTGGCGGTGTGAGTGAAGGAGGCTTTGTTGCGGAATAGAAAGCCGACTCTAGATTTGATTTTGGATTGAAGATGTTTGATATGAGTCTGGAAGGAGAGTTTGCAGTCTATCCAGACACCTAGGTACTTATAGATGTCCACATATTCTAGGTCGGAACCGTCCAGGGTGGTGATGCTAGTCGGGCGTGCGGGTGCAGGCAGCGAACGGTTGAAAAGCATGCATTTGGTTTTACTAGCGTTTAAGAGCAGTTGGAGGCCACGCAAGGAGTGTTGTATGGCATTGAAGCTCGTTTGGAGGTTAGATAGCACAGTGTCCAAGGAAGGGCCGGAAGTATACAGAATGGTGTCGTCTGCGTAGAGGTGGATCGGGGAATCGCCCGCAGCAAGAGCAACATCATTGATGTATACAGAGAAAAGAGTCGGCCCGAGAATTGAACCCTGTGGTACCCCCATAGAGACTGCCAGAGGACCGGACAACATGCCCTCTGATTTGACACACTGAACTCTGTCTGCAAAGTAGTTGGTGAACCAGGCAAGGCAGTCATTAGAAAAACCGAGGCTATTGAGTCTGCCGATAAGAATATGGTGATTGACAGAGTCGAAAGCCTTGGCCAGGTTGATGAAGACGGCTGCACAGTAATGTCAATTACAGACACCAACGTCAAATACCTAAATACTCATCATAAAACATTTCTGAAAAATTCATGGTGTACAGCAAATGAAAGATAAACATCTTGTGAATCCAGCCAATATTTCAGATTTTTTAAGTGTTTTACAGCGAAAACACAATATAGCATTATATTAGCTTACCACAATAGCCAAAAACACAACCCATTTATGAGCAGCAAAAGTTAGCGATCGCAAAAAAACAGCAAAAGATATATAATTTTTCACTAACCTTGACAAACTTCATCAGATGACAGTCCTATAACATCAGGTTATACAATACACTTATCTTTTGTTCGAAAATGTGCATATTTAGAGCTGAAATCCGTGGTTATACATTGTGAAAACGTAGCAACTTTTTCCCAGAATCTCCGGATATATTTCTGACACTCACCTAATCTGACCAAATAACTCATCATAAACTTTACTAAAAAATACATGTTGTACAGCAAATGAAAGATACACTAGTTCTTAATGCAATCGCCGTGTTAGAATTCTAAAAATAACTTTAGTACGACATACAGCTTACGTTATAGCGAGACAGCGCCTGCAATGAGGGCGGAAAATAGTACTAAACATTTTCCACAGAAATACGAAATAACATCATAAATGGTTCCTACTTTTGCTGAGATTCCATCAGAATCTTGTACAAGGGGTCCTTTGTCCAGAACAATCGTTGTTTGGTTTTAGAATGTCCTTTTCTCCTGTCGAATTCGCGCCACAATGCTAGCCAATGTTGATGAGGTTCCCAATTTCTCTCGACGCAAAGAACGGAAAACTCCAAAAGTCCCAATTAACGTTGAATAATCTGATAAAACTCGGTTGAAAAAACATACTTTACGATGTTATTATCACATGTATCAAATAAAATCAGAGCCGGAGATATTAGCCGTGTATACCGAACGCTTATCAGAAGACAATATGGAGGTCCTTCGTGCGCCTAGGTAGAGAAAGGAAATTCCTGATCTGCCACTCCAAAAGCTCTTGTTCGACCTCAGATCAAGCTAGACACCCCATTCTACCTTCAACTGCCTGTTGACATCTAGTGGAAGGCGTATGAAGTGCATGCATATCGATAAATATAAGGCAATTGAATAGGCAGGCCCTGGAACAGAGCATCGTTTTCAGATTTTTCACTTCCTGTATGGAAGTTTGCTGCAAAATGAGTTCTGTTTTACTCACAGATATAATTCAAACAGTTTTAGAAACTTGAGAGTGTTTTCTATCCAATAGTAATAATAATATGCATATTGTATGATCTAGAATAGAGTACGAGGCCGTTTAAATTGGGCACGATTTTTTCCAAAGTGAAAACAGCGCCCCCCTATTGACAAGAAGTTTTAAGCGTGTACTGTAAATGTGGTAACGGTTTGATATCTGTGATATTCTCTGAAGTTGCAGATCCAAATGACTAGAGGCCATGTGCCACCTCAAGACAGAGTGACAGTACGTATCCAGTTGTAATTTGTTAGGGTAAACAATTAAATTGTATGAAGTATTATAGCTTTACAAACCTGTCAAAGCAACTCAATAGAATACAATTATCATCACATTTTTACATATTAGGTTATTTAAAGTCTTATTACTACTTGGTGCATAATGTTCGAACTTTCCAAATACTTGCATGGGTGAAACTTGTACTGACAACAGTAATGAAATCACCATATTCTTCTGGGGTAAAACACAAGTGTGATGCATTGCTTGTAAATATCTGTATTTATTTGCCATCAAACTAAAAGCATTAGTTAAAAAATTATTCTTAGGATTTATTTGTTGGGATTCATTAACCTTTCCACTGAGCTCCTGACTGACATCCCTTCACTTTTTGTGCTGTGCCAGTTTCAAAAGCATGCAAAGTATGTCTTAATTATGTCCAAGTGCCAGCGAGGAAGAAGCTGGCCAAGACAGAGAATCAGAATCAGGTTTCTTTAGCCATCAAGATATTGATCTTGAAATCGTAAATGTAGAAAGTTTAAACAACAGCATGCATTTTTACTTATATTTTAGTGCAAGATCTGCCATCCCTGCTTGATGAGCCCGTGACTTCTGAGATGCCCACTGGAAACATTAAAGGTATATTATATTATTCTAGCCTATATGTTATAAAATGTTGCTTCTCTTGTATTATCAACATCAATTCCATATTGTATGGCTGTCAGCAGCTAAACTCAGGAAAAAAAGAAACCTCCCTTTGTCAGGGCCCTGTCTTTCAAAGATAATTCGTACAAATCCAAATAACTTCACAGATCTTCATTATAAAGGTTTTAACTTCGACTTCATCACAATCCCGGATCCGGGAGCACCCCCATCAGTAAAAAAGCTGACTAGCATAGCCTAGCATAGCGTCACAAGTAAATACTAGCATCTAAATATCATTAAATCACAAGTCCAAGACACCAGATGAAAGATACACATCTTGTGAATCCAGCCATCATTTCTGATTTTTTAAATGTTTTACAGGGAAGACACAATATGTATTTCTATTAGCTAACCACGATAGCAAAAGACACAACTTTTTTCCCCACCATTTTTTTCCTGCATAGGTAGCTATCACAATTTCGACAAAATAAAGATATAAATAGTCACTAACCAAGAAACAACTTCATCAGATGACAGTCTGATAACATATTTATTGTATAGCATATGTTTTGTTAGAAAAATGTGCATATTTCAGGTATAAATCATAGTTTTACATTGCAGCCACCATCACAACTCTCACCAAAGCAACTAGAATAACTACAGAGACCAACGTGAATTACCTAAATACTCATCATAAAACATTTATGAAAAATACACAGCGTACAGCAAATGAAAGACAAAGATCTTGTGAATCCAGACAATATTTCAGATTTTTTAAGTGTTTTACAGCGAAAACACAATATAGCATTATATTAGCTTACTACAATAGCCAACCACACAACAGCATTGATTCAAGCCAACAATAGCGATAACGAATAAACCAGCAAAAGATATACATTTTTTCACTAACCTTCTCAAACTTCTTCAGATGACAGTCCTATAACATCATATTACACAATACATATAGTTTGTTCGAAAATGTGCATATTTAGCGGCACAAATCGTGGTTATACAGTGAGAATAGTAGCCAAGCTGCCAACAAAATGTCGGGAGAAATCTTGGGAGAGGCACCTAATCTAATCAGTAACTAATCATAAACTTGACTAAGAAATACAGGTTGGACAGCAAATGAAAGATACATTAGTTCTTAATGCAACCGCTGTGTTAGATTTTTAAAATTAACGTTACTACGACATACAGCGTGCGTTAAAGCGAGACCGCACCGAAATTAATGGCGGAATAGTAGTTTCACATTTTTCAACAGAACAACGAATTAACATCATAAATACTTCTTACTTTTTGATGTGCTTCCATCAGAATCTTGGGCAAGTTGTCCTTTGTCCAGAAGAATCGTTGCTCTGGTTGTAGATTGTCGCCTTCAACTTTGGAATTAGCAGTAAACATTAGCCATGTGGCCCAGACGTGCCCAACTCACTATAACGCAGCACAAAGAAATATCCGAAAATCGCAATATACTGATATAAACTGATATAACTCGGTTTAAAATAACAACATTATGATGTCTTTAACACCTATATCGAATAAAATCAGAGCCGGAAATATCTAAGGCCTATAACGGGAGCTTTCCAGAACGCCATCCTGAGGTCTGTCTTGCGTCATGGCGAATGTTGAAAAGACTGCACCCCACGTTCCAAGACCCTTTATATGGCCTCAGATCTGCCTAGCAACTCCATTCCAATTCTCACTATTTGCTGACATCTAGGGGAAGGCGTATGCAGTGCATCTCGACCAATAGAAGACATGCAAATTAATAAACTGACCCCAGAACAGCCTGCCTGATTTCAGATTTCTCACTTCCTCATAGGAAGTTTGCTCCAACTTGAGTTCTGTTTTACTCACAGATATAATTCAAACGGTTTTAGAAACTAGAGAGTGTTTTCTATCCAATAGTAATAATAATATGCATATTGTATGAGCAAGAATTGAGTACGAGGCAGTTTAATTTGGGAACGAAATTTTTACAAAGTGAAAACAGCACCCCCTATTGAGAAAAGGTTAAACACTGTTTCCCATGCATGTGCAATGAACCATAAACAATTCATGAACATGCACCTGTGGAACGGTCGTTAAGACACTAACAGCTTACAGACGGTAGGCAATTAAAAGGTCACAGTTTCGAAAACATAGGACACTAAAGAGGCCTTTCTACTGACTCTGAAAAACACCAAAAGAAAGATGCCCAGGGTCCCAGCTCATCTGTGTGAACATGCCTTAGGCAAGGAGGCCTTAGGACTGCAGATGTGGACAGGGCAATAAATTGCAATGTCTGTACTGTGAGACGCCTAAGACAGCGCTACAGGGAGACAGGACGGACAGCTTATTGTCCTCGCAGTGGCAGACCACCTGTAACAATACCTGCACAGGATCGGTACATCCGAGCATCACACCTGTGGGACAGGTACGGGATGGCAACAACAACTGCTCGAGTTACACCAGGAATGCACAATCCCTCCATCAGTGCTCAGACTGTCCGCAATAGGCTGAGAGAGGCTGAGGGCTTGTAGGCCTGTTGTAAGGCAGGTCCTCACCAGACATCACCGGCAACAAGACAGGACTGACAAAAAGTGCTCTTCAATAACAAGTCGCGGTTTTGCCTCACCAGGGGTGATGGTGGGATTTGCGTTCCTTGTTTCTTGTCAATCATTGGCTTATTGATGAAATCAGCAGTCAGACAATATTTTCTTTAACTAAATCAATCAAATCTTTATTTAATGCAATTGCAGACAGAAGTTGACAATGTAAACATAGCGTGTATGTTTCAGAGTAAGTTCTGCACCCCACCTAAGGGCGCAGCTGATTTTATACATGTGATCACTCCCTAGTGGCATGATCACCTACGTCAATGTATGTGTGTATCAGTAAGCTGAGGTTACCTTATAAGGCAACCTAGTACAGTAGCTTCTCTGAACATATTAGCATTGTCCACTGTCACACAAGATCAAAATGTCAAAACCAGACAGTGGTTACTTCTCTTTATCTAGTATAGGTCTGACTCAGACCTAGTCTACAAGCACACTCTCGCAACACCCAGGGCTTAATTGAAACTTCTTCAGGCTAGAGTTGTTATCAAGATTCATATGAATAAAATTTTGCCATCGTGCAATTTATGCAGGATGGTATTTTGGCCTTAATGATATTTCTTTGAGTCATTCCTTATGTATAATGTTTTCCTAAGAATTATTTTTCTAGATCTTTTGTTACTACATTCAGGAAAGTTTTGCCTAGTCCTTTGTGTAGTTTGGTCAACATTCCAGGAGATAGCGCTATATAGATAAAGTAAAAGCACTGCCTGGCTTGCTTTATTGCTTTGGTACATTTTTCACATGTGTTTATGAATTACATTTCAAGATCCATCACCAATTGAACTTCCTCTGCAAAGCAGTTTGTGAACCAAAGAGAAAGTGAAATGAGTGAAGTAATTAAGTATTACCTCAATAAAAGTTAAAGATCAAACCATTTAAAAAACGAATTTGAGCTCTGGAGAAATGAATGAAATTTGTTTGTGTATATGGAAAAACAAAACAAATTGTCCATCTTCCAGTTTAGCTAATCCCCTTTAGCTCCTTAGATAGAATTACAGAGATGTTTACATAAAATAATGTGTTGACTGAGCTATAACAAGTTGAAACGAAACATTGAAATTGGTGGTGTGATTCTTGTGAATAATTACATGTGATGTCCTCAAATGTGCATATTCACTGTGGATGAAATATGTGCCTTGGTTGGTTATCAATTGCACACCCATCAAGGAATGGGGCTATAATGCCCAGGTTCCCTCAGAGTAATCCCTCACCGCAAGATTCATACATAGGACTTTGGCTTCTCTGCTCTGCTGAACCTCTGACTGAACTCCCTGCTGTCTATGTGCACAGCATGCATCTATGTGCACAGATGCATGCTATCCTCTTCTTACTTACTCTTCTTCTTAAAAAAATAAGTGTACAATCTATTTTCTTGTGGTTTATTTTGAGCACAATGCAACAGTGTGAAATATAATTAAAAGAGATGGAATATATTTTGAAATACATATAGTTATTTTTGATTATGATATATGCATATGGTCAAGTCCTTTTTCATATATGATATGCGTGATGTGTTTTTTTTGTACTTTTGAGTAGAATTTACTATTTTTAACTGATAATTTTATTTTTGCTGACATAATAGTCTGGGATATCTGTTTCAATGTCTTGCTTCCCTCTTATCTTACATTTAACAGCGTCGTCCCGGATTAGGGAGTGTTTGGCCGGCAGGGATATCCTTGTCTCGTTGCGCACTAGTGACTCCTGTGGCGGCCGGGCGCAGTGCACGCTGACCAGGTCGCCAGGTGTACGGTGTTTCCTCTGACACATTGGTGCGGCTGGCTTCCGGGTTGGATGTGCATTGAGTCAAGAAGCAGTGTGGCTTGGTTGGGTTGTGTTTCGGAGGATGCATGGCTCTCGACCTTCGCCTCTCCCGAGTCCGTACGAGAGTTGCAGCGATGAGACAAGACTGTAACTACTACAAATTGGATACTACGAAATTGAGGAGAAAAAAGGGGTAAAAAATGTAATTAAATAAATAAATAAATAAAAGAGAACATCATCCCCACAGTGAAGCATGGTGATGGCCATCATGCTGTGGGATGTTTTTCATCGGCAGGGACTAGGAAACTAGTCAGAATTGAAGGAATGATGGATGGCGCTAAATACAGATAAATTCTTGAGGGAAACCTGTTTCAGTCTTCCAGACATTTGAGACTGGGACAGAGGTTCCCCTTCCAGCAGGACAATGACCCTAAGCATACTGCTATAGCAACACTCCAGTGGTTTAAGGGGAAACATTTACATGTCTTGGAATGGCCTAGTCAAAGCACATACCTCAATCCAATTGTGGTATGACTTAAAGAATGCTGAATACCAGCGGAACCCATCCAACTTGAAGGAGCTGGAGCATTTTTGCCTTGAAGAATTGCCAGAAATCTCAGTGGCTAGATGTGCCAAGATTATAGAAACATACCCAAAGAGACTTGCAGCTGTAATTGCTGCAAAAGGTGGCTCTGCAAAGTATTGACTTTGGAGGGGTGAATAGGCATGCATGCTCAAGTTTTCATTTTTTTTTGTCTTATTTCTTGTTTGTTTCACAGACAAAAAAATATTTTGCATCTTCAAAGTGGTAGGCATGTTGTGTAAATCAAATGCTACAACCCCCCCAAAAATGTATTTTAATTCCAGGTTGTAAGGCAACAAAATAGGAAAAATGTCAAGGGGGTGAATACTTTAGCCAGCCACTGTAATATGTACATTAGTGTATCGTTAAAGTGACTATGCGTAGATGATACACAGAGAGTAGCAACAGCTTAAAAGAGGGGTGGGGGGTGGCGGGACACAATACAAGTAGTCTGGGTAGCCATTTGATTACATGGTCAGGAGTCTTATGGCTTGGGGATAAAAGCTGTTGAGAAGCTTTTTGGTCCTAGACTTGGTGCTCCAGTACTGCTTGCCATGCGGTACCAGAGAAAACAGTCTATGACTGTGGTGGCTGGGGTCTTTGACAATTTTTAGGACCTTCCTCTGACACAACTAGTATATAGGTCCTGGATGGCAGGAAGCTTGGCCCCAGTGATGTACTGGGCCGTAAGCACTACTCTGTAGTGCCTTGCGATTGTATGCCGAGCAGTTGCCGTACAAGGCAGTGATGCAACCAGTCAGGGTGCTCTCGATGTTGCAGCTGTAGAACCTTTTGAGGATCTGAGGATCCATGCCAAATCTTTTTAGTTTACAGAGTGGGAATAGGCTTTGTCGCGCCCTATTCACGACTCTCTTGGTGTGTTTGGACCATTCTAGTATGTTGGTGATGTGGACACCAAGGAACTTGAAGCTCTCAACCTGCTCCACTACAGCCCCGTCGATGAGAATGGGGGGATGCTCGGTCCTCCTCTGCAAACTTAATGATGGTGTTGGAGTAGTGCCTGGCCACGCAGTCATGTGTGAACAGGGAGTACAGGAGGGGACTGAGCACGCACCCCTGAGGGGCTCCAGTGTTGAGGATCAGCGTGGATGTGTTGCTACCTACCCTCACCACCTGGGGGCGGCCCGTCAGGTAGTGCAGGATCCAGTTGCAGAGGGAGGTGTTTAGTCCCAGGATCCTTAGCTTAGTGATGAGCTTTGAGAGCACTATGGTGTTGAACACAATGTCAATGAATAGCATTCTCATGTAGGTGTTTCTTTTGTCCAGGTGGGAAAGGGCAGTGTGGAGTGCAATAGAGATTGGATCTGTTTTTGGGATATGCAAATTGGAGTGAGTCTAGGGTTTCTGGGATAATGGTGCTAATGTGAGTAGTCATTTAGGCAGGTTACCTTAGTGTTCTTGGGCACAGGGACTATGGTGGTCTGCTTGAAACATGTTGGTATTACAGACTCAATCAGGGACATGTTGTCATGCCCTGACCTTAGAGATCCTTATTATTCTCTATGTTTGGTTAGGTCAGGGTGTGACTCGGGTGGGAAAGTCTATGTTTTCTATTTCTTTGTTTTTGGCCGAGGATGGTTCCCAATCAGAGGCAGCTGTCTATCGTTGTCTCTGATTGGGGATCATATATAAGTTGTCATTTTCCTTTTGGGTTTTGTGGGATCTTGTTTTCTGTTTAGTGTCTGTGCCTGACAGAACTGTTCGCTTTTGTTTTTTGTCTTTGTTATTTTGTTTTGGTGTCATCAATAAAAAGACAATGTACGCCTACCACGCTTTGGTCCACTCTGCATTCTAACACCAACGAGAGCCGTTACACATGTTGAAAATGTCAGTGAAGACACCTGCCAGTTGGCAGTGTGGTTGGAGCCTACATCATGGGCATGGCCGTGCTGAGTCCGTGTTCTCTGCTAGTCAATGTAACTACAGGAACTTCCCTCATTGTAAGTTTCACAACATATGTTCATAGATGAAAGCATAACATAGAGCAGGGGTAGGCAACTAGATTCAGCTGAGGGACGATTGTTGTCGGAGCGGATGGTGATTATAATAGAACATTTATAATAATGTGTACACTGCAAATTGACCACAACTAAGCACAAAAGGAGATTGTATTTGAAAATAACAATGATTTCATACCTTGATATCATTGAGACATGATCATGTCTGTTTTTTGATTGTGAGAATAGTTGGTGAACAGATTTCCTCAACGAAACCCATTTTTAGCTGATTTCCTGTTGATTTGTCTTTTTGACCAAAAACTAAAATCCTAATATTAACTAAACTAAAATATAAACCCATCATGTTAAGCATTGGACCAATGTTTCATGACTTGAAATAAAAGATCCCAGAAATGTTCCATACGCACAAAAGCTTATTTCTCTAAAATGTTGTGCACATATTTGTTTACATCCCTGTTAGTGATCATTATAAAGTTGCCTCTTGTGCTGGGGAAAATAAAAGGCCGCTCTAAAATGTGCAGTTTTGTCACACAACACAATGCCACAGATTTCTCAAGTTTTGAGGGAGCGTTCAGTTGGCATTCTTACTGCAAGAATGTCCATCAGAGCTGTTGCCAGAGAATTGAATGTTAATTTCTCTAACACAAGCCGCCTCCAACGTCATTTTAGAGAATTTGGCAGTACGTCCAACCGGCCTCACAACAGCAGACTATGTGTAGTCATGTCAGCCCACGACCTCCACATCCGGCTTCTTCACCTGGGGGATTGTCTGAGACCAGCCACTCGGACAGGTGATGAAATTGTGGACAACCGAAGAATTTGCGCACAAACTGTCAGAAACCGGAACGGTTTTGGTCTGCGGGCTGGCTGTTGTTGACCCCTGAAATAGAGGACTCCACATCTCATGTAAATAATTATATTACACATACGATATATAGTGAACATTACAATGGATTGAATAAGTACATTTTATACTTGTCTCTAATCTCAGGTGTGCTCCTGGATGTGAAGGTGATCATTGGCGTTATCCTCTGTGATGAAGGCCACAGCGCGGTCGTGTGGTGGGGAGCAGAGGTGTAGTTGGGCTCCTTGATGGGTGCCGTCACCATGTTTCCCTTAGTCAGTGTGTATAGTTTATTTTTGTCAGGAGACCCATGTAACACAAAGTGCCCTTGAATGATGCTCAACAAATAAGGATGAAGGGTGCTCAACAAACAACCAGGCATATTCTGAGGAAAACACATTTAATGAATTCTTCTGAACTGTCCAAAGCATGTCTACTCTATTAAAATAAAAGGCAGCGAAAACAGTTTTCAACCAGCGATTGAGTGCTGAGACTCTACAGCAGAGTCTCAGCACTCAATCGCTGGTTGAAAACTGTTTTCTGCCCATCCCAAAAGATAGAATTTGTAGATAATTGGCCCTCTTTCTGGGACTCACCCACAAACAGGACCAAGCCTGACCTGCTAAGGAGTGACGGACTCCATCCTACCTGGAGGGGTGCTCTCATCTTATCTACCAACATAGATAGGGCTCTAACTCCTTTAGCCCCACAATGAAATAGGGTGCAGGCCAGGCAGCAGGCTGTTAGCCAACCTGCCAGCTTAGTGGAGTCTGCCAATAGCACAGTCAGTGTAGTCAGCTCAGCCATACCCATTGAGACTGTGTATGTGCCTCGACCTAGGTTGGGCAAAACTAAACATGGCGGTGTTCGCCTTAGCAATCTTATTAGGATAAAGACCTCCTCCATTCCTGCCATTATTGAAAGAGATCGTGATACCTCACATCTCAAAATAGGGTTACTTAATGTTAGATCCCTCACTTCAAAGGCAGTCATAGTCAATGAACTAATCACTGATCATAATCTTGATGTGATTGGCCTGACTGAAACATGGCTTAAGCCTGATGAATTTACTGTGTTAAATGAGGCCTCACCTCCTGGTTACACTAGTGACCATATCCCCCGTGCATCCCGCAAAGGCGGAGGTGTTGCTAACATCTACGATAGCAAATTTCAATTTACAAAAAAAAAAATGGCGTTTTCGTCTTTTGAGCTTCTAGTCATGAAATCTATGCAGCCTACTCAATCACTTTTTATAGCTACTGTTTACAGGCCTCCTGGGCCATATACAGCGTTCCTCTCTGAGTTTCCTGAATTCCTATCAGACCTTGTAGTCATAGCAGATCATATTCTAATTTTTGGTGATTTTAATATTCACATGGAGAAGTCCACAGACCCACTCCAAAAGTCTTTCGGAGCCATCATCGACTCAGTGGGTTTTGTCCAACATGTCTCTGGACCTACTCACTGCCACAGTCATACTCTGGACCTAGTTTTGTCCCATGGAATAAATGTTGTAGATCTTAATGTTTTTCCACATAATCCTGGACTATCGGACCACCATTTTATTACGTTTGCAATCGCAACAAATAATCTGCTCAGACCCCAACCAAGGAGCATCAAAAGTCGTGCTATAAATTCTCAGACAACACAAAAATTCCTTGATGCCCTTCCAGACTCCTTCTGCCTACCCAAGGACGTCAGAGGACAAAAATCAGTTAACCACTTAACTGAGGAACTCAATTTAACCTTGCGCAATACCCTAGATGCAGTTGCACCCCTAAAAACGAAAAACATTTGTCATAAGAAACTAGCTCCCTGGTATACAGAAAATACCCGAGCTTTGAAGCAAGCTTCCAGGAAATTGGAACGGAAATGGCGCCACACAAAACTGGAAGTCTTCCGACTAGCTTGGAAAGACAGTACCGTGCAGTACCGAAGAGCCCTCACTGCTGCTCGATCATCCTACTTTTCCAACTTAATCGAGGAAAATAAGAACAATCCAAAATTTCTTTTTGATACTGTTGCAAAGCTAACTAAAAAGCAGCATTCCCCAAGAGAGGATGGCTTTCACTTCAGCAGTAATAAATTCATGAACTTCTTTGAGGAAAAGATCATGACCATTAGAAAGCAAATTACGGACTCCTCTTTGAATCTGCGTATTCCTCCAGGGCTTAGCTGTCCTGGATCTGCACAGCTCTGCGAGGGCCTGGGATCGGGAGAGACACTTAAGTGTTTTAGTACTATATCTCTTGACACAATGATGAAAATAATCATGGCCTCTAAACCTTCAAGCTGCATACTGGATCCTATTCCTACTAAACTGCTGAAGGAGCTGCTTCCTGTGCTTGGCCCTCCTATGTTGAACATAATAAACAGCTCTCTATCCACCGGATGTGTACCAAACTCACTAAAAGTGGCAGTGATAAAGCCTCTCTTGAAAAAGCCAAACCTTGACCCGGAAAATATAAAAAACTATCGGCCTATATCGAATCTTCCATTCCTCTCAAAAATTTTAGAAAAAGCTGTTGCGCAGCAACTCACTGCTTTTCTGAAGACAAACAATGTATACGAAATGCTTCAGTCTGGTTTTAGACCCCATCATAGCACTGAGACTGCACTTGTGAAGGTGGTAAATGACCTTTTAATGGCGTCAGACCGAGGCTCTGCATCTGTCCTCGTGCTACTAGACCTTAGTGCTGCCTTTGACACCATCGATCACCACATTCTTTTGGAGAGACTGGAAACCCAAATTGGTCTACACGGACAAGTTCTGGCCTGGTTTAGATCTTACCTGTCGGAAAGATATCAGTTTGTCTCTGTGAATGGTCTGTCCTCTGACAAATCAACTGTACATTTCGGTGTTCCTCAAGGTTCCGTTTTAGGACCACTATTGTTTTCACTATATATTTTACCTCTTGGGGATGTTATTCGAAAACATAATGTTAACTTTCACTGCTATGCGGATGACACACAGCTGTACATTTCAATGAAACATGGTGAAGCCCCAAAATTGCCCTCGCTAGAAGCCTGTGTTTCAGACATAAGGAAGTGGATGGCTGAAAACTTTCTACTTTTAAACTCGGACAAAACAGAGATGCTTGTTCTAGGTCCCAAGAAACAAAGAGATCTTCTGTTAAATCTGACAATTCATCTTGATGTTTGTAAAGTCGTCTCAAATAAAACTGTGAAGGACCTCGGCGTTACTCTTGACCCTGATCTCTCTTTTGACGAACATATCAAGACTGTTTCAAGGACAGCTTTTTTCCATCTACGTAACATTGCAAAAATCAGAAATTTTCTGTCCAAAAATGATGCAGAAAAATTAATCCATGCATTTGTTACTTCTAGGTTAGACTACTGCAATGCTCTACTTTCCGGCTACCCGGATAAAGCACTAAATAAACTTCAGTTAGTGCTAAATACGGCTGCTAGAATCCTGACTAGAACCAAGAAATTTGATCATATTACTCCAGTGCTAGCTTCCCTACACTGGCTTCCCGTTAAGGCTAGGGCTGATTTCAAGGTTTTACTGTTAACCTTTAAAGCGTTACATGGGCTTGCTCCTACCTATCTTTCCGAGTTGGTCCTGCCGTACATACCTACACGTACGCTACGGTCACAAGACGCAGGCCTCCTAATTGTCCCTAAAATTTCTAAGCAAACAGCTGGAGGCAGGGCTTTCTCCTATAGATCTCCATTTTTATGGAACAGTCTGCCTACCCATGTGAGAGACGCAGACTCAGTCTCAACCTTTAAGTCTTTACTGAAGACTTATCTCTTCAGTAGGTCATATGATTGAGTGTAGTCTGGCCCAGGAGTGTGAAGGTGAACGGAAAGGCTCTGGAGCAACGAACCGCCCTTGCTGTCTCTCCAGGGCCGGTTCCCCTCTCTCCACTGGGATTCTCTGCCTCTAACCCTGTTACTGGGGCTGAGTCACTGGCTTGCTGGTGCTCTTTCATGCCGTCCCTAGGAGGGGTGCGTCACTTGAGTGGGTTGAGTTACTGACGTGAACTTCCTGTCTGGGTTGGCGCCCCCCCCTGGTTGTGCTGTGGTGGAGACCTTTGTGGGCTATACTCGGCCTTGTCTCAGGATTGTAAGTTGGTGGTTGAGGATATCCCCTAGTGGTGTGGGGGCTGTGCTTTGGCAGAGTGGGTGGGGTTATATCCTTCCTGTTTGGCCCTGTCCGGGGGTTTCTTCGGATGGGGCCACAGTGTCTCCTGACCGCTCCTGTCTCAGCCTCCAGTATTTATGCTGCAGTAGTTTATGTGTCGGGGGGCTAGGGTCAGTTGGTTATACCTGGAATACTTCTCCTGTCTTATCCAGTGTCCTGTGTGAATTTAAGTATGCTCTCTCTAATTCTCTCGTTCTCTCTTTCTCTCTGAGAACCTGAGCCCTAGGACCATACGTCAGGACTACCGGGCATGCTGACACCTTGCTGTCCCCAGTCCGCCCGGCCTTGCTGCTATTCCAGTTTCAACGTTTCTGCCTGCGGTTACGAAACCCCTACCTGTCCCAGACCTGCTGTTTTCAACTCTTAATGATCGGCTATGAAAAGCCAACTGAGATTTATTCCTGATTATTATTTGACCATGCTTGTCATTTATGAACATTTTGAAAATCTTGGCTCTCTCTAATTTTCTCCTTCTCTCTTTCTTTCTCTCGGAGGACCTGGGCCCTGGACCATGCGTCGGGACTGCCGCCCGTGGTGACTCCTTGCTGTCCCCAGTCCGCCTGGCCTTGCTGCTATTCCAGTTTCAGCTGTTCTGCCTGCGGTTATGGAACCGCCACCTGTCCCAGACCTGTTGTTTTTCAACTCTTAATGATCAGCTATGAAAAGCCAACTGAAAATTATTCATGATTATTATTTGACCATGCTTGTCACTTATGAACATTTTTGTACATCTTGGCATAGTTCTGTTATAATCTCCACCCGGCACAGCCAGAAGAGGACTGGCCACCCCTCATAGCCTGGTTCCTCTCTAGGTTTCTTCCTAGGTTTTGGCCTTTCTAGGGAGTTTTTCCTAGCCACCGTGCTTCTACACCTGCATTCTAGCTGTTTGGGGTTTTAGGCTGGGTTTCTGTACAGCACTTCGAGATATTATCTGATGTACGAAGGGCTATATAAAATAAAATTGATTGATTGATTGATATTAGTAAAATGCAGTTGAACAACTAACCAGTGAGCTGAATTCAACCAAATTGTCATAGTACAGTACAGTAAGTATATATACGGTTCAGGGTGATTTACTGTTTGTACAACAACCTCCAAATATCTTGTCATGTAACATTGGTGCTATTTGATCAGCTACCATGGGAGTCTATTTTCACTCACTAGCAGCTTGTGGATAGTACAATTAGGGACTGTTGTCAGTGCATGCAAATAATACCAGGTAAAGAGTAAGCACATATCAGGTAAAAATAAAGAACATTCAGCTCTCAGGGGGGTCAAATTCTAGCTTTTTGTAGTAGTGTAACGGTCCTGACCAGTTTTATGTTGTTTTTGTATGTGTAATTGGTCAGGGCGTTAGTTTTGGGTGGGCAGTCTATGTTATCTGTTTCTATGTTGGTTTTGGGTTGCCTGGTATGGCTCTTGATTAGAGGCAGGTGGTTTGCGTTTTCCTCTAATTAAGAGTCATATTTAGGTAGGGCGTTCTCACTGTTTGTTTGTGGGTGATTGTCTTCCGTGTTTGTGTTATGTTTGCACCATACGGAACTGTTTACGGTTTGTTCGGTTTATGTAGTCTGTTTCCTATTCGTGCGTTCTTCGTGTCTATGTAAGTTCTCATGTTTAGGTCAGTCTACGTCGTTTGTTATTTTGTATCATTTCAAGTGTAGTTCGTGTTCGTTTTTCGTCTTGTCATTAAATCCATTATGTATTCACAACCTGCTGCGCCTTGGCTCCCTCAATACACCTCCTCTTCTTATGAAGAGAGAGAGGACCGCCGTTACAGAATCACCCACCATACCAGAGCCAAGCAGCGGAGTCAACGGAGAAAGGGACAGGAAAAGAAGGAGCAATGGACATGGGACGATATATTGGACGGGAAAGGTTGCTACACTTGGGAGGAGATCCTGGCTGGTAGGGATCGCCTCCCATGGGAACAGCTGGAGGCACTGAGGAGAGCAGAGGCTACCGGGGAGAGGAACCGGAGCTATGAGGGAACGCGTCTGGCACGGAAGCCAAAAAAGCCCGTAAGTAACTCCCAAAAATTTCTTGGGGGGGGGCTAGGAGGTAGTGGGCCAAGGGCAGGTAGGAGACCTGCGCCCACTTCCCAGGCTTACCGTGGAGAGCGGGAGTACGGGCAGGCGCCGTGTTACGCAGTAGAGCGCACGGTGTCTCCTGTACGAGTGCATAGCCCAGTGCGGGTTATTCCACCTCCCCGCACTGGCAGGGCTAGATTGGGTATTGAGCCAGGTGTCATGAGGCCGGCTCAACGCGTCTGGTCTCCAGTGCGTCTCCTCGGGCCGGCATACATGGCACCTGCCTTACGCATGGTTTCCCCGGTTCGCCTACATAGCCCGGTGCGGGTTATTCCACCTCCCCGCACTGGTCGGGCAACCGGGAGCATTCAACCAGGTAAGGTTGGGCAGGCTCAATGCTCAAGAGTGCCAGTACGCCTCCACGGTCCGGTATTTCCGGCGCCACCTCCCCGCCCCAGCCTAGTACCTACAGTGTCTACACTACGCACTAGGCTACCAGTGCGTATCCTGAGCCCTGTTCCTCCTCCACGCACTCGCCCTGTAGTGCGTGTATCTAGCCCGGTGCCTCCAGTTCCGGCACCACGCACTAAGCCACCTGTGCGTCTCCAGAGCCCTGAACACACTGTATCTTCTCCCCCTACTAATCCTGATGTGCTTGTCCTCAGCCCGGTGTCACCAGTGCCGGTACCTCGCATCAGGTATAGAGTGGGCTTTGAGAATGCAGTGTGCCCTGTCCTTGCTCCCCGCACTAGTAGGAAGGTGCTTATCATTAGCACGGTGCCTCCAGTTCCGGCACC
Source organism: Salvelinus fontinalis (assembly GCF_029448725.1). NCBI lineage: Eukaryota > Metazoa > Chordata > Actinopteri > Salmoniformes > Salmonidae > Salvelinus > Salvelinus fontinalis. The sequence goes on along the minus strand of NC_074696.1, from coordinate 45,298,033 downwards.
ACGCACCAGGTCTACAGTGTGCCGTATCCGGCCAGAGCCATCCGTCTCACCAGCGCCATCTGAGCCATCCGTCTCCCCAGCGCCATCTGAGCCATCCGTCCCCCCAGCGCCATCTGAGCCATCCGTCTCCCCAGCGCCGTCTGAGTCATCCGTCTGCCAGGAGCCTGCAAAGCCGCCCGTCTGCCATGAGCCTGCAAAGCCGCCCGTCTGCCATGAGCCTACAGAGCCACCTGCCAGACAGGAGCCGCTAGAGCCGTCTGCCAGACAGGATCTGCCAGAGCCGCCCGCCAGACAGGATCTGCCAGAGCCGCCCGCCAGACAGGATCTGCCAGAGCCGCCAACCAGACAGGATCTGCCAGAGCCGCCAACCAGACAGGATCTGCCAGAGCCGCCAACCAGACAGGATCTGCCAGAGCCGTCAGGCAGCCAGAGCCGTCAGAGAGCCATGAGCAGCCAGAGCCATCAGAGAGCCATGAGCAGCCAGAGCCGTCAGAGAGCCATGAGCAGCCAGAGCCGTCAGAGAGCCATGAGCAGCCAGAGCCGTCAGAGCGCCATGAGCGTCGAGAGCCGTCAGAGCGCCATGAGCAGCCAGAGCCGTCAGAGAGCCATGAGCAGCCAGAGCCGTCAGAGCGCCATGAGCGTCGAGAGCCGTCAGCCTGCCATGAGCGTCGAGAGCCGTCAGCCTGCCATGAGCGTCGAGAGCCGTCAGCCTGCCATGAGCGTCGAGAGCCGTCAGCCTGCCATGAGCGTCGAGAGCCGTCAGCCTGCCATGAGCGTCGAGAGCCGTCAGCCTGCATAGACCTGCCAGAGTCCCTCAGCCAGGATCTGCCAGAGTTTATCAGCCGGGACCTGCCCCTTGTCCCGGTGTTGCCCCTTGTCCCGGTGTTGCCCCTTGTCCCGGTGCTGCCCCTTGTCCCGGTGCTGCCCCTTGTCCCGGTGCTGCCCCTTGTCCCGGTGCTGCCCCTTATCCCGGTGCTGCCCCTTATCCCGGTGCTGCCCCTTATCCCGGTGCTGCCCCTTGTCCCGGTGCTGCCCATTGTCCCGGTACTGCCCATTGTCCCGGTGCTGCCCCTTGTCCCGGTGCTGCCCTTTGTCCCGGTGCTGCCCCTTCTCCTGGTGCTGGATGTTTATTTAGGGGATGTGAGTTTTAGGGTGGGCATTGGGAGGGGAAGACAAAAACGGGGAGTGACTATGGTGGTGTGGGGACAGCGTCCAGAGCCGGAGCCACCACCGTGGTCACCTGCCCACCCAGACCCTCCCCTGGACTTTGTGCTGGTGCGCCCGGAGTTCGCACCTTGAGGGGGGGGTTATGTAACGGTCCTGACCAGTTTTATGTTGTTTTTGTATGTGTAATTGGTCAGGGCGTTAGTTTTGGGTGGGCAGTCTATGTTATCTGTTTCTATGTTGGTTTTGGGTTGCCTGGTATGGCTCTTGATTAGAGGCAGGTGGTTTGCGTTTTCCTCTAATTAAGAGTCATATTTAGGTAGGGCGTTCTCACTGTTTGTTTGTGGGTGATTGTCTTCCGTGTTTGTGTTATGTTTGCACCATACGAAACTGTATACGGTTTGTTCGGTTTATGTAGTCTGTTTCCTATTCGTGCGTTCTTCGTGTCTATGTAAGTTCTCATGTTTAGGTCAGTCTACGTCGTTTGTTATTTTGTATCATTTCAAGTGTAGTTCTTGTTCGTTTTTCGTCTTGTCATTAAATCCATTATGTATTCACAACCTGCTGCGCCTTGGCTCCCTCAATACACCTCCTCTTCTTATGAAGAGAGAGAGGACCGCCGTTACAAGTAGACACCACGTGTAGTAGACACTAATGTAACTACGTAACATTCCGTGTCTTATGTTCATGTGCACACAAATCCATAAGAATAAATGCAATTGCAGAATCGAATGCTTCTAATCGAAAGAGTCACCTTACCTTCATTCATAAAACCTAAATTGATACTGTCATTAACGTGGTTCTTCAGTAATTATGCATAATACTTGGTGGATGTAATTTGGTGTCCAGCTGATTAGTTAGGCCTACACCATGATATTTTCACACATCATCTGATCTAGGAAGGAACAGATAGCACATTGGATCTAATATCCTCTAATATCCTTAGCGAATTGATGTTGATCATCTGGTTTTTTATGCTTGATTTACATCAGGGTCTAGTTAGATTTAAAAGAGAAAACATCAAGGTAATGTGTTCATGTTTTTGTGCCTCGGATTAGACACAGTATACTGTGCGCAATTGTGTAGGATAGACTATTGCCCACTTCCCAAAGCTATTCCTATTAATTATTCTGGATATGACAACAAATGACATAGCCTAGTGGGTTTATTCATAATATAATCTGGTAATGAAATGACAAATACATTTTGTTTTCCATGTAACACTTGCAATGTTAAACAATACAAGGGGCTTGAAGCAGCCTACTTGAATTTGGAGCTCAGAAATTCAAGTAGACTAATGGAATAGGCCTACCTTGAAAATCCGACATTTCCTGAATTTGGTACTTGAAAAGTCCTTGTAATTATTGTAGCCAATTTATAAGTTCCCTTGCTCCCTTAGAATTATCTGTGATTTCATTTTTGATCAGTTTTTGTGAGATATGGGGCAACTTTTGTCTGTTTCCTGCCGCTTCAATTAAAGGTTGTTGCACTACTCTGTTGTGGTAAAACCATGTATGGTTATTATTAGGATGACATCTAATGTTGGTTCAACTTGGCTTTCCATACAAATCCTTCCTTTAAAAAAGGAAGCTGGATTTTGGTCACTTTCTCATTATAAAAAAACGGCAATGGTGAGATTTAAATCTTGTGAGATTATTGCTACCGCTTTTCATAACTTTATGTGTGCCTGTGTCGGCTAGACAAATAACCAATCTATTTAGTCAGGCTGTGCTCATATTATTCTCACATATTTTAGAATGCAACAATAATTTGAATATCAATGCATTGGCAAGGCCTAAAAAATGCATTATTCTAAAAGTGGTAATGGACAACTTTTTTGACACATTTCGCATGCAATTATTTTTTTTCTTGGGGAGTGTTCTATATTTGGCTCTATATGTACAGTTATATAAATTATACAATGGTTTAACATTGAGGTCCTTAAATTGCTTGAAAAGAGCTTGAAACGTCAATGAATTTGACTTACTAATGTGTGTATGAGAACCCTGCTTAAACAATGTATAGTCCTAAGCCTATGTTGTTGTGGGTCAATTTGCATATATTCCATGAAATGTAATATGTATATATATTTTGGGGGTGGTTGGGGGGTAGATAAGCTTAATACTGAAGATAGATTGTAGCTTCCATCAATGTAATTGTCTGCATCATTTCCAATCCCCCATATATTTTTTTGTAAATATATAATGTTGAAGTCGGAGGTTTACATACACCTTAGCCAAATATATTTAAACTCAGTTTTTCACAATTCCTGACATTTAATCCGAGTAAAAATTCCCTGTCTTAGGTCAGTTAGGATCACCACTTTATTTTCTGAATGTGAAATGTCAGAATAATCACCAGATCATCCTGCCTACTCTGACCTTGATTCTGCATGCCCTTCCGTACCTTTTGGACCTGAACTGGTTTTGACCCTTTTGCCTGTCTAAGACCATTCTCTTGCCTTACCCTTTTGGATTAATAAATATTGTAAGACTCCAACCATCTGCCTCCTTGTGTCTGCATCTGGGTCTCGCCTTGTGTCATGATAATATAGCCTATATATTTTATGCAGTACCAGTCAACTTTGGACACAAGGGTTTTTATATATTTTTACTACTTTCTACATTGTAAAATAGTAGTGAATACATCAAAACTATGAAATAACACATCACCTAGTAACCAAAAAAGTGTTAAACTGCCTTAACAGCTTTGCACACTCTTGAAATCCTCTCAAACAGATTCATGAGGTAGTCACTAGGAATGCATTTCAAGGTGTCCTATGTTAATATGTGGAATTTCTTTCCTCCTTAAAGCTTTCGAGCCAATATGTTGTGTTGTGACAAGCTAGGGGTGGGGTACAAAAATTAGCCCTATTTGGTAAAAGACCAAGTCCAAATTCTGTCAAGAACAGCTCAAATGAGCAAAGAGACACGACAGTCCATTACTTTAAGACATGAAGGTCAGTCAATACGAAATAGTAAATGTACAAATATAAACACTTTCTCATTCCCTATATGCAATCCAGATGTAACGATTTTCTTGTTTTTTAAATGTACAGATAGCCAGGGACACATTACAACACTGACATAATTTACAAACGAAGCATTTGTGTTTAGTGAGTCCGCCAGATCAGAGCCAGTAGGGATGAACAGGGGTGCTCTCTTGATAAGTGTGTGAATTGGACTATTTTCCTGTCCTAATAAGCATTCGAAATGTAATGAGTACCTTTGGGTGTCAGTGAAAATGTATGGAGTAAAAAGTACATTATTTTCTTCAGGAATGTAGCGGAGTAAAATAAAAATATATAAATAGTAAAGTAGAGCTGCCGCAAAAAAACTACTTAACTTCTCTGGGGCAGGTGGGTCCCACCGGCCAATAGCCACGGAAAATACAGTGCGCCATATTCAAATAACATGATATAAAAATCTAACTTTCATTAAATCACACATGTTAGATACCAATTTAAAGCTACACTCGTTGTGAATCCAGCCAACATGTCAGATTTCAAAAAAGCTTTTTGGCGAAAGCATAAGATGCTATTATCTGATGATAGCACAACAGTAAACAAAGGGAGTAGCATAATTCAACACTGCAAGCACGACACAAAACGCAGAAATAAAATATAAATCATGCCTTACCTTTGACGAAATTCTTTTGTTGGTACTCCAATATGTCCCATAAACATCACAAATGGTCCTTTTGTTTGATTAATTCCGTCGATATATATCCAAAATGTCCATTTATTTGGACCGTTTCATCCAGAAAAACACAGCTTCCAACTTTCGCCACTTCACTACAAAATGTATCAAACGTTACATGTAAACTTTACCAAAACATTTCAAACTACTTTGGTAATACAACGTTAGGTATTTTTAAACGTTTATAATCGATCAATTTGAAGACGGGATGATCTGTTTTCAATACAAAAAGAAAACAAACTGACACAACTTTTTTCGTAACGTGACTCTCTCAAAAAATGTACTTCATGTGACCCTCATTTACGATAGCCCTACTTCTTCACTACACAAAGGAATAACCTCAACCGATATCCAAGGACTGGTGACATCCAGTGGAAGCGGTAGGAACTGCAAGCAAGTCCATTAGAAATCTAGTGTCTCTAAAAAAAACTAAAAACACTCAGATCACACCCTGACCAAACAAAACATAGAAACATACAAAGCAAACTATGGTCAAGGCGTGACATATTACCTTAAAGTACTTTTACTTAAGTACTTTACACCCCTGGGTGGTACACAGAAGATTGTCTTTTACCAAATATGGCTAAGTCCATATTATGGCAAGAACAGCTCAAATAAGCAAAAAGAAACGACAGCCCATCATTACTTTAAGACACGAAGGTCAGTCAATACGGAACAATTCAAGAGCTTTTAAAGTTTCTTCAAGTGCAGTGGCAAAAAACATCAAGTGCTATGATGAAACCAACTCTTATGAGGACCACCACAGGAAAGAAAGACCCAGAGTTACCTCTGCTGCAGAGGATAAGTTCATAAGAGTTACCTGCCTCAGAAATTGCTGTCCAAATAAATGTTTCACAGAGTTCAAGTAACAGACACGTCTCAACATTATCTGTTCCGAGGAGACTGCGTGAATCAGGCCTTCATGGTCGAGTTGCTGCAAATAAACCACTACTAAAGGGAACCAATAATAAGAAGAGACTTACTTGGGCCAAGAAACATGAGCAATGGACATTAGACCGGTGGAAATCTGTCCTTTGGAGCCTGAATTTGAGATTTTTGGATCCAACGGCCGTGTCTTTGTGAGACGCAGAGTAGGTGAACAGATGATCTCTGCATGTGTGGTTCCCACCATGAAGCATGGAGGAGGAGGTGTGAAAGTGTGGGGGTGCCTTGTTGGTGACACTGTAAGTGATTTATTTTGAATTCAAGGCACAGCATGGCTACCACAGCATTCTGCAGCGATACGCCATCCCATCTGGTTTGCACTTAGTTGGTTTGTTTTTCAACAGGACAATGAACCAAAACACACCTCCAGCGTGTGTAAGGGCTATTTGACCAAGGAGAGTTGAGTGCTGGATGAGATGACCTGGCCTCCACAATCACCCAACCTCAACCCAATTGAGATGGTTTGGGATTTTTATTTAATTTTTATTTCACCTTTATTTACCCAGGTAAGCTAGTTGAGAACAAGTTCTCATTTGCAACTGCGACCTGGCCAAGATAAAGCATAGCAATTCGACACATACAACAACACAGAGTTACACATGGAATAAACAAAACATACAGTCAATAATACAGTAGAAAAATAAGTCTATATACAATGTGAGCAAATGAGGTGAGATAAGGGAGGTAAAGGCAAAAAAAGGCCATGGTGGTGAGGTAAATACAATATAGCAAGTAAAACACTGGAATGGTAGATTTGCAGTGGAAAAATGTGCAAAGTAGAAATATAAATAATGGGGTGCAAAGGAGCAAAATAAATGAATAAATACAGTCGGGGAAGAGGTAGTTTTTGGGCTAAATTATAGATATGCTATGTACAGGTGCAGTAATATGTGAGCTGCTCTGACAGCTGGTGCTTAAAGCTAGTGAGGGAGATAAATGTTTCCAGCTTCAGAGATTTTTGCAGTTCGTTCCAGTCATTTTCAGTAGAGAACTGGAAGGAAAGATGACCAAAGGAGGAATTGACTTTAGGGGATGACCAGTGAGATATACCTGCTGGAGCGCGTGCTACGAGTGGGTGCTGCTATGGTGACCAGTGAGCTGAGATAAGGCGGGTCTTTACCTAGCAGAGACGTGTAGATAACCTGTAGCCAGTGGGATGTACAGTTGGATGACTTGGACCACAGAGTGAAGGAAAAGCAGCCAACAAGTGCTCAGCATATGTGCATATACATATACATAGCATATGTGGGAACTCCTTCAAGACTATTGGAAAAGCATTCCTCATTAAGCTGGCTGAGAGAATTCCAAGAGTCTGCAAAGCTGTCATCAAGGCAACGGATGTCCAAACTTTTGAATGGTACTGTGTATATATACACTAACGTTCAAAAGTTTGGGATCACTTAGAAATGTCCTTATTTTTTAAAGAAAAGCTAAAAAATGTGTCCATTAAAATAACAGCCAATTTATCAGAAATACAGTGTAGACATTGTTAATGTTGTAAATTACTATTGTAGCTGGAAACGTCAGATTTTTATGGGATATCTACTGTACAAAGGCGTACAGATGTCCATTATCAGCAACCATTACTCCCGTGTTCCAATTTCATGTTGTGTTAGCCAATCAAAGTTTATAATTTTAAAAGGCTAATTAATCATTAGAAAACCGTTTTGCAATTATGTTAAAACAGCTGAAAACTGTTGTTCTGATTAATTAAAGAAGCAATAAAACTGGCATTCTTTTTTATCTAGTTGAGTATCTGGAGCATCAGCATTTGTGGGTTCAATTACAGGCTCAAAATGGTCAGAAACAAATATATTTCTTCTGAAAATCATCATTCTATTCTTGTTCTGAGAAATGAAGGCTATTCCATGCAATATATTGCATGCAAGAACCATGCAAGAATCTGAAGATCTCGTACTACTCCCTTCATAGAACAGTGCAAACAGTCTCTAACCAGTATAGAAAGAGGAGTGGGAGGCCCCGGTGCACAATTGAGCAAGAAGACAAGTATATTAGAGTGTTTAGTTTGAGAAACAGACGACCTCAACCATCCTCAAAATTCCTCAACTGGCAGCTTCATTAAATAGTACCCGCAAAACACCAGTCTCAACGTCAACAGTGAAGAGGCGACTACGGGATGCTGGCCTTCTAGGTAGGGTTGTGAAGAAAAAGCCATATCTCAGACTGGCCAATGAAAATAAAAGATTAAGATGGGCAAAAGACCACAGACACTGGACAGAGGAACTCTGCCTAGAAGGCCAGCATCCCGGAGTCGCCTCTTCACTGTTGACGTTGAGACTGGTGTTTTGCAGGTACAATTTAATGAAGCTGCCAATATTTAACACTTTTTTGGTTACTACATGATTCCATATGTGTTATTGCATAGTTTTGATGTCTTCCTTATTATTCTACAATGTAGAAAATAGTAAAAATAAAGAACAACCCTTGAATGAGTAGGTGTGTCCAAACTTTTGACTGGTACTGTATACTAAATATGACAATGAGTGTATAATTATTTAACTAAAGATAACTTTGTAAAAGCTAAACTACACGTATGCACATTATTTGATGCAAATAATTGAGACTATAATTCAAAAAATAGTATTTATTGACAGTGCATGAAGCAGAATTGGAGCCCACAAAAAAACTTTGAACAATTAATCTACATATCTGAACAATATAATTGTTATTTTTCAGTAAACATGGCTCTATGGCTTTTAAGTTTGTGGATTAAGACTTAATATAAATACACATAAACATATGCAGTTCTAATAAGGGAACTTGTGCTAGCTAAAGATACAATCAAAGCTGGAAGTATAAAGCAAAAAAAAAATGTTTCACGTATTCAGTCTAGCTATAGTGCATTCTACAAACGGAATATTGGTATTGCAGTGTATTATACAGTTAACCATTTGGTAATATGAGGAGCAACATGAAACACTTGAATAAACAGAATACATGCTATAAGAATAAATACATACGTTCATCTCTGAGGTTTTTGAGAATGTATTGCTTTTCACAATTGTTACCTATTCTTCGGATTAAATAGTTGTGCAGAAGAGACAAACCTTTTCCTATTACAATCTTAAATGCATACATTCTTTGAGAGACAAAGGCTATACCTGCATACTGCATAGGTATCAAGGTATTATTTTAGAATTTACAATTTTAACCAAAGTGTGATGATTCCTTTCCGTTCATATCAGTGAAATAAGTATTGCTAATGTACGTATTATCAGCTTCCCCCACTGTCTGTACCAGCAAAACAAACCTAACAAAACTGAGTTTCAGGGATGGCATAATTAGCGTGGAGAAAACCTGCATCAGTTGCTCTTTCCCATTCACTTAGTTTTCAAGCATAATTCTTTCCCTTAGTATCTTGTAGACAAGAACTACACAACTATGTAACAACTATGTAAAGGCAATACATTTAAATTAGCATATGGCAACCATATGAAGCATATGCAAATCAAGCATTAGCCAGTAAGCAACAGTGTTACGATCACAAACTGACTATTAGCTAATCAAGAATATGAAATGCAAACATTCCATTGTTCTAACAGGACAGAGGCAGCACTGGTACTTGCAAAAGGCACTAGCTTGGTTGAATATCTTCAAAATCCTCTTAGCAACGCATTGCCATAGTTTTATTTCCTTAAAATAAATATACACCTGAACAGATTGAGGTCTCTGTCTTTTTCAAGGCATGTGCTTTTAATTCGCTATACTCAAGGACTCAATGTAGATGCCATTTCTAAGTCCTTAGGCCACTTGAAGAGATGACTCAAGCCACAAACATACAAAGCTGTACAAAACAGATCAACAGTCAAATGTAACATGCAAGTAAAGCTATCAGTGGTGAGTGTGAACAAGTGCTTAATTCTCACCATGAATGAAAAAATGTGACCTCAAATTTGGTTAGTTTCCCTATACTCATTTACTTCCAGTCAAAGGCACTTCTTTTGGCTGAAATTATCTCATTGTAAAGCCAAGAATGCAATTTGAAGCTCTGTACACAAAACACACACTTAGGCATTCAATAATTTACAATATCTGCAGACAGAAGTTAAAAAACACTCCTTGGTCAACTGAAAAGCATACTTCTTGGGATTGAGCCTGGAAGGGGGCGGTGCTACATACATTTTTTTCTAAGAGGTCAGCCATTTAATTACATTTTCAATTTCTGTACACTGGAAAATCCTCTGAAACGGAACCTTCTGAAAGGCACACATTGGATTCTGATCTTCAGGATGCTGAATCTCTTGTTTGTTCCACATAGTTGGTTTTTGGGCAGACTATAGTCCAAGCATGCAGATGATGTAAAAATTATTGGTATGGTATTTTCCTCTTTCTTCCCCCTCAGTCCTTCTGTGTCCATAATGAAAGTGGTGCTACGCATGACTTTGGACGGAGATGCTTGAGAGGTCGTTCCTGATGATCTCATTAACTGTGAAGAAAGGAGAAGAAAGATGTCAATATCTCACAATCTACATCAAAGCATCTCCGGTAGAGTTCATAGTATTTGAGAGCTATAGGTGTTTTAGCAGGTAATACGTCAAAATACGTTCAATGCGGGCCTCCCAGGTGGCGCAGTGGTCTAGGGCACTGCATCGCAGTGCTAACTGCGCCACCAGAGTCTCTGGGTTCGCGCCCAGGCTCTGTCGCAGCCGGCCGCGACCGGGAGGTCCGTGGGGCGACGCACAATTGGGCTAGCGTCGTCCGGGTTAGGGTGGGTTTGGCCGGTAGGGATATCCTTGTCTCATCGCGCTCCAGCGACTCCTGTGGCGGGCCGGGCGCAGTGCGTGCTAACCAAGGGGGCCAGGTGCACGGTGTTTCCTCCGACACATTGGTGCGGCTGGCTTCCGGGTTGGAGGCGCGCTGTGTTAAAGAAGCAGTGCGGCTTGGTTGGGTTGTGCTTCGGAGGACGCATGGCTTTCGACATTCGTCTCTCCCGAGCCCGTACGGGAGTTGTAGCGATGAGACAAGATAGTAATTACTAGTGATTGGATACCACGAAAATTGGGGAGAAAAGGGGATAAAAATAAATAAAAATACGTTCAATGCGTTCAGTGTGAAAAATATAGTCATTTGTTCAAACAGCGCAAATTAAATGGAGCCATGTAAACACAGATGAACAGCAGTCTCAGACGGTTTGGTTTGGAGAGGAGGCAGCTTCTTGCCCTCTACAAAAGATCCAAATGCACTTGTCTCTCCTCTTTTCCAGCCTACTGCCACTCTTTCAGTGTTCCCACACTTGAAGAGCCCTGTCCCCTTTAATCAGCTGTGTTCTTTGGCTGATGGGAGGAAGTGACCAAACACCAAAGGGACCAACTGGAGATAAACAAACAATAAATGTGCCAGTGTGGGCCTTCTGATCAAGAAGAAGATGGCAATGGCAGCCATCTTGATTGAGGAGTCCACCATGAACCGCTCACCAGGAGGACCTTGCTCTCCCTTACAGTGCTGATTTTCTGGCAAGCCTTATCAGCTCTATAGAGGAGTCTGGAAATATTTCACAATCTGGTAACACCTGAAAAACCAAGAGTTTGTAGTAAGAAAGGGTCTCCTTTGTATTAGAATAAGCTATGCCACTTTATTACTTATAAGACCACATCCCTTCAGCTGTGTTATAGTTGCTTCAGTGTCTGTATAAAAACAATACATTATTTTCCTATGACGATGATAGGATAATGGGTCAATGGTACAAGGCACTTTTTTACATTTACACAGATGCCTGATTGAGGAGCTCTAAAATGCCTGATATATTCTTTATTTCTTTTTTGGGGCCTTGGTCAAAAGTATTGCACTATATTGGGAATAGGGTGTTATTTGGTACTGAGCCTCTAACTGCCTCAGCAGCAGGTCCTCCTGGACTCAGATCTAGCAACAGGCCCAGGATGTCTCACTGCTCCAGCAGAGAGCAGCCATATAGGAAATGGGTGAGAGGAAGACCCCTGGAGCCTGGCAGCGGAAGCCAAGCGCACAAGCTTACAGAGGAATTCCCTCTGACCGAACACTGGCTCTGAGGCGTTAGCTCGCTCCCGCCGCAGCCAGGAGCTGGGGCCTGGAAAAGCAACCTGGAAATGTGAGATTCCCTCCAAACAATGGAGTGGTGCTTGTTCATTTAAAGTTGTGCGGTGCAGCTGTTCCCTGTGTGACCCAGCACTGACACAGCCACTTCCTCTCAGCGTTTTTCCTTCACTTCCCTCCACAAGAAGAGTGGCTGGGTGTGCCTTGCAGTGTTTGGCTGGTCTCAGAGGACAAACCCCGGAGGTGTTAACATGGAAGTCTTTGTGGTCCAAATCATGTGCAGGTCCAACTAATTTGACAGCTGAATGTGAAACATTAAAACCACATAAGCAACCAATAAACTAAACTAAATAACTAAAGAGGTATTCCATAACATGTACAGGGATCTCGAAGGCAAATCACTAGAATTTTGAAAATAGTGAAGTTATTTTATTTTAGCTACAGAGTACAGTACAAAACTTCCCTCTGAATCTGAGCCATTAAGTTGTCGAGACAAAGTTAATGTGTTTGGTCAGCTGATTGACTGCTATTAATAAAGAAATAGGATCGGAGTGTTGGCTAAATGAAGGAGTAGAGTTCTCACACGCTTGTGTCATAGAAACATAAAAACACAGACACACTGAACCTATAATGTGTCGTTGAGGACAGGGGTGTATTTCAATGTGCTACGACTTCATGAGTAACTTGGCAAGAGCAGATACTTGTCAGTAGAGTTAAAACATTTATATTCAGGTGCATTAAATCACCTTTTCTTGATCTGTCATTATATGGTATTTAGAAAAAATGGATGACTATTCAGTTTCCAATGGTTCACCTCAGTGCTACAGTTTAATCTGCGTAAAACATCACCAACAGACGGTTTTCCAAGCCCATCTTTCAGATATGAATAAGGTATGTGCTATGAGAGCTGGGGCTTTTGTGAAGAGCAGACTTGCCATCTGAAGCACAGATCTTCAATCTTATTGATTGGGAATAGTCCAAGGTCTCTTTCAACAGTGTGGAAAATGTACTATATTAGGACATCTTTAGCTATATTGAGGTATCGGTACAATATGCATCATGACATTTTCTGATACATACAAAGTGCATAGTTTACTTTCAGCATAATCTTACATTGAGAGCACCACATTAAGTTTCTTAGTCTTTGTCAGCAAGAAAGGTGTCCCCAGAACAAGGTGCACCTGTGTGATGATCATGCTGTTTAATGATATGCCACACCTATCAGGTGGATGGATTATCTTGGCAAAGGAGAAATGCTCACTTACACGGATGTAAACAAATTTGTTCACAACATTTGGGAGAAATAAGCTTTTTGGGCGCATGGAAAATGTCTTGGATTTTGTATTTCAGCTCATGAAAAATGGGACCAACACATTACTTGTTGCATTTATATTTTTGTTCAGTGTAGAAAGAAAGTTGATTAAATCTGTAAAAACACATTGACAGAAGTTTACATGAATCAAAATGTAGATTTGATTATTTAAGATTAAGTGTTGAGTTTAACACCAACTATATTGGTGGAAGACTCTACAGTGCTGTAGCAAGTACAATGTCCCCTTCTCTGAATCAGTGCTGTTCTGACTCTGCAAAAGCAGGCTGACCTACTGACTACAAGCAGAAAACATGGTTTACCCCCACTGAGCCCATATTGTTGTCTGTATACTTACGTTGCCATGGACTACATTTCATTCTGTTGCTACATTTCATGTGAGGGATCTAATTAAAAAACTCTAGCCGTTGATCTGTGTATGTTTACGGATGACTCAGGCTCCCTGCCCTCAGCATAACACAAAAAATTGCCTCCCGTACCAAACATCAGTAGCATGTGGATCTGCTTACTTTGATGATGTTGAATACAGAATCTGGTGATAGAGACATTTAGAAAAACGATGTGTTGTCCAAACACCCCAGATGGGAATTTGTGTGAATGGCAAGGACGGTTATTGAAGGAATGGTGGAAAACAATGACTCTGCATGGCTAGAGAAACTAAGTCAGTCACTCTATTCACAATTTGTCACACCTGCTCCCGCTCTCCCTCTCTGGAGCTCGAGGGTGCGCCAGGCTGCCTTTCATTACGCACGGCTGTCACCATCATTACGCGCATCAGCGATCATTGGACTCAACTGGACTCCTTCACGTTTGGATTACTTTGGTTTTTAAATGTTCACTCCCTGTACCTGCTTCTCGTCTCCAGCGTCAATCCTTACAGAATGCTGACACTACTATACGAAGCATCAGGGAGGTTTTTGTTTTGTTGGTGACATCGGGTCCGTGCTGCTGCCGCAAATGGTGCCTTAGCTGGCTCACCAGGCTCTCACGCCTTAGCTGGCTCGAGAGGTTTCCTTTACCCGGTTGGGTCGGCAGGCTCCCATCCCCCGTCATGCCTTAGCCGGCTCGTCAGGCTACTACGCCTCAGTCGAGCTCCCACGCCTCAACGGGATCGTCAGGCTTTCACGCCTCAGCGGTATCGTCAGGCTCCCATGCCTCAGTCAGATCGCCAGACTCCCACGCCCCAGCCAGCTTGTCGGGCTTCTACGCCCCAGCCGGCTTGTCCAGCGTCCATGCCTTGGCCAGCCCATCAGGCTCGCCCAGGCGCCCCTGGGGGGGGGGGGGGGGGGTACTGTCACGCCTGTTCCCGCTCTCCCTCCTTGGGGCTCGAGGGCACCAGGCTGCCTTTCATTACGCACACCTGTCGCCATCATTATGCGCATCAGCGCTCATTGTACTCACCTGGACTCATTCACGTTTTGATTGCTTTCCCTATATCTTTCTGTTTCCTCTGTTTGATCCCAGTGTCAGCATTATTGTCGTTTCGACTGGGGACCGTTGCTGGAGGCTCCGGACTGGGGACCGTCGCTGGAGGCTCCAGACTGGGGACCGGCGCTGGAGACTCCGTGCCCTGGATATTTCACTGTAGGCTCCGGGCCATGGATATTTCACTGTAGGCTCCGGGCCATGGATCATCACTGGAGGCTTCGTGCCATGGATCATCACTACAGGCTCCGGGCCATGGATCATCACTGGAGGCTTCGTGCCATGGATCATCACTACAGGCTCCGGGCCATGGATCATCACTGGAGGCTTCTTGCCATGGATCATCACTACAGGCTCCGGGCCATGGATCATCACTGGAGGCTTCGTGCCATGGATCATCACTACAGGCTCCGGGCCATGGATCATCACTGGAGGCTTCGTGCCATGGATCATCACAACAGGCTCCGGGCCATGGATCATCACTGGAGGTTTCATGCCATGGATCATCACTAGAGGCTTCGTACGTGGAGCCGGAACAGGTCTCACCGGACTGAGGAGACGTACTGAAAGCCTGGTGCGTGGAGCTGCCACAGGGCTTACCAGGCTGGGGAGACATACTGGGGGCCTGGCATGTGGAACCAGATACACTGGGCCGTGGAGGTGCACTGGAGGTCTCGAGTGTAGAGCTGGCATAACCCGTCCTGGCTGGATGCCCACTTCCGCCCGGCAAATGTGGGGCGCTGTCACAGGGCGCACCGGCCTGTGAATGCTCACTGGAGTCACCGCATAACACGGTGCCTGACCGGTCACATGCTCCCCACGGTAAGCACGGGGAGTTGGCTCAGGTTTAAACCCTGACTCCACCAATCACCCCGTGTGCCCCCCCCAAAAAAAATGTTTTGGGGGGAGCTGCCTCTCGGGCTTCCGTGACCGGGTCTTGTCCCCTGCCAAATATCTCCTCCCCGGTCCAGCTCGTCCTCCAAGTTGGCGCACGCTGCTTGGTCTTTTTGTGGTGGGTAATTCTGTCACGTTCACTGTCTTCAAACTCCCTGTCATAGATGAGCCAAGGCGCAGCGTGCATGTAATTCCACATTTCTTTTAATCATAGCGAAACCTTCACAAAAAGAACAGGTAAACAGAAACAAACCGCAACCGTGGCGCACACAAACACACACAGAAAATAAATACTTACCCACAAAATGTGGTGGGAAAAAGGCTGCCTAAGTATGATTCCCAATCAGAGACAACGATAGACAGCTGCCTCTGATTGGGAACCACACTCGACCAAAAACAAAGAAATAGAAAACATAGAATGCCCACCCAAATCACACCCTGACCTAACCAAATAGAGAAATAAAACATCTCTCTAAGGTCAGGGCCTGACACTGACACAGCACAGGAATGGCCTTATCCAGATTGTATGACAAAGGTATTTCCTAACAGATCTGCTAACTTTCTATGCTGATCTATCATTGATCCGCCAGCTCAGGGACAAACTACTGTACAATGTAATTGCATTACTGTACTTTTTTCAATTGAATTTGTATGTGTATTGTTTAAAAAATGTTAAAACAAAAGGAAATGTATGGTTTAAACATATCTTTAATGTTTATTTGTTTTAGCTGTTAGTGATCATTCCTTAAGTGTTAATACATTTGTGTTTACATCATTAAGCCTTTATGTATGTGTTATGAATGAACAAAGGTGTCGGACTTATACTAGGTACAGCCAACAACGATGAGACAGACTATAGGGAGGAGGTCAGAGACCTGGCCGTGTGGTGATGCACAGTGATGCAAAGACTTTTGGAGAATGGCCTGGTGTCAAGAAGGGCAGCAAAGAAGCCATTTCTCTCCAGGAAAAACATCAGGGACAGACTGATATTCTGCAAAAGGTACAGGGATTGGACTGCTGAGGACTGGGGTAAAGTAATATTCTCTGATGAATCCCCTTTCACTAACTCAAAACAAGATCCCACAAAAACACAGTGGGTAAATGGCTGCCTAAATATGATCCCCAATCAGAGACAACGATAAACAGCTGCCTCTGATTGGGAACCATACCAGGCCAACAGAGATAAAACACCTAGATAGGAACACCACCCTAGTCACACCCCGACCTAACCAAAAGAGAATAAAAAGGCTCTCTATGGTCAGTGCGTGACATACACTTAGGTTGGAAACTCGTTGTTCAACCACTCCACAAATGTCTTGTTAACAAACTATAGTTTTGGCAAGTCGGTTAGGACATCTCCTTTGTGCATGACACAAGTCATTTTTCCAATAATTTTTAACAGACAGATCATCATCATGTATCACAAATCCAGTGGGTCAGAAGTTTACATACAGTAAGTTGACTGTGCCTTTAAACAGCTTGAAAATTCCAGAAAATGATGTCAAGTCATTCGAAGCTTCTGATAGGCTAACTGACAACATTTGAGTCAATTGGAGGTGTACCTGTGGATGTATTTCAAGGCCGACCTTCACACTCAGTGCCTCTGATTGACATCATGGGAAAATCAAAATAAATCAGCAAAGACCTCAAAAAAAAAATTGCAGACCACCACAAGTCTGGTTCATCATTGGGAGCAATTTCTAAACGCCTGAAGATACCATGTCCATCTGTACAAACAATAGTACGCAAGTATAAAACCATGACGCAGTCGTCATACCGCTCAGGAAAGAGGCGCGTTCCGTCTCCTAGAGATGAACGTACTTGGTGCGAAAAGTGCAAATCAATCCCAGAACAGCAGCAAAGGACCTTGTGAAGATGCTGGAGGAAACAGGTACAAAAGTATCTATATCCACAGTAAAATGAGTCCTATCGATATAGGACTCATTTTACTGTGGATATAGATACTTTTGTAATAACCGACATAACCTGAAAGGCCACTCAGCAAGGAAGAAGCCACTCCTCCAAAACCGCCATAAAAAAAGCCAGACTACGGTTTGCAACTGCACATGGGGACAAAGATCGTACTTTTTGGAGTAATGTCCTCTGGTCTGATCAAACAAAAATAGAACTGTTTGGCCATAATGACCATCGTTATGTTTGGAGGAAAAAGGGGGATGCTTGCAAGCCAAAGAACACCATCCCAACCGTGAGGCACGGGGGTAGCAGCATCAGGTTGTGGGGGTGCTTTGCTGCAGGAGGGACTGGTGTACTTCACAAAATAGATATCATCATGAGAATGAAAATTATGCGGATACATTGAAGCAACATCTCAAGACATAATTCAGGAAGTTAAAGCTTGGTCGCAAATGGGTCTTCCAAATGGACAATGACACCAAGCATACTTACAAAGTTGTGGCAAAATGGCTTAAGGACAAAATAGTCAAAGGTATTGGAGTGGCCATCACAAAGCCCTGACCTCAATCCTATCGAATATTGGTGGGCAGAACTGAAAAAGCGTGTGGGAGCAAGGAGGCCTACAAACCTGATTCAGTTACACATGCTCTGTCAGGAGGAATGGGCACAAATTCACCCAACTTATTGTGGCAATGCTACCAAATACTAAGTGAGTGTATGTATACTTCTGACGCACTGGGAATGTGATGAAAGAAAAAAAGGCATTAATGAGTCACTCTCTCTAATATTATTCAGACTTTTCAAATTCTTTAAATAAAGTGGTGAGCCTAACTGACCTAAGACAGGGAATTTTTACTAGGTTTATTTGTCAGGAATTGTTAAAAACGGAGTTTAAATGTATTTGGCTAAGGTTTATGTAAACTTCCAACTTCAACTGTATATATATATATACAGTGGGGAGAACAAGTATTTGATAAACCGACGATTTTGCAGGTTTTCCTACTTACAAAGCATGCAGAGGTCTGTAATTTTCATCATAGGTACACTTCAACTGTGAGAGACTGAATCTAAAAAAAAAATGCAGAAAATCACATTGTATGATTTTTAAGTAATTAATTTGCATTTTATTGCATGACAAGTATTTGATCACCTACCAACCAGTAAGAATTCCGGCTCTCACAGACCTGTTAGTTTTTCTTTAAGAAGCCCTCCTGTTCTCCACTCATTACCTGTATTAACTGCACCTGTTTGAACTCGTTACCTGTATAAAAGACACCTGTACACACACTCAATCAAACAGACTCCAACCTCTCCACAATGGCCAAGACCAGAGAGCTGTGTAAGGACATCAGGGGTAAAATTGTAGACCTGCACAAAGCTGGGATGGGCTACAGGACAATAGGCAAGCAGCTTGGTGAGAAGGCAACAACTGTTGGCGCAATTATTAGCAAATGGAAGAAGTTCAAGATGACGGTCAATCACCCTCGGTCTGGGACTCCATGCAAGATCTCACCTCGTGGGGCATCAATGATCATGAGGAAGGTGAGGGATCAGCCCAGAACTACACGGCAGGACCTGGTCAATGACCTGAAGAGAGCCGGGACCACAGTCTCAAAGAAAACCATTAGTAACACACTACGCCGTCATGGATTAAAATCCTGCAGCACACGCAAGGTCCCCCTGCTCAAGCCAGCGCACGTCCAGGCCCGTCTGAAGTTTGCCAATAACCATCTGGATGATCCAGAGGAGGAATGGGAGAAGGTCATGTGGTCTGACGAGACAAAAATCGAGCTTTTTGGTCTAAACTCCACTCGCCGTGTTTGGAGGAAGAAGAAGGATGAATACAACCCCAAGAACACCATCCCAACAGTGAAGCATGGAGGCGGAAACATCATTCTTTGGGGATGCTTTTCTGCAATGGGAACAGGACGACTGCACTGTATTGAGGGGAGGATGGATGGGGTCATGTATCGCGAGATCTTGGCCAACAACCTCCTTCCCTCAGTAAGAGCATTGCAGATGGGTCGTGGCTGGGTCTTCCAGCATGACAACGACCCGAAACACACAGCCAGGGCAACTAAGGAGTGGCTCCGTAAGAAGAATCTCAAGATCCTGGAGTGGCCTAGCCAGTCTCCAGACCTGAACCCCATAGAAACTCTTTGGAGGGAGCTGAAAGTCCATATTTCCCAGCGACAGCCCCGAAACCTGAAGGATCTGGAGAAGGTCTGTATGGAGGAGTGGGCCAAAATCCCTGCTGCAGTATGTGCAAACCTGGTCAAGAACGACAGGAAACGTATTACATTTACATTTAAGTCATTTAGCAGACGCTCTTATCCAGAGCGACTTACAAGTGCATACATTCATACGTTTTTTTGTACTGGCCCCCCGTGGGAAACGAACCCACAACCCTGGCGTTGCAAGCGCCATGCTCTACCAACTGAGCTACACGGGACTACGTATGATCTCTGTAATTGCAAACAAAGTTTTCTGTACCAAATGTTAAGTTCTGCTTTTCTTATGTATCAAATACTTCTGTCATGCAATAAAATGCAAATGAATTACTTAAAAATCATACAATGTGATTTTCTGGATTTTTGTTTTAGATTCCGTAGAGACCTCTACATGCTTTGTAAGTAGGAAAACCTGCAAAATCGGCAGTGTATCAAATACTTGTTCTCTCCACTGTATAAACACACACACAATACCAGTCAAATGTTTTAGAACACCTACTCATTCAAGGGTTTTCTTTATTTTTACTATTTTCTATATTGTAGAATAATAGTGAAGACATCAAAACTATGAAATAACACATATGGAATCATGTGGTAACCAAAAAAAGTGTTAAGCAAATCCAAATATATTTTATATTTGAGATTCTTCAAATAGCCACCTTTTTGCCTTGATGACAGCTTTTCACATTCTTGGCATTCTCTCAACCAGCTTCACCTGGAATGCTTTTCCAAAAGTCTTGAAGGAGTTTCCACATATGCTGAGCAGTTGTTGGCTGCTTTTCCTTCACTCTGCAGTGTGACTCATCCCCATCCATCACAATTTGGTTGAGGTCGGGGGATTGTGGAGGCCAGGTCATCTGATGCAGCACTCCATCACTCTCCTTCTGGGTCAAAAAGACCTTACACAGCCTGGAGGTGTTTTGGGTCACTGTCCTGTTGAAAAACAAAGAATAGTCCCACTAAGCCCAAACCAGATTGGATGGCGTATCACTGCACAATGCTGTGGTAGCCATGCTAGTTAGGTGTGCCTTGAATTCTAAATAAATCACAGATAGTGTCACCAGCAAAACACCCCCACACCTCTTCCTCCATGCTTTACAGTGGGAAATACACAAGCAGAGATCTGTTCAACCACAACGAGTCTCACAAAGACATGGGGGTTGGAACCAAAAATCTCAAATTTGCTCATGTTACATGGCCCAAGCAAGTCTCTTCTTATCGGTGTCCTTTAGTAGTGGTTTCTTTGCAGCAATTCGAACATGAAGGCCTGATTCACACAGTCTCCTCTGAACAGTTGATGTTGAGATGTGTCTGTTACTTGAACTCTGTGAAGCATTTATTTAGGCTGCAATTTCTGAGGCAGGTAATTCTAATGAACTTATCCTCTGCAGCAGAAGTATGTCTGGGTCTTCCTTTCCTGTGGCGGTCCTCATGAGAGCCAGTTTCATCATGGTTTTTGCAACTGCACTTGAAGAAACTTTCAAATATATTGAAATTTTCTGCATTGACTGACCTTCATGTCTTAAAGTAATGATGGACTTGAGCTGTTCTTGCCTTAATAATAACACTTGGTATTTTACCAAATAGGACCAACTTCTGTATACCACCCCTACCTTGTCAAAACATAACTGATTGGCTCAAAACGAATTAAGAATGAAAGAAGTTCCACAAATTAACTTTTAAGAAGGCACACCTGTTAATTGAAATGCATTCCACTACCTCATGAAGCTGGTTCAGAGAATGCCAAGAGTGTGCAAAGCAGTCATCAAGGCAAAAAGGTTGCTATTTGAAGAATCTCAAACATAAAATATATTTTGATTTGTTTAACACTTTTTTGGTTTCGACATGATTCCGTATGAGTTTTTTCATAGTGTTGATGTCTTCACTATTATTCTACAATGTAAAGAAAATAAAAAATAAAGAAAAACCCTTGAATGAGTAGGTGTTCTAAAACTTTTGTCTGGTAGTGTATATATATATTTTTTTTTCTAAAGGAACGCAGTCCGGTATTAAACTTACTCTTGAAAGTTGTAATAGTTGGAACGCACAAGGTTCAATTTCGAAATTGGGTAGTGCATCATCAATTCCTCTTGTCATGTTAGTCATTGCATACCTTAGAGAGCTCTTTATAATCTGTCAGAAATGTCCAGATCAGCAAGCCCCACATCAGCTAACTTTTATTTTTATCAAATGTTTTAATAAAATGTAGCCCATAGATTTAGCTGTATTAGACATTAAACATAGCTAAATGTATAGAATGGCAGAAAATGTTTTGTAAAACTGCACGATTTTCTTTGAACCCCATCACAAAATGTGTATAATTACAGGAAATAAACTTTAAACCTGCAAAATTCTCTCCACCAACAAAAGGGGTGTGAACCGTTTGTGTCATGAATGATGCTTGTGCCCATAGAAATAGACGTGTGTGCGTGAGATGTTCCCCAATGCTGGATGGGGGGCCCAAGTAAAACATTTGAGAACCCATGCTTTAATCTACTGTATCTCACCATTTTAAAATAATACAAATCCAGGAAGCATGACTTCAGCAGCCAACTCTAATGACAATTTTCACAAATCAAATTTCCTGTTAGTGCTGAATCAAATAAGTTACTAGCCCATGGACAGTAGGATTCTCTGCACAAAATAAAACCCTTTCTATTTGTTTATGTGGGCTTCAACATGTATGGTCGACAATGAATTAACATAACAACACACCTGAGTGAGTCTATAAAATACAAATCCACATGTAACCGTGCCAAAAACATTTGCTGAAGTGAGAAGCCACATTTGATTGGAACACCTAGTGTTTCTAAAAATCCTATTTGCCAAAATACACTGTGTAATTGGGAGGCCTTTCTCCTCAGAAACTCACATCCTGTTCTCACATCCTGTCCAAGTATACCACTCCTGGTCCAAATCCACCATTGCTCACTAAGTATACAAGAGAAGCACAAGTCCTGATAAATGTGGTTAGTGATGACATGATTATTAGATGAGCAATGTAAATAACCTACCACAGCATGAGCTCTGCTGCTCGATTTTCCCCAGACAGACAGAGCAGGCTAACAGAGCTTCAGTCAGTGTGTTATTTACCCAGACTGTTAGCAGGAAGGGGACCATGAGAATGGTTGGACCGTAGCGCCAGCATAATAACCAATCCACCAGGGCCAGGAAGCCCCAGCCCAACATTTGAGCTCAGTTCAGTGGGGGGTGGGGTCTGGTCAAAGAACTCTAATTTCACTGCTGCTGATAGCTGCTGGTTAGCAACTCCACATCTCCAGCTCTGAAGGATGGTTTCCTCCAAGTGATTGATATTGGGACAGGCAGCACTGTTGTCTAGCTAACCCCAGGGAAGAGAATGTATTCCATGTATTTCAAATCAGCAGCACACAGCCCAGAACCCTTAGAGATGGTGAATGCTGGAATCCTAGACCAGTGAGATCATAATTCTGGGTTTCTAAAAATCCCCAGCTAGCAGTCTACTTGGGAGGAATAAAAGAGGTAGAGGAGGAGAGATGTTTATGTTATCAGGGCTTTTAAAAGGCCTGGCCATTATTCATGGGGTTCAAAGTACAATATTTCCATCACAGACCTACCAGGGTTCTATGATTTAACTGTAAATGCCTGTTCTAGTCAGCTGATAGCAGTGGGAGGACAAGGACCAGAGGGTGTTAATCATAAAAGCCTTTCTCACCAAGTTCACGAGAAGGCAATTGCTGTAAATAGTAAAAGAGAGTAGAATAACATAGTATTGTATATCAAGTGTGCATTTAGGTAACTTCTAAGCACCTGGCTTTACAATAAATAATTTACCATATGACAAGAATATGACTTACTGTATGTTTCAATAGTGGCTTTGATTGTCACAGTGATCCACAATGCAATAGGATCATCTGGAGAGGTGTATGATTAATAACTCACCATCATCTAGGTACATCTGGTCCAGTTCCTGTGGCTCCTGTTTGATGTTGATAGCCAGCGTGGGGCTCGACGAGCGGCCGCCTCTCTCTGGCACTTTGGGTAGCTGTTCGGTCACTGGGCTAGAGCTACTGATGGGCTGGGGCGGCGTCAGGCAGTGGGTGGGGGAGAATGGGGCTTCTGGACCGCTGGTGCCAGGGGTAGAGGGCTGCGAGCCTGGGGAGGATGAGGCACTACTGGGTGGGTAGAGGACAGGTTGTGGCTGGTAGCGTCCAGGAGTCTCCTGGATAATGGAGACATGTGGGATCGGAGACTGGGATGGGCCTGCTGACAGGCACTTGGAGAAGGGCGTGGTGGGTGACAGGTCATGCAGTTTGGGACTGGTGCTGGGGGAGGATGAGGAGGACAGTGAGGAAGGCTTCCCTCCCAGTCTCTGTTGGCAAGCGGGGTAGGCACCCCCCATGCACGGCCGGAGTTCTGTGGGTATCATGGAGGTCATCACCTGTGGAGTGTAGTAGGGCTTGGGGTGTAGCGCCAGGCCAGGGCAATGCTTGGGACACACCTGAGGGGGGTCGCAGTCATCATGCGGCTCCATTTTTATCATTGGAACTGAACAAATGAGAAAAAGGAGAGGAAAAAGAGAAAATGTATAAACATCCGGTTCGATCTCCTGTCGAGCGTGAGCGGGTGAGAGAGTGAGCAAGTGTCAGTGAGTGAGTGAGTGAGTGGGTTTGTGGCTAGGATACCCACAGACAAACAAACACTCTCATCAATGAGACTCTGTGTCTGGGCCTAAGCGCTCCCACCCTGCTGAAAATATTTTTACAAGAAAAAAAGGGATGAATCATCACCACAAGAGACTTCCAGCTGGTTCTATAATAAAAAGGCCTATTTTCCTTGGATCTGACCCAAGCACTAGTATCCTGTAAATGTGACCGATCGGCTTGATTCGGTATTATGTAGCAAAGTTTGAAATTGTGTTTTTTTTTACATTGGATAAAAATATAGTCAGAGCTAGAACATTGTATATCATACACTACAGTTGAGGAACAATAGGGAAGTAATTCTGCTTTGAAAGTTAATAAACTTGTAACCTCAATTTTGAAAAAATGGCCAATGAATATTTTGGTACACCTATTCAGCATCATTCAAACCCTCTTAAGCTTTAACCCTGGCCATCTCTTTAAGGATTCAGATGTGATGACATATACTAAACAACCAAAGATTTCAAGACTAAAGGCTGGTTTACACTACGGCAGTGGCGACCCGTCATTCCGGGCAGGTGGGGCAGAGCCCCAACTGTTTTGAGCCCCACATTTTTGCCAAAAAATGGGCTTGCCTGTTTTGCATGTTATTTTGGCATTAACTTCTTTGGGACAAGGGGGCAGTATTGAGTAGCTTGGATAAAAAGGTGGCCAGAGTAAACTGCCTGCTACTCTGTCCTAAAAGAATATGCATATAATTAGTAGATTTTGATATTAAACACTCTGAAGTTTCTAAAACTGTTTGCATGATGTCTGTGAGCATAACATAACTGATATGGCAGGCAAAAACCTGAGAAGAAATCCAACCAGGAAGTGGGAAATCTGAGGTTTGTAGTGTTTCAACTCTTTGCCTATCCAAGATACAGTGGAAATGGGGTCATGTTGCACTTCCTAAGGCTTCCACTAGATGTCAACAGTCTATAGAACCTTTTTTGATGCTTCTACTATAAAGGAGGGGGGAATGAAAGGGAATTGAGTCAGAGGTCTGGCAGAGTGCCACGAGCTGGCCATGCGCGTTTACATGAGAGGTAGCTTGCGATCTATCGCATTTCTGAAGACAAAGGAATTCTCCGGTTGGAACATTATTGAAGATGTATGATAAAAACATCCTAAAGATTGATTATATACTTCGTTTGACATGTTTCTACAGACTGTAATATGACTTTTCGTCTGAACTTTCGCCTGGACCTGCCAGTGCGTCGTCAGTTTGGATTGTGTACTAAACGCGCGAACAAAAGGAGGTGCTTGGACATAAATTATGGACTTTATCGAACAAATCAAACATGTATTGTGGAACTGGGATTCCTGGGAGTGCATTCTGATGAAGATCATCAAAGGTAAGTGAATATTTATAATGCTATTTCTGACTTTGTTGACTCCACAACATGGCGGATATCTCTTTGGCTTGCTGGGCTCTGAGTGCTGTACTCAGATTATTGCATGGTGTGCTTTTTCGGTAAAGTTTTTTTGAAGTCTGACACAGTGGTTGCATTAAGGAGAAGTTTGTCTAAAGTTCCATGCATAACACATGTATTTTCATCACTGAGTTAATAAAGCCGCATACAAACATTGTCTCTTTTGTTTTTTGAGTAAGGCAGTTCCAAAATACAGGTGTTTCAGCCTACCTCAGTGCTTTCTGTGGTGGTAGGTCAAGTCAGCAGAAAATACATAGCATTGGCTCAGTGTGATTGGCTCAGTGTTCTGTCACTCATGGGGACACTACATCACTGCAAAGTTTAAGGGTAAAGCTTGAAAATTCAAACCCCTTGGGTGCTGCCATAGATATACAATAGAAGTGCCCATCCAAGAAGGCTCAAGGTCATTGGTCACAGATAAATTACGTCAAATCACAGTAGCTACCGTTATATCTACGGTAGCTCATACTTTCTAAATCTCAGCTAGCAGTCGTCATCATGAATCAAGTTGACAATCTACTGGCAAATCCTTGTTAATCCTTGTCATATGAAGAGACATAATGAAGAGAAATTATAGATAAAACGTATTGGTGCTCATACAAAAACATTACACAAGTTGGAAATCGCAAATTCAACAATGACTGATTTGGAAGGAATCAGTGGCAAACTGCAAGCTTTGCAAAGCAATTATTAACATGCTATTCAGTAGAGAGGCTGTGTGGTCACAAGTCTAAGATTAAGGGTCTCTTTTCCTAGTTTAAAATTATTAGCATTCAACATTGGCCATGCTGTCAATGAGCATGATTTGTGCCGCGCTCAAAACAACTGTTAACTCGGAACTGCAAAATCTGACTTTAGTGAGTTCAAGACAACTGGGAACTCTTGCCTCTTTCTAGAGCTACGACCTGAAGATCACTGACATCATCATGATTCAACCTTTTTTCAGTTGTCTTGAAAGCACCATAAATCCAGAGAATGCCAGACTTTGATGACAAAGTTTGCCCACGAAGGACCGCCGCGCCAACTTTAAGTGAACAAAGCACAACAAGGTAAGTTCAAAAATGTATTGTATGCTGCTGCATAAATTATGTAATATGCCAGGTAGATATGTATACTGTAGCTAAGAAAGTAATAATAAGTGTAGTAAGCTGTTAGTAGCTGACCCTAATAATTTGGTCTATTTTCACCTCTTAATTTCGCCTACTGTTCTGACTTGGTGGTGCACATGTTTTTGAGAAATGTAATAATTTTGTATTGTAAGAGCTTCCATCGTCTGCTTATATGTCCCCTTTATTTATCCTGCGGTTCTGACTTGGTGTACAGGTAGAACACTGTAAGAACGGCCCATGTTCTGAATTCTGTCTCTGTACATTTCAAAAGTGCTGAATAAACGAGCCTCAACCCCCCCCCACACACACACACTGATTAGCATCGCTAGCATAGCGTCACAATTAAATAGTAGCATCTAAATATCATTAAATCACAAGTCCAAGACACCTAATGAACGATACAGATCTTGTGAATAAAGCCCCCATTTCAGATTTTTTAAATGTTTTACAGGGAAGACACAATATGTAAATCTATTAGCTAAACACGTTAGCAAAAGACACCATTTTTCTTTGTCCACCATTTTTTCTCTCCACCAGTAGCTATCGCCAATTCGGCTAAACTAAGATATTGATAGCCACTAACCAAGAAAAAACCTCATCAGATGACAGTCTGATAACATATTTATGGTATAGGATAGGTTTTGTTAGAAAAATGTGCATATTTCAGGTATAAATCATAGTTTGCCATTTCAGCCACCATCACAAATCTCACCAAAGCGACTAGAATTACTACAGAGAGCAACTTGTATTACCAATTTACTCATCATAAAACATTTCTTAAAAATACACAGCACATAGCAATGGAAAGACACAGATCTTGTGAATTCAGACAACATTTCAGATTTTCTAAGTGTTTTACGGCGAAAACACAATAAATCGTTATATTAGCATACCACATATGCAAACGTTACCAGAGCATTGATTCTAGCCAAAGAGAGCGATAACGTAAACATCGCCAAAATATATAAATTTTTTCACTAACCTTCTCAGAATTCTTCAGATGACACTCCTGTAACATCACATTACAACATACATATACAGTTTGATCGAAAATGTGCATATTTAGCGGCACAAATCGTGCTTACACAATGGAAATACTGTCCAACTACTCAAGCAATCTGCCCGGCAGCATCATGATAATACAACTATTTTTATCGAAAACTATTCATAAACTTGACAAAAAAAATACAGGTTGGCCATGAAATGAAAGATGCATTAGTTATTAATGCAACCGCTAAGTTAGATTTTTAAAATTAACGTTACTAGACATACAGTGTGCGTTACAGACAGACTAGTGCCGCAATAACGGCGTCACTATTTACCGTTATTGAGTTTACATTTTTCCACATAAAAATGGAATAACATCATAAATAGCTCTTACTTTTCGACGAGCTTCCATCGGAATCTTGGCCAAGTGGTACTTTTGTCCAAAAGAATCATTGCTTGGTTGTAAAACGTTGCATTCAACTTCTGATATAGCAGCTAACTATAGCTAACAATTGCTAACATTAGCTAACGTGTCCAAATCCTCATTACGCAATACTGAGGACATTCCGAAAAATAGCAATATACTCGCATAATCTGATATAACTCGGTTTCAAATAGCTTCGTTATGATGTTTCTAACACCTATATCAAATTAAATTACAGACTGATATATCTAAAGTTCATTACTAAGCGTTCGAAAATGGCATCCCGGGGTCTCTCTCTGCATAAAGTTCAACGTCGAAAAGATGGCGTACCTCACTCCTTGGTGTTTTATAACCTCTGAGAGCTACGCAGAAAGCCCATTCCACTTCTCATTGGTTACTGACATCCAGGGGAAGGCGGGTGCAGTTCGTGTCGTTCCATAGGATATACACACCCCTTTAAACTGAACTGAGATCAGAGCTTCGCTCTCAGACCTTCGCAAAACCTGTCATGGATTTCGCTGTAGAAAGAGTTCTGTTCCACTCAGAGACATAATTCAAACGGCTATAGAAACTAGATAGTGTTTTCTATCCAATAACAACTGCGACCTGTCCAAGAAAAAGCAAAGCAGTGCGACAAAAACAACACCACAGAGTTACACATGGGATAAACAAAAGTACAGTCAATAACACAATAGAAAAATCTATACACAGTGTGTGCAAATGGAGAAAGGAGGTAAGGCAATAAATAGGCCAATAGTACCGAAGAAATTTCAATTTAGCAAATTAACACTGGAGTGATAGATGTGCAGATGAGGATGTGCAAGTAGAAATACTGGTGTGCAAACAAGTAAATAAAAACAATACGGGGATGAGGCAGGTAGATGGATGGGATATTTACAGATGGGCTGTGTACAGCTGCAGCGATTGGTAAGCTGCTCAGATAGCTGATGCTTAAGGTTAGTGAGGGAGATATGTCTCCAACTTCAGCGATTTTTGCAATTCGTTCTAGGCATTGGCAGCAGAAAACTGGAAGGAAAGGCGGCCAAAGATATGTTGCCTTTGGGGATGACCAGTGAGATATACCTGCTGGAGCGCATGCTACAGGTGGGTGTTGTTATGGTGACCAGTGAGCTGAGATAAGGCAGAGCTTTACCTAGCAAAGACTTATAGATGACCTGGAGCCAGTGGGACTGGCGACGCATATGTAGCGAGGGCCAGCCAACGAGAGCATACAGGTCGCAGTGATGGGTGGTATATGGGGTTTTGGTGACAAAACGGATGGCACTGTGATAGACTGCATCCAGTTTGCTGAGTAGAGTGTTGGAGGCGATTTTGTAAATGACATCGCCGAAGTTGAGGATCGATAGGATAGTCAGTTTTACGAGGGTATGTTTGGCAGCGTGAGTGAAGGAGGCTTTGTTGCGAAATAGGAAGCCGATTCTAGATTTAATTTTGGATTGGAGATGCGAGTCTGGAAGGAGAGTCTGGAATGACAGTTTACAGTCTAGCCAGACACCTAGGTATTTGTAGTTGTCCACAAGTCGGAACCGTTCAGAATAGTGATGCTCGTCAGGTAGGTGCGGGCAGCGAACGGTTGAAGAACGCGCATTTAGTTTTACTAGTGTTTAAGAGCAGTTGGAGGCCACAGAAGGAGTGTTGTATGGCTTTGAAGCTCGTTTGGAGGTTTGTTAACACAGTGTCCAAAGAAGGGCCAGATGTATACAGAAAGGTGTCGTCTGCGTAGAGGTGGATCAAGGAATCACCCGCAGCAAGAGCGACATCATTGATATATAGAGAAAAGAATCTGGAGACTCTCCATCTCCTTAGCTATCATATTCTAATTCCACTGATTTCATAAACTCAGTCCTCCAGAAAGTGGAGAGCAACACTTATGCAGTTCTACTACATGATATCTTTCAAAAAAAGCTACACATACTGACCAGCTCAAATAGAAAGAAGCCCGCTACACGGCAGACCAATCTGAACTCATCTCTTGGAATGTCCAGCCCACTCATTATCTCAGCCAATCGGGTTGCTGGCTTTTTCTTTTGCTAAACCAACTAGGCTTGTAATTCAACAATTTCATTCATATTTACAGATGGAATACACGTTTGTTATTAAGGCACATGAAAGTTCACATGTTCCAATTGACATTTCTGCCAACAAAAGATTTAAAAAAAAAAAAAAAGACATACACCTAGTATCCTGAAACGAGTCACAAATGTGCATTATGAAATATGTTGCTGCTGCAGAAGCTTCATACTGTACCTCACTGAGATCTACAACTTGAAATAAATGACTGCGCTCTCAAAAACACACAAAAAACGGTTTTACTCAATATACTACATAGTGCTGTGCTCCTTCAAATGTGACAGACCACACTGCTTGTTTCGTGAAGAGACTCTAGAGTCTAACCCTTTAAGAGATACTGACCAGGCCCAATGTCACCTCTCTCTCCCCTCTCTGACTCTCACCCGAGGCTGAGGACAATGCTGCACTTTCAGAGGGGACAGAGACTGAGCCACATCAGTGCCCACATACAGGGCTGGGACCGCAGTTAAATCAGAGCTTTGAACCACCCACTGGATGCTAGCTAGTTCCAAGCCGGCTACAATTAGAAGTGTTTTATTTTTATTTTTTTACAATGGAGCTGGTGTGGCTTTTTCATTTAGTCTGGCAACAGGTTGGCTAGTCAAATAACACAGCGTTCCCATATCCCTTCTCCACCCTGGTGCAGTTCACTCCATGTGTTCTTATAGATACAGGTATGGAAAAGAATAGATTTTATTGAGGTGCCTTTTTACAATGGGAATAACTCAAACGATCACTTTGTTCCACCCTTGAACACCACCAGACAAAGAGGGAATACAGAATGTTTGTGTTCTTTTCTTCAGATGTAAAAATTGGTGCTTAAAGTTGTATTATTGGTCTGGGATATGAAAGGACAAGGATAGACAAAAAGAGGAGTAGGGGATAGGGTGATGGTAGAGAGACACAGAGAGAGAGAGACGGAGACAGAGGGAATGAAAGAGAGTTTACCATTGGCAGGCACATAGGTGAATCCCTGGGGCTGGCTCCTTTTCCTCTTGCCATTGCACACATAGAAGTTCACCTGAACAGGACTGGATATCCTCTGGTTCCGATAAGGAGGGATTTCAATGCGAAGAGATGTCTGCAATGCAAAGTCAAAGGCAATGCCACCCATAGTGAGACACAACCGAGACCCATATACAGGCACAGAGATGCACACAGAGACTGTTAGTTACACATACATTCAGACACACAAAAATGATCAGATATTTTAAAAGATGGATTTTGCGAACCAAGGACACATCTGAGATGTGTCGCAGGTTAGCCATCAGGTGTCTGTCTTTAAATCATGCTTTTATTGTGTTGGCACAACAGCCCTTTTATTCTGTACTGTCATTTTATATCCCATTCATGGAGTGCATGTGATACTCCAGTCCAGATGGGGAATACAGTGGCAGCCCGTACGTGAGGTAAGCTTAGACAGTAAACCACGGTTGTTTTTATGGTGAGTAACTATAAATTCATCCAGGGAGTATCCAGATGTTTCATTTCCCCCAGCACTGCTCCCTGCTGTCTACGAAGTGAATGCAGGCCAGAACTGAACGTGTGTGATCGGGTTCAGCTCAGTCTGTGACGAGACAACAGTGCTACGCTGCATGGAGTTTTACAGACCTGGGTTCAAATACTATTTGGAATCATTAAAATACTTGTAGTGTTTGCTTTAACCTACCTGGAGTGCCTAATGGGTGGGACTGGTGCTGGTGCAGTTTTGAGACAATTTTATTGGATCCATTGCACCAGGAAAGCTCAGTCAAGCCCAGCTCAAGTATTTGAAATGAATTTGAATAGAATTTGAATCCATGTCTGGAGTTTAACTCAATCTATTGCAGACTGATGGAGGTGCTGAGCAGTAGCCAGACTGGAAGTTATTTATTCTTGGCATTAGGCTTTGGAGGAAGGCTGGCCCTGACAGGTTCAGGTGAGGCCTGACACACTTGATATTAAATCAGTACAGCCGTTAACTAAAGTGAAGCCAGATGAAGCACTTCTGTTGCGTAGCATGCTCCGGCTTCACTCCGCTCTAGCCTGGTCCACCCTGATAATACATCAGAGGACTAGTTAATGAAAAAGGGTCAAAATAGAGTTTACTGTTTTAATCTATCATACTTTCAGTCGTGAACTGTGTCTGGGAAGCTAGGGACCATGGGCAACATTTATTTTATAGTGAGGGGGGGAAACAATAAGAACGTTAGCAGGGAGGTAGTTATTGAGAGAAACAAAAACAAAAACATACACATTAATTCATAATTTTTTCGTTCACATTCCTACCAGATTGCTATTGCGCTACAACCACTACTTTTCTGTTTGTCAAAAAACTTTTGAGTTAATCGGCAATGACATCTTCAATTGCACACCGTATACCTAATTTGAGTAACTCCCGTCACAAAATAAATTTGTCTATATGACTAACCCTAGACTAAACAGTGACATAGCCGAGATGGAGAAGTTAAAATAGGTCTGATCATACAATTATTCACAAGTAAAACGTCTAAATTATGGTTTATTCCCTTAGGGGAAGGCAGGACATTGACTGATGCGGTGACGTGTTTAAAATTCCTCAGTGCTGAATGTGCCGTTTTGTAGCTTTGTAGCACAATAGGCAGAGGTTAAACCTGGCCAAGGGTCTGTCGGTGTTTAGAATGGGACTGATCCAGCAGTCTGGCCTGTAAAGAAAGACCCTTGTTTATTTGAGATTCACACAGATGTGTCCCAACAGCAACAGTGAGCGTGTGCCCTAATGAAAAAAACTGCCTAAACCAGCATAGGCTGGTGACAAGACTTCACTGTGTTTTCTCTGGTGACCAGCCTTCATTATGTTTTCGCTGGAGACCAGCCTTCACCTGCAAAACCAGCATCAAGTCACATAATTATTATTCTTTCCTTTATTTAACGGAGTCACCATTTTCAGAAGGGAGCCCTGCCCGATACAATTCACAAGATAACATCAAATCTAAATCAGATATAGTGCAAAAACAAACTAATATATAGCACAACACTGGCTTGCAAAGTGATGGCTAATTCCTATTTGAATCAAACCTGAGTGGAAATATTCAACAATTGGAACATTTATTCACCGACAATCTACAATCAGAATGATTATTCTTCCTCTGTGGGTTTTATGGCGGACTACAACCCAAAAAGGTGTATTGCCACCACCAACTGGATGGGTTGAAAAAACAAAACAAGGGAAAAAGAAAACCCATACGTGATAGGGAAACTAACTTAATCCACCCAAATAAAAATAGTACATTGAAAAAAAACGAACCTAAACTCACACTTCTTCCTTCTTTCAAATCTCCATATCTCCCTTCTCAGGCTCTAGGGCCTGAGAAGGTGGTATGGCTTGTGACAATATTCCATGTAACTCCTCCGCTGAGAAATCTTTCAGTCCCAGGAACCGCTCCGCCCCATCCACAATGATATCCATCTTCCTGGACCTTCTCTCCACCTTGGCAGTGCCATTAATCAGTATAGCTATAAAGGCCACAAAGTCCACCTTCTTAACCTTTAAAATGTCTCGGCTTCTCCCTTCTGCAAACACTTGAAACATGATCAAAAACTTTAGAATGATCACACTGTATTGGTCTTAGGATAAATGCTCTGAATCTGTAATTTATATACCCCAACTGCACTTGAGTAGGGAGAGACTCCATATCAAAAAACAAAAGAACAGATAGACTTTTCTTCATTCACCACATTCACTTTTTCTTCATTCACCACACGATTCATCCAACTTGCATCAATCACTCCAGGAATATTTTTAATTTCTTCAACATCAACTTCCCACGAGATGCCAGATATAATTCCCTTGATGGGTGCTCTGTTTCAAAGAGACACACACAACACTTCAAACGTATCGAATCGAGTGAGACGCAACACACGTTCCTTCTGATCCGCAGAAGCACAAAATATCTAAACAAGCCCGCCTCTCGTGATCCTCACAGCCTTCACTTTACCCAGCACTCTCTCCACCAGTTTGGATAGCTCAAATGGATTCTTTAGGATTGGTAATCCGATCAGCTGCTCCTCATTAAAAAAAATACTCCTACAAGATACGAAGGGATATTGTACACTACTTTTCTCTGTTTTCCATTCTTTTAGACAATATTCTAATTCACCTTGATTCTACCACCATTAGATTCAGAATCTACTTCATCATCCTCTTCCACCATCTTTCTCCCGACGAGAACAACTGCGCTCAAATTCCTCTAGCGCGTTCAAAGAAACCACTGGCAAGTCGCAATCACAATGATTGCCAGGGTTAGACAGATAAATTAATGAGACTAGCTAAACCATCTAAACTGGAAAAACCATTTCAGTAACGGATGCAACTAACAGATTGGATTAGTTTAGAAAAATGTATGTTATCTATCTTTTTGTAGCATAAGATATATTAATTGATTAATGAGTCAATTACTGTGCATGCCAAAACATAGATATTGACACAAACAATTCTAAAAATCAAACTTCAATAGAGCATGCTGAGAAATACGATAATAATGGACGTGGTTTTGCAGACCAGTTTGACCAGACCATGCTGGACAAGCATACACTCAGCATACAAAAAAATTAACAAAAATAAAAGGTTCTTGAGGGGTGAGGGTCAGGGGTGAGGGTGATATTTGTAACAATTTTTTATTTGCATTTCAGTAAAGGTTCTTTACTGCTTTGATGGTTGTGAAGAACCATCCTGTGCTTTCCCTCTCCTCTGTGTTTTCCTTTTATACAATAAAATGCTACTCTGTTAAAACATTCCTGTCTTTTTAGGGTATACTGAATTTGTACAGCTGAATTCAGGTGTTATTTCTGTAAAAGGCAGTATGCTGCTGAATGCTGGTTACTTGAAACTATACCTCACTAGGATTTGAATTCACAACCTCTTGGTTGTTAATGTCCTGAATGTCATCCTACGCCACCAGCTCTGTGGGCATGACAGAGATTGGCCACAGATTTAATGGTAAAAATACATTTCTACACTGCTAAAAGTTGCCCAGAATCAAGTCAATAATTGTCAAATTATCTGACAACACCAACACCAACATAAAAAATTGCAGTGCTTTTGGGTGGATGTGCATGAATGTTTCAGCAGTGCCACCAGGTAATCTTTATTACCAAGAACATATAGTATATCCACAAAATCTCAAAAGTAGGGTACAGTGTTGTTCCCTAGGGTACATAAAGGTCAAAGGTGCACACAAGGTACCTTCAGATGGTATTGTTCAGTTCCTTTTAGGGTACATGTGCAGATAATGTAGCATAAATGGTAAATTTTTCTACCCAATATTTTGAATATACGGTAAAATTATCACTGTGTTTTGAAATGTACACTAACATTCAAATGTTTGGGGTCACTTAGAAATGTTCTTGTTTTTGAAAGAAAAGCACATTTTTGGTCCATTAAAATAACATCAAATTGATCAGAAATACAGTGTAGATATTGTTAATGTGTAAATGACTACTGTAGCTGGAAACGGCAGATTTGTTATGGGATATCTACAGTACATCGGGGTCCCGCTAGCGGGACAACTTCCGGTGAAATTGGAGAGCGCATAATTCAAATAAATTCTAATATTTATATTAGATTTTAAACATTTAGGTACACATACAGTTTACATACACGTAGGTAGGAGTCATTAAAACTTGTTTTTCAACCACTCCACAAGTTTCTTGTTAACAAACTATAGTTTTGGCAAGTCTGTTAGGACATTACTTTGTGCTTGACACAAGTCATTTTTCCAACAATTGTTTACAGACAGATGATTTCCCTTATAATTCACTGTATCACAATTCCAGTGGGTCAGAGATTTACATACACTAAGTTGACTGTGCCTTTAAACAGCTTGGAAAATTCCAGAAAATGATGTCACGGCTTTAGAAGCTTCTGATAGACTAATTGACATAATTTGAGTCAATTGGAGGTGTATCTGTGGATGTATTTCAAGGCCTACCTTCAAACTCAGTGCCTCTGTGCTTGACATGGGAAAATCAAAAAAATATTAGCAAAGACCTCAGAAAACAAATTGTAGACCTCCACAAGTCTGGTTCATCCTTGGGAGCAATTTCCAAACGCCTGAAGGTGCCACGTTCATCTGTACAAACAATAGTACGCAAGTATAAACACCATGGGACCACGCAGCTGTCATACCGCTCAGGAAGGAGAGGTCTGTCTCCTAGAGATGAATGTAATTTGGTGCAAAAAGTGCAAATCAATCCCAGAACAACAGCAAAGGACCTTGTGAAGATGCTGGAGGAAACAGGTACAAAAGTATCTATATCCACAGTAAAACAAGTCCTATATCGACATAACCTGAAAGGCCGCTTAGCAAGGAAGACGCCACTGCTCCAAAACCGCCATAAAAAAAGCCAGACTACGGTTTGCAACTGCACATGGGGACAAAGATCGTACTTTTTGGAGAAATGTCCTCTGGTCTGATGAAACAAAAAGAGAACTGTTTGGACATAATGACCATCGTTATGTTTGGAGAAAAGGGGGGTGCTTGCAAGCCAAAGAACACCATCCCAACCGTGAAGCACGGGGGTGGTAGCATCATGTTGTGGAGTTGCTCTGCTGCAGGAGGGACTGGAGCACACCACAAAATAAATAGCATCATGAGGGAGGAAAATTATGTGGATATATTGAAGCAACATCTCAAGGCATCCGTCAGGAAGTTAAAGTTTGGTCGCAAATGGGTCTTACAAATGAACAATGACCCCAAGCATACTTCCAAAGTTGTAGCAAAATGGCTTAAGGACAACAAAGTCAAGGTATTGGAGTGGCCATCACAAAGCCCTGACCTCAATCCCATAGAAAATTTGTGGGCAGAACTGAAAAAGCGTGTGCGAGCAAGGAGGCCTACAAACCTGAGTCAGTTATACCAGCTCTGTCAGGAGGAAGGAGGAGGCTTGTGGAAGGCTACCTGAAACATTTGACCCAAGTTTAAATTGTTTAAGGCAATGCTGCCAAATACTAATTGAGTGTATGTAAACTTCTGACCCACTGGGAATGTGATGAAAGAAATAAAAGCTGAAATAAATCATTTTCTCTACTGTTATTCTGACCTTTCATATTCTTAAAATAAATTGGTGATTCTAACTGACCTAAGACAGGGAATTGTTACTCGGATTAAATGTCAGGAATTGTGAAAAACTGAGTTTAAATGTACTTTGCTAAGGTGTATGTAAACTGCCGACTTCAACTGTAAGTGTCTTATATCGGCTGAAAGTTTAAATTCTTGTTAGTCTAACTGAACTGTCCGATTTACACTAGCTATTACAGCAAGAAACATGCCAATGCACCCAACATCAAAATATTTTTCCACCGGCACAGGTTTCGTACATACACATATAAAGATTAAATATCCCTTCCATTAAAAATCTGCCGTTTCCAGCTACAATAGTCATATACAACATTAACAATGTCTACACCATATTTCTGATCAATTTGATGTTATTTAAATGGACCAAAAATGTGCTTTTATTTCAAAAACAAGGACATTTCTAAGTGACCCACACACTTTTGAACGGTAGTGTATGTGTGTATGCATCTTTGTGTGTACGAGTGTGTGTGTCAGAAAGAGAGAGTGAGAGTGTGTGTGCACATTTGTGTATGTGTGCACATTTGTGTGTGTAGGACTGTGTGTGTGTGTGTGCGCACATCTGTGTGTGTGCGCATCTGATTGTGTATGTGCAGGGGAGAACATGGGGAGCAGGTGCACTACCTCACATATAAATATGCTCTAATCCCCCAGTCTCAGACCCAGTCTCCCTGAAGAACAGAGGTCTCTGGGTGACTCACCCGGTCCAGAGAGAGAGAGAGACGCAACAGAGTGTCTTCCAACTAATTCAAACATTGCTGTAAAATACCTATAAAAAAAATGCAGAATGTCATGCTTATAAAGACTTACAGATTTGGAGGAGTCCTTGTCAACCTTGGCCTCTGTCTCCCATAGGTGATGACCATCTATAGAAGGGAGAGTAGAGAAGAGTAAGGGTGATCATGTGGGAAAATAATTTGTGAGAAATGTACCAGTATTCAGACTTCCACAAATGAGTAACCACCAAAAATAGCTCGACTAATGAGATCCCTGCTGTTAACAGTGTGATTATTAGCTCTGTCTGACATCAGTAATCTATAAAACAGCTCCAACAGAACCAAGGTTATCACCAACATCAGTTGAGTCTGATGATGAGCTCATATCTTCAGTCTCAGTCTAGGGTAACCCACTCGGGCCGAGGGGGCCGATCTGATGCAACTCTGAGACCCGATCCATAGGCCATACCAAAGGGATGAGTGACGTCTTTGGTCGATGAGAGAAACCCTGACTTCATTCCTTTGTGGAATCCCAAACGGAATGACCAATTGTGACTCGCGGGCTTGTTAATGAAGTTAAAAATCCGGGGTTCCTATAACCAGTGGGCTGTGAATAACTGAAAAGTGAAGCCTTGGCATAGTCTCCCTCCCTAAGCCACCGTCAGTCTTTTCAAATAGCTCATTTTTAAATATCGGTCCTTTTGTCATGCTCATTAAAGTATTATTAAATGTTTTATTTGTTTCATATTCTGTTAATACACTTTAACTTTGAACTTGTCGTAACAAACTGGCTACCCATCAGGCAATAAAATAGGGCATCACAGCTGTTGAAAACAATGGTCCTAAAAAATATCCTATTTTGCTATTCTTCTATGAGACATCAGCAAAAAGTAATTTTCACACAGTTTATAA
This sequence comes from Salvelinus fontinalis, assembly GCF_029448725.1. Classification (NCBI taxonomy): domain Eukaryota; kingdom Metazoa; phylum Chordata; class Actinopteri; order Salmoniformes; family Salmonidae; genus Salvelinus; species Salvelinus fontinalis. The sequence continues at coordinate 45,258,972 of NC_074696.1, read as the reverse complement.
GAAAAAGGGTAAGCACTGCACTATTTTCTCTTACACCAATGACTCGTTAACAAAGCCTGAAATAGAAATTAAATCACATAAAAAATGTCCTTGGTGAGAATGAAACTTTCTACGAAGTGCCTTGCTAACAATTCTGACCATTCTTAAAGCTGAGATCTGTGAAACAGCGTCACAGGCCGCCACCCCACCACCATTGTTATTGTTTTTATTGCTGAGTTGAGGAGTGTCATTTAAAACCTGCAGCGTACTGCGGCACTGCTTGCATGGTGCCGCAGAATTCTATGGCAAGTTATTTAAGTGCCAACCACTGGTACCATTAATGCTAGTTAGTGCTAGTTTGACCACCAGAGGCCCTTTTTGAGAAGCATTTGATAGCCTTCAATAGTGGCTGTACTACAGAATTTAAAACCTTTTTTTTAAAGAACATAGTATATGGGATTGATTTTAAGAAATGTTGCTTAATTAATTTGATTAATATTATAGTGTTTCTATAAAAATATAAATAAAAACCCTCTGGGTTTCCGTTAGGATGGAACGGAAAATATGGCGCTGTACAACATGACGGTCGGGAGTAGGCTACAGTACTGGGCTATTTAGCTAAAGTATCCCCGTATCGTACGGGCACGAAGGAGACCGGGGTTCAATTCACCGACGGGGAGGAAGGAGTAGGCTGTCCTTGTAAATAAGAATTTGTTCTAAACTGACTTGCCTAGTTAAATAAAGTTTACACTAAGAGCATAACATTTCTACACCCTAATTGTAGTCTAACCAATACCCAAACGGAGATTCAGTGAAAATAACAATCTCATTGATTTATCAAGACCAGTCCCTATGCTTGTCTCAGAGCAGTGCAAAACAGTGCTAAAATAGTTGTAGGCTATTGCTTCAAATCCTATTGCTTCTAACTTCAATTTGCTCTTTAAATAAATAAGACATACACCACTAAATTTTACCCCATTTTTCTCCCCAATTTTCGTGGTATCCAATCGCTAGTAATTACTATCTTGTCTCATCGCTACAACTCCCGTACGGGCTTGGGAGAGACGAAGGTCGAAAGCCATGCGTCCTCCGAAGCACAACCCAACCAAGCCGCACTTCTTAACACAGCGCGCCTCCAACCCGGAAGCCAGCCGCACCAATGTGTCGGAGGAAACACCGTGCACCCGCCCCCCTTGGTTAGCGCGCACTGCGCCCGGCCCGCCACAGGAGTCGCTGGAGCGCGATGAGACAAGGAAATCCCTACCGGCCAAACCCTCCCTAACTCGGACGACGCTAGGCCAATTGTGCGTCGCCCCATGGACCTCCCGGTCGCGGCCGGCTGCGACAGAGCCTGGGCGCGAACCCAAAGACTCTGGTGGCACAGCTAGCGCTGCGATGCAGTGCCCTAGACCACTGTGCCACCCAGGAGGCCCCACACTACTTTTAACAGCACATCATTCAACACTAGTGAGACTCATGTCGCCTACGGTAGGCCTACAGTAAATCGAAAAATATGATGTGACTCTCCGACAATAATTACATATAGAGGATTGGAGGATATTTCTGTAATTCAGTGACATTTATTCCTATAGTAATTAGTTATGGATCAATAACTAAATAAACGTTGGCATTTTGAAAGAGTATTTTTATCACTATTTTATTAACGAAAGCATAAAGATGCCATTATTAGTTACATTGTTTTAGTTTGAACGTGCAGACTGGCACTAAGAACAGTGGGAACGTTTCCCTAGTCAGCGCCAAGGGGGGGGGGGTTCACCCCCCTTCCTTCTCCTCCCTTCCCCATGGGCTAGGTCTGTCTTCTGTGCGAGGCTCTGCGGCACATCCCGTGCCCCCTGCCCTTGTGCCTTGAACCTCGTGTGCTTTCAGTGGATACAGCTGGAGAACTGCATTGTGCGCCACTCGGGAGCCATGACCAATATGACCTGTTAATAATATGACCATATCCAACAGGCTTTTATATAGTTCTAAATGAATAATAACAATAATTTAAAAAAGCTTTGTTTAAAAAATAACAATATTTTTGAGATTATATAATTTTCAAATAACGTAAAATGAGTGAGAAAAAGGTCATTCTTGAACATGGGGTGAGACATTGTTACTAATTTATAAACAAAGCCGGTTTGTTATTTAGAATCACTTATTTCTGTTTTTAGAGGGAGATAAACCAAAAACCTACAGTCATCTCATGGGTCTCCCAGTCGAGGCCGGCACGGGTATTGAACCGGCATCTGTAGCAACACGGCTTGCACTGCTATGCTGTGTATTAGACCGTTGAACCACTCAGGTGCTGTACAACATGACCGGTCGGGAGTTGGCTACAGCTCTACAGTAAGAGCAAAATAATCCTAACAAAATAAAATAATAGAAACCTTAGTGTAACAACAGTTTTAGTAAGTAATACTGAAGTCGTGCACAATTATCAGGTTCTATTTAGGTTTATAATCGCAAAACTTTCAGTGGAACAACCACTGAACATATTGTGCTCTTCTATTGCATTTGCAATGTGTTCGTTGCTTGCTGTAACTTTTGTTGTTGTTGTAATATTGCAAACAGACGTGGCAGTTTCATCATTAAGGATTGCAGCTTTCTTTAACATCACATATAGAAGCACTCTTGATTAGGTCTATATTACGACAGGTTATCTTGAAGGCAGTCTGGTCTTATGAATTGAGACTGAGACTGAGAGGTAGACACAAACACAGGCTGGGAAGAAGACAGCCCATTGCAGACAAGGCACCCTTGGTCTGGGTCTGCTAGGGCTGTGATGTGGCAGAGGAAGAGACTGAAGCTGACACTGATGCCCAATGCCTCCCATTTTATCTGGAGACTAGAGGCAGGAGGGAACCTCTCCGGCTCCGTCTCCACTCACTCGTTCTATCTCTCTCTGGGAACCACTCCAAAATGGAAACCTTAGAAGGCTACGTCAACCTGCCACCAGAGAAAAAAAAAAAACAATTTCAGAACTCCCCGTCTCCCCTCGTCTCCCCTTTTCTAATTTCTTTCTTTTCTTCACTTGCTCTCTCTTTCACTCACTCTCTCATTTTTTTTTCACTGGCCACACATTCATGCAGAGTCAAAACATTAAATTGAGCAATTTGTTGTTGCCCATCTGCCAGGAAATGTTTCTACAGAGCATCACATGTACCTTTACTTTGATGGCGAGAGGTGTTGTGCAGAGTGTACTGAGGAACTGATAACCACAGAATGTTCCATTCCATTGGGCCTTAACAACATCTGCACAATTCCTCTCACCATCAAAACCCTTGGCAACAGTGCCAACCAGACCAGACCACTCCCTCTCCTCAACAAACCCAGAACCTCTCACAACTCCCCCAACCCTTTTTCTTGGCTTGATTCCAACATTGCCAAAGTTAGATGACCAGTCGACAACACTCTCTCTAGTTATGGTCTACAGGAGTAATTACCTTTCATAAGGCAGACATAACACAGGGTAGCCAATAGACACAGCACTGGTGGTGTACTACACTGTTACGGCAGCCAGAGTTGGGTCAGAATAAAGTAGTATACAATACAGATATTTGTTATGCAGAGTTTATAAAGGGAATCAAACAGCTCCTTGTGCTCTTTAATTGGAGCGGGGTGGAGTAAAACTCTAGTGTCCAAAGCCAAACAGCGGGGTGGCGTATACCCAAAGCCCTCATAACGTACTGTAAATATACACACATGCGCTATCCAGGCCCATGTGGAATGGTGAAAGGGAGCCCTTGTCCTTGGTCTGATGACTGTAAGTTCTTCCTCCTACCGCTACCCCCAGAACACATGGATTGTGGGGATTGCATGCAAGCGTACTGTCTCAGGGAAGGGCAGAAATTGAGGCAAGCCATCTATTCAAACTGAATCAATCAATGGCTGATGGGGGGACACTGTATTTGCTAAAGTGAAGTTCACAACTCAATAGAACACAGTTTTGAATCCTACATCTGCATCTCAGCACAGCACACCGTCTGTCTTCTAAACACAGCAAAAAAAGAAACGTCCTCTCACTGTCAACTGCGTTTATTTTCAGCAAATTTAACATGTGAAAATATTTGTATGAACATAACAAGATTCAACAACTGAGACATAAACTGAACAAGTTCCACAGACATGTGATTAACAGAAATTGAATAATGTGTCCATGAACAAAGGGGGGGTTCAAAATAAAAAATAACAGTCAGTATCAGGTGTGACCACCAGCTGCATTAAGTACTGCAGTGCATCTCCTCCTCATAGACTGCACCAGATTTGCCAGATACCCGCCATGTTGTGGAGTCAACAAAAGTCAGAAATAGCATTATAAATATTCAGTTACCTTTGATGATCTTCATCGGAATGCACTCCCAGGAATCCCAATTCCACAATAAATGTTTGTTTTGTTCGATAAAGTCCATCATTTATGTCCAAATACCTCCTTTTTGTTCGTGCATTTAGTCCAGTAATCCAAATGCACAAGGCGCGAGCACTAAGTCCAATTGAAAAGTCAAAAAAGTTATATTACAGTTCGTAGAAACATGTCAAACGATGTATAGAATCAATCTTTAGGATGTTTTTATCATAAATCTTCAATGATATTCCAACCGGACAATTCCTTTGTCTTTAGAAATGAAAAGGAACGGAGCTCGCGCATGACTAAACTCAAGGCATTCTGCCAGACCCCTGATTCAAACAGCTCTTATTCGCTCCCCCTTCACAGTAGAAGCCTGAAACAAAGTTCTAAAGACTGTTGACATCTAGTGGAAGCCTTAGGAAGTGCAATCGGACCAAATTTACACTGTATATTGGATAGGCAATCACTCAAAAAACTACAAACCTCAGATTTTCCACTTCCTCGTTGGATTTTTCTCAGGTTTTCACCTTCCATATGAGTTATGTTATACTCACAGACACCATTCAAACATTTTTATAAACTTCAGAGTGTTTTCCATCCAAATCTATTAATGATATGCATATCTTAGCTTCTAGTCCTGAGTAGCAGGCAGTTTACTTTGGGCACACTTTTCAACCGAAGCTACTCCGATAGCTAGCCAGAAGCTAATCTGTAGCTGCCCCGAAATTAGCCGGTTTGCTGGCTAGCGTTGGTGTTTCAGCTGCCCACGTTTTTGCGGTCATCAGCTATTCCTCTAGCTCGATAATCTACCGGCACTTTTGTGCAACGCGACTCGGACCGGAGCATTCCGGGACTTTTTTTCTCTCAGTTTCCCCGGATTCCAACCGCAGCCTCTGGACACTTGCACCTTGATTTCGCAGCTAGCTAGCTGCATACCGTGTGACTATTGGCTTACGTCGACCCCGGAGCTAACTCAAATCATGCTGGAGCTAGCCAGCTGAGGAGTTCCATCACCATCCGGACCCGCTTCTTTGTTGCTGCTGCAGATACGGAACCCCACCGGGCCTTCACGACTGACTGCCGACGTTATCTGCCCGAGGGATTTATCCAACCGGCACCTCCGTCCCGGCGTTACCTGAACGCTCATCTGAGGCCCGCTAATCGTTAGCTGTCTTATCGGCTGCTATCTGAACAAAACCCCACTACACGGAACCTACCGACGGAAACGCACGAGGTATCTACAAACAGACCTCCATCCTATGCTGCTACCGATAGCCATATACCCGGCCAGCTGTCTGGATCGCCACGACCCCAACCAACCTCTACTCACTGGACCCTTATTTATCACTCGATTAAGCTTGCCTCTCCTTAATGTAAATATGCCTTGTCCATTGCTGTTCTGGTTAGTGTTTATTGGCTTATTTCACTGTAGAGATTCTAGCCCTGCTCTCTATACCATATCCAACCCTGCAGTTCCACCACCCACATATGCGATGACATCACCTGGTTTCAATGATGTTTCTAGAGACAAGATCTCTCTCATCATCACTCAATACCTAGGTTTACCTCCACTGTATTCACATCCTACCATACCTTTGTCTGTACATTATTCCTTTAAACTATTTTATCGCCCCCAGAAACTTCCTTTTACTCTCTGCTCTGGTAGCTCTAGGCGACCAATTCTCATAGCTTTTAGCCGTACCATTATCCTACTTCTCCTCTGTTCCTCTGGTGATGTAGAGGTGAATCCAGGCCCTGCAGTACCTGGCTCCACTCCTATTCCCCAGGCGCTCTCTTTTGATGACTTCTGTAACCGTAATAGCCTTGGCTTCATGCATGTTAACATTAGGAGCCTCCTCCCTAAGTTTGTTCTGTTCACTGCTTTAGCACACTCTACCAACCCGGATGTTTTAGCCGTGTCTGAATCCTGGCTTAGAAAGACCACCAAAAATTCAGACATTTTTATCCCCAATTACAATATTTTCAGACAAGATAGAACGGCCAAAGGGGGCGGTGTTGCAATCTACTGCAAAGACTGCCTGCAGAGTTCTGTTATACTATCCAGGTCTGTTCCCAAACAATTTGAACTTCTACTTTTAAAAATCCACCTCTCTAAAAACAAGTCTCTCACCGTTGCCGCCTGCTATAGACCACCCTCTGCCCCCAGCTGTGCTCTGGACACTATATGTGAACTGATTGCCCCCCATCTATCTTCAGAGCTCGTGCTGCTAGGTGACCTAAATTTGAACATGCTCAACACCCCAGCCACCCTACAATCTAAGCTTGATGCCCTCAATCTCACACAAATTATTAATGAACCTACCAGGTACCACCCTAATTCCGTAAACACGGGTACCCTCATAGATATCATCCTAACAAACTTGCCCTCCAAATACACCTCTGCTGTTTTTAACCAAGATCTCAGCGATCACTGCCTCATTGCCTGCATCCGTAATGGGTCAGCGGTCAAACGACCTCCACTCATCACTGTCAAACGCTCCCTGAAACACTTCAGCGAGCAGGCCTTCCTAATTGACCTGGCCGGGGTATCCTGGAAGGATATTGATCTCATCCCGTCAGTAGAGGATGCCTGGTCATTTTTTTAAAATGCCTTCCTCACCATCTTGAATAAGCATGCCCCATTCAAGAAATTTAGAACCAGGAACAGATATAGCCCTTGGTTCTCTCCTGACCTGACTGCCCTTAACCAACAGAAAAACATCCTATGGCGTTCTGCATTAGCATCGAACAGCCCCCGTGATATGCAACTTTTCAGGGAAGCCAGAAACCAATATACACAGGCAGTTAGAACAGCCAAGGCTAGCTTTTTCAAGCAGAAATTTGCTTCCTGCAACACAAATTCAAAAAAGTTCTGGGACACCGTAAAGTCCATGGAGAATAAGAACACCTCCTCCCAGCTTCCAACCGCCCTGAAGATAGGAAACACTGTCACCACCGACAAATCCACTATAATTGAGAATTTCAATAAGCATTTTTCTACGGCTGGCCATGCTTTCCACCTGGCTACCCCTACCCGGGACAACAGCACTGCCCTCCCCTCTGCTACTCGCCCAAGCCTTCCCCATTTCTCTTTCTCCCAAATACAGTCAGCTGATGTTCTTAATGAGCTGCAAAATCTGGACCCTTACAAATCAGCCGGGCTAGATAATCTGGACCCTTTCTTTCTAAAACTATCTGCTGAAATTGTTGCACCCCTATTACTAGCCTCTTCAACCTCTCTTTCGTGTCGTCTGAGATACCCAAAGATTGGAAAGCAGCTGCGGTTATCCCCCTCTTCAAAGGGGGGGACACCCTTGACCCTAACTGCTACAGACCTATATCTATCCTACCCTGCCTTTCTAAGGTCTTCGAAAGCCAAGTCAACAAACAGATTACCGACCATTTCGAATCACACCACACCTTCTCCGCTATGCAATCTGGTTTCAGAGCTGGTCATGGGTGCACCTCAGCCACGCTCAAGGTCATAAACGATATCGTAACCGCCATCGATAGGAAACAATACTGTGCAGCCGTATTCATTGACCTGGCCAAGGCTTTTGACTCTGTCAATCACCACATCCTCATTGGCAGACTCGACAGCCTTGGTTTCTCTAATGATTGCCTCGCCTGGTTCACCAACTACTTCTCTGATAGAGTTCAGTGTGTCAAATCGGAGGGTCTGTTGTCCGGGCCTCTGGCAGTCTCTATGGGGGTGCCACAGGGTTCAATTCTTGGACCGACTCTCTTCTCTGTTTACATCAATGATGTCGCTCTTGCTGCTGGTGATTCTCTGATCCACCTCTACGCAGACGACACTATTCTGTATACTTCTGGCCTTTCTTTTGACACTGTGTTAACAACCCTCCAGGCGAGCTTCAATGCCATACAACTCTCCTTCCGTGGCCTCCAACTGCTCTTAAATACAAGTAAAACCAAATGCATGCTCTTCAACCGATCGCTGCCTGCTCCGGCCCGCCTGTCCAACATCACTACTTTGGACGGCTCTGACTTAGAATATGTGGACAACTACAAATACCTAGGTGTCTGGTTAGACTGTAAACTCTCCTTCCAGACCCACATCAAACATCTCCAATCCAAAGTCAAATCTAGAATTGGCTTCCTATTCCGCAACAAAGCATCCTTTACTCATGCTGCCAAACATACCCTTGTAAAACTGACCATCCTACCAATCCTCGACTTCGGTGATGTCATTTACAAAATAGCCTCCAAAACCCTACTCAATAAATTGGATGCAGTCTATCACAGTGCCATCCGTTTTGTCACCAAAGCCCCATATACTACCCACCACTGCGACCTGTACACTCTCGTTGGCTGGCCCTCGCTTCATACTCGTCGCCAAACCCATTGGTTCCAGGTCATCTACAAGACCCTGCTAGGTAAAGTCCCCCCTTATCTCAGCTCGCTGGTCACCATAGCAGCACCTACCCGTAGCACGCGCTCCAGCAGGTATATCTCTCTAGTCACCCCCAAAACCAATTCTTCCTTTGGACGCCTCTCCTTCCAGTTCTCTGCTGCCAATGACTGGAACGAACTACAAAAATCTCTGAAACTGGAAACACCTATCTCCCTCACTAGCTTTAAGCACCAGCTGTCAGAGCAGCTCATAGATTACTGCACCTGTACATAACCCATCTACAATTTAGCCCAAACAACTACCTCTTTACCTACTGTATTTATTTATTAATTTATTTTGCTCCTTTGCACCCCATTATTTCTGTCTCTACTTTGCACTTTCTTCCAATGCAAACCAACCATTCCAGTGTTTTTTTAGTTTTTATTTTACTTGCTGTGTTGTACTCACTTCGCCTCCATGGCCTTTTTATATTTTTATTTATTTATACATATATCTGTTTGCCTTCACCCCCCTTATCTCACCTCACTTGCTCACATTGTATATACTGTAGACTTATTTTTTTCACTGTATTATTGACTATATGTTTGTTTTTACTCCATGTGTAACTATGTGTTGTTGTATGTGTCGAACTGCTTTGCTTTATCTTGGCCAGGTCGCAATTGTAAATGAGAACGTGTTCTCAATTTGCCTACCTGGTTAAATAAAGGTTAAATAAAATAAAATAAATAAAAACCGGACGTGAAAATAGCGTCCCCAAGCCATAAGACCGACAATTCCACATGTGCATGTTCATTAATTGTTTATGGTTCATTGAACAAGAATGGGAAACAGTGTTTAAACCCTTTACAATAAAGATCTGTGAAGTTATTTGAATTTTACGAATTATCTTTGAAAAACTGGGTCTTGAAAAAGGGAAGTTTCTTTTTTTGCTGAGTTTACATTACAATATATCACTTTACACTCTGTGCCATCATCAGTTCTCTGGTTTTCCTCAAATATGTTTTTATGAACAGTACGCTGTAATTTATAAAACATAAACTCCCTGTTTATGTGCGCGTAATTGATTTGTTTATGAAACCAGCCACAGTTCTCTGAAGTGTCGAGGCCGGCCAAACTGCTGAACGGTTTCAAAGTGGAAGTCATTATTTTGTAAATGCAATGAATTGGATCCAGAAGCACTGACCAGTCATGTAACACAGAGTAGAGCACCCCTCCCACAGCTAACCGTTACTTGGAGAAAGACCCCTGAACCGCTAACCAAAAAAAATACAAATAATCTCTGTCGAAAGAACCACTATTCACTTCACTTTCATCCTCCTCAGGCACTTTCAGATTTCCCCTCTATAGACGGATGGTTATCTATAATTTTCTTGGGTAATTCCACCACCTGGCAAGGTTCTTGAAGTTTGATCATTCTCACAAAATTCTATTTGGATGTTCTCAATCATACTGTAGACATAATAGACACCTCTGGCCAAGAACACCCAGGCCTGTGTAGGTTTGTTGCCGTTCCAGGGCAGGTCTGTACAGTACCTGGTTGGACTGACTCATAGGGAGACAGTGAGCTTTGGGTCATGGGTCACAAAGTAGTTGGTCGGTTCATGCAGGGGAAACTGGTGAAACTGGAGGCTTGTGGGTCTCTGACTCTGACACAGTGACAAATTATCCATGGTTACTTCTAGCCTGCCTACAGTAGACCAGGCAGCCAGCCAGTCCCAGATGTGAAAGCACTCTTTTAATTAGGGACTTTCTCTCCACGTCTCTTTCCTGCTAGGAGGATACCCTCAAAGCTCCTTTGCTCTCACTCTCTCTCAGCCTTAACTCATGGTGGCTGGGAAATTATGTGCAGACACAGACACACACCATGCAGATACTCTTACAGTAATGTGAACACAAGCACACAACTTGACACACAACTCTACATGCTTAAAAATTAGGTTTCACCATTTTGAAAAGGGTAACATTCTGCATGACTTATAGTTCTCATTAAAATGTCAGAAGTGCAAATGAATCTGGTGACTAACCTTAACCTATCAATCTTGGTCTGGAGATCCAAATCCAAACAAAAGCAATCTCAATTTTTCATACCTTTACATAATGTTGTGCTTTGAGTCAACAAACTTCAGCCGCCAACATCAATTTGAAAACAAATTCAGGGGCAAAACCTTGAGAAAGTGACGGCTAACCGATTCATAATTTCTCTAAGCGGTACTGAGGTTTATCCAAGAGCACATCTCTGGGCAGGCTGAGGCTGGAGAGAATGGAAAGCAAGGTCAGATTGAGGCAGTTTCACATTACAGGCTGATGTCTGGGAGATCTAAGGGCTGTAGTGTAATCTCCTATAAGGATCTCCATGCTCTACACAAGCGGTATTCAAACTTTTTCAGCGGTACCCCATTTTTTCCCTAAGAATTTATTGTGACCCCACCCCACCCCAAATCTAATGGCACAACCTTAAAATCAGTCAAACAAATAACCTTAAATTCATGTAATTTGTATCTCTTATTGACAAATGAATACACATTTACTCAATAAAATGTTATTTGTCAAATTATCTTTCTGAAAAACGTTTGTATATTGTCCCATACCATAATCGGTACTCCTCATTTTTTGTTTCCTCTCCCCCCAAAATAAAAAATATATAATTTCATTGGCGACCCCACAAGCAGTTCCCCCACGAATGCCAACATTGAACACCACTGCTCTACACTGTAACCACGGGTGACAACTGCATTGATGTTATCTCTGCTCCCTCTAACTGTGCTGCAACAGACTGGACAGGAGCTCTGAGGCAGGACTGTGTCGTCATAATGAGCTGCTGCTTATGGGGCTGGACTGGTTCTGAGAAGCAGGTGAATGTCAGTGTACCTCACTACAGGGACACAGGGATTCCTCCTGTATGAAGATATTTTTTGGGGGGGGGGGTGAGGCTATGGTGACCAGTGAACTGAGATAAGGCGGGGCTTTATCTAGCAAAGACTTATAGATGACCTGGAGCCCGTCGGTTTGGCGACGAATATATAGTGAGGGCCAGCCAACGTGAGCATACAGGTCGCAGTGGTGGGTAGTATATGGGGCTTTGGTAACAAAACGGATGGCACGGTGATAGACTACATCCAGTTTGCTGAGTAGAGTGTTGGAGGCTATGAGTCACTGAGTACAACACTCTCTTACCCCTCTGTACACACACACACACGGATGTGTGCACCACACATGCGTACTGACATACACAAAGTTATATACACACACGACCTATACGATATAGGCTAGTTATTCTCTAGAGTAGGAGCCTCAAAAATCTGGGAGTTGTTTTTTGGAATATTCATAGGAAACTTTTCCATTGGTAAAATGGGTAAACACTCTGTGGCAACAGAATCCCCTATTCAGGATTTATGAGAAGGATTGTTAAACCGTTTTTAGACCTCGGCCTTGGCATGGACAAAACAATAATAAAAAAACGTTCCAATTAAAGATGCACTAGGCAGAAATTGCTCCGTCGTTCCGTCGTTAAGGCTGGCTTAAGGGTGTTTCCATGGGAGCATCAACGCCACCCCAGAGGCTGTGCTAGGACCTAAAGACAGTCTTCTTAGCTTCAACAGATCTGAGGGGGCTACTGATCTTCTTCAAACTGACACAAATTTAAAAAAATATATATATTTTTTTACATTTAACTAGGCACGTCAGTTAAGAACAAATTCTTATTTATAATGACGGCCTACCCCGAACAAACCAGGACGACAATGGGCCAAGTTGTGTGCCGCCCTATGGGACTCCCAAACACGGACAGATTTGATGCAGCCTGGATTCGAACCAGGGACTGCAGTGACACCTCTTGGACTGAGATGCAGTGTCTTAGACCGCTGCGCCACACAAAACTATAAACCAAAAAGAGAGTTATCTAGAATTCTGGGCAAGGTAAATATTGGAAATATTTAGAATTTCACATACTTAAATTAATAGCAATAGAGATTAGGAGAAATCAAGAGATGTAGAAAGAGATATAGCAAAGCTTTCACACAATCTCACACTACTATTGTATGATAATGGGGCTCGAGCCCCCACCCAACAAACCTATAATTCCTCTCCTCACACAATGGCAACAGGTTCCCCTCTGCTCTGAGTGACTCATGAGCCATATGATCAGATGTGTTTACATTGCACAACCTTGGCCCAAACCATACCTCACGTTGCCTTTCTAAAGCTAATCAAGGAAATTGCTGTTAGTAAACCCTAAGCATCAACATCTGGGAGCAGTCCCTCCCTCCCTCCTTCCTAACAGAGGGCTTAGAGAGAAGAGAGGAAACAAATACTGAACTGTGAGGGACAGCACAGCAGCCTACATGGCACATAGTGCATTTGTGATCCATCCCTATTCTGAACAGGCAATGGAAACTTCTGCAAATGTAAATCTGCTGGGTTAAAAATACAGCGCATTAATGTGCACCACATGTGGCACTCTGGCAGGATGGGGGATATTTTGATGACGGGGGAAGAGAGAGGGAGTAGCCCTGGGGTTTCTCAAACCCAGAGGGGGAAAGAGGGAGAGAAAGTTAGAGCACAAACACACACATGAGTGCTAGCACACACACACACGTGCGCACGCACAAACACACACACACACACACACACACACACTCGTGTTCCTATCCTTGTGGGGATCAAAACAATTGATTCAAAATACTATTTTCCCTAACACCTTAACCTAAATCCTAATTCTAGCTCTAACTGTAATTGTAAACCTAAATCTAACCCCAAAGCCTAAAATAATATTTTTCCTTGTTTTACTATCCTTGTGAGGACTTCTGGGCCCCACAAGGATAGTAAAACCAAACACACACACACACACACACAGACACACACACAGACACATACCCACATAAATATGCACACTAAGCCACACACATCTGCATCCAGCTCCAGCTTCAGCTCCTACCTTGGGCTTTCTCCATGAACACCACTTTGGAATCGTGCTGGAAGTTGTGTCCGCTGAGGAGCATCTTCTCTCCCCCAGCAGCAGGGCACGTCTGCAGGGTCTGCTTATCCACTAGGGGCAACTCCTGGGCTGATCTCTGGGCTGCAGGAGGGGGACAGCACTGTCTTCACTACAGAATCATTACAAACCCACTCCCCCTTCAGCCCCGAGTATCCAGACAAAGTCATTTTCACAAGCTTGACAACTCTTAAAGAATCCTCACCACAAACAATGCCAAGAGCCATTAGCTCTAGAGAGATATTATTCCTCTGACCTAACGGTGAGGGAATGGATCCATTTAGTATTTGTTATTGTATAATTTTCTCAAATTATTGTTTTTACAAATATCATACTTGGCCATCACCTCCTGGTTATCTTCAACCGCCGAAAGTGTGTGATATTCTTTAATAAAACTCAGATGTTTACAAATAAAAAATTGATCTGGCAAAGAATGTGTCCGACAATTACCCTTGACAATGAAAAAAATAGGCTTGGTCAATAACAGTTTTGTGGCAGTGTATCAGCGACCAACAATGGTCTATTCTTAAGAGGTGAGATCATGGTTTAACCACATTTCTCATTTACCTCATAGCACTTGATCTTTGTGATGTGATTCCAGCCAGAAACCCATTAGATTAGCAGATCTGCTCAGATTTCTATCTAGCGCTTTGGTGCTTAATGGTGCAACGTGTGCTTATCTACCAAAGTCAAAATGATCTGCCATGTTAAACCACCCCCACCCCCAGGCCTGATAGTGAAGGTGTACTCACAGCACTCCATGGGGTTGGATGCAGCCTGCAGGGACAAGGTTCTTCCTGTGGGCTGGTTGATGTGAACCCGGAACACCATCCTCACACGTGTGTTTTTACGCCCGATGTCTGTCTCGCCCTTCCGCAGCTCGATGTCCGAGTTGCGAAGTTTCAGGATGCCGGAGCAGTCAATTCTACATTAAACAGATAGAAAAGAAACTTAGTTAGACCTTTAAGAGAGGCTCATAGATAAACACATTCGATAGACACCATCGTTATTGAGATCTCAAATCGTTATCCCTGTGACAGTTACCACATACATAGACAGTCAGCTTATTAAGTTCCCTCCGGCACCAGAAAGGGATTTCAGTATAGAATGACTCGATAGACATCAGACAACAGTATTTCAGCAGAAGATTATCACACGTATCCTCAATGAAAGGTTTCCTGTGTACTCAGCAACTACTGCTTTCAGGTCTAATCCCAACCATCCAGCAACTCAAATGCTGTGAATGTTATTAGTTTCATAAATAGCTTTTTAATGGACCGAAAGAGAACACCCATGGGATACAGGTCTAACCTTGATCCCTCTCCGGCTCTACCAGCCAATAGGTTGGCTGGTAGAGCCGGAGAGGGATCAAGGTTAGACCTGTATCCCATGGGTGTTCTCTTTCGGTCCATTAAAAAGCTATTTATGAAACTAATAACATTCACAGCATTTGAGTTGCTGGATGGTTGGGATTAGACCTGAAAGCAGTAGTTGCTGAGTACACAGGAAACCTGTTTGGGTGTAACTATGCTTTTTACGGAGTCTTCATCAGACACGTTATAAATATCTAATTTCTCCCCCCCTCCCATCTATGCTGTGCACTCACTTCTAACATTTCAGACTTTTACGGCATTAGCCTTTCCAACCAAAGTTTTTCCATGGCTGTGCTCCTCGACGCTGCATTCCTTCTAATGGAGTTAATGTAAACTGCTTCACTAACTGAACACTCCCAAACTTTCTTTGTCAGACACTGTGGGATGCGTCGCTGGTGAGGCAATCAGGTGTTGAGGCTAAGGATTCCCAGCTGGTCAGCCCTCCCTCCAGGCTTTTGTCAAAAGTAGTGCACTATATAGGGACTAGGATGCCATTTGGGACACAGATGAAGTCTGTCAGCTGTGCCAAGGGATCAACACAATGCAAATCTCAGGAGAAAAAGAGTGTTTGGCTTTTGAGTGTATTCGCTCATTGGTAACAAAAACATTGGACGAGGGCTGTCACATGCTGAATGGATCTCTAATCGAGTCAAATTAAGTTGTCAGCATTGGTGCCTTACACACACGCACACACACTATCCAGCTGGGACTGATCAGCCGTCATGGACAAAACTCTACAGATGTTCACTCATCATTTGAGTTGCTGGAGGAGGAGCTTAAATGTCTAACTGACTGATAGGCACAACAAAAAAACAGACACAGGCTCTAAAGAAATACACACACACACAGTACTCACATGGCGCGCATGTTGTTCTCGGGCAGCAGTGGAATCTCCAGCACCTTGGTGTTAGACTGCAGGGTCTCATGGCTGGGGGTGGAGACGGTCTTGCCGGTGATGCGGTGGACCTGGTAGAAGGCATGGGGCCGCAGGAGACGGTCGTCTGCCGTGCCAATGAATAGCTGCAAGACCAGGGGCTCGGTCTCCATGTAGCCGTGGAGCTGGAAGGAAGACATATAATTACATTTCAAAAAATGGATCGCCAATCAACAATGGTTGATAGGAATTTGTTCCTCCAGTACTTATGTCTAATCAAAAACAAAGTATCACACACACACACAACTCTTGACAACCCGTTAAAAACCCCAGAAATACCTTTCAAACACAGTTGACATTTTTCGGAGGAATCTTTATCCAAGGCCAACAGCCCATACACATATTTCCTCCATTAATATCAGTTTCTGTCTGTATTGATGGGCTGAGGCACAGAAGGATCCTACAGTAAGTATCTCCATCCCCAGGGTCCCACCAGCTGAGACAAACAACCCAGGACTAAGCCTGGGTCACAGTGTACTAAAGGTTACGCTTACGTCTCAAATGGAATCCTATTCCCTACATAGTGCACTTATTTTGATCAGAGCCATTTTAGGCTCCCGAGTGGCACAGTGGTCTAAAGCATTGCATCTCAGTGCTAGAGGCGTCACTACAGGCCCTGTTTCGATCCCGAGCTGTATCACAACCGGCCGTGATCGGGAGTCCCGTAGGGCGGTGCACAATTGGCCTAGTGTTGTCCGGGTTTGGCCAGGGTAGGCAGTCATTGTGAATAAGAATTAGTTCTTAACTGACTTGCCTAGGTAAATAAAGGTTACATCAAATAAAAAAATAGCGCACTACTGTATATAGGGAATAGAGGGTTACTTTTATTTATGTAATTATTTATTAATTTCATTGTTTACTTTATTTTATTTAAATGCATTTAAAACAGAGAACCCCGTGGAGACCAAGGCCTGTTTTTCAAAGGAGCCCTGCAATTACACCGCAATAAAAGCATACAATATTTACAAGCAATTTAAGAGGGGAAAAACTATTTATATTAAAATCCCATTCGGTGCTTTCAGAAACACCCCTGGACTTTTTCCACATTTAGTTTTGTTACAGCCTGAATGTAAAATTGATTACATTGACATGTGTCACTGGCCTACACACAATACCCAATAATATCAAAGCGGAATTATGTTTTAAGAAATTTTAACAAATAATAAAAAATGAAAAGCTGACATGGCATGAGTCAATAAGCCCCCAAAAGTCATCCTTTTGAGCATGGCGAAGTTATAAATTACACTTTGAATGGTGTATCAATACAGCCAGTCACTACAAAGATACTAATCAAAATCAAATCACATTTTATTCGTCACATGTGGCAAATACAACAAGTGTAGACCTTACAGTGAAATGCTTACTTACAAGCCCTTAACCAACAATGCATTTTTTTAAAGTACGAAATAAAAGTAACAAATAATAGGCAGCAGTAAAATAACAATAGCGAGGCTATATACAGGGGATACAAGTACAGAGTCAAAGTGCGGGGGCACTGGTTAGTTGAGGTAATTGAGGTGAGTAGCAGCAGCATAAAGGGGGGGAGGGGGGACAATTCAAATAGTCTGGGGTAGCCATTTTATTAGATGTTCAGGAGTCTTATGGCTTGGGGGTAGAAGCTGTTTAGAAGCCTCTTGGTCCTAGACTGCTGCTCCGGTACCGCTTGCCTTGCGGTAGTAGAGAGAACAGTCTATGACTAGGGTGTTTGGAGTCTTTAATCAATTTGTAGGTCCTTCCTCTGACACAGTCTGGTATAGAGGTCCTGGAAGGCAGGAAGCTTGGCCCCGGAGATGTAATGGTCCGTACGCATTACCCTCAGTACTGCCTTGCGGTCGGACGGCCGAGCAGTTACCGTACCAGGATGGGATGCAACCCGTCAGGATGTGCTCGATGGTGCAGCTGTAGAACCTTTTGAGGATCTGAGGACCCACGCCAAATCCTTTCGGTCTCCTGAGGGGAAATAGGTTTTGTCGTGCCCTCTTCGCGACTGTCTTGGTCGACTTGGACCATGTTAGTTTGTTGGTGATGTGGACGCCAAAGAACTTGAAGCTCTCAACCTGCTTCCCTATAGCCCCGTCAATGATAATGGGGGCGTGCTCGGTCCTCCTTTTCCTGTTGTGCACAATCATCTCCTTTGTCTTGATCACGTTGAGGGAGAGGCTGTTGTCCCCTCCTCCCTATAGGCTGTCTCGTCGTTGTCGGTGATCAGGCCTACCACTGTTGTGTCATCGGCAAACTTGATGGTGTTGGAGTCGTGCCTGGCTATGCAGCCATGAGTGAACAGGGAGTACAGGAGGGGACTGAGCACGCACCAGAGGGGGCCCCGGGTTGAGGATCAGCGCGGCGGATGTGTTGTTACCTACCCTTGCCCCCTGGGGGCGGCCCGTCAGGAAGTCCAGGATCCAGCTGCAGAGGGAGGTGTTTAGTCCCAGGGTCCTTAGCTTAGTGATGAGCTTTGAGGGCACTATGGTGTTGCACGCTGAGCTGTGGTCAATGAATAGCATTCTCACATAGGTGTTCCTTTTGTCCAGGTGTGAAAGGGCAGTGTGGAGCGCAATAGAGATTGCATCATCTGTGGATCGGTTTGGGCGGTACGCAAATTGTAGTGGCTCTAGGGTATCCGGGATGATGCTGTTGATGTGAGCCATGACAAGCCTTTCAAAGCACTTCATTGCTACAGACGTGAGTGCTATAGGTCGGTCGTCATTTAGGCAGGTTACCTTAGTGTTCTTGGGTACATGGACTATGGTAGTCTGCTTGAAATATGTTGGTATAACTCAGACAGGGAGAGGTTGAAAAGGACAGTGAAGACACTTGCCAGTTGGTCAGCTCATGCTTGGAGTACACGTCCTAGAAATCTGTCTGACCCTGCGGCCTTGTGAATGTTGACCTGTTTAAAGGTCTTACTCACATCGGCTGCGGAGAGCGTGATCACACAGTTGTCCGGAACAGCTGATGCTCTCATGCATGTTTGTGTTACTAGCCTCAAAGCGAGCATAGAAGTAATGTAGCTCGTCTGGTAGGCTTGTGTCACTGGGCAGCTCGAGGCTGTGCTTCCCTTTGTAGTCTGTCATTGTTTGCAAGCCCTGCCACATCCGACGAGGGTCGGAGCTGGTGTAGTACATGTTCAATCTTAGTCCTGTATTGACTTTGTGTCTCTTTGATGGTTCGTCAGAGGGCATAGCGGAATTTCTTATAAGCTTCTGGGTTAGAGTCCCGCTTATTGAAAGTGGCAGTTCTACCCTTTAGCTCAGTGCGGATGTAGCCTGTAACTCATGGCTTCTGGTTGGGGAATGTGTGTACAGTCACTGTGGGGACAACATCATCGATGCAATTATTGATGAAGCCAGTGTACTCCTCAATGCCATCAGAAGATTCCCGGAACATATTCCAGTGTGTGCTAGCAAAACAGTCCTGTAGCGTAGCATCTGCTTCATCTGACCACTTTTTTATTGACCGAGTCACTGGTGCTTCCTGTTTAAATTTTTGCTTGTAAGCAGAAATCAGGATAGAATTAGGGTTAGATTTGCCAAATGGAGAGCTTTGTAGGCGTCTCTGTGTGTGGAGTAAAGGTGGTCTAGAGTTTTTTCCCCCCTCTGGTTGCACATTTAACATTCCGATTGAAATTAGCTGAAACAGATGTTTCCCTGCATTAAAGTCACCAGCCACTAGGAGCGCCACCTCTGGATGAGTGTTTTCCTATTTGCTTATGGCGGTATACAGCTCATTGAGTGCGGCCTTAGTGCCAGCATTGGTCTGTGGTGGTATGTAGACAGCTACGAAAAATACAGATGAAAACTCTCTAGGTAGATACAGTATCTCACAAGCTGTAGACCACACTATCTCAGACAAGCAAAACATCAAGACTTCCTTAGATATCGTGCACCAGCTGTTTACCGATATTCATAGAACACTACCACTTGTCTTACCAGCGGCTGCTGTTCTGCCGATACAGTGTGTAACCGGCCAGCAGTATGTTATTAAATGTCCTCGTTCAACCAAGACTAGGTGAAACATAAGATATAACAGTTTTTAATGTCCCGTTGGTAGGATATATGTGCTTTTAGTTTGTCCAATGTATTATCCATCGATTGTACATTGGCCAATAGTACAGATGGCAAAGGCAGATTAGCCACTCGTCGCCTGATCCTCACACTGCACCCAGATCTCCTTCTGCAAAATCGCCGTCTCTTTCTCCTGCGAAAGATGGGGATGAGGGCCTGTTGGGGTGTCTGGAGTAAATCCCTTTCATTAAAGAAAAGTATTCGTACAAGTCAAGGTGAGTAACCACTGTTCTGAAGTCCAGAAGCACTTTTCAGTCATAAGAGATGGTAGCAGCAACATTATGTACAAAGTAAGTTACAAACAATGCAAAGAAAACTAACAAAATAGCACAGTTGGTTAAGAGCCAATAACAACAGCAGCCATCCTCTCCGACGCCATTACACAGCCATATATGCGTCCTTCCTAATACAGTTGCCGGAGAGGAAGGAAACCGCTCAAAGATTTTACCATGAGGCCAATGGTGACTGAAACAGTTCCAGAGTTTAATGGCTGTGATAGGAGAAAACTGAGGATGGATCAACAACATTGTAGTTACTCCACAATACTAACCTAAATTACAGAGTGAAAAGAGGGAAGCCTGTACAGAATAAAAATATTCCAAAACATATATCATGTTTGCAATAAGGCACTAAAGTAATACTGCAACAAATGGGGTGAAGAAATTAACTTTATGTCCTGAATACAAAGCGTTATGTTTGGAACAAATCCTACACAACACATTACTGAGTAGCACTTTTTGTATTTTCAAGGATGGTGTTGGCTGCATCATGTTATGGGTATTGCTTGACATTGGCCAATACTACAGAGATTTTTAGGATTAAAAAAAAAACGGAATAGAGCTAAGAACAGGCAAAATCCTAGAGGAAAAACTGGTTCACCCTGCATTCCAAAAGACACTGGGAGAAAAATTCACCTTTCAGCAGGACAATGACCTAAAACACAAGTCTAAAAAAATATATATATATAGTGGGGCAAAAAAGTAATTGCAAACTTTTGTTTGCAATTACAGAGATCATACGTTTCCTGTAGTTCTTGACCAGGTTTGCACACACTGCAGCAGGGATTTTGGCCCACTCCTCCATACAGACCTTCTCCAGATCCTTCAGGTTTTGGGGCTGTCGCTGGGCAATACGGACTTTCAGCTTCCTCCAAAGATTTTCTATTGGGTTCAGGTCTGGAGACTGGCTAGGCCACTCCAGGACCTTGAGATACTTCTTACGGAGCCACTTCTTAGTTGCCCTGGCTGTGTGTTTCGGGTCGTTGTCATGCTGGAAGACCTAGCCACGACCCATCTTCAATGCTCTTACTGAGGGAAGATCATGGCCCCATCCATCCTCCCCTCAATACGGTGCAGTCGTCCTGTCCCCTTTGCAGAAAAGCATCCCCAAAGAATGATGTTTCCACCTCCATGCTTCACGGTTGGGATGGTGTTCTTGGGGTTGTACTCATCCTTCTTCTTCCTCCAAACACGGCGAGTGGAGTTTAGACCAAAAAGCTCGATTTTTGTCTCATCAGACCACATGACCTTCTCCCATTCCTCCTCTGGATCATCCAGATGGTCATTGGCAAACTTCAGACGGGCCTGGACATGCGCTGGCTTGAGCAGGGGGACCTTGCATGCGCTGCAGGATTTTAATCCATGACGGCGTAGTGTGTTACTAATGGTTTTCTTTGAGACTGTGGTCCCAGCTCTCTTCAGGTCATTGACCGGGTCCTGACGTGTAGTTCTGGGCGGATCCCTCACCTTCCTCATGATCATTGATGTCATATATAAATATATATGAGGAGTTGCTTACCAAGATGACTTTGAATGTTCCTGAGTGGCCTAGTTACAGTTCTGACTTAAATCGGCTTGAAAATCTATGGCAAGCCTTGAAAATGGATGTCTAGCAATGATCAATAACCGACTTCACAAAGCTTGAAGAATTGTTAAAAGAATAACGTGCAAATATTATGCAAAGCTCTTAGAGACTTAACCAGAAATACTCACAGCTCTAATTGCTGCCAAAGGTGTTTCTTGGGTTGTGAATACTTACGTAAATGAGATATTTTTGCATTTCATTTTCAATAAATAGGCACGGATTTCTAAAGACATGTCTTTACTTTGTCATTATGAGATAGTGGGTCTATATCAAGAATTAGGGAAGAACCAGATGCAGACAGTGTCAAGTAACAAACGTGTATTACTAGAACAGGGGGCAGACAAAAGTCCAAAAGGGAGTCCAAAAGGTACAGAACGGCAGGTAGTCTCGGAGTCAGGGCAGGCAGAGGTCAATAATCCAGGGTGGTGTGACAAGTACAGAAACGGAAGGTAGAATTGTCTAAACCTTGAAAACAGGAACTAGAACAAAGACAGGAGCAAGGGGAAAACTACTGGTAGCCTTGATGAACAAAATGAACTGGCAACAGACAGAAAACACAGGTATATAATACACTGGGGATAATGAGGAAGATGGGCAACACCGAGAGGTGGGTGGAGACAAGCACAAAGACAGGTGAAACAGATCAATTTTGAATTCAGGCTGTAATACAACAAAGTCAAGGGGTATGAATACTTTTTGTAAGTACTTTATAACCAAAAGCACAACAACAACAAAAAAATTGGGAAAGTGATATTTAGGGAACATGATGCCACAAGAGTTGATTTCACATATACAACCCCCCCCCCATGGTGGCTATATAAACTCATAAAAAAAATTAAAAAAGATAACCTTCAAAGATAATTCGTAAAAATCCAAATAACTTCAGATGTTAATTGTAAAGGGTTTAAACACCGTTTCCCATGCGTGTTCAATGAACCATAAACAATTAATGAACATGCACCTGTGGAACGGTCGTTAAGACACTAACAGCTTACAGACGGTGGGCAATTAAGGTCACAGTTATGAAAACTTAGGACACTAAAGAGGCCTTTCTACTGACTCTGAAAAACATCAAAAGATGCCCTGGGTCCCTGCTCATCTGCGGGAACGTGCCTTAGGAATTCTGCAAGGAGGCATACGGACTGCAGATGTGGCCAGGGCAATAAATTGGAATGTGAGACGCTTAAGCCAGCATTACAGGGAGACAGGACGGACAGCCGATCGGCCTCGCAGGGCAGACCACGTGTTACAACACCTGAACAGGATCGGTACATCCGAACATCACACCTGCGGGACAAGTACAGGATGGTAACAACCACTGCCCGAGTTACACCAGGAATGCACAATCCCTCCATCAGTGCTCAGACTGTCCGCAATAGGCTGAGAGGCTTTACTGAGGGCTTGTAGGCCTGTGGTAAGGCAGGTCCTCACCAGACATCAACGGTCACAAAGTCGCCTATGGGCACAAACCCACCGTTGCTGGACCAGACAGGACTGGCAAAAAGTGCTCTTCTCTGACGAGTCATGGTTTTGTCTCACCAGGGGTGAATGTCAGATGAGTTTATTGTCAAAGGAATGAGCATTACACTGAGGCCTGTACTCTGGAACGGGATCGATTTGGAGATGGAGGGTCCGTCATGGTCTGGGGCTGTGTGTCACAGCATCATCGGACTGAGCTTGTCGTCATTGCAGAAAATATCAACGCTGTGCGTTACAGGGAACACATCCTCCTCCCTCATGTGGTACCCTTCCTGCAGGCTGATCCTGACATGACCCTCCAGCATGACAATCCCACCAGCCATACTGCTCGTTCTGTGCGTGATTCCTGCAAGACAGGAATGTCAATGTTCTGCCATGGCCAGTAAAGAGCCCGGATCTCAATCCCATTGAGCACGTCTGGGACCTGCTTGATCGGAGGGTGACGGCTAGGGCCCTTCCCCCCAGAAATGTCTGGGAACTTGCAGGTGCCTTGGTGGAAGAGTGGGGTAACATCTCACAGCAAGAACTGGCAAATCCGGTGATGTCCAGGAGGAGGAGATGCACTGCAGCACTTAGTACAGCTGGTGGCCACACCTGATACTGACTGTTACTTTTGATTGACAGAGTCGAAAGCCTTGGCCAGGTCTATGAATACATCTGCACATCGTTGTCTCTTATCGATGGTCAATGGAGGTTATGATATCGTTTCGGACCTTGAGAGTGGCTGAGGTGCACCCATGACCAGCTCTGAAACCAGATTGCATAACAGAGAAGGTACGGTGGGATTCAAAATGGTCGGTGATCTGTTTGTTAACTTGGCTTTCGAAGACCTTAGAAAGGAAGGGTGGGATAGATATAGGTCTGTAGCAGTTTGGGTCTAGAGTGTCTCCCCCTTTGAAGAGGGGGATGACCACGGCAGCTTTCCAATCTTTGGGGATCTCAGACGATGCAAAACAGAGGTTGAACAGGCTAGTAATAGGTTTTGCAACAATTTCGGCTGATCATTTTAGAAAAAGGGTCCAGATTGTCTAGCCCTGCTGATTTGTAGGGGTCCAGATTTTGCAGCTCTTTCAGAACATCAGCTATTTGGATTGGGGAGAAGGAGAAATGGGGAGGCTTGGGTAAGTTGCTGTGGGGGGTGCAGGGCTGTTGACCAGGGAAGGGGTGGCCAGGTGGAAAGCATGGCCTTCCATAGAAAAATGCTTATTGAAATTCTCAATTATCGTGGATTTATCGGTGGTGACAGTGTTTCCTAGCCTCAGTGCAGTGAACAGCTGGGAGAAGTGTCTTATTTTCCATGGACTTTAGTGTCCCAGAACTTTTTGGAGTTCGTGCTGCAAGATGCAAACTTTTGTTTGAAAAAGCTAGCCTTTGCTTTCCTAACTGCCTGTGTATATTGGTTCCTAACTTCCCTGAAAAGTTGCATATCGCAGGGGCTATTCAATGCTAATGCAGTACGCCACAGGATGTTTTTGTGCGGGTCAAGGGCAGTCAGGTCTGGAGTGAACCACGGGCTGTATCTGTTCCTGGTTCAATTTTTTTTAAATGGGGCATGCTTATTTAAGATTGTGAGGAAAGCACTTTTGAAGAATAACCAGGCACTGACGGAATAATGTCAATATCCTTCCAGGATACCCGGGCCAGGTCGATTAGAAAGGCCTTCTCGCTGTAGTGTTTTAGGGAGCGTTTGACAGTGATGAGGGGTGGTCGTTTGACCGTAGACCCATTACGGACGCAAGCAATGAGGCAGTGATCGCTGAGATCCTGGTTGAAGACAGCAGAGGTGTATTTGTAGGGCCGGTTGGTTAGGATGATATCTATGAGGGTGCCTGTGTTTACAGATTTGGGGTTGTACCTGGTCGGTTCATTGATAATTTGTGTGAGATTGAGGGCATCAAGCTTAGATTGTAGGATGGCCGGGGTGTTAAGCATGTCCCAGTTTAGGTCACCTAACAGCATGAGCTCTGAAGATGGATGGGGGGGCAATCAATTCACATATGGTGTCCAGGGCACAGCTGGGGGCAGAGGGTGGTCTATAGCAAGCCGCAAGGGTGAGAGACTTGTTTCTGGAAAGGTGGCTTTTTAAAAGTAGAAGCTTAAATTGTTTGGGCACAGACCTGGATAGTATGACAGAACTCTGCAGTAGATTGCAACTCCGCCCCCTTTGGCAGTTCTATCTTGTCGGAAAATATGTGTTCCATTACCTATTGTTGGTAGAGGCCCGGAAATGAGAACCGGCTTGTCTGTGTGAGCATTCAGGTGCTTCTCCATCACAGCAGGGCTCCAGGGGTCCTTGATTCCGCAACCACCACATGTTATAGGAAGCTATGGAGCTTCCTAAAACCTCCATCACTGGAAGATGTGGAGAGGGTCGCTAACTAAGCTTAGGTTGGGAAAGCAATAGGCAAAACATGTCATCCCTTTGAGGGTTAAGAGCCTGCAAACGCTCTGTATATTTGTGTAAGGAAATAGGTTGCTGCCTAGCAATGCTGTTTATTTAGGATGTAGGGAGTGTGTGATGGAGTTAGAGTTAGCTCGTTTTGGCACTGGCAGTGCAGTCTCCCCTCCCTAGATCGTATTATCACCCACTAGAGGAATGTCAAGACTCTGGCCGCTCATGGCACCAGAGAGGGAGGAAAATAAGGAGGGGAGAGGGCAACCCTCTCTCTATTTCTCTCTCCACCCCTCCAGCTCCAAGGGATGGTTACACAATACACATCCTCATTTACAGTATTATCTTTGGCCAGTTTTAGATATTTTCACTCACTATATTTTACATTAGTTAATGATTTTCGCCATAAAAGAGCATTACTCAGTCTGCCATCTGCAAAATGGCGCATGTGGCTTGCAGCAGCAGCCGTGGCATTCGAAAAGAACAGAAAGCTGTACTCGACAAGGAGGGAACTGAAGCAGCTTCCAGAACAAACTCTGCACAGTTTGGTCAAGGTTTGACTCATAGGAAGAGCCAGCGAGAAGGACCAGTCAGCCAGTGTCCACAGCCCACAGAGTGTACCATGTAATCAGGAAGATACACTTTTAGAAAAAAAGGTTATATTTAGAACCTAAAAAGGGTTCTTCGGTTGTCCCCATAGGAGAACCTTTTTTGGTTTCAGGTAGAACCCTTTAGGGTTCCAAGTAAAAACCCTTTCCACAGTGGGTTCTACATGGAACACAAAACGGTTCTACCTGCAACCAAAAAGGGTTCTCCTATGGGGACAGCCGAAGAACCCTTTTGGAACCATTTTTTCTAAGAGTGTAGGGAGATTGAGCGGCCTTCTCTGAGGTTTCCTCTAACATCTCCGTCAGACTGCCAAAAACGTGTGGTTTGAGCCCGGCCTGGTCAGGCTGTCTCCATAGGAAGCCACTGTGGATGATGTCAGCATTACAGGCGGGAACTTTCCTAAACAAAGGGAAGTCTGTGTGTTTGGTCAGAAGCTGGGGGAGGGAGGGAAGAGGAGGGAGGTGGAGGTTTTCAAAAGAGCACCCTCTCCATTTCATCATGAGAGTAACCCAGACCCCATGTCATTAAATCATTAGCACCTAATCACAGAGAAAAACTACCCAGCACAGATGTGCATGCTGGTGTTTAGACACATGGGATTGTTCAATATGCTTAGATAGCTACGTTCCCAGGTTCCCATTCAGCCCCACTGTAGCCTACTGGTTGGATTCTCAGGGTGGTCGCAAACTTTGGGGTGTCACCGCACAAGAATATGTGAGATGTTCAACCGGCTAGATACCACTCAACACATTCTAACTTTGCCTGCAGACACCTTTGATGACTTACTTTCCCTTCTCACAGTAGACTCTGTGGTTTATTCAGAGGTTGAAGTCAAGTCAGTGATGTGGTGCAATGATTGGGAAGACCGGCCTTGTAGTCCAAGAATTACTATTTCTCAATACTTCTTCTGATTCGACCACCAAAGTTACTGTGGTTTAATCTCATGACTAAGCTTTACTGGTCACATTACCTCGCTTTGCAACTGTCTGCCTGCACTTGAGACGTAATGGAAAAGTTTGAGTCACCCTCGTCTGGACAGGAACTGACTGAGCGGACTGGTCTGTCTAATAGCATACCTATGGTATTTCATTCAGAACTATGACGTCTTTCGAATAACTTTATAGACTTGTAATGATAAAAAGAAAAAGTTAAAAACACATAACCACTAACCTATTTCAGCGCCGGAGATTTAAATAAGTTGGAGAGAAAGTGATCGTAGAAATAGGTTGGAGAAAGTGGTAAGCAGAGGAGTGATAGGGCTAATGGTATTACATGCAGACTACTCTATTTTAACAGTACGGTATGTTAGTATAAGGAGGATAGCAGACCTGCACCACAGGGTGTCCTCCTGCCAGAGCCTTGACTGCCCCTCTGCTCCCTTCGGTCTCGTAGTGGGCGCGGTGGTGAGATTTGGGCTGCACATCGATCTGCAAGCTGTACGGCCCGGAGCTGGATGGCAGCTGCCAGTCAAGGGCTGGCAGAGATGGGCTAAGATGGAGAGGGTATATTTACCGTTTGCCATCTAGCAAGACACAACTGCAGATTGTCAGTGCTTTGCTGGGATGTTTCCTCATAATGGATATTTCTGAATTGACTTTATTTGACCTCAATAAAGTTTAGTTGTCTGGAGCTGTCAACCTTATAATGAATATTATTTCAGTCAGTCAAAGTCTTGCATCAGCTTACCTGACATATTGCTTTGGCTTGGACCATGAGTATGGGTGCGATGGCACATCCAGTAACCTCCCACAGTAGTTCTCCTTCTTTAAGGGCAGGCGGGAGGAGTACTCATCCTGGCAAAGCTCCCCAGGGCTGAGCTCCTCTCCTCCAGGCTCTACCTTCAGGCAGACTTCCCCAGGCTCCAGGCTGGTCTTCCGGGCCTTCAGAGGAATGCCCTCCCCCAGGTCTGCCACACCGTCTGTGGTCAGAGCGTTGATGGCTGCAACTATGGCTGAGTTGGTGTACTGGTTGGTGTTGTTAGGCATCCAGGACTCGTCTGTGACACTGAGGCGTGGGGAGGTGTGAGGGGACGGCCCAGGGGAATGGTTGGGGGAGTAGGGGTACTTGTAGGTTGCGGTTCCGTTGAAGCTGTATTTTCTCTTGCCACCACAAGGGGAGTTGGGCCTGGAGCCTCGCTGGCCCATCCAGCTGTCATCCATGACACTGGTGAGGGGGGAAGTAGAGGGGGAGTTATGTGGGGAGCCCGCATGGGTGCAAGCTTCACCCGGCAGGGCGAGAGAGGAGGAGCCCTTGGGCGAGACGCAGGGCGACTGCCAGGGCGAGTTCTGGGGTGAGTTTTCATAGTTGTAGGAGAAGCCCGACTCGTAGGACGAGGCCTCGGAGTGACAGCTGCGTGATGACACACTGCTGGCCGGGCTGAGGCAGCTGGGGTCACGGTAGCCATCTGCGTTGGGCAACGTCAGGGTCACAATGGAGTTGACCTGTTTAGGCACAGGAAGGTTGTTGCTCTCTTCCACCTCCTCCTCAGGAAACTGCCCGTAGGCTGTGATCTCAATACGAGGGCTCTCGAGGACCGGGGCCTCGTTTGGATGGATGCTAGGGGATGAGTAGTAACCCACTGTCCTCATGTCGTTCTGGGCGCTGTAGCTGGGAGGCTGGCTGATGGACACTGAGATGGTGGGGCCAGACTGGAGACTTTGGTACTGGGAGGGCAGGCAGGATTTGCCCAGGGAGAGACTGATGTTGGGGGTGTGGCTGTATTTATCTGAAAAGCAAATACATAGAATGAGTTAGAATTATGGTCCATACATACTCTCATTGGCTCACACACTGAAAGACATACTGTAGTTGCCAGTTAATTACAAAGAAAGCTGCTGTGATGGTGTTGCTCATGATGGGGTGCCACATGGCTAGTTTGTTTACATGACTAAAAGGTGCAATCTGTGCCCAACAGGGGAGGTTCAAGATGCCAGCTCCCTCACTGGGTATGAGGGCATAAGAGACAGACTGACTACCCATGTGGCACAGACAGAGGAGAATGGGGGAAGGGATGGTTAAGGGTACACGGACCTGAGTAATCTTACTAGTCAGCTCTTAAAACCAGTCCAGTCTCAGACAGCATGCAGTCGCCAGAGCTCCTGTCTGCTGTGAATTAAGAGACTACTGAGGCAACCATAAAGACATGACATCAGTGCACCACCACATGACTCCCACAACATAATCACAATGTAATAACCTTTAACATCACAGTGGTGTCACAGCTTTGCAATGTCTCCATGTCAATTCTAAATGGATTGCATAGAAGATGCCATTTTACCAACGAGAACCACTGGTAGTTGTGTGCTCTCTCTGACTGAATTGTATTAAATCTAGACTTACACACTGAAACACTGTGCATTTTGGGTCAATTTCTCTTCAAATGGGGTCTGTTTACTTATGCAAGAAAAGGTAGAGAGGCCTGGATAACCAATTTGAGTAAACCATCCTGAATGAGAGCTTTTGTGCCACCGCTGCCACACCCACCACTCCCTACTCATAGGAGGGGTGCCTCATAATGTAATGTAGCTCTCATAATAAAGACCCATGTGTTTCAAAGTGCATCATTCCTTAAGGCAATATAAACATATCCCCAATATGTACAGTATAAACCATTTTTCACCTCAATACATACAATTTTAATGGGTACTATATATAAACCTTTTGATGAAACCAAATATTTATTTCATAACGTAAGTAGCTACCATGGATATATACTGAACAAAAATATACACGCAACATGTGAAGTGTTGGTCCCATGTTTCATGAGTTGAAATAAAAGATCCCTGCATTTTTTTCACTAACAAAAATATTGCTTATCTCAAATTGTGCACAGACGTATTTACATCCCTGTTAGTGAGCATTTCTCCTTTGCCAAGATAATCCATCCATCTGACAGGTGATGATTGTCAAGAAGCTGATTAAACAGCATGATCATTACACAGGAGCACCTTGTGTTGGGGACAACAAAACACCACTCTAAAATGTGCAGTTTTGTCTCACAACACAATGCCACAGATGTTGACGGAGTGCGCAATTGTAATGCTGACTGCAGGAATGTCCACCAGAGCTGTTGCAAGATAATGTTATGTTAATTTCTCTACCATAAGCCGCCTCCAACATCATTTTAGAAAATTTGGCAGTTCGTCCTTCCGGCCTTACAACCGCAGACCAAGTGTAACCATGCCAGCCAAGGACCTCCACATCCAGCTTCTTCACCTGTGGGATCATCTTAGACCAGCCACCCAGGCAGCTGATGAAACTGTGGGTTAGCCCAATCAAAGAATTCCCACACAAACTGTCAGAAACCGTCTCAGGGAAGCTCATCTGCATGCTCGTTGTCTTCACCAGGGTCTTTACCTGACTGAAGTTCGGTGTCTTAACCCACTTCAGTGGACAAATGCTCACCTTCAATGGCCACTGGCAAGCTGGAGAAGTGTGCTCTTCACGGATGAATCCCGGTTTCAACTGTACCGGGCAGATGGCAGACAGCGTGTATGGGGTCATGTGGGCCAGCGGTTTGCTGATGCCAACGCTGTCAAGAGTGCCCAATGGTGGCGGAGGGGTTATGGTATGGGCAGGCATGAGCTACGGACAACAATCACAATTGCATTTTATTGATGGCAATTTGAATGCACTGAGATACTGAGTGACGAGATCCTGAGGCCCATTGCTGTGCCATTTATCCATCGCTATCACCTCATGTTTCAGCATGATAATGCACGGCCCCATGCCGCAAGGATCTGTACACAACTCCTGGAAGCTGAAAGAAAATGTCCCAGTTCTTCCATGGCCTGCATTCTCACCAGACATGTCACCCATTGAACATGTTTGTGATACTCTGGAACGACATGTACGACAGCGTGTTCCAGTTCCAGCTAGGATCCAGCAACTTTGCACAGCCATTGAAGAGGAGTGAGAGAACATTCCACAGGCCACAATCAACAGCCTTATCAACTCAATGTGAAAGAGATGCGTCACGCTGCGTGAGGCAAATGGGGTTCACACCAGATACTGACTTGTTTTCTGATCCATGCTGTTCCTATTTTTTTATTCAATTTCAATTCACATGACTGTATTGATATGCACAGATTAGGACCAATTAATTTATTCCAATTGACTGATTTACTTATAAATATATAAACTATAACTCAGTTAAATCTTTGAAATTGTTGTATGTTGCGTTTATATTTTTGTTTATGTAAATTAGGCTACGTCTTATTGTTAGCATATCCTATAATCATCTCAGTATTCAGTACGCTTCTACATTGTCATACCTG
Organism: Salvelinus fontinalis; assembly: GCF_029448725.1. Taxonomy (NCBI): domain Eukaryota; kingdom Metazoa; phylum Chordata; class Actinopteri; order Salmoniformes; family Salmonidae; genus Salvelinus; species Salvelinus fontinalis. The sequence continues at coordinate 45,227,290 of NC_074696.1, read as the reverse complement.
TATAATAGTAGACCATCGAAACAGAGGAGAAACCCATTCACAGACACCTGAAGAGAAAGTGCACCACTAGACAAGACAGGCAGCTATCCAACACGCAAAATCATCCGTTCAGATGTCGATGGAATTATCGTTTATGAATGCAATATTACTATTAAACGCAGTCTGACATTCAAAAGTAACAGGAAGAGTCTACTCACCCTCTTCAGCAGATTTCATTTTTTCCTACAGACAAGGTAACCGCACGTCCGAAATCGAACTTTGAAGACAGCCGCAGGTCTGCGTTATCCAATAGCCATAAAGCTTCGCTTTGGGTCTCTAATGATGATGGTGATGCGCTCTCGCTATATTCTAACAACACTTCGAAACTATGGCAAATCTGCTTAATGAGAAAGAAAAAATGAATGTAGATTATTTTAAAAGCGACTCGAAGAAAAATACAAATCGTATCTGCAGAGTGAAACACTTTTGGATACAATTGGATAAAGCAAAGAAATCAAAACGCAGGGACGGGATTCAATGTACGATTCCCATGGAGAGTAAATATTATTTGAGCGACTGATTTGTAATACCTGATTGATTGTGTGGAAGGGGATCCTAGCTGGTCTGGGCATGTGTGACGCACTGCTTGGTTGCAGAGAGCTCCTTGGCGATTATAAACCCGGGGATCACCTTCAGCGCAAGCGCACCGCCCCTTGACCAGTGATGCTGATCTCCATGTCTGACCAGCAGATACGTTTAATTGAGATTCACTCCACTCACTGTGGTTTTCAGCTACTTCCACACGTGGTTGATTAGCTGGGCTGGCAGCGACAGTTGCTGTTCAGAGAGCGCTGCAGGCTAGTGGAAAATGAAATGCAATATTTACATGTAAAGAGCATGAGAAGGAAGATCAGATAATGGATATGCCATTTCTATTTCTATTTTTTTGGGATCCCCATTAACTGCTGCCAAGCAGCAGCTACTCTTCCTGGAGTTTAAACATACTAAGGCGCATCAAAAAATAATATTTACAAAAAATAATAATCTAAAAATAAAAGCTTCTTGGAGTATCCTTAGGGGTTCTTCAAATTGAAACTGTGGGGGAACCCTTATATGTTCTTCAAATAACCCCTTTTAATAGCTCCTCAAATAACCTTTTGAAGAACCTTTTGGGGAACATTTTTACTACTCCCCCCTCCCCTATTATTATGAATAATAATATGCATAACAATAACACACTATTTTAGTTTTCAGTGTTTATTATGATTTTAGTGGCAAAGCAGAATTAAAAACAAAATATGAGGTAAACACCCAGCAGAGCCCCATGTCCAATGGGTATATCCTCTGACATGTTGATGTTAATGTGTTGATGTTCTCCCTAGCCATAGCCAGAATGATTTTTTGGGTGCATGGTGATCAAACAGCTTTCCTGTTATATTCATAAGAGGTGTAGATAGGGTGAAGTCTGTGAACCAAAAAATAGTAGTTACACAGATGATCAACAAAACATGCACACAACAGTATTCATACCTTGGTTTTTGTGTAAATGTGAATAATGTAGAGGCCTATGGGATGAGCAGCAGTTTAAGGCACTGCATCTCAGTGTTAGAAGTGTCACTACAGACCCTGGTTCTATTCCAGGCTGTATCACAACCGGCCGTGACTGGGAGTCTCATAGGGCGGTGCACAATTGGCCCAGCGTCGTCCGGGTTAGGGTTTGGCCGGGGTAGGCCATCATTTTAAATAAGAATTTGTTCTTATCTGACTTGCCTAGTTAAATAAAGGTTTAATACAAAATGCAATAAATACACTACTGGTCAAACGTTTTAGAACACCTACTCATTCAAGGGTTTTTCTTTACTTTTACTTTTTTCTACATTGTAAAATAATGTAGTAACCAAAAAAGGGTTACATTTTTTAAAATATATTTTACATTTGAGATTCTTCAAATAGCCACCCTTTGCCTAGATGACAGCTTTGCACACTCTTGGCATTCTCTCAACCAGCTTCATGAGGTAGTCACCTGGAATGCATTTCAATTAACAGGTGAGCCTTCTTAAAAGTTCATTTGTGGAATTTATTTCCTTTCTAATGTGTTTGAGCAAATCAGTTGTGTTGTGACAAGGTAGGAGGGGTTTACAGAAGATAGCCCTCTTTGGCAAAAGACCAAGTCCATATTATGTCAATAACAGCTCAAATAAGCAAAGAGAAACTACTGTTCATCATTAGTTTAAGACATGAGGTTCAGTCAATACGGAACATTTCAAGAACTCTGAAAGTTTTTTCAAGTGCAGTCACAAAAACCATCAAGCGCTATGATGAAACTGGAGCTCATGAGGACTGCCACAGGATTGGAAGATCCACCTCATCCAAATTGAGATAGTTTGGGATGAGTCGGGCCGCATAGTGAAGGAAAAGCAGCCAACAAGTGCTCAGCATATGTGGGAACTCTTTCAAGACTGCTGGAAAAGCATTCCAGGTGAAGCTGGTTGAGAGAATGCCAAGAGTGTGCAAATCTATCACCAAGGCAAAGGTTGGCTATTTGAAGAACGTCAAATATAAAATATATTTTGATTTGTTTAACCCTTTTTTGGTTAATACATGATTCCATATGTGTTATTTCATAGTTTTGATGTCTTCACTATTATTCTACAATGTAGAAAATCGTAAAATAAAGAAAAACCCTTGAATGAGTAGGTGTTATAAAACTTTTGAGGGTAAATTCATTGAAGAGGTAAGGGAGGAGGATGGTAAATCTGATCTGCATTACATACCAATGCCAATTTGTATGTCTCCTTATACCTAAAGACACATACACAAAAGTGAGCAGTTCAGTCATCTGCACCGATATAGCTAGCCTTCAACATATACTTACATTTACATTTTAGTCATTTAGCAGACGCTCTTATCCAGAGCGACTTACAGTAGAGTGCATACATTTTACATACTGAGACAAGGATATCCCTACCGGCCAAACCCTCCCTAACCCGGACGACGCTATGCCAATTGTGCGTCGCCCCACGGACCTCCCGGTCGCGGCCGGCTGCGACAGAGCCTGGGCACGAACCCAGCCCAGCCTGGTCGCGAACCCAGAGACTCTGGTGGCGCAGCTAGCACTGCGATGCAGTGCCCTAGACCACTGCGCCACCCGGGAGGCTTACCTCTTTGTTGAATGATATCCATTGAATTGTGTCCATTTTCTGTTTTAGAAAGTTTTGCACAAATATGAAAAGATAGATGGTGTCATCAGAAAACAATATAATTGTAGATCATACAAGGGACAAACCTTACCTTAAATTGAGGAGATCTTTCCATTGTTCAGTTAAGTGCCTGCCCCTGCTGTCCTTTCAAATTCAAATTCAAATGTTTCAGTAGGGAATTTAAGTTCCTGCAAGTACCCACGCCAACTAACGAGGTTCCTCGATGAACTCCACCTCCTATGGATTCTTGGAAAAATGTTTTGTGGGCAATTATCAGTGCCAAGAACCCTAAAGGTTCTTTGAAGAACTTTGAGGGTCTAAGAAGAACCCTTGTTGAACCCCTAATTTTTAGAGTGTATAACATCTTTGCACCACTACATATCTGCCTGTGTGTGTCTCTTTACAGTCCGCATTGTTCCATGAGGTATAGTATTATTATAATCTAATTTTACTGCTTTCCTGAGTTACTTAATGTGGAATAGAGTTCCATGTAGTAATGGCTCTGTGTACAGTCGTGGCCAAAAGTTTTGAGAATGACACAAATATTAATTTCCACAAAGTTTGCTGCTTCAGTGTCTTTAGATATTTTTGTCAGATGTTACTATGGAATACTGAAGTATAATTACAAGCATTTCGTAAGTGTCAAAGGCTTTCATTGACAATTACATGAAGTTGAAAGAGTCAAAATTTGCAGTGTTGACCCTTCTTTTTCAAGACCTCTGCAATCAGCCCTGGCATGCAGTCAATTAATTTCTGGGCCACATCCTGACTGATGGCAGCCCATTGTTGCTTAATCAATGCTTGGAGTTTGTCAGAATTTGTAGGTTTTTGTTTGTCCACCGGCCTCTTGAGGATTGACCACAAGTTCTCAATGGGATTAAGGTCTGGGGAGTTTCCTATCCATGGACCCAAAATATCAATGTTTTGTTCCCCGAGCCACTTAGTTATCACTTTTGCCTTATGGCAAGGTGCTCCATCATGCTGGAAAATGCATTGTTCGTCACCAAACTGTTCCTGGATGGTTGGGAGAAGTTGCTCTCGGAGGACGTGTTGGTACCATTCTTTATTCATGGCTGTGTTCTTAGGCAAAATTGTGAGTGAGCCCACTCCCTTGGCTGAGAAGCAACCCCACACATGAATGGTCTCAGGATGCTTTACTGTTGGCATGACACAGAACTGATGGTAGCCCTCACCTTGTCTTCTCCAGACAAGCTTTTTGCCGGATGCCCCAACAATCGGAAAGGGGATTCATCAGAGAAAATGACTTTAACCCAGTCCTCAGCAGTCCAATCCCTGTACCTTTAGTAGAATATCAGTCTGTCCCTGATGTTTTTCCTGGAGAGAAGTGGCTTCTTTGCTGCCCTTCTTGACACCAGGCCATCCTCCAAAGTCTTTGCCTCACTGTGCGTGCAGATGCACTCACACCTGCCTGCTGCCATTCCTGAGCAAGTTTTGTACTGGTGTTGCCCCGATCCCGCAGCTGAATCAACTTTAGGAGACGGTCCTGGCGCTTGCTGGACTTTCTTGGGTGCCCTGAAGCCTTCTTCACAGCAATTGATCCGCCCTCCTTGAAGTTCTTGGTGATCCGATAAATGGTTGATTTAGGTGCAGTCTTGCTGGCAGCAATATCCTTGCCTGTGAAGCCCTTTTAGTGCAATGCAATGTTGATGGCACGTGTTTCCTTGCAGGTAACCATGGTTTGCCGAGGAAGAACAATGATTCCAAGCACCACCCTCCTTTTGAAGCTTCCAGTCTGTTATTCGAACTCAATCAGCATGACAGAGTGATCTCCAGCCTTGTCCTCGTCAACACTCACACCTGTGTTAACGAGAGAATCACTGACATGATGTCAGCTGGTCCTTTTGTGGCAGGGCTGAAATGCAGTGGAAATGTTTTTTTGCGATTCAGTTCATTTGCATGGCAAAGAGGGACTTTGCAATTAATTGCAATTCATCTGATCACTCTTCGTCACATTCTGGAGTATATGCAAATTGCCATCATACAAACTGAGGCAGCAGACTTTGTGAAAATGTATATTTGTGTCATTCTCAAAACTTTTGGCCATGACTGCAGTACTGTGTTTCCCAAAATGTGTTCTGGACTTGGGGACTGTGAAGAGACCCCTGGTGGCATGCCTTGTGCATGGGTGTCTGAGCTGTGTGCTAGTCATTTAAACAGACAGCTTGTCGCTTTCAACATGTCAATGCCTATCACAAAGACAAGTAGTGATGATGTCAATCTCTCCTCTACTTTGACCCAGGAGAGAATGATATGCATGTCATTTATGTTAGCTCTTTGTGTACATTTAAGGGCCAGCCCTGCACCACCCACCCTCCATCGTCCCTACCACTCAGCCTTCCTGTCTCCCATCATCAATGTGCTCCTTTTTTCTCTGGCGTTGTGTCCCTCAGTCTGTTTCCTGTTGTGTGTGGCAGTTGCCAGGTAACGATGGCAAGCCTTCAGTGGAGATGGAGTTTTCTGAAGCAGCGATTCCCCCAAGGCTGAGAGAGCACTCATAGTGAGTGGGGCTCAGCTTATAGGGTTAATGGGCCCCAAAGCCAGCATGAAGCCCAGACACAACACTGACCAACAGTTCCCTAACGTGGCACCAAACACAATCTCCACTAAACACAGAGCATGCGTGAGCATTTTATTATGTATTTGCAGATCTTCCTTGAGCACAGAGTATAGTGGAAATACTGTGGAGACATCTTTAAACCAGAAGCCCGGCCATTATAGCTGGTCATTTTATTTGCATTGGTCACTCCTACTTAAACAGGGTGCACTGGAATTCCAGAACAAACCCGGGTCAAATGTAATTAGGCTAGATAAGCCGTTTGGCCATTTAGTAACAAGATACAGTAGCATAATAGCATAATGGTAGGTCTTTCCAGCACATAAAAAGCTGAAAATGTCGTAGAAAATACAAATGACAAAATGTTCCTCCACACAGCTAACATTTCTGCGATATAAATGTTTTAGTGTTCCACCCAGGGGATTGCTAACATAATTTTGTCAAGAAATGTCAAATAGATACATCATCCTGCAGCATTTAAAATTATCTCATTCACAACCATCAAACAGAAAATAGACCTGACATATTGATTACATGAATTTACTGTCAAGTCTAATTTTGACACTTATTACAGCTCTTTGATAAATTGCTCCAATGCTCCCTTAGTCTGTGCTGACCAATTACTGATGCTCCGCAGGATCTTCTATTTCATTCCAATGAAGGTAACTCTATTATTGAGTGTAATGGGCTTACAGTAGCTTTGACATAGGTCACTCACCTGTGTAGATTTTCCACAACACAAATCATTTTATTTGTCACATGCGCCAAATACAACAGGTGTAGACCTTACCGTCAAATGCATATTTAAAAGCCCTTAACCAACAATGCAGTTCAATAAATAGAGTTAGGAAAATATTTACTAAATAAACTAAATTAAAAAACAAAATAAAAAGTAACACAATAAAATAACAATACCGAGGCTATATACAGGGGGTACTGGTACCGAGTCAATGTGCGGGGGTACAGGTTAGTCGAGGTAATTTGTACATTAGTCGAGGTAGGGGTACACCGAGTAGTAGCAGTGTAAATAGTCAGCGTGGCCATTTGATTAATTGTTCAGCAGTCTTATAGCTTGGGGGTAGAAGCTGTTAAGGAGCATTTTGGACCTAGACTTGGCATTCCGGTACCGCTTGCCGTGTCATAGCAGAGAGAACAGTCTACGACTTGGATGACTGGAGTCTTTGACCATTTTTGTCAGGAAGCTTGGCCCCAGTGATGTACTGGGCCGTACGCACTAACCTTTGTAGTGCCGTACGGTCGGATGACGAGCAGTTGCCATACCAGGCGGTGATGCAACCGGTCAGGATGCTCTCGATGGTGAGGCTGTATAACATTTTGAGGATTTGGGGTCACATGCCAAATTTTTTCAGTCTCCTGATGGGGAAAAGGTGTTGTCGTGCCTTCTTCACGACTGTCTTAGTGTGACTAGACCATGATAGTTTGTTGGTAACGTGGACACCAAGGAACTTGAAACGCTCAACCCACTCGACTACATTCCCGTCGATGTGAATGGGGGCATGTTCGGCCCCCCTTTTCTGTAGTCCACGGTTATCTTCTTTGTCTTGATCACGTTGAGGGAGAGGTTGTTGTCCTGGCACCACACTGCCAGGTCTCTGACCTCCTCCCTATAGGCTGTCTCATCGTTGTCGTTGTGTCGTCAGCAAACTTAATGATGGTGTTGGATTCGTGCTTGGCCACGCAGTTGTGGGTGAAAAGGGAGTACTGGAGTGGACTAAGCACACACCCCTGAGGGGCCCCCGTGTTGAGGATCAGAGTGGCAGATGTGTTGTTGCCTACCCTTACCACCTGGGGCGGCCATCAGGAAGTCCAGGATCCAGTTGCAGAGGGAGGTGTTTAGTCCCAGGGTCCTTAGATTAGTTTTAGAACCAGGAACAGATATAGCCCTTGGTTCACTCCAGACCTGATTGCCTTTGACAAGCACAAAAACATCCTGTGGCGTACTGCATTAGCATCGAATAGCCCCCGCGATATGAAACTTTTCAGGAAAGTTAGGAACCAATATACACAGGCAGTTAGGAAAGCAAAGGCTAGCTTTTTCAAACAGTAAAGTCCATAGAGAATAAGAGCACCTCCTCCCAGCTGCCCACTGCACTGAGGCTTGGAAACACTGTCACCACCTATAAATCCACGATAATTGAGAATTTCAATAAGCATTTTTCTACGGCAGGCCATGCTTTCCACCTGGCTACCCCTACCCCGGTCAACAGCCCTGCACCCCCCACAGCAACTTGGCCAAAACTCCTCCATTTCTCCTTCACCCAAATCCAGATAGCTGATGTTCTGAAAGAGTTGCAAAATCTGGACCCCTATAAATCAGCTGGGCTAGACAATCTGGACGCTCTTTCTAAAATGATCCTTCGCAATTGTTGCAACCCCTATTACTAGCCTGTTCAACCTCTCATATTGTCTGAGATCCCTAAAGATTGGAAAGCTGCCGCGGTCATCCCCCTCTTCAAAAGGGGTAGACACTCTAGACCCAAACTGTTACAGACCTATGTCTGTCCTACCCTGCCTTTCTAAGGTCTTCGAAAGCCAAGTTAACAAACAGATCATCGATCATTTCGAATCCCAACGTACCTTCTCCGCTATGCAATCTGGTTTCCGAGATGGTCATGGGTGCACCTCAGCCACGCTCAAGGTCCTAAATAATATCATAACCGCCATCGATAAAAGACAGTACTGTGCAGCCGTATTCATCGACCTGGCCAAGGCTTTCGACTCTGTCAATCACCACATTCTTATCGGCAGACTCAACCGCCTTGGTTTCTCGAATGACTGCCTCGTCTGGTTCAACAACTACTTCTCAGATAGAGTTCAGTAGGTCAAATCGAAGGGCCTGTTGTCCGGAACTCTGGCAGTCTTTAAGAGGGTGCCACAGTGTTCAATTCTCGGGCCGACTCTTTTCTCTGTATACATCAATGATGTTGCTCTTGCTGCTGGTGATTCTCTGATCCACCTCAAACCAGATGACACTATTCTGTATACTTATGGCCCTTCTTTTGAAACTGTGTTAACTAACCTCCAGACGAGCTTCAATGCCATACAACTCTGATTCCGTGGCCTCCAACTGCTCTTGAAGTAAAGTAAAACTAAATGCATGCTCTTCAACCGATTGCTGCCAGCACCCCGCCTGTCCAGCATCACTACTCTGGGCGGTTCTGACTTAGAATATGTGGACAATTACAAATACCTAGGTGCTTGGTTAGACTGTAAACTCTTCTTCCAGACTTAAATTAAGCATATCCAATCCAAAATTAAATCTAGAATTGGCTTCCTATTTCGCAACAAAGCATCCTTCACTCATGCTGCCAAACATACCCTCGTAAAACTGACTATCATACCGATCCTTGACTTCGGCGATGTCATTTATAAAATAGCCTCCAACACTCTACTCAGCAAATTGGATGCAGTCTATCACCGTGCCATCCGTTTTGTCACCAAAGCCCCATATACTACCCACCACTGCGACCTATATGCTCTCGTTGGCTGGCCCTCGCTTCATATTCGTTGCCAAACCCACTGGCTCCAGGTCACCTATAAGTCTTTGCTAGGTAAAGCCCCGCCTTATCTCAGCTCACTGGTCACCATAGCAGCACCCACCCGTAGCATGCGCTCCAGCAGGTATATTTCACTGGTCACCCCCAAAGCCAATTCCTCAGTTGGCTGCCTTTCCTTCCAGTTCTCTGCAGCCAATGACTGGAACGAATTGCAAAAATCACTGAAGCTGGAGACTCATATCTCCCGAACTAACTTTAATCATCAGCTGTCAGAGCAGCTCACAGATCACAGCACCTGTACATAGCTCATCTGTAAATAGCCCATCCAACTATCTCATCCCCATACTGTTATATATTTAATTTTTGCTTCTTTGCTCCCCAGTATCTATACTTGCACATTCATCTTCTGCACATCTATCACTCCTGTGTTTAATTGCAAAATTATAATTACTTCGCCAGTACGGTCTATTTATTGCCTTACCTCCCTAATCTTACCTCATTTGCACACACTGTATATACATTTTTTCCTATTGTGTTATTGACTGAATGTTTTTTTTTCCATGTGTAACTCTGTGTTGTTGTTTGTGTCGCACTGCTTTGCTTTATCTTGGCCAGGTAGCAGTTGTAAATGAGAACTTGTACTCAACTGGCTTACCTGGTAAAATAAAGGTGAAATAAAAAATCCCCAAATAAAAATAGTGGTGACCTTCGTGGGCACTATGGTGTTGAATGCTGAGCTGTAATCAATGAGCAGCATTCTCACATACGTGTTCCTTTTGTCCAGGCGGGAAAGGTCAGTGTGGAGTGTGATTGAGTTTGAGTCATCAGTGGATCTGTTGGGGCGGTATGCGAATTGGAGTGGGTCTAAGGTTTCCAGGATAATGAGCGATGACCAGCCTTTCAAAGCACTTCATAGCTACTGACGTGAGTGCTACGGGGAGGTAGTCATTTAGGCAGTCTACTTTCACTTTATTGAGCACAGGGACTACTGTGGTCTGCTTGAAACATGTAGGTATTACAGACTTTGTCAGGGAGAGGTTGACCAGTACACATCCTGGTAATCCGTCTGGTCCCGCGGCCTTGTGAATGTTGACCTGTTTTAAGGTCTTGCTCACATCGTCTGGCTATGGAGAGCGTGATCACACAGTCGTCCGGAACAGCTGGTGCTCTCATGCATGCTTCAGTGTTGCTTGCCTCGAAGCGAGCATAAATGGCATTTAGCTCGTTTGGTATGGTATGCTCGTGTCACTGGGAAGCTCGCGGCTGGGTTTCCCTTTGTGGTCTGTAATAGTTTCCAAGCCCTGCCACATCCGACAAGCGTCTGAACCGGTGTAGTAGGACTCAATCTTAGTCCTGTATTGATGCTTTGACTGTTTGATGGATTGTGAGGGCATAGCGGGATTTCTTATAAGCGTCCAGGTTAATCAAGTCAAAGTTTATTTGTCACGTGTAACGAATACAATAGGTGTAGACCTTGCAGTGAAATGCTTACTTACAGGCTCTAACCAATAGTGCGAAAAAAAGGTGTGTGTGTGTGTTTAGGTAAGTAAAGAAATAAAACAACAGTAAAAAGACATTTGAAAATAAGAGTAGCAAGGCTATATACAGACACCGGTTAGTCAGGCTTATTGAGGTAGTATGTACATGTAGGTATGGTTAAAGGGACTATGCGTGTCCCGCTCCTTGAAAATGGCAGCTCTAGGCTTTAGCTCGGTGCGAGTGTTGCCTGTAATCCATGGCTGCTGGTTGGGATATGTACATACGGTCACTGTATGGACGGCATCATCGATGCACTTATTGATGAAGTCGGTGACTAAGGTGGTATACTCTTCAATGCCATTGGATGAATCCCGGAACATATTCTAGTCTTTACTAGCAAAACAGTCCTGTAGCGTAGCATCTGCGTCATCTGACCATTTCCATATTCAGCGTCTCACTGGTGCTTTCTGCTTTAGTTTTTGCTTGTAAGCAGGAGTCAGGAGGATATAATTATGGTCAGATTTACCAAATGGAGGACGAGGGAGAGCTTTTAATGTGTCTCTGTGTGTGGACTAAAGGTGGTCTAGAGTTTTTTCCCCCCCTCTGGTTGCACATGTGACCATCTGGTAGAAATGAGGTAAAATGGATTTAAGTTTGCCTGCATTAAAGACCCCGGCTACTAGGAGCGCCGCTTCTGGATGAGCATTTTCTTGTTTGCTTATGGCCTTATACAACGCGTTGAGTGCGGTCTTAGTGCCAGCATAGGTTTGTGGTGGTAAATAGTGTGGTCTACAGTTTATCATGAGGTACTCTACCTCAGGCGAGCAATACCTCAAGACCTCCTTAATATTAGACATCGCGCACCAGCTATGCAAATTGACAAATAGACACACCCCCACCCCTCGTTTTACCAGACAGCTGTTCTGTCCTGCAGCTGCACGGAAAACCCAGCCAACTGCATATTGTTCTGCTTTTGACTGATTTGACTGTCAAACCTGAAAACTGACAAAGAAAATATAAAAACCAGGGAGTCAGAGAACACATCTCCTAGTTCTGTAATTAAGCAAAAAAGGCACAGAAAAAAACAAGTGGAATCAGTGTCTGAAACCCTTTATCAGCATCCTCTCTTTAGTATACATTGTCAAGTACACCAGCAGTATTGTAATTTTGCAAATAACCACATAGAAAAATCTATTCTTTGTACTTATAGTACCATTTCCCTATTTGTGAATGTGAAGCTGTGAGTGAAAACAAGGGGGAGATGAAAGTGGAGTTTTCCTCACATGTTTGAGCCGTCGGACTATCACATTCATCACTGGGTCAGCCACCATCAAGTGTTTCCTAGTACACTTGGGAGGGGAGGTAACACATTATCTTCTGCTTATTGAGCAGCTCAGGTTACCCCAAATACCAATTTTACAGTATATAGTATCCCCCTCTCTGAGGGTAAAATAGCAGAAGTCAGTGTTACTACTGCTTTAGCATAGTGATGAGTTTTGTATTGATCAAGTCATCCCTTTGTATTTACTTAACATTCTGAATAAATTACTGCCTTGGGAATAGTTGACTAAATGGTTAGGTTAGTCCAATTATTTGGAGGTGCCTACGGAGGAATAGATGAGCCCACAGACTAGCATGAGGCAACCTGATAGGCCCATGAGGGATGGATACCACAAAGATAGTTGCAGAACTTATCCTCCACCACTGATTTTCATTTTCAATTGCTTCATCCCACAAGCCATTGTTTAAAATGGCTCGTTGCAGGATGAAGCAAACACTTCAAATGTGTAATCAAACGAATATACTCTACAAGACTTGATTCTTAACCAACCTTAGATTCAGCATACCACCCTGCATCCCACTGCTGGCTGAAGCTAAGCAGGGTGGATTCTGCTCGGTCCCTGGATGGGAGAGCAAATGCTGCTGGATGTGGTTTGGAGGGTCAGTAGGAGGCACTCTTTCCTCTGGTCTAAAAATACACTGCTCAAAAAAATAAAGGGAACACTTAAACAACACAATGTAACTCCAAGTCAATCCCACTTCTGTGAAATCAAACTGTCCACTTAGGAAGCAACACTGATTGACAATACATTTCACATGCTGTTGTGCAAATGGAATAGACAACAGGTGGAAATTATAGGCAATTAGCAAGACACCCCCAATAAAGGAGTGGTTTTGCAGGTGGTGACCACAGACCACTTCTCAGTTCCTATGCTTCCTGGCTGATGTTTTGGTCTCTTTTGAATGCTGGCGGTGCTTTCACTCTAGTGGTAGCATGAGACAGAGTCTACAACCCACACAAGTGGCTCAGGTAGTGCAGCTCATCCAGGATGGCACATCAATGCGAGCTGTGGCAAGAAGGTTTGCTGTGTCTGTCAGCGTAGTGTCCAGGGCATGGAGGCGCTACCAGGAGACAGGCCAGTACATTAGGAGACGTGGAGGAGGCCGTAGGAGGGCAACAACCCATCAGCAGGACCGCTACATCTGCCTTTGTGCAAGGAGGAGCAGGAGGAGCACTGCCAGAGCCCTGCAAAATGACCTCCAGCAGGCCACAAATGTGCATGTGTCTGCTCAAACGGTCAGAAACAGACTCCATGAGGGTGGTATGAGGGCCCGACCTCCACAGGTGGGGGTTGTGCTTACAGCCCAACACCATGCAGGACGTTTGGCATTTGCCAGAGAACACCAAGATTGGCAAATTCGCCACTGGCGCCCTGTGCTCTTCATAGATGAAAGCAGGTTCACACTGAGCACATGTGACAGACGTGACAGAGTCTGGAGACGCCGTGGAGAACGTTCTGCTGCCTGCAACATCCTCCAGCATGACCGGTTTGGCGGTGGGTCAGTCATGGTGTGGGGTGGCATTTCTTTGGGGGGCCGCACAGCCCTCCATGTGCTTGCCAGAGGTAGCCTGACTGCCATTAGGTACAGAGATGAGATCCTCAGACCCCTTGTGAGACCATATGCTGGTGCGGTTGGCCCTGGGTTCCTCCTAATGCAAGACAATGCTAGACCTCAAGTGACTGGAGTGTGTCAGCAGTTCCTGCAAGAGGAAGGCATTGATGCTATGGACTGGCCCGCCCGTTCCCCAGACCTGAATCCAATTGAGCACATCTGGGACATCATGTCTCGCTCCATCCACCAACGCCACGTTGCACCACAGACTGTCCAGGAGTTGGCGGATGCTTTAGTCCAGGTCTGGGAGGAGATCCCTCAGGAGACCATCCGTCCACCTCATCAGGAGCATGCTCAGGCATTGTAGGGAGGTCATACAGGCACGTGGAGGCCACACACACTACTGAGCCTCATTTTGACTTGTTTTAAGGACATTACATCAAAGTTGGATCAGCCTGTAGTGTGGTTTTCCACTTTAATTTTGAGTGTGTCTCCAAATCCAGACATCCATGGGTTGATAAATTTGATTTCCATTGATCATTTTTGTGTGATTTTGTTGACAGCACATTCAACTATGTAAAGAAAAAAGTATTTAATAAGAATAGTTCATTCATTCAGATCTAGGATGTGTTATTTTAGTGTTCCTTTTATTTTTTTGAGCAGTGTATATATCCCAATGCCCCAGGGCAGCGATTACCCTGTGTAGGTTGCAGTCTTCAGCTGGGTCTTTAAACGGGTGTCCTAACTCTCTGTGGTCACTAAAGATCCCATGGTACTCATCGTAAGAGTAGGGTTGTTAACCCCGCTGTCCTGGTGAAGTTTACAATCCGATCATGATGTCCACATCATCCCCAGCTTCCAATTGGCTCATTACTCTCCCTTGTAACTATTACCTGGTTTAATAAAATATTCAGTGTCAGGTCTTTGCCACCATCTTGTGGTCAAAAATTATTCTCCCGCTGCATGAATACAAACAATACTGAGGGTTACCAGTATTATAACCAAAGACAACCTAGCTACTGTACTTTCTAAACTCTGATATAACATTTACCACTCAAATCAGAAACAATTTAACCAGAAGAGATTACTGAGCTATGAAACACCTACTTAGTTCCTTGAGCATGCCTTTGGGGAATCCTTGTCAAGCAATCACAACATACGAGACTATTATTTGTTAAAATGTCAGTTTATTGCATGAATCAATGGTAATACCATAAATAGTCTTACTTTTAGAAATTCAGTCTATGACATGGAAAGCAAGTCCTCGACAGATGAAACACATACAACACCATACAAACAGAGCACACATATCAACAGAAAACACATTGTCAGACTATTGGGATCAAGTTACCAACTTCTATTAAAGTGACACAGCCATGTCCATTCGTCCTTCATAAATAAACATAACAGCCATGTCTGCCTCATGCAGCATTGCCATGTACAGTACATATGGTTGCCACATTTCTATTCAGATTATTCAGGAATGATTTACCCGAGTTCAACTTACTGTACAGACAAAAACAATCAGGAAAAGAGATGTGTGAGCATGATACATTTATTCAATTGGTGTTTGGACTAGAAACCTATATCTAAATGCACACACTCACATGGCAAGAATGACACAACTTATTCCTACAAACCGCTGTCAGGTTTCGTCTTTGCATCCATAGGTAGTTTCATCTCAAGCCCAGAAGACATGATCAGAGCTTAATAAAGAAACTGTCATATTAGTAATTGTCAGAGGAGGACTACAAAACTACAGCCTTAATATTCTGTGGTTGTTTGTGTGATTGAGAGAGAACGGTATTGTCATTGTAAAACATTGTCAGAAGTGAGTGCTTACAGCAAGGTAGATCCCCTGTGCTCAAACCGCTGGCCCAGGAGATCTTCCAAATAAGAGACAGAAGACACTAGCTAGTCTAGCTAATTTACATTTTACATTTACATTTACATTTAGCAGACGCTCTTATCCAGAGCGACTTACAAGTACATACATTCATACTTTTTTTTGGTTTGTACTGGCCCCCCGTGGGAATCGAACCCATAACCCTGACGTTGCAAGCGCCATGCTCTACCAACTGAGCCACACGGGGCTCAGTCAATCCTCTGATTGACATCCGGATTTATGAGAGACGATATCCAAACGCAACCATCAAAGCAATGAGGCACAAAAGCCCTATGGCATAATACACCGCTTAAGAACAGGATGCACAGAACACAATTGCCGAAATCAAAGTAACTATGGAGTGCTGGTTTCCTACTATGAGGTAGTTTATATGATATTCAACTTCTTTTACTTAATGTAAAGGACTTGTTGTACAAAGAGAGAACATCCTAAGCCAGTTGGGTGTTGTTCCCAGAACAAATGATTTGTGAAACGTAGCTAATTTTGGTTCATGTACATTTCCCCAGGTAAGTACAGTTAAGTGTCAGGGTACAGTAGTAAAATGCTGTACATGTTAAGTTGGTATTTACAGTGCTTGGGAATCACAACACAAAAGTAGAAAATCCAAATTAAACCATCATACTAGTATCTCTACTCATTAACGTTCAAAGTAATTTAAAAAAAAAACATACAAAAAAGTTAAATGCGGAAAGCATAGTCAGAGTTAAAACATTTTTAAAACAGAAGGCAAATTGACCCAAACGTTCCTGTCCAGTGCACCAAAGGGCAATGTGTTCAGTTTTTACCTCTTCCCTCAGTCCCTTTTTGGTTTTGTGCTCACACAGTCTTTTCAAGTATTACCACATTCCAGTGACAAATTCAGAACATTTTCTCATCATGTTTTTGCTTCTAGTGGTTCCTTGACCTCTTTAGAGTAAGAACAATATTTGAGGAAGCGTGTAAGTAGGAGAGAGCTTAAAATGTTAAAATGGCTATGAGGACAGCTTGGAGTAGCTGGGTGGTGAGAACTTGCGCTTCAAATATTTGATGATATAGAGAGGAAGACAGCTGACGATGGGGATCACTGACAGCTTCCACAGGAAGGCTGGCGTTGTGATGAAGGCCAGGTCTGGCTGAAAAAACTACACAGGTTAGAAATCTGTCCAGATATCAGCACATTCAATATGTGACAGACACTAACATGTTGATATACATTATTTTGCTATCACCTACAATACCGTTCAAAAGTTTGGGGTCACTTAGAAATGTCCTTGTTATTGAAAGAAATGCAAATTTTTGGGGTCCATTAAAACAACAGCAAATTGATCAGAAATACAGTGTAGACATTGTTAAATGTTGTAAATGACTGTTGTAGCTGGAAACGTCTGAGTTCTTTATGGAATATCTACATAGGCGTACAGAGGCCCATTATCAGCAACAATCACTCCTGTGTTCCAATGCATGTTGTGTTAGCTAATCCAAGTTTATCAATTTAAAAGGCTAATTGATCATTAGAAAACCATTTTGCAATTATGTTAGCACAGCTGAAAATTGTTGTTCTGATTAAAGAAGCAATAAAACTGGCCTTCTTTAGACTAGTTGAGTATCTGGAGCATGAGCATTTGTGGGTTCGATTACAAGCTCAAAATGGCCAGAAACAAAGAACTTTCTTACAAAACTCATCAGTCTATTCTTATTCTGAGAAATTAAGGCTATCCATGCGAGAAATTGTCAAGATACTGAAGATCTCGTACAACGCTGTGACCTACTCCCTTCACAGAACAGAGCAAACTGGCTCTAACAAGAATACAAAGAGGAGTGGGAGGCCCCGGTGCACAACTGTGCAAGAGGACAAGTACATTAGAGTGTCTAGTTTGAGAAACAGACGCCTCACAAGTCTTCAACTGGCAGCTTCATTAAATAGTACCCTCAAAACACCAGTCTCAACGTCAACCGTGAAAAGGCGACTCCGGGATGCTGTCCTTCTAGGCAGAGTTGCAAAGAAAGCACCATATCTCAGAATGGCCAATAAAAAGAAAATATTAAGATGGGCAAAAGAACACAGACACTGGACAGAGGAACTCTGCCTAGAAGGCCAGCATCCCGGAGTCGCCTCTTCACTGTTGACGTTGAGACTGGTGTGCTCTTCAAATTAGCGGACTCAGCTATTTCAGCCATACCCGTTGCTGACAGGTGTATAAAAGCGAGCACACAGCCATGCAATCTCCATAGACAAACATTGGCAGTAGAACAAAGTGGAAAAAGTAGCCAATTGTCATACTTGAGTAAAAGTCACACAGTAAAATACTACTTGAGTAAAAATCTAAAAATATTTGGTTTTAAATATACTTAAGTATCAAAAGTAAAAGTCATTTCAAATTGCTTGTATTAAGCAAACCAGACGGCACAATTTTCTTGTTGTAAATTGTTTACGGATAGCCAGGGGCACTCCAGTCTCAACACGCAGACATCATTTACAAACTAAGCATTTGTGTTTAGTGAGTCCGCCAGATCAGAGGCAGTAGGGATGTTCTCTTGATAAGTGAGTGAATTGGAGCATTTTTTACCTTAAAAATGTAACGAGTACTTTTGTGTGTCAGGGAAAATGTATGAAGTAAAAAGTACATTATTTTCTTTAGGAATGTAGTAAAGTGAAAGTTGTAAAAAAAATATAAATAGTAAAGATACCCCCCAAAAAAACGACTTAAGTAGTGGTTTAAAGTATTTTTACTTAAGTACTTCACACCACTGGTAGAATGGCCTTAATACTGAAGAGCTCAGCGACTTTCAATGTGGCACCATCATAGGATGCCACATTTCCAACAAATAGGTTCATACAATTTCTGCTATTATTGTGCTGTTATTGTGAAGTGGAAACGTCTAGGAGAAACAACAGCTCAGCCGTGAAGTGGTAGGCCACACAAGCTCACAGAACGGGACCGCCAAGTGCTGAAGCGCATAAAAATAGTCTGTCCTCAATTGCAACACTCACTACGGAGTTCCAAACTGCCTCTGGAAGCAATGTTAGCACAATAACTGTTCGTCGGGAGCTTCATGAAATGGGTTTCCATGACCGAGCAGCCACACACAAGCCTAAGATCACAATGTGCAATGCCAAGCGTTGGCTGGAGTGGTGTAAAGCTCACCACCATTGGACTCTGGAGCAGTGGAAATGTGTTCTCTGGAGTGATGAATAACACTTCACCATCTGGCAGGCCGAAGGACGAATCTGGGTTTGGCGGAAGCCAGGAGAACACTACCTGCCCGAATGCTCATGTGGCTGAATGGAAGTCTCCGCAGCAATGTTCCAACATCTAGTAGAAAGCCTTTCCAGAAGAGTTGAGGCAGTTATAGCAGCAAATGGTGGACCATCTCCATATTAATGCCAATGATTTTGGAATGAGATGTTAGACAAGCAGGTGTCCACATACTTTTGGTCATGTAGTGGATGTGTCACATCAAATAGGGCTGCAAAAGACATGGTCAGAGTCTGGTCACAGAAGGAACATGAACAGGGCTGAGCAGTCACAGCACGGTCAAAAACAGTGATTAGAGGAAAGATTGAAAAGGAGGTGGAACAGAAGACAGGTAGCGTTTCCACAGTGCTGTACAGCTACCCAGAAAAGCTCCAAAGGACACCCTGCCTATGCCTGTCCCAAGGCCACATACAATGGGAAAAGAGAGGACAAGTAGCAGAGAGAAAGCGAGAGAGAAAGAGACAAGGTGAAGTGCCAGCATGAGAGAGAGAAAATAACAGGGAGCGAGAGATACAAAAGAGAGCGAGGGAGAGAGACAGAAGACGGCAGACACAAGCAAAGCAAAGCACAGACCTCCAAGGTTTAATTGGGTTAACTCATAAACATAAGTGCATCAAACTAAAAAAACACAAAAGCTGTAGTGTAGTGTAGTGCAAAGGGTGATATTGTTACTACAAGAGTAAAGTGTTTGGAAAACCAGCCTTCGACATAACAAAAAGCAACTTAAGAAAAAATGATTATTTCCCCTCAATACTTCTGAGCACAATAGCAAACAGCATAATAAAAAAAATAAGGGGGGATAAATAAAGTTGATTTGAGTTGTTTTACTCCTCAGGTAAAGAATATTTGCTTACCAAAGTACTCGTTGAGGAAGGCGAGTGAGGCTATGTAGCAGCCCAGACTGAGGAACTCTGCTAGCACCATGAGCCAGGTACAGATGTTGTGCGCCACCATGAGCAGCTCGGTGAGGATCAGCGCAGTGAAGGAGATGGCCACCACGTGCACAAACTCCGACTCAAAACAACAGCAGTGCACCGTACATCAGGATGCCACCTGGGGACGCCTCAAAGAAGTGTCAGTGACATAGTAGCGGTTGAGTAACTGTTTAAATCAGCTTGAGAAAGAAACTAGAGAATTGATCAACTAGAATGTATTCTAGTAATCAACTAGAATCAATTTGTTTCTAGTTAATAATGACAAGACCTAAAAATACAATGAATTGGTTTATTCTTTTAGGGGACGAAATATGTACATTAGGCCTTTGTTTTGGTTTACTTATTTTAAGTTACTCTGATCCTCAATGGGGAAAGAGGGATTGTCACGGCTGTTGAAAGATGAGGACAAAGGTGCAGCGTGGTGAGCGTACATTTTCTTTATTTTAATCAAAATGACGCCGAACAAAACAATAAACACTACAAAAAAGCAAACCGTGAAGCTCAAAGGCTATGTGCCCTAAACAAAGTCACCTTCCCACCAACACAGGTGGAAAAAAGGGATACCTAAGTATGGTTCTCAATCAGAGACAACGATAGACAGCTGCCTCTGATTGAGAACCACACCTGGGCCAAACACAAAGAAATACACAACATAGAACACCCATCCCAACTCACGCCCTGACCAACCCAAAATACAGACATAAAAAGGATCTCTAAGGTCAGGGCGTGACAGGGATACCTAGTCAGTTGTACAACTGAATGCATTCAACTGAAATGTGCCATCCGCATTTAACCCAACCCCTCTGAATCAGAGAGGTGCGGGAGGCTGCCTTAATCGACATCCACGTCATCAGCGCCCAGGGAACAGTGGGTTAACTACCTTGCTCTAGGGCACAACAACATATTTTTACATTGTCAGCACAGGGATTCGATCAAGCAACCTTTCAGTTACTGGCCAAACGTCCCTACCCGCCAGGCGGCTGCCCCTTCAATGCTCACTGAAAGTCTGTTATTCAATGCATGTTCATTGACACACCAGACAGAGTCCACCTATTAGGATTACAGTAAGTCTGAAGACACAGGGTTTGACGCTCTTTGATTGTGGACATAATAGGGGTGTACCTTCTTATTACCGGTTCTAGTTTCTTCATTTTCAAAACAAAGTAGTCAATAGTGAGATACAGGTATATTACTGGTAGGCATTTTCTACAATCTATTTTATAATTTGGCATTCACTGTACACAGATCATTGTAGCAGTTCCGTATCTCATACAAAGGATGAGAGTGGTTAGTTGTTACAGAACCTCGGCCATAGGTGAGCCCCTTTCCACCTATGGCACAGGGGCTCACCTATGGAACAGGTTCTGTTGGCTGTGTGCTGCTTGAGCAGGTGGACGATCTGGGCTTTCTGAGTAATTGGAGCAGCGACAGCAGACTTCCGCTGGACA
Organism: Salvelinus fontinalis; assembly: GCF_029448725.1. Lineage (NCBI taxonomy): Eukaryota > Metazoa > Chordata > Actinopteri > Salmoniformes > Salmonidae > Salvelinus > Salvelinus fontinalis. Next base: position 45,206,119 of record NC_074696.1, on the reverse strand, counting down.
CTGACACGCCAGCTCCACAAACTCATGCTCATAGTCCCGCAGACACACCTGTGGGAAGAGAAACATATGGATTTGGAAAAAGCAAACACATCCGGACCCACAAGCACATTCACATATAACTTACTGTACCATCTCTTCAGATCAATGGTGATAAAATGGAGTTTGTTTTGCTTATAAAATCATAATTGATGATGTGCTTTGTTGCTCTTTTTGTGGTTTTGGACTCAACAGGTTTTAGTTTTGACACCAGAATATTTTTGGCTGCATCTACAGTACCATCTTGAGAGAAGTGTGTTGTGTTGTAGTACCGCCAAGGGGTCTCTAGAGATGACCAGAGCACAGTCGTGTTTCCTTCTGAAGGCATTGAGCTCCAGATGGGCCTCTCCACCGTTGGAGACCTGCTCGAGAGCCCGGCAACACAATTAGTGGATGGGACAGATACAAGACCATTTCCTCATTCCTTTAAAACACTCATAAAGTGACAGATTATTATTTTAACATTAAAAAGAAAGAGAAGCGTACCAATCTTCACTTCTGGACACCAAATGGGAGCTTTTAGCGATACAAGTAGCTGTCTCCAGCTTGTCCCCAGTAAGCATCCATATCTGAACAGAAAACAAAACCATGACATGGAATCAGTGACAGAGTATCCGCAATGGCATTAACAGGACCATCTTGCAGTATTTCATATTATACAAGGACCAGTCAAATTCTATGGAGTGCCTCTTTTTCACAGCTAACATTATACTGTACATGGAAACAACAGCACAATATAAATGCAGCCAACATGAACAGTACGTTCACGGTTGTAGTAAAACACAGAAGGATAGTGTGGTCTCACACCTTGATTCCAGCATTGCTGAGGAGCTCCAGGATTGTCCGGACATTGGCCTGTAGTTGGTCCTCAACCCCAGTCAAACGCAGAAGCTCCATCTCTCTCTCCAGACTTTCTACCACCGCTGACACCTTCAGAGCCCGGTCATGCATACTCAGCTTGGCCTGGTTGTACCCGTTCTACACCAACACAGAGAGCGAAAGAGAGACCATCAGTGAGGGAGGAGAGACGAGAAAGGAAGTGATAATTCAAGAGAGGTAGGGAGGTACAAATAGATAGTCAAAGGAAGAAATCTGAGATAAATAAATAGCCATGGGAAGAGAGAGTATAGTGCAGGAGAGGAGAGGAAATAAGTGGAACGAGGGAAAGTAGGCAGCGCATTGGGTTTGTAGGTTATTTTGAAATCAGCAGGACATTAATCCTCTAGTCTAAGCCTGGGTGGGGATTCTATTACGCTAACATATTGAATTGTTTTAAGATGGTCATACAAAGGATCATTTAGATATTTGACTTTGCATTTTAAGAGCCCTTTAGGCATCAAAATAATATACAGTACCAGTCAAAGGTTTGGACCTATTCATTCAATGTTTTTTCTTTCACCTTACATTAAAACTATGAAAAAACACACATGGAATCATGTAGTAACCAAAATAGGGTTAAACTAATCAAAATATATTTTAGATTCTTCAAAGTAGCCACCCTTTGCCTTGATAACAGCTTTGCACACTCTTGGCATTCTCTCAACCAGCTTTATGAGGAATGCTTTTCCAACAGTCTAGGAGTTCCCACATATGCTGAACACTTGTTGGCTGCTTTTCCTTCACTCTGCAGTCCAACTCATTCCAAACCATCTTAATATATATTTGATGAACATAGAATAGCAGTAGCGTAAAAAGAGGGGTCGGCAGGTGGTGGGACACAATGCAGATAGCCCGGTTAGCCAATGTGCGGGAGCACTGGTTGGTCAGGGCAATTGAGGAAGTATGTACATGAATGTATAGTTAAAGTGACTATGCATATAAGACAGAGAGTAGCAGCAGCGTAAAAGAGGGGTTGGGGGAGCACACAACGCAAATAGTCCAGGTAATCATTTGATTACCTATTCAGGAGTCTTATGGCTTGGGGGTAAAAACTGTTGAGAAGCCTTTTTGTCCTAGACTTGGCCCTCCGGTACCGCTTGCCATGCGGTAGTTGAGAGAACAGTCTATGACTGGGGTGGCTGGGGTCTTTGAACATTTTTAGGGCCTTCCTCTGACACCGCCTGGTGTAGAGGTCCTGGATGGCAGATAGCTTTGCCCCAGTGATGTACTGGGCCGTACACACTACCCTCTGAAGTGCCTTGCGGTCAGAGGCCAAGCAATTGCCATACCAGGCAGTGATGCAACGGGCCAGGATGCTTTCGATGTTGCAGCTGTAGAACCTTTTGAGGATCTCAGGAACCATGCCACATCTTTTTAGTTTCCTGAGGGGGAATAGGTTTTGTCGTGCCCTCTATACGACTGTCTTGGTGTGTTTGGACCATTCTAGTTTGTTGTTGATTTGAACACCAAGGAACTTGAAGCTCTCAATCTGTTCCACTACAGCCCCGTCGATGAGAATGGGGGCATGCTCGGTGCTCCTTTTCCTGTAGTCCACAATCATCTCCTTAGTCTTGGTTACGTTGAGGGATAGGTTGTTATTCTGGCACCACCCGGCCAGGTCTCTGACCTCCTCCCTATAGGCTGTCTCGTCGTTGTCGGTGATCAGGCCTACCACTGTTGTGTCTTCTGCAAACGTAATGGTGTTGGAGTCGTGCCTGGCCATGCAGTCGTGGGTGAACAGGGAGTACAGCAGGGGACTGAGCACGCACCCCTGGGGAGCTCCAGTGTTGAGGATCAGCGTGGGAGATGTGTTGCTACCGACCCTCACCACCTGGGGGCGGCCCGTCAGGAAGTCCAGGATCCAGTTGCAGGGAGGTGTTTAGTCCCAGGGTCCTTAGCTTAGTGATGAGCTTTGAGGGTACTATGGTGTTGAACGCTGAGCTGTAGTCAATGAATAGCATTCTCACATAGGTGTTCCTTTTGTCCAGGTGGGAAAGGGCAGTGTGGAGTGCAATAGAGATTGCATCATCTGTGGATCTGTTTGGGCGGTATGCAAATTGGAATGGGTCTAGGGTTTATGGGATAATGGTGTTGATGTGAGCCATTACCAGCGTTTCAAAGCACTTCATGGCTACGGACGTGAGTGCTACGGGTCTGTAGTCATTTAGGCAGGTTGCCTTTGTTTTCTTGGGCACAGGGACTATGGAGGTCAGCTTGAAACATGTTGGTATTACAGACTCAGACAGGGAGAGGTTGAAAATGTCAGTGAAGACACCTGCCAGCTGGTATTCACATGCCCGGAGCACACGTCCTGGTAATCCGTCTGGCCCCGCAGCCTTGTGCATGTTGACCTGTTTAAATGTCTTGCTCACGTCGGCTACGGAGAGCGTGATCACACAGTCGTCCGGAACAGCTAATACTCTCATACATGCCTCAGTGTTACTTGCCTCAAAGCGAGCATAGAAGTGATTTAGCTCGTCTGGTAGGCTCTCACTGGGCAGCTCGTGGCTGTGCTTCCCTTTGTAGTCTGTAATAGTTTGCAAGACCTGCCACATCCGACGAGCGTCGGAGCCGGTGTAGTATGTTTCAATCTTAGCCCTGTACTGACGCTATGCCTGTGATGGTTCGTCGCAGGGCATAGCGGAAGTTCTTGTTAGCTTCCGAGTCCCGCACCTTGAAAGCGGCAGCTCTACCCTTTAGCTCAGTGCGAATGTTGCCTGTAATCCATGGCTTCTGGTTGGGGCATGTACGTACAGTCACTTTGGGGACGACGTCCTCGATGCACTTATTGATAAAGCCAGTGACTGATGTGGTGTATTCTTCAATGTCATCGGAAGAATCCCGGAACGTGTTCCAGTCTGTGATAGCAAAACAGTCCTGTAGTTTAGCATCTGCTTCATCTGACCACTTTTTTATTGACCGAGTCACTGATGCTCCCTGCTTTAATTTGAGCTTGTAAGCAGGAATCAGGAGGATAGAGTTGTAGTCGGATTTACCAAATGGAGGGTGAGGGAGAGCTTGGTACGCGTCTCTGTGTGTGGAGTACAGGTGATGTATATTTTTTTCCCCTCTGGTTGCACATTTAACATGTTGATAGAGATTTGGTAGAACTGACTTAAGTTTCCCTGCATTAAAGTCTCTGGCCACTAGTAGCGCTGCCTCTGGTTGAGTGGTTTCCTGTTTGCTTATACAGCTGACTGAGTGCGGTCTTAGTGCCAGCATCTGTTTGTGGTGGTAAAATAAACAGCCACGAAAAGTATAGCTGAGAACTCTCTAGGCAAGTAGTGTGGCCTACAATTTATCACAATATACTCTACTTCAGGCGAGCAAAATCTAGAGACTTCCTTAGATTTCGTGCGCCAGCTATTGTTTACAAATATGCACAGACCGCCTCCCCTCGTCTTACCGGAGTGTGCTGTTCTATCCTGCCGGTGCAGCGTATATCCCGCTAGCTGAATATCCATGTCGTCATTCAGCCACGATTCCGTGAAACATAAAATATTACAGTTTGATGTCCCGTTGGTAGGATATTCATGATCGTACCTCACCTAATTTATTGTCCAATGATTGCACGTTGGCGAGTAATATTGACGGTAACGGCAGCTTTCCTACTTGCCTTCTGCGGGTCCTGGCGAGGCATCCGGCTCTTCGTCCTCTGTACCTGCGTCGCTTCCTCTTGCGAAAAAACTGGGATGTCTGCCCTGCCAGGTGTTTGGAGAATGTCATGGGAGTCTTGCTTGTTGTTGAAAAAAATCTTTGTCTAATCCGAGGTGAGTGATCGCTGTCCTGATATCCAGAAGCTCTTTCCTGCCGTAAGATATTGTTGCAGAAACATTATGTACAAAAAAAACACATAATAGCACAATTGGTTGGGCGCCCGTAAAACTGCTGCCATTTCTTCCGCCGCCATTTTAGGTTGTTGCCCACAAAGTCAAGGCATTGGAGTGGCCATCACAAAGCCCTGATCTCAATCCTATAGAAATGGTGTGGGAAGAACTGAAAAAGCGTGTGCGAGCAAGGAGGCCTACAAACCTGACTCAGTTACACCAGCTTTGTCAGGAATAATATGCCAAAATTCACCCAATGTATTGTGGGAAGCTTGTGGAACTTGGGTAACGTTTGACCCAAGTTAAACAATTTAAAGGCAATGCTACCAAATACGGGTACCGGGCTACCTTCAGGCGAGTCTTGTGATGCTTGTGGGCATCCTAGAGCAAAACAACCGGCATGTTCGTGAGAGACTCACCTTTACATAAAGGAGTCATACCACCCTGCATCCCACTGCTGGCTTGTCTAAGCAGGGTCGGTCCCTGGATGGGTGACCAGATGCTGCTGGAAGTGGTTTTGGAGGGACAGTATTTATTTACATTTTATTGAACCTTTATTTAACTAGGCAAGTCAGTTAAGAACAAATTCTTATTTACAATGACGGCCTACCCCGGCCAAACCCTGACGACGCTGGGCCAATTGTGCGCCGCCCTATGGAAGGCACTCTTTCTTCTGGTCTAAAACAATATCCCAATGCCCCAGGGCAGTGTTTGGGAACATTTCCCTGTGTAGGGTGTCGTCTTTCGGATGGGACGTTAAACGGGTGTCCCGACTCTCTGTAGTCACTAAAGGTGCCATGGCACTTATTGGACGAGTGAGGGTGTTATTCCTGTGTCTTGGCTAAATTCCCAATCTGGTCCTCATTCCATCATGGCCACCTAATCATCTCCCCTGTAACTATTCCCCAGGTTGTTGCTGTAAATGAGAATGTTCAGACAACTTACCTGGTAAAATAAAAAATACAAAAATATATTAGTCCGTAGCTCATACAGTTCGGACGCAACAGACAGAAGTTGGCAGAGCGGCAGTACGACTTCATACGAGTCCCGTGACGCTTGTGGGGGTCGTAGAGCAAAACCACCGACATGAGTCTCGCCTTTCCATAGTGGGGTCATGATAGTTTATAGGCCAAACCGTTCGGAGGCTACAGACATGTTTCGTGAGAAGACCAAGACCAACAGAAATCAATGGGGAATAAAGCCACCGCGGGGCTAAATTCAGAGGACACAAAATCCACAGACGGCGGTTTATTTTTTTATATGAAACGCCAATGAGCTGAAACTGACACGCTGATTGCTTATTGACATGGTACCCATATAGCACCACTGCTTGGACAGTCTACGGGATATTACAGTCAATGGAACATCATTAACACTATTGTTAGGAATATGACATACTGGAAGCGTCCCAAATGGCACCTTGTTCCCTATATAGTGAACTGATTTATATTAAACCACAGCCTTGGTCAGAAATAGTACATTAAATTTAAAAAAAAGGGCACAATTTGGGAGGCAGACACTGTAATGCAATTCATGTAGGTCACTAATTAAATCGAAAACAGCCTCTGGTCATAAATGACTCAATACTGCCAATACAATTATGAACATACAGTAACTGTACACCCAGTCATGGGTGTGCCTGTTGATCTTGTGTTGAATGAATGTCCTGGTTAACAATTGAGGTAATCAGCCTGCATGTTTTAGATTAATTTTTTCATATAATACAGCCTGGATGGAAGCCTTACCTCCTCCTCCAGCCACTCATTGTACTGCACGATACTCGTCATGGCAACATCAGTGCCCTTAATAAAAATGTGATGTCACCTGTGGTCTCCTCCTAGAGCAAAGTATGAAAAAAATTATAGATGTTTAACCATATAAAAAACATTTTTAGTGCTAACAACAGACCTGAATTCAAATACTACTTTAAATCCTTCAAATGAGTTGAATGTTTGTGTTAACTTGCCTAGATGGGGTTTGCACTTTTCTGACTTATTGGTTCCATTGCAACAGGATAGCTCAATCAAGCACAGCTTAAGTATTTTTTTAATATTTCAAATAGTATTTAAACCCAGGTCTGACTAACACATGGTCATCAAAACTAAGTCCCTACCCTGACGATGATGACCATCCTCTTGCTCTCGGAGGTGAAGGTCTGCAGGATGTAGTAGGTTAGGATCTGTCCTGCTGGGGTCTTCAGCAGCAGGGAGTTCAGGTCCCTAGTCAACAGTCAGGCCTACGCTCTCAGTCCACCGCACCGGTGCCACCTAAAGAGGAGCAACGCACACACAGTAAGCTCAGGAACACACCCGCACTACTACACAGACCCAAGCCCTCTGCTCCTCTCATTGGGGGCTGGCTATGGGTCCACATAGAGGATTCGCAGGTCAAGGTTAGGGGCTCTGTGTATGCTCACAGGGTCAACTTCCTGATCGCCCTGAATCAAATCAAAACACATGAAAGTAACTGGTTCATTGTTAAGTATCATTCACAGCTGAGAGGGAATACAATGAGACACAGAAAGAGGTTGTTAGTCCTTCTGTCACTATGAGGCTAACTATAACTCAGTGGCCAATTATTACACAATAGAAGGAGCAGAATGGTGAATAATCCTGAAGTCATAGGCTATGCTTTAGATTACGACATATGGTGAAGGGACCAACACCAATATAATATACCTACTGTAATATATCTAAAATAATATACCTACCAATAACATATATAGACAGTTTCCAAGGGCGAAACTCATGTCAGGAAGTACACTAATGCAATTTGTCAAATGTGTTATGCAGGATCATTACGATGCTAGATAAGCAGAAAAATATGCACATTTTGATGATTTGTTTGTCCAATAATCTATATAAAATGACCCTAAGTATCACTTGTGGTCAAAAAGCATGGTCAATAATTGAAACAGAAAGGCATGCGCTAAAACTGGCCTCTACTTAAAGCTGCAATATGTAATGTTTTGAGTGACCCGTTATGAATCGGTCATTCTCAATGAAAGCTAGTTTAAGAAGTGGTAGATCTGTTCTATGTGTGCCATTTCTATGCTTCCCGATCTTGTTTTTTTTTTCCCTTTCAGTTTTGTACACAAGCTTCAAAACAGCTGAAAATACAATATTTTTGGTTATTGAAACAATATTGCACAGCAGTTTAGATGGTATATTGATTCTCTGCACTATACATTGCTTGTTTTGTGTCACATGAACTGAAATTAGGCAAACTATTATAATTTTTGCAACTAGGAAATGGCGGAGCGATTTCTGCATATATCTGAACTAACAAGTTTATCATAATGAAATGGGGATCTTTGTGGCTGTGTGTGTGCTACCGTGCGTGTCCCTTCCCCCCAATAATAATAGGGCATACACTCAACCGCAGCTTCAAAAGGGTGTTTAGTACACTATTGTCATCACTTTACTGGATATAACCCAAAATCCTGAATCATCATCCACTGTCGTAATATTGATAGTTCGTTGCCTTACAAATACTATGTATACAATGGTCTAAGTGCCTTATCTCTGGAGTCTGGACACAGTTCATACACAAACAGAGGAGTGTATTTCTATTTGTCTTTTCCCTCCCACCAAGTGAGTGTTCAGCTACACGACTCAATTCTCCACGTCCTTATTTTTTATTTGCTCACTCAAAAGGTTGATATTACTGTACACTCCTGACCTACAAATAGGAACGGATTGCTTTGAGGACCGTGCTAGGCTGGCTATATTTACTTCATACACATCTGTGAATCATAATCGATTTGGCGCACGTGTGGCAAGAACGTGTGTACGTGCACACGCACACAGTCAGGATCATTAGAGTCAGGATCATACATCCCTGTGCTCAAGTTAGGTACACATCTCTCATCCCAAGGCCGATCTACCCCCCCACCCGTTTGTAAACACCTTTGTTACAGTGTAGACTTTGGGTCCCCAAAGGTTGACAAGCAGCCACCTTCTGACACTTTCCATTTACCGTGGTTTGGTCCCAATCTACTGGGAGGTATGTCAAGTGTTTACTATCTGTCAGAAATGGGGGAGAGATTAGTGGCGTTGGAAGAGTATCCAACCGTCCAAAACTCTGAGCCACATGTTTCTTAATCACACTCTGCAAGAGATTGTCACGTTCCTGACCTATTTATGTTAGTTTTTGTGTGTTAGTTGGTCAGGACGTGAGGTTGGGTGGGCATTCTATGTTATCTGTTTCTATGTTGGTTCTGGTTTGCCTGGTATGGCTCTTGATTAGAGGCAGGTGGTTTGCGTTTGCCTCTAATTAAGAGTCATATTTAGGTAGGGCATTCTCACTGTTTGTTTGTGGGTGATTGTCTCCTGTGTCCGTATGTTATGTTCGTACCACATGGGACTGTAGCGTTTGTTTGTTTCGTTTTCGTTTCGATGTCGTCTGTTACCTGTACGTAAGTTTATGTTTAGTTATGTAAGTTTATGTTCAGGTCTCGTCAACGTCGTTTTGTTATTTTGTAGTTTTGCAAGTGTTTGTTTCGTTTCGTGTTGCCATCTTCATCGTTGTTAAATAAAGATGGCTTATTTCCCTGAAGCTGCGTTTTGGTCTGAGGATCCTTCTCTCCTCACCTCATCTGAGGATGAGGAGAGCGTCACCCGTTACAGAATCACCCACCAAGCTAAGACCAAGCGGCAAGGGAAAAATAAACGGAGAAAAGGACAGGAGAAAAACAAGGATTTCTGGACATGGGAACAGATAATGAATGGAGAAGGTCCCTGGGCTAAGGCAGGAGAAAATCGCCGTTCTCAGGAAGAGAGGGAGGCAGCTAAAGCCCAGGAACGGTGGTTTGAGGAGGCAGCAAGGAGACGTGGCTGGAAGCCCGAAAAGCCATGGGAACAGGTGGAGGCACTGAGGAGAGCAGAGGCTACCGGGGAGAGGAACCGGAGCTATGAGGGAACGCGTCTGGCACGGAAGCCGAAAAAGCCCGTAAGTAATTCCCAAAAATTTCTTGGGGGGGGGCTAGGAGATAGTGGGCCAAGGGCAGGTAGGAGACCTGCGCCCACTTCCCAGGCTTACCGTGGAGAGCGGGAGTACGGGCAGGCGCCGTGTTACGCAGTAGAGCGCACGGTGTCTCCTGTACGAGTGCATAGCCCAGTGCGGGTTATTCCACCTCCCCGCACTGGTAGGGCTAGATTGAGTATTGAGCCAGGTGTCATGAGGCCGGCTCAACGCGTCTGGTCTCCAGTGCGTCTCCTCGGGCCGGCATACATGGCACCTGCCTTACGCATGGTTTCCCCGGTTCGCCTACATAGCCCGGTGCGGGTTATTCCACCTCCCCGCACTGGTCGGGCAACCGGGAGTATTCAACCAGGTAAGGTTGGGCAAGCTCAATGCTCAAGAGTGCCAGTACGCCTCCACGGTCCGGTATTTCCGGCACCACCTCCCCGCCCCAGCCTAGTACCTACAGTGTCTACACTACGCACTAGGCTACCAGTGCGTATCCTGAGCCCTGTTCCTCCTCCACGCACTCTCCCTGTAGTGCGTGTATCTAGCCCGGTGCCTCCAGTTCCGGCCCCACGCACTAAGCTACCAGTGCGTCTCCAGAGCCCTGTACACACTGTATATTCTCCCCCTACTAATCCTGATGTGCTTGTCCTCAGCCCGGCGTCACCAGTGCCGGTACCACGCATCAGGGATAGAGTAGGCTTTGAGAATACAGTGTGCCCTGTCCCTGCTCCCCGCACTAGTAGGAAGGTGCTTGTCATTAGCACGGTGCCTCCAGTTCTGGCACCACGCACCAGGTCTACAGTGCGCCATATCCGGCCAGAGCCATCCGTCTCCCCAGCGCCATCTGAGCCATCCGTCTCCCCAGCGCCATCTGAGCCATCCGTCTCCCCAGCGCCATCTGAGCCATCCGTCTCCCCAGCGCCATCTGAGCCATCCGTCTCCCCAGCGCCGTCTGAGCCATCCGTCTGCCAGGAGCCTGCAAAGCCGCCCGTCTGCCATGAGCCTGCAAAGCCGCCCGTCTGCCATGAGCCTACAGAGCCGTCAGCCAGACAGGAGCCGCTAGAGCCATCAGCCAGACAGGAGCCGCTAGAGCCGCCAACCAGACAGGATCTGCCAGAGCCGCCAACCAGACAGGATCTGCCAGAGCCGCCAACCAGACAGGATCTGCCAGAGCCGCCAACCAGACAGGATCTGCCAGAGCCGCCAACCAGACAGGATCTGCCAGAGCCGCCAACCAGACAGGATCTGCCAGAGCCGCCAGCGAGCCATGAGCAGTCAGAGCCGTCAGAGCGCCATGAGCAGCCAGAGCCGTCAGAGCGCCATGAGCAGCCAGAGCCGTCAGAGCGCCATGAGCAGCCAGAGCCGTCAGAGCGCCATGAGCAGCCAGAGCCGTCAGAGCGCCATGAGCGTCGAGAGCCGTCAGCCTGCCATGAGCGTCGAGAGCCGTCAGCCTGCCATGAGCGTCGAGAGCCGTCAGTCTGCCATGAGCGTCGAGAGCCGTCAGCCTGCCATGAGCGTCGAGAGCCGTCAGCCTGCCATGAGCGTCGAGAGCCGTCAGCCAGCCATGAGCATCGAGATTCGTCAGTCAGCCATGAGCTGTCCTTCAGCCTGAAAAGGCTGGATACCCAGAACTGCCCATCAGTCCAGAGCTGTCTCTCTGTCCGGAGCTGCCTTTCAGTCCGGAGTTGCCCCTCTATCCTAATCTCCCTCTCTATCTTCATCTATCTCTATATTCTTATCTATCCCTCTTTCTTGATTTATCTCTCTGTCCCGGTGTTGTCCCTATTAGATATGTTGTTAAGGGAATTTTGTGGGGGTCAAAAGAGGGTGGACATTCTTGGAGGGAGGAAGTTAGGATGGATTATGGTGGGGTGGGAACCGCGCCCCGAGCCTGAACCACCACCGTGGTTAGATGCCCACCCAGACCCTCCCCTAGACTTTGCGCTGGTGCGTCCGGAGTTCGCACCTTGTGGGGGGGGTACTGTCACGTTCCTGACCTATTTATGTTAGTTTTTGTGTGTTAGTTGGTCAGGACGTGAGGTTGGGTGGGCATTCTATGTTATCTGTTTCTATGTTGGTTTTGGTTTGCCTGGTATGGCTCTTGATTAGAGGCAGGTGGTTTGCGTTTGCCTCTAATTAAGAGTCATATTTAGGTAGGGCATTCTCACTGTTTGTTTGTGGGTGATTGTCTCCTGTGTCCGTATGTTATGTTCGTACCACATGGGACTGTAGCGTTTGTTTGTTTCGTTTTCGTTTCGATGTCGTCTGTTACCTGTACGTAAGTTTATGTTTAGTTATGTAAGTTTATGTTCAGGTCTCGTCAACGTCGTTTTGTTATTTTGTAGTTTTGCAAGTGTTTGTTTCGTTTCGTGTTGCCATCTTCATCGTTGTTAAATAAAGATGGCTTATTTCCCTGAAGCTGCGTTTTGGTCTGAGGATCCTTCTCTCCTCACCTCATCTGAGGATGAGGAGAGCGTCACCCGTTACAGAGATGTGATGCTATCATCACAGAAAATTTCCCTTCTGGCGATGTGGCCTCCTGTATACAGGGATCGGTTGCTATTCTTTCAGGTGTTATGCCTTCTGTGACAAACTCATTACTGAAAGTTGACAATAGTGTCTGGAATGACAACGCTATTTCTTCTACTTTCACCATTATCTGTATATGTGTAACGTACAATTAAATCCCCATATTGTGAACAGTTAGCTGCTCTCCTATGAGCCATCTCCTGCAACAATATTCAGTCTCTGGGAATGGAATGATACCCCTAATGCATTTTCTACATTTACAAACATATTAACACCTTCTGAAATCAAATATTCAATATACATCATTCCCTCCTCTGGAACAATGAACACCCTCATGTTCCACGAAACCTAAAAATATATTGACTTGAAAAGAAAAGAGAAACAAAGTACATGTTTAATAACTCAGCAACACTCATTGTTGCGATCTAACAGAAAAACTCTGAATACAGGGTAAAATAAAGAAAATGTTCATATTAGTCCCAAGCTATCCTCCAGTCATAACTCTTCTCATTACAGCTCCCCTTTGTCCCTGTTTTCCTGCCATGAGTGGTCTGGTAAAGAAAAATCAGTATCTCAAAGCATTTGGTTTAAATAGTTAGCAGGGCGTATTCCACCCCCACCCCCCCTTCCATCACCCGTCACTTATCATTCTAGCGTGTTTTCTTCAGATATCGTTTACAGTTTATTTTCCCAACGGCTCATGTAACTTTTGCCTGTCACATTTCATGGCCCTTGAGAATGTCCCGATTTGAATATCCAATTAGATACTTCCGTTTCCCCCAAGTACGCGACTCTCTCACCTGAACTTGTTCTCTCTCTCTCTCCACGCTCACTCAGCACTCCGGCCCTGTTTTATGGCTTGGACTCAGATAGGAGTGATAAAAGTCATTGTCTATCATAGCACGCCTTTGTCGCTTTTTCTTCAGTCGGTTAGAGAGGGTTTTGAAGTTGATACACACGGTCTATGGTCAAATTATTTCTACCATGCATTGAAACACGATCTGACGTCACCTTCCATGATAACCTAAAAAAAAACACAGATCAGAACAACAGTTAAGTTCATTACATTTCTGTTTCAGGAAACTAGACAAACATTGACTATATGTCGAATTATGACATTAACCTTTTCTTATACCATCTCTATGTCACGCCCTGGCCTTAGTATTCTTTGTTTTCTTTATTATTTTAGTTAGGTCAGGGTGTGACATGGGTATTTATGTGGGTTTTGTAGTGTCCAGGGTGATTGTAGGTTTAGGGGGTTTATTTAGAGTAGTTTCGTTTATGTTTAGTATAGTTGTCTAGCAGTGTCTATGTTGTGTGTAGTTGTCTAGGAAAGTCTATGGTTGCCTGAATGGGTTCCCAATTAGAGACAGCTGGTTTCTGTTGTCTCTGATTGGGAGCCATATTTAGGGTAGCCATAGGCTTTAGTTTGTTGTGGGGAATTGTCTATGTCTGAACGTTTGTAGCCTGTGTGTGTGTGCACTACGTTTATTAGCTTCACGGTCGTTTATTGTTTTGGTAGTTTGAAAGTGTTTTGTTTCGTTTTGCCTTCTTCAATAATAAAAGAAGATGGCTTATTTTCCACATGCTGCGTCTTGGTCCGTCTCTCCTCCACACGATCGTGACAGTATTCCCCACCAACATTGGATCAAGCAGCATGAACGGAACCAACAACAGCGGCAAAGTAACCAGGACTCATGGACATGGGAGGAAATATTGGATGGAAAGGGACCATGGGCTCAACCAGGAGAATATCGCCGCCCTAAAGCTGAGCTGGAGGCAGCGAAGGCAGAGAGGCGGAGATATGAGGAGGCAGCAAGGAGACGTGGCTGGAAGCCTGAAAAGCCCGTGAGTACTACCCAAAAATTTCTTGGGGGGGCTAAGAGGTAGTGGGCCAAGGGCAGGTAGGAGACCTGCGCCCACTTCCCAGGCTAACCGTGGAGAGCGGGAGTACGGGCAGACGCCGTGTTACGCAGTAGAGCGCACGGTGTCTCCTGTACGGGTGCATAGCCCAGTGCGGGTTATTCCACCTCCCCGCACTGGTAGGGCTAGATTGGGCATTGAGCCAAATGTCATGAAGCCGGCCCTACATATCTGGCCACCAGTACGTCTCCTTGGGCCGGCTTACATGGCACCAGCCTTACGCATGGTGTCCCCGGTTCGCCTACATAGACCGGTGCGGGTTATTCCACCTCCCCGCACTGGTCGGGCGACGGGGAGCATTCAACCAGGTAAGGTTGGGCAGGCTCGGTGCTCAAGAGAGCCAGTACGCCTGCACGGTCCGGTATTTCCGGCGCCACCTCCTCGCCCCAGCCTAGTACTACCAGTGCCTACACCACGCACCAGGCTTCCAGTGCGTTTTCAGAGCCCTGTTCCTCCTCCACGCACTCTCCCTATGGTGCGTGTCTCCAGCCCAGTGCCTCCAGTTCCGGCACCACGCACTAAGCCACCTGTGCGTCTCCTGAGTCCTGTACACACTGTTATTTCTCCCCGCACTCGTCCTGAGGTGCGTGCCCTCAGTCCGGTACCACGCACCAGGCATATAGTGCGCCTTGAGAACTCAGTGTGCCCTGTTGTTGTTCCCCGCACTAGCCTGAAGGTGCGTGTCCTTAGCCCGGTACCTCCAGTTCCGGCACCACGCATCAGGCCTACAGTGCGTCTCAGCCGGCCAGAGTCTGCCATCTGCCCAACGGCGCCTGAACTGTCCGTCTGCCAAGCGCCGCATGAACTGCCCGTCTGCCATGAGCCTACAGAGCCTTCCGCCAGACAGGAGCAGCCAAAGCCTTCCGCCAGACAGGATCAGTCTGAGCCATCCGTCTCCGCAGCGCCATCTGAGCCATCCGTCTCCGCAGCGCCATCTGAGCCATCCGTCTCCTCAGCGCCATCTGAGCCATCCGTCTCCCCAGCGCCATCTGAGCCATCCGTCTCCCCAGCGCCGTCTGAGCCATCCGTCTGTCCCGAGCCATTAGAGCCGCCCGTCTGTCCCGAGCCGTCAGAGCCGTTAGTCAGTCAGGAGCCGCTAGAGCCATTTGTCAGTCAGGATCTGCCAGAGCCGCCAACCAGACAGGATCTGCCAGAGCCGCCAACCAGACAGGATCTGCCAGGGCCGCCAACCAGACAGGATCTGCCAGGGCCGCCAACCAGACAGGATCTGCCAGAGCCGCCAACCAGCCAGGATCTGCCAGAGCCGTCAGCCAGCCATGAGCGTCCTGAGCCGTCAGCCAGCCATGAGCGTCCTGAGCCGTCAGCCAGCCATGAGCGTCCAGAGCCGTCAGCCAGCCATGAGCGTCCAGAGCCGTCAGCCAGCCATGAGCGTCCAGAGCCGTCAGCCAGTCATGAGCTGTCCCTCAGCCCAGAGCGGCTATTTATTCAGAACTGCCCCTCAGTCCAGAGCTGTCTCTCTGTCCGGAGCTGCCTTTCAGTCCGGAGTTGCCCCTCTATCCTGAGCTACCTCTCTATCCTGAGCTATTCCTCTATCCCGGTGCTGCCCCTTGTGTCGATGTTACCCAAAAGATTAAGTGGGGGTAATATGAGGGTGGTCATTTGTAGGGGGAGATATAAGCTGGGATTGACTATGGTGGGGTGGGGACCTCGCCCTGAGCCTGAGCCACCACCGTGGTCAGATGCCCACCCAGACCCTCCCCTAGACTTTGTGCTGGTGCGCCCGGAGTTCGCACCTTAAGGGGGGGGCTATGTCACGCCCTGGCCTTAGTATTCTTTGTTTTCTTTATTATTTTAGTTAGGTCAGGGTGTGACATGGGTATTTATGTGGGTTTTGTAGTGTCCAGGGTGATTGTAGGTTTAGGGGGTTTATTTAGAGTAGTTGGGT
Source organism: Salvelinus fontinalis (assembly GCF_029448725.1). Lineage (NCBI taxonomy): Eukaryota > Metazoa > Chordata > Actinopteri > Salmoniformes > Salmonidae > Salvelinus > Salvelinus fontinalis. Next base: position 45,190,048 of record NC_074696.1, on the reverse strand, counting down.
TTATGTTTAGTATAGTTGTCTAGCAGTATCTATGTGTGTAGTTGTCTAGGAAAGTCTATGGTTGCCTGAATGGGTTCCCAATTAGAGACAGCTGGTTTCTGTTGTCTCTGATTGGGAGCCATATTTAGGGTAGCCATAGGCTTTAGTTTGTTGTGGGGAATTGTCTATGTCTGAACGTTTGTAGCCTGTGTGTGTGCACTACGTTTATTAGCTTCACGGTCGTTTATTGTTTTGGTAGTTTGTAAGTGTTTTGTTTCGTTTTGCCTTCTTCAATAATAAAAGAAGATGGCTTATTTTCCACATGCTGCGTCTTGGTCTGTCTCTCCTCCACACGATCGTGACACTCTAAGACAAATATCAAAAAAACATAACATAATGTTACTGTTAAAAAAAACAATTTTCTAAATGAGTCCATCCCTTATTCTATTGATGACCTCTAGGATGGTTACCAAATCATGAAGATAGCAATACATATTTCACAGTCCATTTGAAGTTACTGTTATCTGTTATTAACATATTTCCCATTCTAAATGCAGCCTGAACACAGTACCACTGTATAAGTACCCCAACGACCAGTACCTCAGGGAACTGGTAATTTACCCCTTTCAAACACGTGATAAAAAAAAGAAAGAAAGTGAAATCAAAAATAAACTATTTAGAATTACAACTCTTTATAACTCCCTACAGAAATAATAATAATCTCCTAAAGTAATGGTACAATTTGGATAGAGAATGGTGTTTCTCATGAATTTTATGCTGAAACCCCCCTTCTATTTAATTCCTAATGAAGTTGATCATTCTTCATTAGGGATTTTTAATATTCAGGGCTATCGTCACGATTAAAATGTTCCCTCGCCCTTTTTCCCCTGTCCTTCGGAAACCATTTAAATACCTCTTCAAAACATTTCATCCTCCTGCATACCCATTTTAACTGAATTGAAAAGACTCCTTCCAATAAATCCCACTACACGGCGATAGTATCTCTCCACCGAGTCTAACGATTCACTGGTCTCCTTTTCCCCATGATTCTCCATAACATCATACCATATATAAAAAATGAAAGTTCATTTTAGGTTTGGTACCACAATGCTACTTCCTCGCTAATTCCTCGTGACCCCTCTACCCTTTCGTCCATTCTAGAATCCCATTCCAGAATAAGACGACATCAAATGTAAATTTATTTAAAAATAGTTGATATGCATCCTACTTAAGACACTCCTCTTCCTTACAGTTTATGGCTCCACAGGAAAGAAGGTAACCAGATAACAGCCTTGATTACTCCCTTAAAGGGAACTGACCTCACCCCTCACCTCCTGACCCACAGATATCCATCCGTCTTCCCTATATCAACACATCGCTCTCCTCTCCTCCATCAAACACATTCCAAAGCCCTCTGGCTTTTTTACAAACTCTTTCTATTCAAGGCTTTGTCTTCATCATTTATTTAATATCTCAATGTTGAAAGTTTAGCCGATCCCAACAACGACAATGGCAGACGTAAACTACCCAATCAATCATTTGAATACCATTCCCAACGTTCTAGTGATCATGTACATCAAAATGAAATGAACAGCAGCTAAGCATTTCATGATGAAAATGGATCTGTAATAGGTCAATTCTTCCCACTATGTCATTACCAATCAAAACTAGGATTTTAAAAGCACTTGTTGATTTAGGGTGGTCAACATTCAAGATAACGTGTAGCAGTAAATTGTAATTATCACATTAAAACTACGCATGCATGTAAAACATTCATACATGCTGACTGACTCCATAGATAAACGTCCATCTTTGCAGTTTTATTTGGTCACCTATTGAAAAGGGTCAATCAGGGACTTATTTGCGCAAGTGATAATCCTCAACGAGCCAAACAAATTCTTCCTTCGCCTGGTACTCCCATTGTGGTCCACTTTTGCTATCCGATATAAAAGACAGTGGGGAGGACAAATAGTGAATGAGAGAGAGAGTGAGAGAGACATGTGAGGGAGAGATGGAGCAGAAACGAGAGAGGGAGACAGATAGGGGTGGTGGGGGGACTGAACAACCACATACCCCTCTTATCGTCTCTCAGAGAAATGTAATATTGATCAATCCAAGCAGTGCCAGACAATAGAGGGAGATAGCTCCAAGTGTAAAGGGAAATAAATATACACATCAAGGTGGGACAGGATGGACGAGCAGGCAGGCAATTCCAGAGCAAACAAAAAGGGAAACCGAGATTGACATCTTTTGTTACCTTTTTATCTTAATTTTGACTTCTAGTCTGGGCTGGGCTCGAGCCTAGTGCAAGCCAAGGTAAGTTCCACAAAGGCTTCACAAAATCATTGTGCCATGGGTGAAAAACACTCCAATGGCCCTGAACACTGTACTATATGAGGGGTATTAGCGGTCCTTTGATATGTATTGAATATTTATGACAACGTTATATGACGAAGACTCCTCCTCATCCAGCAGCCTCTCCTTGTTCCCTGTGTGTATTCGATATTCATCTAGGACTTTCTTGGAATTCTCTAATGACAGCGGCCGTATTCCCATCAGAACGGGCAGTAAATAATGGGGTACGCAACACCTGACAGTCATAAATGGTCCTACTTTAGGATTACACAGACAGGCAGAGGAAGGTAATGCCACGGGACTGCCGTTGGGGTTGTTATCAGTCCAGATTCTTCCTACAATTAAAGCTATAAACTCCAAAGGACACAAACGCCACTGATTAAAATAGCTTAACCTCAGACAACTTTATGATCTCTGAGTTAATGGCCATTCCATGAGGCCCAGGTTATGACAAACTACAAAGGTAATTTAGTGTCGAAGGCGGAAACATCAGAGAGAAGCCAGGGTCGTAATTCAGTAGTCACAAAACTGAATAAAACAGACTGAAACAGGGAGGGACTACCTGAACTTGCAAAGCCTTTCGCTACAGTGTGCCTTATGAATACATCTCTGTGGAGTTCAGAGCTGACCTTGTCATCACTGAAGTCCTGGTCGGCCTCGGCGGCAGTGGACTCAATCTCTGGCGCAGGACTCATAGACGTGTGTGACGTTGTGGCACAGCGCGACGGCCTTCACTGCCCCGTGGATATGGCTGCTGCCGCTCTTGCGGACCTTGGGGGCGGGGGCTGCGGCTCACTTCCTGGACGGGGTGGAGCTGGTGCTACTGTTGCTGCCGTTGGACTGCTGGGTCTGGGTGCTCTGTGTGGAGAAAAGTAAACCGCCTTTATGATTCTGCATACAGGGAGTGGACTATGATGAAACGAAAAACAGATATTCCCTGTAGGGAATGCCACATAGCACTGGACCACATTCAGTTGCCAAACATTCTCGAACATTGTAGATGGAAATGCCATGACTAGAGTTGACATGAGTCCTTGTTCTACGTCGGACGAGCGAAATATGCTATGTTGAACAAACATGCCCATCTGAACGTTCCAAAATGTTGTGTCCTGCTGACTATGTTTGAAATAAGACCATTGATACAGTGGACAGGTATTGCAGCGACTTTCATAGGCTGCAATCACCCTGCCAACTCTCACTAGCCTGAGAAAATCCTGACAATGGCATAACTGAGGTGTTACAGTACAACACCAGCACTCCGTCTCCCTCCCCCACTAAGCAGTGAAGTAGCTACCAGGTGATTAAACCCTCACTCGGCTCATTGCACAATTCACTTGACACGGTTGTAAACTAAATGACAGAGCGGCAGGGAACCGCTGTATCATCATCTTTACTGTGTCATATCTGGTTTGGGGGCTTTTGCATCTTCTCCGCCCTGACAACGCCCATTGATTCAGCTCAGTGGCGTCGCACGGACAGTCCACTGTGCCAGCTAGGTTTGACAGGGTTGATGTGCTCCACTGGAGCGGGTGATATCGCCTTATTAACCATTGTTGGCGCTGAAGAGAGAGAGACTCCTATAAAAATTCTAAATGACAACCCTTCAGCAAGCCTACAACAGAGCGCTCACTTCACTATGAAAAATGGGAGTGGTAGCCAGGCAAGTTATGAGAGCTCCTCCTATTGCCAGCTGCCCTTAACTTCATGCTTCATCTCACCCTCCTTTCAGACGACCCTTCACTGCTACGTTATCTCAATGTCTCCGTTTTAATCCCTTACACCGAGGTGGGTAAATGCTTGGTCTCCTTTGAGGTTTAAACCTCTATATATATTCTTATATGTCTACCTTGAATTCTGCATTTAATAGATTACTTCCCCTGAGTTGGCAGATCTGTACACACGTGCGCTCTATACTGTACATTCAACGTAACAATGGCATCACCATAGCTCTGCACGTGATATTGAAATGTATGTATTCCTATGAATTACATCATGTTTACAGATGCCTACAATTTCACACATTGATATCCATCTATATGCCCTTTGTTCCTCTCAAACCATGTCATACAGGGACCTATAATGAGGTTATGATAGATTTTAATGTAGCGTTTACAATCGATCTCTGTCACGCTCCGTCATCTCTGTAATAAAAGGAGCATGAAACACACCAGCACTACAAATCATTGGGGCTGAAGCGTTAGCTGCTGTTGAGTAGTGTGCTAAAAATATTCATCTTTCATTAGCCGGGCTAAAACAGAGTACAGGCAGATGGTTCCATCCTCAGCACAGCTGTTAGGGGGCCTGCCTGAATGTGAACAATACAATTCTTTCACGACTTCAGCTACAGATCAACCTCAACCACCTAGAGGAAATGCTGGCTTTGAAAGTATGTCGGTGTAACGCTTAAGTACTGAGCATGAATGAACAATGAAAAAGGCCAAGAGGAGAAGTAGCGGAGAGAGAGGTTTAACTCAATGACTCTTTATGAGAAGTCGTGAGCCATGATCTCTCCTGATCTTGGAAAGTTAATGAAGCAAAGAGATCAATAGCTAATCTTTCTCCTGCTAATTCATATAATTGACAAGTGATGTTTGCACATGTTTACTGAGGCTACTCAAATTCAGTGAACCATTTAGGACAATACTAAGAATGTGACCCTAGTCGAGTATGATCACCTGTGCATATGACTGCACTATATGGCTCTGGATCTCGTCCATGGTGTCCGTCCCATAGGACACTGTCCCCAGGTGCAGCCGCTTGAAGATCATCTCGTTCTGTGTTAGAGTTCCATCAATTCACAATGCAGAATGAAGTGAGATTTGTATTAGAGGCAAACAACCGGTTAATGAGTGAGAGCCTCTATACCAGCACATAAATCACATACTTGTGCTCATTGTGTCACACCCTGACCTTAGAGATCCTTTTTATGTCTCTATTTTGGTTTGGTCAGGGCGTGAGTTGGGGTGGGTATTCTATGTTCTATGTTTTGGCCGGGTAGGGTTCTCAATCAGGGACAGCTGTCTATCGTTGTCTCTGATTGAGAACCATACTTAGGCTGCCCTTTTTCCCCACCTGTGTTGGTGGGAAGTTGACTTTGTTTAGGGCACTTAGCCTTTAGCTTCACGGTTTGTTTTTGTAGTGTTTATTGTTTTGTTCGGCGTCATTTTTATTAATAAAAGAAAATGTACGCTCACCACGCTGCACCTTGGTCCTCTTCATTTCACGGCCGTGACACATTGAGTCATTTTTTTAGGTGGTCATGCATGCATTATGGCTCAGTGTTAACCCTATGATCTCTTTCCGCATCGGTGGCAGAGTTTATGGGGGGGGGGGGGGGGCTCACCTCACTTAGCTAAAACAGACAAAGGGAACAGTATTCTGAATTGTGGCACTTAATGCTTATTAACTATTCTCAGATCTTTCTAAATGAAATAATATCCTTCCAAATAGAAATAATGTTTCTTATGGCCATCTTAATCTTAAAATGTCTGCCATCGTGCTAACAGAGGTCAGGATAAGGTTTGGTAATTGGAAACGACACTCATTTGTTCTAAAAGAGTCAGAGAAAAAACAAATGTAAAACAAATAAAATAGAAATGAACTAACAATCTCAAGTGAATTCTGCATTGTTCAGGGATACAAACTGGTGAGGGCCCCCCAAAAAATAATTTGCACAGAAATGCGCGAAAAATCCGTGTGAAGTGTTAGAACATTAGATTATTTTCAGAGAATAACAAGTACATAATACACATTTGAAAATAGTTTTCTGGGGTGGGGGGGGGGGGGGTGGGGGGGGGGGTTGGGCTCTGAGGTCTGAGTTTAAGGTTCATCATGACATGTAATGTCAGACAAAAATACATCAGTCTATAATGCACCTGCATCTGACAAGTTGTTCTATAGAGGTGCATAAAGAAAAGTAAAACACAAATCCTGTCTCACATCTCAAATACATTGCTAGGCGCTGACATTTTTACAAGGAGTACATAAGCACAATTAAAGTATTTGAGGAAGTGTTTTTTATTTTATTTAAGTAGGTAAGTCAGTTAAGAACAAATTCTTATTTACAATGACGGCCTAGGAGCAGTGGGTTAACCTCTTGAAGCTAGGGGGCAGAATTTTTATGTTTGGAAAAAATAACGTTCCCAATGTAAGCTGCCTATTTCTCAGACCCAGATGCTAGAATATGCATATAATTGACAGATTAGGATAGAAAACACTAAAGTTTAAAAAAATGTCACAATATTGTCTGTGAGTATAACAGAACTGATTTTGCAGGCGAAAACCTGAGGAAATCCAACCCGGAAGTGTCTTATTTTGAAAAATCCCTGTTCCATTGCCTGCCTTTCCTCCATTTAAAGGGATATCAACCAGATTCCATGGCTTCCCCAGGGTGTGAACAGTCTTTAGACATAGTTTCAAGCTTTTATTCTGAAAAATGAGCGAGATTTATCAAAACGCATCAGTGGATAGATGGATGTCCTTCCATTAGTTCATGCGCGTGAAAGTTGTAGCTCAACATTTTCTTTATCTCTGTTATTGAATAGTTTACCGTTCGGTTGAAATATTATTGATTATTTTCGTTAAAAACTACCTGAGGATTGATTATAAAAATCGTTTGACATGTTTCTACGAACTTTACAGATACTATTTGGAATTTTCGTCTGCCCTTCATGACTGCTCGAGCATGTTGATTTCTGAACATAACGCACCAACCAAATGGAGGTTTTTGGATATAAAAATAATATTTATCGAACAAAAGGAACATTTATTGTGTAACTGGGAGTCTCGTGAGTGCAAACATCCGAAGATCATCAAAGGAAAGCGATTAATTTTATTGCTTTTCTGGCTTTCGTGACCAGTCTACATTGCTGCTAGCTGTTCGTAATGTTTTGTATAGTGATCGATAAACTCACAAACGCTTGGATTGCTTTCACTGTAAAGCATATTTTCAAAATCTGACACGATAGGTGGATTAACAACAAGCTAAGCTGTATTTTGGTATATTTCACTTGTGATTTCATCAAAATAAATATTTTTATTTAATCAAAAGAAATCAGCCAAGACCTCCCCCAAAAAATTGTAGACCTCCGCAAGTCTGGTTCATCCTTGGGAGCAATTTCCAAATGCCTGATGGTACCACGTTCATCTGTACAAATAATAATACGCAAGTATAAACACCATGGGACCACGCAGCCGTCATACCGCTCAGGAAGGAGACGCGTTCTGTGTCCTAGAGATGAACATTCTTTGGTGCGAAATGTGCAAATCAATCCCAGAACAACAGCAAAGGACCTTGTGAATATGATGGAGGAAACAAGTACAAAAATATCTATATTCACAGTAAAACGAGTCCTATATCAACATAAGCTGAAAGGCCGCTCAGCAAGGCAGAAGCCACTGCTCCAAATCCGCCATAAAAAAGCCAGACTACGGTTTGCAACTGCACATGGGGACAAAGATCGTACTTTTTGGAGAAATGTCCTCTGGTCTGATGAAACAAAAATAGAGCTGTTTGGCCATAATGAACATTGTTATGTTTGGAGGAAAAAGGGGGAGGCTTGCTAGCCGAAGAACACCATCCCAACCGTGAAGCACGGGGGTGGCAGCATCATGTTGTGGGGGTGCTTTGCTGCAGGAGGGACTGGTGCACTTCACAAAATAGATTACATCATGAGGGAGGAAAATGATGTGGATATATTGAAGCAAGACATCAGTCAGGAAGTTAAAGCTTGGTCGCAAATGGGTCTTCCAAATGGACAATGTATTGTATAAGGACAACAAAGTCAAGGTATTGGAGTGGCCATCAAAACCCTGACCTCAATCCTATATAAAAAATTGTGTGCAGAACTGAAAAAGCGTGTGCGAGCAAGGAGGCTTACAAACCTGACTCAGTTACACCAGCTCTGTCAGGAGGAATGGGCCAAAATTCATACAACTTATTGTGGGAAGCCTGTGGGAGGCTACTCGAAACGTTTGACCCAAGTTAAACAATTTAAAGGCAATGCTACCAAATACTAATTGAGTGTATGTAAACTTCTGACCCACTGGGAATGTGATTAAAGAAATAAAAGCGGAAATAAAGATTTCTCCCTGCTATTATTTGGACATTTCACATTCTTAAAATAAAGTGGGGATCCTAACTGACCTAAAACAGGGATTTTTACTAGGATTAAAATGTCAGGAATTGTCAAACGGAGTTTAACCTTTACTTAACACCCATCCCGGATCCGGGAGCATCCTCATCAGTAAAAGCTGACTAGCATAGCCTAGCATAGCGCCACAAGTAAATAATAGCATATAAATATCATGAAATCACAAGTCCAATACAGCAAATGAAAGATAAACATCTTGTGAATCAGGCCATCATTTCCGATTTTTTAAATGTTTTACAGCGAAAACACAATATGTATTTCTATTAGCTAACCACAATAGCCAAAGACTCAACCGCATATTTTCACCATGTTTCTACCGCATAGGTAGCTATCACAAAACCGACCAAATAGAGATATAATTAGTCACTAACCAAGAAACAACTTCATCAGATGACAGTCTTATAACATGTTATACAATAAATTTATGTTTTGTTCGAAAATGTGCATATTTGAGGTATAAATCATAGTTTTACATTGCAGCTACCATCAAAAATATCACCAAAGCAGCCAGAATAATTACAGAGAGCAACGTGAAATACCTAAATACTCATCATAAAACATTTATGAAAAATACATGGTGTACAGCAAATGAAAGATAAACATCTTGTGAATCCAGCCAATATTTCCGATTTTTTAAGTGTTTTATAGCGAAAACACAATATCCAAACACACAACCGCATTTATTCACCGCATAGATAGCATTCGCAAAAACCAGCAAAAGATATCAAATTAATCACTAACCTTGAACAACTTCATCAGATGACAGTCTTATAACATCAGGTTATACAATACACTTATGTTTTGTTCGAAAATGTGCATATTTAGAGCTGCAAACCGTGGTTATACATTGTGAAAATGTAGCAACATTTCCCCAGAATGTCAGGAGCTATTTTGGACACTCACCTAATCTGACCAAAGAACTCATCATAAACTTTACTAAAAAATACATGTTGTACAGCAAATGAAAGATACACTGGTTCTTAATGCAACCGCCGTGTTAGATTTTTAAAAATAACTTTACCATAACAAACAGCTTGCGTTATTGCGAGACAGCGCCCGCCAAAACGGCGGAGAATAGAAATAACATTTTCCACAGAAATACGAAATAACATTCTAAATTGTTCTTACTTTTGCTGAACTTCCATCAGAATCGTGTACAAGGAGTCCTTGGTCCAGAATAGATCGTTGTTTGGTTTTAGAATGTCCTTTTCTCCTGTCGAATTAGCAACCTTAGCTAGCCATGTGGCGCGAACATGCCCATCTTCTCTTGACGCAAAGAACGGAAAATTCCAAAAGTCCCAATAAACGTTGAATAAACTGATAAAACTCGATTGAAAAAAACTACTTTATGATGTTATTATCACATGTATCAAATAAAATCAGAGCCGGAGATATCCGCCGTGTATACCGAACGCTTTTCAGAAGCCAATGTCGACGTACTTCGCTCGCCAGAGAAGACAAAGACATTTCCAGACCTGTCACTCCAAAAGCTCTTGTTCGGCCTCAGATCAAGCTAGACACCCCATTCCACCTTCCACTGCCTGTTGACATCTAGTGGAAGGCGTATGAAGTGCATGCATATCGATAAATATTAGGCAATTGAATAGGCAGGCCCTGGAACAGAGCATCGTTTTCAGATTTTTCACTTCCTGTATGGAAGTTTGCTGCAAAATGAGTTCTGTTTTACTCACAGATATAATTCAAACAGTTTTAGAAACTTGAGAGTGTTTTCTATCCAATAGCAATAATAATATGCATATTGTACGATCTAGAATAGAGTACAAGGCAGTTTAATGGGCACGATTTTTTCCAAAGTGAAAACAGTATGTAAACTTCCAACTTCAACTGTACTTTGAATGAAATGTACTTAGGCAAGAAAAGTTAGGCGAGCGAGCAAAAAAAATGTAATACTTTAAGTGGATAAGGAAAAACAGTACTTTACCACATTGTCCTAGGCTATATGGACATGAACAATAGGAGAAATATTCAATTTCAGACTGATTTTCAGATTATAATAATTATTAATAATACATAAATTAACATTAATGAACATTATTCACTAGGATGTATAATAGAATGCAATATTATATCATATGAAAAAAGGGGGAAAAGTTATGTATTATCAATTCATTAATCTACTTAATTGTATAGCCTAACAAATTCAAGAATGATTGACAATAAATAATTGTATTCAAATTAAAATGTGGATGCATAATAGTGAGTTCATTACCTGAATGCATCTCCATAGTATAAGGGATTTGCGTCAATTCAAATCTGGTATCAGGACAAAATGTGGTTCAGAGTCACCGAATATACTTTAAGTATTTTTATTCAACTCAAGCGATAAATGGTAAATGCAATGTTCGTATATACGGGTTCTCTGTATCACCTCGCAGGGCAGAACAGAGAACTGGCAGGATGTAAGTAAACAGCTGTTCTTATACGGTGACAGACGTGGTTCCAACCCGTCTGTTGGCCTGTCACAGTAGAGGCTGAGCGTGGTTTAAACTTTGCTCAGCCTATCGCCGGCGCTCAGGCTAGTCCCAGCCTCTTGGCGCTTTTTGGTGTCCGGCGCTGTTGCTGTGTAGATTACGCTCCCTCACCCCAGAGACTGAGGTCAGACAGCTCTGCAACATTGTCTGAGCTATTTGCACCTGCATACAAAGCACACTGTTCTCGCTCAAGGCTAACCACAGCTTCCCAGCACACTTATCTGGGGCTAACTGTTACTTCCAGCACACACACACAGACACCCAGGCGCCCAGGCTAACAGTTGCTAATATTATATCACATGTGATATAGCATTTGGTTATAGTGCAATAAACACACACAACCCAAAAGGGGTGTAAATTAAAACAGAAACCATCAAGTTCAATGATCGATACATACATACTAGGTTGTTGATAAACCCAGGAACTGTAAATCAATCAATTTTCAATCAATTTTATTTTATATAGCCCTTCGTACATCAGATAATATCTCGAAGTGCTGTACAGAAACCCAGCCTAAAACCCCAAACAGCTAGAATGCAGGTGTAGAAGCACGGTGGCTAGGAAAAACTCCCTAGAAAGGCCAAAACCTAGGAAGAAACCTAGAGAGGAACCAGGCTATGAGGGGTGGCCAGTCCTCTTCTGGCTGTGCCGGGTGGAGATTATAACAGAACTATGCCAAGATGTTCAAAAATGTTCACAAGTGACAAGCATGGTCAAATAATAATCATGAATAATTTTCAGTTGGCTTTTCATAGCTGATCATTAAGAGTTGAAAAACAACAGGTCTGGGACAGGTGGCGGTTCCATAACCGCAGGCAGAACAGCTGAAACTGGAATAGCAGCAAGGCCAGGCGGACTGGGGACAGCAAGGAGTCACCACGGGCGGCAGTCCCGACGCATGGTCCTAGGGCCCAGGTCCTCCGAGAGAAAGAAAGAGAGAAGGAGAAAATTAGAGAGAGCCAAGATTTTCAAAATGTTCATAAATGACAAGCATGGTCAAATAATAATCAGGAATAAATCTCAGTTGGCTTTTCATAGCCGATCATTAAGAGTTGAAAACAGCAGGTCTGGGACAGGTAGGGGTTCCATAACCGCAGGCAGAAGAGTTGAAACTGGAATAGCAGCAAGGCCAGGCGGACTGGGGGCAGCAAGGAGTCACCACGGCCGGTAGTCCCGACGTATGGTCCTAGGGCTCAGGTCCTCCGAGAGAAAGAGAGAAGGAGAAAATTAGAGAGAGCCAAGATTTTCAAAATGTTCATAAATGACAAGCATGGTCAAATAATAATCAGGAATAAATCTCAGTTGGCTTTTCATAGCCGATCATTAAGAGTTGAAAACAGCAGGTCTGGGACAGGTAGGGGTTTCGTAACCGCAGGCAGAAACAGTTGAAACTGGAATAGCAGCAAGGCCGGGCGGACTGGGGACAGCAAGGTGTCAGCATGCCCGGTAGTCCTGACGTATGGTCCTAGGGCTCAGGTTCTCAGAGAGAAAGAGAGAACGAGAGAATTAGAGAGAGCATACTTAAATTCACACAGGACACTGGATAAGACAGGAGAAGTACTCCAGGTATAACCAACTGACCCTAGCCCCCCGACACATAAACTACTGCAGCATAAATACTGGAGGCTGAGACAGGAGCGGTCAGGAGACACTGTGGCCCCATCCGAAGAAACCCCCGGACAGGGCCAAACAGGAAGGATATAACCCCACCCACTCTGCCAAAGCACAGCCCCCACACCACTAGAGGGAAATCCTCAACCACCAACTTACAATCCTGAGACAAGGCCGAGTATAGCCCACAAAGGTCTCCACCACAGCACAACCAAGGGGGGGCGCCAACCCAGACAGGAAGTTCACGTCAGTAACTCAACCCACTCAAGTGACGCACCCCTCCTAGGGACGGCATGGAAGAGCACCAGCAAGCCAGTGACTCAGCCCCAGTAACAGGGTTAGAGGCAGAGAATCCCAGTGGAGAGAGGGGAACCGGCCCTGGAGAGACAGCAAGGGCGGTTCGTTGCTCCAGAGCCTTTCCGTTCACCTTCACACTCCTGGGCCAGACTACACTCAATCATATGACCTACTGAAGAGATAAGTCTTCAGTAAAGACTTAAAGGTTGAGACCGAGTCTGCGTCTCTCACATGGGTAGGCAGACTGTTCCATAAAAATGGAGATCTATAGGAGAAAGCCCTGCCTCCAGCTGTTTGCTTAGAAATTTTAGGGACAATTAGGAGGCCTGCGTCTTGTGACCGTAGCGTACGTGTAGGTATGTACGGCAGGACCAACTCGGAAAGATAGGTAGGAGCAAGCCCATGTAACGCTTTATAGGTTAACAGTAAAACCTTGAAATCAGCCCTTGCCTTAACGGGAAGCCAGTGTAGGGAAGCTAGCACTGGAGTAATATGATCAAATTTCTTGGTTCTAGTCAGGATTCTAGCAGCCGTATTTAGCACTAACTGAAGTTTATTTAGTGCTTTATCCGGGTAGCCGGAAAGTAGAGCATTGCAGTAGTCTAACCTAGAAGTAACAAATGCATGGATTAATTTTTCTGCATCATTTTTGGACAGAAAATTTCTGATTTTTGCAATGTTACGTAGATGGAAAAAAGCTGTCCTTGAAACAGTCTTGATATGTTCGTCAAAAGAGAGATCAGGGTCAAGAGTAACGCCGAGGTCCTTCACAGTTTTATTTGAGACGACTTTACAACCATCAAGATGAATTGTCAGATTTAACAAAAGATCTCTTTGTTTCTTGGGACCTAGAACAAGCATCTCTGTGTTGTCCGAGTTTAAAAGTAGAAAGTTTTCAGCCATCCACTTCCTTATGTCTGAAACACAGGCTTCTAGCGAGGTTAATTTTGGGGCTTCACCATGTTTCATTGAAATGTACAGCTGTGTGTCATCCGCATAGCAGTGAAAGTTAACATTATGTTTTCGAATAACATCCCCAAGAGGTAAAATATATAGTGAAAACAATAGTGGTCCTAAAACGGAACCTTGAGGAACACCGAAATGTACAGTTGATTTGTCAGAGGACAGACCATTCACAGAGACAAACTGATATCTTTCCGACAGGTAAGATCTAAACCAGGCCAGAACTTGTCCGTGTAGACCAATTTGGGTTTCCAGTCTCTCCAAAAGAATGTGGTGATCGATGGTGTCAAAGGCAGCACTAAGATCTAGTAGCACGAGGACAGATGCAGAGCCTCGGTCTGACGCCATTAAAAGGTCATTTACCACCTTCACAAGTGCAGTCTCAGTGCTATGATGGGTCTAAAACCAGACTGAAGCATTTCGTATACATTGTTTGTCTTCAGAAAGGCAGTGAGTTGCTGCGCAACAGCTTTTTCTAAAATTTTTGAGAGGAATGGAAGATTCGATATAGGCCGATAGTTTTTTATATTTTCCGGGTCAAGGTTTGGCTTTTTCAAGAGAGGCTTTATCACTGACACTTTTAGTGAGTTTGGTACACATCCGGTGGATAGAGAGCTGTTTATTATGTTCAACATAGGAGGGCCAAGCACAGGAAGCAGCTCCTTCAGCAGTTTAGTAGGAATAGGATCCAGTATGCAGCTTGAAGGTTTAGAGGCCATGATTATTTTCATCATTGTGTCAAGAGATATAGTACTAAAACACTTAAGTGTCTCTCCCGATCCCAGGCCCTCGCAGAGCTGTGCAGATCCAGGACAGCTAAGCCCTGGAGGAATACGCAGATTCAAAGAGGAGTCCGTAATTTGCTTTCTAATGGTCATGATCTTTTCCTCAAAGAAGTTCATGAATTTATTACTGCTGAAGTGAAAGCCATCCTCTCTTGGGGAATGCTGCTTTTTAGTTAGCTTTGCAACAGTATCAAAAAGAAATTTTGGATTGTTCTTATTTTCCTCGATTAAGTTGGAAAAGTAGGATGATCGAGCAGCAGTGAGGGCTCTTCGGTACTGCACGGTACTGTCTTTCCAAGCTAGTCGGAAGACTTCCAGTTTTGTGTGGCGCCATTTCCGTTCCAATTTCCTGGAAGCTTGCTTCAAAGCTCGGGTATTTTCTGTATACCAGGGAGCTAGTTTCGTATGACAAATGTTTTTCGTTTTTAGCGGTGCAACTGCATCTAGGGTATTGCGCAAGGTTAAATTGAGTTCCTCAGTTAAGTGGTTAACTGATTTTTGTCCTCTGACGTCCTTGGGTAGGCAGAAGGAGTCTGGAAGGGCATCAAGGAATTTTTGTGTTGTCTGAGAATTTATAGCACGACTTTTGATGCTCCTTGGTTGGGGTCTGAGCAGATTATTTGTTGCGATTGCAAACGTAATAAAATGGTGGTCCGATAGTCCAGGATTATGTGGAAAAACATTAAGATCTACAACATTTATTCCATGGGACAAAACTAGGTCCAGAGTATGACTGTGGCAGTGAGTAGGTCCAGAGACATGTTGGACAAAACCCACTGAGTCGATGATGGCTCCGAAAGACTTTTGGAGTGGGTCTGTGGACTTCTCCATGTGAATATTAAAATCACCAAAAATTAGAATATGATCTGCTATGACTACAAGGTCTGATAGGAATTCAGGAAACTCAGAGAGGAACGCTGTATATGGCCCAGGAGGCCTGTAAACAGTAGCTATAAAAAGTGATTGAGTAGGCTGCATAGATTTCATGACTAGAAGCTCAAAAGATGAAAACGCCATTTTTTTTTTTGTAAATTGAAATTTGCTATCGTAGATGTTAGCAACACCTCCGCCTTTGCGGGATGCACGGGGGATATGGTCACTAGTGTAACCAGGAGGTGAGGCCTCATTTAACACAGTAAATTCATCAGGCTTAAGCCATGTTTCAGTCAGGCCAATCACATCAAGATTATGATCAGTGATTAGTTCATTGACTATGACTGCCTTTGAAGTGAGGGATCTAACATTAAGTAACCCTATTTTGAGATGTGAGGTATCACGATCTCTTTCAATAATGGCAGGAATGGAGGAGGTCTTTATCCTAATAAGATTGCTAAGGCGAACACCGCCATGTTTAGTTTTGCCCAACCTAGGTCGAGGCACAGACACAGTCTCAATGGGTATGGCTGAGCTGACTACACTGACTGTGCTATTGGCAGACTCCACTAAGCTGGCAGGTTGGCTAACAGCCTGCTGCCTGGCCTGCACCCTATTTCATTGTGGGGCTAAAGGAGTTAGAGCCCTATCTATGTTGGTAGATAAGATGAGAGCACCCCTCCAGGTAGGATGGAGTCCGTCACTCCTTAGCAGGTCAGGCTTGGTCCTGTTTGTGGGTGAGTCCCAGAAAGAGGGCCAATTATCTACAAATTCTATCTTTTGGGAGGGGCAGAAAACAGTTTTCAACCAGCGATTGAGTGCTGAGACTCTGCTGTAGAGCTCGTCACTCCCCCTAACTGGGAGGGGGCCAGAGACAATTACTCGATGCCGACACATCTTTCTAGCTGATTTACACGCTGAAGCTATGTTGCACTTGGTGACCTCTGACTGTTTCATCCTAACATCGTTGGTGCCGACGTGGATAACAATATCTCTATACTCTCTACACTCGCCAGATTTAGCTTTAGCCAGCACCATCTTAAGATTAGCCTTAACGTCGGTAGCCCTGCCCCCTGGTAAACAGTGTATGATCGCTGGGTGATTCGTTTTAAGTCTAATACTGCGGGTAATGGAGTCGCCAATGACTAGGGTTTTCAATTTGTCAGAGCTAACGGTGGGAGCCTTCGGCGTCTCAGACCCCGTAACGGGAGGAGTAGAGACAAGAGAAGACTCAGACTCAGACTCCGACTCGCTACATAATGGGGAAAACCGGTTGAAAGTTTCTGTCGGCTGAATGAGCGACACCGGTTGAGCATTCCAACAGCATTTCCCTCCAGAAGCCATGAGAAAGTTGTCCGGCTGCGGGGACTGTGCGGGGGGATTTATACTAACGTTACTATCTGTACTTACTGGTGGCACAGACGCTGTTTCTTCCTTTCCTACACTGAAATTACCCTTGCCTAACGATTGCGTCTGAAGCTGGGCTTGCAGCACAGCTATTTTCGCCGTAAGGCGATCGTTCTCCTGTATATTATGAGTACAGCGACTGCAATTAGAAGACATCATGTTAATGTTACTACTTAGCTTCGGCTGTTGAAGGTGTTGACGAACCATGTCCAGATAAAGCGTCCGGAGTGAAAAAGTTGAATGAGGGAAAAAAGTTGCGATGGAAAAACTAAAAATATAAACGATAATTAAAAACAGAAACAAAACAAAAAACGTAAAGTTGTCAGCTAGCAAAGTAAAGTAAAGTTGGCAGCAAAACGCACAGCAACAAAACGCACAGCAACACGTCTGCAGATTCAACAGGAAGTGACGGCACTAACTAGTTTAAGTTTAATCTAAAGGTTGTGAGTGAAAGTGCTGCGAAAAAATAGGCAAAACGGTAAACCTTTAATGACCATTCAGAACACGTTCTCATCACCCTAGTAACATATTAGATAACATAGGGATTTTTAGGAGTCCCCCTTTTGACACCCCTAAGGTGTCATTCATTATCCTTTACTTCAGCGGTCACAGTATAGTAATATGTTAATAGTATTTCATGAAAATAGTAAAACGTTTATTATTAATTAATTAAATTACTATTATTATTATTATTTTTTTAAATCAACACAAAAAAAATCAACATATGATATACGCTAAGTTGCATTTCGACTCCTCCTCAAGAATACAAAGATTAAAAGAAACACACCTTTATTGCATAAAAAATAAAAACCCTCTAGTCTACCCTGCTACACCTAACAGGTACTAGGTTGGCTACCTCCCACCCAGGAAACCTTGACATAGGGTAGGACAGCATACAGGGTAAATGATTACAAGGATATATTGTGAAACAAAAAGCAATGGATCATCCTCTGTCATCCTCTATCATCCCCCCCCCCCCCCCCCCCCCCGTGAGCAAGCAGTGGCATCATAACTGCAGCGTGCGCAACATCTGTAAAAGATTTCCTCAAACAGGGGATAATACATGCAGCACAGCACATTAATATAAGAAATACAATTAGGGTCAGAAATCCAGTAACCATCAATGCAGTGTACTCACCAAACCAGCCACCCAGCCAGGAGAACAGTCCCCCCTCCTCCACACCGGCAAGACCCCTCATATCCTCCCCAACCCGCCCAGAGCTTTTTAAATGCTCCCATCAGGACTGGTATTGTTAGGGATAAATGTACAACATTGTTCTTCAAACATTTTACAAACACCACCCTGGTTGGCCAGAATCATGTCTAGTGCTAGCCTATTTTGTCTAGCGGTTCGAGAGGTGGCATCCAATTGTTCAGCCATCCCCGTAAGTGCGGTGTGGGTGTAGTTAACAAATCGTTGTTGATTATAGTAAATATAATTGATCCAGGCAGGTTGCTTAGCATCAACAATAGCTGGGCCAATAATGGGCAACAAATGCCACAGCCCATTATTCTTGTTTAATTCCTGGAATTCGTGGGGGACCCCTATTGGGACCCCCAACAGGTTAGTGTGGATGTTATCTGCACCCTCGGACCAAGGAGCGTCATGTTTCTGCCGTCTCCTGGGTTCTGAGCCTCTGTGTCATGTGCAGATCCCAGGAGTTGGTTAGCTGTAACCTCAATAATAGTCAATGGTGTTATCAGACTGGCCAAAGCACATGTGCCCTGCCAGTCTCCTTTCAAAATAGGGGTCAACCGCCTGGCAGGTCCACACATCCACCATACATCAGCAACACCTCTAGTTTGGTTCAGCCCTTCAACGGGCCAGGTGGCATTAATAGTGACATTAGTGATTCAGTCAGCAATAGGGAGCCTCCCATAGTCTATACCCCTACCTGTACCAGTGATACAGCTGTAATTTCCCCCATATGCCTTAACCCCCCGCGGTGCCTTCTGGGGAGGGACGTCTGGGAACACAAGACTCAGAGTTTTACACAGGGTTGAATTTGGCTTATTATGGTAGAAACTTTCCAATATGCACATCCAACCTTCCCCATTGCTTAGGGCAAATGGGTGAGTGGCCAAAATAGGCCTGGCATGTCCACATACGACACAGTCCTTTCTGTTAAGTGTTTTGGCAGTGTATCTCATATAGGCCAACCACATATTCTCCCTTCCCTCATAACCAGTTTCGGTCCCCAATGGTCACTATCTGAGATGTCTTTTACATTTATTACCTGTACCGGATTGGAGAGCTTAGGTGATGGTGTGGGACTTGGTCTTGAAGTGGTGAAGGAGTTCGGCTGAACCTGGCCATGGCCTGTTGGAACTGGTGGTGGTTTTGGCAGTACTGTGATGGTAACCATCCCCATCGTATCCCAATCAGACAGCTCAGGACGACCACCAGTCCTGTAAAGCCCCACCCTCTCCCAGAGAACACATCATCAGCCAGAGACCAAGCAACACTTTCACTTCTATAAACGCTCACAGCGGGGAAAGGTCGGGTATAAGAGAATCTTCAGTAGGAGTTGGCCCCCAGTACCCTGTTGGTTCTGGTTCTGCTCCTACCCCTGTGATTGTTCGACAGTGTCAGTGTGTCTTACCCTCCTACAAGTGTGATATGCCCCCAGGTAGCTCTTTCAGCTATTCTCAACGCAAAGGCTGTCACCAGGAATAGTTGGTCTGGCCCCTCCCAACGTGGCTGCATTCCACCTATTCTCCTGTAATTCACCTGTAGTGCATAAAATCTTGGACATACAGGTTTGGTTAACAAACAATTTCTAATTTATTCTATCTGATTATCTAGAATGTCCTCCATTATTATCCTATTCCATCCCCCTTTTGATACATGGCCCCGCCCTTGTATCAATACTGGCGCAAATCTAACAATTCTCTGTTAAGTGTCTTATCTACTTTAAGAGTTATCTGTGCTGCCCCTTAGTTCCTGAAACCAACTAAGTTTTCATTCCCTCTGTCTCCCCTCAGTAACCGTGACCCAGTCTGTGTTACTCCTATCTCTCTGTTCCCAACCTTTAAGGTCTCAGCAGTGTGGGGAGGGCCCCTCTGCCTGCCCTTTCCCTTATCCGTCTGTAGCTTGGTCCCAAACATTAACTAAGTGTCTCACTGTTATCTGAACCCATGGAATTACAAAAAAAAAAAAAAAAAAAAAAAAAACATGTCTATGGTGGCAATTTATAAAGTCCTTACATAGGTTAAATAAGGTTAAATAAGGTAATCTCGATCTTGTCAATAATCCTGAATCACCACAGATAGCTCGCCACTTTATACTATTCACACTATGATCAAATGAGTCCAAAACGAATGCTAACCATATCATATGCTTTCTGTACTAATGAAATATCTCCTTCAGGAGTTCACTGTGTTTTATCTAACAATAACATGAACCTCCATAAGTTGACCAATGGCGCCCTCAAGTGACTTTTCATCCTCCACCAATATCCACAATATTAATTTTGTATCACCTCAGAAGCCATCAGCCATACCACCACTTCAAAGTAGTGTTATTTATTATATTATACAAAATAAAGAACCCTTTATCTAAAAAATGTTTTACGTATTTATGAAAACTCAGAAAACAAAACGTTTAATATTCCATATGCGAGTGTGTCCCTTTAAGATATTTAAACATGGAAATCCCCTCTAACCCAAACGTTTACTACAAACAAAACTTAGTAATTATAATTGTGCCTTTAACATGAAATCAGCTCCATCCGCATGTTAATATACCTTAATTTTCTGTTAAATTTCACTGGTGTTGCCTAGACATTCAAACTAAAAATCAATAAAGAGCTATCATAAACTTTTACGATTCAACTATTCTGACTTTCTTCTCTTATAGCCAAATATAGCCCAGTGAGCGCCAACAATCCGTGATGGCCACCTAGCAATTTCTGTTGTTTGTTTTAGCATCTTTTTAGACTACCCAGACGATATTAGTTTTAAATTTCCTTAATGGTTATATCAAAAACCCATTCATGGTGTATTCTACTTTATGAACGTTAGTTTTACGTTAGAACTCAATGATATCACAACGTTAGTTAGCAACAACCAAACCTTTAAGTCTATCGCAAGCTTTTAAAACACCATGTACCTCGCTAAATTTATATCGCATGTAGTCAATCCATAACAATAATAACATTAGTTTTTAAATTTAACCTTAACAAGCTATTAAAATGTTCAGTTTATATCCTAAACAGACACTAACTAACCGTATCTTTCCCTCTTGTTTCCACTCGGAACTGGATTTATATTTTTTACTTTTTAGTGAGTCTAGTATTCTTCCGGGCTCTAACTAATTTTCTATTATTTCTATTACGGCCACACCCGGTGGGGAGAGTACAAATTGTATCCCGTTCCCCGTATCTGAATCCCACAATACCCAATGTTAAATTCAACGTTGTGGTTAAATATACGGATTTGGCTATTCTTGTCAAATGTTGAATATACCGGTTTAGTAATTTTATCAAATAGATTAGTACAGTTCAAATCAGGATATGCGTTTACATAGGGATATACATTCACACTGTTGCTCTCTTTAGTTAAAAACTCCTCAACTATAGTACTTATCACTAAATAGAATTAACAATCCCTGATATAAGAGATGATAGAGATCAAATATGTATTCAAATTAATCACAGTCACATACTGTATACATTGTATAAATATCCTGAATGTATACACTGTATAAATTGTATACATTCAGGGCCAATCTTAACGTACTGTACTGTATAACTCTTCTCGTTTTTCATGCACACCTCCTCAATATTCAATGATATAACTCTGTGCAGAAGTCTCATCTGCAAGTCCGCGACTTTTTCAAAATATTCTCACCGGTAGCTGCTCCAACTGAAATACCTAATGTATTGCAATCGCCTTGGCAGTTTCAGTTAACTTCTTCTGGCTGCAAGCCCGAGGCCGGCCACAATATGACAACAGCCATTTCAAGTGCAGGGCGCGAAATTCAAAATATTTTTTTTTCGAAATATTTAACTTTCACACATTAACAAGTCCAATACAGCAAATGAAAGGTACACATCTTGTGAATCCAGCCAACATGTCAGATTTTTAAAATGTTTTACAGCGAAAACAGCAAGTATATTTTTGTTAGCTCACCACCAAATACAAAAAAGCACAGACATTTCTTTCACAGCACAGGTAGCTTGCACAAAACCCCCAAACAGAGATAGAATTAGTCACTAACCAAGAAACAACTTCATCAGATGACAGTCTTATAACATGTTATACAATAAATCTATGTTTTGTTCGAAAAATGTGCATATTTTAGTTTTACATTGCAGCTACAATCACAAATATCACCAAAGCAGCTAGAACAACTACAGAGAGCAACGTGAAATACCTAAATACTCATCATAAAACATTTATGAAAAATACATGGTGTACAGCAAATGAAAGACAAACATCTTGTGAATCCAGCCAATATTTCAGATATTTTAAGTGTTTTACAGCGAAAACACAATATAGCATTATATTATCTTACCACAATAGCCCAAAACACAGCCCATTTATCAGCAGCAAAAGTTAGCTATCGCAAAAAAACAGCAAAAGATATATAATTTTTCACTAACTTTGACAAACTTCATCAGATGCAAGTCCTATACCATCAGGTTATACAATACACTTATGTTTTGTTCGAAAATGTGTATATTTAGAGCTGAAATCCGTGGTTATACATTGTGAAAATGTAGCAAATTTTTCCCAGAATCTCCGGATATATTTCTGACACTCACCTAATCTGACCAAATAACTCATCATAAACTTTACTAAAAAATACATGTTGTACAGCAAATGAAAGATACACTAGTTCTTAATGCAATCACCGTGTTAGAATTCTAAAAATAACTTTAGTACGACATACAGCTTACGTTATAGTGAGACAGCGCCTGCAATGAGGGCGGAAAATAGTACTAAACATTTTCCACAGAAATACGAAATAACATCATAAATGGTTCCTACTTTTGCTGAGCTTCACCCTCATCAGCTGCCCCTTTTCCGTCAGCATAAAAACCATGTCTATTTTTGCCTCCGGATTAAAGCGGGCTCTCTTAACTTCTTGCGACTACAGGGGGTGCTGTTTTCTCATTAGCATAATTGCATTACAGACTAAACGGCTTCCTACTAAATTCTTGCTCGTACAATATGCATATTATTACTATTATTGGATAGAAAACACTCTCTAGTTTCTATAGGCGTTGGAATTTTGTCTCTGAGTGGAACAGAACTCATTCTACAGCAATTTCCCTGACATGGAGTCAGATTTCACACATTTTGGCCCCTGATCTGGAGTCAGTTTAAAGGCCACTGTTATTGCTATGAGTATACAGACACTGCTTACGTCTTCCCCTGGATGCCTTTACGTGATGACGCTTTGAATGGCGTCGATTGCGCAATCACAGGCACTATAAATGAAAAAAACCTGTAGGTAGGAACTCTTTTCCAGCTGCGTCAGGCGCGCGGAGGACACCGACCTGCTTTTTTTCCAAGCATTAGTGTAGGGAGTAATATTTCTCCGGTCATGTTTCTACTCGTTATAGGAGTTAAGCATAGCAATTTATAGCCGTTTAGTGCGATTTTGGGACATTTATTTCTGAGACACTGTGAATCTCTGGGCACGGTTCCAGTTCATGCCGAACGCAATGGGCATTCCTACATGGCAAGAGGACAGCTTTCGACCAAAAGACGATTAGACCCAAGAAAGGATTCTTTGCCCAAGATTCTGATGGAAGAACAGCTCAAAGTAGGAACAATTTATTATGATAAATCGTGTTTCTGTCGAAAAATGTTTTTCGCTTATGACGCCATTTTGTTTGACGTAGCTTCGCTTGGCGCAAACTGTATTGAAAAGTAAGGATAATTTAAAAAATGTAAATCAGCGATTGTATTAACAATTAAATTGTCTATCAATCGCTGTCCACCCTATATTTTTTAGTCACGTTTATGAGTATTTATGTATACGACTAGATCACTGTCTAATATGGCGCACTGTCACGATCGTGTGGAGGATTGACGGACCAAAACGCAGCAGTAGGAAAATAAGCCATATTCCTTTTAATGAATACGAATGCAAAAACGAAACAAAAACACTTATACACTAAACAAAACAAGAAAATGATCGTGAAGCTAAGAACGAAGTGCACACACAGGCTACAAACGTATAACATAGACAATTACCCACATCACATGAAAGCCTATGGCTACCCTAAATATGGCTCCCAATCAGAGACAACAGAAATCAGCTGTCTCTAATTGGGAACTCATTCAGGCAACCATAGACTCTCCTAGACAACTAAACCAACATAGACAACGCTAGACACATGCACTCAACACAATCCCATACACTACACCCAACACCCCCTTTACCATATAATCACCCAAAACCAACAAAACACAAACATTCCCCATGTCACACCCTGACCTAACTAAAATAATAAAGAAAAACAAAGAATACTAAGGCCAGGGCGTGACATAACCCCCCCCCTTAAGGTGCGAACTCCGGGCGCACCATTACACAGTCTAGGGGAGGGTCTGGGTGGGCTTCCTTCCACGGTGGCGGCTCCGGCACTGGTCGTGGTCCCCACCCCACCACAGTCACTAACCGCCTCCTTAGCTTCCTCCAAATGACCCCCCTCCACATTAACCCCACTGAATTAAGGGGCAGTTCCGGACTAAGGGGCAGCTCCGGACTAAGGGGCAGCTCCGGACTAAGGGGCAGCTCCGGACTAAGGGGCAGTACCAGGATAAGGGAGAGCACCAGGATAAGGGGCAGCACCAGGATAAGGGGCAACTCCGGACTGAGGAACGGCAGCTCCGGACTGAGGGACTGCAGCTCCGGACTGAGAGACGGCCCATGGCTGGCTGACGGATCTGGCTGCTCATGGCTGGCTGACGGATCTGGCTGCTCATGGCTGGCTGACGGATCTGGCTGCTCATGGCTGGCTGACGGATCTGGCTGCTCATGGCTGGCTGACGGATCTGGCTGCTCATGGCTGGCTGACGGATCTGGCTGCTCATGGCTAGCTGACGGATCTGGCTGCTCATGGCTAACGGACGGATCTGGCTGCTCATGGCTAGCTGACGGATCTGGCTGCTCATGGCTAACTGACGGATCTGGCTGCTCATGGCTGGCTGACGGATCTGGCTGCTCATGGCTGGCTGACGGATCTGGCTGCTCATGGCTGGCTGACGGATCTGGCTGCTCATGGCTGGCTGACGGATCTGGCTGCTCATGGCTAGCTGACGGATCTGGCTGCTCATGGCTAGCTGACGGATCTGGCTGCTCATGGCTAGCTGACGGATCTGGCTGCTCATGGCTAGCTGACGGATCTGGCTGCTCATGGCTGGCTGACGGATCTGGCTGCTCATGGCTGGTTGGCGGCTCTGGCAGATCCTGTCTGGTTGGCGGCTCTGGCAGATCCTGTCTGGTTGGCGGCTCTGGCAGATCCTGTCTGGTTGGCGGCTCTGGCAGATCCTGTCTGGTTGGCGGCTCTGGCAGATCCTGTCTGGTTGGCGGCTCTGGCAGATCCTGTCTGGTTGGCGGCTCTGGCAGATCCTGTCTGGTTGGCGGCTCTGGCAGATCCTGTCTGGTTGGCGGCTCTGGCAGATCCTGTCTGGTTGGCGGCTCTGGCAGATCCTGTCTGACGAATGGCTCTAGCGGCTCCTGACTGACGAACGGCTCTGACGGCTCGGGACAGACGGGCGGCTCTAATGGCTCGGGGCAGACGGATGGCTCAGATGGCGCTGGGTAGACGGATGGCTCAGATGGCGCTGGGTAGACGGATGGCTCAGATGGCGCTGGGTAGACGGATGGCTCAGATGGCGCTTGGCAGACGGGCAGTTCAGGCATCGCTGTGCAGACGACAGACTTTTGCCGGCTGAGGCGCACTGTAGGCCTGGTGCGTGGTGCCGGAACTGGTGGTACCGGGCTGGGAACACGCATCTCAGGGCTAGTGCGGGGAGCAGGAACAGGGCATACTGGACCCTGGGAGCGCACATTAGGCCTAGTGCATGGTGCCGGAACTGGTGGTACCGGACTGGGGACACGCATCTCAGGGCTAGTGCGGGGAGCAGCAACAGGACGCACAGGACTCTGGGGACACACAGGAGGCTTGGTGCGTGGTTTATGCACTGGTGGTAAAGGGCTGGAGACACGCACCATAGGGCTAGTGCGTGGAGGAGGCACTGGTGGTACTGGGTAGGGGCGGGGAGGTGGCGCCGGAAATACCGGACCGTGCATGCGTACTGGCTCCCTTGAGCGCCGAGCCTGCCCAACCTTACCTGGTTGTATGCTCCCCGTCGCCTGACCAGTGCGGGGAGGTGGAATAACCTGCACCGGCCTATGTAGGCGAACCGGGGACACCATGCGTAAGGCTGGTGCCATGTACGCCGGCCCGAGAAAACGCACTGGTGACCAGATGCGTTGGGCCGGCTTCATGACATATGGCTCAACGCTCAGTCTAGCCCGGCCGATACGTGGAGCTGAAATGTACCGAACCGGGCTATGCACGCGTACAGGAGACACCGTGCGCTCTACTGCGTAACACGGTGTCTGCCCATACTCTCGCTCTCCACGGTAAGTACAGGGAGTAGGCGCAGGTTTCCTACCTGACTTCGCCACACTCCCTTTAAGGCCCCCCCTAAGAAATTTTTGGGTTGTACTCACGGGCTTCCAGCCTTGTCTCCGTGCTGCCTCCTCATATCGCCTCCTCTCGGCTTTAGCTGCCTCCAGCTCTTCACGAGGAAGGCGATATTCTCCCGGTTGTGCCCACGGCCCCTTACCATCCAGTATCTCCTCCCATGTCCAAGAATCCTGTGTAGGTGGGTCCTGTTGCCGCTTTACATGCCGCTTGGTCCTGTATTGGTGGGTAATTCTGTCACGATCGTGTGGAGGATTGACGGACCAAAACGCAGCAGTAGGAAAATAAGCCATATTCCTTTTAATGAATACGAAGGCAAAACGAAACAAAAACACTTATACACTAAACAAAACAAGAAAACGATCGTGAAGCTAAGAACGAAGTGCACACACAGGCTACAAACGTATAACATAGACAATTACCCACATCACATGAAAGCCTATGGCTACCCTAAATATGGCTCCCAATTAGAGACAACAGAAATCAGCTGTCTCTAATTGGGAACTCATTCAGGCAACCATAGACTCTCCTAGACAACTAAACCAACATAGACAACGCTAGACACATGCACTCAACACAATCCCATACACTACACCCAACACCCCCTTTACCATATAATCACCCAAAACCAACAAAACACAAACATTCCCCATGTCACACCCTGACCTAACTAAAATAATAAAGAAAAACAAAGAATACTAAGGCCAGGGCGTGACACGCACGACATTGTCTGACCAGCTGGGCAACTTTTGTCATTGTCTAACGATGATTTTGGTGGCTAAATATGCACATTTTCGAACAAACTGTATATGGATTGTGTAATATGATGTTACAGGAGTGTCATCGGAAGAATTCTGAGAAGGTTAGTGAAAAAATTAATATATTTTGGCGATGTTTACGTTATCGCTCTCTTTGGCTAGAATCAATGCTCTGGTAACGTTTGCATATGTGGTATGCTAATATAACGATTTATTGTGTTTTCGCTGTAAGACACGTAGAAAATCTGAAATATTGTCTGTATTCACAGGATCTGTGTCTTTCGATTAGTGTATGCTGTGTATTTTTACGAAATGTTTGATGATTAGTAATTAGGTAAACACGTTGCTCCATGTATTTATTCTAGTCCATTTGTGACGGTGGGTGCAATTGTAAACTATGCCATCTACCTGAAATATGCACATTTTTCTAACAAAACCTATCCTATACCATAAATATGTTATCAGACTGTCATCTGATGAGGTTTTTTCTTGGTTAGTGGCTATCAATATCTTAGTTTAGCCGAATTGGTGATAGCACCTGATGGAGTAAGAAACTGATGGAGTTAGAAAAGTGGTGTCTTTTGCTAACGTGGTTAGCTAATAGATTTACATATTTTGTCTTCCCTGTAAAACTTTTAAAAAATCTGAAATGGTGGCTTTATTCACAGGATCTGTATCTTTCATTAGGTGTCTTGGACTTGTGATTTAATGATATTTAGATGCTACTATTTAATTGTGACGCTATGCTAGCGATGCTAATCAGTGTGGGGGGGTGGGGGGTGCTCCCGGACCCGGGGTAGGTGCTCGTTAGAGGTTAAAGCCTCTCATTGCACAATCATAAACATTTTTCCCTCATCACGTTAATTTGGTTGGCATCTCATTAACTTCAGCAGTGTTTGGAGGTCAAAACTAAAAAAAGAGACATTCAGAATAAAAAAGCTCAGATCCTTCCCACAATTCATCTGTAATAACAATACATTGAATTATTTACAGGGATGACTTACTCATTGTCATCACCAACATCAACAGAAGAGTGTGGTGGACGATAAGCCTCAGGGAATGGTGGAGGGGATGCCACAGGAAGTTGTATAGGTGGAGGGGGGGCACAAGAAGTGGTGCAGAAGATGGGGGGGGCACAGGAATAGGTGCTGCCACAAGTATAGCCTCGTTTGTAAAAGTAGTCTGTAAAAGGTCATTTAAAGGGTTATATATTTCAAAAACATAAAGAAAGCAATAAAGATGTCAAACATGAGGTGATTGCGTTCTGAAAATGATTTACAAAAAAAAAATGTAGCCGCATGCATCACTCACTATAGAATGTAATCAATGTGTAGGTCAAGTTGACATTTTAAGGACACATGTAGCTCTTTTTTTATAATATTTTCAATATGTATTACATTCAACAAGCAGACAGTGTTGTTTTGTTCCTCCATGGTCTTTCCTAATTGGAGGAAACTCCATATCTGGAGACAGCATTCATGAAGCAATCCATTACAGATCTGCTGCGATTGTTGCTGGAAGCACGGAGAAACAACAAGACGGCTGTACCCATCAATGCCACCATGTATGACTATCCTCCACCTAAATCAGAAAATACAGCACTGGTTGTTACAAAAGCTGAAGACACATTAAATATACAAACATCACCATCCTCCTTTACCACTTAAATGCTGCATCAGGTTCCTCAACTATATAACAAACAGCAGACCAAATATTAAATTAACATCCAAAATGTGGAACAATGTTAATGAACAGTCTACCGCGGATCACAACTATAAGTACTTCTGTTAGCCCTCTAAAGAATACAACAAGGGTTTGTTCTAGACTGTTTCCTGCAGCGGAAGATGTGTGATCACAATATCTACTTCAATTGGAAAAATAACCACGTTTATCTTGATGGGTCAAGAAGACAGACTCTCCTGTTGTTCACACTTAGGCACAAATACTTTGCTCCAACTGTTTTTGCCTTTGTATGTCCTCAATATAAGCCTGTTTGATAGAATATCTACATCATGAAATTAACAATCACAGAAGTAGCAGAAACACAATAAAACAATTATTATCCACATGAGTGACATATGGTATCAAGGGCCATTGCTTACTGAACTGTTAGTTGTTGATGAAAAATGAGATGTGCAATGTACAACTTCTCACCAGTGATATAGACAATTGTGTCTATCACAAAGATACATCTACCTTATCAGCCTGTGGTTTCCATCAAGATAACGAGATAACGAGATTGGTCCAGCAACATGGTATGACCTTCTATGCAGCCTCTGCGACATGTCTCTGAGGGCAGGCGCCCTCGGGTTAACACGAAGCATACTGTCCCTCACTCTGCGTCTCTGCACCCAGAGCCCTTAATTGTGATTGAACAGCCTCCAGTCCACGTTTGTCGTTCCCAGCCACCAAGTCCTTAATCTTTTCATCCAGAGCCAAGTCTGACATGTCAGAATATAACTGTGCATGTGACAGATTGAAGTGTCAGAGAAAAAAAGTAACAATGTACAGTGATGAGGTAATGCTTATCATCATAATCATTTTAAAGTCCTGTCTTGATTGTAGTCATTCTAAATTGTTTGATCGGTAAGAAACTGTAAACCATGTGTCTAAAGTCTGTAGTTTATAGCATTACTCCCAAGCACAACTGACCTTAAACAACATTTGACTGTCGATCGGGACACGTAGAATATCTGCCAAACACTTAAAAATTATAGTAACTGTCACAAATTGCGGCCAAGTAATGTTTTTATAATATTGGATTTTAAAGCCAAGACATAAATAGAAATGTTGACCAAGAACGAATTGAATGGGCAGCAGGAGAACGAAAAGTCAAAAAAACAACAGTAAACCCAACCACACCCAACATCTATCAGCCTCCCGCTAGCCCACTCAAGGCTCCTCTGCATGGTCTCCATTCTGCAAGACGACAGTTTTGTGAAAATAGAGACCATGAATGGGACTGTGATTCCTGTTCAAACAGTGCCATAGTACTAACGTTAACGTTTCTGGTTTATGTCTGAAGTTGTTAATTTCTACATCATAGGCTTAGATGAAATATTCATAGTTCAAAAGTAGTATCTATGCTGTTGGAAAGCTGATATGTTGTAGATATTAGCTACGTTTTTACAGAGTTGTCCTAGATAAAATGAGCTTTGTGAGCTTTGTCAATGTTTTCATGCTAATCACGATCTAGCGCGGCTAAGGCTAGGTAGCACTGAAATTATAGCTAGCCAGCCAACCTGCCTGAAGTTTTAGACCTTCAGTTTTTGTTTTGCCTAAAAATACAAAAACATGTTTGACGTCAGTACTCCTCGATAATAACCTTTATGTAACTAGCAGGGCTGTAAAAATATTACAAGATGACGCCGTTCACTGTGGCTATGGCCGGGGTGTGCGGCTAAGGAACGTTATCAAGCGAACTAGTAACTCATTTAGCAATCCAGCCATTTAAATACCAGCATTCATTACAACAGAATATATATATTCTACATATACTAGCTAAATATAAAATACTCCCTTGGCCTAATCAGACTTACAATATTAGTGACACATAGGCCTAAGTTACTTGCACTGCTGTCTCAGTGTCTGAGCCTCCAACATAGTTGCATAGCTATTCACAGATCCGTCCTCTGTGTTAGCTAGCAGATCAACTTTATGATTAAGTAATAACAGTATTTAAAAAGAATCAACCTTGTTAACTATAAGGGATTAGCGTCAATTCAATCTGGTATCAGGACAAAATGTGATTCAGAGTCACCGAATATACTTTAAGTATTTTTATTAAACTCAAGCGATAAATGGTAAATTACATTTTCGTATATACGGGTTCACTGTACCACCCCGCAGGGTAGAACAGGGAACTGGCAGGATGCAAGTAAACAGCTGTTCTTATACTGTGACAGACGTAGTTCCAACCCGTCTGTTGGCCTATCACAGTAGAGGCTGAGCGTGGTTTAAACTTTGCTCAGCCTATCGCCGGCGCTCAGACTGGTCCCAGTCTCTTGGCACTCCTTGGTGTCCGGCGCTGTTGCTGTGTAGATTACGCTCCCACACCCCAGAGACTGAGGTCAGATAGCTCTGTAACATTGTCTGAGCTATTTGCACCTGCATACAAAGCATACTGTTCTCGCACAAGGTTAACCACAGCTTCTCAGCACACTATCTGGGGCACAATGTTACTTTCAGCACACACACACAGACACCCAGGCGCCCAGGCTAACATTTGCTAATATTATATCACATGTGATATAGCACTGGGTTATAGTGCAATAAACACAAATCCTAACATAACGTGGACTGAAGGGCATCAAGTCCAGGATTATCGGAGAGCAGAAGCTGAGTGCAGCCATTTAGGGTCTGTTTGGAGCGGATATGGAAGTTCCTTCTCGCCATATTCAATTGTGGTGTTGTTGCATCAAACTGACTGTACACCGATTTAACTTCTTATGGCTGCAGGGGCAGTATTGAGTAGCTTGGATGAAAGGTGCACAGAGGTGCCCAGAGTAAACGGCCTGCTCCTCAGTCATAGTTGCTAATATATGCATATTATTAATAGTATTGGAAAGAAAACACTCTGAAGTTTCTAAAACTGTTTGAAATATGTCTGTGAGTATAACATTACTCATATGGCAGGCAAAAACCTGAGTAGTTCCACTTCTTGTTTGGATTTTTTCTGAGGCTGCTAGATTTTCAACCAAGCTCCCATTAAAATTACAGCGAGATATGGGTGAGTTTTCACTTCCTACGGCTTCCACTGGATGTCAACAGTCAATAGAACTTTGTCTGATGACTCTAATGTGAAGGGGGGCCGAAGGAGACAGGAATGATTCACCACTGCCATGAGGTGACCACGCATTGAACACGCGCGTTCACGTGAGAGGCAGATCCGTTCCATCGCTCAACTGAAGTCAATGTAATTCTCCGGTTGGAACGTTATTCAAGATGTATGTTAACAACATTCTAAAGATTGATTGAGTACATCGTTTGACATGTTTCTACTGACTGTTACGGAACATTTGGACATTTCGTCAAATTATAGTGGACGTGCTTTGTGACTTTGGAATTGTTTACCAAACGCGCTAACCAAAGTAGCTAATTGGACATAAATAACGGACATTATCGAACAAATCAAGCATTTATTGTGGACCTGGGATTCCTAGGACTGCATTCTGATGAAGTTCATCAAAGGTACGGAAACATTTATCATGTATTTTCTGGTTTCTGTTGACTCCAACATGGCGGCTAATTTTACTATTGTTCTGAGCTCTGTCTCAGATTATTGCATGGTTTGCTTTTTCCGTAAAGTTTTTTTGAAATGTGACACAGCGGTTGCATTAAGGAGAGGTATATCTATAATTCCATGTGTATAACTTGTATTATCATCTACATTTATGATGAGTATTTCTGTTTAAACGATGTGGCTATGCAAAATCACTTGATGTTTTTGGAACTAGTGAATGTAACGCGCCAATGTAAACTCAGATTTTTTTATATAAATATGAACTTTATCAAACAAAACATACATGTATTGTGTAACATGAAGAGTGTCATCTGAGGAAGATCATCAAAGGTTAGTGATTAATTTTATCTCTATTTCTGCTTTTTGTTACTGCTATCTTTTGCTGGAAAAATGGCTGTGCTTATTGTGGTTTGGTGGTGACCTAACATAATCGTTTGTAGTGCTTTCGCTGAAAAGCGTATTTGAAATCGGACACTTTGGTGGGATTAACAACAGGATTACCTTTAAAATGATATAAGACACATGTATGTTTGAGGAGTTTTAATTATGAGATTTCTGTTGTTTGAATTTGGCGCCCTGCAATTTCACTGGCTGTTGTCATATCGATCCCGTTAGCGGGATTGCAGCCATAAGAACATATTCTTCTCCTTCGGCTACGGTATAGAGTTTCACTCTACAGGCCGGGTAATCAAACAGATAACCCCATAGTTGTTCATTAGACATCAGCACTTGATCTTTCAACACAGTTGCGGGTGGTATTTCGGTCCTGCTTCCGTTGTTAAGGTCATCACGGGTGTGTCAGTGATCAAAAAATCCATGTTTAATTTCTCCTTTAGTGTTCTGGGGTTTATCTCTCAAGGTCGTTTGTTGTGTTCACAGCTCTTACTTATACTCCTGCTGACCAATACCCCGGACATTACTGTTTCATATACAACAGCCAGGCCCTAAGTTCACTAGAACGGAAGGACAGGATGTACATATATGGGCATAACCACGTGATTTTCTCCTACCATTGGATTTTCTCCAACCATATCTACCGTGTCATATTCTCCTACATTATTTTAACATTTCTACTAACTTTAAAGTGTTTTCTTTTCAATGGTACCAATTATATTAATATCCTGGCTTCAGGGCCTGAGCAAAAGGCAGTTTACTTTGGGCATGTCATTCAGGAGGAAGAAGTTTAAATTTGACGTGTGCAGGACCGCTTGCAGCCGTTTATTCAGCACATGTTGGACCGCCTGCAAGCACATTTGCACGCACTTATTTGACGTGTGTAGGCGTTAATTTAGCACCTGCACGTGTTCATTTAGCGCCTGCACCTGCTTACTTTACACATGTAGCATTAAAAAGATTGCGTTTTGACCATGTGCTTAAAGACCCAAATGGCATTCCATAGCAACGAACACTGCTTTGTTTGTTGAGAGCAGCGCGAGAGGTAAGAAACGCTTGTTTAGCTTGCGTAACTAGCTCGAACCACCATTATTTCAACGTCCCCAAACTATTGAAAGGCAAAAATATCTAAAATGATATCTCCACTGTTTAAACAAAAAAAGTAACTTTGTACATTACCCGGAATGTCTTGCAGTGTTGTAATAAGCTATTTATTTCGAGTTCTTCTGCACCGGGTTTAGTGGTATACTGTCAGCCATCTTGGCTGGACTGTACACATCATGACGTCGCTGCGAGTCCCACAACGTTGACGCCCTAGAAAAAATTATCGTGCTTTCAATGCCACGTTCAAAACAACTGGGATCTCCGGAATCTGAAATCTCCGACATCCGACTTCAGTGCGTTCAAGACAACAGTGAGCTCCGACTGGGAAAAAACGTTTTGAACGGTCATCCAACTCGGAATTCCAAGTCAGGAACTCTGCCAATTTTTTAAGCTTTGACTTTCCAACCAAAAGATCATGACGTCATGATTTTGTCTTAAATGCACCACAAGACAAGTGTGGGGGGGAAAAACAAGGTCAAATCATGATCTGCATTCGTAGGTCCAGAAAGATGCCTAAGTTTCCGACTTGTAATTCCGAGTTGGATGACCATTCAAAACTACTTTTCCCAGTCGGCGCTCGTTTTTTTGCAAGTGTCCAGTTGTCTTGAACGCACTGAAGTCAGAGATTTTCAAGTTCAAAGTTCCAAGTTCCCAGTTATTTTGAAAGCAGCATGAAGCTTTTTCTTTTCTGTCTGACAGGATTGACAAATGAAACAAGTTGCTGAATGTATCTGGGATTTTATTAGCTCAGTTAGTTTTTTGTAGTCTACAAGTAGGAATTAATGTCAGTACATGTCAAGCAGTAATGCTTATGTAAAAGTTGCACAGCACTGGTATATGCATCTGTAAGACAATTCATTACTTTATATTTTTTACTGAGTATAGCAAACGTTAGAAATACCTTCCTTATATTGAGTTGCACCAATCTTGACTCCAATGCTTCCACAGTTGTGTCAAGTTGGCTGGATGTCTTTTGGGTGGTGGACCATTCTTGATACAACACAGGAAATTGTTGAAAAAAAACCCAGCAGCGTTGCAGTTCTTGACACAAACCAGTGTGCCTTACACCTACTACCATTCCCCAT
Organism: Salvelinus fontinalis; assembly: GCF_029448725.1. Lineage (NCBI taxonomy): Eukaryota > Metazoa > Chordata > Actinopteri > Salmoniformes > Salmonidae > Salvelinus > Salvelinus fontinalis. The sequence continues at coordinate 45,154,881 of NC_074696.1, read as the reverse complement.
TCAAAGGCACTTACATCTTTTGTCTTGCCCAATCACCCTCTGAATGGCACACATACACAATCCATGTCTCAATGCCTAAAAATCATCTTTAACCTGTCTACTCCCCTTCATCTACACTGATTGAAGTGGATTTAACAAGTGACATCAATAAGGGATCATAGCTCTCACCTGGTCATTCTACGTCATGAACATTTTTGGATGCAGAATATAACTTACATGAGGAAGCTGAAATCCATACTGATATACTGTGTAAAGTCTAGAGTAAAGTCCAGTGAAGACATGGGACATGTAGTTTAAGATTAAGTCAATTCAAGAAATGATTGTCCATCCTTAGGGTTGCAAAATTACTTGCACAAATTCTTCAATTTGAAGGCTAACACCATGTACTCTTTTTTTTGTTATATAATTTAAATCCCATTCATTTTAAAAAGAGGTAGTAAAGAGAGCACACCCCGCTGGGCAAAAACTGGGTGCATCAATGTTTCCACATCATTTCAACAAAATAAATACATCTGATGAGGTTGAATCAACGTGGAAAACTGATTAGCAAAAAGTCATCAATGTAAGGGAATTTCATATTTTTTAAATAAACATCTTCACCTAAATCTAATGACATGGTGAAATGTTTTCTTGATTTCACGTTGAATTCACGTTACTTGACATCTCAACCAACAGTAAAATCAAAACTAGATGTTGAAATGATGTCTGTGCCAAGTGGGACAGTATGTTTTTTTTAGTTTGTTCTAGGTTTAGTTCAACTCAACCAGTGTGATGCATTTTGAATTAAAAGTAAATTATAATGGCACATATTTGTAACTTCTAGCGCACAATTTGGAAATACTGTAGGCCTACAGTAGTGGGCAACAGACAGATTCCTCTTTTTGCATTTCTATATCACATTTTCCCTTAGAGAAATAGAGTATGCGTCTCTAGTAAGCACCATGGACAAAGTGAAACAACTTGTTTTTTGTCGGCAAAACCAACATTTGTAAATGGACAGTAAAATAAAACAAGAATGAAATACTATAGCTCTGTGAATTAATACAATGTTTTTATCTGTGTATATCATAACAGAGTTAACAGTTAAGGTACCTGTTGTATTTGGCTCATGTGACAAATAAAATTTGATTTGACTTTTACAAATAAATGAATTAATTATTCTCTACATTGTTTGTATAATATATTTATCTTATTAATCTACCATTAAAGTTATTTCAATTGATCCCTTTTTACTGTCATCAATTAACATAGAAAGTGTCGGTTAATTCTAAGGTCCATGGCTGTCTTTCCCAGACTGGTCATTGGTGGGCTACCTCCAGTGCTGACTCTGTCCATTCCTGCCGTCATGGCATGAAGCTGTGGGATCCACCCATTCTGGATCACTGAGATCTCATTGTTCTTCATGGCCAGACCATTGGTTATAGCTGCTGCGTAGCGATTCCAGAACCCGGTGTCCATGTGCATGGCCTGTGCCGTCAGGTCCTTCTGAAACATCTCTCCTAACTTCATGGCAGCTTCCCCTCCCAACAAGGCCATGGGGTTCTCCGCCGACAGACGCCTGCCTCTTCTGGCTGGTGCCTTGTTCCACATGTGAGTGCCCATGTGAACCTAAAGAGGAATGAGGGAGAGGGGATGGACAAGATGAAACAAAAATCCATTAAAATGACTCATAGCTGATAGAGCGTTTTCATCTATAAGCTGAACATATTCTGAAATTGTTTGAACAACAGGTACAGAGTCTTTAGAGTGTTTGGGTAATAAATACAGTAATTACAATCCAAAAGAAATGTGTAGTACCTTCAGGTTTCCTTTAGTTGTGAATGCCCTGCCACAGATGGAGCAGCCGAAAGGTTTCTCCCCTGTGTGGGTCCGCTCATGGATCTGTAGAGCGCTGGCTGAGGAGAAGTTCTTCCCACACGTGTGGCAGTTGTGCTGCTTCGGGGTCCGTCGAGGTTGAGGTGGCCCAAGCAGAGAAGTGATTCCTGGGTTCAGCAGAGATGGAGGACTGGCAGGGACCGGGAGGCCAAATGGATGATGCAACCCCTTGTTGAAATTCATCGGTCGATGGTACCCATTCATTTCAGATTTGATCATCCTTGGCGCAATGCTGGTAACCAGGCCAGGAATGCTTTGGCTGGCACCTAAAACAGCTAGATAAAGGGATGTTTTACAGTTTTTTAATATGTTTTGGGGGTAACTGAGTGAGATCTACATTTGCTAGATAGTGAAGGGGGAAAACAACATTTTCAACCATTGTATTGATACAGAGCATTTAAAAATGTAACACTGTTTAACATTGTTATTACACTTACTCTATACCGTTGATATTATCAGTTGATATTGTAATCTTACCACATTCTCTACTCAGGAACATCATACTGTAAGGACTCTCCTGTTTCACACACTGCCTGTTAGGTTGCATCCCTCTCAGATCCAGGGCCACTCCGTTTCCCAGTACCGGAGTTAAGGTGGGCGAATCAGATTGCTCACTCTTCACTGAGGTTGTGATCTCTTGGGACTCTCCACTGTGCTTCTCAGACAGGGATTTGCAGAGGTGGACCACAGAGTTTTGTGCAGGTGACACTGGTAGATGCATGGAGGTGGACGATTCAGACACGTTTGGGTTGCCGGCTGTATTGTGATTCTGTCCTTCTCCCACTATAGAGGAGTGGATAGCAACGCGGCGTTCACTGTCCATAAACCCATTCATCATTGACTTTAGCCCAAAGGAGTGGTTTAGGGTAGAGTCTATCATTTTCATTTGGTTCTCCAGTGCAGCCATGCTGGAGACAACAGCATCAGAGTTCGGAGGAGAACTAGAGACAGAGCTCAGGGGTTTGAGGGGATCTACACCCACTTCTTCTTCTTCCTCCATGGAGTCGTCATCCATGAGGTCATTGTCATAGTTACTCAGGCTGTCAAAGTTTTTCTCATGGAAGGAGAGATCAGTGTCCAGGTCCTGTAGGCCGTCCATTAAGGGTGAGTTTAAGATCTGACCTCCCATATGCATGTGAAGGTGCTGCTGTAGCACTACAGCTTTGCTGAACTTCTTCTGGCAGATGGGACATGAATGTTGAACCTGGAGAGGAGAGTTTGCTCTGTGGACACCAATGTGTGTCTTCAGGTTTCCTTTGGTGGTGAAAGCCCTGACACACACCTTACATTTAAAGGGCCTCTCCCCAGTGTGGATACAGTAGTGCATCTTCAGCATGCTCTGGCAGCTGAGCATGCGGTGACAGAGGACACACTGGTTGGGGTCTGTAATTTTCTTGTCTATGTTCTCCACCAGCTGCTGGAGCTTTGAGGTCTCTGACGTTTGCATAGAGTCCAGGAGGCCACCGAATGGAAACTTGGCTTTGAACAGGTCAGAGGCCAGGGAAAGTGGTGAGGAGTTAGAAACAGGGGAAGTTGGAGCACTGGGCTCAGGTGTGGATGTGGTCATAGTCATGGCTGTTCTTGTTGCCACAGTAACTGGACTCACCCTGGGTTTAGTCATGCAGTTTTGGGGAAGGTGCATTTCCTCTGCTTGTCCCTCCTCATTAGACTGTGGAGACTTTAAAGCCCTGGGAACACTGGTTTCATTGCCTGTAGTGTTCGGCAACAAAGACACACATTCATCTGAGTCTGGGGAGGGCCTAAAAGGAGATTTGATGGATAGTGGGACACTTAGAGAGTCACTTGAACTTCCCATAGTAGTCAGAGTGGAGGGAAGCTGAAGGCCCATAGAGGTGGGTACCATCGCTAAAACAGGTTTGCGTTCTAGCCAAGTGGCTACTGGTTTTTCAGGAAGGAATGACATTCCATAGGGAATACCGGAGGTCGTTAGCACATTTTCTAAATAATCCGGAATTGGATAAGCGTTCATCTGAACATGGGGATACTTTTCTTTGTGTCTCTGGAAGTGGACTTTCAGGTTCCCTTTAGTGGAGAAGCGATTGCCGCAGATGTTGCACTTGAAGGGCCTCTCCCCAGTGTGAGAGCGCAGGTGGATCTGCAGCGAGCTGTCGCTGCAAAACACTTTGGCGCAGAACCTGCACTTATGCTTGAAAAAGGGCTCCTCAGGGCTGGGCTTGGTATTGAACATGGACACGTTGGGCAGCTTGCCATTCCAGTGGTGCTTCAACAGGGCAGAAAGGGGGTCAAGGGCATTAATCGTGGCTGCGATGCTGGCCAGGGGGTTGGGGAAGATGACACTACTGGGGGGGCTCTGAGGTTGAAACGGCAGGCTGGATGATGAGCTGAGGAGACTGTTGCTCTGACCCTGCATGGAAGGTGGGCAGGACAAGGTCAGTGTCTGAGTACAGCTACCGCTTGTATGTGAACCTGTGTAGGGAGGCTGTAAGAAGGAAATAGTGTTGCATGTAGTAGGGGGAGGGAAAGAGTTGTCAGAGGGAGCTGGGGTACATCTAACATCTCTCGTGTGGGCCTGTCCGTATGAAGTTTGTGAGGAGAGTGTGTCGGACCTCTCAATCACAGACACAGACACTTGTCCATTGACGGCCGAGGGTATCATCCCATACTGTGGTAGGACAGGGGTGGCGATGAGACTTTGGGAGGGGAAAGGGTTCGGTGCCATTGATAAGTCCCTGGAGACTGGGTTTAGTGCTGTTTGTGTGGGCTGTCTGTTCATGAACATCACCTGGCTACGGATCTGCTCAATAAGCTGTAACTGGTGGACCTGTTGCTGTTGCAGAGCCAACAGGTGCTCCAGGATCACTAGGATGGCCTCTGTGGCCGCCTTCCCTCCTGCCCCACTGCTGTGGAGGCTATGGGAGAACTGGGCCACAGCCACCTGGATACTGTGGAGGGTCTCCAGCGTTACGTTCGTACTGGGCATGCTGCTGGTCATAGAGGAGGACTGAGATGAAGGGATGGCCAACTCGGTTCTATCTGGGCGATTCTGGGGACCAGATGACTTATGCATGTTGTGGTGCTGCTGCTCCATCTCCATGGATTCATCTTCCATCTCTCCCATGTTCATCTCCTCTAACATATCTGTGCTGTCATTATCATTATCATTCACAGGCTCCACCAGCTCAAGGCCCCCATCCACTGACTCGATGTCTGCTGAGTCGCTGGGGGCCAGGCTAAGAAGGGCCAGACTGGGGGTTCGGGAGGATCCAGCTTGGGGTCCCTCAGGTCCAGGCATCCCCTCATCTTCCTTCACAATGAGGACCTGAGCTGGATCCTCTGTGGAGCTTCTTGGGTGCTCATACAGATCGGGCCAGTTGAAGAACTCATCACATTTTTCACACACGTGCGTTTCCCCACTGCCACTGCGACGCTCCTCCTCATCCATTCCCTCCAATTGTGCTGCATGGAAAAGAGGGAGAGAAGAAAATAATTGTTTGTTAATATAACGAGGAAGACTATAACGCTTCAATTACATTAAGAGTAAACATTTTTAATGATAAACAAAATATATAGTTTTCATTCTAAATCTATTGATTAATTGCATCATAATAGACCCAGTTTCTACTAAATTCTATCTATTTTTATGCAATATCCTTTTATGCAAATGATGTGAGCTATTAAGTGGATACTGCAACTTAATGACATTCATTGATTATTGATTTCCAACGCATTCATAGAATTCACGTGCCATGTCCGTTGAGTACAAATTGGGTCTTAGACACGCTCATTCCCTATTGTGATCAACCACTAATTTCCGGAATATTCCAGAACACTTGACTCTGTCAAACAAACATGTTATCATAGTCTATCAGAGCATGTCTGGATTTTTTTTTAATTATCTTTGTGAAATTGTTTACAAAATGAACTTCTGTAAACAAGTTGAAAACAAGTTCATACAATTGCAATATTTCAAAATAATATTTTACAGTTAATTAAAATGTCTACATTCTGTGAATGAATGTGATATGATAGTTATAGTGTAGTAATTTAAGAAACAAAACAAGGAAAACCCTATATTTGTTCTTCATTTACTCAATTCTATAGGAACCTTTTAAATTATTAATATAGAATTCTGCTTCTATTTTGAAAGTAATACTTAGTTTAACATCTTATCAATTCTTGTGGGCTGGCTAAGGAGTATTGGTGTCTCTGAGGGGCCTTTGGCCTGGTTTGCTAACTACCTCTCTCAAAGAGTGCAGTGTATAAAGTCAGAAAATCTGCTGTCTCAGCCACTGCCTGTCACCAAGGGTGTACCCCAAGGCATGATCCTAGGCCCCACGTTCTTCTCAATTTACATCAATAACATAGTTCAGGAAGTAGGAAGCTCTCTCATCCATTTATAGGCAGATGATAGTCTTATACTTAATTGGCCCCTCCCAGGATTTTGTGTTAACTTCTTTGGGGTAGGGGGCAGTATTTTCACATCCGGATGAAAAGCATGCCCAGAGTAAACGGCCTGCTACAAAGCCATAAAAGCTAGAATATGCATATTATTACTATATTTGGATGGAAAACACTCTGAAGTTTCTAAAACTGTTTGAATGATGTCTGTGAGTATAACAGAACTCATATGGCAGACAAAAACCTGAGAAAAAATCCAACCAGGAAGTGGGAAATATGAGGTTGGTCGATTTTCAACTCAGCTCCAATTGAAGATACAGTGGGATATTGGTAATGTTGCCCTTCCTAAGGCTTCCACTAGATGTCAACAGTCTTTAGAACCGTGTCTGATGCTTCTAATGTGAAGTGGGGCCGAAGGAGAAGGGAATGAGTAAGGTCTATCATGACCTGAACATGCGCTGACCATGCGAGTTCACGTGAGAGCGAGCTCTGTTCCATCGCACTTCTGAAGACAATGGAACTCTCCAGTTGGAACATTATTGAAGATTTATGTTAAAAACATCCTAAAGATTGATACAATACATCGTTTGACATGTTTCTACTGACTGTTACGGAACTTTTTGACAATTTGTCTGCTTTTAGTTCGCGCTTCGAGACTTTGGATTTGTTTACCAAACGCGCTAACAAAAGTAGCTATTTGGACATAAATGATGGACATTACTGAACAAAACGAACATTTCTTGTGGGAGTCCTGGGAGTGCATTACGACTATTCATGACTTTTGTTGACTGCATAATATGACGGATATATTTGTGTCTTGATTGGACTCTGAGCGCCGACTCAGATTATTGCATGGTTTGCTTTTTCCGTAAAGCTTTATTGAAATCTGACACAGGGGTTGCATTAAGGAGAAGTGCATCTAAAATTCCATGCATAACAGTTGTATCTTTTAGCAATGTTTATTATGAGTATTCCTGTAAATTGATGTGGCTTTCTGCAAAATCAAAGGATGTTTTGGAACTTCTGAACGTAAGGCGCCAATGTAAACTCAGATTTTTGGATATAAATATTACCCGAACAAAACATACATGTATTGTGTAACATGAAGTCCTATGAGTGTAATCTAATGAAGATCATCAAAGGTTAGTGATTAATTTTATCTATATTTCTGCTTTTTGTGAATCCTCTCTTTGGCTGGAAAAATGGCTGTGTTATTCTGTGAATAGGCACTCATCTAACATAATCGTTTGGTTTGCTTTCGTCGTAAAGCCTTTTTGAAATCGGACACTGTGGCTGGATTTACAACAAGTGTATCTTTAAAATGGTGTAAAATACATGTATGTTTGAGGAATTTTAATTATGGTATTTCTGTTGTTTTGAATTTGGCACCCTGCAGTTTCACTGGCTGTTGAAGAGGTGGGACGCTACCGTCTCACGTACCCTAGAGAGGTTAAACGCTCTACATCAAAGCTTTCTTAGTGTCCTACAAGCTTTCTCAAACCTTAACCTTGTTCTGAACACCTCCAAAACATAGGTCATGTGGTTTGGTAAGAATAATTCCCCTCTCCCCACAGGTGTGATTACTACCTCTGAGGGTTTGGAGCTTGAGGTAGTCACCTCAGACAAGTACTTGGGAGTATGGCTGAACGGTACACTGTCCTTCTCTCAGCACGTATCAAAGCTGTAGGCTGAAGTTAAATCTAGGGCCCCGTGTGGCTCAGTTGGTAGAGCATGGCGCTTGCAACGCCAGGGTTGTGGGTTCGATTCCCACGGGGGGCCAGTACAAAAAAAATGTATGAATGTATGTACTTGTAAGTCGCTCTGGATAAGAGCGTCTGCTAAATGACTTAAATGTAAATGTAGACTTGGTTTCCTCTATCGTAATCGCTACTCTTTCACCACAGCTGCCAAACTAACCCTGATTCAGATGACCATCCTAACCATGCCAGATTATGGAGATGTAATTTATAGATCGGCAGGTAAGGGTGCTCTCGAGCGGCTAGATGTTCTTTACCATTCGTCCATCAGATTTGCCACCAATGCTCCTTACAGGACACATCACTGTATATTTTTCTCTACAAACTGGTGATCTCTGTATACCCATCACAAGACCCACTGGTTGTTGCTTATTTATAAAACCCTCTTAGGCGTCACTCCCCCCTATCTGAGATATCTACTGCAGCCCTCATCCTGCACATACAACACCTGTTCTGCCAGTCACATTCTGCCAAAGGTCCCCAAAGCACACACATCCCTGGGTCGCTCATCTTTTCAGTTCGCTGCAGCGAGCTACTGGAACTGGAATTCAAACTGGACCGTTTTATCCCAATCTCTTCATTCAAAGACTCAATCATGGACACTCTTACTGGCAGTTGTGGCTGCTTTGCGTGAGGTATTGTTGTCTTTATAAGAATGTGTTCTTAACTGACTTACCTAGTTAAATAAAAATAAAACAGCTATCACTCAAATATGTACTTCTTGGTCTGATGTTGATAATAAATAACTTCACTAATATTTACATAATCTAGCTATAAACATGTGGTGAACAAAATTGTAATTCCTGGCTGCAAATTCCTCCTTTGCACATACAAGAAAATTATATTTTTTCCTTTATATGATATTGATTTTGAACATGCAATAGGTACAGATATATTGATGTCTATTCTATAAGGAAGCATAATGCTGGGAAGTTCCAGCATAAATTAAACTTAATGTGCATCTAAAATGCCACCCTATATAGTGCACTACATTTGACCAGTGCCCATAGGGTGCCATTTTTAACCTTTATTTTATTACACTAACACCCAAGTTGCTTTTCCTTCTTTTTCCTAAACAGTCTATAAAGTCAGGAAAAAAACGGCAAAAGGGATGACTGTGCATGTCTACTCTTCTATAGAACAAGATAGAATGTAAATATGGCATAAACTTATCTTCGAAACATGAGTGCTGTGATCTGTCCAAGGTTTTGTCTATTCTGTACATCAAATAAATGAAATAAAACAAGTAAACATTGTAGCAAATTCTTTTTTGGGTACTTAGAACTGTCAAACAAACAATGATAGACATAGTTTTTTACTCTTTTTGAGTGAATTCATGTAACTGATTGAAAAACAGGACCATTGTGACAGCACATATGCACAGCAGCTTTCACAATGTGTGTGTGTGTGTGTGTGTGTGTGTGTGTGTGTGTGTGTGTGTGTGTGTGTGTGTGTGTGTGTGTGTGTGTGTGTGTGTGTGTGTGTGTGTGTGTGTGTGTGTGTGTGTGTGTGTGTGTGTGTGTGTGTGTGTGTGTGTGTGTGTGTGTGAGAGAATGTCTGATATACTGTGTGGAATTGTCACAACAACTGCCCTAATAATAATCGGTCAACACACTGAGGGCTTTTTTTCAAGCTTAAAGAGTAGAGAGTCGGTGCCTTTAGAAAGTATTCACACCCCTTGACTTTTTCCACATTTTGTTGTGTTACAAAGTGGGATTCAAATGTATTTAATTGTCTTTCATTTAGTCAACAATCTACACAAAATATTCTAATGTTCAAGTGGAAAAAAATCTAACATTTGTAAAAAAATATATATATGGAAAATAAAACATCTTGATTAGATAAGTATTTAACCCCCTTATCAAATAAAATGTTATTTGTCACATGCGCCGAATACAACAGTTGTAGACCTTACAGTGAAATGCTTACATACAAGCCCTTAACCAACAATGCTTTAAGAAGTGTTAAGAAAAATAAGTGAAGCAAAAAATAGATAATTAAAAAAATTGAAAATAAAAGTAACAAATATTTAAACAGCAGCAGTAAATTAACAATAGCGAGGATATATACAGGGGGTACCGGTACAGAGTCAATGTGCGGGGGCACATGTTAGTCGAGGTAATTAAGGTAAAATGTACATGTAGGTAAAGTGACTATGCCATAGATAATAAACAGAGAATAGCTGCTTTTCCAAAAATGCAAACAGTACGGGTAGCCTTTTGATTAGCTGTTCAGGAGTCTTATGGCTTGGGGGTAGAAGCTGTTAACAAACACAGTGAGATCTGGTTGACAGACTCCCTAGATTGTGGTGTTACGGGTATTCATGTGGGCGTATTACTATGCCTCCCGGAGCAGCTCCTACGTTTGTGAGACAATACAATTTTCCGCTCGGAGCGTACGCAGCGGTACAAGAGATTATCGACTCCCTATTAGCTAAATGGATAATCAGGGAATGTAACAGTACATACAGCACCCACGTGTGGCCCGTTTTGAAACCAACGGGTAAATGGTGTCTTAACATTGACTAACTCAACAAGCTGGTTCCGTTGTCTCGTTGGCCAATGACACAGCTCAACCAAGAGTTGCCAAAGGTGGCAAATACTTCTCCACCATCGACGTGGCGAATGGTTTCTGGACCACGACAGTCGACGCTCGTGACCAACACAAGTTGGCTTTCCCTTTCTCGAACAAGCTTCACGTTCAATCGTTTCCTGTCCGGGTATGCAAATTCCCCTCAGAGTTCAATATCTTCCTGCACAAGGCGATGCCAGACGCAGCCTCCAGGGGTACGTTAATCTATATGGATGATGTTCTCATGAGAAGTGAGACTAGGTCACATCACCTCCACGAGATGGAGGTGCGGCAGGGGCTAAGTTGGCCATCATGAAAGGACAATGGTGCAGGACCAAGGTAAACTACGTTGGGCTTCTGGTGGGTGGTGAGGGCATCAGTCCAAAAGAATCCAAGCAGTCCACAACATCAAAACACCTACAAACCGTCATAAGGTGTGCAATTTCTTGGGAGTATGTAATTACTCCCGTCAATTCATCAAAAACTACACTGACTTGTCAAAGCCTTTAACCCGCCTTCTTCAGAAAGACACCCTGTTCGTTTGAGATGGCACCCACAACGAAGCTGTGACTTCCTTTAAAAACCTGCTACGCGAGGCACCCTGCCTGGTATACCCCAACAAAGACAAGATGTTCTTTTTGGAAATCGTTTTTTCAGAGCACTGCCTTCGGGAATGTACCAAATATGACCAAGACAAACGTGCTTACGCGAGCAAAACACTCAACCCTGCTGAACACAAGTACTCAGACTGCAAAAAAGCACTGCTGTCTGGGCGGTCAAACACTTCACCAATTATATACCAGCAGCATACCACCCTGCATACCACTGCTGGCTTGCTTCTGAAGCTAAGCAGGGTTGGTCCTGGTCAGTCCCTGGATGGGAGACCAGATGCTGCTGGAAGTGGTGTTGGAGGGCCAGTAGGAGGCACTCTTTCCTCTGGTCTAAAAAATATCCCAATGCCCCAGGGCAGTGATTGGGGACACTGCCCTGTGTAGGGTGCCGTCTTTCGGATGGGACGTTAAACGGGTGTCCTGACTGTCTGAGGTCATTAAAGATCCCATGGCACTTATCGTAAGAGTAGGGGTGTTAACCCCGGTGTCCTGGCTAAATTCCCAATCTGGCCCTCAAACCATCATGGTCACCTAATAATCCCCAGTTTACAATTGGCTCATTCATCCCCCTCCTCTCCCCTGTAACTATTCCCCAGGTCGTTGCTGCAAATGAGAACGTGTTCTCAGTCAACTTACCTGGTAAAATAACGATAAAAAAATAAAAATAAAAATGTCAGCTGACAAAAAGGTGATCCTGGAAACGTGTCACTAGCCGGTGACCTTTTTGAAAAGCCAATGAATCCGTGAGGGTGCTGTACACAACCGCAGAATAGCAGCTTGGCTTATGACGCTGCAGAGCCAAGATGTAGTAGTCAACTACGGAAAAAAAATTAAAACCTGCCTTTGAGCGGGGCTTTGGCGGTGTGTCAACGCTGTGGTGACGATGAAACCGACTTCACACCAGACTTCGCCTAGATGCAGAGAACGTGTACCGGCAACACATTCCACCTGCGGTGCATTTGAGTTGGGCCAGGGCTGACTGGACCACCCAGGCAGTTAACCTCTCTTGGGTAGGGGGCAGTATTTTCACCTCCGGATGAAAAGCGTGCCCAAAGTAAACTGCCTGTTACTCAGGCCCAAAAGCTAGGATATGCATATAATTGGTAGGTTTGGATAGAAAACACTCTAAATGTCTGTGAGTATAACAGAACTGATATGGCAGGCAAAACCCCGAGGACAAACCATACAGGGGGAAAAAAATGGAGGTCATAGGATTTTCCAAATGGTTTCTATGGGATACCCTTATTATTAGGAACCTGGTTGCAGTTCCTATGGCTTCCACTAGATATCAACAGTCTTTAGAAATGGTTTGATGTTTTTCTTTTGAGAAATGAAGAAGTAGTCCTATTCATTCTAAGTGTCACTCCAGGTGGACTCCACTGTTTTGGTGCGCGTGAACTGGAGCACGCTTCACGTTGTTTTTATCCGGTAGTAGAAACAGTTTATCCCGTCTTAAATTGTAATTGATTAATTATGTTTTAGGGTACCTGAGGTTGGATTAGGAATGTTGTTTGAAATGTTTGGACCAAGTTTACAGGTAACTTATTAGATACTTTGTAGGCATGTTGGGCGAGTTGAAACCAGTGTATTTCTGAATCAAACGCGCCAAATAAATTGACATTTTTGGGACATAAAGAAGGACATTATCGAACAAAAGGACCATTTGTGATATTTCTGGAACATTTTCGAGTGCCAACAGAAGAAGATATTCAAAGGTAAGGCATTAATTATATCGCTTTTTCTGACTTATGTGGTGCACCTGCCTGGTTGAAATATGATTTTCATGTGTTTGTATCTGGGGCGCTGTCCTCAGATAATCGCATGGTTTGCTTTCGCCATAAAGCCTTTTTGAAATCTGACACAGCGGCTGGATTAACAAGAAGTTAAACATTATTTTGATGTATAACACATATATTTTCAAGAACGTTAAATATTTGAATTTGATATTTTTGAAGTTTGCGCTCTGCAATTTCACCGGATGTTGGGATGCTACCATCCCATCTGCCCATAAGAAGTTAACCACGCACAGCTAGACATTGCCCATATATTGGCCCCACTCTGCCATTGCCTTCAAACCATCACTACCTCGAAGAGAACGTGTGTCTTGGCATGCCGATGGCATTTGTGGATGGTTGTTCTTACCGTAATCTAGGCCACCTACAAGATGGTGTGGGATTGGTATGGCACAACAATATTCTGTGCAAACCGCTTCAATTTCAGCTAGGCAACAAGACCAGACAGTTTGCAGAACGACAGTGAAACGGCGGTGAAACACGACTTGTCAGAACTGGCGATCTATACCAACTCAAACTACGCCAGACTCACCTTCTTGTGCCACTTGCCGTTTTGGAAACAAAAGTACATGACTACTTCAAGTGACAAAGAAGTGAAAAACAAAGAGCTCATTCTAGCTTCCGATGATCTCATAACCAAACAAGTCAAGGGAAACTCCAAATCACCTGGTCATGACAAACTTGGCAACGACCATACCGTGAGTATGGCGAAATCTGGTACAATTCATGGGCACCCCTTGGGTGTTAGGTGCTCAAGACGCAATGATCACCGAGGCGGCCATGGTGTCTGCGGTAATGCGTAGCCATGTAGCACCACGGGAAACATCTTCGCATGAACATAATGTGTTGCTAACTCATTCATTCCTGAATTGTTACCTGGTAGCAATGCAACACCAAGATGTCGCTGTCCACGGTTTCTCCTGGCTTTCCTGTTTGTTCCTGTCAATCACCCAGTTTCCAAATGTCACGTTCCTGACCTTATTTCCTTTGTTTAGTCTTTGTTTAGTTGGTCAGGACGTGAGCTGGGTGGGTGTAGTCTATGTTTTGTGTTTCTATGTTGGGTTTGTTGTTTGGCCTAATATGGTTCTCAATCAGAGGCAGGTGTTTTGCATTGTCTCTGATTGGGAACCAGTGCAAGCCTGTTTGCACTGTTGGTTTGTGGGTGATTGTTTCCTGTCTTTGTGTTCTGCACCAGATAGGACTGTTTTCGGGTTTTCACATTTATTGCTTTGTTGCTTGTAGTGTTCACGTTCTTATTCTTTATTAAATCATGTTGAACACTAGCCACGCTGCGTTTTGGTCCTCTCCTTCATCCCAGGAAGAAAGCCGTTACACCAAACTGGTTTTGGCAGGCTCACGCAACTTAACAGCACCTCACATTTGTAGATGACCTACTGGTTTATGTTTCAGAAACTGACGCCACTCGAAGGTGGGTGGGTCCTAAAACACAGAGGGGGATAATGATAGCTCATGCCCACGACGAGCCATGTGGAGGCAATAAGGGTGTCAGGCTACATGTGAAACATTGGAACAGGTGGCCCACTGGTCTCACATTGAACAAGACATGGCACAATACGTGAGGGGATGTCTAGTTTGATGCCAGTTTCAACCCTCCAAGCCACTTCACAGAGCACCCATGTGTCTTACGCCTGGAGCTTGATCCAGATCGACTGGGTTGGTCCAGTTGCCAGGTCGGCCAGAGGCAACAAATATATCCTCACAGTGACTTGCGCATTCACAAAGTGGGTGGAGTGCATGCCCGCAACCAATGACACAGCGGAAACCACGGCCGTTCTTTTGCTCAACCACGTTTTCAGTCGTTTCGGCCTGCCCGGAGAAACCGTGGACAGTGACAGAAGAACCCAACTTTCGGCAGCTGTAAGGACCGAACTGTGTTGGCTCTTGGGAGTCATAGGTAAACTCCACATCACATATCACCCTTGGAACTCCGGCAGGGTAGAAAGGTGCAACTAAACAAAAAAAAAAAAATCCTGACACTTCCACTGCATCTCCTGTACCAACTGGGAGATGTCGCCGTAGCCACCGCCTACACGTCTCATCAATACGTGAAGTACTTGCAAACCCACCTCCAGACTACCTTTGTGTACACTCAAGGAAAGTTGGAAAGAAGTGCAGAAGGTGACGAGACCCATTACGACAAAAAGGCCTCACACCAGGTGGTCGGGGATAAGGTGTGGTACTACATACTGTATACACCAAACCCGCGGGCGTCGCAACAAAGTTCCTGCCCCACTAGACGGGGCCAAACGAGATTGGGGTGAAACTGTCACCTGTAGCTTATCAAATCAGAATCAGCAAAACACTACTTTAAAGTGGATCCCCAGGAACTAAATCAAGTTGAACACTCCCTCTGGGAATAGAAAGGGTGCAAGCCTGCACCGAATAGACAGAAACCTAGCAAGTCAGAGGTACTAAGAAAATTCTTAAGTATCCTCAGCTGATCCCTTTCAGGAGATCAGTACGTTTCACCTAACATCTTTTCTTCTCTTCCCAGCTACAAGATATGTTCGTTGTCTCTGTTGATATTGTTCAGCGCTGTGCTGTTCAAAATAGGAAAATCAGCAACATTTTCTGTGTCAAAACATTTTGGTTTACAAACCAAATAACTGAAATAATCAAACAATATCTCAGATTATGCGTTTCTGTAGGACGGAGTTCCTTTGGCTAACTAACCCAGCAAATGTAATCACGAGCGGACCCCTACGGGATTGATCCAGGACTCCTTATAACTAACTGCAGAGTACACACACAGAGGGTGTACGTCCGCCAAGATGCAGAGAACGTGTACCGCCAACACATTCCACCTGTGGCGCATTTGAGTTGGGCCGGGGCTGACTGGACCATCCCAGGCAGTTAAGCACGCCCAGCTAGACACTGCCCATATATTGGCCCAACTCTAAAAGTTCACAGTCATCTAGTCAGAACTAGCAGAGCCCATGTGAGAAAATATACACAAGCTAATAGTGTAATTATAGAATGCTAGTAGATGTATATTAAGAAGCAAAGTGACAACTGCATCGTTGTCATCAACATTGTTGCTTATGCTGCATTGACCACGCAAATGTCTCGTGGTCGAGGCAAAACAAATGCGTTCATTGAGTGACGGGAGCCGGGGCTAGGTCTGTGTGGAAAGTGGCATTGAGAGAGAGAGTGGCGAGAGATGATTCAAGTAGCGAAGTAAACTATAAAAATGGACGTTACACACTGCGTGTCACATTTAACAAACAAAACATACAAATACCGTTATATACCGTTAAAAATACCGTTAAAGGTAAAGTAAAAACCCATACCGGTCCGTGCATCAATACAGGTATACCGCCCAGCCCTAAGAATATCTATAGATTGAAAACGGTTCTAAATGTAGGATTTTGGCGCGACAGTACCCATGTGAAAATTGCCACAACCTCAGCAGGAAAATAATCCAGATTTCTATCTCAACCCTTAGCTGTTAATGTGTACTAATACCAAAGACGTTCACTACCTCTTGTTAGGCGTGTATATGGAAGGCCAAGTCAAGTGCAGGAGAGCGGAGTATAATAAACAGGCACACTTTAATACCGGTCAATAAACGACAGCACATCAAACATACTAGTGCCATAAAAACACCGTCTAATACAAAAGTGCAGCGCCTGACAAAATGTCCACGTAACAATAAACAATTACACACAAAGACGTGATGGGAAACAGAGGACTAAATACATGTAGATTGATTGGGGAATGAAAACCAGGTGTGTATGGAACAAGACAAAACAAATGGACATATGAAAAATGGAGCGGCGAATGCCGGTGACGTCGATCGCCGAACGCTGCCCGAACAAGGAGAGGAGCCGACTTCGGCGGAAGTCGTG
Source organism: Salvelinus fontinalis (assembly GCF_029448725.1). Classification (NCBI taxonomy): domain Eukaryota; kingdom Metazoa; phylum Chordata; class Actinopteri; order Salmoniformes; family Salmonidae; genus Salvelinus; species Salvelinus fontinalis. The sequence goes on along the minus strand of NC_074696.1, from coordinate 45,138,025 downwards.
ACACCTCTGTCCTAGCAAATTGTTCGTCAGGGATAACACTGAGCGTATTTGTGGTCTTAAGCCTATCACCAGCGAAGAACGCTGTAGAGCCAAACTAACAATAAGGGATGGGGTCACCACCACACAAGGGTTGTTGTAGGGAATCGATGGTTGGTTAACACCCCGTTTGCGTCCGCCACTATGACTTATGAACACCATGACGCGTTTGCTAAGCATTCTCTTGAGCTACCACGAGCCATTCAAAACCAAATCCAGTATGAGGGACCAATGACTGTTGATCTTAGTGTACTGGATGAGGCACTTTTAGTGTATCCGACTGACTACAACCCAAAAGATTGGTCTGTCACCCGCTCTTGGACGGTGCCGGACAGTATCCTGACTGTTACCATGATCCTTAGTCTAATTTCCCTTGGTGTGTGCACCTACTACGTACACACGCGCAATTGAAGACCTAATGAGGTCTTATACTAGGATCACCTGTGGGACGGAAGTGATCCCGATTTTTGGAAAGTTGGCAATAGATCCTGAAACCCGGGGGTCCATCCACAGGGGGTCCATCCACAGCAACCCCAGCCTCCTCTCCTGAATTCGCTAGGTCAGCACCGTAATGTCCCCTGTTTCCACATGCCTTAACCTCTCTTGGGCACGTGAGACGGTAGCGTCCCACCACTTCAACAGCCAGTGAAACTGCTGGGCGCCAAATTCAAATACAGAAATACTCATTATAAAAATTCTGAAAACAAAACATATTTTACATAGGTCGTGAATCCAACCACGGTGTCAGATTTTAAAAATGCTTTACGGCGAAAGCATACATTACGATTATGAGAACATAGCCCACAAGACAAATCATTACATACAGTAGCCAGCCAGATAGAACAGTTACATAATTTAGAAATAGAGATAAAATTAATCCCTTACCTTTGATGATATTCATATGGTTGCACTGAGCAGACATTCATTTACTCAATAAATGTTCCTCTTGTTCGATAAAGTCTCTTTATACCCAAAAACCTCCCTTTTGTTCGCGTTTTCTTCAGTAATCCACATGGTGAAACACAGTCAAAACAGGAAGACAAAAAAATCCAAATTGTTTCCGTAAAGTTTATAGAAACATGTCAAACGATGTTTATATTCAAACCTCAGGTTGTTTTTAGCCTAAATAATCGATAATATTTCAACCGGACAATAACGTAGTCAATATAAAATGCAAACAAGAAGCGCACTCTCTCGGTCTTGCGCACGAAAAAGCTCCGTGAAACTTTAGGGTCCACTCATTCAGACTGCTCTTACTTCCTAATTTTTCGGAATACAAGACTGAAACACAATCTAAAGACTGTTGGCATCTAGTGGAAGGCATAGAAACTGCAAGTTGAGTCCTAAGTCAAGGGATACTGTAATGGCATTGAATAGAAAACAACAAACCCCCAAAAAAATGGATTTTTCTCAGGTTTTTGCCTGCCAAATCAGTTCTGTTAAACTCACAGACACTATTTTAACAGTTTTGGAAACTTTAGAGTGTTTTCTATCCAAATCTACCAGTTATATTCATATCATATCTTCTGGGCCCAAGAAACAGGCCGTTTAATTTAGGCATGCATTTCATCCAAAATTCCGAATGCAAAATTCCCTACCCCGGAGAAGTTAACTACCCACCTTCAAGTAGGATCGCCCTAAATATGACATTAGAGACAATGCCATGATAGAGTAATTTAGCCAAGACCTTGGATGTATATAGAACATAGTCCAAGTTAGATGATTAAGGTGTCGTAGCTAAATTTTGTATATCTTTTGATTCATTTTTGTTTCATTTCCTTTGACACTTAGGAAGTGAGAGAGCCGTAAACAAGTTCCCCATACAACCACCAGTAAGTAACACAACAACGCTCATTTGGGGAAGAAACGTAATAATGTGTTGCCTGAGTGTTGTGTGTTATTAACCTCTCTGGTTCAAGTGGGACGCTAGCGTTCCACCTCGACAACAGCCAGTGAAATTGGCAGGGGAAATTTGGCAGGGAGACAAATTCAAAACAGAAATCCCATAATTAAAATTCCTCAAACATACAAGTATTATCCACCATTTTAAAGATAAACTTCTTGAAAATCCAACCACAGTGTCCGATTTCAAAAAGGCTTTACTGCGAAAGCATACCATGCGATTATGTTAGGTCAGCACCTAGTCACAGAACCATACAGCCATTTTTCCAGCCAAAGAGAGGATTCACAAAAAGCAGAAATAAAGATAAAATGAATCACTAACATTTGATGATCTTCATCAGATGGCAATCATAGTACTTCATGTTACACAATACATGTATGTTTTGTTCAATAAAGTTCATATTTATATCCAAAAATCTCAATTTACATTGGCGCGTTATGGTCAGAAATGCATTGTCTCAAACAAACATCCGGTGAAAGTGCAGAGAGCCACATCAAATTACAGAAATACTCATCATAAACATTGATAAACGATACAAGTGTTATTCATGGAAATAAAGATGAACTTCTCCTTAATGCAACCGCTGTGTCAGATTTAAAAAAGGCTTTACGGTGAAAGAACACTTTGCGATTATGTTAGGTCTGCACCTAGCCACAGAAACCCATACAGCCATTTTACAGCCAGGGAGAGTGTCACAAAAGTACGAAATAGCATTAAAATTTATCACTTACCTTTGATGATCTTCATCTGGTGGCACTTCCAGGTCTCCATGTTAGACAATAATTGTTTGTTTTGTTCGATAATGTCCCTCTTTATGACCAAATACCTCCTTTTTGTTCGCGCGCTTTGTCCAGTAATAAAAGGCGCGTGCACTAATTCCAGAGGAAAGTTTTTAAAAGGTACAATAAAAGTTAGTAGAAACATGCCAAACGATGTTTAAAATCAATCCTCCGGTTGTTTTTGTCATAATTTATCAATAATATTTAAACCGGGCAAAAGCTTCGTCAATAGGAAAGGAGAAACAAGAAAAGCGCGTTCCCGATCAGGGCGCATGGCTGATGAATGGAAATTTCCACTGGCCACTGATTGAATGTTCTGTATCTCCCTCATTTTTCAGAGTAAAAGCCTGAAACAATGCCTAAAGACTGGCCACATGTACAGGAAGAAACAGATCTCGTGAACTAAATCTTTGTATGGTGGATAGGCTTACAATGGAAAAACAGCCTTCAAAATAATAGTACTTCCTGGTTGGATTTTCCTTGGGTTTTCGTCTACCATATCAGTTCTGTTATACTCACAGACATTATTTTAACCGTTTTGGAAACTTTGGAGTGTTTTCTATCCAAATGTACTAATTATATGCATATCCTATCTTCTGGGCCTGAGTAGTAGGCAGTTTAATTTGGGCACGCTTTTCATCCAAAATTCCGATTGCTGCCCCCTACCCTAGTGAAGTTAACGTCAGCCTTAGTTACTGCCTAGATCCACTAGCCAGGACAACCGGACGACGGGCCAGAACGCAGAGCCACAGCCGGACCTCCTCTGTCCATTGTGGTAGTGGTCTGCAGCTTGCAGGCATCCTACCAGGTTAAACCCGCAAGGGGGGACTGCTACGATGAACCACAGGGTACCCTTGTGACCCGAGGGTATAAAACATGTGAGTGAAGAATTTACATATCAGACTAAGTTTACTACACGCTGCAGTAAAGGTTTATGACTAGTTGTGACCCCGAAACGCAACACAAGGTTGAAGACAAAGTAAAATCTCTGAACATTCAAGTTTATGGTGGAGTACCTATTCTAAGTACTGTATCTAGGAAGGTGAACTTAAGCAGGACCCTCTGGCTATTATTTTCAAGTCACCGGGTGTCTACACGTCCCTCCTACCCATGCTGGTAGCGTCGACACGGCTGATTAGCCGTCCTGTGAAGACCACTCACAGAACAAGTGCAAGGAAACAGACGACTAAGAGAAAGGACATTGTGACATTGTGTGGACAGAGACTTACACCTGAAGACGAAAGAACAAGGCGCGGGCCAAAACTTTCCCACTAAGCAGAACTCTCGGCCCACGAATAGATACCCAATGGAGACCTTCAACACGTAAATACATGCATTACACTTTTTACCCATAGGAGCGGCAGTTCGGGGGCAAGGTCTTAGGGCTATAACTAAGCATAGTTTACAAATGTATCCAAGTGTTGAATCTCTTTAAATCTCCATCTTGTGCAACACGTGTCATATTGTCTTGGGTCACTTGGTATCTGTTGTCATTGTATTAAATTCTAGTCAATAGCCTAGACTGTTTGTGTATGTGTATCTTATGTTATTATTTAGCTTGTTAGTAAATAAATCATCAACTCAATTTGTGTGGTAAGGAATGATTAGTGAGACTCGGGTTTGTGCAGATTTACAAATTACGCGACGTTCAGAATGAGACTAATGAGGAAATTAATAAATTAGTGAGTGCTATGAAATCAATATTCTGATATACTTTGAGTTAAATCGGGAAACAGTAACTCATTCAACAAACTTTTCCCGTGGTGCCTCAGGTTACCGAGTTAATGGTTACCTGATAAATTTAATCACGTAATTATAAACATAGTTAATTATTTGATAAATAGCATGTCATCACATTAATGATAATACTTCACGACACTTGGCACACCTGTATTTGGGGAGGTTCTCCCATTTTTCTCTGCAGATCCTCTCAAGCGCTGTCAGGTTGGATGGGGAGCATCGCTACACAGCTATTTTCAGGTCTCTCCAGAGATGTTCGATCGGGTTCAAGTCTGGGCTCTGGCTGGACCACTCAAGGACATTCAGAGACTTGTCCCAAAGCCACTCCTGCGTTGTCTTGGCTGTGTGCTTAGGGTCATTGTCCTGTTGAAAGGTGAACTTGCCCCAGTCTAAGGTCCTGAGTGCTCTGGAGCAGGTTTTCATCAAGGATCTCTTTGTACTTTGCTCCGTTCATCTTTCCCTCGATCCTGACTAGTCTCCCAGTCCCTGCCGCTGCAAAACATCCCCACAGCATGATGCTGCCACCACCATGCTTCACCATGGGGATGGTGCCAGGTTTCCTCCAGGCCAGAGATTCTCGTTTCTCATAGTCTGAGAGTCCTTTAGGTGACTCCAAGCGGGCTGTCCAAGCGGTCTGTCATGTGCCTTTTACTGAGGAGTGGCTTCCGTCTGGCCATTCTATCATAAAGGCCTGATTGGTTGAGTGCTGCAGAGATGGTTGTCCTACTGAAAGGTTCTCCCATCTCCAGAGAGGAATTCTGGAGCTCTGTCAGAGTGACCATCGGGTCTTGGTCACCTCCCTGACCAAGATCCTTATCCCTCGATTGCTCAGTTTGGCCGGGCTGCCAGCTCTAGGAAGAGTCTTCCATTGATGGAGGCCACTGTGTTCTAGGGGACCTTCAATGCTGCATAAATGTTTTGTTACCCTTCCCCAGATCTGTGCGTCGACACAATCCTGTCTCGGGAGCTCTACAGACAATTCCTTCGACCTCCTGGCTTAGTCTTGCATTGTCAACTGTGGGACCTCATATAGATAGGTATGTGCCTTCCATGTCCAATCAATTGAATTTACCACAGGTGGACTTCATTCAAGTTGAAGAAACAGCTCAAGGATGATAAATGGAAATGATGCACTTGAGCTCAATTTCAAATCTCATAGCAAAGGGTCTGAATACTTATATATATATATATAAGGTATTTCTGTTTTTGTGATTTGATACATTTGCAAACATTTCTAAAAACCTGTTTTCACTTTGTCATTTTGGGGTATTGTATGTAGATTGATGAGGAAAACAATTTACTTTATTTTTTAATTACATTTTTTTTTTGTTTTTTTTTTCTATTATAGAATAAGACATAACAAAATGTGGACAAAGGGAAGGGGTCTGAATATTTTCCACATGCACTGAATCTAATCAGATAAACTCTTTCAGACAAGTAGCCTCCCACTGGACACACCAAGTCCTTTCAATTTGGGTAATTTTGAAATATTTGGTTGAAAATTTGATCAATGATATTACAACCTATATTCCCCCCACTCAAAAAGACAGCCAAAAGTTTGTTGAATTTCCAATGTGCTATCACTATGCTTTCATCCATCTGAAAGCACAACCCAATTTTTGGTTTAGTTGTCTATCACTGCGCTTGCAACTATTTAAAATCACAACAAAGTTCAATGTCCGATATTTTGCTTATTTATACAATAGATTAATGTGGTATTACTGTGCTTCATCTAATAGCAGAACCACATGGCCTGGATTGCAGTTCAGATTACATTAAAAGTAGGCAACATGGTGGAAGTGATCAATGCCGTTGGAGATTCTGCACAGATTATCACAACAATTGTGAAGATCTCCACAGACCTGCAATTACCTACGCATGATATGTTGAACACGCAAGCTTTATTAAGATTATACAAGAAGACATTTATACACAACCAAATATCAACATTTGAAGGACATTTATATTTAGTTTGGATAGTTCCATCTGTGTCACTGACCCAGTCTGGCTTTAATTCCAGTTTGTCTACAAATTAGTAATTGATCTGTTGGATTCACATCTATATCTCAACCCCAAATCTACATTAAATTATAGGAGTAAATCAAATCAAACTTTAAAAATGCACTTTAAATAAAGTTTGATTTGATTTAGTCACATTGTTTAACTTACATTTTTGGTTGAAATGGAGATGTAAATCTAACATATTAATTATTAATTTGTAAACAAACTGGAATTAGGTCAGTGGCACAGATGGAACTATCCAAGTAGAAGATGCATCGCCTTCAAATGTTGATATTTGGTTGGGTTGACAACCAAACACAATTCAATATCATTACATTTGAATTCAATCAGAGCTTGAAACCCTAGGCCTGTGTATTATCTATTTTTAGTTGAGTCCAGGGATGAATTGAAACAATAGCTGTTGACTATGAAAAAGATGTATAGGCCTAAATAGTATCATTGACGCTATGAGTGATAAAGTATGGTCACATTTCATTTGCTCTGTTAAACCAACCCTTTGGAATTACATTGATGATAGCACATTGGTAATAGTCAGTGAGAAATATCATACGCAGGGCTGGGCTTGTTTAAAACCTGTTATGGCTGAAAGGGAAAGTATTGAGTAGCCAGATAAAAGATGCCCATTTCAAACGGCCTCGTACTCAATTCTTGCTCGTACAATATGCATATTATTATTACTATTGGATAGAAAACACTCTCTAGTTTCTAAAACCGTTTGAATTATTTCTCTGAGTGAAACAGAACTCCTTCTGCAGCACTTTTCCTGACCAGGAAGTGGAATGTCAGAAATCGATGCTCTGTTCAACTTCTTGCCTATACATGGGCATAAGACGTAAGAGCCTACGTACATTTCATACACCTTCCCCTGGTTGGTCAAGAGGTGGTGAGAGAAACAAAATTGTGTTTATCTTGGTCTAAGGTGGAATAAAAGCTCTTTCTTTGACGTGACCGTCCACTTCCTGTTTCTGGAGCGCGCAAAGGGGACATGGATTTGGCTATTTTTTTGCTGTCGTTATGAATGACTAACTTCTCCGTCTTAGATTTTATTTGATACATGTGTCCATATCATCGTAAAGTATGTTTTTTCAATATAGTTTAATCAGATTATTGAAATTTTTTCGGGAGTTTTGCCATGTTCCGTTCTCTGACTTTGTTGACGTTGGAGAGATATGTAGCACTTGGCAAGTGCCCATGCTAAATGAAGAGGGGAATTTGCCGTTCCAGTTCAAAACAACGACTGTTCTGGACAAAGAACACCTTGTCCAACATTCTGACGGAAGATCACCAAAAGTAAGAAACATTTTATGATGCTATTTCTAATATCTGTCATGCATGTGAACTGGTCATGGGGGCCCAAGTGTTTCTGGCTATTGTGGCTACGCTAATATAGCGCTACATTTTGTTTTCGCTGTAAAACATTTCATAAATCGGAAATATTGTCTGGAATCACAAGATGCCTGTCTTTCAATTGCTGTACACTATGTATTTTTCAGAAATGTTTTATGATGAGTAATTAGGTATTTGTTGTTGGTGTCTGTAAATATTATGGCTGCTTTCGGTGCAATTTCTGATTGTAGCTGAAATGTAAACTATGATTTATACCTGAAATATGCAAATTTTTCGAACAAAACATATGCTATACAATAAATATGTTATCAGACTGTCATCTGATGAAGTTGTTTCTTGGTTAGTGGCTATTTATTTCTTTATTTGGTCGAATTTGTGATAGCTAGTGATGGTGTAAGAAACTGATGGAGTTAGAAAAGTGGTGTCTTTTGCTAACGTGGTTAGCTAATAGATTTACATATTTTGTCTTCCCTGTAAAACATTTTAAAAATCGGACATGTTGGCTTGATTCACAAGACGTGTACCTTTCATATGCTGTATTGGACTTGTTAATGTGTGAAAGTTAAATATTTAAAAAAAATATCTTTTGAATTTCGCACCCTGCACTTGAGCTGGATGTTGTCATAAGTGTACCGGTGTCGGGCTGCACCCCAAACAGGTTAAAACCCTGGATGGGAGACCAAAGGGTAGCTGTAGTTAAATACATTTTCCAGTAGGAGGTGATGCCCCACTTATATTTTTGTTTTCTGATAGTGGAAATAAAGTTGAAGATCTGATATTGTTTTAAAGGTACAAATTCAACATATTTTATACAAGGTTTGTCTATGTCAATATTTGGTTACCATGATGACATAATCCTGTGGTTGAAATTTCACCTTCAAAACAACAGTTTACTTTGATTTACTTTTTTTTCAAATCAAATGCATTTTCCATGTAGATTCAATATGTCAATACTTTTCTTTGACAAATTATGTTGAAACAATGTTGACTTAACCAGTTTGTGACCAGAGGGCTAAGCACTTCAATAGCAGAAGAATATAAACTAACAAAAAAATGTCAATGACCATACATGTTTTCTTTTCAAAACCCGAGGAACAATATACTCTAATAAAAAAAGTTAAATCTTTCCCATTAGGCATCCTCTTTTACCCCTAGACCTATATAGCCTACCTCTACCTAATAAGGGTATCCTTATTATCTTGAACACTTCCTTAATCCAAAACTGAACATTCTAGACCTATAGGCCATTATGTAAATCATATTTCAGTAGTAACCATAGATGCCTACCATATAGTTTTTCATTAACATTATACAGTTACACTATAAGTAGGAAATAATAAATAGTTGATGTGGGTCCTATGTGAAACTATTACATGTTTTATATATTTGTCAAAATGATGTCAGGAAATTATTTGATGACAAATGTAATAACAACAATAGTAATAATTATGTAGCCAGTGATGTAGTGGTAAAAAAAAAAAAACATGTAGGTAAACTGATCGCAGGTTGAGGTGAAAAAAGTAAAGCTTCCTACACTTTCAATGCATTTTACACTGAATGTGTGTAAACTGCATTTACCCTCCACTACACAGCTGCATGTAACTGTTTAAAATATTAATTCACACTGAAAGGATATAGCCTACTGAGCTACACATTTCTCAAGACTAATTTATATCATTAGGCCTGCCAATGGACAAAATTGCACGCATAACTCATGAAAGTGTGCTTGGAAATCGATCAGACAATAGCCTATCCAGAATGATCTTATCATATCCGAGGGGAATTGAATTTATTTGTGCCAATTTATATTATTTACCTAGGCTATGGGCTACCATTTATTTATTCCACTTTCTAGGATTGTATAAGAAATATCACACTTGTGTACAGGATAAAGAACGTTGAAAATATGCTCCCATTCACCATAATACAATATGAAAGGTTATGAAGAACTAAAATACGTTATGAATTAATAACTATTAAAGCAAAATAGGCCTGTAGCCTATTATAGTCTGGCAATCAAATGTCTATGATAAAAAATGTATGTATATGCTTGTTTGCATAAAAGTGTGTGTGAATCTCACATACCATGTTGTGATGGGATGTCAGTTTGCAACTCTTCTTCTTCCGACTTGAGATGTTGTGGTTTCGCTTGCTTGCGGCGGGACATGTTGTCCGTTATCAGCTAGTTGCGTTGCTGCATTTGCCGATACAGCAGCAAACAAATAGAACCCGTCAGAGAAAGTTGGGCCAGTGAAATAAGGTATAGCATATTAGCTGATTTGACCCATGTGCAGATTGCGCATGTCGGTGTAATTATGATGGAGGATAATGCTTAACCACTCTTGGTAGCTTTCGATTGGCTAAGGTCCAACAGACCCACACTAGATATGGAAATGAGGGATGGGTCTCATATTTACACTATACTTTGCTTCTCATTCATCTGTCTTTTGACACGGTCCACCCTACAACAGTGATGGACATTAGGCTACGTGTGAACAGTTCTCCAACAGTTGGTTTTGTTTACTTTTGTAAATACATTTTTTCCTTCCGTTTTTACTGTAGCCTACATTTTCCCCCAACGCTTATTTGAGTTTAAGTACGTCACATCGTTCTCACGAGCCCTTTCTTTTGATTTTCTCCACTTCCATTCCTGTTTTTGTCACATTTGACAAATTATTGTGGAAATCTACACATGGACAAGAAAGTCCTAGTTGGAAAAGTCTTGCCCAGTGCCTTTATCCTCATGGTCTTCTACTTATCATGAAGCTGAGTGGAGGAGGAGGACAGTTAAAAAAAATATGAAGAAAGCAAGAGTCCGGTTCAGCTGCCCAAACAAATGCCACTGGCCATGGTCAAATACCTACCTTTGTTTTTGTGCGTAAAATTCTTGCGTAAAAGTAATGTTCCAATTCGCAGACCGACTGCGAATCTCAAAGCAATTGTCTTTCCGAGGAGCGGGTTCTTGGTTTTGCTTGCCTGCAGGTGCACTTTAGAAGCCCCCGCCTCTAGTCCATTATGAGAAGCCCTCTAGTCAAATGTTATAGGCTAGAGGGATGCCACAGAAGGTGTTGGGACCGTTTCTTCAGTCCCAGCAACCTCCCACGGCTGCTTATGGAGCCATTTTACATGGTTGATAAGTTGTTTTCTCAAACAATCAAAGTGAGTGTAACTAAAAAATAGCCTATATATAATGAAATTACATTTTGAGGTTTGATGTCTTATTAAGAATACACTGTATTAAGAGTTGTGTGGATATAATTCACAAATCATTCCCTCTCTGAGATAATAAATGTATCAAAATGGGTCTCGTTGTCCATGGCTGTGGCCCTCTAATCAGCTATTGTTCAAAAGGCTGTAATTATGGTATTAAAAGATGTGGCCTGCCTGGAAATGGCAGAATCAGCTGTTAATAATTGCAAGTAGGCCTACTACACAACAGGCTTGTAATGCTTGCCTTGTCTCCCATTCCCCTAGTATAGATTCCCCACTCCATGAGGAATGTAATGTATTTTTGACCTATCAGCTTTCTACAGACTTATGATGAAAAGCCAGAGTGGTTGAGAGCTCTCTTATATCACAACTTTGATGTAATATTGATTATTTATCACTAGCTTAGCACACAAAACGAACTACTTGACCACTATCATGTACAACCACAATGCTGGAACACCGATCTCCTGCTTCTGCAAAGAAAATTATGTTTTGAAACCGTTTGTATGATTTAATATCAGTATACCAAAGAGAAGCACAATAACTTACAGTACAGACACAGGTCAGCCTACTTAAGTTGAATGTATGAACCTACTTAGCATAAGTAAGTAAGTCAATCCAATAGGATAGTACATGCATGCTATAACGCGAAAGTGCATGAGCTCCAATAGACGGAGGGGTTTAGGGAATTGTTTCTCTCCCAGGTACCAGTGAGATTTGTGTTCCATTCTACCTTCGGATTTTTTGGGGGAAACAATATCAGTTACTATAGATTGTTTTAACACCACAGAGCACAGTCTGACTCTCAATCCTGGTAAGTGCATGCAGAAAACATACATTTTCCAAAAGATGTTGTGATAGATTCAACAATCAAATCCAATTGTATTTGTCACATTCGCCCGAATTCAACAGGTGTAGACCTTACAGTGAAATGCTTACTTACAAGCCCTTAACCAACAATGCAGTTTTAAGAAAAACAAGTGTTAAGTAAAACATAGATAAGTAAAAAATAATAGTAACAAATAATTAAAGAGCAGCAGTAAAATAACAATAGCGAGGCTATTTACAGGGGGTACCGGTACAGAGTCAATGTGCGGAGACACCGGTTAGTCGATGAAATTGAGGTAATATGTACATGTAGGTAGAGTTAAAGTGACTATGCATAGATAATTAACAGAGAGTAGCAGCAGCTTAAGGGGGGGGGGGGGGAAACAATGTAAACAGTCCGGGTAGCCATTTTATTAACTGTTCAGGAGTCTTGTGGCTTGGGGGTAGAAGCTGTTAAGAAGTCTTTTGGACCTAGACTTGGCGCTCCGGTACCACTTGCGGTAGCTGAGAAAACAGTCTATGATTAGGGTGTCTGGAATCATGGTAAAGTATGTGTATAGAAAACATGTTTACTGCATTTTGTCTGTGCCACTAAAGTCTCAATGAAAAAATAAGCTTGTCTCAAGGTAAACAACATATTGGAGGCCAGTGCACAAGTGTGCATATTGAAGTACTTCAAGTGGCATGCTTTTGTGTGTATTGATTACAGTACAGTGTAATGTAATACTGGCCAAATGGATGAGCAGATTTTGCCCCCTCCTGTTAGGATATGTCAGCTGAGGAATGGGTGTACTACGTGGGTTTGGTGACTTATAATGAAGATATGACATCCTGTTACACCTGACCCTGTCCGTGCTCAAAGACAGTAAGACAGCAACAGCAAAATCCTAAGATTTGCATTTTGGGTTAGATGACAAATGACTGAGGCCAGCAGGTCTGGTGGGGGCTGCACAAGGAAGAAAAGTGCCTGAAATGATTTTAGGACACTTTTAACTCCATTTTTAGAGACAGACCCATTACTCTGCCGTTGAGCAACATCTTAGATGTTTTGCAATTTAACACATAGGGAACACCTTACATTAACTGGCGCCTGTATAGTAACTGTGTAATTACTATTGCAACAACATTACATAAACATGTTACATAACAAATTGCTACTATTAACAGTAAGATTATTTGAAAATATAATTCTACCAAAGGGTTTCTCATAGGTGCACTATGTTTGGTAACATTCTTTGCAGTCTGCCGGCACACTACACCGTTACAAAATAGATAAAAAATTATTAAACACGTACTAACACGGAACCCAAACCGGCTGTGCGCCATTGTGCGCCATTGTGCGCCATCTGGCATAAATGTATTTTGTTCCCCTACACCAAACGCGATCATGACACGCAGGTTAAAATATCAAAACAAACTCTGAACCAATTACATTAATTTGGGAACAGGTCGAAAAGTATTAAACATTTATGCAATTTAGCTAGTTAGCTTGCAATAGCTAGCTAATTTGTCCTATTTAGCTAGCTTGCTGTTGCTAGATAATTTGTTCTGGGATTCAAACATTGAGTTATTTTACCTGAAATTCACAAGGTCCTCTACTCCGACAATTAATCCACACATAAAACGGTCAACCGAATCATTTCTAGTCATCTCTCCTCCTTCCAGGCTTTTTCATCTTTGAACTTATATGGTGATTTGCATCTAAACTTTCATTGTATCACTACACCGACCGGCAACTCAGTTCGTCTTTCAATCACCCATGTGGGTATAACCAATGAGTAGATGACACGTGGGTACCTGCTTCTATAAACCAATGAGGAGATGAGAGAGGCAGGACTTACAGCGCGATCTGCGTCAGAAATAGAAAGGAGTTATTTTTTTAGCCCTTGGCAACGCAGACGCTCGTTGACGCACGCAAGCAGTGTGGGTGCAATATTTGAATAACATAGATTTCTAAATTTATTTTGCAACGCAAGCGGTGTGGTCAGCCTATAAGGGTCTGTTTCCTCGTATAATCACACAAAGGGATTTGTTTTTTGAAAATGTTTAAATCACAGCTTGGATCAATACAGTGGGGCTTGGCTGCAGTGATTGATTTGAATTAATACATAACATAAAGTCAGCTCTTACACAATGACATATGGTCTCACTCCTGTTCCTTCACCAAATACAGTACCAGTCATAAGTATGGACACACCTACTCATTCAAGTGTATTTCTTTATTTTACTATTTTCTTTATTTTTTACTATTTTCTACAATGTACTATGAACTATAAAATGACATACGGAATCATGAAGTAACCAAAAAAGTGTTATTTAGCTCAAATATATTTTATTTTCCCTTCACTCCGCAGTTCAACTCATCCCAAACCATTTCAAATGGGTTGAGGTCGAGTGATTGTGGAGGCCAGGTCATCTGATGCAGCACTCCATCACTCTCCTTCTTGGTCAAATAGCCCTTACACAGCCTGGAGGTGTGTTGCGTCGTTGTCCTGTTGAAAAACAAATGATAGTCCCACTAAGCGCAAACCAGATGGGAAGGCATATCACTGCTGAATGTTGTGGTAGCCATGCTGGTTAAGTGTGCCTTGAATTCTAAATAAATCACAGACAGTGTCACCAGCAAAGCACCCCCACATCAACACACCTCCTCCTCCATGCTTCACTTCCTCCTCCAACACACCTCCTCCACACACCCCCACACCAACACACCTCCTTCTCCATGATCTCCATACATGCGGAGATCATCTGTTAACCAACTCTGCGTCTCACAAAGACACGAGGTTAGAACCAAAAATGTCAAATTTGGACTCATCAGACCAAAGGACAGACTTCACCGGTCTAATGTCCCTTGCTTGTGTTTCTGCATTGTTTGTTATATGTCCGTGTTACCCGTGTGCTGACGCTGTTCCTGTCTTGTTCTATGTCTGTTCCCAAATACTCCCCGTACCTGCTTCTCCTGTCCGGCGTTGGCCCTGACACTATTAGAAAATAGTAAAATTAAGAAAAACCCTTGAATGAATAGGTGTGTCCAAACTTTTGACTGGTACTGTATGTCCTCAATATCTGAAAGGTTCATCAGATGTAGTTGGAATCAGGAACCTATAGGTATAAGAAGTTTGTGAAACAAGAGTTGGTATAGTGTGGGTGTGCTTCTCCAGCTCTGCCTTCTGTACATCATACATGTGTGTGAGGAAAGAAGGGTTTTGTTTTTGTCCACACATCCGTTGACATGAATGTTATTTCACCCTGTAAGGAACATTATTTGAGAGTTTATTTTATTTTTACAGGTACAGTGCACATTAATCAACGCTTCACCAAAAACGCCTGTTTTAGCCAGCCGGCAAATTTTCAACCGCAGTCCCTGGGCAGGTTATTAACAACAATTACAATAACAATACAGACAATCAATGAGCAGGGAGCACATGCAGAGCAACATAGGACAAGCAACACGTAGCATGTAGACAAGAGCAATAGCACAAAAAGCAACAAAACAAAATACATAAAAGCAACAAAGTGTTTCCACACCTCACAAGCTACAGACAACAGATAACATGGAAAGCGATAATACACAGTGATGTTCACAAGTTTGATTGGCCTTTAGCCATGTCTTCATGTTTTTTGTGAAGGTGCTATAGGTGGTGCAGGTGTGTGTGTGTCTGATGAAAGTGTGTTCCAGACATGGGAAGCTCTCACAGAGAAAGCAGATTGACTAAAGGTCCTTTTCCTTAAGGGAACTGTACAGTCACCTCTCATGGCAGACGTTGTGGTATGCGAGAATGGGAGCCATTATCATTATGCCTAATCCTATGTAAAAAAAGATATATACATGAGCATACCTTTTCACCTGTTCAATTTTCATTTTAATAATGAGGGTGTCATTCTGACTGTTGTAAATCACACATCTCAATATACTGCACTAGCATGCCTAGGATATTACATCAAAATTACAACACAGTACATGGGACCATAACACACATCATCAATACAGGAACATATCATGGCATCATAGTTAAGGTGCCAGATTACATTTAAACCAAGTATTTTTCTGCATATCTAAGCACATCTCTTGAGCTGTCTGTAACCTCCTGACTGGTGGTTCTTTTTTTAAAGATATGAAATATAATAAATCTGTGTAAAAGATTGAAAGGAATGTGAGTCTTATTCAGTACATTTACAATGAACAAAAATAAAAACGAAACATTTTCAAAGATTTTACTCAGTTAGAGGTCATTAGGCCCTAATCTATTGATTTTACATGACTGGGATTACAGATAGGCATCTATTGGTCACAGATACCTTAAACAAGGTAGGGGCGTGGATCAGAAAAACAGTCAGTATCTGATGTGACCATCATTTTCCTCATGCACCACGACACATCTCCTTTGCATAGTGTTGATCAGGCTGTTGATTGTGGCCTGTGGAATGTTGTCCCACTCCACCTTAATGGCTGTGCGAAGTTGCTGGATATTGTCGGGAACTGGAACACGCTGTTGTACACCTCGATCCCGAACATCCCAAACATGCTCAATTGGTGACATGTCTTTTGAGTATTTAGGCCATGGAAGAACTGGGACATTTTAACCTACAGGAATCGTTTACAGATGCTTCCGAGGGATGATGGCGGATGTATGACACGACAATGGGCCTCAGGATCTCATCACGGTATCTCTGTGCATTCAAAATGCCATCGATAAAATGCAATTGTGTTCATTGTCCATAGCTTATGCCTGCCCATACCATAACTCCACTGCCACCATGAGGCACTCTGTTCACAAAGTTGACATGAGCAAACCGCTTGCCCACACGATGCTGTCTGCCATCTGCATGGTACAGTTAATACCAGGATTCATTCGTGAAGAGTACACTTCTCCAGCGTGCCAGTGGCCATCGAAAGTGAGCATTTGCCCACTGAAGTCGGTTACAACTAATCTTACAATTCTAATCCAAGATGGCGTAGCAGTCAGATGTCCTTTGTCCTCATCTTGTCCCGTGTATATATATTTTATATTTTTTCTTCGCATATCTTTTTATATATATATTCTTTTCTTCTTAAAAACTCAACTTCAAAACACTCTCCTGCAACCCACCTCACCAAATGTGGTGCGGATCTGTTTTTTTTTCTTCCTCAAAAGTATTATTCACCTCGTATCCGAAATCTACAACAGAAGCTAACCAGAAGTTAGCCAGCTCACAAGCTAACGTTAGTAGTTCAGCTAACCACAGCTAGCGCTCATCAGCTATCCTTTAGCTCGGAAAACTATTGCCAGTTTTGTACAACGCGACTCAGACCAGAGCATACCAGACCTATTTTCTCTCCATGTCCCCGGATTTTTACCTCAAGCTCTGGACATTTACACCTGGATCTTGCAGCTAACTAGCTGCTATCCGAGTGACTATCGGCTAACATCAATTCCGGAGCAAACACCAATTATCCTGGAGCTAGCCAGCTGAAGAGTTCCATCAGCCACTCCTGGGCTACAATCACCTATCCGGACCCGTTTTACTGCCGATGCGGAGCCCCACCGGGCCTTCACGACTGGGATACCGACGTTATCTGCCCGAGGGAGTATTTCAACTGGCCCCTCCATCGCGACGTAACCTGAACGTCCATATACTAACTGCGGCCCGCTAATCGTTAGCTGTCTTGAGCATATCGGCTGCTATCTGAACAGGTCTATCGAACAATCTTCTTAGGCCACTATAACTATTTTGACAATTGGATTGGTCCCCTCTACCACACGGAACCCCACTAATCTACCGACGGAAATGCACGGCGTGGCTAAAAACAGACCTCCATCTTCTGCTAGCTTGCTACCCATGACTAGCTGTCTGACTCACGAAGCTAGCACCAGTTAGCAAACACAATTCTACATCTCACAACCTCTCTTTCGCCTCCGCCATCCGGCTTGGATTCTCTGTCGACACGACCACGTCTGGTCTGCAGACAAATACCCCATCCGCTGCGCCCTCAACCGGCCTCCGTCTGAGCAGACCCCCTCCGTCTGAGCAGACCAACCCCCCCCGGGCTACTAACTTTAAACGCCGCGGGCTAGCTTAGTGGAGGCCTCACTACTCCATCTACGGCTGCCCCCTGGACACTATGATTACTTGGCTACATAGCTGATGCCTGCTTGACTGTCCATTAATTCACGGTACTCCATTCTGTTTACTTGTGTTTTATCTGTCGGCTCTGTGCCTTAACTCAGGATCTGTGTGTAGTTAATCCGACCCTCTCTGCCCAGTCGTCGCCATTTTTACCTTCTGTTGCTGTGTTAGCTGACTAGCTGCTGTTATCTCACCTGCTGTTTTAGCTAGCTCTCCCAATCATGACCTGCAATCACTTTATGCCTTATTGTATGTCTCTCTCAAATATCAATATGCCTTGCATACTGTTGTTCAGGCTAGTTATCATTGTTTTGGTTTGCAATGGACCCCGTAGTTCCACTCTCCGTACCTCTGATACCTCCTTTGTCCCACCCCCCACACATGCGGTGACCTCACCCATTGAGACCAGCATGTCCAGAGATACAACCTCTCTTATCATCACCCAGTGCCTGGGCTTGCCTCCGCTGTACCCGTGCCCCACCATACCCTGGTCTGCACATTATGCCCAGAATCTATTCTACCACGCCCATAAATCTGCTCCTTTTATTCCTTGTCCCCAACGCTCTAGGCGACCAGTTTTGATAGCCTTTAGCCGCACCCTCATCCTACTACTCCTCTGTTCCTCGGGTGATGTGGAGGTAAACCCAGGCCCTGCATGTCCCCAGTCACCCTCATTTGTTGACTTCTGTGATCGAAAAAGCCTTGGCCTCATGCATGTCAACATCAGAAGCCTCCTCACTAAGTTTGCCTTACTCACCTCTTTAGCACACTCTGCCAACCCTGATGTCCTTGCCGTGTCTGAATCCTGGCTTAGGAAGGCCACCAAAAACTCTGAGATTTCCATACCCAACTATAACACTTTCCGTCAAGATAGAACTGCCAAAGGGGGAGGAGTTGCAATCTACTGCAGAGATAGCCTGCAAAGTTCTGTCATACTTTCCAAGTCTATGCCCAAACAGTTCGAACTTCTAATTTTAAAAATTAATCTCTCCAGAAATAAGTCTCTCACTGTTGCCGCCTGCTACCGACCCCCCTCAGCTCCCAGCTGTGCCCTGGACACCATCTGTGAATTGATCGCTCCCCATCTAGCTTCAGAGTTTGTTCTGTTAGGTGACCTAAACTGGGATATGCTTAACACCCCGGCAGTCCTACAATCTAAGCTTGATGCCCTCAATCTCACACAAATCATCAAGGAACCCACCAGGTACAACCCTAAATCCGTAAACATGGGCACCCTAATAGACATTATCCTGTCCAACTTGCCCTCCAAATACACCTCTGCTGTCTTCATTCAAGATCTCAGCGATCACTGCCTCATTGCCTGTATCCGCCACGGGTCCACGGTCAAACGACCACCCCTCATCACTGTCAAACGCTCCCTAAAACACTTCTGCGAGCAGGCCTTTCTAATCGACCTGGCCCGGGTACCCTGGAAGGATATTGACCTCATCCCGTCAGTTGAGGATGCCTGGTCATTCTTTAAAAGTTACTTCCTCACCATATTAGACAAGCATGCTCCGTTCAAAAAATGCAGAACCAAGAACAGATATAGCCCTTGGTTCACTCCAGACCTGACTGCCCTCGACCAGCACAAAAACATTCTGTGGCGAACTGCAATAGCATCGAAGAGCCCCCGTGATATGCAACTGTTCAGGGAAGTCAGGAACCAATACACGCAGTCAGTCAGGAAAGCAAAGGCCAGCTTTTTCAATTAGAAATTTGCATCCTGTAGCTCTAACTCCAAAAAGTTCTGGGATACTGTAAAGTCCATGGAAAACAAGAGCACCTCCTCCCAGCTGCCCACTGCACTGAGGCTAGATAACACGGTCACCACTGATAAGTCCGTGATAATCGAAAACTTCAACAAACATTTCTCAATGGCTGGCCATGCCTTCCACCTGGCGACTCCAGCCTTGGCCAACAGCCCCGCCCCCCCCGCTGCTACTCGCCCAACCCTCCCCAGCTTCTCCTTTACCCATATCCAGATAGCAGATGTTCTGAAAGAGCTGGAAAACCTGGACCCATACAAATCAGCTGGGCTTGACAATCTGGACCCCCTATTTCTGAAACTGTCCGCCGCCATTGTCGCACCCCCTATTACCAGCCTGTTCAACCTCTCCTTCGTATCATCTGAGATCCCCAAGGATTGGAAAGCTGCCGCTGTCATCCCCCTCTTCAAAGGGGGAGACACCCTGGACCCAAACTGTTACAGACCTATATCCATCCTGCCCTGCCCAGCTAAGGTCTTCGAAAGCCAAGTCAACAAACAGATCACTGACCATCTCGAATCCCACCGTACCTTCTCCGCTGTGCAATCCGGTTTCCGAGCCGGTCACGGGCGCACCTCAGCCACGCTCAAGGTACTAAACGATATCATAACCGCCATCGATAAAAGACATTACTGTGCAGTCGTCTTCATCGACCTGGCCAAGGCTTTCGACTCTGTCAATCACCATATTCTTATCGGCAGACTCAATAGACTCGGTTTTTCTAATGACTGCCTTGCCTGGTTCACCAACTACTTTGCAGACAGAGTTCAGTGTGTCAAATCGGAGGGCATGTTGTCCGGTCCTCTGGCAGTCTCTATGGGGGTACCACAGGGTTCAATTCTCGGGCCGACTCTTTTCTCTGTATACATCAATGATGTTGCTCTTGCTGCGGGCGATTCCCTGATCCACCTCTACGCAGACGACACCATTCTGTATACTTCCGGCCCTTCCTTGGACACTGTGCTATCTAACCTCCAAACGAGCTTCAATGCCATACAACACTCCTTCCGTGGCCTCCAACTGCTCTTAAACGCTAGTAAAACCAAATGCATGCTTTTCAACCGTTCGCTGCCTGCACCCGCACGCCCGACTAGCATCACCACCCTGGACGGTTCCGACCTAGAATATGTGGACATCTATAAGTACCTAGGTGTCTGGCTAGACTGCAAACTCTCCTTCCAGACTCATATCAAACATCTCCAATCCAAAATCAAATCTAGAGTCGGCTTTCTATTCCGCAACAAAGCCTCCTTCACTCACGCCGCCAAACTTACCCTAGTAAAACTGACTATCCTACCGATCCTCGACTTCGGCGATGTCATCTACAAAATAGCTTCCAATACTCTACTCAGCAAACTGGATGCAGTTTATCACAGTGCCATCCGTTTTGTTACTAAAGCACCTTATACGACCCACCACTGCGACCTGTATGCCCTAGTCGGCTGGCCCTCGCTACATGTTCGTTGTCAGACCCACTGGCTCCAGGTCATCTACAAGGCTATGCTAGGTAAAGTGCCACCTTATCTCAGTTCACTGGTCACGATGGCTACACCCACCCGTAGCACGCGCTCCAGCAGGTGTATCTCACTGATCATCCCTAAAGCCAAAACCTCATTTGGACGCCTTTCCTTCCAGTTCTCTGCTGCCTGCGACTGGAACGAATTGCAAAAATCTCTGAAGTTGGAGACTTTTATCTCCCTCAACAACTTTAAAAATCTGCTATCCGAGCAGCTAACCGATCGCTGCAGCTGTACATAGTCCATCTGTAAACTACCCACCCAATTTACCTACCTCACCCCCCATACTGCTTTTATTTATTTACTTTTCTGCTCTTTTGCACACCAGTATCTCTTCTTGCACATGATCATCTGATGATTTATCACTCCAGTGTTAATCTGCTAAATTGTAATTATTCGATTTATTGCCTACCTCATGCCTTTTGCACACATTGTATATAGATTCTCTTTTTTTCTACCATGTTATTGACTTGTTTATTGTTTACTCCATGTGTAACTCTGTGTTGTTGTCTGTTCACACTGCTATGCTTTATCTTGGCCAGGTCGCAGTTGCAAATGAGAACTTGTTCTCAACTAGCCTACCTGGTTAAATAAAGGTGAAATAAAATAAAATAAAAAACAACGCCGAACTGCAATCAGGTCAAGACCCTGGTGAGGGGGACGAGCACACAGATGAGCTTCCCTGATATGTTTCTGACAGTTTGTGCAGAAATTCTTCAGTTACATCAGCTGTCCGGGTCGCTGGTTTCAGACGATCCTGCAGGTGAAGAAGCCGGATGTGGAGGTCCTGTGCTGGCATGGTTACATGTGGTCTGCGGTTGTGAGTCTGGTTGGATGAACTGCCAAATTCTCTAAAATGACATTGCAGGGGGCTTATGGTAGAGAAATTAATATTCAATTCTCCGGCAACAGCTTTGGTGGACATTCCTGCAGTCAGCATGCCAACTACATGCTCCCTCAAAAAGTCAGACATCTGTGTTGTGTGACAAAACTGCTCATTTTAGAATGGCCTTTTGTTGTTTTTATTGAA
The DNA here is from genome assembly GCF_029448725.1 of Salvelinus fontinalis. Classification (NCBI taxonomy): domain Eukaryota; kingdom Metazoa; phylum Chordata; class Actinopteri; order Salmoniformes; family Salmonidae; genus Salvelinus; species Salvelinus fontinalis. The sequence goes on along the minus strand of NC_074696.1, from coordinate 45,115,736 downwards.
TTTTAAAACATACAATCTATCTGCAGTGAAGCCACTCAATATTTGCATTACATTTTGTCATCTAGCAGACACTCCCATCCATAGCGACCCACAGGTGGAACCAGAGTCAAGCGCCTCGCCCAAGAGCAAATTGACTAATCTCCCACCAAGTCGAATCGAGGACCTGAACCAGAGAACTCTCGGCCACCGGCCCAAGATTCCAACCGCCAAGCCACCAACCATCCAAGATCCTCCCCAGTCCCAACCGCCAAGCAACCAACCATCCAAGATCCTCCCCAGAGTTCCATCTGAGAGCTGCCCCTCAACCATCTTAAACCTCCCCCTGGTGCAAATATATGCTCAGATATGTCACCTTCATGTAAAGATGCACAAAGATTTTTGGTGCCTAAAAAGGTAAAATCATTTGGGTGCTGGACATTGACCATGAATTGGATTAGCCCAAGTTCCATGCCCACGCTTCAATCTATATTGTAACAAAAATATAAACGTAACCGATGTGAAATGGCTAGCTAGGTAGCGGTGGTGCGCGCTAGCAGCCTTTCAGTCAGTGACGTCACTTGCTCTGAGACTTGAAGTAGTGGTTCCCCTTGCTCTGCAAGGTCCGCGGCTTTTGTGGAGCGATGGGTAACGATGCTTCGTGGGTGACTGTTGTTAATGTGTGCAGAAGGTCCCTGGTTCGCGCCCGGGTATGGGCGAGGGGACGGCCATAAAGTTAAAAATTATAGGCAATGCTACCAAATAAAGAAGCTAGAAGCTAAGAAGAAGAAGAAGCTAGCTAGCTAACAAGGAGTGTCTAGCTGGCAGAAGAGAAGAAGGGACAAAGAAGGGACAAAGTGGGACAAAATAAGGACAGAAGAAAAGGGAAAGGGGGGAAAGGGGACATTAAGGTGAAGCAGTCCTCTAAAGACACAAAAGACAATAATACAAGAAACAACACTTCTATTGCCTCTCCCTCTACGATACGCACTTCCGGGTTGGAGCGAGTAGTTGCATTCCGCTTTGCTCCACAGGTAGTATTACATTTCATTTCATTACAGTACAACAGTTTGATTTGTTTGATCTTAGCTGGCTACATAGCCGTCTTTGTATCCAAGATAATTGTGTAGTCTAGAGTAATTGTCGAGGTTACCTAGCCAGTTAGAGGTTACCTAGCCAGCTACACTTTCAAACAAAGTCAACAACGCAGCCACTGCTAGCTAGCCTATTTCACCAGCCAGCAGTACTATATCATTTTAGTCAATAAGATTTTTTGCAACGTAAGCTTAACTTTCTGAACATTCGAGACGTGTAGTCCACTTGTCATTCCAATCTCCTTTGCATTAGCGTAGCCTCTTCTGTAGCCTGTCAACTATGTGTCTGTCTATCCCTGTTCTCTCCTCACTGCACAGACCATACAAACGCTTCACACCGCGTGGCCGCTGCTACTCTAACCTGGTGGTCCCAGCGCGCACGACCCACGTGGAGTTCCAGGTCTCAGGCAGCCTCTGGAACTGCCGATCTGCGGCCAACAAGGCAGAGTTCATCTCAGCCTATGCTTCCCTCCAGTCCCTCGACTTCTTGGCACTGACGGAAACATGGATTACCACTGATAACACTGCTACTCCTACTGCTCTCTCCTCGTCTGCCCACGTGTTCTCGCACACCCCGAGAGCTTCTGGTCAGCGGGGTGGTGGCACTGGGATCCTCATCTCTCCCAAGTGGACATTCTCTCATTCTCCCCTGACCCATCTGTCTATCGCCTCCTTTGAATTCCATGCTGTCACAGTTACCAGCCCTTTCAAGCTTAACATCCTTATCATTTATCGCCCTCCAGGTTCCCTTGGAGAGTTCATCAATGAGCTTGACGCCCTGATAAGTTCCTTTCCTGAGGATGGCTCACCTCTCACAGTTCTGGGTGACTTTAACCTCCCCATGTCTACCTTTGACTCATTCCTCTCTGCCTCCTTCTTTCCACTCCTCTCCTCTTTTGACCTCACCCTCTCACCTTCCCCCCCTACTCACAAGGCAGGCAATACGCTTGACCTCATCTTTACTAGATGCTGTTCTTCCACTAATCTCATTGCAACTCCCCTCCAAGTCTCCGACCACTACCTTGTATCCTTTTCCCTCTCGCTCTCATCCAACACTTCCCACACTGCCCCTACTCGGATGGTATCGCGCCGTCCCAAACTTCGCTCTCTCTCCCCCGCTACTCTCTCCTCTTCCATCCTATCATCTCTTCCCTCTGCTCAAACCTTCTCCAACCTATCTCCTGATTCTGCCTCCTCAACCCTCCTCTCCTCCCTTTCTGCATCCTTTGACTCTCTATGTCCCCTATCCTCCAGGCCGGCTCGGTCCTCCCCTCCTGCTCCGTGGCTCGACGACTCATTGCGAGCTCACAGAACAGGGCTCCGGGCAGCCGAGCGGAAATGGAGGAAAACTCGCCTCCCTGCGGACCTGGTATCCTTTCACTCCCTCCTCTCTACATTCTCCTCTTCTGTCTCTGCTGCTAAAGCCAATTTCTACCACTCTAAATTCCAAGCATCTGCCTCTAACCCTAGGAAGCTCTTTGCCACCTTCTCCTCCCTCCTGAATCCTCCTCCCCCTCCTCCCCCCTCCTCCCTCTCTGCTGATGACTTCGTCAACCATTTTGAAAAGAAGGTCGACGACATCCGATCCTCGTTTGCTAAGTCAAACGACACCGCTGGTTCTGCTCACACTGCCCTACCCTGTGCTTTGACCTCTTTCTCCCCTCTCTCTCCAGATGAAATCTCGCGTCTTGTGACGGCCGGCCGCCCAACAACCTGCCCGCTTGACCCTATCCCCTCCTCTCTTCTCCAGACCATTTCCGGAGACCTTCTCCCTTACCTCACCTCGCTCATCAACTCATCCTTGACCGCTGGCTGCGTCCCTTCCGTCTTCAAGAGAGCGAGAGTTGCACCCCTTCTGAAAAAACCTACACTCGATCCCTCCGATGTCAACAACTACAGACCAGTATCCCTTCTTTCTTTTCTCTCCAAAACTCTTGAACGTGCCGTCCTTGGCCAGCTCTCCTGCTATCTCTCTCGGAATGACCTTCTTGATCCAAATCAGTCAGGTTTCAAGACTAGTCATTCAACTGAGACTGCTCTTCTCTGTGTCACGGAGGCGCTCCGCACTGCTAAAGCTAACTCTCTCTCCTCTGCTCTCATCCTTCTAGACCTATCGGCTGCCTTTGATACTGTGAACCATCAGATCCTCCTCTCCACCCTCTCCGAGCTGGGCATCTCCGGCGCGGCCCACGCTTGGATTGCGTCCTACCTGATAGGTCGCTCCTATCAGGTGGCGTGGCGAGAATCTGTCTCCGCACCGCGTGCTCTCACCACTGGTGTCCCCCAGGGCTCTGTTCTAGGCCCTCTCCTATTCTCGCTATACACCAAGTCACTTGGCTCTGTCATATCCTCACATGGTCTCTCCTATCATTGCTATGCAGACGACACACAATTAATCTTCTCCTTTCCCTCCTCTGATAACCAGGTGGTGAATCGCATCTCTGCATGTCTGGCAGACATATCAGTGTGGATGACGGATCACCACCTCAAGCTGAACCTCGGGAAGACGGAGCTGCTCTTCCTCCCGGGGAAGGACTGCCCGTTCCATGATCTCGCCATCACGGTTGACAACTCCATTGTGTCCTCCTCCCAGAGTGCTAAGAACCTTGGCGTGATCCTGGACAACACCCTGTCGTTCTCAACTAACATCAAGGCGGTGACCCGTTCCTGTAGGTTCATGCTCTACAACATTCGCAGAGTACGACCCTGCCTCACGCAGGAAGCGGCGCAGGTCCTAATCCAGGCACTTGTCATCTCCCGCCTGGATTACTGCAGCTCGCTGTTGGCTGGGCTCCCTGCCTGTGCCATTAAACCCCTACAACTCATCCAGAACGCCGCAGCCCGTCTGGTGTTCAACTTTCCCAAGTTCTCTCACGTCACCCCGCTCCTCCGCTCTCTCCACTGGCTTCCAGTTGAAGCTCGCATCCGCTACAAGACCATGGTGCTTGCCTACGGAGCTGTGAGGGGAACGGCACCTCCGTACCTTCAGGCTCTGATCAGGCCCTACACCCAAACAAGGGCACTGCGTTCATCCACCTCTGGCCTGCTCGCCTCCCTACCTCTGAGGAAGTACAGTTCCCGCTCAGCCCAGTCAAAACTGTTCGCTGCTCTGGCACCCCAATTGTGGAACAAACTCCCTCACGACGCCAGGTCAGCGGAGTCAATCACCACCTTCCGGAGACACCTGAAACCCCACCTCTTTAAGGAATACCTAGGATAGGATCAAGTAATCCTTCTAACCCCCCCTTAAAAGAGTTAGATGCACTATTGTAAAGTGGTTGTTCCACTGGATATCATAAGGTGAATGCACCAATTTGTAAGTCGCTCTGGATAAGAGCATCTGCTAAATGACTTAAATGTAATGTAAATGTAAATACTAACTGAGTGTACTGTATGTAAACTTGTGGCCCACTGGCAATGTAATGAAAGAAATAAAATCATAAATAAATCCTTCTCTCAACTATTATTCTGACATTTCAAATTCTTTAAATAAAGTGGTGATCCTAACTGACCTAAGACAGGGAATTTTAACTAGGATTAAATTACAGGAATTGTAAAAAACTGAGATTAAACGTATTTGGCTAAAGTGCATGTAAACTTCCGTCTTCAATTGTATAACATTCTATTGGTTGCAAGAGTTTTGTATTATAATTTAAATAGAAAAACAATGTTTTAAAGCCAGCATTGTTTTGTGTATCAGTTCATAAACAGTTCATAAAGGGTCGGCAGGTAGTTGGTTGGTTGTAGTTTTGAGTAGAGCAGGCATTTCCATATATTTTTGTTAGCTACATGTGTGACATAACTCTCCCGTCCTATTTATGATATAATTTAGAAAGATTGTACTTTTTTTTTATTCCAAAAATAAACTGACATTTTCAACCAACATTCTATGGCATGTTTTTAAAATAGCTATATTTTGGAGATGATTTCATTTCCAAATAACTGAAAGTGAGAGGTTGTAATCTGAATAAAGGTAAAATAGCCATTCTTGAACATGGGGTGAGACATTCTTATAAATCTGCTAGAGAACCAGTTTGGACTTAAGTACAACTTTTGAATGACAGAAGCATTATGTGAGAGGTCTAATGCTTTAATATTTAATCATGTCTGCCCTCCGAATTCATATCTATTATATAAATAGGCCCATTTAATTTTGTCTGGCTTGCCGTTCCAAATAAAATGGAAAATGTTTTGCTCATATAATTTAAAAAACAAGTCACAACTATAGGTGTAGGCAAGGCCATAAGCAAATAGGTAAACTGGGACATGACTAAAGAGTTAATCAGTGTAATTTTTCCACAAATAGATAGGTATTTTCCTTTCCACGGTAGCAAAATCATATCTATTTTTTGCCAACATTCTATCAAAATGTATTGTAATGAGATTTCTTTCTTTTGGATATGAATACTGAGTATTTCCACTTTACCGTCAGACTATTTTATTGGTAAACTACACGGTAATGTAAAAGTCGTTTTTTTTGGTGATCCAATACGTAATATTGTACACTTGATAATTTGGTTGTAATCCAGAGAGGTTAGAAATAGTATCTAGATCATCTATGAGGCTGTAGAAGGATCCAAATTATGGATTTAAAAGAAAACATGAATCATCAGCGTACAATGACACTTTTTTTTAAGCCCTAGATGTCTTATTTTAATAGCAAACATTTCGATGGCCATAATAAATAGATATGCTGAGATGGGGGAGACTGAAATGAAAACATATGCTTAAAGTACTTTGCTTCCTCTTTCAAAATATTGTTTGGTGAATCATGGGCAACCGTCATTTGTAACAAGTTTAAGTAAATTATTTTTGGTAGCATTTCTATGTTGAAGATTAAAAAAGAATTTGGTGCATTTTCCCATCTATTCCATCCAGTTCTCTTTATTTTTTATAATATATTACACTTGATCTATCTTGAATAAGTTTCTCCATTTATTTAATTTTTTCCTCTAATGTATTCTGTGTATCTATGGTACTGTTTTTATTGCTATCCATCTGTACTGTTAGCTGCTCTATTTCCTTCTTAGACTTTTGCTGGCAGCGAGAATGACATAAGAAAGTAGTCAAGACAACTAGCTTGATTGAGCATCAGCCATACATATCTCACCAGGTCAGGATATTTAAGCCTCTATATATCCGGATGCGGAGGGTTTAGTTGGCGCACCACATTTTGATTTCTAGTCTAATTTCCATGATTTTGTTTTGCTCCACATTTGGTATTGGTTTTTCTTTTGTTTGCCTCTTAGTGTGCAAATATTTGTGGGACCTCATGGTGGGTGTCTTTTAAATTTCAGTTGTTGTTGCTATGCAACTTTCAGTGGACACCCCCATGAGTGTATTTTAGAACCCCTCCTAAGACCCCACCTGTTTTGTTTTGGTTGTTGTCGGTGACTCTTTGTTAGTTCCCCCTTTCTGTTTGAGTGACTTTTTTGTTGTTGCTGGGGAACATAACAATTCTAAAATGTATTGACTCAGGGGGTTGAATACTTATCTAATCAAGATATGTGTTTTTATTTTTTGCAAATGTTAGAATGTTTCCACTTTGACAGAGTATTTTGTATAGATTGTTGACAAAAAATGACAAAATATGTGTTTTATCCCACTTTGTAACACAACAAAAAGAAAAAAAGTTTCTGAAGGCACTGTATATAAAACACAGGTAAATCGCGTTTTTGACTGCACTGGGCCTTTAAGTGTGGTCGCCGTGAGTCAAGATAATTTTTCATTTTGACAAATGAATGTCAGAGGCCAATTGCTCTCAGATAGCATCTGGGTGAGTTCCTACCGAAACTAACAGCAAAAAGCAAGGACAATGCCTGCAGCACTCTGTGTCCTTTAATTCCCATTTACATACTAGGCTAATCATTAATTTTCTTACATCCCCGATTATCCACCATCCCCACTTTCCATGTTAACATCAATGTCACAGATCTGGTGTGGATTAAATGTATCTCAACAAGCTGATTTTGCAAAGGTTTTCCATTAATCAACAGTATATCTACCCAGTATTGAAGAAAACATATAATTGGCACACTTTATTCAGCATAATTCCTTGGAAAAACTCATGTTGTCAAATTCCAATGTTTTTTATTAACAGTGTTTCTCTGACACTGAGATCTAGGTATGAGTAGGTGTAATGGAAGAACCTGTTGCCTTCAGAAAGAAAAACTCACAACCCTTGACTTTTTCCACATTTTGTTGTGTTACAGCCTGAATCTATTGGTAGATGAGCAAAAATAAAAGTAGACATTGAATATCCCTTTGAGAATGGTTAAGTTATTAATTAAACTTTGGATGGTGTATCAATACACTCAGTCACCACAAGATACAGGCAACTCAGGAAGATAGGTAGGAAACTCAAGGATTTCACCATGAGGCCAATTGTGACTTTAAAACCGTAACAGAGTTTAATGGTTGTGATAGGAAAAAACTGAGGATGGATCAACAACATTGTGGTTACTCCACAATACTAACCTAATTGGCAGAGTGAAAAGAAGGAAGCCTGTACAGAATAAAAATATTCAAAAAGATGCATCCTGAAGTGTGTGTGTGTGTGTGGGGGGGGGGGGGGGTGGGGGGTGTAGCCCTATACAGCCAATAAGGCACTAAAGTAAAACTGCAAAAAATATGGCAAGAAATTAACTTTTTGTCCTGAATACAAAGCGTTATGTTTGGTGCAAATTCAACACAAAACATCACTGAGTACTACTATTCATATTTTCAAGCATGGTGGTGGCAGCATCATGTTATTGGAAGTTTTTTTTAAATGCAACAGAACTAAGCACAGGCAAAATCCTAGAGGAAAACCTGGTTCAGTCTGCTCTCCAACAGACACTGGGAGACAAATTCACCTTTCAGCAGGACAATAACCTAAAATGCATGGCCAAATATACATTGGAGTTGCTTACCAAGATGACATTGAATGTTCCTGAGTGGCAATTTACAGTTTAAAATTAAATCAGCTTGAAAATATATGGCAAGACTGGAAAATGGCTCACTAGCAATGATCAACAACCAACTTGACAGAGCTTGAATTTTTTTTTTAAGAATAATGTGCAAATATTGTACAATCCAGGTGTGCAAAGCTCAAAAAGACTCACAGCTGAAATTGCTTGTAAAGGTGATTCTAAAATGTATTGACTCAAGGTTGTGAATACTTATGTAAATTGGTATTTCATTTTCAATAAATTTGCTAAAATTTCGAATCAAAGTGAAAACATGTTTTTACTTTGTCATTATGGGGTACTGTGTGTAGATGGATGAGGACAAAAATGTATCTAATCCATTTTGAATTCAGGCTGTAACACTGTCATCTGGATCCAATAAGAATGTTACTTGTGTGGAGAAGTCAAGCTAATGACTTTCACGGTCAGTCAGGCTATGGCTATTTGTATGTCAGATTACAGTTTTTTCCAACTGCTTACACACAAAATCTTTTCATGTCACACGATTTTTGAAACCTCTCAAAGTGAAAAACTACACACCAAATATCCAAAACCATAAGCTATTTCTCAGCCTTTGACTCAGTTGTCAATTGCATAAAACACTTTTTTCAAAACACTACACACAATTCTCTACCTAAAACACAAAACATCTAACAGGAAGTGACTTGCTTTCCTTTTCCAAACACAACCAATCAAAATGCTACACTTATTCACCAGGTCACACACACTCCTCACATGTGCAAACACATATAGCTTAACTGATCACTAACCAATCACTGCTTTACTGTAGTATAGGCCTATAAATAGGTCAAAGGTCAGATTACCTGTTTTGAACAATGGATGCCAACAATGGACAAAGAGCAAGAGGAGTAGGAGGAAGAGGAAGAGGAAGAAGAGGACGAGGGCAAAGAAGAGAAGGAAGGAGAGCCATTTCTGATGAGATTAGGCCCAACTTGAGTCGATTTACAGTGGCGTCCATAATCCGAACCTTCAGAAATGAGAACAGGTATGCAACTATCTAATGACTATTTTAGCATTACAGTAATGTACTGTAAAATAGGTATGACTGCATAGTATTGCATAAACATTTGTAACTCTAAGCCATCCATTTACTGCACTGCATTGAATGAATGAGGTTGGTTATCATGCTGTACTACATGTTATTGTACATTGTTTACAGTTCCTATGCTGAACACATACTGTGTTTGAATTCTGTACAGAGTGGAAAGGCAAAGACATCATGGAGGACGAGGACGCTTGTTTACAGATGTACAAGAGACTGCAATTATAAATATGGTTTTGGCCAACAATGCAATTAGGATTCGAGAGATAAGAGAGCATATCTGGAATCATGACACCATATTTAACAACATCAATGCTGTAAGCCTGTCGACCATACAACGCATCCTCCAACGGCACCGAGTGACGATGAAACAACTTTACAAGGTGCCATTTGAGAGAAACTCTGACAGAGTCAAGAATATGCAACATGACTTTGTAGAGATATGTATGCAACACTACTTCCAGTACTTCAGACATACTGTCACGCCCTGGCCTTATTATTCTTTGTTTTCTTTATTATTTTAGTTAGGTCAGGGTGTGACATGGGGAATGTTTATGTTTTGTTGGTTTTGGGTGTTTATTTGGTAAAGGGGTTATGGGGTGTAGTAGATGGTTTTGTGTTGAGTGTATATGTCTAGCGTTGTCTATGTTGGTTAGTTATCTAGGAGAGTCTATGGTTACCTGAATGAGTTCCCAATTAGAGACAGCTGATTTCGGTTGTCTCTGATTGGGAGCCTTATTTAGGGTAGCCATAGGCTCTCATTGGTTGTGGGTAATTGTCTATGTAAACGTTTGTAGCCTGTATGTGTGTGCACGACGTTAGTAGCTTCACGGTCGTTTTCTTGTTTTGTATAGTGTGTCAGTGTTTTGTTTCGTTTCTTGCCTTCTTCGTTAAATAAAAGGAGATGGCTTATTTTCCAAGTGCTGCGTATTGGTCCGTCAATCCGCCACACGATCGTGACAGAATTACCCACCATAGGACCAAGCGGCATGGAAGGCGGCAACAGGACCTAACCACAAAGGATTTCTGGACATGGGAGGAGATACTGGATGGTAAGGGGCCGTGGGATCAACCTGGAGAATATCGCCTCTCTCGTGAAGAGCTGGAGGCAGCGAAAGCCGAGAGGAGGCGATATGAGGAGGCAGCACGGAGACAAGGCTGGAGACCCGTGAGTACAACCCAAAAATTTCTTGGGGGGGGCCTTAAAGGGAGTGTGGCGAAGTCAGGTAGGAAACCTGCGCCTACTCCCTGTACTTACCGTGGAGAGCGGGAGTACGGGCAGACACCGTGTTACGCAGTAGAGCGCACGGTGTCTCCTGTACGCGTGCATAGCCCGGTGCGGTACATTTCAGCTCCACGTATCGGCCGGGCTAGACTGAGCGTTGAGCCGTATGTCATGAAGCCGGCCCAACGCATCTGGTCACCAGTGCGTCTTCTCGGGCCGGCGTACATGGCACCAGCCTTACGCATGGTGTCCCCGGTTCGCCTACATAGGCCGGTGCGGGTTATTCCACCTCCCCGCACTGGTCAGGCGACGGGGAGCATAGAACCAGGTAAGGTTGGGCAGGCTCGGCGTTCAAGGGAGCCAGTACGCCTGCACGGTCCGGTATTTCCGGCGCCACCTCCCCGCCCCAATCCAGTACCACCAGTGCCTCCTCCACGCACTAGCTATATGGTGCGTGTCTCCAGCCCTTTACCACCAGTGTCTAAACCACGCACCAAGCCTCCTGTGTGTCCCCAGAGTCCTGTGCGTCCTGTTGCTGCTCCCCGCACTAGCCCTGAGATGCGTGTCCCCAGCCCGGTGCCACCAGTCCCGGCACCACGCACCAGGCCTACAGTGCGCCTCAGCCGGCAGGAGTCTGCCGTCTGCACAGCGTTGACTGAACTGCTCGTCTCCCCAGCGCCATCTGAGCCATCCGTCTCCCCAGCGCCATCTGAGCCATCCGTCTCCCCAGCGCCATCTGAGCCATCCGTCTGCCATGAGCCTGCAAAGCCGCCCGTCTGCCATGAGCCTGCAAAGCCGCCCGTCTGCCATGAGCCCACTGAGCCGTCCGCCAGACAGGAGCCGCTAGAGCCGCCAGCCAGACAGGAGCCGCTAGAGCCGTCCGTCAGACAGGATCTGCCAGATCCGCCAACCAGACAGGATCTGCCAGAGCCGCCAACCAGACAGGATCTGCCAGAGCCGCCAACCAGACAGGATCTGCCAGATCAGTCAGCCAGCCATGAGCAGCCAGATCAGTCAGCCAGCCATGAGCAGCCAGATCCGTCAGCTAGCCATGAGCAGCCAGATCCGTCAGCTAGCCATGAGCAGCCAGATCCGTCAGCTAGCCATGAGCAGCCAGATCCGTCAGCTAGCCATGAGCAGCCAGATCCGTCAGCTAGCCATGAGCAGCCAGATCCGTCAGCTAGCCATGAGCAGCCAGATCCGTCAGCTAGCCATGAGCAGCCAGATCCGTCAGCTAGCCATGAGCAGCCAGATCCGTCAGCTAGCCATGAGCAGCCAGATCCGTCAGCTAGCCATGAGCAGCCAGATCCGTCAGCCAGCCATGAGCAGCCAGATCCGTCAGCCAGCCATGAGCAGCCAGATCCGTCAGCCAGCCATGAGCAGCCAGATCCGTCAGCCAGCCATGAGCAGCCAGATCAGTTAGCCAGCCATGAGCAGCCAGATCCGTTAGCCAGCCATGAGCAGCCAGATCTGTCAGCCAGCCATGGGCCGTCCCTCAGTCCGGAGCTGCAGTCCCTCAGTCCGGAGCTGCAGTCCCTCAGTCCGGAGCTGCCATTCCTCAGTCCGGAGCTGCCCCTTACCCTGGAGCTGCCCCTTACCCTGGAGCTGCCCCTTACCCTGGTGCTGCCCCTTACCCTGGTGCTGCCCCTTATCCTGGTACTGCCCCTGACCCTGGTACTGCCCCTTACCCTGGTACTGGTCCTTAGTCCGGAGCTGTCCCTTAGTCCGGAACTCCCCCTTAATGCAATGGGGTTAATGTGGAGGGGGGTCGTTTGGAGGAAGCCTAGGAGGTGGTTAGGTACTGTGGTGACGTGGGGACTACGACCGGAGCCGCCACCGTGGAGGGGAGCCCACCCAGACCCTCCCCTAGACTGTGTATGGTGCGCCCGGAGTTCGCGCCTCAAGGGGGGGGTTATGTCACGCCCTGGCCTTATTATTCTTTGTTTTCTTTATTATTTTAGTTAGGTCAGGGTGTGACATGGGGAATGTTTATGTTTTGTTGGTTTTGGGTGTTTATTTGGTAAAGGGGTTATGGGGTGTAGTAGATGGTTTTGTGTTGAGTGTATATGTCTAGCGTTGTCTATGTTGGTTAGTTATCTAGGAGAGTCTATGGTTACCTGAATGAGTTCCCAATTAGAGACAGCTGATTTCGGTTGTCTCTGATTGGGAGCCTTATTTAGGGTAGCCATAGGCTCTCATTGGTTGTGGGTAATTGTCTATGTAAACGTTTGTAGCCTGTATGTGTGTGCACGACGTTAGTAGCTTCACGGTCGTTTTCTTGTTTTGTATAGTGTGTCAGTGTTTTGTTTCGTTTCTTGCCTTCTTCGTTAAATAAAAGGAGATGGCTTATTTTCCAAGTGCTGCGTATTGGTCCGTCAATCCGCCACACGATCGTGACACATACCATATTTACTCATCTGTATATCATTTTGTCTGTTACAGAGAGTATTGGAGCTGGATGCCCATGTAATTCACCATGAATTTATTTATGTGGATGAGGCTTCAACCTCACCAAAACCAGGCGCCGCGGAAGAAATGTAATAGGACAGAGGGCAATTACCAATGTCCCTGGACAGCGTGGGGGTAATATAACTATGTGTGCTGCCATCACTCAAAACGGGTCCTCCATCACAATGCAACACCGGCCATATGCTCACTTTTCTGGATGCAATTTACACAATGCTTGTCCCTGATCCAGATCAGGAGAAGGCTATATGTGTGGTTTTATGGGACAATGTTAGTTTTCACCGGGCTGTTCTGGTCCAAAACTGGTTTGTCACCCATCCACAATTTGTAGTTTTGTACCTACCCACATATTCACCTTTTCTAAATCCCATAGAGGAATTCTTCTCAGCCTGGCTTTATGATTGCCAAACCTATGCCCGCATGCCACTTCTCCAGGCTTTGGAGGACGTATGTGGGGACATAGAGGTTGCCTCTGTCCAAGGTTGGATACGCGATGCTAGGAGATACTTCCTCGATGTTTGGCAAGAGAAAACGTATCTTGTGATGTGGACGAAGTATTGTGGCCAGACCCAGGCCGGAGAAGAGATGAAGCGTAGCTTAGCACTGGTGACTGCCCCCCCACCCCCCTACCAATTCCTGGACTGCCCCGCCCGGGACCCCACACACACACTTGTGTTTTTTACTGTATTCTAAAGAATATACTTTTGGTTTACATGTGTTTATGGTTTTGTTGTATGCTACTGTATACAACAGTAATGTTTGGCCTAATAAATATTTTCTGTTTCTACATTGCATTGGTGTTTACAGTGTACTTGTACCCCTCTCAGCAGATTACTTTCACTGTAGAACATTGTATTGAAATGTAGATATAAGCCTATGAAAGACCAAAGAGCTTTAGATTTAGAACAACAGTGTTTACATGGTATATCCAAAAATGTACTATTATGAAAGCAGTGTTTGCCATTTGATGCAAATGCTTCATTCATTCTGACATGTGTTTATGGCATTTTGAATGCAGTGTTACATTTTGAAGGAGATGTGAGGCATTTTGCATTTTGTGTGTGCAGTTTTGGGATTTGTGTGTAGAGTTTTGAAAAAAGGAGACAGTTTTGAAAACGTGTGTAAGCAGTTGGAAAAAACTGTAACTGTTAGGTTAGGGGCTCAAAGAACAGGCTGACCTGGTTGTTTCTGCCCTTGTAGCACTACCACAGTGTAATAATGACAAAGCAGGGATGTTTACTAATGATTAGCAGAAATGCTTTCGGTTAATTAGCAAGAGCTACGTTTATTGTTCCATTTGCACATTTTGGGTGTTGGGGGGACTAATCATTATTAATTAGGGTCATTGTTGTGACGGGGATGAAGTGTGTGTGTGTGTGTGTGTGTGTGTGTGTGTGTGTGTGTGTGTGTGTGTGTGTGTGTGTGTGTGTGTGTAGCCCTACAGCCATATTCATCAGGCTGCGACAAAGCTCCATTGCCTTGTCTGATGGCATTGGCCTGTGATCTCTTAGCATAATCTAAAAGCTTAATTAGGATGAAGAAAGGACCCTCATAAACACTGCACTTTGATTAGGGCTTCAAGTGGACCATTGGTTTTACATGTCACCTCTATCTGGCTTATGGTGCCCACAAGACACCACTCAAATGACAGTGAGTTAGGTGTAGCAGTAGAGCAAGGAGATCAGTAGAGGTCTCTTATTCTTATATAGCCATGCAGGTAAATCATAACGTAAAATAAATCATAGCTAGGTGTTTACTTATTCAACATGCATTTCCAATGAACATCAATTGGACGATCTGGGCACATTTCTGGTAATGTTTATGTAATTAATGTATCTGTTATTATGAAGCTAATTCATTTAATGTATTTGATGTCAAGTTGTATCCGGAGATTGTTTTGGTTATATCCGAGTTGTATATGGCTCTTGATTATATCATTGCTTTTCCTGTCCTCATCACGGAAGACGTTAATATTATGATGTAATGACAACTTAATAAAATCACAGGTAAGGTGCCAGGTCAGGAGGGGGTAGTGAGATACATCTTTGTCCTCAAAGACAATAATTCATGAATTTAGTTACCAGCCCATCCTATAAATTATATGTTTCTGAGTGGAACCTAGCCTGGACGAATATTAATCATATTAGATATTCTCCCTGAGACTGTAAGAAATCAAATGCTTCAAAGCTTGTATTGCTAATAACAAGATGTTAGGATCTGAAGGGCAGGGAGTAAATCTTTTTTTTTCATTAGCTTTGGACCCATACATGTAAATGAGACTACCTACTGCGTGAGTCTTGATGTGAAGTGTTATTAAGAGAGCAACCGTCAACACAAGGAAATCGATGGAATGATTTAGAAAAACGAAATATACAGTTGTCAGAAGTTTACATGCACCTTAGCCAAATACATTTAAAGTCAGTTTATTACAATTCCTGACATTTAATCCTGGTAAAAATTCCCTGTCTTAGGTCAGTTAGGATCACCACTTTATTTAAAGAATGTGAAATGTCAGAATAATAGTGGAGAGAATGATTTATTTCAGCTTTTATTTCTTTAATTTACATTTACATTTAAGTCATTTAGCAGACGCTCTTATCCAGAGCGACTTACAAATTGGTGCATTCACCTTATGACATCCAGTGGAACAGCCACTTTACAATAGTGCATCTAAATCTTTTAAGGGGGGGGGGGGGGGCAGAAGGATTGCTTTATCCTATCCTAGGTATTCCTTGAAGAGGTGGGGTTTCAGGTGTCTCCGGAAGGCGGTGATTGACTCCGCTGTCCTGGCGTCGTGAGGGAGTTTGTTCCACCATTGGGGGGCCAGAGCAGCGAACAGTTTTGATTGGGCTGAGCGGGAACTGTACTTCCTCAGTGGTAGGGAGGCGAGCAGGCCAGAGGTGGATGAACGCAGTGCCCTTGTTTGGGTGTAGGGCCTGATCAGAGCCTGAAGGTACTGAGGTGCCGTTCCCCTCACAGCTCCGTAGGCAAGCACCATGGTCTTGTAGCGGATGCGAGCTTCAACTGGAAGCCAGTGGAGAGAGCGGAGGAGCGGGGTGACGTGAGAGAACTTGGGAAGGTTGAACACCAGACGGGCTGCGGCGTTCTGGATGAGTTGTAGGGGTTTAATGGCACAGGCAGGGAGCCCAGCCAACAGCGAGTTGCAGTAATCCAGACGGGAGATGACAAGTGCCTGGATTAGGACCTGCGCCGCTTCCTGTGTGAGGCAGGGTCGTACTCTGCGGATGTTGTAGAGCATGAACCTACAGGAACGGGCCACTGCCTTGATGTTAGTTGAGAACGACAGGGTGTTGTCCAGGATCACGCCAAGGTTCTTAGCGCTCTGGGAGGAGGACACAATGGAGTTGTCAACCGTGATGGCGAGATCATGGAACGGGCAGTCCTTCCCCGGGAGGAAGAGCAGCTCCGTCTTGCCGAGGTTCAGCTTGAGGTGGTGATCCGTCATCCACACTGATATGTCTGCCAGACATGCAGAGATGCGATTCGCCACCTGGTCATCAGAAGGGGGAAAGGAGAAGATTAATTGTGTGTCGCCTGCATAGCAATGATAGGAGAGACCATGTGAGGTTATGACAGAGCCAAGTGACTTGTTGTATAGCGAGAATAGGAGAGGGCCTAGAACAGAGCCCTGGGGGACACCAGTGGTGAGAGCGCGTGGTGAGGAGACAGATTCTCGCCACGCCACCTGGTAGGAGCGACCTGTCAGGTAGGACGCAATCCAAGCGTGGGCCGCGCCGGAGATGCCCAACTCGGAGAGGGTGGAGAGGAGGATCTGATGGTTCACAGTATCGAAGGCAGCCGATAGGTCTAGAAGGATGAGAGCAGAGGAGAGAGAGTTAGCTTTAGCAGTGCGGAGCGCCTCCGTGATACAGAGAAGAGCAGTCTCAGTTGAGTGACTAGTCTTGAAACCTGACTGATTTGGATCAAGAAGGTCATTCTGAGAGAGATAGCAGGAGAGCTGGCCAAGGACGGCACGTTCAAGAGTTTTGGAGAGAAAAGAAAGAAGGGATACTGGTCTGTAGTTGTTGACATCAGAGGGATCGAGTGTAGGTTTTTTCAGAAGGGGTGCAACTCTCGCTCTCTTGAAGACGGAAGGGACGTAGCCAGCGGTCAAGGATGAGTTGATGAGCGAGGTGAGGTAAGGGAGAAGGTCTCCGGAAATGGTCTGGAGAAGAGAGGAGGGGATAGGGTCAAGCAGGCACGTTGTTGGGCGGCCGGCCATCACAAGACGCGAGATTTCATCTGGAGAGAGAGGGGAGAAAGAGGTCAGAGCACAGGGTAGGGCAGTGTGAGCAGAACCAGCGGTGTCGTTTGACTTAGCAAACGAGGATCGGATGTCGTCGACCTTCTTTTCGAAATGGTTGACGAAGTCGTCTGCAGAGAGGGAGGAGGGGGGGGAGGGGGAGGAGGATTCAGGAGGGAGGAGAAGGTGGCAAAGAGCTTCCTAGGGTTAGAGGCAGATGCTTGGAATTTAGAGTGGTAGAAAGTGGCTTTAGCAGCAGAGACAGAAGAGGAAAATGTAGAGAGGAGGGAGTGAAAGGATGCCAGGTCCGCAGGGAGGCGAGTTTTCCTCCATTTCCGCTCGGCTGCCCGGAGCCCTGTTCTGTGAGCTCGCAATGAGTCGTCGAGCCACGGAGCGGGAGGGGAGGACCGAGCCGGCCTGGAGGATAGGGGACATAGAGAGTCAAAGGATGCAGAAAGGGAGGAGAGGAGGGTTGAGGAGGCAGAATCAGGAGATAGGTTGGAGAAGGTTTGGGCAGAGGGAAGAGATGATAGGATGGAAGAGGAGAGAGTAGCGGGGGAGAGAGAGCGAAGGTTGGGACGGCGCGATACCATCCGAGTAGGGGCAGTGTGGGAAGTGTTGGATGAGAGCGAGAGGGAAAAGGATACAAGGTAGTGGTCGGAGACTTGGAGGGGAGTTGCAATGAGGTTAGTGGAAGAACAGCATCTAGTAAAGATGAGGTCAAGCGTATTGCCTGCCTTGTGAGTAGGGGGGGAAGGTGAGAGGGTGAGGTCAAAAGAGGAGAGGAGTGGAAAGAAGGAGGCAGAGAGGAATGAGTCAAAGGTAGACGTGGGGAGGTTAAAGTCACCCAGAACTGTGAGAGGTGAGCCGTCCTCAGGAAAGGAGCTTATCAAGGCATCAAGCTCATTGATGAACTCTCCGAGGGAACCTGGAGGGCGATAAATGATAAGGATGTTAAGCTTGAAAGGGCTGGTAACTGTGACAGCATGGAATTCAAAGGAGGCGATAGACAGATGGGTAAGGGGAGAAAGAGAGAATGACCACTTGGGAGAGATGAGGATCCCGGTGCCACCACCCCGCTGACCAGAAGCTCTCGGGGTGTGCGAGAACACGTGGGCAGACGAAGAGAGAGCAGTAGGAGTAGCAGTGTTATCTGTGGTGAGCCATGTTTCCGTCAGTGCCAAGAAGTCGAGGGACTGGAGGGACGCATAGGCTGAGATGAGCTCTGCCTTGTTGGCCGCAGATTGGCAGTTCCAGAGGCTACCGGAGACCTGGAACTCCACGTGGGTCGTGCGGGCTGGGACCACCAGGTTAGGGTGGCCGCGGCCACGCGGTGTGAAGCGTTTGTATGGTCTGTGCAGAAAGGAGAGAACAGGGATAGACAGACACATAGTTGACAGGCTACAGAAGAGGCTACGCTAATGCAAAGGAGATTAGAATGACAAGTGGACTACACGTCTCGAATGTTCAGAAAGTTAAGCTTACGTTGCAAAAAAATTAAATAAAAGATCTTATTGACTAAAATTTTATAGTACTGCTGGCTGGTGAAGTAGGCTGGCTAGCAGTGGCTGCGTTGTTGAAAGTGAAGCTGGCTAGGTAACCTCGACAATTTCTCTAAATTTCTCTAAACTTCACAATTATCTTGGATACAAGGACAGCAAAGACAACTAGCTAACACTACGCTAATCAAGTCGTTCCGTTGTAATGTAAGTTTCTACAGTGCTGCTATTCGGTAGAAGTTGGCTAGCTAGCAGTGTTAGCTAGCAGTGTTGGCTAGGTAGGAGGACGGCAGCGCGGCAGGCGAAAATAGCTGGCTAGCTAACCCATAATTACTCAAAGCTACACAATTATCTTAGATACAAAGATAGCAAAGAAAACTATGTAGCTAGCTAACACTACACTAATCAAGTTGTTCCGTTGTAATGTAATCGTTTCTACAGTGCTGCTAATCGGTGGCTAGCTGGCTAGCTAGCAGGGTTGACTACGTTACGTTACGTTACGTTAGGACGAGAATACCTGGCTAGCGAACCTCAGCGAACCTCAATAACTACACAATTATCTTTGATACAAAGACGGCTATGTAGCCAGCTAAGTAGCTAGCTAAGATCAAACAAATCAAAGATAGCAAAGACAACTGTGTAGCCAGCTAACACTACACTAATCAAGTCGTTCCGTTGTAATGCACTCGTTTCTACAATGCTGCTATTCGGTGGCTAGCTGGCTAGCTAGCAGTGTTGGCTACGTTGCATTACGTTAGGACGAAAATAGCTGGCTAGCGAACCTCAATAACTACACAATTATGTTTGATACAAAGACGGCTATGTAGCTAGCTAAGATCAAACAAATCAAACCGTTGTACTGTAATGAAAATGAAAAGGAAAATGAAATGGTAATACTACCTGTGGAGCGAAGCGGAATGCGACTACTCCCTCCAACCCGGAAGTGACATTCATCACATTCCCAGTGGGTTAGAAGTTTACATACACTCAATTAGTATTTGGTAGCATTGTCTTTAAATTGTTTAACTTCGGTCAAACACTTTGGGTAGCCTTCCACAAGCTTTCCACAATATGTTGGGTGAATTTGGCCCATTTCTCCAGACAGAGCTGGTGTAACTGAATCAGGTTTTTAGGCCTTCTTGCTCGCACACGCTTTTCAGTTAGAGGTCAGGGCTTTTTGATGGCCACTACAATACCTTGACTTTGTTGTCCTTAAGGCATTTTGCCACAACGTTGGAAGTATTCTTGGGGTCATTGTCCATTTGGAAGACCAAGCTTTAACTTCCTGACTGATTTTGCTTCAATATATTCACATAATTTTCCTCCCTCATGGTGCCATCTATTTTGTGAAGTGCACCAGTCCCTCATGCAGCAAAGCACCCCCACAACATTATGCCGCCACCCCCATGCTTCACGGTTGGGATGGTGTTCTTCGGCTTGCAAGCGTCCCCCTTTTTCCTCCAAATATAACGATGGTCATTATGGCACTGAGTTTTAAGGTAGGCCTTAAAATACATCCACAGGTACACCTCCAATTGACTCAAATTATGTAAATTAGCCTATCAGAAGCTTCTAAAGCCATGACATAATTTTCTGGTATTTTTCAAACTGTTTAAAGGCACAGTCAACTTAGTGTATGTAAACTTCTGACCCACTGGAATTGTGATACAGTGAAATAATCTGTCTGTAAACAATTGTTGGAAAAATGACTTTGTGTCATGCACAAAGTAGATGTCCTAACCGACTTGCGAAAATTAAAACATTAAATGACATTAAAACTCCACAAACGTATTTAGGCTTGCCTTAACAAAGGGTTTGAATACTTACTGACTCAAGATATTTCAGCTTTTCGTTTGAATGAATTTGCTATAAAATTTCAAAAACATAATACCATTTTGAAATTATAGAGTTTTGTGTGTATGCCAGTGACACAGAAATCTCATTATAATCTATTTTAAATTCAGGTTGTAACACAACAAAATGTGGAAAAAGTCAAGGCATGTGAATCCTTTCTGAAGACACTGTATATTTCCACACTATAAGCTTGCAATAATATTGTGAGAATTATTACAATGCCCTTTTAGCATAATAGCTTTTTGAGAAAATCGCTTGAAGTTGTTGCCTTTTTTGGTGGGATGGAGTTTTGGCCTGCCCGGTGACATCACCAAATTAGCTAATAGACCAATAAGAAAGAGCCTCAAATCTCTCTGCCAATAACAGACAGTTTTCAGTTTCCCCCCTCCCAACTCAGACCACTCCCAGACAGTCTGAGCAAAATTCTTGCTTGAGAATTTGCTCTTTGCTAAGAAGTAATTTTCTTTGTTATCAATTAAAATGGTAAAAATAAATCCAAACACAGCAAGGGACTTAATTGTTACCCAGAAATGATTTCATATTTCGATAAAAGCGGGCTGCATTGAACCTTAAATCAATTTAGAGTAATGGAAAAAGTTACATTTTCATGAAGTGTAAATGTGTTTTTTAACTAAAGCTGTACACAAACACACACATGCAAGCGTGTATACACACACACACACACACACACACACACACACACACACACACACACACACACACACACACACACACACACACACACACACACACACACACACACACACACACACACACACACTAATTCCTGGACTCAACTTTTGAGCCTAGTTGGAATGTAACAATGACAAATACAGGCAATAGTCCAAAGAATGCTGTGACATACAGTTGAAAATTAGCATCATTAATTAGCACCACAGTGTGGCTATGGGGGCAAGAAGAAGGGGCTAAATGTTTAACAATTTACAGCGAATGTTCATACGTAAGTCAAACAGTTTTATTGCAATTTAGCAAGCAGATATTTTATACATCATGACCTAATCTTTCATTTTAAAAGAAACAGCCCATTGTTTGTAATTCAACTCATGAACTCAGCAAACAGGGAGAGGACACACAAATCTTAGCACCATCTCTCCATAGTAGAGTGAGCCATTTTGCACCTGATTTGCATCATGGGGGAGTACTGCCATCTAGCGAGAATGTCTAAACTGTGTGAAATTAAACAGGTACCTATGGTGTGGCATGGTTTATTTGATCAAAAGAGACTATATTAATTAACTTTTCACAATAAATATTTGCATTGATACAGTTGTATAGGTTTAATTCTAAATATTGAATCCAATAACATCAATTTAAGAAGTGGGTGTCTAAACACAATTTACAGTAAGACAAACAATTCAAACAAATACAGTAGATGTAGGCCGTAATTCAGTCAAGCTCATTTGTATGCTATTAAGTATTTCTTGAAGATGAAATATGATCTTTACAGAGCTCTCTTCCTCGAAAAATCACCATTCTTCTTCTCCCAGTCCCCTCAGCCCCCCTCAGACTTTTCAAAGGACCCATGAATGAATCCCAAAAAGCATCCTATTCCCTATAGTGCTAGTGCACAACTTTTGACCATGGCCAATACGACTCTGGTCAAATGTAGTGCACTATGTACGAAATAGGATGCCATTTGGGATGTACCCTCAGTTTGTTGTTCAGCTCTGACAAGCTGTTCATCACAACTCTGAGAGAGACAGTGAAAAGATGAGTGATAACATCATTCAGGTTTGTGAAAGGATTGTGTTTCACTGACAAACCCTTGTTAGAGGCCTCATCCAATTTGCTTCAGCTTTGAGATGGCTTCGGAAAGGAGAAAAATGGCATCCCCGGGGTGAGACAGGAAAGATGCATAGCTTTGTTCCCACCAATTCTGCCCCAGTGCTAGCCAAAAATGAAGTGGCCTGAGTTGGAGTGAAACCCCCAGACGTTCTCTGATCTCTGCCGGGAAAAGAGACGTGATCTAGACTCAGAGTCACAGTTCATTTCATTTTTCACATTCGATGAGATCTCAGCTGATTAAATTGAACAACCATTAGTAAGCACAGGCGAATAAAGCACTCTTGACTGCTAATTAACAGAAATCCCATACTTTGTCAGCAGTTTTGAATGAATCGGCCCAGAGCAAGAATGACAGTTTGTGGAATGGTTATGTTCATATTTGTATGAACATAACAAGATTCAACACCTGAGACATAAACTGAACAAGTTCCACAGACATGTGACTAAAAGAAAGGGAATAATGTGTCCGTGAACAAAGGTGGGATCAAAAGTAACAGTCAGTATCTGGTGTGGCCACCAGCTGCATTAAGTACTGCAGTGCATCTCCTCCTCATGGACTGCCCCAGATTTGCCAGTTCTTGCTGTGAGATGTTACCCCACTCTTCCACCAATTCTTCCACCAAGTAAGTTCCCAGACATTTCTGGGGGGAATGGCCCTAGCCCTCACCCTCCGATCCAACAGTTCCCAGACATTCTCAATTGGATTGAGATTCGGGATCTTCGCTGGCCATGCAGGAAATCACGCACAGAACGAGCAGTATGGCTGGTGGCATTGTCATGCTGGAGGGTCATGTCAGGATGAGCCTGCAGGAAGGGGGATGAGGGAGGAGGATGTCTTCCAATGCACAGCATTGACATTGCCTGCAAGGACAACAAACTTAGTCCGATGATGCTGTGACACATTGCCCCAGATCATGACAGACCCTCCACCTCCAAATCGATCCCGCTCCAGAGTACAGGCCTCGGTGTAACGCTCATTCCTTCGACGATAAACGCAAATCCGACCATCAGCCCTGGTGAGACAAAACTGTGTCTCGCCCGCGAAGAGCAGTTTTTCCCAGCCCCGTCTGGTCCAGCGACGGTGGTTTTGTGCCCATAGGCAACGTTGTTACCGGTGATGTCTGGTGAGGACCTGCCTTACAACAGGCCTACAAGCCCTCAGTCCATTCTCTCTCAGCCTATTGCGGACAGTCTGAGCACTGATAGAGGGATTGTGTGTTCCTGGTGTAACTTGGGCAGTTGTTGTTGCCATCCTGTACCTGTCCCGCAGGTGTGATGTTCAGATGTACGGATCCTGTGCAGGTGTTGTTACATGTGGTCTGCCACTTTGAGGACGATCCTCTGTCCGTCCTGTCTCCCCATAGCGCTGTCTTGGGCATCTCACAGTACAGACATTGCAATTTATTGCCCTGGCTACATCTGCAGGGCAATATTGCCTCTGCCTCCTTGCAGCATGCCTAAGGCACGTTCCCGCAAATGAGCAGGGACCCTGGGCATCTTTCTTTTGGTGTTTTTCAGAGTCAGGAGAAAGTCCTCTTTACTGTCCTAAGTTTTCCTAACTGTGACCTTAATTGCCTACCGTCTGTAAGCTGTTAGTGCCTTAACGACCGTTCCACAGGTGCATGTTAATTAATTGTTTATGGTTCATTGAACAAGCATGGGAAACCATGTTTAAACCCTTTACAAGGAAGATCTGGGAAGTTATTTGGATTTGTATGAATTATCTTTGAAAGACAGGGTCCTGAAAAGGGGACATTTCTTTCTTTGCTGAGTTTATATATCACAAACATCAATAGGAAATAATGAATATTTACACAGAATATATACAGTTGAAGTCGGAAGTTTACATACACTTAGGTTGGAGTCATTAAAATTCGTTTTTCCACCTCTCCACAAATTTCTTGTAAACAAACTATAGTTTTGCCAAGTCGGTTAGGATATCTACTTTATGCATGACACAAGTGGGACCACGTAGCCATCATTCCGCTCAAGAAAGAGATGCGTTCTGTCTCCTAGAGATGGACGTACTTTGGTGCGAAAAGTGCAAATCAATCCCAGAACAACAGTAAAGGACTGGAGGAATCAGGTACAAAAGTATCTATATCCACAGTAAAACGAGTCCTATGTCGACAAAACCTGAAAGGCCGCTCAGCAAGGAAGAAGCCACTGCTCCAAAATCACCATAAAAATGCTAGACTACGGTTTGCAACTGCTCTAGGGACTAATATCATACTTTTTGGAGAAATGTCCTCTGGTCTGATGAAACAAAAATAGAACTGTTTGGCCATAATGAACATTGTTATAGTTGGAGGTAAAAGGGGGAGGCTTGCAAGCTGAAGAACACCATCCCAACCGTGAAGCACGGGGGTGGCAGCATCATGTTGTGGGGGTGCTTCACTGCAGGAGGGACTGGTGCACTTCACAAAATAGATGGCATCATGAGGGAGGAAAATGATGTGGATATATTGAAGCAACATCTCAAGACATCAGTCAGGGTCTTCCAGTTGCAAATGGGTCTTCCAAATGGAAAATTAACCCAAGCATACTTCCAACGTTGTGGCAAAATGGCTTAATGACAACAAAGTCAAGGTATTGGTGTGGCCATCACAAAGCTCTGACCTCAATCCTATAGAAAATGTGTGGGCAGAACTGAAAAGCGTGTGCGAGCAAGAAGGCCTACAAACCTGATTCAGTTACACCAGCTCTGTCAGGAGGAATGGGCCAAAATTCACCCAACTTATTGTGGGAAGCTTGTGGAAGGCTACCCGAAATGTTTGACCGAAGTTAAACAATTTAAAGGCAATGCTACCAAATACTAATTGAGTGTATGTAAACTTCTGACCCACTGGGAATGTGATGAAAGAAATAAAAGCTGAAATTAATAATTCTCTCCACTATTATTCTGACATTTCACATTCTGAAAATAAAGTGGTGATCCCAACTGACCTAAGAGAGGGAATTTAATCCACTAGGATTAAATGTCAGGAATTGTGAAAAACTGACTTTAAATGTATTTGGCTAAGGTGTATGTAAACTTCCAACTTCAACTGTATAAGTTAATTATTCATGACTGGAGCTGGGAACACATCAGGTGGCTTCCACAACATGTGAACAATATCAGAAAAAAATGGGATTGATAGATTTAACAACTAGAAATGGGCAGATGTTTTAATAAGTGGTGCCAGGTGTGCTCAAGGGACGTTTCCTAGTGTCCTGAAACCTCTCCAAAGTGGAATATGTATGGAAATTAGACAATTCCAGTGCTATTACATATTTTTAATGCCTAAATGCTATTTGTTCAGTATAAAAACAATTTCTACCATATCAACCTTACTCAAACATTGTGGTGGTGTTATGGGGTATCCAGGGTACATTCAAGTGTCCTTTCAACCTCTCCAAAGTGTCTGCATGTGGTAATTGCACTGTTTTTGCACACTGGATGTGCCTAAAAGTTATTTTAAAAAGTTACAACATTTCTACAACACCAACCTCTCTCAAACATTGTGCTGGTGTCAGGGGACATACAGGGGAAATCCAAGTGTTTTGGTCCCACATACAAATGAACTGTTTACACAAATAATATAAAAGCAACATATACTGTATAGTACCAATCCAAATGTTGGTACTTTTTTGAGGTTACTACATGATTCCATATGTGTTAATTCATAGTTTTGATGTCTTCACTATTCTTTTACAATGTAGAAAATAGTAAAAAATAAAGAAAAACCATTGAATGAGTAGATGCATGTCGTGACAGTCTTTGAAGCAGTCCCTCTCTGCCAGGAAACAAAAAGCGAACTGGCATTTCGGACAGAAGATGTGGCCTTTTTCCCCCCTGTGTTTTGTGCAATGCTTGCAGTTCTTCCTTTTGTCTTTTGGTATATGTGTTGGATAGTTGCTCTCTCCTTGAGTGGGGGGTCTTGTGATGGTTGTGAGGTTGCTTTGGGCACGAAATTCAGCCACTTCCAACACCAGCTGCTCTCGGAAGGCCAACTGGGAGAGAGGCGTTTGACCTTTTGCTTTGGCCATCTGCTTGTGGAGAATGAAAGCATTTACTGTAGCAATGTCCACAAAGTGGTAAAGTCTTATACCACTTCCTGATCTTGTGGTAGACCTGGTAGTAACCTATCAGAGCATCAGATACGTCGACACCCCCAATGATGGCATTATAGTCCTTCACAGAAACTGGAATGGGGACATTCTTCTTCACCCATGCCCCATTGGCATTTTTCACCCTCCTTGAGACATGGTCATTATTGAATGCCTTATGTTGTGTGGTGAGCATGGTTACATGAGTCCTTCCATTTTCCAAAAAGCAGCTTGTTAGCCCTGATCCAATGTATGGTCCCTCTCTCCGCTCTTTGTCATGTCGTTTACCTTGGTCTTGGGGAAACCGATTCTGTTAGGATGAATGGTACCACAAGCGTCTATTTTAATTTTCAAGAGGTCTAAAAAAGGTAATAAAGTTGTCCAGAGCTTGCACCCACTGCCAAATAAGGGGAAGTCCATCAGCTACATGACAGAGTCCTAACGAAGGCCCTTTCCAGAGGGAGTGATTGCCTTGCCTTCATAGATGAAAAAGTTCCACGTGTAGGCAGTGGTTGAATCAGCTAATACAAAGAGCTTGTAGCCCCATTTGGTCGGCTTATTTTTCATATATTGCTTCAAGCCAATTCGAGCGTTTGAGGAAACCATGCGCTCATCTATGATAAAGGGGCTTGACTCTTGCAAGACAATTGTCCCCTTATGGTCATTCTCCTGATCCTTTTGTGGGTCACTCATGTGAAGAGTACGTTTGATGGCCAAGAATCGGTTTTCACTCATGATGGAAGTGGGGAACTCGAACCGATGACATGCTCAACTAGTATTGATACCTTTACCAGTCCCATGTAAATCAACAAGGAAATAGGAAATATGTTTGCGCATGTCACCCATGGTGGCAGGTTTCCAGGACATCTTCCTTCCCCCCCTGCAGCTTCTTTTCCCCATGCTTGTTGGTATTACTAGTTAGTGTTCCCAGTACAGAGGTGATAATGTATACAGTAGCTGAAACAGCTGTAAGGGGGTGTATGTTTCATCAGTAACCAACTGTGGGCCTTCAGGACAGTTGGGTTTAAATCTAAATTGTTCTGGCTCCTCATCATCTTCAAGGACCGTATGCCACTTGTCCTCAGTTTCATCTCCCCCTGTTGTGCTGTTTCCACTGCCTCTCCCTCTTCTCTGTTGAGGCCTACATCTCCTCCATGCCATGCCCCCGCACCTCCAGATGAACTTGCAGAGAGGGGACTGGTGTCAGGGCCTGCAGTGGGGGTGGTTGAAGAGGAGTGTAGTGTTTGTGGAGTAGTGGATGTAGAAGCATCAGACAGGGTGATTGAAACTGCATTGGGGAGGAGGGGGGGTGAAGACCTTGACCGGCAGGTGCACTTGCTGGGAGGGGTGGCTCGCAAACGTCATCCTCCAAATCCTCTGCATCCTCCAATCTGTGGTGAAAAAAAATAAAGGGATATATTGTTGTAAGACACAGAATTACAGTTGACAAAATATACAATGACATTTCTGTAAAAATAAGTAAAATAAGTAAAAATACCACGCTTAAACTTTATCTGTACAGTGACTCACACAGGTGTGAAGTACACACACGGCCATGAGAGTTTAGTTGCCTCTCCGAAGTTACAAGGATGAAACTTAGAACAGCAAAACAGTGAACTAATATGAAGCATAGACAATAACTACTTTGGAATTATATAACATTGAAATGAGTTTTTACATAGGCCTATGTAAATTAAATCCAAAGCACAAATAGCAGACAGCTTACAGAAAACAAAACACATCTAGTAACTTAGGTATATAAAATCATGAAACAAATGTACTTACCGATCTAAAAGTGGATCCAATCCTTCTAGAAAGCAATCGTGGTCGGCCCAGTCAAAATCCTTGTTGTCCAACTCGCTCCACTTGATCTGAGTCCGACTCCAGTATTTAATTTCATGCTTCTGTCACTATACTTATTCATAGCTGCCTTCGTTTTAGGTTCCTGTTCGATATTCTTAGTTTTTTTCCCCTGCTTGAGAAGCCATATTTTATGCTAAAGCGATGAAATCTGTTTAATGCAGGGTGCTCGGTGTGTCTCGTCTCTGAGCCAGGTAGCAATAGTTCGCATTACGCATAAAATGTTCTAGACCTTGCTTTGTCCCACCCAGGTCAACTGCGTATCCCTTGAAAGCTTATCTCAATGGCTACAAGACTGTCAAGGTGCCATAGTAGCCTTCTCTTGTGTAGCAGATGCCTACAGCGCATAAGCAGGCGACATCATATTTTTGATGTGCTAAGATATAGTCACTTGGTGGACATTCGATGTTGCCATTACGTCATACATCATCAAATAACATGGCATTAGGCTAAATGTGTTCTTACCAACCAAAGGATTCAATTGATATCCCCCATGTTAGTTATAGCTCAAACACAGACCAAATCGAAGCTGGCCTTGTGTGGTGATCAATAACGGTCGGTCACAGGCAGACGAGTCCTGGCTTTCTGTGTGTATAAACATATTCCGTGTTTATTTTGTTTAAGCTTCACAACACTAACTGGAATGTAGGTAGCAGCCATCTTGAGATGAGGTCATCGGCTCGGCCTGCCTTTATAAATTAATATGCCCATATATGGTAGTAAGTCACAAGATTTGAAGGCACCGAACAATACCCAAGATATTCAGCTTTCCGCAGATACCCTGCTTTTGCAGATAGAGGCTACCGTTCTCATACCAGACTGAATTCATCTGGCCCAGTCCGTTCGTCGACACGGCGCCCGCCGTACCACCACGACTGGTCCGCAGACGTAATTCCATTAGCTGTGCCTTCAACTGGCCTTTTCCGGACGATGGGGCAGAAGATTCTACTTACCCCGGACTGCTAACTTTAAACGCCGTGTCTCCCGCGTGCTAGCGTAGTAACGACTACCTCGCGGCTTCCCTCTTTCATCTATTGCTGTACACTGGACCCTATGATCACTTGGCTACATAGCTGATGCCTGCTGGACTGTTCATTTATCACGGTACTCCACTTTGTTTACCTTTGTTTATCTGTCGGCCCTAGCCCTGAACTCAGGCCCTGTGTGTAGTTAACCGACCCTCTCTGCCCATGCATTGCCATTTTACCTGTTGTTGACTTAGCTGATTAGCTGTTGTTGTCTTACCCGTTGTTGACTTAGCTAGCTCTCCCAATCAACACCTGTGATTGCTTTATGCCTCGCTTTTTGTCTCTCAAATGTCAATATGCCTTGTATACCGTTGTTTAGGATAATTATCATTGTTTTAGTTTACTGCGGAGCCCCTAGTCCCACTGTACATGCCTTAGATAGCTCCTTTGTCCCACCTCCCACATGCGGTGACCGCACCCAGTATTACCAGCATGTCCAGAGATGCAACCTCTCTCATCATCACTCAGTGCCTGGGCTTACCTCCACTGTACCCGCACCCTACCAAATCAAATCAAATCAAATTGTATTTGTCACATACACATGGTTAGCAGATGTTAATGCGAGTGTAGCGAAATGCTTGTGCTTCTAGTTCCGACAATGCAGTAATAACCAACGAGTAATCTAACCTAACAATTCCACAACTACTACCGTATACACACAAGTGTAAAGGGATAAAGAATATGTACATAAAGATATATGAATGAGTGATGGTACAGAACGGCATAGGCAAGATGCAGTAGATGGTATAGAGTACAGTATATACATATGAGATGAGTAATGTAGGGTATATAAACATAACGTGGCTAGTGATACATGTATTACATAAAGATGGCAAGATGCAGTAGATGATATAGAGTACAGTATATACATATACATATGAGATGAGTAATGTAGGGTATGTAAACATTATATTAAGTGGCATTGTTTAAAGTGGCTAGTGATACATTTTTACATAATTTCCATCAATTCCCATTATTAAAGTGGCTGGAGTTGAGTCAGTATGTTGGCTGCGGCCACTAAATGTTAGTGGTGGCTGTTTAACTGTCTGATGGCCTTGAGATAGAAGCTGTTTTTCAGTCTCTCGGTCCCTGCTTTGATGCACCTGTACTGACCTCGCCTGCTGGATGATAGCGGGGTGAACAGGCAGTGGCTCGGGTGGTTGTTGTCCTTGATGATCTTTATGGCCTTCCTGTGACATCGGGTGGTGTAGGTGTCCTGGAGGGCAGGTAGTTTGCCCCCGGTGATGCGTTGTGCAGACCTCACTACCCTCTGGAGAGCCTTACGGTTGTGGGTGGAGCAGTTGCCGTACCAGGCGGTGATACAGCCCGACAGGATGCTCTCGATTGTGCATCTGTAAAAGTTGGTGAGTGCTTTTGGTGACTAGCCGAATTTCTTCAGCCTCCTGAGGTTGAAGAGGCGCTGCTGCGCCTTCTTCACAACGCTGTCTGTGTGGGTGGACCAATTCTCGCCAATGTCAATACTCGCCAATGTCCAGTCTCTTGACACCCCGCCATACCCCTGTCTGCACATTATGCCCTGAATCTATTCTACTATGCCCAGAAATCTGCTCCTTTTATTCTCTGTCCCCAACGCACTAGACGACCAGTTTTGCTAGATTTAGCCGTACCCTCATCCATCCTCTGTTCCTCGGGCGATGTGGAGGCTAATACAGGCCCTGCGTGTCCCCAGGCACTATTATTTGTTGACTTCTGTAATCGAAAAGCCTTGTTTCATGCATGTTAACATCAGAAGCCTCCTCCCTAAGTTTGTTTTACTCACTACTTTAGCACACTCCGCCAACCCTGATGTCCTTGCCGTGTCTGAATCCTGGCTGAGGAAGGCCAACAAAAATTCTGAGATTTCCATACCCAACTACAACATTTTCCATCAAGATAGAACTGCCAAAGGGGGAGGAGTTACAATCTACTGCAGAGAAAGCTTGCAAAGTTCTGTCATACTTTCCACGTCTATGCCCAAACAGTTCGAGCTTCTAATTATAAAAATGAATCTCTCCAGAAATAAGTCTCTCACTGTTGCCGCCTGTTAAAGACCCCCCTTAGCTCCCAGCTGTGCCCTGGACACCAGATGTGAATTGATTGCCCCCCATCTATCTTCAGAGTTCGTTCTGTTAGGTGACCTAAACCTGGATATGCTTAACACCCCAGCAGTCCTACAATCTAAGCTAGATGCCCTCAATCTCACACAAATTATCAAGGAAACCACCAGGTACAACCCTAAATCCGTAAACATGGGCACCCTCATAGATATTATCCTGACCAACTTGCCCTCCAAATACACCTCTGCTGTTTTCAATCAGAATCTCAGCGATCACTGCCTCATTGCCTGCATCCGCTATGGGTCCGCGGTCAAATGACCACGCCTCATCATTGTCAAACGCTCCCTAAAACACTTCTGCGAGCAGGCCTTTCTACTCGACCTGGCCCAGGTATCCTGGAAGGATATTGACCGACGCGTGGTCGTTCTTTAACTTGTTATGGATAGGGTGCAGCATTTTCACGTTTGGATGAAAAGCGTGCCAAGAGTAAACTGCATGCTACTCAGTCCCAGTTGCTAATATATGCATATTAGTAGATTTGGATAGAAAACACTCACTGTTGTTACAATTTCAATTTCATGCCCATGAAAAGATAAAACAAATATTACAGCAAATGTGCTGGTTTATAAAAGACCTGTGTATATGGGAAATGGTATTTTGTAAATTGGATTGGTAGAGTTATGTCTTTCATGGAGTTATCAGAATTGTATGGGAAGGCCGGCTCAATCCAAGATTACAACCAAATGATTACGGCATTACCCCAAAAATGGAGGAGGCAGGTGGCAGCGGGAGGAGGTAGGAAACTGGTCTGTCTGCCCAATATAAAGGATCAAAACTGGCGGAGGAATAAAAATAGCATAAATAGGAAAGTATAGCAGTTTCATTTAAGACCCAGGATGTTGGCAGCTGTGCCATACAGATTACAAAATAGATGGAAGAGATTCCATGGTACAGGGTGTATGAGTTGATATATAAAATGATGCAAGATTCAAGCCTTCATGCTTTTCAGCTAAATTATTGTACATCATTTTTGCCACCAACAAAATTGTAAATAGTTGGGGAATACAATCATCGCAGCTCTGCAAATTTGGTTTTGAGGATACAGAATCAATAGACCACTTGTTTTGGTATTGGTCTCAGGTTCAGGATTGGCTAAAAAAAAGCATAATATTAATCTAGAAACAGCATTGTTGGGAGATCTGGAGAGGCCTGGTCAGTCAATTACTAATATACCAATACTCTTAATAAAATTATTTATCTTCAGCTCGTCATCTGTGGATTCTATTCGATTAGATAGATTCAAATGGTATGTTAAACATAACAGCATAGTTGAAAGATATGTGGTGTGTAGAAATCTGAAGAGGGTGGCCAGCAGAGATAGGTGGGATGGGCTGAGGGAAGCTGAGGGTTGGGTTGTGGAATTGGAGACAAGTGGGTGTGGAGTTGCTGGGCATGGGATAGAATGAAAAAATAAAACAAATAAAAAAGTAAGTTGACACTGAGGGGCAACAATGTAACATTTAAAGCATGTTTGCCTGAGGCTGATGCCACGCAGGTGTTTGTACTCATGTACATATGCATATAACACACACTCATTCAAACGCACACACATGCACATACACGAACACACACACACACACATACAGTGTCTTCGGGAAGTATTCAGACCCTTTGACTTTTTCCACATTTTGTTACGCTACAGCCGTACTCTAAAATGTATTTAAATTGTTTTTTTTTACCCCATCAATGTACACACAATACCTCATAATGACAAAACAAAAACAGGGTTTTTGATTTTTTAAATAATTTACAATAAAATAATAACTGAAATATCACATTTACATAAGTATTCAGACCCTTTACTCAGCACTTTGTTGAAGCACCTTTGGCAGCCTTGGTATTTGCTCTGTGATGTTGGATGAGCGTTGCTGTAACGATCTTCGTTGGGAGAAAAAGAGGAGGACCAAAGCGCAGCGTTGTAAGTGTTCACGATTAATATTTAATGGAACAAACTGAACACTGAAATACAAAACAATAAAGTGAACGAACGAAAACTGAAAACAGTTCCGTGTGGATCACACAGACACGGAAGACAACCACCCACAAAACACAATAGAAAACAACCTCCCAAAATATGGTTCCCAATCAGAGACAACGACAAACACCTGCCTCTGATTGAGAACCATATCATGCCAAACGAAAAGAAAAAAAACATAGAAAAACAAACATAGATAACCCACCCAACTCACGCCCTGACCATACTAAAACAAAGAAATAACAAAAGAACTAAGGTCAGAACGTGACAGTCGCTGCACAGCTATTTTAAGGTCTCTCCAGAGATGTTCGACCAAATCAAATCAAATGTATTTATATAGCCCTTCTTACATCAGCTGATATCTCAAAGTGCTGTACAGAAACCCAGCCTAAAACCCCAAACAGCAAGCAATGCAGGTGTAGAAGCACGGTGGCTAGGAAAAACTCCCTAGAAAGGCCAAAATCTAGGAAGAAACCTAGAGAGGAACCAGGCTATGAGGGGTGGCCAGTTCTCTTCTGACTGTGCCGGGTGGAGATTATAACAGAACATGGCCAAGATGTTCAAATGTTCATAAATGACTAGCATGGTCAAATAATAATAATCACAGTAGTTGTCGAGGGTGCAACAGGTCAGCACCTCAGGAGTAAATGTCAGTTGGCTTTTCATAGCCGATCATTGAGAGTATCTCTACCGCTCCTGCTGTCTCTAGAGAGTTGAAAACAGCAGAGGTGAGACAGGTAGCATGTCCGGTGAACAGGTCAGGGTTCCATAGCCGCAGGCAGAACAGTTGAAACTGGAGCAGCAGCACAGCCAGGTGGACTGGGGACAGCAAGGAGTCATCATGCCAGGTGGCCCTGAGGCCTGGTCCAAGGGCTCAGGTCCTCCGAGAGAAAGAAAGAAAGAAAGAAAGAAAGAAAGAAAGAAAGAAAGAAAGAGAGAAAGAGAGAATTAGAGAGAGCATACTTAAATTCACACAGCACATCGGATAAGGCAGGAGAAATACTCCAGATGTAACAGACTGACCCTAGCCCCCCGACACATAAACTACCGCAGCATAAATACTGGAGGCTGAGACAGGGTTCAAGTCCTGGCTCTGGACAATCAGAGACTGGTCAAGATGCCCCTCCTGTGTTGTCCTGGCTGTGTGCTTAGGGTCATTGTCCTGTTGGAAGGTGAACCTTCACCCCAGTCTGAGGTCCTGAGCACTCAGAAGCAGGTGTTCATCAAGGATCTCTCTGTACTTTGATCCTGACTACTCTCCCAGTCCCTGCCGCTGAAAACATCACCACAGCATGATGCTACCACCAGCATAATTCACCGTAAGGATGGTGCCAGGTTTCCTCCAGACGTGACGCTTGGCATTCAGGCCAAAGAGTTCAATCTTGGTTTCATCAGACCAGAGAATCTTGTTTCTCGTGGTCTGAGTCTTTAGGTGCCTTTTGGCAAACTCCAAGCGGCTGTCATGTGCCTTTTACTGAAGAGTGACTTCTGTCTGGCCACTCTACCATAAAGGCCTGATTGGTGGAGTGCTGCAGAGATGGTTGTCCTTCTGGAAGGTTCTCCGTCTACAAAGAGGAACTCTAGAGCTTTGCCAGATTGACCCTTGGGTTCTTGGTCACCTCCCTGACCAAGGCTCTTCTCCCCTGATTGCTCAGTTTGGCTGGGCAGCCAGCTCTAGGAAGAGTATTGATTGTTCCAAACTTCTTCCATTTAAGAATGATGGAGGCCACTGTGTTCTTGGGGACCTTCAATGCTGCATAAATGTTTTGTGACTTTCCAAATCATATCCAATCAATTGAATTTGCCACAGGTGGACTCCAATCAAGTTGTAGAAACATCAAGAATGATCAATGGAAACAGGATGAATCTGAGCTTAATTTCGAGTTTCCTAGCAAAGGGTCTGAATACTTATGTAAATAAGGTATATATGTTTTCTATTTTTAATACATTTGTTAATCATTTCATCATTATGCGGTTTTGTGTTTAGTTTGCTGAGGATTTTATTTATTTAATACATTTTAGGATAAAGCTGTAACGTAACAAAATGTGAAAAAAGTCAAGGGGTCTGAGTACTTTCCAATGGCACTGTACACACATGTAAATAGTGCCAGAAATGCACTCAAACGTATTTAGTTGTCCTTGCTGTTAGGATTTTTGTTAGCCTTTGTCGAATTTTGGTCATTCCCACCATTACAGAAAATACAGTATGCTATTCCCTCCCTGTTTGCTCTATAACCTGTTATTTCATATGCCTTGACAACGTGATAATAGGCCTAAAGCTGAGACAATAAGTAGACACAATGGCAGAATACATTCAACCATACCTTTTTGTTTCATCACAAAACCGGAGAGCAACATCTGGCCAGTGAAGTCCACAAAACATATTGCATGTAACAAATTACCTACCCCACCCAGCAAACTGTCATTAAAAAGACATTGAAAAGACGACTATGCCCGACGACTAATATACATTCGGTTTTGGTTTATATTGAAAGTTGAAAAGACATATTTTTCTGATCGTTGTTTTAACGACTTGCAAATAACATAATTTCAATGTACTTGTAGCCTATACACATGGACGCAGTAACCAAAAATGTAATTTCTTAAAATTAACAATCACACTTCTCGTTACATTAATCCAGTATTTGCACAACACGTTCAGTCAAAGAATACTATCTAGTACAGTGATAACAGACAAAATACAGGTAAGTTCAAATGAATATAATTAATTATGTTCATAGAAAAATTATCCATCAAAATTATAGATGTATTTTGCTGCGTTAGCAACGGCCCTGTGTGGTGGTGACGTGGAAACCACCACCCACGGCTCTACCAGGAGCATGCTTGATGTCTACATCAGCTCTCCGAACATCACGGTCAGTGGCCTTGCTGTTCCGTTTCTAGACTGCAGCTGTTAACACCAAAATAAACACAGTAAATTATAGAAAAGACTAATGGATATGGAGCATCTTACAGGTTCCCCACGGCACTTAAATCAGCATTCAGGGCTCAAACCACCGGTTTATCACTAACCAATGGTGGCTATTTTGTGTTGTGCAGTAATAATGATCATGTATTACATTTATTCAGAATAATTTCGAACTGGATAAATGTGTTTGCTTTTCTGTGTCCATCAAAGACAAAAAGCAATTTACTAGATAAGTTTGGTTAAAGTTGTCCTCCTCAGGGGCTGACAATTGATTAGGGTTGGGCTCAAACTTGCTTGCATTTAGAAAAGATGTAGAAAAGACGAGGGCCTGTTTGAATGGCGCAGGTTGTCTCTTTCACTCCTCCCTAATAGACTTATTATAATAACATGCATTGGTAAACTCTGAACACTGTAGCCTAATATATTTGTCAGTGTGCGGAGATCGCATGTAAACAATTCAACTTGAAATGGGGAATGTTTAGCCGACTGGTTGCTCAGGATACAAAGGCAATGTCAGACGTATGGAAGACATTTGACTTGAGCTCATAGAAAGAGGAAGGAGCCAGTGCTGCGCGCATGTGCCAAATCAAATCAAATCAAATTGTATTTGTCACGTACGCCGAATACAACAGTGAAATGAAATGCTTACTTACAAGCCCTTAACCAACAATGCAATTTTAAGAAAATACCTAAAAAAAAAGATAAAGGATAACAAATAAGAATAACAAATAATTAAAGAGCAGCGGGAAATAGCAATAGCGGGGCTGTATACAGGGGGTACCGGTACAGAGTCAATGTACGGAGGCACCGGTGTCAAGGTAATTGAGTTAATATGTACATGTTATTGAAGTGACTTTGCATAGATAATAACAGAGAGTAGCAGCAGAGTTCTGGGGGTTTGGTCAATGCAATGTTGTAGGTGTCACGCCCTGACTTTAGAGAGCCTTTTTATTCTCTATTTTGGTTAGGTCAGGGTGTGACTAGGGTGGGTACTCTAGTTTTTGTATTTCTATGTTGGCCTGGTACGGTTCCCAATCAGAGGCAGTATGGTTCCCAATCAGAGGCAGTTGTCTATCGTTGTCTCTGATTGGGGATCATATTTAGGCAGCCTTTTTTCCACCTGTTGTGTGTGGGATCTTGTTTTTTTTGTATTGTAGCCTTTTTGCACTACAAAGCTGCACATTCGTTTTGTTACTCTTTATTGTTTTGTTGCTGGTTCACATTAATAAACATGATGAACGCCTTCCACGCTGCACCATTGTCCAATCCTTACAACAACGATCGTTACAGTAGGCTACTATATTTTTCTTGTCTGATTGCTTGGTACAGTGTAAACAACACAAAATAAAGTGTAGGTGTACAAGAGAGTTGTTCTGTACTAATGAAAACAATTATAAAGGCTAATTATTAGGCTAATTAGCCTACTAATTATTAGGCTAATTAGTAGGCTAATTATTTAAGAGAATGCTTGACTGCATTTAAATGCATGACTTGTAGGCTGTGTGATAAAGCTAAGTAATAATAAGACCTAATTGATAACAGGCCAGAAAGCTAAACAAAACCAGCATAATGACATACTAGAGTCTGCTCTAACGAAGAAAAAAATGGTAAAGCATTTATTAGGGCTACATCATAGGAAAATTTAAAAAACTGTTCGAGAAAATATCACGCTGGGTGGACCGTTATACATTTTTAGAACTTGGGCGTCAATAGGTTAAAAGGCCATTAAGGTCACATGATCACCTCATTCAAAATTGCCAAGCTCCTAAAACCATTCTTCTCAAAGATGGACCACACAAATTACCACCATGCAAATGAATCATTTGTTTAGAAGAATCTAGCCTGTTAAAACAGACAGAGCAGGTCATTTTGATTGTGCGACCCTTTAAGCAATGGGAGGGTGTAGTAAAGGCTGTTCTTATGCACAACGCAGCTCAGCGTGCCTGGATACCGACTGTAACCATGTATTGTGTGGTTACGGTACCACAAAACCCAGACAACTTTGCTTTTACGGCTGACACTCACAGCCATGATAAAAAAAATGTGATCATAACACATGGGCTCGCATGTATTATTGCTTAAATATACCATGGCTGTCAGCCAATCAGCTTTCAGGGCTCAAACCACCCAGTTATTAATTCAAAATATACTACAGAATAATTACATGTTTGTAGATACCGTTGACAACAGAGTACACAGATGTGTTTCTTAATCCCCACTGTGTGATGGCCGTTGAAGT
This sequence comes from Salvelinus fontinalis, assembly GCF_029448725.1. Classification (NCBI taxonomy): domain Eukaryota; kingdom Metazoa; phylum Chordata; class Actinopteri; order Salmoniformes; family Salmonidae; genus Salvelinus; species Salvelinus fontinalis. The sequence continues at coordinate 45,077,305 of NC_074696.1, read as the reverse complement.
TGAAGAAGGACATCAGGCCATTGGTAAAGAGCCTGAAAGTCAAGCACACATAGGATGTACTTTGTGAATTGAACACTTTCAAACTGCTGAGGAGATAAGGCTGGATTGTTGCTTTGTTGTCTTTGTTGCTGACAGTTTGTATCACTAATGATACCTTTAAAATTACTTTGTTATTGGATCCATTCTTAAGATATGACAAACCTATTTATGATCTTGTTGGCACAGTCCTTTGTGTCCTCACCACCAATGTTGCTTAACCTTGTAATCTGTGTCAAGAGACTTTGTTTGAAACATCGGAAGTTATGCACTAACAACTGTTTCTGTCTGACTACTTAAAAAAATAATATATACAGGCATTGCTTGTAAGAGTGGAATTATATCACTTTAGGTAGTGTGAAAAATGCTGACTAAATGACATTAGTGACATCAGATTCTGTGCGTCCACACTTTGGAGCTGCTTCTGTAGTTGCTCAAAGTCTTGCTCCGTCTTCATCCTCTTGACATGGAACTCAAGAGTCTTGGGGCTCTGCTCTCCCAGCACGTTTCACCTCCTCCAATTTCTCCGCCAATTTAGTTAGGACACACTTCTGAAATTCTGAAAGGAGAACATTTTGTTGACACTGGAAATAAGGGGTTGTCACACGCAAGGGGATCCTGACAGACGAGATTGTGATTGCAAATATAAGTTACATTTTACATTCAATAATACATATAATTCAACGTTTCAGTCATATTCTATACTCTAATGGATTCAGTGTTTAACTTGAACACAAGTTTCAATTTTGTAGTACATTTTGAGTCGTTCCACAAAATAGGTGCCTTTTGAATTAGTGCATCATTTATACATAAAATATCAGAGAGAATTAAATGGCACACATTTCGTGGAACAATCCACTTACTGTCATTATTCATGGGAAACAGTTCTGGTCTAGCGGAGGGGAAGGGAGGGTGAGAGCTGCGATGCTCTTGGCTCCGTTGGGATTGGCAAGTAGAAGCCCTGGACGAATCTGCAAAATTCAAAGCCAACTCAGTGTCAACACAGAGGTAAACAGCAAAAAGAAATAGCATTTAGATTTTTGTAAACCTACGCACTACAATACACATTTTAAGGATAGTTTTAATCTTCAGTTATCAAGACTGAACATGATGTGTATCATTTCTGCTCATTGTAAGGAAACTAGCACTGATGAGCGAACGTGTCCCCGTCGTGTGCATGTTGTCTGTGTGTGCTCTTTAGTTACTACTTAACTGCTCTCACCTTGTCTGATAGAGTAACAGGATGGATATGGAGAACATCTGTGCTCTCTGCTCTGGAGGTGGGACTGGCTAGTAGAAGCCCTGGATGATTCTGCAACATTCAAAACCAATGAATAAACCTTCTTAAAGACTTGACCGGTTAGCTGATTAAGAATTCTGGACTTGTCTAGCAAGCTTTACTCTTGACCCACTGTGTGTGAAGTGAGATGTGGAAGGAGAGCATCTGGAACGGCCAGCTGAATGCCTGAATTGCCCTGAAACACAAATAAAAACTCAATCTGTGTTTAGTCCAGATAGCAAACAGGTACACCAAATGGCAGGGGGAGAGTTCGAGCTGCTGTGCCTGATGGATCGACTCCTGGCCAAACTGTTGGATGGTCCTGAAACACAAACATTATCTAAACCTTTTTCTGTCTGTAGGTGGACTACACTTTTGATTACTTAATGATTGTCTCTTACCAAATACATCCCGAACATGGGTAGAGAAGGAAGAACGAGAGCGGTTTTGCTGTCTTTTTTGGGACTGCCTAGGTGAAGTTGTTGATAGTCCTGCAACAAACATTTAAACCCAATGAATAAACCTTCCTTAGTAGTTGACAGGTTAGCTGATTAAGATTTCTGGACTTGTCTGGCAAGCTGTACTCTTGACCCACCGTGTGTGAAGTGAGATGGGGAAGGAGAGCATCTAGAACAGCCAGCTGAATCCCTGGATTGCCTTAAAACACAAAAAAATCCCCAATTTGGTTGTGATCAGGACAACTTAAAATCAAGGATTTGGATAGGAAAATGCATATGTACTGTATATCATGTGTGAATAATGATCCTGATAGGCAGAGATGCCTGATACAATACGGAAAATCCCATCTGTGCTACCCTTTGAAAGGTTTGACATTTCCCACTGACTCTTCAGTTTCTCTTACCCCGTCTAGGCGGGTCTCCATTAAGTGGAAGCAGACGTGACAGTACCCCCCCCTCTAGGGGCACCCCGACATCACCAACAAAACAGAAAACAAACAAAAAAACTCCTGGACCGACTGGGCGAACAAGAACTGATGATCCGGATGAGGCCCGACGTGGGATGGGCACCATCTGAGCCAACTGGGGCAAGGAAACCTCTCGAGCCAGCTAGGGCGTGGAAGCCCGAAGAGCTGGCTAGGCACCCCCGGATCCATCGGTGGGGACCCAGAGCCGATGCCACCATACCAACCGGAATGCCAGTACTCCCCGATGCTTCGTGTGATAACTTCTACATTCTGTCACATTAGTCGACGCTGGAGAGATGAAGCAGGTACGGGGAGTAAAACATTTAATAAGGAACGGACATGGAACGAGACAGGAACAGCGTCAGCATACAAGAAAACATAGACAAAAAACAATCAATGCAGAAGCGGGGAAAAGAGCTGGGGAACTGACAAATATAGAGAAGGAAAATAACAGGTGATGAGTGAGTCCAGGTGAGTCCAATATCAGAGTGTGGTGTCAGGAAAATAACCTCACACTCAACGTCAACAAAACAAAGGAGATGATCGTGGCCTTCAGGAAACAGCAGAGGGAGCACCCCCCATCCACATGGACGGGACAGTAGTGGAGAGGGTAGAAAGTTTTAAGTTTCTCGGCGTACACATCACGGACAAACTAAATTGGTCCACCCACACAGACAGCGTGGTGAAGAAGGCACAGCAGCGCCTCTTCAACCTCAGGAGGCTGAAGAAATTCGGCTTGTCACCAAGAGCACTCACAAACTTTTACAGATGCACAATCGAGAGCATCCTGTTGGGCTGTATCACCGCCTGGTACGGCAACTGCTCCGCCCACAACCGTAAGGCTCTCCAGAGGGTAGTGAGATCTGCACAACGCATCAGCGGGGGCAAACTACCTGACCTCCAGGACACCTACACCACCCGATGTCACAGGAAGGCCATAAAGATCATCAAGGACAACAACCACCCGAGCCACTGCCTGTTCACCCCGCTATCATCCAGAAGGCGAGGTCAGTACAGGTGCATCAAGCAGCCTGGCGCCCTCAAATGTCCTCTGGTCTCATGAAACAAAAATAGAACAGTTTGGCCATAATGTCCATTGTTATGTTTGGAGGAAAAAGTGGGAGGATTGCAAGCCGAAGAACACCATCCCAACCGTGAAGCACAGGGGTGGCAGCATCATGATGTGGGGTGCTTTGCTGCAGGAGGGACTGGTGCACTTCACAAAATAGATGGCATCATGAGGGAGGGAAATTATGTGGATATATTGAAGCAACATCTCAAGACATCAGTCAGGAAGGTTAAGCTTGGTCGCAAATGCGTCTTCCAAATGGACAATGACCCCAAGCTTACTTCCAAAGTTGTGGGAAAACGGCTTAAGAACAACAAAGTCAAGGTATTGGAGTGGCCACCACAAAGCCCTGACCTCAATCCTATAGAAAATGTGTTCGAAGAACTGAATAAGTGTGTGCGAGCAAGGAGGCCTACAAACCTGACTCCGTTACACAATCTCCGTCAGGAGGAATGGGCCAAAATGAATTTATTGTGGGAAGCTTGTGGAAGGCTACCCAAAACATTTGACCCAAGTTAAACAATTTAAAGGCAATGCTACCAAATACTAATTGAGTGCATGTAAACTTCTGACCCACTGGGAATGTGATGAAAGAAATAAAAGCTGAAATAAATCATTCTCTCTACTGTTATTCTGTCATTTCACATTCTTAAAATAAAGTGGTGATCCTAACTGACCTAAGACAGGGAATTTTACTAGGATTAAATGGCAGGAATTGTGAAAAACTGAGTTTTAAATGTATTTGGTTAAGGTGTATATAAACTTCCGACTTCAACTGTATAAGACACTTAAATGTACCAACATTTGTTGCTTCTCTAAAATCTACGATCGTGACACAAGGCGCTGCAAGATTTACAACTGTCCTGTTGACGGGACACCTATCCCTAAGAAGTCCTCTTAAACAGTTTTGAAAAAGTTTAACAGTGCAGTTTGGAAGGGCATTTGTTTTAATTGTTGTTGTTTGATTAGGCTTGGACAACATAACGGTACACAACATGGATTATTTCAGTGCCTAAGTAAACCAAGACTTTTGTAATATGACTAAACTAATCAAATGTAATTGTTGTTATATTACAGTGGAATATTACATCATGTTAGTTTATAATTTGTGCAGGTAGTTTTCCCATTACATTTTCAAATGCAACTGCACGTTTCAAGCACTGCATTCATTCAATACTTTTCACAAGACAATTTTTACTATTGCATGCATAACAAGACCCACAAACACTTTATCAGACTAGATTTCACATAAATGGCAACATACAAAACAAAACACAGTTGTGTGTGAGCTCCTAAAAGCAGCACAGGGGAATATAAAGCATGTTTTTATGCATAGAAGAACAGATCAACGATGTACAAAATGCAGACAAATAGAAAAACACATAACATGAACAACAACCCATTGATAGCAGACACTAACGTGATTCGAACAGGGTGCTAGGATGAGGTGAATAGCCCATTGACCCAAACGTTACAGTAGAATCATTTTGAAGCATTTTCTAAAAATCTGAAAACTAAAAATACATCCAAATGAGAACTTTCCCTTAGAGCTAAGATGATAAGGCCATTGATGAACTCAAAGACTGCATATTGTGATCCCAGCAGGCGAAATATTAGGTGCCAAGATTGTGTCACTATGTACAAACAAAGGAGAGCGGCTGGTGTTAGTGTTTTAACGTTGTCGAGGGTTGTTGTGAGTCTTTCAAATGGAGATCTTCTTTCTCTTCTTCATCCTTTTCCCCCTCTGTTGGATCATTGATTTTCTCCTCTAAGGACAGCTCAGAAGATGGTGCTCCAGCGTTTGGGAGGAGGGCGGGACTTGGTCTCCTGTAAACAGAGGGAAGTAGAAGTAATACATTAGATGATTGACATCTGAATAATACATTCTATACAACCAAAGGAGGAAATACAGAGTTTAAAAGTGCTTGTCATGGTTTGACGAGTGTCTCTGTGTTCGATGGAAAGAAGTATTTCTATTTTCTATGAGATAAGATGGGGGTTTAAATTGTTATTTTGTATTTATATGATTGTCAAATGTCACATTTTCAGGGATTCTTAATTAGTACATACTCTCGGGAAATGGGGTTGAGGAAGGTTTAAAGACATCAATAAATAATGCCATCAATAAAAAGGAGTGATGCAATAGAGATTAAACTGAAAAAGCATTGATAACAAAATACACAGTTTGTAATTCATTTCCCTAATACCTATATATTTACATGAAAATTGCATAGCCAAATACAGTGTAGTTACAGTGCACTTACATACCTGTTTGCTTACTGTTATACCTGTTTATAACAATGTGTACCTACACTGTAATTACACTGTAACTACTATGTAAATGTATAGGAACGTATATCAAGTGGAACCCAACCTTAAAAATATATGCTTTTTTCATTTAATTAATTGCTGATGCATATGTTGTTAGCTTAGTATGATGGCAAATACATCTCAATGTAATTAGCTTTTTTGTGATTTTATGTATAGATGAAGGATGATTCAGGATGGATATGGCTAGGTTACATCTCTAATTTACTCACTGATTCATGAAATCACCACTGTTGTTTTGAGAGGTAAACACAAACAAGAAAACAATGTTTATCAGGTGCAATCTTTAGACAGTGTAACTGTGTAGTGACAAGATAAACTTGCTACACAAACGTCAGGATGTCTCACCAGGTTGAAGATTTTGGACAGTGTTCCTTGGTCTCTGCGGCGTCTGTGAGGTGACTTTGTGGCATCAGCACGCGGTGGCGTGGCCTAGAACAAAACGCTTTATAAACACATGGAACATGGCTGGACCTGGAACCTTATCAGTGCTCAGTTCTTATTAGATGAAGTAGGGAGAGAGGACACCAAAATGGTGTTGAACTAGTAGTTATATTGAGTAGAATATATTTTGATAAATACAATGGGTATAAATGTTACATTACTACAATTCTCTTTTGCATTAAACCCAGAAATGTCATGCTGCTATCAAAAATAAATTGGCTTCATTCAGTGATCTGTTAGTGTAAAAGAATGCTGTGAATTAGACAGGAAAAGAAATAAATAAAGAACGACCAGCATTACAGCTACCTTTAGGGGGAAAGATGGAAGTCAAAAGGCATGCATTACTTCAGAACACACGTAACACAGAGAACTGGTGAAGAGCACATGTCAACTCTTACACACTGGACAGCTCACTCTATGGACACAGAGGAGTTGAATGAAAAAAACACACAAACGCAGGAAGATTAGTGAGTCACTATGAACAGAGGAGGGGGCAGAGATGAAAGAGTCTCAGACTGGTACGGAAAGGAAAGGTGGAACTTTTGTATATAGGCGTCCCTGAGTCCTTAACGGTTGTGGTTCAGAAATAGCGTGTCAAAGTCATCCAGAAGCAGTGACTGAATTGAATCGTCAGAAACACAAATCATGAAATATATTGGCACCACCGTCTAAGCTACTATTCCAGGAGAACTGCGTTCGACGTTGACATTTGACATTTTCCATCAGAGTAAGAATAGTAACATTTCACGTAAACAATGTTTGTTCTTAGCAAAATTCAATTCAAGCTATGTAAGGAAATATATATATTTTTGATGTTAACTGTATTGAAGAATCACATAAGGGAAAGAATGCAGAGTTGGGAGAGTAAGAGTTAATTAAGAGGGAAGAACAACATATCAAGACGCTCACGGAACGACGTTAGAGAACATCCTCAGACAGAGGGAGACATTGAGACGTCATTATTACGCACAGGGCTGTCAAGTCAGCAGTGTTTTTGGGGGTTTAGGACTGAGTTTGAAGGACCTACCAAGCCCAACACCTTCCTCCACTGGACATGAAAGAGAAAGAGAGGATTCAGGAAGATTCATGAAGGCCTACTGGAGAAGAGCCTGTTACTATAACTGCTGAGAATCTAGCTACCCAACTTGCACAGGCCCATGAGGAGACGTAAGTCATGCAATGTGAAAAGCAAGGACAGTTTAAAAGCTAATTAACATTGTTTTCGTGACAGAGGCTTAAAGAAACTGTAACCACAGTAAATACAAAAATTATACAAAATAAGGTAATGGAACTCACCCTGGACTTGGGATGGGGAGAGGATGTCGCCTGAGGCTACAGAACACAACAATTGATAAGGTCCTATTCTATGAGTTCAAAGATGGTTACATGAAACATTGGCTAATTGGTCAAATCCTTTGCAATACAAGAATTTGATTTTTAAAAACTGTATTTTTTCAAGTTTGGAGCAGCGATGCAGGCCTAGAGACACAACTTGTCTTGTATTAGATAACTACTTTTTCAACTTTACAATTATATAATTGTTAATATAAACTAATACAATACATGTTATAACAGATACAAATGCAGTGAGGTATTCAATCCTAAGATACTCACGCTCAAGCTCCTGAAGAAATGCATTACGGCATTCTCATTAGCCCGACGTCGAGGGGCTGGCTTGGGGGAGGTGGCATGACCCCGGAAGGACCCCTAAAGTTATAAACATGAGTCAAAAACTCACTGATGTCTTACTGCTACCGTTGGACATTCAGGCTCAATGAAATGTCTACATGGTAATAGAGCAAATGTTAATCAACTCCATAAACATCCTTTTGTATTTGAAATACCGTTTTCAACTTGAGGTGACTTTCTGAACAGATACTATGCTCTGTATTTCTTCATAATAATTATTTGTTACTTTTATTTGTAATTTGGTAACTATCTATTTTTTACTTAACACCTATTTTTCTTAAAACTGCATCGTTGGTTAATAAGGGCTTGTAAGGGGGAGGTGGCATGATTCAGCGCATGTGACAAATACATTTTTATTTGATTTAATGTTATGCATCTTAGTTCACCTAGTTAGTTTTCTTACATTGTCTGCTCAGTGGAATTAGAAATTAAATTAAATGCATACAGATGAGTACAAAAAGGGTTGCATAACCAAATCCTCCCTCACATGAAGGTGATTAGGAGTTGTTTTTTTAAGCTGTCTGACTGGAGGATTGCACTTCAATGGAAGATGCTCAAAACCTGTATAAAGAAACTATTCTATAAACTATAATTGGGCAGAAAGAAATTCCGATTTCCAATAAATTGGCAAACAATGAACCTATCTAGAAGTACAACTTTACTACAGCAAGAAAATTCAGCCGGAATTCAAGAATCCTACTTTCTTTGTAGGTGTATGCAGATCCCAACTACAGATGTAGGATCTTAATTTGTTCACTCCTTTTGTTGCTGCAAATTTTCCTACACTGCAGGAAATGCAGATGAGCTTTGTGATTTAGATACATTTCTGAAAACCCATACTAACTCACAGTTATATTAACAGTATTGCACTTTGTAGCCTACTTTTGTCCAGCCTAACCGCCGATCAAAAAACATTATGGGCTAAATGTTCAAATCATGTTGGTGCAGGATTATTTTGCTACGACAATACTGGTCAAATTAAGATCCTACATCTGTAACACAAACTACAGCATTATGTTAGGTTACATTCTCATATCTGTAAGTGTTTAACACAAGCACAGAGTAGATAAGACAGGATATTATTTCAGTATGTCTGCAATGGGAAAATGCTGCAATTTTCTGGTCTAAAATGCATATATATTGATAAAATATTACAAACAAATCCATAGCACCAGGGATAAGCTGTTGTTGACCTACCATCACTCTGCACCGTGCCGCCCTTCCTTAGTTTTGGTTGCGATAAACTCTAGAGAAAATAAGCTAAAGATGGAGCTCAGAATCATTTGGGGGTGTTTGATCGACATGCTCAGCATTAGGAAAAAACATTCAACCTTATAACCCGCAGAGGACCACCTGGTGCCTAATGCAGACAGATCACATTTGATATTCTGTTTGCTATCAAATCTGTACAGCTAAACCAATGGTGGTCAAAGTTTTATGAATTAAAATAAACTATGCAGTAGTTGTATTTCAAATACAAAACACCAAACATCCAAGATCTGCCCACAGTTCCCCTGAGAGCTGCCCCTAAACCCGACTGTTGATTCTAACTATTTCAATCATTTGAGGAACTCTAAGGGCAAATATATTTTATGAGTTAAGGCGCTGATTTTTCTACATTGGTAAAAACATTAAAGACATGCTTCGGAACTTTGACAACTAGTACTTTAAAAAAAAAAAATTTTTTTAAAGCTTTGGGCTGGATGCTTCAATGTGTAGTTCATACATGCATAATCTACGATCAGAATTACTGCCTTACCTCAATTAGCCCCGAAATCCCTAGTTTGAAAGCGACTGTTTACTGGAAGCTGTGCTGCGCCATTTTCAACCATGTGGGTCAGCCCCCTAGAAATTCAAGTTCCAGCCAATGAGCTTAAGCCCCTCCCCTTTTGAGTGACAGCTAGCAAGATGCACATACAGCAGAGCGAGATAAAGAGAGACAGCAATGGCGTGGTGCACATACTGTACCTGCACATAAACTGAGTATACCAAACATTAGGAACACCTTCCTAATATTGAGTTGCACCCCCCCCCTTTTGCCCTCAGAACAGCCTTAATTCGTTGGAGCACAGACTCTACAAGGTTTCGAAAGCGTTCCACAGGGATGCTGGCCCATGTTGACTCCAAAGCTTCCCACAGTTGTGTCAAGTTTGCTGAATGTCTCTTGATACACACGGAAAACTGTTGAGCATGAAAAACCTTGCAGCATTGCAGTTCTTGACACAAACCGGTGCGCCTGGCACCTACTACCATACCCCGTTCAAAGGCACTTAAATCTTTTGTCTTGCCCATTCACCTTCTGAATGGCACACAATCAATTGTCTCAAGACTAAAAAAATCATTCTCTAACCTGTCTGCTCCCGTTCAAATACGCTGATTGAAGTGGATTTAACAAGGGATCCTAGCTTTCATCTGCAGTCACCTAATCAGTCTATGTCATGGAAAGAGCAGGTGTTCTTAATGTTTTGTATACTCAGTGTATGTGACGTAGTACGCCATTTTCGGGGACCACTTTTGGCTCGTGAATGCTACTTTCCGAACTACTCTCTTAAAGAGAAAATAAATTAAGTCTATTCCTGTTTATCAATGCCAATTCCTGTTATCTTTAGCGGTCTTTCCTCAACATAGCTGCCATAGCATTAACTACTCTTCCTGGGGTCCAACAAAATGTCAGTTATATACAATTTTACAAAAATTATATTACATTTCACAATAGATTTCGCAACACATTAGATCTAGAATATAAATTAAATTGAACCAATTATCTGAGATTTTATTACACCAGGTATTCTAGCTCTACAAGTATTTTAGCTCTGCACAATAAGTAAATCACCAATTTTCAAAGAATCTCTTTCTTGACCGCAGACTTCAACACAAAAACTGGACAGATCCATCCTTACCATCGTCATCTTAGACCTCTATAGACTGGAAGAGTCTTGGTGAGGCAATTGGTTATGACAGTTGGTAACTCCAGATGCTCACCTTGCTCCCTTTCTTTTTGTCGCCTCCAAAGAAAGTGCTAATCTGATCCATCAGACCAGGGGCCTTCTTCCTCCTGCTCAGTCCAAATGAGCTTTGCCCTGAGCTACTCGAAGTGGTCATGCTGGACAGTGGTTAGGTTGGGTGGGCTTGAACGCTCTGTATCTGGGAGTAAGACTTCTTGCAAACAATCCAAACCAACTCTGTAAACGCTCTACTGTTGCTCCTCTATCTATGTTACTTTTCTATACGTCTGACGTTGGATAGGCAGTGTTTAAAGGTGTCGTCCCCGTGCCCCAATGCACCATGGGAGATGATGCGGGTAAGGTGGGGGTAGGCAGCCACAGTGGCATCCATGGTGCTGGCCTGACTCCAGGCATTCTTTGGTCCATCAGTGCCTGTGGAGTCAGTCACTACCGCCCTCTGCATGGGCCAGCCATTGTTCTCTCCCCTCCCCCATCTGCCTCACCCAGTCTGAGGAACAACAAGGGTTATGTACGAGGCTGAACTCGGGCCCTGATGAGTAACAGTCTCCAGCACTGTGAACCCATTGTTGAAATGGACCCTATTTATCTTTTTGATAGATTATATTGAAATAGGATTTAAATTAGCCCTGTTTTCCATACAGAGTTGACTAGAAAAGGAAACACCCAAAAGCTAACAAATGTTCAAACATATGGAAACATATTAAAACAAACTTTTTTAAAGAGAAATAATAACTAGACAAATGTTATGGTCAGCCATGGAAAGAGCTTTGACCTCCATTACTGTAAATATCCTATTGTAGGGCAGCCTCCGAAGTAACTCTTCTTATAAACTGTATGCAAGGATTCATCTGTGTTGTTTGAGGAATGCCTCATTATCTTTCCAACCCCCAATGTCACGCTTCTAGGTAGCAGAGGTTCTGCTGTCTTTACAGGTCAGTAGGTCTGATATCTGATTGGAGGCTAACTTTACAGTAATGCTATTGGTAAACAACTCAGATGTTATAAAAGGGTCTTATATGTAGTTTGTTCCTAAACTGCTGTGGTTCTTTCTTTCTTTCTCTTTCTCCCATGAGCCATCGCTCAGGCCATGGTTTCTCTCTCTCTCTCTCTCTCTCTCTCTCTCTCTCTCTCTCTCTCTCTCTCTCTCGTAAAGCTTGTTAATGCTTTGTAGCTTATGCTTTATGCCTTGTATGTGAATCCATTCATTTTACAAAGTAATTAAATACTATTGTATTTAGAATTCCATTCTCAGACATTTCTTGATTGCCTATTACTGTAACTCAACTATAGTCATGTTTTAATTATCTTTATGGAGTCAGATAAACATTTTAATAGGCTAATTAAATAGTCTTATCACAGGTCGCATGTAAGGTACATACAATAGACACATATCAAATATTACCCCACTACAGTAAATGGTGACCCCAACGTGCTCTATCATTAGGAACTTGTGGATTATATTGATAACTTTGGAAGTACAGTAAATGGTGACTTCCGACTTGATCTTACGGATACTTTGGATTAAATTAGAGTTTATTCTATTAGATTCCTCGATATATAACGAATACGTAGTTTACGTGATGTCGAATATGCAAGCAACAGATATTTCTGAGTTATGGCAAACGACTTGTATTAATGATTTGATCAAATGGAACCAAATGGAACCTAGTCTTTGCTAGACAGAGAGACTAATACAGAAAGAGAGAGAGGAAGGAAGTGAGAAAGAAAGTGACAGGGAGAGGGAGAGAGAGAGAGAGGTGGGAAGAAGAGTGAAAGACAGAGAGAGATAGAGAGAGAGAGAAACAGAAAGAGAAAGACAGCAGTGCAAATTTACTTAGAATTTTCATGTGTCTTGTTTGTCTCAAGTCGTCAATGTGAGTGAATCTCTGTCCATCGTGTCGATCGTCCGTCATCTGTTTTGTCTGTTTTCCCCACCCTTGTTTTCACTGCTTTCCCGGCTCCCCACCTCAAGAAGGTAGGTATTTTACTACATTGCATCTTGTTGTGAATTGTATGTTATTATAAATAACCTTAATAACCTGTTGTAATGTTGTTTTTTATTTATATAAAGATGTGTTTTCTTGCAGACATTGGCTGTGAAGTTTAAGTTGGTTGGTAGGTATATAGTACATAACTGTCTTGTATTGCAAGTAACGTTTACAAGCATGTAAATATTTGTATATTTTTCCATTTGTTTGCTGGTAAATATTTGAAACTTGCTCGAATTGGCTGTAAATGTATACATTTGCATATTAAATGTATTCATTGCAAGTTGTCACTTATACTCTCTATCCGGCGCTCTAGGTCACCAGGCTGCTCATTATTACGCACACCTGTCACCATTGTTACGCGCACCAGCCTCATCAGACTCACCTGGACTTCATCACCTGCCTGATTACCTTCCCTATATATGTCACTTCCTTTGAATCCTTCCCCAGGCGTTATTGACTCTGTTTCTGTTTCATGTCTGTGTGCTTTTCTTGTTTTGTATTATGTTCCATTTATTTATTAAATGATTCACTCCCTGTACTTGCTTCCTGACTCCCAGTGCACACGTTACACAAGTAAAATGTTCAGTTGCCCAGTTCCCTACTGGTCCTTCTCCCTAGCCATTCATCTTTTGTTTCCAAATAAAAATTGAGGCCAGGTTTTGGTATGGAATTGGACTTTGGTTTCTAGTTAGTGTTTGCATATCTGGAGGGTCTATATTTGTGTACGTAATATGGCAGAAGTGTCCGGGAGTCCATTACACAGCAGGGTTGAGTCATCACCATATTGCTATGCTTATTCAAGCCCCATCATGTCAAACACTTAAAAGACAGAGTAGGGGGTTAAAGGTCCTTCCTTAAACTGGCCTGTACCTTGACGTGGTGAGAGGGCTTCCAACTAAACCAAGCCCATGTTATTGAAAATAAAGTATTCATTGCTTTTCCATCCCACCACCCCTGACTGAGACTGGCTGCCTGTCGAGGACAAGTGACAGGAAGAACTTGCCGCAGCACCTGTCTCTTGATTCTGCCTCTTTCCTCATCCTCTCTCCTGTCTCTCCAGATGAAATTCTGCCTCTAGTGACGTCTGATTGCCCAACAATCTGCCCACTCATCCCATCCCCTCCATCTCATTAAACCATCTAAATCTGTCAATGGCATGTCATTATCTACTAAAAAAAATTGCTAACCGTATCATACTGGACACATAATATATGAGATAAGCAGATGAGCTAAAACCACTAGCACTGCAAAAACGGAACAAAGAGAGCAGCAGTGCATGGACTTCGTAATCTGCCTCTTCAAGTCCCCCTTCCGAGACCTGCTGCCTGTTGAGAACAACTGACAGGCAGAACCTCCCAACCACACAGCACCCACCTCTCTATTCCACACACCAGAATTAAGTATTAAAGTCTGATTGCCATGTGAGTGTACAAAAAATAATCTGTGAAAATAAATGAATGACAAGCCTGTGTGAGAAAAATATAAAAGTTTATTTTTTTAAATCAGGTTGGTTTTCACAGCTGTTTCACAAGGTATTCATTATTGTAAATTGTAAGGTATACTCTGATCTACTATTTATTTTTTACTATTTTCTACATTGTAGAATAATAGTGAAGACATCAAAACTATGAAAAAACACATATTGAATCATGTAGTTAACAAAAAAGTAAACATATTTTAGATTTTAGATTCTTCAAAGCAGCCACCCTTTATCCTTGATGACAGATTTGCATACTCTTGCATTCTCTCAACCAGCTTCATGAAGTAGTCACCTGGAATGCATTTCAATTAACAGCTGTGCCTTCTTAAAAGTTAATTTGTGGAATTTCTTTCCTCAAAGAGTTTGTGCCAATCAGTTGTGTTGTGACAAGTTAGGGGTAGTTTACAGAAGATAGCCCCATTTGGTAAAATTACCATCATTACCATCATTACTTTAAGACAAGAAGGTCAGTCAATTCAGAAAATGTCAAGAACTTTGAAAGTTTCTTCAAGTGCAGTCGCAAAAACCATCAAGCTCTATGTTGAAACTGGCTCTCATGAGGACCGCCACAGGAAAGGAAGAGTTACCTTTGCTGCAGAGAGCATAAGTTAATTAGAGTTCACAGCACCTCAGATTGCCGCACAAATATATGCTTCACACAGATCAAGTAACAGACACATCTCAACATGAACTGTTCAGAGGAGACTGTGTGAATCAGGCCTTCATGGTCGAACTGATTCAAAAAAACCACCACTAAAGGACACCAATAAGAAGAAGAGACTTGCTTGGGCCAAGAAACTCAAGCAATGGACATTAAACCGGTGGATATCTGTGTCTTTTGGTCTGATGAGTCCAAATTTGTAAGACGTTGAGTAGGTGAACGGATGATCTCTGCATGTGTGGTTCCCACTGTGAAACATGGAGCAGGAGGTGTAATGGTGTGGGGGGGCTTTGGTGGTGACACTGTCAATGATTTATTTAGAATTGAAGGCACACTTAACCAGAATGGCTACCACAGCATTCTGCGGCCATCCCACCTGGTTTGCGCTTAGTGGGACTATCATTTGTTTTTCAACAGGACAATGACCCAACACACCTCCAGGATGTGTAAGGGCTATTTGACCAAGAAGGAGAGTGATGGAGTGCTGTATCAGTTGAACTGGCTTCCACAATCACCCGACCTCGACCCAATTAAGAAGGTTTGGGATGAGTTGGACCGCAGAGTGAAAGAAAAGCAGCCAACAAGTTCTCAGCATATGTGGGATCTCCTTCAAGACTGATGGGAAAGCATTCTTCATGAAGCTGGTTGAGAGAATGCCAAGAATGTGCAAAGCATTCATCAAGGCAAAGGCTGGCTATTTGAAGAATCTCAAATCTAAAATATATTTTGATTTGTTGAACACTTTTTTGGTTACTACATGATTCCATATGTGTTATTTCATAGTTTTGATGTCTTCACTATTATTCTACAATGTAGAAAATAGTGAGAATGAAGAAAAACCTTTAAATCAGTAGGTGTGTCCAAACTTTTGACTGGTTCTGTATATATTCAACCACAAGGGTGTACTAAAAAGCTATGCAAGATAGAAAAAATGTATCATAATAGAGGACTTCTGAAATAAATTTATTTCAGTTTAGATAAGCGAAGTGCAGGTTAAACTAAAAACATGACAGCGAGACAAGCCAGTGTATGAATCAAATGGATTTGCATATGAATGGATTGGGAATTAGCTGACTTCGTGATCTGTAAGGTAAGTAACTTTGATGTAGAAGAAAAAGAAACGCACACATATTTAGGCGAGGTGCTGGCTAGCGGAGTAGAAAACTTGAAAATAAAGGAGAGCCGCACACTCTAGGAGCTCAGATGCAAAAATGTTATATCCAACGTTTCGACAGCAAAGCTGTCTTCATCAGCGTATAATGTACCCTGATGAAGACAGCTTTGCTGTCGAAACTTTGGATATAAAAATGTTGCACCTGAGCTCCTAGAGTGTGTGGCTCTCCTTTATTTTCAAATAACTTTTAATGTGTCAAGCAGATTACACGTTTTCTTTGCCATTTCCAAAATGTAGCAATGTTTAAGACTTGGATTTCATGTTGTAATGTTAACAAGGTACCCAAAAGTAGTTTGAACGAATGTTTTCGTCTTATTAGCTAAACAAAACTTGTTTAGACAGCAAAATTGTCACGGAAATCAGCCTTGTTTGCATAATGTTAACAAGGTACCCAAAAATAATTTGAATTATTAGTTTCACTTTATTAGCTTAACAAAACTTGTTTAAACAGAGAAATCGTCGCTGAAATCAGCCTTGTTTGCATAGCGATCATGAAAAGAACGTCATTTAGGCTGTAATGATCTCCAAAATTCTGATCATTAGGACATCACACCGTTGATATAGCAACGGTCGCTGATAGTTTATCGAATCCCATTGTGACGCAGAGGGGGACACTATATTTGGCCGGGGGACATTATTTGGAATGACAGGCCCCCGTGTTGAGGATCAGCTTTGGCAGATGTGTTGTTGCCTACCCTTACCACCTGGGGGCGACCCGTCAGGAAGTCCAGGATCCAGTCGCAGAGGGATGTGTTTAGACCCAGGGTCCTTAGCTTAGTAAGAGCTTTGAGGGCACTATAGTGTGAACGCTGAGCTGTAGTCAACGAACAGCATTCTCACATAGGTGTTCATTTTGTCCAGGTGGACAAAAGTGGATCTGTTAGGGCGGTACGCAAATTGTAGTGGGTCTAGGGTTTAATGGATGATGGTGTTGCAATGAGCCATGACCAGCCTTTCAAAGCACTTTATTTCTACAGACGTGCGGGCTACAGGGTGGTAGCCATTTAGGCAGGTTGCCTTAGCGTTTGTGGGCACAGGGACTATGGTGGTCTGCTTGAAACATGTAGGTATTACAGACTCAGTCAGGGAGAGGTTGAAAATGTCAGTGAAGACACTTGCCATTGGTCAGTGCATGCTCTGAGTACGTGTCCTGGTAATCCGTCTCGCTCTGCGGCCTTGTGAATGATGATGACCTGTTTAAAGTTTTTACTCACATCGGCTATGGCTACGGAAAGCGTGAACAGAACAGCTGGTGCTCTCATGCATGGTTCAGTGTTGCTTACCTTGAAGAGAGCATAAAAGGCATTTAGCTCGTCTGGTGGGCTTGCATCACTGGGTAGCTCGTGACTGGGTTTACCTTTGTAATCCGTAATAGTTTGCAAGCCCTGCCACATCCAACGTGTATGAGAGCTCGTGTAGTAGGATTCAATCTTAGTCCTGTATTGATGCTTTGCCTGTTTGATGGTTCGTCGGAGGGCAAAGCGGGATTTCTTATAATGTATCTTATTAGTTTCCCACTCCTAGCAAGCAGCAGCTCTAGCCCATAGCTCAGTGCGGATCATGGCTTCTGGTTGGGATATGTACGTACGGTCACTGTGGGTACGACGTCGTTGATGCACTTATTGATGAAGCCGGTGACTGGTGTGGTATACTCCTCAATGCCATTAGATGAATCCCGGAACATATTCCTGTAGCTTAACATCCGCGTAATCTGACAACTTCTGTATTTAGCAAGTTACTGGTACTTCCTGCTTGAATTTTTGCTTGTAAGCAGGAATCAGGTGGATAAAATGATGGTCAGATTTGCCAAATGGAGGGCGAGGGAGAGCTTTGTACACGTCTCTGTGTGTGGAGTAAAGGTGGTCTAGAGTTTTTTTCCCCTTTAGTTGCACATGTGACATGCTGGTAGAAATGAGGTCAAACCGATTTAAGTTTGCCTGCATGAAAGTCCCCGGCCACTAGAAGCATCGCTTCTGGTTGAGCATTCTCTTGTTTGCTTATGGCCTTACACAGCTTGTTGAGTGCGTTCTTAATGCCTGCATTGGCTTGTGGTTGTAAATAGACAGCTACTAAAACTATAAATGAAAACTCTCTCAGTAAATAGTGTGGTCTACAGCTTATCATGAGGTACTCTATCTCAGGTGAGCAAAACCTTGAGGATTCCTTAATAGGCCTATAGCCTTCAGGTCTGTAGGTTTGATAGTTGATTGGAGGTTAACTTTACAGTAATGCTATTGGTCAACAACTCAGATTTTGAATCCAAAGAACCAAAATGTTAGAAAGGGGTCTTAGATTCCTTGTCTCTTTCTTTTTTTGTTGTTCCTGAACTGCTGTGGTAAGATACTGCAGTATCTCTCGCTCTTCTTTCTTTCTCTTCCTATCCCATGAGCTATGGGCCATGGCTCAAGTCATGGTCTCTTTGTCTCTTTGCACTTGTATTTAGAATTCCTTTCACAGACATTTCTTGATTGCCTATTACTGTGTCACAACTATAGTCTCCATAGCCAGATACACATTTTAATAGGCTAATTGCATAGTCTTATCACAGGTCGCATGTGAGGTAAATATAATCTAGACATATCAAATATTACCCCACTACAATATTCTCCCCCTCAAATCTGAACAGACACAAAACCATACCTACTTATTTATTTCATAATTCATAATGTTCAATGCATTTAATAGGTAATAGTAATTATAGCCAATATTTATGAATGCTGTTTTGTCAATGCAATATTGAAGTTTACCAAAGAATGTTTGTCGAACTTTATTGTGTCATTTTTTACCCATAGAAGCTGCAGCAGTTGTGAAACAGCTGATTCTGTAGCGCGGTGAGTTGTGTTGTAAAAATATCCAAAAATTTGCATATTCATATTTTGGAACAAATGCCTTTTGTTATGGATGGTTATTTTTGTTGAACAAACAAAGCTATGTAAAGAAGGTAACTTTCAGAGCAAAATAATCAACTTTTCAAATCTCTAATTTTACAATAATAGGTTGGGGTGAATACCAAATATTTAATACCATTTTAAAGCTAAACAGAAAATATTGACTAGTACTTTCACAGAACTCACTCCGGTGATTGATGGTGTCTAAGGTTTCTGTTTTCTGACAAATTCAGAGACCTCTGCTCTGCACACCAAAGTAGAGTACAGATAATAACTTTGACAAAGTGAGATTAAACATGAGAGTAGAATCTCAGATTGCTTTGAAACATCAGAAGAATTAGATAAGCTAAAATAAAATGGAAGTGTTATGAGAGAAACACATTAATCTCAACTAGTCTAGTGTGAAATGCAGCAAGCTTCATTTTCCCCAATACAATTAGAAGGAACTTAAAAGAGAATGTTTCCTCAGAAAGTGTGAACTACACATTGTATGCCATGTCAAAAAAAGCTATTATACTTTAGCCTGACACATAGGCCAATAAACTTAACGTAGGAGGTGTGTCAAGTTAAATCTGCACAATGCAAATTGTTCACTGCATGCTGGTCATGAGAGTCAAAACTCCATGAGAACAACCGACTGTGGCTTGCACAATAGAGTTATGCTGTTCATGGGTGAACACATTGCTTCTTTTTATAAATAGTAGCACGGTTTTAATGGCTTTTGGCCACTCTATAAATGGAGTACACTTGGAGGGAGACATTTATCTAATGTCTACAGTAGTCCGTCTGTTTTGTCAGGGAGGGTCTATGAACAGAGATAGAGAGCAGGAATGCATGGAGTGGGTTGACTGCACTGCATGTGCCCTCGTGTCCAGAAGACTCGTGGCTTTGTCCCTCCAGTTTGAAGGTCGAGAGAGACTGCGGGGGAAACAATATGGGCCATGGAGGAAGATAACCTTGAACCACGAGAAGAATGTAGATCCAGAGACCAAGACACCCACCTAGGGTAGCAGCTGAGAATCTGAGAATCTGCTACTTCACAAGGCATTGTGTTGCCACTGTGCCTTAGGAGCCCACCAGCCAGGGAGACAGCTCCTCTGTTTCATCACGTGTGGATGGGGAAAGAGAATATAGGAGGTTGTTTGCTAGGCCTCTAATTACAACAGCAGTTATACTGGTTGTAACTTAACCGGGTGCTTTCTTGCCTAGTCAAATCAAATCAAATTGTATTGGTCACACACACATGCAGATGGCTCGGGTGGATGATGTCCTTGATGATGTGTTTGTCCTTTCTGTGACATTGGGTGCTGTAGGTGTCCTGGAGGGCAGGCAGTGAGCCCCTGGTGATGAGTTGGACAAACTGCACCACCCTCTGGAGAGCCCTGCAGTTAAGAGCCGTGCAGTTGCCATACGAGGTGGGGATACAGCCCAACAGAATGCTCTCAGTGGTGCATCTGTAAAAGTTTGTGAGGGTCTTATGGGCCAGGCCGAAATTCTTCAGCCTCCTGTTGCCTCCTCCACTGTGTGTGGGTGGACCATTTCAGATTGTCATTGATGTGTACGTCAAGGA
Source organism: Salvelinus fontinalis (assembly GCF_029448725.1). Classification (NCBI taxonomy): domain Eukaryota; kingdom Metazoa; phylum Chordata; class Actinopteri; order Salmoniformes; family Salmonidae; genus Salvelinus; species Salvelinus fontinalis. The sequence goes on along the minus strand of NC_074696.1, from coordinate 45,056,805 downwards.
ACTTGAAGCTTTTCAACTTCTCCACTGCAGTCCTGTCGATGTGGATGGGGCGTGCTCCCTCTGCTCTCTCCTGAAGTCCACGATCAGCTCCTTCGCTATGTTGACATTGAGGGAGAGGTTATTTTCCTGGCACCACTCGGCCAGGGCCCTCACCTCCTCCCTGTAGGCTGTCTTGTCATTGTTGATAATCAGGCCTACTACTGTTGTGTCACCTGCAAACTTGATGATTAAGTTGGAGGAGTGCATGGCCTCGCAGTCATGAGTGAACAGGGAGTACAGGAGGGGGCTGTGCACTCACCCTTGTGGGGCCCTGTGTTGAGGATCAGCGTTAGTGGAGGTGTTGTTTCCTACCTTCACCACCTGGGGGAGGCTCGTCAAGAAGTCCAGGACCCATTTGCACAGGTCGGAGTTCAGACACAGGGCCCCAAGCTTAATGATGAGCTAGGAGGGTACTTTGGTGTTGAAGGCTGAGCTGTAAATTAACAGTATTCTTACATAGGTATTCCTCTTGTCCAGATGGGATAGGGCAGTGTGCAGTGTGACGGCGATTGCATCGTCTGCGGATCTATTGGGGCGGTATGCAAATTGAAGTGGGTCTAGGGTGTCAGGTAAGGTGGAGGTGATATGATCCTTGACTATTCTCTCAAAGCTCTCAGGGCTCCCGAGTGGCGCAGCGGTCTAAGGCATTACATCTCTGTGCTAGAGGCGTCACTACAGACACCCTGGTTTGAATCCAGCCTGTCTCACAGCCGGCTGTGATTGGGAGTCCCATAGGGCAGCGTCCAATTGGCCAAGCGTCGTCCAGGTTTGGCCGGTGTAGGCCGTCATTGTAAATGAGAATTTGTTCTTAACTGACTTGCCTAGTTAAATAAAGGTTACATTTAAAAAAAAGATATATTAAAATGCTCTTCATGATGACTGAAGTGAATGCTATGGGGCGGTCCTCATTTAATTCAGTTAACTTTCTTTTCTTGGGTTCAGGAGCAATGGTTTCTACTTCATTCAATTCAGACTGTCAATAAGGTTGAAAGTATGGATCATACCCCTCGTGCCCTGCGCAGGTCGAGTAATAATAACAACAAAGTCCCGCCGGTGATGTGATAGCGTGGGAGGACCACGTACTGTCTCTTATTCCTTCTTGCAAAATTAGCTTAGTTGTATCACACAAGTTGACTGCTCCTGTTTTTGCTTAGATTGCATCTTCCCAGGTCCCGGTAGGGTAAGCTAAACTCTGTGTGAGTTGTGTGTACTGTCAGTCTGTCATCAACAGGTTGTGACCTGTGGGTCAGAGTGCAAAATTCGCCCTCCAAAGGCTGTATGACAGCTCTCCCCTACCTATCCATTTTATCGGAAGATATCGGGCTTCCTAGTCTTGTGCTGACTTAGCCCACCAGCTAGTGTGTGTGTTGGCCACCGTACTCCGGTGCTAACCTTGTCAAGATATCCTACACTGCCATGCTCGTTATCGAGGCCACAGGACACTAGTCATCTTTCGACTATTTACATTTACATTTAAGTCATTTAGCAGACGCTCTTATCCAGAGCGACTTACAAATTGGTGCATTCACCTTATGATATCCAGTGGAACAACCACTTTACAGTAGTGCAATATTTAAAACTCGAACAAATCACTTCCCTACATAACCACCTCTAGGAAGGTTGTCAGCTTCAGATTGCCTGCACTAGGCATCTCTCTCCCTTAGTTTACTAACTCAACCTAGCTGCCACTGTGTGTTGTCAGCTAGCTAACCAACTCAACCTAGTTTCCGCTGTGTGTTGTTAGCTTGGCTTACCAAATGACAGCCATTCGTGCGTGTTTTGCATAAATAAGCCTACATATAAAAATGATATCTCTCCTGCTCCAGCCCTGTGGTTATAGCGCCCACCAGATTATTGTAGCTCTCTACCTTACTCTGTATTGTGGTAGCTGTTGTATACAGTCTCCGGTTACTATTATATTAGTTAATTTGATGAGTCAGTATATTGCATAAGAAATACTTTTCTTCACATTCTGAGCTGAGAGAACACTGCATCACCATGATGCTGGGCATGCATGGCTGCTCCTCTTGTGGATCTGAACTACAAGTAGAAGATTGTTATGACCTGTGCCCCGCCTGCCTAGGCATTGGACAACTGCCTGAGGCCCTTTCTTACCCCTGCTTTTACTGCGCCATCCTGCCTGTGAAGGTAAGGGAAGCGCGACTCAGATAGCCATGATGTTGACCTGCTCTCCACTCGAGCATCCAACTGCCACTTCAGTTATCAGGATGTAACCTCCTTCACCTCAACATGGTGAAGGAGGTGCCAACTAGTGTTATGGACCCATTCAGTCTCAATGCTAAAGACGGGTTAGAGGAATCGTTCCCAGGCTCTGATCACACGGAGTCTGCAGCTAACCTGTTCTTTAAGAAGGCCCGGGCAGCTACATTGTTCAGTGTGCCACCTTCACTGGCTTTTCTTACGGAGCTTCAGAGATGCTAGGCCGACACGCAAGATGGCTTTAACTCATCCTATTTCCTGGTTCTGAAGAAAGACGGAAGCTTCGGTCCAGTTCTTGATCTAAAATGGTTCAATGTTTTCCTAAAAGTTCTCCCCTTTCACACGTTCTCCAAACCGTAGCCGCAGGTTAATGGTTCACGTCCCTTGACTTAAAGGATGCTTACTTTCGCGTTCATGTGTTACTGGAACACAGGCATTTTCTACGGTTCACCTTCCATGGTCAGGCATACCAGTTTGCGGTATTACCCTTCGGTCTCTCCCTAGCTCCTCGTGTCTTCACAAGATGTGTGACCACAGCCCTGAACTCCCTCCACCTACAGCGAATCAAGATCCTTCCTTACCTCGACAACTGGCTCATCTGCGTCCTCTCTCGCGAGCGTGCGGCCAAGTGCACAGCGCTGACACTGACCCACGTCCCCGCACTGGGTCCGCACTGGGTCTTACTGTGAACAACAAAAAGAGCAACTTCACACCAAGCCAAAAGGTCTCCTTTTTTAACATGTCTCTGAACTCCCGCACTATCAGGGCATGTATAACACCCAGTGCGTGGATAGCATTCTTCTTCTTCTGCAACAATTCCAGTTGAGTGCATTGGTGAAGGTACGAACAGTCTAACTGATGGGCATGCTCGGACTCCAAGCGGGACAGAAATACCAAAATAGGGGTTACAAGGTCATGCTACCCTACTCTTCGGCTGTAGAGGAAAAGAGCTACCTGACTGCAGGTGTCCCTCTCAGATTCCAGCAAGGCGGGAAGTTGTGACGACCGGAGCTTCATTAGCAGGCTGTGGAGCAGTGTGGTAACACAGGTCTGTACGGGAAGAGTGGCGGCCTCGCTGTAGGAAAGAGCACATCAACGTACTAGAACTTCAGACAGTTTACCTAGCCCCGAATCACTTTCTGCCGGTTCTCAAACACAAACATGTCCTGATACGATCAGACAATACATTGACAGTGTTCCACATCAACCATCAAGGGGGAACGAGGTCTGTACGGTCCCTACAGGTGGCACAACAGCTCTTGATAAGGGCCCTACCACATCTGGCCTCCCTACAAGTCATGCATCTCCCAGGCAAGGTGAACGAGGTGGCAGACTTCATGTCGCGACAGAAACTGCCCCCGGGGGGATGGAGACTTCACCCACAAGTAGTGAAGATTATATGGCAGCGGTTGGACCTGTTCGCCTCAGAGCAAACGTCCCTCTGTTCCCTCTGGTTCTCTCTGGCAAAGTCCAAGAGCCCCCTGGGCATGGTGTTCAGTTTGAAATTAAAATATGACGAACACTTACCACACTGCATTTTGGTCCTCCTCTCCTTCCACCAACGAGAATCGTTACAGAAACACCCACCAAAAAAGGACCAAGCAGCATGGTAACTAAGAGCAGAGGGTTCTGGACTCCTGGACTTGGGAGGAGATACTAGACGGTAAGGGACCCTGGGCACAGGCTGGGGAATGTCGCCGCCCCAAGGAAGAACTGGAGGCAGCAAAAGCTGAGCGGCGGCGGTATGAGGTAAGGCAGCGCAACAGGCACGAGAGGCAGCCCCCCCAAAAATGTGGAGGGAGCACACGGGGAGATTGGCGGAGTCAGGTGATAGACCTGAGCCAACTTCCCGTGCTTACCGGAAGAAGCGAAGTACTGGTCAGGCACCGTGTTATGCGGTCAAGCGCACGGTGTCGCCAGTATGCGCTCATAGCCTAGTGGGCTATAGGCCAGCCCCCCGCAAGTGCCATGTGAGTGTGGGGATCCAGCCAGGGTGTATTCTGCCGGCCGGGCGTGTTTGGTCTCTGGTACGCCGTTTCGGCCCAGGGTATCCTGCGCCGGCTCTGCGTGCTGTGTCTCCGGGGCGCTGGGAGGGTGCAGTGCATCCTATGCCTATGCTCCGCCCGTGCCGGGCGAATGTGGGCATGGAGCCTAAGGGAGAGGTGCGAGTGGTATGCACCAGATCTCCAGTGCTCACCCACAGCTCGGTTCAACCTGTGCCTGAACTCTGGAGGGTCCGGGCTAATGTGGTCATCCAGCCTGGAGGAGTGGTGCCAAGGCTGCGCACCAGAGCTCCAGTGCACCAGAGCCCCTCATGCACATTTGTGGCCTGCTGGAGGTCATTTTGCAGGGCGCTGGCAGTGCACCTCCTTGCACAAAGGCGGAGGTAGCGGTTCTGCTGCTGGGTTGTTGCCCTCCCACGGCCTCCTCCACGTCTCCTGATGTACTGGCCTGTCTCCTGGTAGCGCCTGCATGCTCTGGACACTACGCTGACAGACACAGAAAACCTTTTTGCCACAGTTCGCATTGATGTGCCATCCTGGATGAACTGCATTACCTGAGCCACTTGTGTGGGTTGTAGACTCCGTCTCATGCTACCACTAGAGTGAGAGCACCGCCAGCATTCAAAAGTGACCAAAACATCAGCCAGGAAGCATAGGAACTGAGAAGTGGTCTGTGATCACCACCTGCAGAATCACTCCTGTTTTGGGGGGTGTCTTGCTAATTGCCTATAATTTCCACCTTTTGTCTATTCCATTTGCACAACAGCATGTGACATTTATTGTCAATCAGTGTTGCTTCCTAAGTGGACAGTTTGATTTCACAGAAGTGTGATTGACTTGGAGTTACATTGTGTTGTTTAAGTGTTCCCTTTATTTTTTTGAGCAGTGTATATTAAAATGAAAAGAGCAATTTGGTGCAGTGTTACAAGTGGCTTTGTGAATTTGTTTGTTGTACTGAGTCAATTGAAAATGTGCTTAGTTTTGAAACATGAGCCATTTTGATGATCTGTTTTGATTTTTGTGCTTAGAGTTGTGAAAATTGCACAAGTCAATGAAAACTTAAATACAGTGTGTGATAAAGCTCTCTTGATGACCATTTAATCAGATGAATTCTCTCACAATAACTCTTTATAAAATGTACATTCACTTTAGAGAGAGATATCAATACAACCCCCAAAAATATCTTGATGCAACATTCATACACATAAAGATTCATTAGTTGAATTAGTTACATGCTTTTGGGTGTAATACATACAGAGGTGCTGATATCATGCTACTTTCAAAGTAATGATGTCATCATATCACATTTATCCATTAACGTAACAGGAAAAGTAATAAAGACTCAGGATGTCTTCATGCGATCCAAGGGGTCGTATAGGTGATGTGGCCAGTACGTAGATGGAACCCCTTTGCATTCCTGAAGGCAGAAGCAAGCATCACTAGATTACACATTGCATACAGTGCCTTCAGAAAGTATTTGCACCCATTGACTTTTTTTCCAAAATGTGTTGTGTTACAGCCTGAATTTAAAATTGAGTCAATTTACATTTTGTGTCACTGGCCTACACACGATGCCGCATAGTGTCAAAGTGGAGTTCTGTTTTTAGAAATGTTTACAAATGAATAAAAAATGTAAAGCTGAAATGTCTTGAGTCAATAAGTATTCAACCAAAAAAGGTCAGGGTTAAAAAGTCACATAATAAGTTACATGAACTCACTGACTCTCAATAATAGTGTTAAACATTCGTTTTTTTATGACTACTTCAATTATCTGTATCAGTCGAGTAGTGAACTTCAAACACAGATTCAACCACAAAGACCAGGGAGGTTTTCCAATGCCTCACAAAGAAGGGCACCTATTGGTCGATTGACTATCCCAATGTATTTTATTCATTACACTTTGGATGAGTATCAATACACACAGTCACTACAAAGAGTCGTTCTTCCTAACTTATGGTAAGAACAGCTCAAATAAGCAAAGATAAACGACAGTCCATTATTACTTTAAGTCATGAAGGTCAGTCAATATGGAACATTTCAAGAACTTTGAAAGTTTCTTCAAGTGCAGTCGCAAAAACCATCAAGCGCTATGATGAAACTGGATCTCATGAGGTCCGCCACAGGAATGGAAGACCCAGAGTTACCTCTGCTGCAGAGGATAAGTTCATTAGAGTTACCAGCCTCAGAAATTGCAGCCCAAATAAATGTTTCACAGAGTTCAAGTAACAGACACATCTCAACGTCAACTGTTCAGAGGAAACTGTGTGAATCAGGCATTCATTGTTGAATTGCTGCAAGGAAACCACTACTGAAGGACACAAATTAGAAGAAGAGACTTGCTTGGGCCAAGAAACACGAGCAATGGACATTAGACCGGTGGAAATGTGTCCTTTAGTCTGGAGTCCAAATCGGAGATTTTTGGTTCCAACCGCCATGTCTTTGTGAGATGCAGTGTGGGTGAACAGAAGATCTCTGCATGTGTATTTCCCACCGTAAAGCATGGAGGAGGAGGTGTTATGGTGTAGGGGTGCTTTGCTGGTGACACTGTCTGTGATTTATTTAGAAATCAAGGCACAAATAACCAGCATGGCTACCACAGCATTCTGCAGCGATACACCATCCCATCTGGTTTGGGCTTAGTGGGACTATCATTTGTTTTTCCACAGGACAATGAGCCAACACCTGTTGTATTCGGCGCATGTGACAACTAAAATTTGATTTGATTTGAAAATGTAACTGACAATTAACCGGTAAGTCTAAGTCGTTGTTTTTTGTTTGAATTGTTTACGTGTTTGCTATGCGGGGGAAATGATAAGACAAGCGAAACTACGTGGCTAAGAACTGTTGTAACGGGGATTATTATCGTAGCAACACACTTTTGGAGTGAAGTCAATCCCACGCCGTGTTAGCTAAATTTCCATGTCTTCGGGGGTAGTTCGTAAAGGTTGAAGTGTGTATGTTAAGATGGTAAAATTATAATTATTAAGGATGAAGCGTGAATTCATGCCAGGAATAATAAGTGTGAAGTTTTTGATTTCCTCCCTTCTGTAATAAGCAGACAATGAGGTATTTTTCTTTTATTCGTGTGTTTAATCTGATACTGTTATAGCTCCGGCTGTCACGACTTCTGCCGAAGTTGGTCCCTCTCCTTGTTCGGGCGGCGTTCAGCGGTCGACGTCACCGGCTTTCTAGTCGCCACCGATCCATGTTTCATTTTCGTTTGGTTTTGTCTTCATCATACACACCTGATTTCTATTCCATTAATTATGTTCCTTATTTAACCCTCTGGCTTCCCTCTCTGTTTTGTGCGTTATTGTTTGTCATGTGGGTTCGTGTGCTTTGGATTATTTGTGTTTTCCGTGTTGGAACATTATCTTTATTTTTTGAGTAAACTTTCGCACTATACTCATATCTGTGTCCTGCGCCTGACTCCGCATTTCTTCCATTCAACAACACCCTCACACCGGCTAAACTGTTTATCTATGTAAGCACTTCAGAGTTATATCAAGCTAATTAGAAAGTTGTAAGAGTGTGCTTCACTGTATTTTCATTTACTTTATTGTTCTCACGGAAGGTGATAATTCTGACTAAAACTACAGAATAAAGCCACCAGGGAACAGCTGTGCTCATGGTTACTGGAGGGAGCTACAGTTAATACTTATCTAAATGAAATATTTCTGTATTTAATTTCCATTACATTTGCTAAAATTAAAATATATATATATATGTTTCACATTGTCATTATGGGGTATTGTGTGTAGATGGGTGACAAAACAAATCTATTTAATCCGTTTTGAATTCAGGCTGTAACACAACAAAATGTGGAATAAGGGGTATGAATACTTTCTGAAGGCACTGTATCCTGTGGCAAGAGAGAGGTCAAGGACAGTTGAACTCTGTTAGATGAAAATGCCTCTCCATGTGCATGAATCTGATCATTTAATTGTGTAGGCTACTATGTGCTGTGCTGCATTTACATTGTTAATACTTTGAGTTTACTTATCATTTTTCTTGCTGATTTTTTTCATGACATACCTGGGTTATTATGCCACTTGCACCCCTGCACAGTTATCTTTACCCTCCGAGGCTATAGCTAAATATTCTGCATTCCTGGAAAGAAAGGAGAAAGATAGAAATGTTTAGAATATCATCATCAGCTTATTTCCTAAAACCTGAGATTGTATCACATGGAGATTGATAGAGGACTCTCGTGCCCAAATGCCTGTTTTAGCACAGGCAGAGCCATTAAGGACTTACACCATTTTGACATAGTGAACTGGGTGGGACTTCCTATGGATTAAGGAAGGATCACATAATTCCATGCAGGGCATCAGGTGGGATCAGCCAATGAATTATACATGTGAGAAAACATTCCATAACTACAGGTGGCATTAAATCGCTAGGCTTTGCTTTATAACTGTTCAAACAACAAACACACCCCACCCTTTCAGTTTGTTTATTTAACTCATAGTGGTACAGATAAAAGGTTGTGTTCTTCTAACTGTCTCTATGTTTCATCCTAACCTTAATCATTCATCCCTCCATTCATTATTTATTCATCTATCTATCCATCTATAACCATTCGAACCCCTCTCATTACTTAAAGCATTTCAATAAGTTAAACTACACTGCATTTATCTCCGACTATTCCTATGTCTATTCCACTCTTTTTATCTATTCATATCCTCTATCAATCCGCGTACCCCTCTCACCTCTCTATCCATACAGGAACCCCTCTAACCTTCTTTCATCACTCCATCCATCCATAATAACTTCCTTTGTCCTTCTGTCAAGCAACCATGCATCCAACTTAAGTCACCAGATGTATTACTTTAATGTAGCAAAGCGAAGCAAGCAGTGTCAACTGAGCTAACATTCAATCAGAGACTGAATATCATTTATTTTATTGGCCGCTTATTCAGTTTCGCCATTCAGAAAGCACCATCGCTTGCATCTGCTGTGCTTTTGCCAACCAGCTCCCCAGCCTCCACCTGCTTTTGGTTCTGTTATTCTATCTATGCGGGGCATGGCAGATATTCTGCTCCCTACCTATAGCTTGCTTTTGATTGTATACATTAACTGAGCACTTTCCCCACGTTGGCAGCACCCCACAGAGCACAGCCTAAACACCAAGGCCAAATGTAGTATCATACACATTTTATGTTCAATGAAATGTGATGTCAACGGAATACATGAGTTCCCCTCCTGACACAACTATATTTAACTCCAACTTCTTTTCAAGTTGAATTTTACATGAGCTTTTAAGCTATTATAAACATACTTCTAGACTGCTGAAGCAAGCAAGCAAATGTTTTTTCAGGAAAAGTACCTTCTTTGGCTTTTCTAGAGAGTGGGAAATATGACGATTGTGGGACACAGAGATGGAAAGAGTGAGAGAGAATGGGAGTGGCAAGGAAGACGAAGATCGAGAGAAAGACAGACAAGAGTACAGGGAGAGAATATTGAACAAGGAGGAACAGAGGAATTGCACTACTCAGCACTATGAAAGAGAGAGGAGAGAACACAAATCAACCGGATGGACAGGTTCATAACAGACAAGCACAGTTGGGAGACCGTAATAGAGGACCTAAAACGAAAGAATACAGCCGCAGGAGAGGAAGTAGGGTTACAGTGTTACTCACGCGCTTTCTCTTATTGCTTCCTCTCCTGCAGCTGATATCTTTCTGAAGCAGTATACCATCTCTATGTAGAGCCAAGCCTGTAGCCCGATGATGGACACATACATCATCACCTCAGAGACTATGGAGGCCGTCCCTCTGGTGGCTAGAGAGAGAGAGAGAGAGAGATGGAGGGAGAGAGTGGGAGAAAAAAAGCACTCCGTAGGCACCACATAGGCTCTTAGCACTTACAAAACACTTACAAGCTTCATTTCAAGTCATAAATGTTTCCTAACAATTGGGATAATTGACATCGGAATTCAAATTGCTTACAAAAGCATGTCTGTATTGTAATACTGAACCTTTAGCCACCACTTTCAGGTGCACAAGCTTGCTGACAACGGTCTGGTATTCATAGAACTCATACGTCAAGAGCCGGTGGAAGTGGCAACTGTAGGTGCCCGAGTCATTGAAGGTGACATTGAAGAGGTAGATGGACGCATCCTGTATGTCTTGGCTCCTCTTACTGCCGTTCCAGTCGACGCGCTCCTCAAAGCGCTCATCCACAATGTGGGGGCCCTCCTCATCGTAATTATATATCTAATGACACAGTGAAATCTGGGTTGTTCACGTGGCACTGAAAATCTCTCGTTTCACTTCCTAGATCCCCACCCATATCTGGCAACATCCAAGTTAATGGACTCAAAAGGATACAACTGTGTTTTGAGAGAGGTCCCTTGATTAGGAAAGTATACCCAAAGTTACATACAGTAGCTGTGAGCCTACAGTGCATTCGGAAAGTATTCAGACCCCTAGACATTTTCCACATTTTGTTACGTTACAGCCTTATTCAAAAATGGATTTCAAAAAATATATATATCATCAATCTATACACAATACCCCTTAATGACAATGCAAAACAGGTTTTTAGGAAAGTTTGCACATTTGTGACTCGTTTCAGGAAACTTCGGCGTATGTCGAAGGGTCCCTACTTCACAGGAGAGACATTTGAATGTCAACTTTTTGATTTTATCAAAATGTGTTTTTTTGGCAGAAATGCCTTCTGGAACATGTAAACTTTCATGTGCCTTAAAAACAAAGTTGTGTGCCATCTGTAAATATGAATAAAATTGTTAAATTACGATCCTAGTTGGTTTAGTCACAGAAAAAGTCGGCAAAAATCCCGCTAGCCATGATTGGCTGAGATAATGAGTGGGCTGGACATGCCGAGAGATGAGTTCGGATTGGTCTGCAATACAGCATGCTTCTGTCTATTTGAGCTGGTCAGTATGTGTAGGTAATCCTGTCTAAAGCGGATAAAAAAAATATATATATTGCGTAGTAGAACTGCATAAGTGTTGCACTCCACTTTCTGGAGGACTGAGTTTTGAAATCAGTGGAATTAGAGTATGATAGCTAAGGAGATGGAGAAAACACCCGTCTCCGGATTACATCTTCAAACTAAGGGCAACCATGGCTCCCGAGTTGCGCAGTGGTCTAGGCACTCCATCTCAATGCTAGAGGCATCACTACAGAACCTGGTTTGATCCTGGGCTGTATCACAACCAGCTGTGATTAGGAGTGCCACAGGTGCACAATTGGCCCAACGTCATTCGGGTTTGGCCAGGGTAGGCAGTCATTGTAAAATAAGAATTTGTTCTTAACTGACTAGTTAACATTAGCTGGTTCGCTCAGTAACGGTACGTGCACAATCTTATTATTTGTATCTCCGAGCAATTTACTTGCTAGTCATAGCTAGCTAACATTGAACCTGGTTGGTTAGCTAGCTGTAGATTCATGCAGGGTAGTAACGTCATGAGTTGGGATTATGGTTCATTGTTTACCTACAGTTGAAGTCAGAAGTTTACGTACACTTAGGTTGGAGTCATTAAGGGAGGGACTGATGCACTGCACAAAATAGATGGCTTCATGAGGGGGGGAAATGATGTTGACATATTGAAGCAACATTTCAAGACATCAGTCAGGAAGCTAAAGCTTGGTCGCAAATGGGTCTTCCAAATGGACAATGACCAAGCATACTTCCAAAGTTGTGGCAAAATGGCTTAAGGACAACAAAGTCAAGGTATTGGAGTGGCCGTCACAAAGCCCTGACCTCACTCCTATAGAAAATGTGTGGGCAGAACTGAAAAAGTCTGTGCGAGCAAGGAGGCCTACAAAACTGACTCAGTTACACCAGCTCTGTCAGGAGGAATGTCACGTTCCTGACCTATTTCTGTTAGTTTGTTGTATGTGTTAGTTGGTCAGGACGTGAGTTTGGGTGGGCATTCTATGTTTTCTGTTTCTATGTTGGTTTAAGGGTTGCCTGGTATGGCTCTCAATTAGAGGCAGGTGTTTGGCGTTTCCTCTAATTGAGAGTCATATTTAGGTAGGTTGTTTCACAGTGTTAGTTGTGGGTGGTTGTCTCCTGTGTCAGTGTTTGTCGCACCATACGGGACTGTTCGGTTGGTTTGTACATCGTTCTTTTTGTGTAGTCTATTTTCCCTGTTCGTGCGTTCTTCGTGTTATATGTTAGTTCGTATAGTTCAGGTCTGTCTACGTTTTCGTTTTGTTATTTTGTATTATTCCAAGTGTGTTTTCCGTGTTTCGTCGTTGTCCTTAATAAATATTATGTATTTATATGTATATGTATATATATGTATATATATGTATATTATATGTATATGTATTCACAACCCGCTGCATCTTGATTCAATCCCTGCTCCTCCTGTTCGGTTGAAGAGGAGGAGGAATAACCATTACAGAACCACCCACCAAATAACCAGAACCAAGCAGCGGTGTAGAGGGAGGAAGGGACAGCGCAAGAAGGAGGAATGGACATGGGAGGATGTTTTGGACGGTAAAGGTTGCTACACATGGGAGGAGATCCTGGCTGGAAGGGATCGCCTCCCATGGGAACAGCTGGAGGCACTGAGGAGAGCTGAGGGAACCGGAGAAGGGAACCGGCGTTATGAGGGGACGCGTCTAGCACGGAAGCCCGAAAAGCCCGTGAGTACTACCCAAAAAATTCTTGGGGGGGGGCTAAGAGGTAGTGGGTCTAGGGCAGGTAGGAGACCTGCGCCCACTTCCCAGGCTAACCGTGGAGAGCGGGAGTACGGGCAGACACCGTGTTATGCAGTAGAGCGCACGGTGTCTCCTGTACGTGTGCATAGCCCGGTGCGGGTTATTCCACCTCCCCGCACTGGTAGGGCTAGATTGGGTATTGAGCCAAATGTCATGAAGCCGGCCCTACATATCTGGCCACCAGTACGTCTCCTCGGGCCGGCTTACATGGCACCAGCCTGGCCCCGGTTCGCCTACATAGCCCGGTGCGGGTTATTCCACCTCCCCGCACTGGTCGGGCGACGGGGAGCATTCAACCAGGTAAGGTTGGGCAGGCTCAATGCTCAAGGGAGCCAGTACGCTTGCACGGTCCGGTATTTCCGGCACTACCTCCCCGCCCCAGCCCAGTACCACCAGTGCCTACACCACGCACCAGGCTTCCAGTGCATTTCCAGAGCCCTGTTCCTCCTCCACGCACTCTCTCTATGGTGCGTGTCTCCAGCCCAGGGCCTCCAGTTCCGGCACCACGCACTAAGCCACCTGTGCGTCTCAAGAGCCCTGTACACACTGTTCCTTCTCCCCGTACTCGTCCTGATGTGCGTGCACTCAGCCCGGTGCCCCCAGTGCCGGTACCACGCACAAGGCAAATAGTACGCTTTGAGAGTCCAGTGTGCCCTGTCCCTGCTCCCCGCACTAGGCTTGAAGTGCGTGTCTCCAGTCCGGTGCCTCCAGTTCCGGCACCACGCACCAGGCCTACAGTGCGTCTCAGCCGGCCAGAGTCTGCCGTCTGCCCAACGGCGCCTGAACTGTCCGTCTGCCAAGCGCCGCATTAACTGCTCGTCTGTATTGAGCCTTCAAAGCCGCCCGTCTGCCATGAGCCTGCAAAGCCGCCCGTCTGCCATGAGCCTACAGAGCCTTCCGCCAGACTGGAGCCGCTAGAGCCTTCCGCCAGACAGGAGCCGCTAGAGCCTTCCACCAGACAGGAGCAGCCAAAGCCTTCCGCTAGACAGGATCAGTCTGAGCCATCCGTCTCCGCAGCGCCATCTGAGCCATCCGTCTCCTCAGCGCCATCTGAGCCATCCGTCTCCTCAGCGCCGTCTTAGCCATCCGTCTCCTCAGCGCCATCTGAGCCATCCGTCTCCCCAGCGCCGTCTGAGCCATCCGTCTCCCCAGCGCCGTCTGAGCCATCCGTCTGTCCCGAGCCATTAGAGCCGCCCGTCTGTCCCGAGCCGTTAGAGCCGTTAGTCAGTCAGGAGCCGCTAGAGTCATTTGTCAGTCAGGATCTGCCAGAGCCGCCAACCAGACAGGATTTGCCAGAGCCGCCAACCAGACAGGATCTGCCAGAGCCGCCAACCAGACAGGATCTGCCAGAGCCGCCAACCAGACAGGATCTGCCAGAGCCGCCAACCAGACAGGATCTGCCAGAGCCGCCAACCAGACAGGATCTGCCAGAGCCGCCAACCAGACAGGATCTGCCAGAGCCGCCAACCAGACAGGATCTGCCAGAGCCGCCAGCGAGCCATGAGCGTCCAGAGCCGTCAGCCAGCCATGAGCGTCCAGAGCCGTCAGCCAGCCATGAGCGTCCAGAGCCGTCAGCCAGCCATGAGCGTCCAGAGCCGTCAGCCAGCCATGTGCGTCCAGAGCCGTCAGCCAGTCATGAGCTGCCCCTCAGCCCAGAGCGGCCATTAATCCAGAACTGCCCCTCAGTCCAGAGCTGTCTCTCTGTCCGGAGCTGCCTTTCAGTCCGGAGTTGCCCCTCTATCCTGAGCTACCTCTATGTCCTGAGCTACCTTGTCCCGGAGCTGTCCCTTTATTTTGTGTTGCATATATTAGGTGGGTGGAATAGAGGGGTGGTCATTCTGAGGGGGATTAGCAAGCTGGGATTGACTATGGTGGGGTGGGGACCTCGTCCTGAGCCTGAGCCACCACCGTGGTCAGATGCCCACCCAGACCCTCCCCTAAACTTTGTGCTGGTGCGCCCGGAGTTCGCACCTTAAGGGGGGGGTTATGTCACGTTCCTGACCTATTTCTGTTAGTTTGTTGTATGTGTTAGTTGGTCAGGATGTGAGTTTGGGTGGGCATTCTATGTTTTCTGTTTCTATGTTGGTTTAAGGGTTGCCTGGTATGGCTCTCAATTAGAGGCAGGTGTTTGGCGTTTCCTCTAATTGAGAGTCATATTTAGGTAGGTTGTTTCACAGTGTTCGTTGTCGGTGGTTGTCTCCTGTGTCAATGTTTGTCGCACCATACGGGACTGTTCGGTTGGTTTGTACATCGTTCTTTTTGTGTAGTCTATTTTCCCTGTTCGTGCGTTCTTTGTGTTATATGTAAGTTCGTATATTTCAGGTCTGTCTACGTTTTCGTTTTGTTATTTTGTATTATTCCAAGTGTGTTTTCCGTGTTTCGTCGTTGTCCTTAATAAATATTATGTATTCACAACCCGCTGCATCTTGCTTCAATCCCTGCTCTTCCTGTTCGGTTGAAGAGGAGGAGGAATACCGATACACAAAATTCACCCAACTTATTGTGGGAAGATTGTGAAAGGCAACCCAAAACGTTTGACCCAAGTTAAACAATATAAAGGCAATGCTACAAAATACTAATTGAGTGTATGGTAACGTCTTACCCACTAGGAATGTGATGAAAGAAATAAAAGCTGAAATAAATCATTCTCTCTACTATTATTCTGACATTTCCCATTCTTAAAATAAAGTGGTGATCCTAACTGACCTAAAACAGGGAATTTTTACTAGGATTACATGTCAGGAATTGTGATAAACTGAGTTTAAATGTATTTGGCTAAGGTGTATGTAAACCTCCGACTTCAACTGTAGCTAGCTACATGTCTTAACAAAAGACTCAACTATGCAAGTAACCATTTCAATAGAATGTCACTGCGACAACTGTTGATAGACGTAGCTGTTAAATTCGCTCTGGATATCTACTCTGATTTCAGAGCACTCTCATCTGAGTGTGCCAGAGCGCAGAATAACTGACGAATTTATGAACGCTCAACACGTTAAATATGGCCGGTGTCAGTAAACGTCGGCAATAAAGCGTAAATTGATTCCAGCAGCACAGTCGCAGTCACCAACACTCTGGATAACATAAAAACAGCCTATCCAGCTCTGCTAGGGCGAGTAAAATGGTCTGTGTCTGGAAGTAGCTAGCAAGCTAGACAACGTTAGCCAGTTGGCCTGGGTGCTTGACTGCTGTTGTTAGGACAGAACACTCTGATCAGCCCTTAAAGAGATGGGTGGGGCTAAAGCTTAAGAGGGTGTGAACGATGCTAAATTGTTGTAGACAAAGAAAAACTCTCCAGTAACCACAGCGTAGCCTAGTGGTTAGAGCATTGGACTAGTAACCGCAAGGTTGCAAGTTCAAATCCCTGAGCTGACAAGGTACAAATCTGTAGTTCTGCTCCTGAACAAGGCAGTTAACCCGCTGTTCCTAGGTTGTCATTGAAAATAAGAAAATGTTCTTAACTGACTTGCCTAGTTAAATATAGGTAAAATAGCTACCAACACATTCAAAGGCCATTTTCTCAAAAGTGAGGTTACAAGTTTATCAACTTTCAAAACAGAATTACACTGCCGTTCAAAAGTTGGTGGACAGAGGCCCATTATCAGCAACCATCTGTGTTCCAATGGCATGTTGTGTTAGCTAATCCAAGTATCTTTTTAAAAGGATCATTAGAAAACCCTTTTGCAATTATGTTAGCACAGCTGAAAACTTGTTCTATTATTATTTGCTAACTGGTGCTAGCTTCTGCCACGAAGCTAGCACCAGTTAGCAAACACAATTCTACAATACCTCTTTCGCCATCGCCATCCGGCTTGGATTCTCTGTCGACACGACCACGTCTGGTCTGCAGACGAATACCCCATCTGCTGTGCCCTCAACCGGCCTCCGTCTGAGCAGACCCCCTCCGTCTGAGCAGACCACCCCCCGGGCTACTAACTTTAAACGCCGCGTGCTAGCGTAGTGGCGGCTTCCCTGCTCCATCTACTGCTGCCCCCTGGACACTACGATCACTTGGCTACATAGCTGATGCCTGCCGGACTGTCCATTAATTCACGGTACTCCATTCTGTTTATTTGTGTTTTATCTGTCGACTCTGTGTTTTAACTCAGGCTCTGTGTGTAGTTAATCCGACCCTCTCTGCCTAGTCATCGCCATTTTTACCTGCTGTTGCTGTGTTAGCTGACTAGCTGCTGTTATCTCACCTGTTGTTCTAGCTAGCTCTCCCAATCAAGACCTGCAATCACTTTATGCCTTACTGTATGTCTCTCTCAAATATCAATATGCCTTGTATACTGTTGTTCAGGCTAGTTATCATTGTTTTGGTTTGCAATGGACCCCGTAGTTCCACTCTCCGTACCTCTGATACCTCCTTTGTCCCGCCTCCCACACATGCGGTGACCTCACCCATTGAGACCAGCATGTCCAGAGATACAACCTTTCTTATCATCACCCAGTGCCTGGGCTTGCCTCCGCTGTACCCGTGCCCCACCATACCCCTGTCTGCACATTATGCCCAGAATCTATTCTACCACGCCCATAAATCTGCTCCTTTTATTCCTTGTCCCCAACGCTCTAGGCGACCAGTTTTGATAGCCTTTAGCCGCACCCTCATCCTACTACTCCTCTGTTCCTCGGGTGATGTGGAGGTAAACCCAGGCCCTGCATGTCCCCAGGCACCCTCATTTGTTGACTTCTGTGATCGAAAAAGCCGTGGCCTCATGCATGTCAACATCAGAAGCCTCCTCCCTAAGTTTGTCTTACTCACCGCTTTAGCACACTCTGCCAACCCTGATGTCCTTGCCGTGTCTGAATCCTGGCTTAGGAAGGCCACCAAAAATTCTGAGATTTCCATACCCAACTACAACACTTTCCGTCAAGATAGAACTGCCAAAGGGGGAGGAGTTGCAATCTACTGCAGAGATAGCCTGCAAAGTTCTGTCATACTTTCCAGGTCTATGCCCAAACAGTTCGAACTTCTAATTTTAAAAACTACTCTACAGAAATAAGTCTCTCACTGTTGCCGCCTGCTACCGACCCCCCTCAGCTCCCAGCTGTGCCCTGGACACCATCTGTGAATTGATCGCTCCCCATCTAGCTTCAGAGTTTGTTCTGTTAGGTGAGCTAAACTGGGATATGCTTAACACCCCGGCAGTCCTACAATCTAAGCTAGATGCCCTCAATCTCACACAAATCATCAAGGAACCCACCAGGTACAACCCTAAATCCGTAAACATGGGCACCCTAATAGACATTATGCTGACCAACTTGCCCTCCAAATACACCTCTGCTGTCTTCAATCAAGATCTCAGCGATCACTGCCTCATTGCCTGTATCCGCTACGGGTCCGCGGTCAAACGACCACCCCTCATCACTGTCAAACGCTCCCTAAAACACTTCTGCGAGCAGGCCTTTCTAATCGACCTGTCCCGGGTACCCTGGAAGGATATTGACCTCATCCCGTCAGTTGAGGATGCCTGGTCATTCTTTAAAAGTTACTTCCTCACCATATTAGACAAGCATGCTCCGTTCAAAAAATGCAGAACTAAGAACAGATATAGCCCTTGGTTCACTCCAGACCTGACTGCCCTCGACCAGCACAAAAACATCCTGTGGCGAACTGCAATAGCATCGAAGAGCCCCCGCGATATGCAACTGTTCAGGGAAGTCAGGAACCAATACACGCAGTCAGTCAGGAAAACAAAGGCCAGCTTTTTCAAGCAGAAATTTGCATCCTGTAGCTCTAACTCCAAAAAGTTCTGGGATACTGTAAAGTCCATAGAGAACAAGAGCACCTCCTCCCAGCTGCCCACTGCACTGAGGCTAGGCAACACAGTCACCACAGATAAATCCGTGATAATCGAAAACTTCAACAAGCATTTCTCAACGGCTGGCCATGCCTTCCTCCTGGCGACTCCAACCTTGGAAAACAGCCCCGCCCCCCCCGCTGCTACTCGCCCAACCCTCCCCAGCTTCTCCTTTACCCAAATCCAGATAGCAGATGTTCTGAAAGAGCTGCAAAACCTGGACCCATACAAATCAGCTGGGCTTGACAATCTGGACCCCCTATTTCTGAAACTGTCCGCCGCCATTGTCGCACCCCCTATTACCAGCCTGTTCAACCTCTCCTTCGTATCATCTGAGATCCCCAAGGATTGGAAAGCTGCTGCGGTCATCCCCCTCTTCAAAGGGGGAGACACCCTGGACCCAAACTGTTACAGACCTATATCCATCCTGCCCTGCCTATCTAAGGTCTTCGAACGCAAGTCAACAAACTGATCACTGACCATCTCGAATCCCACCGTACCTTCTCCGATGTGCAATCCGGTTTCCGAGCCGGTCACGGGTGCACCTCAGCCACGCTCAAGGTACAAAACGATATCATAACCGCCATCGATAAAAGACAGTACTGTGCAGCCGTCTTCATCGACCTGGCCAAGGCTTTCGACTCTGTCAATCACCATATTCTTATCGGCAGACTCAATAACCTCGGTTTTTCTAATGACTGCCTGCCTGGTTCACCAACTACTTTGCAGACAGTTCAGTGTGTCAAATCGGAGGGCATGCTGTCCGGTCCTCTGGCAGTCTCTATGGGGGTACCTCAGGGTTCAATTCTCGGGCCGACTCTTTTCTCTGTATATATCAAAGATGTCGCTCTTGTTGCGGGTGATTCCCTGATCCACTTCTACGCAGACGACACCATTCTGTATACATCTGGCCCTTCTTTGGACACTGTGTTAACTAACCTCCAAACGAGCGTCAATGCCATACAACACTCCTTCCGTGGCCTCCAACTGCTCTTAAATGCTAGTAAAACCAAATGCATGCTTTTCAACCATTCTCTGCCCGCATCCGCCCGCCCGACTAGCATCACTACTCTGGACGGTTCTGACTTAGAATATGTGGACAACTACAAATACCTAGGTATCTGGCTAGACTGTAAACTCTCCTTCCAGACTCATATTAAACATCTCCAATCCAAAATTACATCTAGAATCGGCTTCCTATTTCACAACAAAGCCTCCTTCACTCACGCCGCCAAACATACCCTCGTAAAACTGACTATCCTACCGAAACTCGACTTCTCCGATGTCATTTACAAAAAAGCTTCCAACACTCTACATAGCAAACTGGATGCAGTCTATCACAGTGCCATCCGTTTTGTCACCAAAGCCCCTTATACCACCCACCACTGCAACCTGTACACTCTAGTTGGATGGCCCTCGCTCCATATTCGTCACCAGACCCACTGGCTCCAGGTCATCTATAAGTCTACGCTAGGTAAAGCTCCCCCTTATCTCAGCTCACTGGTCATGATAACAACACCCACCCATAGCACGCGCTCCAGCAGGTATATCTCACTGGTCATCCCCAAAGCCAACACCTCTTTTGGCCGCCTTTCCTTCCAGTTCTCTGCTGCCAATGACAGAACGAATTGCAAAAATCACTGAAGCTGGAGACTTATGTCTCCCTCACTAACTTTAAACATCAGCTATCTGAGCAGCTTACCGATCGCTGCAGCTGTACATAGCCCATCTGTAAATAGCCCACCCAATCTACCTACCTCATCCCATATTGTTTTGATTTACTTTTCTGCTCTTTTGCACACCAGTATTTCTACTTGCACATCACCATCTGCTCATCTATCACTCCAGTGTTAATTTCCTAAATTGTAATGGCCTATTTATTGCCTACCTCCTCACGCCATTTGCACACACTGTATATAGACTTTTTTTTAATTGTGTTATTGACTGTACGCTTATCCAATGTGTAACTCTGTGTTATTGTTTGTGTCGCACTGTTTTGCTTTATCTTGGCCAGGTCGCAGTTGTAAATGAGAACTTGTTCTTAACTAGCTTACCTGGTTAAATAAAGGTGAAATACATTATTTATTTTTTTAACTGGCAGCTTCATTAAATAGTACCCTCTCAACGTCAACAGTAAAGAGGCGACTCCGGAATGCTGGCCTTCTAGGCAGAGATGCAAAGAAAAAGCCGTATCACAGACTGGCCAATAAAAAAAAATGATTAAGATGGGCAAAAGAACACAGACACTGGACAGATGAACTCTGCCTAGAAGGCCAGCATCCTGGAGTTGCCTCTTCACTGTTAATGTTGAGACTGGTGTTTTGCTCTATGGACAATTCCTTTAACCTCATAGCTTGGTTTTTGCTCTGACATCCACTGTCAACCTTATATAGACAGGTGTGTGCCTTTCCAAATCTTGTCCAAGCAATTGAATTTACCGCAGGTGGACTCCAATCAAGTTGTAGAAACATCTCAAGGATGATCAATGGAAATAGGATGCGCCTGATCTCATTCTCGAGTCTCATAGCAAAGGGTCTGAATAAATAAGTCATTAATGTATTTCTGTTTAAACATTTTTATACATTTGCAAAAAATATTCTAAACCTGGTTTTGCTTTGTCATTATGGGGGATTGTGTGTAGATTGATGAGGGGGAAAAATTATTTTATCCATTTTAGAACGAGGCTGTAACGTAACAAAATGTGGAAAATGTCAAGGGGTCTGAATACTTTCCGAATGCACTGTATCTGCCTATCGGCTGTCCCAGTGGCCCTAGTGACCTCTGAGATCTAAAATGTCATCCAGATTGATTCTATCTGAACTGCACGCAGCACTCTGCCATATTATGTGGTGGGGCATTGTGGTATGTGCGTACGTGTGTGCATGTGCATGTAAGCGTGTAAATCTTTGTGTGTTGTGCCTTGTGGTTGTGGGCTTAAGAATGGGCTCTGGACCATATGGAGTAAGACAGGTTTGTCTAAAGGACAACGTAAACCTAGTCCTAGCCAATCTGCAATGACGCTGTCGGTGTGATTGAAGCACAATCCTACAATCTACTTCCATGGCAGAAATTTGGACTACTATAGCTATCATAATCCATCTCAGATACTCACATGAGCAAATTCAGCTTCCCCTTTGGCCTTGAAATACCAGTTGACTGTGGCAGAAGCCTCCACCTCAGGCCTCATCTTACAGGAGATGCAGCCCAGTTTGAACCCTTTGCCTGCAACGGCCTCAGTGTCCGAGTCCACCTCTGAACAGGCCCCATGGCACAGGGACACTTGACACAGGAGAGAGAAGACATGTTATTAGTGCTTAACATTTTGGTTGTAGAAATGGATAGATTCATAATTCAACAGTACACTGAAGAATATCCATATACTGAAAGATGTGACCATACACAAATGGTCAATCCACAACGGTGGTCAACTCCACTTACCAAACTGGGAACAAAGCAGAAACAGGAGCAGCAGTCGCACAGCAGACATGTCCTTAACTGTAATGTAGCTATGAAAGTAAAGATCCTAGGGCTGAGAAGCCTCAAAAGGCTCTTCTTTGAACACTTGATAGTAAGATATTCCTTTGAGATGTTATCCAGGAAGACGTTGCTTGAGCAAAGTATAAGAAATGGTAGGGACTGAAGTTGCTTCCTCCGAAATTACCTTAGAAATAACAAAAGTAGAAGTCCCAACACCTTCAATAATACATTTGACATGATAAAATACTTAAACTAACACTTAATATAATAATAATAATAATAATAATACAAATATATTCCATCAAGCAGATGCTTTTATCCAAAGCAATTTACAGACATGCATGCATACATTTTACTCACTGGTGGTCCCGGGAATGGAACCCACCATCCTGGCATTGCAAGTGCTATGCTCTTGGTGCCATGCTCTTAGTGCCATGCACTTCTCTTTAAATGGAAACAATCTTTTCATCAAAGACATTCATTAATTTACTTTGTTACATAGGCTACTGTTTCCATGCACAGTGAGGATACATGCAAGTATTACCATGAATATTTGATTACAATTAAAGTGTTTTAGGAAGACTCTGGAGCTTGTTGATTTCAATTAAATACTGTTCCTTTGAGTGGATGATTACTCACTCTAATAAAGTGTAAACTAATAAACGCCAGTAGGCCAAGAACAGACTTTCTAGAGAACAAGCAGAAGAACAAGCACACATTTGTTGTTGTTTTGGCTATGTACTCTAGCACTATGGATTTTAAACTATATAATGACTATGAGGTTAAAATGCAGACTGTCAGCTTTAATTTGAAGGGATTTTCATCCAAATCAGGTGAACCGTTTAACTATAGCACTTTTTGTACATAGTCATTCAGGATTCTCTGTAATCACGGTAGCATCCACATTAATGTAGACGGGTTTACAAAACATACTATAGTCTTATTTACAATAAAAGGGACTCCTGTAAGAAATTGTAATCTCCTGTCAACAGTAAACGTTTTACTAACACTACACAATTACACGAATTACTTACCATTAATTTCTATTGGACACAAAATAATCTGAAGTCACAAGCTTGATGTAATCATTGCATGCTAGGAATATAAGTGAATTTGTCCCAATACTTTAGGTCCCTTAAAATGGGGTGACTATGTAGAAAGCATGCTGCAATTCCTAAACGGGTCAGCCGATATGGATGAAAATACCCCAAATGAAATCTGACAGTCTGCACTTTAACCTCATAGTCATTGTATCATTTCAAATCCAAAATGCTGGAGTACAGAGCCAAAACGACCAAAAAAAATGTATTTTGCATTGTCTCACATTTTACTGCCCTCGCGTTGTCCCTTCAGAAAAAAAATGCCTCCTTATCCCGATTCGTCCGTTCTCCGGGGGGAAAATGTAGGCTTTCCTTTCCTTCTGATGGATCAACAAATTATTTAATGAAGCGCAGTTCTTTTGAGTGGCAAAAATTATCCCACGCATCAAAGGACCCTGGATATTTCTCACGGGCTGGCATTGCGAATAATACAGACTTCTTTCTCACTGCCTGTCTGGCGTTTTTTTTACCGCAGTGCATCTGACTGCAGCATCTTCCAAGCTGAGCAGGACAACTGTGTGAAGCTAGCCACAAGGATTAGCCACAATAGTTGAATGAGGTTCGCCTTCACAATAAAAGTCCCAGCAGCCCCAACACCCTACCACTGCTGCAACTGGCTATCAGCGCAGACTTGTCTGGCAGCGAAACAGTTCATGCAGCCTCTTTTACTGACTTTAAAAAATAATACGCAGCGTCACCGCCCTGTTCAAGTGAGCACAGCACAACAAGGTGAATTCAAAAATGTCTTGTATGCTGCTGTATATATGATGTAATATGCCAGGGAGATATGCAATACTCTAGCTAAGAAAGTAATACAATATGTGGTGTAGTAAGCTGTTAGTAGCCCATGTGCCTCACTCTAATAATTTGGTCTATTTTCACCTATTCATTTTGCCTACTGTTCTGACTTGGGGGTTTTGTCATCAAACTTTGTCATCAAAGTCTGGCATTCTCTGGATTTATGGGGGGGAACTCTGAAGAAAAAAAACAGCCACTCCATTGAATTGCAGGCTACCGGTTGCTTTGCACTGCTTGCAGTTAACCACTGATTCCTTCCAAACGACTCATTGTTGAATTTGCGATTTCCAACTTGTTGTGTAATCTTTATGTCCAATGGCCGATGAGCACCGATACGTTTTATCTATAATTTCTCTTCATTATTTCTCTTCATGTGACAAGGATTAAAAAGGATTTGCCAGTAGATTGTCAAACGGATTCTTGATGGTGACTGCTAGCTAAGTAAGATGTTGACATGATCAGTCCAATCAAAGCTACTGTACATATAATGCAATTTGATGTCATTTTATCTGTGGCCAATGACCTTGAGCCTTCTTGGAAGGGCACTTGTAATAAAACTCTATGGCAGGACCCAAAGGTGTCTACCCTTACTAAGGACATTAACTTCACAATGACATAGTGTCCCCATGAGTGACAGAACACAGAGCCAATCACGGCCCCACCTGCCCGGGCCGCCACTGCAGCCGGGGTTTAACTCAAAGAGAGGTCACAAGTGTTTCCCTAAAAGCTGTCTGGGTTTAAACATCTTCTATTGTACAGAAAGTGAATACCTTAATCAATAAATATAGAGGGTCTTATTCTGGGGTCTTATTCCGTCTTGACTGCTGTTTGACAAATACAAATATCATCACTCTTATCCATAATAATCTCATCATGTAGACTAGACAACCTGCACAGACTAACCGCACTGTATCTGTGAGCTGTTAGTTAGAGCGCAGGTTCCAAGACCAGAGTAGGCCCATTTTCTATTTAACACAACAGTTTTTATGACAAAACTATTGTAGAGTTGAAAATGCAATGGAAACGCATTGAACTTTAGATTTTTATTCGGTACATGAATATACTTCAGTGGAAAAAATAGGCTACATTTTGTGTGCGCAATGTCATCACTCACTGATTTTTATACACAACAAGTCAATTTTGTGGAAATACCAATGGTTGGAAATGATCATATTTTCTTTATGCGGATTCTAAAATATTCACATGAAAATCTATCGCCAAAACAGGCAGGTTTCCATTGACCGATTGACCCCCAAAAATGAATCATTGCGACTTGGAATGGAAACAAAGATATAGGAGACTTTTTCTAAAGATCGAAAACATTTTTATTCCATTTGACAAGGGCGAATTTTTATTTTGTCAAACTTTTTTTACTGAGGCAAATGTGTTTTTCGAATAAATTATGATTGCCGAATACATTTGAAGGTACGCAGGGCACATGGACCTTGGCAATATGTTGGCACATGATAATTATTAGAATATTGCAAATATTAGCCAATTATTGCATTCTATTAATGCTGGCTTTTGCGGGCTACCTAAGACTTGAAACAGATAGGTGGGAGGGCATACAGGCTGTCGCCAATTTATTAATGCGCAATTTGTCTAAATGGGTAGGCCTAGTGAAAACACTTCAACGACTGCATTTTTATTTGACACTGTAGGTTTTTGCTTAAGCTTTTCTTTTTCATAGGTGTGACGTCATTATGTCCAGCTCTTTTTTTATCGACACACGACAGTTAGGCCTAAATAGAAACACACCCTAGCAGGCAATTGTCGATTCTGTTTTCTATGTGAACTAAATGTCGACAAAAGAAATCACTGGGCATAGCTACAAACCACGTTCCCATCCAACCATTTCATGATGTGTAATATTGTTATTATTGTTGCAATAAATAAATGTATATATATTTTTTTTAAACAACCCCCCAAAAATGTATTATATTTTAAAAAAAGACAAAAACTTGTATGTGGATGAAATACCTTAAGCTTTAAAAAAAAATCACGACTGGGCTGATGGAAACATGAAATGCATGTACAATTTTAGAAATGCAGACAGACAATTTGTTCTCTGTGTCGGAAAAATTAATAACGCGAGAAATGCCGGTGGAAATTATATAATAACCATCATATCGAAGTAAACTTGGAGTCACGTGATGAAATGCGGTGTGGTCTACCCACTGTGACTTGGGAAAGAATGCAGTTTATTCGGCTACAGATGAAATAAATTATGAACTTCACAGGGTGGTAAATGTGCAAGGTGATGAGCTTGACGTGTCTTTCCAATAAATATCGAGGGTGTTATTCTGGTGACATGATGATTGATGCTTGGTTGCAATTTGACAAATACAAATAATATCACTCTTATCCATAATAATTTCATAATGTAGGTAGCCTACATCTAGATCATACTGTATATGCAAGCTGTTGGCTAGAGCGCATGTGCCAAGACCAGAGTGGGCACAGTTTTTGTGACAAACCATCAGTAGAGATGGAATAATGGAAACCCATTTAACTTGTACATTTCATTCATGCGAATTTAATGGTAAAACAGTTCGTAAAACATGATGACTCCTTGCTCTGCCCAGTCCACCTGGCCTTGCTGCTGTTCCAGTTTCAACTGTTCTGCCTGCGGTTATGGAACCCCTACCTGTCCCAGACCTGCTGTTTTCAACTCTTAATGATCGGCTATGAAAATCCAACAACAGCTATATAAATACATTTGATTTGATTTGATTTAAAAGTAATTTGTATGTGCACTACGTCATCACGCACAGCCTTTTATCCACAAAAAGTCAGTTTGCTGGAAACTCTTTTTGTTATTTTTTTATTCCCTTGCCTGTTTGCCTGTGAGCATGTAAAACAAAAAAATATGAGTCAGGATACTATGTGTGTAGTAGACATGAGTAGGTTGATGTGTGTGATGTTGGATGTGTGTATGATTTATGGATAAGAGTAAGACTATATGTGTGATGTCCAAATAGATAATTACCAAGCCAATTTGCATGGTTGAGTGTCTATGTTTGTAACATGAAGTGAATATGGCCTTATTATTCAGGATGATAATTGTAATCCATATCGTATCACCATCATAGTTGCATCATAATTACATTAAACATAATTTTAATAGAAAAACACATCCCAGCATTTCCATAGTAATTGACGTTTCACATGATTATGAAAGAGACATTGCATTACTACAGAGTTGGCTTCACTACATTACAAATGTATCCCGTACAATATGCTATTATTCCCCAATATCCCTGTTCTGATATCTTTCCATTGCTTGATGTAAACATAGATAAACATGTGGACAAAGACATACAAAAGAAAGACAAACAAAAAACATAGAATTATAGAAAAGTTCTTGATTATAAAGAGAGGAGAGGGGGAGAGGAGCGAAGAGAAAGTGAGTGAAGAGAGCGAGATCAAGTGTGTGTGTGTGTCCATCCGTATGTGTAAGCGAGCGTGTGTGTGTATAATCGTCATAGTGTTCAGATATTTTTACGGTCCCCATTATTTTCCCCGTGGAATTTAGTACAGCCACGGTGTTATGGAGCTGTCTCTGAAGAGCTGTCGGTCTATAAAGAGTTGAACTGTAACTCTTGAACTGTTCAAGATAGACACATCAAACCAACTTTCACATGTTTAGGCTATCCTAACTTCAAATTCTTAAAAACTTTTATCAATTTTAACTATATAAGTTAGCATAAATTAGCTCACTAACAGTAACTCTTGAACCATTGAAGCTAGAGATACCAAACCAATGTTCTCATGTTCAGGCTTTCCTAACTTCAAATGCTTAAAGAATTTTTATCAACGATTACTATATAAATTAGCATAATTGAACTCACCAACCGTAAATCTTGAACTGTTCAAGTTAGACACACCAAACCAACTTTCTCATGTTCAGGCTATCCCAACTTTGTCACGTCCTGACCAGAGTTCTTATATGTTGTGCTTGTTTTAGTGTTGGTCAGGACATGAGCTGGGTGGGCATTCTATGTTGTGTGTCTAGTTTGTCTGTTTCTGTGTTCAGCCTAATATGGTTCTCAATCAGAGGCAGCTGTCAATCGTTGTCCCTGATTGAGAATCATATATAGGTGGCTTGTTTTGTGTTGGGGATTTGTGGGTGGTTGTTTTCTGTGTCAGTGTTTGTGCCACACGGGACTGTGACGGTTAGTTCTTTTGTTGTTTTGTATCTTGTCTAGTTTTCGTGTATATTAAATCATGGAACCTTACCACGCTGCACATTGGTCCTCCGATCCTTCTCGCCTCTCCTCGTCTGATGAGGAGGACAAAATAGACTGCCGTTACAAACTTCCAATTCTTAAAAACGTTTAACAACTATAACTACGAAAATTAACTATAATTATATAATGTTGCATAAATTAGCATAAAATAACCAACCCACAGTATCTCTTGAACCTATTTAAGCTAGAGACACCAAACCAAATTCACAAGTTCAAGCAATCCTAACTTCCAATTATTGAAAAAAAATTATAAACTCCAATTATATAAATGTGCATAAATTAACTCACCAACAATAACTGTTGAATCATTCAAGCTAGAGACACCAAACCATTGTTTTCATGTTCAGGTTTTCCTAACTTCAAATGCTTGAAGAGTTTTAATCAAATATAACTATTTAAATGAGCATAAATTAACTCCCCAACAGTAACTCTTGAACTGTTCAAGCTAGAGACACTAAACCAACTTTCACATGTTTAGGCTATCCTAACTTCCTATTCTTAAAAATTATAACTATATACATTTGCAGAAATTAACTCTGGGGGAGTGGGGAGGTGGGTGAGATATTGTCAATATAATTGCACAATTGAACTGTATTTGATTTGTATGTGAACTGTATGTCCAATTACAAAAAAAAGGAGCTTTGCACTCCAGACTGGGACTCATCAAAGCCAACATCAGGGCCAGGAAGGGTGAAATGGCTGAAGGCCTTCTTCTACAGACCTACTGTACTTCACCAACTGTTGGTCTGCCTACATCACTACCAGTATCTTCAGAGGGACCTAGGAGTTTGTCGGTAGGCAAGGGGTCCTCAGATTCAGGGTTCTCAATGGCAACAAGGTTTGAGGACAGCTCCTCACTGTCACTGACATAATCTGATTCCTCACTGACATATTCAGAATCATTGTCATTGAGTTTCCACATTTGTGAGTTGTCTCATTTTGAAAGACATTGCTAATGCTACTGCTTAGCCCACTAGATACATACATAAGTAACAACACTGAGGGTGTCACGCCCTAACCTTAGAGAGCCTTTTTATGTCTCTATTTGGTTTGGTCAGGGTGTGATTTGGGTGGGCATTCTATATTCTTTATTTCTAGGTTTTGTGATTCTATGTTTTGGCCGGGTATTGTTCTCAATCAGGGACAGCAGTCTATCGTTGTCTCTGATGGGGAATCATACTTAGGCAGCCTGTTTTTCCACTTTAGGTTGTGGGATGATGTTTTTTGTTAGCTCTGTGTAGCCTTCAAGACGTGACGTTCGTTGTTCTTTTGTTGTTCTGTTTAGTGTTTGGTTTTAATAAAGAAGCATGAACACGTACCACGCTGCACCTTGGTCTCATCCTTCCGACGAGCGTTACAGAGGGGCTCTAAGAGAGTGTCAGGGGTGACCTGATTGGCTGCCGGTGTGGGGATTTTGAAGATTTGTCTCCACAGATGGTTTGTTTACATAGCAGATTAGAATAATTAACGTGGCAGATTAGGAGAACTAACGCAGCAGGTTAGGCTTAGTTACGATGCTGCAGTTGTCAACAACTGTTGTCCCCAACACGACCACTAGTCACAATGGTAGAAATGTAAACAAACCATCTTTGGTGACAAATCATCAGTTTTGTAACAACGGCACTGGCCAATTGTATCCATGAATCACTATCACAAAAGGGTTTGAGTGGTAATAATTTATTTATTTAGCGTTTTATTCATGTTTTCAAGTACTGGTGGCAATCATGCATTCTGATTCTTGCATGGATTGTAATGTACAGTGGTGGAAAAAGTACCCACTTGTAAAGGTACCTTAATAGTAAATGACTCAAGTAAAAGTGAAAGTCACCCAGTAAAAAACTACTTGAGTAAATGTCTAAAAGTATTTGGATTTAAATATACTTAAGTATCAAAAGTAAATGTAATTGCTAAAATGTATTTCAGTATCAAAAGTAAAAGAACATGTATAAATCATTTCAAATTCCTTATATTAAGCAAAGCAGACGGACAAATTTTCTAGTTTTTATTTATTTACAGATAGCCAGCACGCTCCAACTCTCAATTTATAAATGCAGCATGTGTTTACTGAATCCGCCAGATCAGACGCAGTAGGGATGACCAGGGATGTTCTCTTGATAAGTGTGTGAATTAGATCATTTTCATTGTCCTGCTAAGCATTCAAAATGTAATGAGTACTTTTGGGTGTCAGGGAATATGTATGGGGTAAAAAGTACATCATTTACTTTAGCAATGTAGTGAAGTAAAGCAATGTAGTGAAGTAAAAAATATGAATAGTAAAGTACAGATACCCCAAAAACTGCTTAAGTAGTACTTTACACCACTGGTAATGCACACATATGATGTGTGAAAAATATATATTTTTAAGGTTGTACTGATTATGATGAGCTAATGCTAAGCTATTTGCCGGCAATGTATGGAGACATATTGACATCATTCAATTCATTCTGGATGTCACGTAAACGTTTGTCAGACCAAAGAAGCTATAGCAAAATGAGGTGAAGGGATGTTTCACTCATCTTTTGAGTAAACTTACGGAAATGAAGGATGGGAAGTGAATGATGGTATACGACCATGACAACTTAGCCTTCAACATGCATACTGCAAACAAACCAAACTCATATTGTCACCTCTTCTTATCTTTGGTTGACGAAGAAAAACAAACATGGCGGTGTGCAAAAACTTCCCACCGCCGGATTACTTTTGAATTTTAGAAATAGTTTTACTAAATTATTTTGATCACTGATGAGCTCACCCGTGATGTGATGAATTGTAAATAGTAATTGCTATTAACTAATTCATACTATGGTTTCTATCAGCCGAGAGTTGGCTAAATATGACCGTTTGCGTTAGCGCTAGAAATAATATAGCCTACATTTTCAGACTTGGATGAGAATTGTGTTATGCTAAACAGGTCAACATACACAAGGCTGCGGGGCCAGACGGATTACCAGGACGTGTTCTCCGGGCATGTGCTGACCAACTGGCAGGTGTCTTCACTGACATTTTCAACATGTCCCTGATTGAGTCTGTAATACCAGCATGCTCCAAGCAGACCACCATAGTCCCTGTGCCCAAGAACACAAAGGCAACCTGCCTAAATGACTACAGACCCGTAGCACTCACGTCTGTAGCCATGAAGTGTTTTGAAAGGCTGGTCATTTCTCACATCAACAGCATCCTCCCGGATACCCTAGACCCACTCCAATTCGCATACCGCCCCAACAGATCCACAGATGACGCAATCTCAATCTCACTCCACACTGCCCTTTCTCACCTGGAGAAAAGGAACACCTACGTGAGAATGCTGTTCATTGACTACAGCTCAGCGTTCAACATCATAGTGCCCACGAAGCTCATCACTAAGTTAAGGACTCTGGGACTAAACACCTCCCTCTGCAACTGGATCCTGGACTTCCTGACGGGTCACCCCCAGGTGGTGAGGGTAGGTAGCAACACATCTGCCACACTGATCCTCAACACTCGAGCTCCCCAGGGGTGCGTGCTCAGTCCCCTCCTGTACTCCCTGTTCACCCACGACTGCATGGCCAAACACAAGTCCAACACCATCATTAAGTTTGACACAACGACACAACAGTGGTAGGCCTGATCACCGACAACGACGAGTCAGCCTATAGGGAGGACCGAGTGGAGCAAGGACAACAGCCTCTCCCTCAATGTGATCAAGACAAACGAGATGATTGTGGACTACAGGAAAAGGAATAACGTGCACGCCCCCATTCTCATCGACTGGGCTGTAGTGGAGCAGACTAACATGGTCCAAGCACACCAAGACAGTCGTGAAGAGGGCATGACGAAGCCTATTCCCTCTCAGGAGACTGAAAAGATTTGGCATGGGTCATTAGATCATCAAAAGGTTTTACAGCTGCACCATCAAGAGCATCCTGACGGGTTGCATCACTGCCTGGTATGGCAACTGCTCAGCCTCCGACCGCAAGGCACTACAGAGGGTAGTGCGTACGGCCCAGTACATCATCGGGGCCAAGGTTCTGGCCATCCAGGACCTCTATACCATTCGGTGTCAGAGGACGGCCCTAAAAATTGTCAGAGACTCCAGCCACCCTAGTCATAAACTGTTTTCTCTGCTACCGCACGGCAAGCGGTACCGGAGTACCAAGTCTAGGTCCAAGAGGCATCTAAACAGCTTCTACCCCCAAGCCATAAGACTCCTGAACAGCTAATCAAATGGCTACCCAGACTATTTGGATTTTTCCCCCTTCTATGCTACTGCTACTCTCTGTTATTATCTATGCATAGTCACTTAAATAACTCTACATACATGTACATATTACCTCAATTACCTTGACACCTGTGCCCTCGCACGTTGACTCTGTACCGTTACCCCCTGTATATAGCCCCGCTATTGTTATTTACTGCTGCTCTTTAATTATTTGCTATTCTTATCTCTTACTTTTTTGTTTGTTATTTTCTTAAAACTGTATTGTTGGTTAAGTGCTTGTAAGTAAGGTCTACACCTGTTGTATTCGGCACATGACAAATAACATTTGATTTGATTTGATTCTATAGACCAAGCAAACTAAGGCGTGAGCCAGATGTTGCAAAATGGTTTAAACTACAACTCTACCAAAGGACAGGACCAGAGACCCATGCTGAAATGGCTAAGAAATCTACAAACTAAAGACCAATTATTCAGTCTGCAGCTGTTTAAGTACTTTAGTCTGGTAAACGCAACTGATCGAACAACCGAATGATATGCCTGACGTATCCATTATAACAAGCTACGACTACGAAAGACTTTGATCTCTGGTGGACAAACCAGAGACTTTCTGTCGACTGACTATCCAGCAGACGGATTGGCGATCACAGAGAGAGACTACAAAGGCATACACTCGTAAATATGTAAATTGCCATTTATTTTTTAATGAGCGGTTGTGCATGTTCAAAGTATTAGCATTTCCATGAGTGTAGTCAACTGTATGTACGTGGGTCTACTCTGAGTTTCCCGCTCTTGAACTGTCCCCACCCCTTTCCTTTGTCTACCAAGCCGTCTTTTCGGTTTAGCCCACTAGGGACTTTTCAGTGTATCATGTGAGTAACCAATGTATAACTATCATGTGTGTGTTTATGTAATTCCGTGATTGATTAGTTAGTTAATAAATAAATAATTAAGCAAATTTGTATATTGCTGATTCATGATTTATGTTAGGGTTCGTGTGTCACGCCCTGGCCTTAGTATTCTTTGTTTTCTTTATTATTTTAGTTAGGTCAGGGTGTGACATGGGGAATGTTTGTGTTTTGTTGGTTTTGGGTGATTCTATGGTAAAGGGTTTGTTGGGTGTAGTATATGGGTTTGTGTTGAGTACATGTGTCTAGCGTTGTCTATGTATGTTTAGTTGTCTAGGAGAGTCTATGGTTGCCTGAATGAGTTCCCAATTAGAGACAGCTGATTTCGGTTGTCTCTGATTGGGAGCCATATTTAGGGTAGCCATAGGCTTTCATTTGTTGTGAGTAGTTGTCTATGTGATACGTTTGTAGCCTGTGTGTGCACATCGTTATTTAGCTTCACGATCGTTTTCTTGTTTTGTTTAGTGTGTAAGTGTTTTTGTTGCGTTTTGCCTTCATATTCATTAAAAGGAATATGGCTTACTTTCCTACTGCTGCGCTTTGGTCCGTCAATCCTCCACACGATCGTGACATCGTGCAGATATCCAAGGGTTTGCGACATTCAGGAATGACACTGATGAGATAAAAATACATGAATAGAAGACTGTAATCGATAATGAAAATATCTAAAGAGTTAATTCAGGAAATAGAGACTCTTTAAACATTTTCCCATGGTGCCCCTGACTTCCTAGTTAATTAAAGTTTACATGATTCGTTTAATCACGTAAGGAATTGATTTGATAATATAACAGTCTTCACATTTAATGATAGTTATGCTCCGACAGTACTATATTTATAGAAATTATATGAATCCTATAAATTAAAAAGGCCAATTTTGGTGCAATCAATGAACTAGATTTCTCAGAGGTAAAATTATATTTCAACAAAATAATGTTGCAGTAATCCTAATCTTATCTGTTTCTAACTACAGAAACAATTTCAGAACAATCTGAGATGGTGGGTGTCATGGATTGCTGAAATGACATGGCAAGCCAACAAGGGCATCTATCACCAGGTTGTAAGCCTCGTCAATCACCACTGCCTAACAGGAGCATCTCTGTCACAGGTTAGGGCTCTGTGCATGCCAGTCAAGTTCTTCCACACGGATCTCGACAAATCATTTCTGAATGGACCTCACTTTGTGCACGGGGGTAACCGAGGACAGATGATTTTTACTCGCTTCAGCACTCGGCGGTTACATTCTGTATGCTTGTGTGGCCTATTGTTGTTCCTAGACGTTTCCACTTCACAATAACAGCACTTACAGTTGACCGGGGCAGCTCTAGATGGGCAGAAATTTGACGAACTGTCAGGAACACCTGTCAGGAACGGGTGTGGTTGAAATAGCTGAATCCACCAATTTGAAGGGGTTATGGTAGCAAAAATACAAGATTATGTTATGATACTGTTTTTGTACCAAAAGCTTGTTTTCATGCGATAGAGAAGGGTCCTTAGGACTCTCTCTCTTCATTCTGAGTGAACTGAGGGGATTCTTTTGAAGCTTGGGTTGGCAACTGAATAAGTGATGGCTTTGTGATAAAATATTTTACAGCCACATTCCATTCTATGATTAGTGGTGCATGTGAGACATATGTCTCCGGTCTGACTGAGCCTGCATTCATAGATAAGATGTGGTGTGCGTGTGACTCTAGATAGAGATAGTAGCCTGAAGGAATAGAACAAAGTGGCTTATGGTGCCCCAGCTATGTGTCGTAGTGTGACTATCATTAAATGTGAAGACTGTTATATTATCAAATCAATTCTCTATGTGTAATTATTCCTTACGTGATTAAACTAATCATGTAAACTTTAATTAACTAGGAAGTCGGGGCACCATGGGAAAACATTTTGAGTCTTTATTTCCCAAATGTATTATACTCATGAGTAAACATTCCATAACTGCAAGTGGCAGTAAATCTGCAACATTTTGCTTTATACCTAAAACAACACACTGCAGGTTTGCTTTCCATCTCATAGAAGTAGTAGAAGAAGAAAATTGACTACTTCAGAATGAAGATGCCTCAAGAGCATGCTGCCCGGAATAGAGAGCATGAGCATGCTGACCCCATAATGGGACAGACAGATACAATGAAACTATCTAAGTCTATGGGTGGACTTCAAAGCGCTGGTCCCTGTATTACATGGCAAAAACAATTTTGGGAAAACTGTGTTCACTTGTGTTTACCCTCCACTAAATTTACTCAAACCTACAGACACAACAGATGCTTATAATGGTAATGAAAAAAAGGTACAAGAATGTAGAAGCTGGCCTTTTTAATTATTGGGATATTCTGATGGTAATAATAGCTAATGAATGACTAGATAAATAATGAAGAAGATCCTCATCTATTCCTCCTAAATAGAGGTTAAAGGAAAGGTTCATCCATTTTGATTGTTATTGTTTTTGTGCATCTCTGAGCGATGTTCTATCAATTCCTGGGGTCATTTTATATTTTAATGTGTAACTGAGCTATTGTCGTTCAAGCAGACATAAACTGGTATGATGTAGCATTGGGATAAAGCCACTCTCAGTTAATAGGAATACGACTTTTGGATCGCGAACACGTTTATCATACATGTCAGATTTCAATACTGACCAATGTCATAACGCGGGAGGTTGTATTCTCTCGAATGAGACATTGATCATATTTTTGCAATATTCCTACCTTGAGAAATTGTCAGAGTCTATCTAAAAGATAGCGAAGGAGTCAGGCGCAAGGAGAGGGAACAACTTCGGTGGAAGTCGTGACAGAAATATGTAGTTTAACAGAGGGTCCACCACATTTCTCCTATTTGTCTGCCTCTTCAGTCCAGGGCTATAGCCACGGGAAGATGTTTTGAGTTGGGGGTGCTGGAATTCTTGCAATTCAATGTTATTTACATGATAGAAGGCATTAGCAGAATATATATATTATTTTTTTTGCAATTCGCCATTCAGGTAGGATGCAATTTGGGAACTTAATTTATTTATTCTTTCGTGTTTGTAATAATTTGTTTTGTTATTATTATTATCATATATCATTGCTATTATTGTAG
The DNA here is from genome assembly GCF_029448725.1 of Salvelinus fontinalis. Classification (NCBI taxonomy): domain Eukaryota; kingdom Metazoa; phylum Chordata; class Actinopteri; order Salmoniformes; family Salmonidae; genus Salvelinus; species Salvelinus fontinalis. Next base: position 45,020,237 of record NC_074696.1, on the reverse strand, counting down.
GCCTATTTATTATCTTAACCAGTTCTTAAGGTATGCAAAATGTGTTTTGTTTCATTCTGCTGAGACATTTTTGTTGGCTAAATTAAGTTCAATCGTATTTAATTTAAGATATGTCATAAGTAGGACTTTTGTAAAATGTATGTAATTTGGTGGGTATGGTAGGCACTAGCATTTCTTTGTAATTGCTGCAATATAGCTTGTTCAAAACTTTTGTAAAGGTTTAAACCAGTTTGCCAGTGCTTTGTTTAATTATGTAATTTTCTTTGGCCAAATTAAGTTCCAAATGTGTTTGCTGCAACATAATATCATGCATGTAATTTTAATATTACCCTAATAAAGTTTAGAAATGACACCAGTCTCAACATCAACAGAGAATGGGCGACTCCGGGATGCTGGCCTTCTAGGCAGAGTTGCAAAGAAAAAGCCATATCTCAGACTGGCCAATAAAAAAGAAAAGATTAAGATGGGCAAAAGAACACAGACAGGCCAATAAAAAAGAAAAGATTAAGATGGGCAAAAGAACACAGATATGCCAGCATCCCGGAGTCACCTCTTCACTGTCGACGTTGAGATTGGTGGTTTGCGGGTACTATTTAATAAAGCCGCCAGTTGAAGACTTGTGAGGCGTCTGTTTCTCAAACTAGACACACTAATGTACTTGTCCTCTTGCTCAGTTGTGCACTGGGGTCTCCCACTCCTCTTTCTAGTCTGGTTAGAGCCAGTTTGCGCTGTTCTGTGAAGGGAATAGTACACAGCGTTGTATGAGATCTTCAGTTTCTTGGCAATTTCTCCCATGGAATAGCCTTCATTTCTCAGAACAAGAATAGACTGACGAGTTTCAGAAGAAAGTTCTTTGTTTCTGGCCATTTTGAGCTTTTAATTAAACCAACTAACGCTGATGCTCCAGATACTCAACTAGTCTAAAGAAGGCCAGTTTTATTGCTTCTTTAATTAGCACAGCAGTTTTCAGCTGTGCTAACATTATTGCAAAAGGGTTTTCTAATGATCAATTAGCCTTTTAAAATGATAAACTTTGATTAGCTAGACACAACGTGCCATTGGATCACAGGAGTGATGGTTGCTGATAATGGGCCTCTGTACGCCTATGTAGATATTCCATTAAAAATCAGCCGTTCCCAGCTACAATAGTCATTTAAAACATTAACAATGTCTACACTGTATTTCTGTTATTTTAATGGACAAAAATGTGCTTTATTTCAAAAAACAAGGACATTTCTAAGTGACCCCAAACTTTTGAACGATAGCGTATATAATTGAGTTAATAAAGCCGCATACAAATATGGTCTCTTTTTTGTTTTCTTGAGTAAGGCAGCTCCAAAATGCAATTGTTTCAGCCTAGCTCAGTGCTTTCTGTGGTGGTGGGGCAAGCCAAGAGGAAATACTGAGCGTTGTGCTGTGATTGGCTCAGTGTTCTGTCACTCATGGGACACTACCTCGAAAATTCTAGCCCCTTGGGTGCTGCCATAGTTATATTCGAAGTGCCCATCCAAGAAGGCTCAAGGTCATTGGCCACAGATAAAATGACGTCAAATCACATTATATCTACAGTAGATCATGTCAACATCATACTTTCAAACTCTTAGCTAGCAGTCATCATCATGAATCAGGTCGACAATCTACTGTCAAATCCTTTTTAATCTTTTTCATATGAAGAGAAATTATAGATAAAAAGTATCGGTGCTCATCGGCCATTAGACATAAACATTACAAGTTGGAAATAGCTAATTCAACAATGAGTGTTTTGGAAGGAATCAGTGGCTAACTGCAAGCATTGCAAAGCAATCATTAGCCTGCTATTCAGTGGAGTGGCTGTGGCTGTGTGATCCCAAGCATAAGATTAAGGGTCTCTTTTTCAAGTTTAAAATTATAAACATTTAACATTGGCCATGCTGTCAATGAAGCATGATTTGTGCCGCGCCCAAAACAACTGTTAACTCGGAAATGCAAAACCGTCTTTGGTGAGTTCAAGACAACTGGGAACTCGGGAAAAACGAGCTACGACTGGGAAAATACATTTTGAACTTTCATCCAACTTGGAATTATAAATTGGGAACTCGGGCCTCTTTCTAGTGTTACGACCTGAAGATCACTGACATCATCATGACTCAACCTTTTTTTTGTCTCAAGACAACCCAGTTGTCTTGAAAGCAAAGAATGATGACAAAATGTGGTCACAAAGGAACTGTTCAAGTGAGCACAGGACAACAAAGTAAGTCCTAAAATGTCTTGTATACTGCTGAATAATTTTTTTATTTATTTTACCTTTATTTAACTAGGCAAGTCAGTTAAGAACAAATTCTTATTTTCAATGACGGCCTAGGAACAGTGGGTTAACTGCCTGTTAGGGGCAGAACGACAGATTTGTACCTTGTCAGCTCGGGGATTTGAACTTGCAACCTTCCGGTGACGTAATATGCCAGGGAGATATGAATACTGTAGCTAAGAAAGTAGTACTAAGTGTATTTTGTTGTCACGCCCTGACCATAGAGAGCTGTTTATTCTCTATGGTGGTTGAGGCGTGACAATGACTAGGGTGGGTTATATAGGTGTTTAATCATCTATGTTGGCCTGGTATGTTTCCCAATCAGAGGCAGCTGTTTATCGTTGTCTCTGATTGGTGATCATATTTAGGCAGCCATTTCCCTTTGTGCTTTGTGAGATCTTGTGTTTGTGTAGCTGCCTCTGAGCAGCACAGAACGTCACGTTTCATTTGTGCTTGTTTTGATTGGTGAGTTTCAATGTATTCAAATATGTGGAACTCTACGAACGCTGCGCCTTGGTCCAATCATTTCGCCGAATGTGACAGTTGTGTAGTAAGCTGTTAGTAGCCCATGTGCCTCACCCTAATAATTTGGTCTATTTTCACCTCTTAATTTTGCCTACTGTTCTGACTTGGTGGTGCACATGTAGCCTATAACCTGTTTTTGAGAAATGTAATCATTGAATATTGTAAGAGCTTTCATTGTCTGCTTATATGCCCCTTGTATTTATCCTACGGTTCTGATTTGGTGTACAGGGAGAACACTAAGAACGGCCCATGTTCTGAATTCTGTTGCTGTACATTTCAAAAGTGCTGAACAAATACTTATGTTGACTATGTCCATCCTAGCTCGCTCATCGCTCATTAATGTCTTAATCAAAATTACGGATTGCCTCTTATCGACTTGTCATCCCCTTATGCCATAGTTTGTGCATCTCAATTGTCAGTAGAAACCACAATTGTTTAAGCAAGTCAGCCATGTCAGCTATGTTTTTTTGAAGCCAGTAAATGAGGCTGAATGAATTGTTTCACTGCCAGACAAGGCTCCGCTGATAGCCAGGTGTAGCAGTGGTATAGTGCAATCAATGTATTGTTCAGTGTTGTGGCTTTGCTCGTATGCATCCCACATGTATTATTTTCCCCACCAAGATTTACATGCTAAAATCGCCACTGGTCCTGACTGTATGCTGTCGTGGTGGGGCAGCATGCATCACGTGTCTCTATGACACTGTGGGCTGAACCCTCAATGTTGTTGAGGCCCTGTGCTCCACTAAGAGCTAAAATAAAAGTAAGTCATATGCCCCCCCCCCCCCCCCTCCTCAATTCGTCAAAAGCTTTCCACAGGGATGCTGGATAACCTTTGGACGGTGGACCATTCCTAATATACACGGGAAACTGTTGAGTGTGGAAAAACCCAGCAGCGTTGCAGATCTTGACACACATCAGTGTCCCTGGTACCTACTACCATACCCCGTTCAAAGGTACTTACATATTTTGTCTTGCCCATTCACCCTCTGAATGGCACACATACAATTCATGTTTCATTGTCTCAAGGCTTAAAAATGATTTGTTAACCTGTCTTCTCCCCTTCATCTACACTGATTGAAGTGGATTTAACCAGTGACATCAATACGGGATCATAGCTTTCACCTGGATTCACCTGGTCATTCTATGTCAAGCTTATTGAAATTACAGCTTGAATACGCTATCACGATTCAGGGGGAAACGCTTGATAGGCTTGACGAACAAAATTAACTGGCAACAGACAACCAGAGAACACAGGTATAAATACACAGGGGATACTGAGGAAGATGGGCAACACCTGGAGGGGGGTGGAGATGGGCAACACCTGCACAAAGACAGGTGAAACATATCAGGGTGTGACATACTCTGTGTCTTTTTTTCCTTAATGTCCCGTACACTCTCAGGTTGTACAACTGATATAAAGCATTTGACACTTGTTTAAAAAAAGTGTTGTACAACCTGAGCGTGTAACTGGACAATATGTGTTTGGTTTTCAGGTTGAAGTTGACCTTCATCCAGCCCTCAAGAGTATGAGTGACGAGAAGGATATCAAATCAAATGTGTGTGTGTGTGTCTTCTACATATTGTCCATAAGTGTTTTTATTTCATTGATAGGACCATGAGAAAGGTGGGTCTCCATAAACCATGTTATAAACTGATTGACCCCATAAACCAGAGGTGTGGACTCGAGTCACATGACTTGGACTCGAGTCAGACTCGAGTCACAAATATGATGACCTGCTACATGATGACCTGCTACAAAAATGACCTGATACATTTTTGATTTGTTCGATAAAGTCCATAATTTATGTCCAAATACCTCCTTTTTGCTTGTGCGTTTTGTACACAATTCAAGCTCACGAGGCGCGGGCAAGTCCAGGCGAAAGTTCAGACGAAAAGTCATATTACAGTTCGTAGAAACATGTCAAACGAAGTATAGAATCAATCTTTAGGATGTTTTCATCATAAATCTTCAATAATGTTCCAACCGGAGAATTCCTTTGTCTGTAGAAATGCGATGGAACGCAGATCACTCTCACGTGAGCATGCGTGATCAGCTCATGCCACTCTGGCAGACCCCTGACTCATTCCCCCCTCCTTCACAGTAGAAGCATCAAACAAGGTTCTAAAAACTGTTGACATCTAGTGGAAGCCTTAGGAAGTGCAATATGACCAAATTGCCACTGTATCTTGATAGGCAAAGAGTTGAAAAACTACAAACCTCAGATTTCCCACTTCCTGGTTGGATTTTTTCTCAGGTTTTTGCCTGCCATATGAGTTCTGTTATACTCACAGACATCATTCAAGCAGTTTTAGAAACTTCAGAGTGTGTCCTATCCAAATCTACTAATAATATGCATATATTAGCAACTGGGCCTGAGTAGCAGGCAGTTTACTCTGGGCACCTTATTTATCCAAGCTACTCAATACTGCCCCAGTCATAAGAAGTTAACGGATTAGTTTGAATCGGAGAGCAGCCAATCAAATTGTGCCAGCTGAAAAAAAAGTTGTGCATGGCAGTGCAGAGGAACGTCGGCGGGTGAATTCAGATGGAGCCCTTGGAATGATGATACCCAAAAGTATTATTTTCGGATATAAAGACGACGCTGTATCAACAAAAAATGGATTGCAACTTGCAAAACATGCGGGAAGAAAATTATGGACAGAGGCGCAACAATTTCCAACTTTGTTCGACATTTGAAGCTGCACAAAGAACTGTAAATCGTGGCTTATTTTGCCAGCAGCTATATATTTTATTACTTTACTGGTGTAACATGTAGGCTAACGTAAAGTTAAATCAATGAGCCTCCACACAGTCAGTCAGTGCTGGAACGTGATCATTGCACCCAAGATTGAGCTACTACTGGCTAGGCAGTTGGTAGCCTAAATCCTGCCTGATGTTACTGCTGTTCCTAAAACCATTGACATACGTTAACCTACTGTAACCACATAGAGAGAGAGTGTGTGTGTTAAGGTTGGGCAATTGTGTACAAGCCTACATCGCCCGATTGCGCCCCATAGCGTTCCTCGATAGTCGATCACTATTAGGGTGTGTCTTTCTCATGGCTACCCATGTATTTCCAGGGAAATATAACGTTTATTTGGAAATAAATATATAGAGATTTTTAAAAGCATTCATGATTTGCGTAAATGTAATATACTATTACTCTGGTTAAAAATATGAAATGGTATTACATTTGGTGAAGAGCACATTATCGAAACTCAAAGTTTAGGACTTGAGACTTGACTTGATACTTGACGGTCTTGACTTGAGACTTGACTCGATACTTGCCTGTCTTGACTTGGGACTTGAGTGCTAAGACTTGAGACTTACTTGTGACTTGTAAAACAATGACTTGGTCCCACGTCCGCCATACACCATATAAACAGGTATGTGGGTGTGTGTATATGTGTGTGTGTGTATGTGTGAGTGAGTGAGAACAGTTCCTATACTGTATGAAAAAGTACCTGATAAAATAAAAACAATTTTATGAAACCCTTGACTAAGACTGTTGAATCCCTGATAGTCAAAATAGCATGAGAAAAATATATTGTTCCTTCATAGACCGATTGCTTTGTGAGGTTCAACCAAACAGTTGGTGTTTTGTTGGTGTCTCCATATTCTCAGAAAGGGGGACATTGGCAAATCAGAATAGATAAGGCCTGACAAAATACTAACTCTATATCCTGTGGTCGACATCCTGAGGTACCATGGACCTCCAGTATTACTGTCATCACAGCAGCCAGATAACTGCTGATGCAAGACTCCAAGCCAAACATACTGCAAGCCAAACATGTTGAATAGCAGGTTCATTCATAGGGTCACAGTCAAAATGGCTTTAAACTGCATTTTTCTCCTAATGTATAGCATTTGTCAAAGAAGTCAAGATGGGAACCACTATGTCAAATTCTCCAAACGTGTTTACCTATCATGTGACACCTGTCCTTATTCTCATTATATAAAGGACTGTGAAAACAATGAACGCAATATATTTTGGGATGTAAACCAGAGATATTAATCACTGTTGTTCTGTTCTAATCTAATTAGATGAATGTCATGGAGGACAGAACATGCACCTCACTGAAGACCACTACTGAATTGGGGGTAGGTCGGATATTGTGGTAGTACATACATTTTTCACAGGTTAGGGTTAGGCATGATATTCCATGTCCGACTCTTCAATGCCACTATTCTCAACATTAGACCCCAAATGTTGTTAATTAACCAATTCTAAGCTCATATGACTTGTAATATTTTGATAGAGGGCTGAAAATCTCAGCCGAATGGGTTACAACTGACAATTTCTATATTGTCTCTTACACAGATCACAAGTTAGGGTATGTATTCCATATCAGACTTTTCCATGCCACTTATTCTCAACATTTTAGACCCCAAAGGTTGCCAGGTCAAGTTGTTTCTCATACATACATTCAAATTATGGACATTGAAACAGAGTATTGGGAAAATAGAGTGGTGCAAAAATAATTGGAGTAGTCGTAAGTGAATAACAAAGAATGTCACTTTTGTATGTGCAATAGGTTATTAAAAGTATTAACAATTTAACGTGACCTCATGGTGAGAGCGAGAGTGACAGATGTAATGATGGATTATTATTTACATTCATTAATTCAAGTTCTCTCTGTACACATAAAATTGCTTGAAAAAACAACCCCAAAATGAATTAAGAAAAGACCCATGAAAATATCAAATCAAAATGCACTTTTTCAATACATGAAAATAATAGAAAATAGAAGTAAAGCCTCACTGTACTGTGCCATAGACTACTTCCTTATTCAAAGAGTATCGTGCATATCCATTCTCCGCAGCTATAACATTTTAGATGAATGAGTGATCCAAAAGGGAATGTTAATTGGTTGCATGTACACAGTGAAAAACATATCCGCATTTGGCTTTGTATTCACACACATCTATTCCCTGCTCTTCAGCGAGAGGGCTGAGCTCATTACATCTTCCATGGTCTTAATAACTTAAATGGATTAAGTTTTGACCAGTTCAAAGGCAGGCTGAAACTCTCCCCTAAAATAGTCTTTATCAACAGGATCATATTGCACTTTCAGGTTAGAATGTGGTCTAAACATCAGGGAGTAAAACGGTGGGTTAACCGAGACCTCTGTAGGTTAACAGACACCTATTCTTAGTTTTTTGAGGAATGGCTTTGCATGTAAGTCCATCTCTTGTGAGGTATTAGCTACAATATCTGCTGTACAGAGACTATTCCACAATGGGTGGTACCACATACACATAGTTATGCAGTAGACTCCTTATGTCATAAAAACACCTGTTGTCAGTCAACATGCATCGGGACCTGTCTGCCTGTTCTCTGATCATGCAAGTAGCATCAGTGGATCAATCCTCCATATGTCGTCAAGGGGGAAGGATAACGACAGTGAAAAAAACAGTATGTACAGAAATACAGAGATGAAAAAAAGCAGACATACACTTTTAGAAATCATGAGTAAAAACCCTGTCCAAGCTCTGTCCCACTCCCAAACTACTATCACCCAGGAATACACTGGGTACAACACCTCTCCTTAAGCTTTCCTCCTTCTCTTCTCCTCTCTCAGTTCATCCTCCACTCTCACCCCAATCTAGGTCAAGTGACCTCTGTTGGCAATGGCATCATAGAGTCCCTCTTCCCTCCTCCCCACCCTGGGTTCTTAACATGCCTGCCCCATCTGGTGAAGGGGCGCTGGAACAACAACTCTGTGTTCGGGGCCGGACTGGAAAGTGGGAAAGTCATTGGTTGGCCACACTACAGGTGGCCGGGGGATCAGATGCAGCTGGTTGGATGGCAGCGGTAGGTACAGTTGGCCTGGGAGTCTCGTTCTGCCCCGCCGGTTGGCACTCTGGGAGCAGCCACCCTCAACGGGAGACTCTGAAACAGAGGGAGAGGGAGAGTTCAGGACCAGACACACTGTGATCTTGGAAATCAAGGCTCTTTACTAAAAGATTTACATTTTAGTGAGTGAGAGACTTGTTTTGTTATTCCACTACATGTCATCCTAATGTGTGGTGCTGTGAGCCACTGACCTGTGTGTTCCTCCTCAGCCTCAGGCAGCAGCAGGTGGCTTCTACAGGGGCTGGGAAGGGTGGTCTGGCTGGGAGCCACTTCTGCAGTGGCTGAGCAGGGTGGTCTGGCTCGGCACGTCCTGACAAGGTCCCAGCTAGAGATGCCTCGTGTGTGACGGACCACCGCTGTGGCATTAAACGCTTGCTGCAGGACCAAACATATTCCCATTAGAGACGTACCCATTTATAAATGATTCATTAAACATTAATAAACTAATTATAAACCCTTTATAAACCCCTTGTAAAGGGACCCTTATTGTAAAATGCTATTTTGCACCATAAAGCTCACAAAAGTTATTTATCTGGGCACTGACAGACTCATGTATGTTTTTATCCAGGGCTGTGTCTCCAGCAAGCCTGAGCGAGGGAGAGAGACATGAGGGCCAGGCTCTGTTGGGGGGCACAAGAATATGTGCAAGAAGGTGTGTGCTTGTATGTTTGTGTGCATGCGGGTGCACTGTACCAGGGGTGCTGAATAGCCTGGACACATGTGTAGCATACCCTTTGGACCATCTATTGTGGGGCGGCAGGTAGCCTAGTGGTTAGAGTGTTGGGCCAGTAACTGAAAGGTTGCTAGGTCGAATCCCTGAGCTGACAAGGTAAACATCTGTCATTCTGCCCCTGAACAAGGCAATTAACCCACTGAACAAGGCTGTTAACCCACTGTTCCTAGGCTGTCATTGTAAATAAGATTTTTTTCTTAACTGACTTGCCTAGTTAAATAAAGGTAAAAAAAAATATATATCTATCAAGACATTTTGCAGGAGAATCTGTCCGCCAATAGAAGCTCTCTCGGTCACGCTCTGACCTTAGATATCTCTGTTTTCTTTATATTTTGGTTAGGTCAGGGTGTGACGAGGGTGGGTATGCTAGTTTTTGTATTGTCTAGGGTTTTTGTATGTCTAGGGGTTTTGTAGGTCTAGGTATTTGTATGTCTATGGTGGCCTGATATGGTTCCCAATCAGAGGCAGCTGTTTATCGTTGTCTCTGATTGGGGATCATATTTAGGTAGCCATTTTCCCTTTTGTGTTCGTGGGTTCTTGTTCTATGTTTAGTTGCCTGGCAGTACTATTCATATAGCTTCACGGTTTGTTTTGTTATTTTTGTTAGTTCTGTGTTCATTCTTTAATAAATAAAATGTACGCATACAACGCTGCGCCTTGGTCCGATTCATACGACGAACGGTGCTGTGGCATGACCTCAAGAGAGGGGTTCACACCAGACATTCCAATAATATTGTGGAACTGAAACAGTTTTGTAAAGAGGAATGATCCAAAATTCCTCCTGACCGTTGTGCAGGTCTGATACGCAGAACTACAGGTTGAGGTTATTGCTGCCAAAGGAGGGTCAAACTGTTATTAAATCCAAGGGTTCACATTCTTTTTCCAACCTACACTGTGAATGTTTACACAGTGTGTTCAATAAAGACATTTTTTTTTTTTTGTGTGTGTGTGTTATTAGTTTAAGCAGACTGTTTGTCTATTGTTGTGACTTAGATGAAGATCAGATCAAATTTTATGACCAATTTATGCAGAAATCAAGGTAATTCTAAAGGGTTCACATACTTTTTCTTCCCACTGGAAGTCGCTCTGGATAAGAGCGCCTGCTAAATGACCAAAAATTGTAAATGTAAGTCACAGTCAGGATGGGAAGGAAGAAGATATGACCATCTTTTGGTAGTAACAGACTAATATTCAACTTCAACATTTTTCACAAAAGGGGGTCGGATCAAATAGGCCTACACATTTCATTTACCATGGAATGAGCCTTGCGTAAATAAGTAAAGTATGTGTGTGCACAGTGCATTCAGAATGTATTCAGACACCTTGACTTGGATTCGGGGTAAACTTTGAACATATAAAGGAGTGTAAGATACTGTTTTTTACATCAGAAGTGAATGGTTCTCTGTAGAAAGACAGATGGCTTTGGAATCTGTTGGATGGACGGGAGGATGTCACAGGATTGCTATATGGGAAGTGGGTGGATATCTGTGGATTAGGCGAAGGAGGGGTTGAGGTCAGGTCAAATCCCCTGAAGGGAAAAATTATGTTTTATTATCCTATTATCCTCTTCCTGTCGAACCATAAGATGTAAGGATTGGAGAGAAGGAAGAGTGTCTAAAGTGGAGTATATATACTTGTAATGGTGGAAACATGTCTTCGTCTGAATATAGCTGTGTCGACACTTTGGGAAGAATTAAACTTGGTTAAGCTTCTCTAGTGTCTGTGAGTTATATACTCTGAAAAATTAGAACCTAACAGCTTTTTGTACATTTTATTACATTACAGCCTTATTCTATAATTGATTAAATAGTTTTTTTTATCTTCATCAATCTACACACACTAAACCAAAATGACAAAGCAAAAATGTATTCAAAATAAAATACAGAAATACCTAATTTACATAAGTATTCAGACACTTTGCTATGAGACTCGAAATTGAGCTCAAGTGCATCTTGTTTCCATTGATCATCCTTGAAATGTCCACCTGTGGTAAATTCAATTGATTGGACATGATTTGGAAAGGCACACACCTGTCTATTCAAGGTCCCACAGTTGAGAGTGCATATCAGAGCAAAAACCAAGCCATGAGGCCGAAGGAATTGTCCGTAGAGCGCTGAGACAAGATTGTGTCGAGGCACAGATCTGGGGTAAGATACCAAAAAAATTCTGCAGCATTGAAGGTCCTCAAGAACACAGTGGCCCCCATAATTCTTAAATTGAAGAAGTTTGGGACCACCAAGACTCTTTCTAGAGCTGGTGTAACGGATGTGAAATGGCTAGCTAGTTAGCGGGTACGCGCTAGTAGCATTTCAATCAGTTACGTCACTTGCTCTGAGACTTAAGTAGTGTTGCCCCTTGCTTTGCAAGGGCTGCGGCTTTTGTGGAGCGATGGGTAACGACGCTTCGTGGTTGACTGTTGTTGATGTGTGCAGAGGGTCCCTGGTTCGCGCCCGTGTCGGGGCGAGGGGACGGTTTAAAGTTATACTGTTCCATTGATGCTGTTGACCCGGATCACTGGTTGCTGCGGAAAAGGAGGAGGTTGAAAGGGGGGTGAGTGTAACGGATGTGAAATGGCTAGCTAGTTAGCGGGTACGCGCTAGTAGCATTTCAATCAGTTACGTCACTTGCTCTGAGACTTAAGTAGTGTTGCCCCTTGCTTTGCAAGGGCCGTGGCTTTTGTGGAGCGATGGGTAACGCTGCTTCGTGGGTGACTGTTGTCGATGTGTGCAGAGGGTCCCTGGTTCGCGCCCGTGTCGGGGCGAGGGGACGGTTTAAAGTTATACTGTTACACTGGCCGTCTGGCTAAACTGAGTATTCGAGGTAGAAGGGTCTTGGTCAGGGAGGTGACAAAGAACCCAACGGTCACACTGAAAGAGCTCCAGAGTTCCTCTGTGGAGATGGGAGCACCTTCCAGAAGGAGACCCATCTCTGCAGCACTCCACCAATCAGGCATTTATGGTAGTGGTCAAACGAAGTCACTCCTCAGTAAAAGGCACAAAACACCCCACTTGCCAAAAGGCACCCAAAGGACGCCCAGACCATGATTAACAAGATTCTCTGGTCTAATGAAACCAACATTGAACTCTTTGACCTGAATGCCAAGCATCACGTCTGGAGGTAACCTGGCACCACCTTAAGGTGAAGAATGGTGGTTGCAGCATCATGCTGTGGGGATGTTTTTCAGCGGCAGGGACTGTTCAGGATCGAGGGAAAGATGAACGGAGCAAAGTACAGAGAGCTCCTTGATGAAAACCTGCTCCAGAGCATTCAAGACCTCAGACTGGGGAAAAGGTTCACCTTCCAACTGGACAATGACTATAAGCACACAGCCAAGAGAACACAGGAGTGGCTTCGGGACAATTCTCTGATTGTCCTTGAATGGCCCTGCCAGAGCCCGGACATGAACCTGATCAAACATCTCTGGAGACCTGAAAATAGCTGTGTAGCGACGCTCCCCTTCCAACCAGACAGAGCATGAGAAGATCTGCAGAGAAGAATGGGAGAAACTCCCCAAATACAGGTGTGCCAAGCTCGTAGCGTCAAATCCCAGAAGACTCGAGGCTGTATTCGCTGCCGAAGGTGCTTCATCAAAGTATTGAGTAAAGGGTCTGAATACTTATGTAAATGTGACATTTAAGTGTTTTATATTTAATAAATTAGCAAAAAAAACAAAAAAAAGTGTATTTGCTTTGTCATTATAGGGTAGCCCAGCTGTGAATGGAATTTATATGTTTAAATGAATGATTTGAATATTCCACCCTGAAACCATATAATTGTATGAAATTGATTAGAATCGTAAAATTATTATTAATGATGTGTGTAGTTTTAGTCAGTAAAATTATAATAAATGATGTGTGTAGTTTTAGTCAGAATTAGGGTAAAACAATATATCTGTACAATATGTCTCTATAGTATCTTAAACACAGACTGTCTAAGCAAAATTCGGTGCCGACCTTGGCTAGGGGCCACAGAGATTTGGGAGAGGGCAGGGAGTACTTCTCACGCTTTTCCTAATCTTGGGGGAGGACAGGGAGTGATTCACACCGTCTCCCTAATCTTTGTCGGCTGGGTAGTGGAACAGTATGTGTGTAGGATACCTACTGTTTGTGTGGAATGATGTGCGGCGCTATAAAATGGATGTCTTTGTATTGTGGACTTCATAACGTTCTCGTGAATAAACATTTGACTATTGTAGGCTGGGTCTCTGTCTGTTTTCATTTCAACCAGTATCTTACAAATTCTGGGTTGCAGACTGAGAAGTTAATTGAAGTTCAGTTTATGAACATTGAGAACATAATTGTCTTAACACCAGCCCAAAGCAGCCAGGCCACTGGGGAAATAAGAACAGAAGACAACATCGTCAATACAACAATAACAACAGGCCAGAGACGGACAGAAAAGAAGTCAGTAAAGGACAGGGTAATGTTTAGAAGGCACAACATGTAATAATATTATCTGAACTTGTGCAATATCAAATGCTTTTTTGTTTTTGTTTTTTGGAAACACGTTTTATTATGTTGTGTGCTCTAATGAATACAACCCAGCTTCAATAAAGAGCATAAATAAAGAACTGCATCAACAGGTTTCAGTTCAGATGAATGAAAATGCACACGTTGAAGATAGTAGTAGGTCTAATTTAATGAATAGAGATGATGTGATCACTTGCTAGACCTGCCTGGCAGAAACACACATAGATAATATCTAGACAATGAATTTATATCTGAACTTTCGACAATGTTGTTATCTACTGAACACAGCCCGGGCACACACACTTTACAATGACAGAGAGAGAGGTGAGCGACTACACCTAAATAGAACAAGATAACCAAACCAGGCTATCTCAATCCTTTGGTGTGTGAGTGTATGTTTGTGTGAATGTATGGACAATGGAGGAGGTACAGTGCCTTTCAAAAGTATTCACCCCCTTGGCATTTTTCCTATTTTGTTGCATTTCAACCTGTAATTTAAATGGATTTTCATTTGGATTTCATGTAATGGACATACACAAAATAGCCTATATTGGTGAGGTGAAGGGAAATGTAAAAAATAATTTCAAATAATTCAACAACAAAAAAACAGAAAACGATGCGTGCAAATGTATTCACCCCTTTGCTATGAAGCCCCTAAATAAGATCTGGTGCAAACAATTACCTTCAGAAGTCACATAATTAGTTAAATAAAGTCCACCTGTGTGCAATCTAAGTGTCACATGATCTGTCACATGATCTCAGTATATATACACCTGTTCTTAAAATTCCCAGAGTCTGCAATACCACTAAGCATGGGGCACCACCAAGCAAGAGGCACTATGAAGACCAAGGAGCTCTCAAAACAGGTCAGGGATGAAGTTGTGGAGAAGTACAGATCAGAGTTAGGTTATAAAAAATATCAGAAACTTTGAACATCCCACAGAGCACCATTAAATCCATTATTAAAAATGGAAAGGCCTCCCGGGTGGCGCAGTGGTCTAGGGCACTGCATCGCAGTGCTAACTGCGCCACCAGAGTCTCTGGGTTCGCCCCCAGGCTCTGTCGCAGCCGGCCGCGACCGGGAGGTCCGTGGGGCGACGCACAATTGGGCCAGCGTCGTCCGGGTTAGGGAGGGTTTGGCCGGTAGGGATTTCCTTGTCTCATCGCGCTCCAGCGACTCCTGTGGCGGGCTGGGCGCAGTGCGCGCTAACCAACCAACCAGCTTCATGAGGTAGTCACCTGGAATGCATTTCAAATAACAGGTGTGCCTTGTTAAATGTTAATTTGTGGAATTTCTTTCCTTCTTAATGCATTTGAGCCAATCAGTTGTGTTGTGACAAGGTAGGGCTGGTATACAGAGGATAGCACTATTTGGTAAAAGACCAAATCCAGATTATGGCTAGAACAGCTCAAATAAGCAAAGAGAAACGACAGTCCATCATTACTTTAAGACATTACTTCAAGAACTTTGGAAGTTTCTTCAAGTGCAATTGCAAGAACCATCAAGCGCTATGAGGAAACCATTACTAAAGGACACCAATAAGAATAGACTTGCTTGGGCCAAGAAACACAAGCAATGGACATTAGACCGGTGGAAATCTGTCCCTTGGGGTGATGAGTCCAAATGTGAGATTTTTGGTTCCAACCATTGTGTATTTGTGAGACGCAGAGTAGGTGAACGGATGATCTCTGCGTGGTTCCCAACGTGACGCATGGAGGAAGTGAGATGGTGCTTTGCTGGTGACACTGTCTGTGATTTATTTAGAATTCAAGGCACACTTAACCAGCATGGTTACCACAGCATTCTGCAGCGATACGCCATCTCATCTGGTTTGTGCTTAATGGGACTATCATTTGTTTTTCAACAGGACAATGACCCAACACACCTCCAGGCTGTGTAAGGGATATTTGACCAAGGAGAGTGATGGAGCGCTGCATCAGATGACCTGGCCTCCACAATCACCTGCCCTCAACCCAATTGTGGTTTGGGATGAGTTGGACCGCAGAGTGAAGGAAAAACATCCAACAAGTGCTCAGCATATTTGGGAACTCCTTCAAGGCTGTTAGAAAAGCATTCCAGGTGAAGCTGGTTGAGAGAATGCCAAGAGTGTGCAAAGCTGTCATCAAGGCGAATGGTGGCTACTTTGAAGTATCTAAAATATATTTTGATTGATTCGACACCTTTTAGGTTACTACATGATTCCATGTGTTATTTCATAGTTATGATGTACAAATAAAGAAAACACCTTGAACGAGTAGGTGTGTCCAAATATGTGACTGGTATTGTACATTCACACGTATAGTATCAGACAAACGTTTGTACACACCTACTCATTCAAGTATCTAGGAGACAATAAATAACGAGGGATAGATGTGTAACAGTATAACTTTACACCGTCCCCTCGCCCCGACCCGGGCGCGAACCAGGGACCCTCTGCACACATCGACAACAGTCACCCACGAAGCAGCGTTACCCATCGCTCCACAAGCACGGTCGTTACCCATCGCTCCACAAAGGCCGAGGCCCTTGCAAAGCAAGGGGCAACACTACTTAAGTCTCAGAGCAAGTGACGTAACTGATTGAAATGCTACTAGCGCGTACCCGCTAACTAGCTAGCCATTTCACATCCGTTACAGATGCGTAGATGATTTTAGTAGTTCCATGAGTTGGCTATGGTTGGTAGCTCTATGGGCACAGTCACAGACAAGTTCTCACACCCAACACCCATAATGGAACTGTCGAGTGTGCTTTACCAAACGAGGACGGGGTGATTGAACAACGCTGCATAGAATGTGCTTTAGCTGAAATTGCTGGCATATTTTGAAGACTCGTTTCGCTTTGAGAACCTTAAAACAGAGGTAATTATCTAGCTAAAGCTATTGTGGAATTGCACATTTTGTTTCGTAGTGATTTAGCTACTGTTAGCCTACTGTTAGCCTAGCTACTGACTACGAGTTGAGCGCACTGAGGTGAATGGACAAGCAAACTAGCCAATTTTCGGTATTTCTGATCACTATTCCTAGCTATAATATCAGACTGGCAATAAATGGCGGTACGGTTAGGGCTGCGTATATATAACGTTTAGTCCCTTCAACCCTTTCCTGTTGTAGCTAGCTAGCTAATATAGTTAGATACATCCCCACTACATATAAGATTATCGTTAACCTAGGAATATTGAAGGCACTAGGTCAATACAATATTGGGTAAATTATCCTCCACCACCATAATCCGACTGCTAGTTAACTATATATTCACAGTTTAGATAACTAGCTATAAGTTAGCGGACTAGTTAAAAAGCAAAGGTAGCTAACTGCTAGGTGCTTGCTATCAGGGATCCTTGGGACGTCCCTACCCCATTGAAGTTGTCATTTTTAAAAGGGTAAATGTTTGGGCTGGGAATTGCCAGGGACCTCGATATTATCACGATACTTAGTTAAGTTCCGATGCGATATGTATTGTGATTCTCACGATTTCTATATGCGATTCGATGTTCCAAACATATTGCTCACTATATCAGCCGCAGATAGGCTGGGCACATGACATTTCTAAAAAGGTATTTTTTTCTAATAGAAACGAGTTCATTGCATCCGCCATTGAGCCCAGTTTCGTACTATTTGTCCCAGCTGTTTGCTGTAGTGTTTAAGTAATCGCGAAAAAACGCCTTATTTTAGGTTAATGTTTCACCCTGCCAGCCCCTATTAGTTCTATAGAGCACCGTGGCACCAACTCGCCTTCCGAACGATATATTCCCTTCCCATTGTTCTGCTTAACCTTGTAGGCTTACCTCAGGTAACTCATTTGATTGTAGTTAACAAGGTTACGGCTACTTGGTGAGCGCTAACAGTTCGCCTGTGTACACGTTGTGGTGACCTACAGTGCGTTTTTTTTTACCTCACATGCTGACAACACCGCTCGCATCGCGTGCATTGCAAAATAAATTAAAACATACATGTTATTCAATTATTGCACCCACACTGCTTGCGCACCAACGAGTGTCTGCGTTGCCAAGCGCTAAAATAGAAGTCAGTTCTAATTGTGACACTGAACGCTGTGCAAGTCCTGCCTCCCATCTCATTGGTTTGTAGAAGCAGATACCGACGTGCCATCTCCTCATTGGTTATACCCACATGGGTATAACCAATGTAAACAATTGTTTACAGACATTATTTCACTGTATCACAATTCCAGTGGGTCAGAAGTTTACATGCACTAAGTTGACTGTGCCTTTAAACAGCTTGGACAATCCCAGAAAATTGTCATGACTTCAGAAGCATCCGATAGGCTAATTGACATCATTTGAGTCAATTGGAGGTGTACCTGTGGATGTATTTCAAGGCTTATCTTCAAACTCAGTGCCTCTTTGCTTGACATCATGTGAAAATCAAAAGAAATCAGCCAAGACCTCAGAAGAATAATTGTAGACCTCCACAAGTCTGGTTCATCCTTGGGAGCAATTTCCAAACGCCTGAAGGTACCACGTTCATCTGTACAAACAATGGTACGCAAGTATAAACACCATGGGACCACGCAGCAGTCATACTGCTCAGGAAGGAGATGCGTTCTGTCTCCTTAGAGATGAACATACTTTGGTGCCAAAAGTGCAAATCAATCCCAGAACAACAGCAAAGGACTTTGTGAAGATGTTGGAGGAAACGGGTACAAAAGTATCTATATCCACAGTAAAACGAGTCCTATATCGACATAAGCTGAACGGCCACTCAGCAAGGAAGAAGCCACTGCTCCAAAACCACCATTAAAAAAGACAGACTACGGTTTGCAACTGCACATGGGGACAAAGATCGTACTTTTTGGAGAAATGTCCTCTGGTCTGATGAAACAAAAATAGAACTGTTTGGCCGTAATGACCATCATTATGTTTGGAGGAAAAAGGGGGAGGCTTGCAAGCCGAAGAACACAATCCCAACCGTGAAGCACAGGGATGGAAGCATCATGTTGTGGGAGTGCTTTGCTGCAGGAGGGACTGGTGCACTTCACAAAATAGATAGCATCATGAGGATGGAAAATTATGTGGATATATTGAAGCAAGACATCAGTCACAAAGGTAAAGCTTGGTCGCAAATGGGTCTTCAAAATGGACAATGACCCCAAGCTTACTTCCAAAGTTGTGGAAAAATGGCTTAAGGACTACAAAGTCAAGGTATTGGAGTGGCCATCACAAAGCCTTGACCTCAATCTCATAGAAAATGTGTGGGCAGAACTGAAAAAGCGTGTATGAGCAAGGAGGCCTACAAACCTGACTCAGTTACACCAGCTCTGTCAGGAGGAATGGGACAAAATTCACCCAACTTATTGTGGGAAGCTTGTGGAAGGCTACCCATAACGTTTGACCCAAGTTAAACAATTTAAAGGCAATGCTACCAAATACTAATTGAGTGCATGTAAACTTCTGACCCACTGGGAATGTGATGAAAGAAATAAAAGCTTAAATAAATAATTCTCTCTACTATTATTCTGACATTCCACGTTCTTAAAATAGTGGTGATCCTAACTGACCTAAGAGAGGGAATTTTTACTAGGATTAAATGTCAGGAATTGTGAAAATCTGAGTTTAAATGTATTTAGCTAAGGTGTATGTAAACTTCCGACTTCAACTGTATTCTACACCATATACTGCATCTTGCCTCTGCCGCACGCCATCGCTCATCCATATGTTTATATGTACATATTCTTATTCACCCCTTTACATTTGTGTGTGTAATAAGGTAGTTCTTGTGAATGTTAGATTGCTTAGATTTGACTGCATAGTCAGAACTAGAAGCACATGCATTTCACTCGCATTAACATCTGCTAACCATGCGTATGTGACCAATAACATTTTATTTGAGATATTAATTGTTTTGCTCTCAAGACAAGGGTGCTATTTAAAGGAGTGAATCCTGTGGTAGTGGAAATGTGAACGTTGACCAATTTGAAGGGGACGATTCCCTGTGTTTGTGATGCTCGTCGCGACGCTGACAGGGTGGCGTGAGTGGTGAAACAGAAGAGCCGTAGGTCTGTTCTTTTGAGTTTTAATGTTGAGTCTTTGCCCGACAAAGTGATGTTAGGTCATACACTGCCTCTGGAAAGTATTCAGACCCCATGGCCTTTCCCACATTTTGTTAGGTTACAGATTTGTATATATATATATTTTAATCTAAGTATTCAGACCCTAATACTTTGTTGAAGCACCTTTTGGTAGCGATTACAGCCTTGAGTCTTCTTGGGTATGATGCCACAAGCTTGGAAGGTCGCCACAAGCTCTGTTCTTCGCTCCGTTCATCTTTTACCTCGATCCTGACTAGTCTCCCAGTGCCTGCCGCTAATAAACATCCCAACAGCATGATGCTGCCACCACCGTGCTTCACCGTAGGGATGGTGCCGGGTTTCCTCCACACGTGATGCTTTGCATTCAGGCCAAAGAGTTCAATCTTGGTTTCATCAGACCAGAGAATCTTGTTTCTCGTGGTCTGAGAGTCCTTAGGTGCCTTTTGGCAAGCTCCAAGCGGGCTGTCATGTGCCTTTTTGCTGAGTAGTGGCTTCCTTCTGGCCACTCTACCATAAAGGTCTGATTTGGTGGAATGCTGCAGAGATGGTTCTCCTTCTGGAAGGTTCTCCCATCTCCACAGTAGAACTCTGGAGCTCTGTCAGTGACCATCAGGTTCTTGGTCACCTCCCTGACCAAGGCCCTTCTCCCCCGATTGCTCAGTTTGGCCAGGTGGCCAGCTCTAGGAAGAGTCTTGGTGGTTCCTAACTTCTTCCATTTTTAAGAATGAGCAGGGCCACTGTTCTCTTGGGGACCTTCAATGCTGCAGAAATGTTTTGGTACCCTTCCCCAGATTTGTGCCTCGACATTCCTGTCTCGAAGCTCTACGGACAATTCCTTTGACCTCATGGCTTGGTTTTTGATCTGACATGCACTGTCAACTGTGGGACCTTCCAAATCACCTGTGGTAAATTCAATTGATTGGACATGGACTCCAAACAAGTTGGAGAAACGTGTTAAGGATGATCACTGGAAACAAGATGCACCTGAGCTCAATTTTGAGTCTCATAGCAAAGGGTCTTAATACCTATGTAAATAAGTTATTTATGTTTTTTGATTTTAATAAATTTGCTAACATTTCTAAAAACCTGTTTTCGCTTTGTCATTATGGGGTATTGTGTGTAGATTGAGGAAATAGTTTTATTTAATCCGTTTTAGAATAAGTCAACGTAACAAAATGTGAAAAGTCAATGGGTCTGATTTACTTTCCGAAGGCACTGAATACTTCAAGTGATATTGTACAAGCTTTTGTGCTGACAACATTACATTGTTACAGGTGTCAAGCTTATGGGCAAGTGGCAGCAGTGTGTAGGAGGGAGATGTGAGAAGTGTGCAGAAGGACATGAGACAAAGGAATGTGTAGCATTGGGGAAAGTAGTGTTATTTGTTAATTGTAGGGGTGCCCATAGGGCTCGGGATCAGAATTGTCCTGTGCGAGAGAGGCAGGTTGAGGTTTCCAGGGTTAGAGTATTGCAGAAGTTGTCGTATGCAATAGGCAGTGAAGAAAGTGGTGGAAAATGGGTCAAGGGGGAGGGATCCTGAGAGGAGTAGTAGATCTGTACCAGTACAGAGGGATAGGCCAACAAGTAATATATGCTTCAGTAAGATTTTGATTTTTTGCATTTTATAGCAATGGTTGCTGCAGGGAAGGTTGTGGTGGCAGCTGCAGAGAGCTATTTGGGTGTGCGAGATTTGACATCAAAGTTACAGGGTGTGTTGAGTGGTGGTGTCCCATCCTTTCAGGCTGTCGGCCTGAGGTAGAACTAGATATATTTAAATAGTGGAGTAGGGTGGTGGATTAGATGGTAGGGTATTTGTTGATTTTAACATTTTTATTTTCAAGCAAAGTATAAAGGGATTATCTAGAAGGTGGCAGTAATCCCAACATTTATTGGATGCCAACCGTCATTAAACCTCATCGAAGAAGGAAAAGTAGGCTTAGGGCCATATTTCCATGTTACAGCGCTTGTCTATGGAAAGCAGAGTAAGACCGTGTGGACTACCTGTGGTTATTAAACGGAAGACAGATGGCACAAACTTGTTGTCACTGAAAAATACTGTTGGTCGCATCTGAGGTAAAAGAGTGTAAAGTGTGTGTTTTGCATTTGTTGAAATTTATTTTGGTGTGATGAAATTAGAGAACCGTACTGAAATTGAGAATCGATTCACATTTTAAATAGAGTATTTGGCTGTTTTTGGCTTCCAGAGACAAACGGAACGTGCAGGGTCCTTGGGCTAAGGAGTAACGTTAGGCTCTTTTAGTCCAATATTGGGCTACAGAGGGACAAGAAAGAGCTATGAGAAAGTGTTGATGAGTCATGGGGGAAAAAAGTGCTGAAAACAAGCTATGAAGGAAAAATAATATCCTGATATGTAAAGGTATCGATTTATCCCCCCCCCCCCCCCCCCATCACAAATTAAAGTTTTGGGTAGGGACGTCCCAAGGATTCCCAGATAGCACTAACCTTTACTGCTAGCTAGCTAACACAAATTTCTTCTTCCCTGGCTTTAGGCTCAATGGATCAGGGCTGCATTAGCATAGTCTCTGGTGCCCCTGCTGGCCCGATGGTTCAAGTATGCTTCCCCGGTGTGCGTGCAGCGGTTTTGGACAGCCTAAATCGACAGCGGGAAGAAGGACGGCTCTGTGACCTCTCCATCCAGGTGCAGGGACAGGTGTTCAGGGCCCACCGCTGTGTGCTGGCTGCCTCCTCGCCATACTTTCACGATCAGGTTTGTCTGTCCATGTTTATATGAGTGTGTGTACTAGTAGTCTTTCTTGGGTTGACACAATGTACCAATGTTCTGGCTTACACCTCTGTTTGTTAACAAGGTCAGTTTGGCATAGAGGAAAAGGCAGTGATGGGGAGATCTGGCTTTCGTACGTCACTGCCTTATCCGTTTGTTGCCCTAGCACAATTCCCGCCCACATTTTTAAGCCGACACAAACTTGTGATTTGTTGTGAGAGTTGTCTATCTGAAGTTGGACCTGTTCCGAAATAGATCTGGTATTTCCCATCCGGACCCGATATACATAAATACTTTTCTACAATATAGAGACCCGTTCCAAATGGACCTGAGTACAACAGATCAAGTGAGGGAAGCAGCAGAAACGCCAATTTTTAAGCTACTTTAGTAACCGGAGCTAATAAATTGAGGTAGATAGAGGTGAAGCTCTAGGGGCCATGGGGCCATGCTCTCTCTCTCTCTCTGTGTGTGGGCTACTGAGTGTGAGTGACAAATGGAGGAGGGAGGGAGAGACGAGAGACCGCAACTAACCAAGGCGACTCATGCTATAATAGACTATTAGTTGCCCTAGCTAGGTTATTTATCATCGAATATGATTACATAATACCTGTCTTGACTGCATCAAACCGGGAGAAGCTAGTTAGGCTAATGGCGGCTGCATGCGCTTTCTCGTCCTACACAGTTACAAACAACAACTCCATTCAGAATATAAAGTAATAGCCTACCTGTTGGCTCTTGGTCATTGTAGCATATCTCCTTTTGCCCCACAGGAAGGCTCTGACTGTAGCTTGTTGTTGCTTTGATGACTTATGATTGGCCAACAACAAGCTACACTCGCCACTCTTGTGAAAAGCAAAGAGCAGCAGCATAAATAATATTTCTCTCTCGCTCTACTGCAGCAGTCGCGTTCCATCTATATGGGTTCTTCCGGACAAGTCCGTTAGGATTGTCACGGGTATGTGTAATTTTATCAGACCCGTGACATTATTTTAAATTCTGGATCCGGACACGCTCAGATCCCGTCTCAGATATTCGGCTACAGGTGGAGCCTTGTGGACCTCTATTGTGAAATCCAATTTTTTTGTTATCACTTTCACCAGGTGTTGCTGAAGAATGTGACGACAGTGTCTCTGCCCTCTGTCATGGATCCTGTGGCCTTTGAGAGTGTCCTGAGTTCAGCCTACACCGGCCAACTGAGCATAGTGCGTGATGACATTGTCAACTACGTGACTGTAGCCAGCTTCCTCCAGATGTGGCATATTGTTGACAAGTGTACAGAGATCCTGAAGAGACCTCGACCCCCAGCAGAATGCAACCCTGGGGATGCTGCAGCTGCCACACACCACGGTGCCTCCTCAAGGCAGCAGTCCCCAAGCAGCACCGACTGCCTATACATGGAGAGAGAGGGGAAAGGTAAGGAGAGGAGGCCTTATGGCCAGGAGCAGAATTCTCTGCCTCCATTGGCCACGTGGAGGAGGCCCCAGCAGTTCCCCAGGTGGAGCCGCCCCAGGTCCTCACCCCAGCAAGTCATATCCATGCCTGCCCAGCACCTAGCTGACTCACACCTGGACTACCACCCTGCCGGGGAGAGTGACTACTCCAGCTGTGAGGAGGTGTGGATGTCCAGCCACAGCAAAGCCAGCCCCCTAAGCCATCATGATGGGAGAGGACTGGACCATAGCCACACCAGGCATGGGGGGATTCCTGGTGAGGCGTTGAGACTGCGAGCTAGACTGAGACAGAGGGCAGTGCCACCAAGTGCTGAGAAACTCCATGGCAGGGATAGAGGAAGTGGAGGGGGCTTTGGGGAAGAGCCTCAGGAGAAGAGAGGGACTGAAAGAGGGATTGAAGCAAATGAAGAAAGGGGGGAAGAGGAGAAGAGGGAGGTGCCTGAGCGGAGAGAAAACTCTGGTATGTACTCCTAGAATGTGAAATGTAAACCGGACTTGGCGATTGATATGCCTGGGTTGGTTGTTTATAAAAGTCTCTCTCTCAAATGGGCATTCTGCAGTTGCTACATTAATTTTTGGACTTATAAATTAATGATATGTACCCATTTGATTCTTGAAGATTATACCTTATAAATGCCACATGAGCTTAGTTCAACTGTCGTAACCCCTCAGAACCCCAAATATAAGCTTGTTTTACGGTGTAAATACTTGTAGCGCCTTGCTATGGGGTAGTCTTCATTGCCTACAGTGCAAGGTGTTCTACATTGGACAGACAAAGTGACACCTTCAAGACCGCTTAGCGGAACACAGGTACGCCATACGGGTAGGCAATGAAGACTACCCCATGGCAAGGCACTACAAGTCCTTACACCATGGCAACCCTGCCTCCCTACAAGCTATGGGTATTGATCATGTTCCGGCCTCTATTAGAAAAGGGGACCGTCTTAAACAGTTAAACCAAAGGGAAAGTTTTGGGATTTACAAACTACAGGCCACTAAGTACCCTGGTTTAAATTAAGATATGAATTTCTCACCCTTCCTGTAAGGTCGTGATAGGTCCATTTGCTGTCATCTAGTGGACAGTTCGCTTAATTGCCCTCAGCTATGTTTAGACTGTTGTTCATGTTTTGCTGTGTTCTAGTGTACTATGGAATATATTGCTTTCTTATTCTTGACACTTCTCCCAGTCATATTTTAAAGGTTAGAACTACCTTTTTAAGTGTTCTGATACTTCTAGCTTGGATTTGTAGTTTTATGATAACATAGCTACAGTATTTCACTTTTTAATATGTATAGTATTGCTTACTAGGTTGTGTCCCATCAATTTTGTAACCACTCCCTCTTCAAATTAGGGCTAATTAGAAAAGCTGTTCAAAAGAGGACATTGTATAATTTCTTTGTACTCCCCGACGAAGGCCATGCAGCCGAAACGCGTTGGATTTTTAAAACTTTGTTTCTATTGAACATGCCATACAAATAAAGGCATTTTAATTAATTATATTTAGAGTGCCTTGGTCCTCCTTTCTTTTTGTAGTTTTAACCATGTTGAGGCTATAATTTTTAAATCATGGATGCACCCATAGCTATGTTGTGTTTTTTGAGTGGTTACATTTATCTAACCCCATCCATCAGCTTTTTACCGAAACTGGGGCAGGGAATATCCTTTATTGTTTCAACTGCTGATAATTTTAAACAATTGTCTCCTATTTATGAGATGATCAGCACCAATATGTGATAAGCACACATCCCTGTACCTTAAATAGAGTACCATTATATAATTATCTACGTGTATGTCCTTTGTACATTGTACATCTCTCTGTTTTGTATTTCTCCAGGAGACTTCCACACTAGTGTACACCAAGTTGAAGAGGGAGGACAGCCAGAGGGGAAAAAGAGCTCAGGGGAGCTGCAGAAGAAAGAGGAGAGACCGCTGGGGAGAAGCTCAGCCCTGACTTCTCCCCATGTTGTTGATCCAGATGATGTGATTCCTGGCCCTTCCTGCCCAGCTCCTACACCCTCATCCCGGATGCAGTGGCAGGCCGGTCCCTGGTCTCAGCAAGTAGCTAGGCCGCAAGCTGGAGAGGAATACTACAGAAGAGAAGACGATGAAGAAGATGAGGAGGAAGTGGACTTTGGCCGATTTGCAGATGGTGCTTTTGGAAGGGGCACCTATGATGAGATTGAGGATGGCACCGGGCAAGTTTCTCAGAGACCCTTAGTACCTGACTCTCCTGATAACAATGACTTTATCCTGGGGGCCCAAGAGTTGAACTGGCCCTCTGGGGCAGAAATTACCCATGGTGATGGTACCCCAACATCCAGCTGCCACCTGTCCCCATCCCCTGCTCCATTCCCCCCTTCCTCCTCACCCCCCATCCCCTCTTCCTCCTCCCTCTCCCTTGCTGGGGCCCCTTACACGGGCAAAGTGCACTTCTGCCACTGTGGGAAGGCCTACACCCTGAAGAGCATGCGTGACCGCCACGTCAAGATGCAGCACCTCAACCTGCGGCCCTTCGCCTGCCCTGTGTGCACCAAGAGCTTCAAGATGAAGCACCACTTGACCAAGCATCTGAAGACCCATGGTGGGCTGCGGCCTTATGAGTGTGGCCTGTGTGGGAAGAAGGTGATCTGGAGGGACAGTTTCCTGCGCCACCAGGCCCGCTGTGAGAGACTGGCCGCCAGCTGTGATAGCGCTGCTGCCAGTAGTAACACCAGAGCGGCTGCCGACACGGACGATGGTTATGCTTATGGGTTCGGGGAGGGGTTTCTCTCACAGGGCGGGCAGGTGAAAGTGGAGCAGGCAGACTTTCAGGGGGAGGCAGAGTCTGGGATGAGTGGGTTGTTAGGGGTTGGGGCTGAGTTAGGCTCTCAGTCAAGGACTCTGGTTAGTCACAACTTTAAGGAGGAAGCCAGCGACAGGTTTAGCTGAAGCTAAACGAGGTAAACAGGTGGAATATAGGGCCCACAGCACTTGAATCGAGTATTAGATTGGTTGATGATTATGCTCATAATGGTCATGTATAATCCATTAACACTCCGATCCATGTTAATGCACCTGTTTGTGAACAATTATTCTACGAGGGACATTTATGTTTATTATTTATTTAAATGACTATCCCATCATGCTATTGATATCTCAAAAGAGGGCACAAACACGTCATTTGTGTGATGTGAGTCTGTGTACATTTTGTATATTTAAATGAGCCAATTTATCTTATGAGCTGTCTTGTGAATGTATTTGAGTCACAATAAAATCTTGTTTGCACAGATGTGGTTTGAACAAGAAGTTATCAGGGTCATATTGGATAACTAACATAATGCCATAACTGTGGTCGTTTGCTTCCCAGGAATATTGGAAGAAATTCCTGAATATTAATTGAAAGTGTATGCAGGGTAAATACAGGGAACACAAGAAGGGAAAAAAAGGGTGAGGTCTTATTTTCATAGTTTGCAGCTAGGTCTGTCCCAAATGGCACCATATTCATTATGTAGTGCACTATATAGGGGAAAGAGTGCCATTTGGGACCCATAGAACACGGAGTAGATCAAAACCTGTACAAGGACACTGCAATCCACTTTCATCAACCCAGCCATCTAGACATTATCTCCCATTTTATTTTCGAATAACATTTCAATCAAATTTCATTTGTCACATGCGGCGAATACAACCGGTGTAGACCTTACCGTTAAATGCTTACTTACAAGCCCTTTAACCAACAATGCAGTTCAAGAAATGGTAATAAAATATTGACTAAATAAACTGATTTTTACTTTAATCAAAAAGTAAGACAAATGTACTTAACAATAACGAGGCTATATACAGAGGGTACTGGTACAGAGTCAATGTGCGGGGGTACAGGTTAGTTGAGAGAATTTGTAAAGTGACTATGCATAGGTGGTAAACAGCGAGTAGCAGCAGTGTAAAAACAAGGGGGGTCAATGTAAATAGTCCGGGTGGCCGTTTGATTAGTTTAGTTGTTTAGCAGTCTTATGGCTTGGGGATAGAAGCTGTTAAGGAGCCCTTTAGTCCTAGACTTGGTGCTCTGGTAACGCTTGCTGGGCAGTAGAAGGGAGAACAGTCTATGACTTGGGTGACTGGAGTCTTTGACAATTTCTTGGCCTTCCTTTGACACGCCTAGTATATAGGTCCTTGATGTCAGGAAGCTTGGCCCCAGTGATGTACTGGGCCGTACGCACTACACTCTAGCGCCTTACGGTCAGATGCCGAGCAGTTGCCATACCAGGCGGTGATGCAACTGGTCAGGATACCCTCAATGGTGCAGCTGTAGAACTTTTGAGGATCTGGGGACCCATGCCAAATATTTTCAGTCTCCTGAGGGGGAAAAGGTTTTGTCGTGCCCTCTTCACAACTGTCTTGGTGTGTTTGGACTATGATCGTTTGTTGGTGATGTGGACACCAAGGAACTTGAAACTCTCGACCGTCTCCACTTTTCCTGTAGTCCACGATCATCTCCTTTGTCTTGCTCACGTTGAGGGAGAGGTTGTTGTCCTGGCACCACACTGCCAGGTCTCTGACCTCCCTATAGGCTATCTCATCATTGTCGGTGATCGGGCCTTACCACTGTTGTGTCATCAGAAAACTTAATGTTGGAGTTTTGCTTTGCCACACAGTTGTGGTTGAACAGGGAGTACAGGAGGGGACTAAGCACCTATGAGGGCCCCCAGTGTTGAGGATCAGCGTGGCAGATGTGTTGTTGCCTACCCTTTGGGGGCGGCCTGTCAGGAAGTCAAAGATCCAGTTGCAGAGGAAGGTGTTTGGTTCCAAGGTCCTTAGCTTAGTGATGAGCTTTGTGGGCAGTATGGTTTTGAATGCTGAGCTGTAGTCAATGAACAGCATTCTCACATAGGTGTTCCTTTTGTCCAGGTGTGAAAGGGCAGTGTGGAATGCGATTGAGATTGCGTCATCTGTACATCTGTTGGGGCGGTATGCGAATTTGAGATTTCAACAGCCGAGATTTGTATAAACCTTGCTGTCTGTCTTTCTGAAATTTGCAACATTGTTTAAATATTCAAATTCTATTTCTAGCTGTCCCATAGTAATGCATGTGTAGGGGACGAGACAGGCAGGCAGCGTTTCTCAGCCAGTCGAAATCATGAATCAGCTGACATCATTTTTATTGATATATGCAAAGAAATGTAAATTGGAAAAAAGTCAAACGAAACGAAGTGCACCAAGTTTGCAGTCTTTACAGATTCAGTGTTTGAAGTAATTGTGTTAGCTGTGTTGTTGGCTAGCTCATCTGAGCAACTGTCCTGAGCAGATTTTTTTTATGCCAGGCAAAATTCGCGCTTCATTAGCTCATTGTTATGCATGTATCCAAATAATTGTCACTAGAAAACAGCTTATGCAAATGCAGCTCCTGTTATTCTGTTTAATGTTTGACGTAACTGTAAGTTAGCCGTAGTTGGCTAGCTAGCAAGCAAGTGATAATAATGTTGCCTGACAGTACGGCAATGGAACATTTAGAACGAACGACTGGGTCGCGTCCATAAATACAGAACGAAAAGACTGAACGACTGGGTAGCGTCGCTGGCAAACGAACCAACAGAATGAACGACCAGCCGGCTTGGGTAGCAACCCTAGATTTATGTCGGGACCATATCTTGTGGAAGGATGAAATAGTATGAATAAATTAATGAAAATACGTTTTTTTATTTTACAATATGCACATTTTCCCACCAAAAGTGTTTCCATCAAACAGACTTGTTGCAGATAAAAGGCTGTGCCTGATAACGTAGTGCACATAAAAATAAAAAGTGAAATGGGTTTTAATTGCATTTTCAACACTATGATGGTTTTGTCACAAAAACTGCTGCAATAAATCACAAACTTGCCCATCATAACTTAAATATACAGTACCAGTCAAAAGTTTGGACACAACTACTCATTAAAGGGGTTTTATTTTATAATTTTCTACATTGTAGAATAATAGTGAAGACATCAAAACTATTAAACAACACATATGGAATCATGTAGTAACCAAAAAAGTGTTAAACTAATCAAAATATATTTTAGATTCTTCAAAGTAGCCACCCTTTGCCTTTGCTTTGCACGCTCTATGGCATTCTCTCAACCAGCTTCATGATGAATGCTTTTCCAACAGTCTTGAAGGAGTTCCCACATGCTGAGCACTTGTTGGCTGCTTTTCCTTCACTCTAAGATCCAACTCATCCCAAACCATCTCAATTGGGTAGAGGTTGGGTGATTGTGGAGACCAGGTCATCTGATGCAGCACTCCATCACTCTCCTTGATCAATTAGCTCTTACACAGCCTGGAGTTGTGTTGGGTCATTGTCCTGTTGAAAAACAAATGATAGTCCCACTAAGCGCAAACCAGATGAGAAGGCGTATCGCTGCAGAATGCTGTGGCAGCCATGCTGGTTAAGTGTGCTTTGAATTCCAAATAGATCACTGACAGTGTCAACAGCAAAGCACCATCACACCTCTGTGCTCTACGGTGGGAACCACACATGCGGAGATCATCTGTTCACCTACTCGGCGTCTCACAAAGATATGGCGGTTGGAACCAAAAATCTCAAATTTCGACTCATCAGACCAAAGGACAGATTTCCACCAGTCTATTGTCCATTGCTTGTGTTTCTTGGCCCAAGCAAGTCTGTTCTTCTTATTGGTGTCCTTTAGTGATGGTTTCTTTGCAGAAATTCTACCATTGAAGGCCTGATTCACGCAGTCTCCTCTGAACAGTTGATGTTGTGTCTGTTACTTGAAATCTGTAAAGCATTTATTTGGGATGCAATTTCTGAGATGCAGTTAACTCTAATGAACTTATCCTCTGCAGCATAGGTAACACTGGGTCTTTTAAATTTTTATAATTATTTATTACAAAAGACACAAGGAAGGGGTAACATTAAAGTATTAGAACATGAAGGACAAACAACATCAAGACACTATCAAACATGTATCAGTCTTTCCGCAACAGAGCCATCCTTATGTGTGATGGTGCGTGTGCATGATAGTGATATGTCATAGTTTCCTTTTTCACGATCACCATCTTGTGAAACCCGATTCCTACAAGATCACCCCACAGTTCCCCAATAGCTGTCTTTTAGTCTTTTTGCCCCCCCCACAGCCCCCCCCCCCCCGGAAAAAAAATACAATTCATTCTATTCCCCACCCCCAAACCCCCCCCAATGCACCAACAACCAAGAGAATGAACTAAAGAGAAAAAAGGAAAAGACAGAAGAAAACAGCAAACAACAATGCATTTTTTTTAACAAACTAATACATTTAAAATTGTACTTCCGGCGCCGACCGAGATGGCCGCCTTGCTTCGCGTTCCTAGGAAACTATGCAGTATTTTGTTGTTTTATGTGTTATTCCTTACATTGGTACCCCAGGTAATCTTAGGTTTCATTACATACAGTCGGGAGGAACTACTGAATATAAGAGCAACGTCAACTCACCATCGTTACAACCAGGAATATGACTCTCCCGAAGCGGATCTGGTGTTTTGCCTTCCACCCAATACAATGGATCTGATCCCAGCCGGTGACCCTAAACAACGACGCCGAAAAAGGGGCAAACGAGGCGGTCTCCTGGTCAGGCTTCGGAGACGGGCACATCGCGCTCCACTCCCTAGCATACTACTCGCCAATGTCCAGTCTCTTGACAATAAGGTTGATGAAATCCGAGCACGGGTAACATTCCAGAGAGACATCAGGGATTGTAATGTTCTTTGCTTCACGGAAACATGGCTCACTCGAGAGAGAGACGCTAACGGAGTCGGTGCAGCCAGCTGGTTTCTTCACGCATCGCGCCGACAGAAACAAACATCTTTCTGGTAAGAAGAGGGGCGGGGGTGTATGCCTTATGATCAACGAGACGTGGTGTGATCATAACAACATACAGGAACTCAAGTCATTCTGTTCACCAGATTTAGAATTCCTCACAATCAAATGTCGACCGCATTATCTACCAAGGGAATTCTCTTCGATTATAATCACAGCCGTATATATTCCCCCCCAAGCAGACACATCAATGGCCCTGAACGAACTTTATCTGACTCTTTGTAAACTGGAAACCACACACCCTGAGGCTGCATTCATCGTAGCTGGGGATTTTAACAAGGCTAATCTGAAAACAAAACTCCCTAAATTCTATCAGCATATCGATTGTGCTACCAGGGCTGGTAAAACCTTGGATCATTGTTATACTATCTTCCGCGACGCATATAAGGCCCCCCCCCCGCCCTCCTTTCGGAAAAGCTGACCACGACTCCATTTTGTTGCTTCCAGCCTACAAACAGAAACTAAAACAGCAAGCTCCCGCGCTCAGGTCTGTTCAACGCTGGTCCGACCAATCTGATTCCACGCTTCAAGACTGCTTCGATCACGTGGATTGGGATATGTTCCGCATTGCGTCCAACAACAAGATTGATGAATATGCTGATTCGGTGAGCGAGTTCATTATAAAGTGCATTGACGATGTCGTACCCACAGCAACGATTAAAACATTCCCAAACCAGAAACCGTGGATTGATGGCAGCATTCGCGTGAAACTGAAAGCGCGAACCACTGCTTTTAACTAGGGCAAGGTGACCGGAAACATGATCGAATACAAACAGTGTAGCTATTCCCTCCGCAAGGCAATCAAACAAGCTAAGTCCCAGTATAGAGACAAAGTAGAGTCGCGATTCAACAGCTCAGACACAAGAGGTATGTGGCAGGGTCTACAGTCAATCACGGATTACAAAAAGAAAACCAGCCCCGTCGCGGACCAGGATGTCTTGCTCCCAGACAGACTAAATAACTTTTTTGCTCGCTTTGAGGACAATACAGTGCCACTGACACGGCCCGCTACCAAAACCTGCGGGCTCTCCTTGAGTAAAACATTTAAACGTGTTAACCCTCGCAAGGCTGCCAGCCCATACGGCATCCCTAGCCGCATCCTCAAAGCATGCGCAGACCACCTGGCTGAAGTGTTTACGGACATATTCAATCTCTCCCTATCCCAGTCTGCTGTCCTCACATGCTTCAAGATGTCGAACCATTGTTCCTGTACTCAAGAAAGCAAAGGTTACTGAACTAAATGACTATAACCTCGGAGCACTCACTTCTGTCATCATGAAGTGCTTTAAGAGACTAGTCAAGGATCATATCACCTCTACCTTACCTGACACCCTTGACCCACTTCAATTTGCTTACCGCCCCAATAGATCCACAGACAATGCAATAGCCATCACACTGCACACTGCCCTATCCCATCTGGACAAGAGGAATACCTATGTAATCCTGGTAATTGACTATAGCTCAGTATTCAACACCATAGTACCTTCCAAGCTCATTAAGCTCGAGGCCCTGGGTCTGAACCCCACCTTGTCCAACTGAGTCCTGGACTTCCTGACGGGCCGCCCCCAGGTGGTGAAAGGAAACAACACCTCCACTTCGCTGATCCTCAACACTTGGGCCCCACAAGGATGCGTTCTCAGCCCCCTCCTGTACTCCCTGTTCACCCATGACTGTGTGGCCACGCACGACTCCAAATCAATCAAGTTTGCAGACGAAACAACAGTAGTAGGCCTGATTACCAACAATGACGAGACAGCATACAGGGTGGAAGTGAGGACCTTGGGAGTGTGATGCCAGGGAAATAACATCTCACTCAACGTCAACAAAATAAAGGAGCTGATCGTGGACTTCAGGAAACAGCAGAGGGAGCAGTATCACCGCCTGGTACGGCAACTGCACCGTCCGCAACCGCAGGGTGGTGCAGTCTGTCCAACGCATCACCGGGGGCAAACTACCTGCCCTCCAGGACACCTATAGCACCCGATGTCACAGGAAGGCCAAAAAGATAAAAGAGAACAACCACCCAAACCACTGCCTGTTCACCCCGATATAATCCAGGTGAGGTGAGTATAGGTGCATCAAAGCTGGGACCGAGAGACTGAAAAACAGCTTCTATCTCAAAGCCATCAGACTGTTAAATAGTTAAATAGCACATTAGAGGCTGCTGCCCTACAGTATATAGATGTGAACTCATCACTGGCCACTTTAATAATTTTTACATATTTTGCATTACTAATCTCATATGTATATACTGTACTGTATCCTATTCTTCTGTATCTTAGTCTTTGCCACTCTGACATTGCTTGCCCAAATATTTATATATTCTTATTTCCATTCCTTTACTTTAGATTTGTGTGTAGTGTTGTGAAATTGTTAGATATTACTTCTTAGATATTACTGCACTGTTGGAGCTAGAAACACAAGCATTTCGCTACACCCACAATAACATCTGCTAAACACGTGTATGTGACATAATTTGATTTGAATAACTTCCATTTCAAGTTTCCACTCGGGCAGCCCTGAGATCCAATAACCGAGCATGCATAAAGCACTTCGCTTGAGACCGTTTTATTTAAGTGCGAATGTATGTGATGCGCTCTAGTGTGCCCAAAGTCGTTTTCCAGTGCGTTGTCTCCATTATTTCTTGATGTGAATCAGTTCTAGCGTATTAATGTTTTATGGAAATAGGGTTGGAAATAGGTGTTTCCATAATGACAATCTAAAGAGCCTAACTACAACTGGTAAAAATGTGTCACAACGTCCACACGTGCTGCTCTCTCTCCTCTCGCTCATGTGACTCGGACAATAACTGTAATGCTCTCTCAACGCACACACGCACACCCATCCCCACCACTCACTCAACAACAGCCTACCTCACTGCCTGACAGTCAGCAGCAGGTCACAGTGAAATGTATATTTTTAAAGAAATGCAATGTTGGCCACTGTGCAACTTAGAAATAGCCCAAAAACCTGCAACCCGCAGCCAAAACAGTTTCACCCGCGACATTGTTTTCAAAGTAGCCCAATTTGTCGGGAAAACCGCTAACATGGCAATACTGCCTGTAGAAATGTGTCAACATTCACTGAAGTCACTAGCAAGTTTACTAGACGGCTAGTTGATGGCTACAGACTTGCTAGTTTAGCTAACCAAGCCATCAGTCCTAGCTTGCTATTATGAAAATCGAATTCAGCCAGGGGCACAATCGAATCTAATAAATACTCCAAACAGCCTACCCTACACGATGCTCAGAGGCATCCGCATGGTCCTAAAGCAGACCTTTGCCTCATTTTGTATCACATTCCAATGATAAAACTGGGGGGGGGGCAAAAGTTGCGCCCCTGAATTCAACAATACCAATTGTTCAATTCAGCTTTTGTTTTCAAAAGCACCACAAACAAAACATGTAAAAATGTACAATATCCATTGAATTCTACCACGCAAATGTACCGTGCGTTGTAGAGAAATAATAGACGCTTTAGAATGCCCTTCATTAAAAAGGATTCATCCAATCGCATTGAGGAGTATACCACCTCAGTCACCAGCTTCATCAATAAGTGCATCGACGACGTAGTCCCCACAGTGATCGTACGTACATATCCCAACCAGAAGAAATAGATTACAGGCAACATCCGCACCGAGCTAAATGCTAGAGTTGTCGCTTTCAAGGAGCGGGGCTCTAATCCGGATGCTTATAAGAAATCCCGCTACGCCCTCAGACAAACCATCAAACAGGCAAAGCGTCAACAAAGGACTAAGATTGAATCCTACTACACCGACTCTGACACTCGTCAGATGTGGCAGGACTTGCAAACTGTTACGGACTACAAAGGGAAACCTAGCCACGAGCTGTCCAGTGACGCAAGCCTAACAGACGGGCTAAATGCCTTTTAATCTCACGTCGAGGCAAGCAACACAGAAGCATGCATGAGAGCACCAGCTGTTCCAGACGACTGTGTGATCATGCTCTCCGTAGCCAATATGAGCAAGACCTTTAAACACGTCACCATTCACGAAGGCAGACAGTTTACCAGGACGTGTACTCAGAGCATGCACGTACCAACTGGCAAGTGTCTTCACTGACATTTTCAACCTCTCCCTTACCAAGTCTGTAATACCTACATGTTTCAAGCAGACCACCATAGTCCCCGTGTCCAAGAAAGTGAAGGTAACCTGCCTAAATGACTACAGCCCCATAGCACTCACATCCGTAGCCATGAAGTGCTTTGTAAGGCTGGCCATGGCTCACATCAACACCATCATGCCGGAAATCCTAGACCATCTCCAATTCGCATACCCCCCAACAGATCCACAGATGATGCAATCTCAATCGCACTCCACACTGCCCTTTCCCACCTGGACAAAAGGAACACCTATGTGAGAACGCTGTTCATTGACTACAGCTCAGCGTTCAACACCATAGTGCCCACTAAGCTCATCACTAAGCTAAGGACCATGGGACTAAACACCTCCCTCTGCAACTGGATCTTGGACTTCTTGATGGGCCGCCTCCAGGTGGTAAGGGTAGGCCTCAACACGGGGGCTCCTCAGAGGTATGTACTTAGTCCCTTCCTGTACTTCCTGTTCACCCACGACTGTGTGGCCAAGCACGACTCCAACGCCATCATTAAGTTTGCTGACAACACAATGGTGATAGGCCTGATCACCGACAACGATGAGACAGCCTATAGGGAGGAGGTCAGAGACCTGGCAGTGTGGTGCCAAGACAACAACCTCTCCCTCAGCGTGAGCAAGACAAAGGAGATGATTGTGGACTACAGGAAAAGGAGTGCCGAACGAGTCAATAGACTGTTCTCTTTGCTACTGCACGGCAAGCGGTACCGGAGCACCAAGTCTAGGTCCAAAAGGCTCCTTAACAGCATTCTCTCAACCAGCTTCACCTGGAATTCAAGATGACTGGTACTGTATGCATTGTATAAGAATAATGAAACCATCTACTATTTGTTATATTCAGCACTTCAAAAAGAACAGTTTTAACATTTGAATCTTGTATTTTTTAGTTGTTAAAATTGCATAAATAAATAGTTAGCATTATCTGATGTATTGGTGACTAAACTAAATGTTGTCATAGTAATTCACAGAAAACATAGATTTTGCATGAATGACTCATGGATGAAATGTGTGAAACCCCAATTAATGCACAATAAAATGTTTTGAACATAAGATAAGGGGTATTACAAGTGTTATCAGTTTAAGAGTTAAAATTCACCCCATAACTGAAAATCACACCAATGCGATTAAAAAATATAATCAATCAATCCATCCATCCACTCCCCCTGTTGTATGTCTTATAAATTATGCACAATCATCATGAAATATACTAAACTTCAAAAGGTATTTATAATAGAATGTGATCGACTATGATAAACTGTCTTCTCAGTTCGATTGGTCTTGCTAGATGTACATTTTATTAAGACATACCTACAATTTACAATGTTAAGTGATAATAATGACAAAAAAATAATAATTTAAGATTGACCATTTATAATATCAAACTTAACATTTTTTATATTTAAATAACAGACTGCAATTATAGCTGTCCATCCAAACTCTTAGAAGAATGCCAAAACATTTCAATCAAACTGCAACTGCAAAAGACCCATTCATTTAGATAACCTTTTGTGCAAACAGTACATAAAAAATCTCATCCAATTCCTAATTGATCCACTGACGTTGATAACCTCTCAAACCCCAAGTGTACTTACACAGCCTTTCACCTATACAGCTGACACCAGTGGTGTAGCGGAGGGTAAATGCACATACATGGGAGCATTACTTTACTCACTGCGAACAGCATTTACCCACCAATCTTCTTTCTTTACATGTGTATATACACATACATATATACACACACATATATATTACTGGTTGGCACTACTGCAGCTGGTACACACAGTCAGTATTGGGGTACGGAGGAAGGTTGAGCTGGTACTTCTTCTCCATGGCAGGAGGCACAAAACGTCCCCCCAGATAGTGGTAGCGTCCACAGAAGTGTTTTGCTGACTTCTTAGGGGCAGTCAGGGAGATTAGCATGTCTGGCTGGAGTCCATCTGTGCTGCCCTGCTCCACATCCCAACCTGAAGAGGACATGTACAGGATGGGAGAATATCTCCATCCCAATGGAAACATTATGGCCTAGCTAATAGACTTAAGGCACACTGTATTGAACCTCTGGATTCAACAAATAACGTTCCTGATGTTTTCTGAACAAAAGACTGCCCAAAATGTGGTTTTTAAATCAAGGCATTTCCTTATAAGCTTTTTTTTTATTTTTTATTTTACCGTTATTTTACCAGGTAAGTTGACTGAGAACACGTTCTCATTTGCAGCAACGACCTGGGGAATAGTTACAGGGGAGAGGAGGGGGATGAATGAGCCAATTGTAAACTGGGGATTATTAGGTGACCATGATGGTTTGAGGGCCAGATTGGGAATTTAGCCAGGACACCGGGGTTAACACCCCTACTCTTACGATAAGTGCCACGGGATCTTTAATGACGTCAGAGAGTCAGGACACCCGTTTAACGTCCCATCCGAAAGACGGCACCCTACACAGAGCAGTGAGCAACTTGTTAATAAATCAAGTGAAATATCTGGTGGTGACCCACAGAAATGCAGGACTGATTATGACAAGTCAGTTTATATTTGGCTTGGCTAGCTAGCTTGCTAATATGATTTGACTAGTGCAGCAACACCAGATCAACAGTATTAGCTATTTAGCACCCTGCCCCAGTTCCTAGAGGGAAGTGGACTGCGGTGTGAGGGGATGCAGAGGCTCACTCCGTCTGTTGCTTTTCTGGACCACTGCCGAGGGTTGGGGGGGGTCTTACTGCCACTTTTACAGTTGCCAAAGCATCACCCAGGTGGGTGCTACATTTCAGTAGTGGATGATCTAGCCTACCTATGGAGGAGGAGCTGCGACTATCCAAGACGACTAAGTGCCCATTGAGGAGCTCCGTGGCCTGTCTGTCTGAAGGTCTCTGTACCATCTATGCTAAGACACTACCTTTCTGTACTGCCTATCATCTAAAGATGTCAAAGACCATCACCCAAATACTGCCAGATTTTGCTAAATTGCTTTATTTTGTTTCTAAACCAACTTTGAGATTCTCCTATATAAAATAAATGATTACCTTGATTGAGATAGAGACAGGATATTTTTACTCAACTAGCTAATCAGTGAAAAACATCTATACCTGCCCTCTAGATCCTAGTTTGAAGTGAGTTAAGGGCCCACCCACCTGAGGGGATGTCAATACTAACTATGGGTACAGTGGTCTTCTTCAGCACGTCCAGGATGGAGCCAAAAGGCTCCCGCACTGCACCTTTGAAGCTGAAGCCAAAGATGGCGTCGATCACCAGGTTGTAAGCCTTGTCGACCACCATTGCCTAAGAGGATCATCTCTGTCACTGTCAGAATTAACACAACTGCACAGCATCACATACACACTCCTAGATAAATACATCAACAACCTTTTATACAACAACACTGACACTCACAGATGAACTTATGTGAGGTAGCAGAGGAGTTAGGACACACACCTAACAACCAAATAGACTTTGTTCTGAGGTTAACACAGGAGCCACAGTTCACTAGTACCTCAGGCATTTCAGTTAGGAAAGGGATGTCCATCTTCTCACACTGAATGGTCAGACCCTGGAACAACAGTTTGTTTGGCCTCTTTGGGTACAGTATGGTGGGTGCATAACCCTGTAGTCACAGACAAAGCATCAAACACAAAGAATCACAGATTATAGGCATGTTACTTAGCAATGCATACTAATAGGTTATTTAAGCCTATTTGATGCCAATTTAAAAGTCACTTACTATTACAGAAAAAGCACAACACAGCATTGATTCCAAAAGCAATAGATGCCTTTAAGAAAAACGTGTTAATTATAACAAGAACCAATTCTCTAATATCTATTTGATATTTGGAAACATATCAGATGAGAAGGATGAAACACTCACAAAGAGTTTGAGATGTCTGGCACAGACCAGGCCATCTCCTCCATTGTTACCTGGGCCACAAATCACAAGCAAAGAGGGTCTGGCTATGACCAGAGAGCTGGTGGGGTAGGCCTGGAACAGAAGAAAGGCAACAGGTGAATAAAAATGTAGCCTAAAAGCAACACTTAAAGCACATGTCAAGCTTAAAACCATTTCAACCAGCCTAAAGTAGGGCCCTCATGACTTCCAATTGTGAAATGTCTAATCTATACT
The DNA here is from genome assembly GCF_029448725.1 of Salvelinus fontinalis. Classification (NCBI taxonomy): domain Eukaryota; kingdom Metazoa; phylum Chordata; class Actinopteri; order Salmoniformes; family Salmonidae; genus Salvelinus; species Salvelinus fontinalis. Next base: position 44,980,055 of record NC_074696.1, on the reverse strand, counting down.
ATGACTCTAAATTGAGTTAAACTTGTGCTTCTGAGATTTCCCAATGCTGAACAGCGCACAGCTGTGGCATTCACCATCTCACAGCACCTTGGGCAGTACCAGTCATTGTAAGAGCCACTCCTAGGGGAAATGCCCAGTCTCACCCTGGTGATTGCTGTAGCACAGCTGAGCCCAGCCAGCTCCATCAGCTGGTCCACACTGAAGCCATACTCTGAGAACAACTCCTCGTCAATTTGCTGAGCCTCCTCCTGCCTGAGGATACAGATAAATATAAAAATCACACAGTTCACACACACACATGCAGGCACGCACACACACACACCAACACACATCCTTATTCTTTACCCAAGGTATTTTATGGACTGGGCCATGGTGGATGCTTGTCCACTGAAGCACTCCTTATACAGACTATTTGTCAGACTGACCAATGGACATGCCCTCCTGTGGGAGAGGACTGTGGTTGCCCGTAATGTCACAAGGAACCCAATCCTAAACAGAGCCCGCAGCCTCAACATCCAGTTGGTTCAAACACCTGGACGAGGAGGGAACATATTCACATTCAATGAGAGACCCATGTTTGAATGTAATGGACACGGAAGATGACAGGTGAGTAAACAGGTGTTATTGTTATTGCCTGGGTGCCAGTCCGTTTCTGCACCCTTGCCAACTCCTTATTGAATTGTCATCCAAAAATGTTTGATTTGACAATGGAGTTGGCAGGAGCACAAACAGATCGGGGGCCTGGCTTATGTTATTGTGCTTTGTGCATGTATGTGCTTTAAGCTATGGTTTTCATAACTCCAAATATAGAAATAACTTAAATGATCAAGAAAGAGCTCTGCAGTAAAACATCTAAATAACAGTTTAAACAGAACTATGCCTAATACCAAGCAAGCACAACACTGAAAACCTCCAACTTGCCTACTAGTTTGACTTGCTCACATCCATAACACAGTGATTTGAAAGATGATTAGTAAGACTCACCAAACGCACAATCTTCTAGATTAAAAGGTTGTTAATCTTCAAATATTCAATTGCACAATTTACGAATCAAATGACACAATTAAAATCGCCTTTAAAACCGTGTGTCTGGTGCAGTTTGTTACGCGAATTGCTTGGCATTTACTTCCTGTATAAACGGAAACCGTTTCTTCTTCTTCTTCTTTTGGGATCATCGCGTTCGCACATTTGTTTGTGCATGCCGCCACCTACTGTGCAGTAATGTGTTCTCAATCACGTTATATTTTGTGATATAAAAATAAAAAGGAAGGGGGAAAGGAAAAAATGGCACCACTAACCCTACACCTATATACCACTATTTCATCACCCTACTTTAACTGATCCGACACCAGGCTGATGGCCTGAGAGGACGAGACTCTTTCGTTCAACAGACCTTGTAACTCTTCTGCAGTAAAACCCTTTTACACCCATGTGCCTCTTAGCAGCAGCCACCACAACATCAATTTTCTGGGATTTACATTCCATTTCTGCGGTACAGTTTATAACTAGGAAGCCTACGCCTAATACTCACCCTTGACCCATTATCCTCTAATCTCTTCACTACCTCAGCATATAACACCTTCTGTTCTACTCTGACCCTTTCAACCTCAACCGGTCTCTCTTGCACCAGGCACGTCTGATCCCCAAAAACATGGGCATGCCCACAATTGATACACACACTTTTTTCCCACCAATACCACCACACATTCCTTTGCCTCATGCTCACCTGCACACTGCTCACATCTTGGAATCTCCCAACACTGGGAGATTCCAAGATCTCCTACACTGTGATGCAACATGACCATAAGCTTGGCATCTAAAACACCTTAAGCAGGGTTTCCCAAACTCGATCCTAAAGACCCCATGGGCAAGAACTTTTGGTTTTTGCCCTAGCACTACACAGCTGATTCAAATAATCAACTAATTACCAAGGATATTTATGTAAAAGCAAATAATTATGTGTTAGAATTTTCCTTTTATATGACCACCTTATGTCCTTGTAGCTATTTTCCATATTAATTTTGATTATTTGATTATTTCTTTTTTTCCCTATGAATGAAAAGAACAGATAATATTTTAACTGAGACAAACAATATGACTCTGTGGAGGCAGAAGCACATATAAAACACAGTGTATCCAGTCATCCAGGTACAAATCAAATTTTATTCGTCACTTACACATATTTAGCAGATGTTATTCTGGGTGTAGCGAAATGCTTGTGTTCCTAGCTCCAAGAGTGCAGCAGTATCTAACAATTCCCAACAATACACAAAAATCTAAAGTAAAATAATGTAATTAAGAAATATACAGTACCAGTCAAAAGTTTGGACAAACTTGATGACAGCTTTGCACACTCTTGGCATTCTCCCAACCAGCTTCATGAGGAATGTTTTACAGTCTTGAAGAAGGAGTTCCCAAATATGCTGAGCACTTGTTGGCTGCTTTTCCTTCACTCTGCGGTCCAACTCATCCCAAACCATCTCAATTGGGTTGAGGTCGGGTGATTGTGGAGGACAGTTAATCTGATGCAGCATTCCATCACTCTCCTTCTTGGTCAAATAGCCCTTACACAGCATGGAGGTGTGTTAGGTCATTGTCCTGTTGAAAAACAAATGATAGTCCCACTAAGAGCAAACCAGATGGGATGGTGTATCGCTGCAGAATGCTGTGCTAGCCATGCTGGTTAAGTGTGCCTTGAATTCTAAATAAAGCACAGACAGTGTCACTAGCAAAGCACCCCCACACCATCACACCTCCACCTCCATTTTTCACGGTGGGAACCACACATGCGGAGATCATCCGTTCACCTCCTCTTCGTCTCACAAAGACACAGCAGTTGGAACCAAAAATCTCAAAGGACAGATTTCCACCGGTCTAAAGTCCATTGCTCGCGTTTCTTGGCCCAAGCAAGTCTCTTCTTCTAAATCGGTGTCCTTTAGTAGTGGTTTCTTTATATAAATTCAACCATGAAAACCTGATTCACGCAGTCTCCTCTGAACAGTTGATGTTGAGATGTGTCTATTACTTGAACTCTGTGAAGCGTTTATTTGGGCTGCAGTACTTGAGGCTGGTAACTCTAATGAACTTATCCTCTGCAGCAGAGGTAACTCTGGGTCTTCCTTTCCTGTGGTGGTCCTCATGAGAGCCAGTTTCATCATAGCACTTGGTTTTTGTGACTGCACTTGAAGAAACTTTCAAAGTTCTTCACATTTTCCTGATTTATTCTTGTCTTAAAGTAATGGTGGACTGTCGTTTCTCTTTTCTTATTTGAGCTGTTCTTGCCATAATAATATTATGGACTTGGTTTTTTACCAAATACCAAATCTTCTGTATACCACCGCTATCTTGTCACAACACAACTGATTGGCCTAATGCGTATTAAGTAGTAAAGAAATTCCACAAATTAACTTTTAACAAGGCACACCTGTTAATTTAAATGCATTCCAGATGACTACTTCATGAAGCTGGTTGAGAGAATGCCAACAGTGTGCAAAGCTGTCATCAAGGCAAAGAGTGGCTACTTTAAAGAATCTCAAATATAAAATATATTTAGATTTGTTTTTGGTTATTTGATTTGTTTTTTGTTATTACAAGATTCCATATGTGTTATTTTATAGTTTTGATGTCTTCAATATGAATCTACAATGTAGAAAATAGTACAAATAAAGGAAAACCTTTGAGTATGTGTCCAAACTTTTGACTGGTACTGTATAAATATTAGATAGGGCAATGTTAAAAATACAGTCAAATAGAATACAGTATATACATGAGATGAGTAAAGCAGTTTGTACACATTATTAAAGTGACTAGTATTCCATTACTAAAGTGGCCAGTGATTGCAAGTCTATGTACAAATATAGGGCAGCAGCCTCTATGGATGTCGGCTCGTGATGGTTATTTAACAGTCTGATGGTCTTGAGATAGAAGCTGTTTTTCAGTCTCTCAACCCTAGCTTTGATTCACCTGTACTGACCTCACCTTTTGGATGATAGTGGGGTGAACAGGCCGTGGCTTGGGTGGTTGATGTCTTTGATGATCTTTTTGGCCTTCCTGTGGCATCGGGTGCTGTAGGTGTCCAGGAGGGCAGGTAGTTTACCCCCGCTGATGCGTTGGGCACACCACACCATCCTCTGGAGAGCCCTGCCGTTGCCGGTGATACCAGGCGGTGATACAGCCCGACAGGATCCTCTCAATTGTGCATCTGAGTTTGTTTGAGTTTGAGTTTATTTTTACAGGGACAGTGCACATTAATCAACGTTTCAGTAAAAGTGCCGGTTTTAGCCAGCCGGCTAATTTTCAACCGCAGTCCCTGTACAGGTTATTAAAAACAATTACAATATAGACAATAGCAACATAGAACAAGACATAGCATACAGACATAGCAACATAGGACAAGCAAGACGTAGCATACAGACAGAGCAACATAGAACAAAAAGCAGCAAGACAAAATTCATAAAAGCAACAAAGTGTTTCCACACCTCACAAGTTACAGACAACAGACATGGAAAGCGGCAACACACAGCTAGGGACCATGTTCACAAATCTGATTGACCTTTAGCCATGTCTTCAAGCATTTTGTGAAAGTGTGATATGTGGTGCAGTTATGTGTGTCTGATGGCAGTGTATTCCAGACATGGGAAGCTCTCACAGAAAAAGCGGATTTACTAAAGGTGCTTTTCCTTAGGGGAACTACACAGTCACCTCTCATGGCAGACCTTGTGGATCTGCTGCCATATGTTTGGGTTTTCTGTTTAACATCTGGAAAAGTTTGTGAGGGTTTTAGGGGCCAAGGTAAATTTCTTCAGCCTCCTGAGGTTCAAGAGGGGCCGTTACGCCTTCTTCACCACACTGTTTGTGTGGGTGGACCATTTCAGATGGTCAGTGATGTGTACGCCGAGGAACTTGAAGCTTTCCACCTACTCCACTGCTTTCCCGTCGATGTGGATAGGGGAGTACTCCCACTGCCTTTTCCTGAAGTCCACGATCAGCTCCTTTGTTTTGTTGATGTTGCGGGAGAAGTTATTTTCCTGGCACCACTCTCCCAGGGCCCTCACCTCCTCCTTGTAGGCTGTCTCCTCATTGTTGGTAAGCAGTCCTACTACTGTTGTTTCGTCTGCAAACTTGATGATTGAGTTGGACGCGTGCATGGCCATGCAGTCATGGGTGAACAGGGACTACAGGAGGGGGCTAAGCATGACCTCTGTGGGGCCCCAGTGTTGAGGATCAGCGAAGTGGAGGTGTTGTTTCCTACAACCTGGGGGCAGCCCGTTAGGAAGTCCAGGACCCAGCTGCACAGGGTGGAGTTCAGACCCAGGGCCCCTAGCTAAATGATGAGCTTGGAGGGTACTATGGTGTTGAAGGCTGAGCTATAGTCAATGAACAGCATTCTTACATAGGTATTCCTCTTGTCCAAATGGGATAGGGCAGTGTGCAGTGCGATGGCGATTGCATCATCTGTGCATCTATTGGGGTGGTAAGCAAATTGAACTGGGTCTAGGGTGTCAGGTAAGTTAGAGGTGATATGATCCTTATCTGGCCTCTCAAAGCACTTCATGATGACAGAAGTGAGTGCTATGGGGCGATAGTCATTTAGTTCAGTTACCTTTGCTTACTTGGGTACAGGAACAATGGTGGACATCTTGAAGCATGTGGGGACAGCAGACTGGGATAGGGAGAGATTGAATATGTCCGTAAACACTCTAGCCAGCTGGTCTGTGTATGCTCTGTGGATGCGGCTAGGGATGCGAACTGGGCTGGCAGCTCTGCGAGGGTTAACATGCTTAAATGTCTTACTCATGTCAGCCACGAATAAGGAGAGCCCACAGTCCTTGGTAGCGGACCCACGGTTTCTAGTTTGGGTAGGTGTTAATAGTCACAGTGGATATAACATCTCCTATACATTTTCTGATGAACTCAATAACCTTATCCGTGTATTTGTCAATGTTATTCTCAGAGGCTACCTGGAACATATCTCCATCCGTGTGATCAAAACAATCCTGAAGCATGGATTTCGATTGGTCAGACCAGCGTTGAGTAGACCTTATCACGGGTACTTCCTGTTTGAATTTCGGCCTATAGGAAGGGAGGAGCAAAATGGAGTCGTGATCAGATTTTCCGAAGGGAAGGCGGGGGAGGGCCTTATAGGCATTTCGAAAAGTTGAGTAGCAGTGGTTCAATGTTTTTCCAGACCGAGTACTACAGTCAACTTGTTGGTAGTATTTTGTTTGTTTTCCTCAAATTTTTCTTTGTTAAAATCCCCAGCTACAATAAATGTGGCCTCAGGATATGTGGTTTCCAGTTTGCATATTGTCCAGTGTAGTTCTTTGCAGGCCGTCGAGGTATCTGCTTGAGGGGGAATATACACGGCTGTGACTATAACCTAAGAGAATTCTCCTGGGAGGTAATACGTCGGCATTTGATTGTGAGGTATTCTAGGTCAGGTGAACAAAAGGACTTGAGTTCCTGTAGGTTATCACAATCACACCATGAGTAGTTAATCATGAAACATACACCCCTGCCTTTCTTCTTCCGAGAGAGTTATTTTTCCTATCTGCACAATGTACTACGAGAGTATGTTACAATCCCTGATGTTTCGCTGGAAGGAAATCCTCGCCCTGAGCTCGTTTTCTTTATTGTCCAGAGACAGAACATTAGTGAGTAATATACTTGGAAGCAGACTAGAAGTCCACTCCGAATACCTCTTCTCCACCGACAGTGTTTTGGAGCAGCTTCTGGAATAAGTGCAATTGCCTTGGGGGGTACGAACAAAGAATCCAATTCGGGAAAGTCATATTCCTGTTCGTAATGCTGGTTAGTTACCACTGCTCTGATATCCAAATTTCTTTCCGACTGTACGTAATAACACAAATAATTTTCTGGGCTAATAATGTAAGAAATAACACACACACAAAAGAAATACTGCAAAGTTGCATAGGACTTAGAAGCAGAGCTGCCATATCTGTCAGCGCCATCTTCCTTGTACAAACAGCCAATACAATGTGCACCATTGAATAACAAAACGAGACCACAAGAACAAAGATACACCATTAAAACAACATGAGGCAATTGTATTGATCCATGCATAGTTATTCTATTCTATTATTTTATTAATTGTGACATGAATAGAAGTAAGATGTGTTCCAGATCAGACTGGAGGCATACTGTAACATGCAGGGATCCATTGGGAAAATATATAGCTGGCAGTGGCACTAGTGGTTAAATCAAATTTTCATGCCAACAAATTAATCTAACCTTTATTTGTGCTCTGTCTGGATCTACACATACATCAAATACAATACATGTGCATGTCTGAATGTATTACAATGTATACATTTAGAAAAACTTGATTGGATAAAGAGTATAAAAAAAGTTATATATATATATAAAATTGAGATGAAATGGAGTCCATGTGCACCAGTTAGAACTCAAGGCTTCACATGATGGGGCAGTTCTCCATTCTAGATCCACTCTGAAAAATGATATATTTTTTAACATACACTGTTTGTTGTGCAAAATATCTTAATATGTTGAATAGCTCAATGATTATACAACCAGAGTTCTGTGTCATTAAACAGGTTTGTGTGCTTTCCAGCAGATGAAGTGTAGATTTCAAATGGGCCTACTTATAGGGACTAAAAATGCTGTGTGTCTGTGGGACTTATAGGACCTACCCTACGAGACGTGCTGCTGCTCACAACATAGGAGTGTGGGAGGAGACCCTCAGCGATGCCCCCACTTCGGATGGAGCGGGAGGCGGAGGACACAGAGAAGCCGCCGCTGGACTTGCTGTCAGCGGGCAGGCCACAGGAGCCACACCGGCTCCGCAGGTTATACTCACCATCTCCTCCGCATGTGCTATGGGCCATCTGCAGGGGGCGTCAGAGATATATCTAATAGCCACACATTCCTTTTGCTACATTCCTTATGGACGTGCCAAAGTCCGAAGTCACACCCTTTTCATACTCAATTGGCATTTGATTGCACTCACCATGTCATCATCATCCTCGTCAAATAGGGTGCGGGTCACCTTCCTCATAGCCATTTCCTGAATAGAGAGAGAGATCCGTTGCGTGTCACAAACTATAATATGAACATGTTTGTGGGGGGCATGGTTTTGTGGGCGGCAGGTAGCCTAGTGGTTAGAGCGTTGGACTAGTAACCGAAAGGTTGCAAGATTGAATCCCCGAGCTGACAAGGTAAAATTCTGCCTTTCTGCCCCTGAACAAGGCAGTTAACCCACTGTTCATAGGCTGCCATTAAAAATAAGAATTTGTTCTAAAAACTGACTTGCCTAGTTAAATAAATGTCAAATAAATAAATAAACAGTGAGTGCCCACCTCTCCGTTGGCACTGATCAGAGTGGTCTGGAAGTGGTCTCCACTGCCCCATGAGGTCTGGGTCTTCCACACCAGGTCAGAAGGGGGGTTGTGGCTGCCGCCAGCTGCAGATGCCCAGATCTGATTCCCCAAAAGAACATTCAGAAGTATTTTCATTTTTTTTCACAGATAAAATTACTACGTTCAGCACAATGGTAGTTGGAGCTTTTCAGATACCCTTACCGTGACCCTCTGTCCAGCCTTCAGGGTGAATTTAGGGGGGAACTTGAAGGCGACGGGGGTGCCGGAGCCCATCTGTCGCTTCAGCTGCCAGTTTCCCAGGTTCTGGTCCTGTGGCAGTGATGTAGAGGATGGATTTACTGTAAATCCCTAATTAAAGTGCTAAAGCAGTGGCAGTAGATTTGTAAATGTCACTCTTCAGCCTCATCCTATCAAGCTAATACGAAAACAAACTGACTTTAATGTGTAAAATGCCAAACAAGCCCCTCTCACCTCATCTGCTTTGTTGCTGAGCAACACATACTTCCCATCCAGGTCCACTTCATCCACAGTGACACGTCCACTGGCAGAAGCCTGCTGGGTGATGCGTGTTCGCGCCACTGTGCCTCCTGTCAGGCCTGAGGCCTCACTGTCGGTGTTGTTGAGACGCCGCTTCTTGGTAGAGGAACTGCAGTGGACGGTACGGGTGCCTGATCCACTTCCTGTCACTCGTGTGGAGGGAGGGCTGGGGGACAGACGCAGCCTGGATGGAGTAGAATTGATCCATGGGTTTTAACAACCGAGAAGGGAGAAGAGCAAGAGTAATTTGTGAATGTCTGAATTTGACATGTATTTGTGCTTCTGACCTGTGTATACAGTACTTTTTAATACTGTATGTGCCACATGTGGCTGTTTGTAGCCCTGTGAGTAAGTACATGTGTTTTGTCAGTATGTAAAAATGTACAATATGCATTAGTATTGTAGAAAAGGCCTTCAGATGTAGTATTTCTAGTTCGTCCCTTTAGTTAGAATACCCGACAGATCATCAGTCAATCACCACCAAATTTCTATCCAATCAGAGACATTCTCTTTAGCCTGTGTGTTGTAAGTCCCGCCTCCAAGTTGTAATTGCTTATGTATCGTCATTGCTAGCAACTAGCTAGTTAGCCAGGCTAACTATTTTCTATGCATCATGCACACAGTGCATTGCAGTTATGTTTATGCTTGAGATATAAGAATATTTATGTCCTTTTATTATCGTGGTCAGAGTTTGTTTACATTGTACAGCCTGCTGGTAACTGCGGCGGCTTATTAGCGATAGCAGTTTTAAGTTGTGTTAGTGAGCGCTCTCGCTCAGTCCACCATTTTCATGGTCAGTACACAGTTATTGCACCTTGTAGTGGTCACGTGTCCTTGCGGGCCACTTTATAGTTTACCGTCTATGTTAGCATACTAGAACTGTATTGTGTAGCAGTGTATAGACTGCAGGTGTATTCTGCTAGTGTGATTCATGTTCTCCTACACTGCATTATATTGTAGATGTAATGGAAGCCTATTACATACAGCATATTAAGTCAGTATGTATTCACATCTGTGTGAAGCCTTATTTCATTACAATAACATAGCAAATTGTTGTAAGCTTATCTGGTTAAGCCTTTATACTGTATGCATCTTATAGTAATAATCACATATTAGTGTCCTATAATATGTTCCTTTTTCTATTTCTTGTAAAACCACATAGTACAGTTGTTCATTAAAGAACCCTAAAAAGTACCAGTGTATGGTTCATGGTGGTGAGGTGATTAGCCAATTAAGACGGCATCCATACTGCTCTAGCCTTGTAGTGATTCAATATCGAAACCAGCAAGCTAGCGTAGCTATCAGCACAGATTTAACCCTGCCATATTTTACAAGTATTGTATGTGTGACTATAAAATGCATATGTCTATGTCTTCAGTATACCTCTGCTCCTCTCCCTCCAGTAGCTTTCTGTAGGCAGAGATCTCCATGTCCAGGGCCAGTTTGACATCCAGCAGCTCCTGATACTCATCCAGCTGCTGCTGCATCCTCTGTCTCATCTCAGCCATCTCTCTCTCCTTATCCCCCAGCAGACGGCGCGTGGTGTCCCTCTCACGAGACAACGCCTCCTCCAGGTCCCTCACCTTCGCCTCACGGGCTGCCAACTGGAATGGGCGGAAAGGTTCTTGTGAAATGGGTACAACTTACTTATTGACAGGGTATACACATTTTGAACCGCTAAGCTAGCTAGCTAACTTAGTCTAGTTGTTTTCTCAAGGTCAGGGTCGGATGTTCCTTGCAACCGGGAACTAATCTATTTTTCAAAATTAAAATTGATAGATTTCCCAAAGAAGCATCGCAGTGAATAGCCTAAATTGGAAAAGTTTCCCCTACCGACCTTGAATAAAATTAAATTTTAACTTACTTTAATGGTTGTCTGTGTGGTTGGCCCTTTTGCAGGTAGGAATGTGAGAAAATATGTCTACAGGAAAGTATAATTACATCAACTTTTCAAAGCGCTGGAAGAGCGTTCAGATTTCTATCACCTGAAACCATGTAAACACGTTGCACGAGCTCGAGAAGTAGGCATGCGTCTCATGCATGTATTTTCATCTTGTACGAATGCATCAGGTGATAGAAATCATCTGAAAGCACTACCAGCACTTTGAAAAGTTGATGCAATTATCCAAAGGACCAACCACAGACAACTGGTAAAGTACGTTTAAATATAATTTTGTTTAACATTCTTGATTGCAGAGCTTGTGAGAAGAAATTTTCCAAATAAATGTAAGGCAGCCTAGCCCTAACATTCTGCTAATTATTTGTATTAGACACTATTCATTTAACTATTCAGTTCTCTCTTGTTTTGGAGTAAGATGGATGTCTGAACCCACTAACCATTTACACAGGCGTTCTTTGTATGATATGAAATAAAGTGTTGATTCTTTGAATTAAGTATAGTGTATTTTATGGTCATTTAACATTCCCTGTTTGTCTGTTTCATTTGATTGTCACTCACTCTCAATTTGTCTGATGATATTGCATAGATTTGCAGCTGATGTCCTTGATCATCAGTGTGGGTGTAACAATCCCTGTATGGCTGACCTGGGATTTAACCCCTGTCTACAACAGCACTTCATACCCAAAAACCAGCATCCATTATCCTAGTTGGGCTAGGATAACAGTACTTTAGGTCTAAGGGTGGGTGACCTCACCACACGATGGTTACTAGGATTTTGTCTCACTTTGTCTTTCCTTGATTCCTCACATCCCATTTCCTCACCTGTATTGTATTGCAACTGTCTTGGATGAGAAGGTACAAGGTCCCTACCCTTCTGACCTTCTCCAATGGGTTTTGAGAAGGAGGAGAGGAATCGAGGAAGGATGAATTGAGAAATAGCTTAGCACCTGTCAACTAGCTAACGTGCAACACACTCACACATCCTTCTCAGCAGAGCAGACTGTGTGAACTGTCCATCTAGCACCCCCATTGGAATGTGACACAAAACAAGGGACGGTGTGCTTTAGGAGCATGTGGACTCCTCCGAGCGGTCGGGTAGGCTGTTTGGAGTGTTTATCCAACTGGATTAAAAATTTCTTTTTTTAATTATGTCCCCCCCACTTCCGAAGTTGCACCCCGGTTTAATTCTGCTACATTGACTCAGATCACACAGTCAGTGGCTGAGTTATACTGTCGGTGGCATAGGAGGAGGTGAAAGGGGTGTGACTGGAGCAGAGGTGAGTTCTAGTAGCCAATGTAATGTGATGTCTTCCCCCCTGAGACTTAAAGTAGTGTCTCCTGTCCATCATACATTTATCTATATCTTAATACCATAAGCGGATCAGCTGCGGGAGGATTTTGCGTCGATTTGCTACACTCACTGTCCTCCAGTGGTTGGCATGCTAACTTCAAGTGTCATTTGATTATGTTCGTTCTCAATTCGTGGAAACATGGGTCTCATAAAATGTCTGTGTCCAGTTGCAGCGGGTTCGTTTTAATTTAGAAAATGCTCTGTTATTAAAATAAATCAATTTTTATTCTCCATCAAGTAGTCCACCAATGTGTATGCCGCCATATTGTCTATTTCAAAAATGTTTTCATTGATTGAGACAGGTGAGTGTCATCATGACATCTGGCACTTTGTGGTGGATCCACCTGTCTTGATCAATGAGAGAACATTTGAGAAAGACGAGATGGCAGCTTAGTTGGATTACTTCATGGCTCAAAACATTTATTTATTTTAATAATTCAAACGGACCCCCTGGAACTGGATATTTCATGAGACTCCTGTTTCCACAAATCGAGAACAAGACAGTATCGCAAATACCAGGTTAGTTTAAAAATCTTTGGCAAAGTTTTGCATTGGCAAACCTGTAACTCCCAGTATAATGGGTAACCATCTTTTGGGGTTAAATCACATTATCTGGTGTTAAAATCTGTAGTTAAACCTACCCTTGTAATGAAGGTAGAACTTAGGGATTTTTTTAACATTTTTTTTTTTTTTTTCAACTTTATTTAACCAGGAAGGCCAGTTGAGAACAAGTTCTCATTTACAACTGCGACCTGGCCAAGATAAAGCAAAGCAGTGCGACAAAAACAACAACACAGAGTTACACATGGGATAAACAAATGTACAGTCAATAACACAATAGAAAAATCTGTATACAGTGTGTGCAAATGATGTAAGGCAATAAATAGGCCATTGTGGCGAAGTAATTACAATTTAGCATTTAACACTGGAGTGATAGATGTGCAGATGAGCTGTGCAAGAAGAAATACTGTTGTGCAAAAGAGCAGAAAAACAAAAACAAATATGGGATGAGGTAGGTAGTTGGTTGGGTGGGCTATTTACAGGTGGGCTGTGTACAACTGCAGCGATTGGTAAGTTGCTCTGGCAGCTGATGCTTAAAGTTAGTGAGGGAGATATAAATCTCCAACTTCAGTGATTTTTGCAATTCGTTCCAGTCATTGGCAGCAGAGAACTAGAAGGAAAGGCAGCCAAAGTAGGTGTTGGCTTTGGGGATGATCAGTGAAATATACCTGCTGGAGCGTGTGCTACGGGTGGGTGTTGCTATGGTGACCAGTCAGCTGAGCTTTACCTAGCAAAGACTTATAGATGACCTGGAGCCAGTGGGGGTTTGGCGACGAATATGTAGTGAGGACCAGCCAACGAGAGCATACAAGTCGCAGTGGTGGGTAGTATATGGGGCTTTGGTGACAAAACGGATGGCACTGTGATAGACTGCATCCAATTTGCTGTGTAGAGTGTTGGAGGCTATTTTGTAAATGACATCGCCGGAGTCAAGGATCGGTAGGGTGAAGAGTGAAGGAGGCTTTGAAGTGAGCCGGTTCTAGATTTAATGTGAGTCTGGAAGGAGAGTTACCAGTCTAGCCACACACCTAGGTATTTATAATAAAATGCAAATTAATTACTTAAAAATCATACAATGTGATTTTCTGGATTTCTGTTTTAGATTCCGTCTCTCACAGTTGAAGTGTACCTATGATAAAAATTACAGACCTCTACATGCTTTGTAAGTAGGAAAACCTGCAAAATCGGCAGTGTATCAAATACTTGTTCTCCCCACTGTATGTTTTGTTCGATAAAGTTCATATTTATATCCAAAAATCTCAGTTTACATTGGCGCGTTATGTTCAGTAGTTCCAAAACATCCGGTGATTTTGCAGAGAGCCACATCAATTTACAGAAATACTCATAATAAACATTGCTAAAATAAACAACTGTTATGAATGGAATTTTAGATCCACTTCGCCTTAATGCAACCGCTGTGTCAGATTAAAAAAATTAAAAGCACACCATGCAATAATCTGAGTACAGCGCTCAGACACAAAACCAAGCCATACAGATATCCGCCATGTTGTGGAGTCAACAGAAGCCAGAAATAGCATTATAAATATTCACTTACCTTTGATGATCTTCATCAGAATGCACTCCCAGGAATCCCAGTTCCACAATAAATGTTTGATTTGTTCGATAAAGTCCATAATTTATGTCCAAATACCTCCTTTTTGTTCGCGCGTTTAGTTCACAATCCAAACTCACGACGCGCGGGCAGGTCCAGGCGAAAGTTCAGACGAAAAGTCATATTACAGTTCGTAGAAACATGTCAAACGAAGTATAGAATCAACCTTTAGGATGTTTTTATCAGAAATCTTCAATAATGTTCCAACCGGAGAATTCCGTTGTCTGTAGAAATGCAATGGAGCGCAAGCTAACTCTCACGTGAATATGCGTGGTCAGCTCATGCAACTCTGGCAGACCGCTGACTCATTCAGCTCCCATTCCCCCCTCCTTTACAGTAGAAGCATCAAACAAGGTTCTAAAGACTGTTGACATCTAGTGGAAGCCTTAGGAAGTGCAATATGACCCCATAGACACTGTATATTCGATAGGCAATGACTTGAAAACCTACAAACCTCAGATTTCCCACTTCCTGGTTGGATTTTTTCTCAGGTTTTTGCCTGCCATATGAGTTCTGTTATACTCACAGACATCATTCAAATAGTTTTAGAAACTTCATAGTGTTTTCTATCCAAATCTACTAATTATATGCATATTCTAGCTTTTATGGCTGAGTAGCAGGCAGTTTAATTTGGGCACGCTTTTCATCCAAAATTTACCCTAGTGAAGTTGATTTAACTTCAAAATACATCACCAAATATGTTGCTTGAAATAAAACTAATGTTATGTACCATCCTGGCTTGATGATATGCAGTTCAACATTAGCCCCACAAGGTGTCAGTGCTAGCATCTGTAAAGTTCAGCTTTACTGTAAACACACCACTAACTAGGTCTTGTAACGTGAGGCTGATAATACATGACTAGCACAAGCTAGCGGTTCATTAAAACTACAGTTTGTTACTTTAAAAAGTAAGTGGGCAATACACCTGGGTAAAATATAGTTGTGTTTTGGAGGATGCAGATGAAGAACTGAGTGACAGATTGGTTAGGGGGAGAGGGGTTGATAGTTGGGTAATTACTGCTGCTAGCTAACTTATGATGTAAATATTGTGCCAGTCAAACATTGAATTTATATGCTAGCTACATAGTTACTTTGTTGGCTGTCGTGAGAGAAATGCATTTATCTAGCTAGCTGGCTAACAATGTAAACTGATATTTTTCTACCTTCACATCACGCTAGCTCCAAAGATATTATTTGCTGTGCTAGCCAAATGAAACACTAGAGCAAACAGAAAATATACAGGAAATAAATGTTGTCTGATGATTTTGTTTAGTGGATCTGGTATTAACAAGTCAATGTGTGTATATTAGTAATTTGTTCCGTTTTCTGGTTGGATCTAGCTAGCAATTATGGCGCGCTGCAGCACCAGCTGTTTACTGGGGAATAATCTCGTGGAGAGATGAAACTGTGAGAATCTGTCAAACCTCACGTACAATTATATGATTACGAGCAGCAGTAGTTCCTGGTTTGGAGTTTTCTTCATTGATTATTTGGACGAATCAGGATTGTGCGAAGGCGGAGTTTAACTAGTGCAGTGATTTTTAAGTCTGTGTGTGGATGATAAATGGTTTCCACTAACAAAAATTAGCTTTTTGGCCATGATAAACACGGGTGAAATTAGCGAAAAAGAGGGGTTTGGAGGAGAGTTTCCGTTTGCGATGGAGGAGACTTAGCTCCCTTCCTTTCCACAAAGGTAATCACAATTGTTAAATGGCATGAAATGACACATTTTCGTGAGATAATTTCACTTCTGGGTAACCGAGATTAACTGTGGAATCTTTTGGTTGCACATGTGTATATAACGTGTTATTGTTTTGACAAACCTGCACAAATACTGTACCTGTTTTTGCAGCTGGCTGAGTTGGGCAGACATAGACTCGATGCGTACTCTGGTCTGCTGCAGCTCCTCATGGGCTGCCCCCACCAGGTGGCTGCTCCTGTCAGCAGACTGACGGGCATTCTCCAACTGGCAGAGAACAACAAAAGGGCATCAGTCCTTGGGAGCATGGGGACCAGAATCAGTGGTCGTCTAAACTGATGCTATTCATCCCTTAACTATGCTGATGAAATGTACTTCAATCAATCACTTAAATCTCTCAAATGGTAGCATGCATGTTGGCCTACAGCTTTCTGAATATACTACTAGCAGGCACATTGCACATCATGAAGCTCTCTTTCTCAACCTCAAAATCCGATGGATGGGCTACCTTAGATGTATAGGTTTTCTCTATGTCATCCTTGTACATCTTGATCTGTAGCTCGTGCTGGGAGCGCATCTCCATCAGGGCCTCGGCCAGCCTGCTCTCAAGGTCCTCCTGTTTTCCGTTACCCAGCTCCACCATGCAAGACTCGTGGCGTCGCTTCGTTTCTCTCAGCTCCTGTAGGAGATTTACCAACAAAACTAAATCTTAAGGACCGGTTTCCCCGACTCAGATTAAGCCTGTTCCTGGATTCAAAATCATTCTCAATGGCAAGCGTTTGTACATTCACTCTGCCAAAACAGTACAAAGTAAAGGCGTTCCGCATACATAGGTTTGGTTTGCTTCTAGTAGAACTCGGCTAGGCGAAACGAACACCTGTGCTCACACATTCCCTAAAGTCCTTCGCTTGAATAACGAGAAATAAAGCGACAACATTACTGTTGTTTGTCCCTCTTGAGCCACTGTAGCAACAACATAGCCAGAAACACTTCCACAAACTATTCAGAAAAGAAATCAGACATTTATTTTGAGGGCTAACATGCTGACCATACAGCCCGCGTTGCATTTCAGGTTAAATAACAACCCAATGTTTATATTCCAGGACAAATTAGCTAGCAACAGCAAGCTAGCTAGCTAAATGTCAATGAATATTTCGTTTGTTTCGGCCTGTCCCCAAACTAATATAGTTGGTTCAGAGTTTGTTTTGATATTTGAACCTACGTGTCCTGATCACGTCTGGTGTGGATGGACAAAAGCAACATGCGTGCGATGGCACATGAGGACGCACGCGCCCAGTCTAGTCTTTTTATTTATTTTATTTGACCTTTATTTAGCTAGGCAAGTCAGTTAAGAACAAATTCTTATTTACAATGATGGCCTGGCAAAAGGGGCTGGGATTAAAAATGTAAATATATGACAAAACACACGTCACAACAAGAGAGACACCACAACACTACATGAAGAGAGACCTAAGACAACAACACAGTATGGCAGCAACACATGAAAACACAGCTTGGTAGCAACACATGACAAAAACCCGGTAGCAACACAACATGGCAGCAGCACAAAACATGGTACAAACATTGGGCACAGACAACAGCACAAAGGGCAAGAAGGTAGAGACGACAATACATCACGCGAACAGCCACAAGTGTCAGTAAGAGTGTCCATGATTGAGTCTTCGAATGAAGAGATGGAGATAAAACTGTCAAGTTTGAGTGGTTTTTGCAGCTCGTTCCAGTCGCTAGCTGCAGCAAACTGATAAGAGGAGCGACCCAGGGATGTGTGTGCTTTGGGGACCTTTAACAGAACGTGACTGGCAGAACGGGTGTTGTATGTGGAGGATGAGGGCTGCAGTAGGTATCTCAGATAGAGGGTTTTGTACATCAGCATCAACCAGTGGTTCTTGCAACGGGTATACGGAGATGACTAGTTTACAGAGAAGTATAGAGTGCAGTGATGTGTCCTATAAGGAGCATTGATGGCAGAATAGAAAAATAACATATAGCTAAAATGTTTGGTAAAGTATTTCTCAAGTGAAAAACGAAAACTAGTCATCTCTCGTTGAGTGAAGTGAAGAGGGAAGAGGCGACTCGAACCCACAAATGCTCCAGATACTCAACTAGTCTAAAGAAGGCCAGTTTTATTGCTTCTTTAATCAGAACAACAGTTTTCAGCTGTGCTAACATAATTGCAAAAGGGTTTTCTAATGATCAATTAGCCTTTTAAAATGATAAACTTGGATTAGCTAACACAACGTGCCATTGGAACACAGGAGTGATGGTTGCTGATACTGGGCCTCTGTACGCCTATGTAGATATTCCATTAAAAATCTGCCGTTTCCATCTACAATAGTCATTTACAACATCAACAATGTCTACACTGTATTTTTGATCAATTTGATGTTATTTTAATGGACAAAAAAAATGATTTTCTTTCAAAAACAAGGACATTTCCAAGTGACCCCAAACTTTTTAACGGTAGTGTATGTGCGACTTGTTTCGAATGGGAAGCATATGGTAAGCTTTTAATTTAGCCAATTACATTTAGCTGGCGAATTAGCTGTAGTTGCCTCATTAAATGCTTTCAATATGTATTTCTACAATTTATAGTTGGTTTGAAGTTTTTAAGACATTGAAATTTGGAGCTATTAACCTTTTCAAATATTATCCCATGTACACCGCGTAATTTATTGATGGCCCTTAATAACTAGCCCCATAAGGATATTGAATGTCAAACCAAATTAACCTTGGGCATTATGATGGGGTCATGTGCAACTGCGCTCCTAATTGATGATGACTTTGGTGCTGCCAGCTGTGGGCAGGATTGACATAAACCTAACCCAAGGAAAACTGTTATGGAACCCTTCATTACGTGACATACCATTTTTTTCCTATCGTCTCGCAAATCTGAGTTTTGTACGAGACTGACTTTATGACAAAAATGATTCTATTTACACTTTGTAATCAATTTTAACACTATAACAAATGTTTGTCTCATATCGATGCAACATCGGCTGTTTTCAAAACAAAAGAAGTAGCTTTTTAGGGGCAGTAGCTGTTTAATCTAAATCTTAATCGAGAAACATTACTGACCCATAATGATTACTACTAGTTTCACTGTAAACTAGTCATGGAGGTCTTAAAAAGTCTTAAAATTATGATCATCATCATCATGGTAACAGTAGTGACAATGTCAGACAGTCTGACCTCTTTGTAGAGGTTCTTCTGGAACTCCAGCTCTTCTTTTACTGTCTGGATGCGGTTCTCTCCATCCACTCTCCTTAGCATCTCATCCTGCAGCTGCTTCTTAGCATCGCTCAGACTGGTCTCCAGCTGATCCGAGTCAGAAAGAGAAATAAGATGTTAGGGTATGGCATTCACACACATGTAGGCAAGCACACACAAGCATGCACACAATGAGAAGAGATAACAGTGTCAAGATGGAGAGATTGAGTCAGAATGAACTGGAGTGAAAAAAGTCAGTGACTCACAAAAGCAATATTGGGACAATAGTGTTGGACAATAGCTGTGTGAATGGGATTGATAGTGTCTTGGAGAACCAGACAAATTGTGAGTGAGTTCACCTTGGCTAGCTGGGCCTTTAGGTTCCTGACCTCTGCCTCAAGGTTGCGTTTCTCTCCCAGGGCAGTGGTCAGGGATGCATCCTTAGAGTTCAACAAAGCCTCCAGGTCCTTCAGCCGGAGGAGCGCACCCGCCAGGTCGGACTCCTTCTTTGTGTTCCTGAGGAGACATGCATTCACTGGAATCACTGGTTTGTATGAACATAATTATGATGAGCAGTCTCTTGGAGTGTTGAGTAGATTTTTATATAAATACAATTAAAAATATATAATTTTATCCGTACACTAACCTCGTCCCCAATCTCAATTGCTACAGAAAGAGAGAATGTCAGTGACAAGAGAATACCTACACTGACTTGATTACCGACACTGATTATCCCTTCAACAAATAAATCCTTGGGCTATTTTAGGGAGATGAAAGCCTGGAGGAGAAAGGTGGGAAAGCCTGGGAATGGGTCGGGGTGTTTCCAGCCCTGTGCTATGAGTCATAGTTATATCTGTATCCATCCACTGTGACGCATATGGTAGCCACAAGCCACAACCGTCTTTGTTTGGCTGAGAGGCTGCCATGGCAACCCGGCCTGCCTTTGCCAAACACAAGGCTGCCACCATCTCAATATTTATGAAAATATAATGGAAGCGGGGAGTGGAACACTCCAAACACTGCCACGTATTGTACATTTAGGTTGTGTCCCAAATGGCACTCTATTCCCATCACAATGCACTACTGTTGACCAGAGCCCTATGGGCCATGGTCAACAGTTGTGTACTTTGTAAGAAATAGGGTGCCATTTGGGACACAGATATGATGACTGGAAAGCACAAACGGGAAAGTGTTAGTCACTGGGCTTGGATGCTGTATAGTAGGATGGGATGGGAGCTGTTTGGCTGGATGATGGTTGCAGTCAAACTGCATTGAGCAATGAGGAAAATGAAGGTATTTGCAAAATAAAACCGGAATCATTCGACACATGCAGAAGGCGTAGGAAGTGGGTGTGTGTAGGCAAACTATAGTCACCGGACAGTTTCATTAGGTGCACCACCCGGTCACGAAAATGGATTGCTCCTACAGTCACGGTCATAGCTTGTTATGTAAAGCAGGCAGACAGGCATCAAGGGCATTCAGTTACTGTTCGATTGAACATTAGAATGGGAAAAACTATTGACCTAAGCGACTTTGAGTGTGGTACAATCATCAGTGCCAGGCACGCTGGATCCAGTATCTCAGAAACGGCCACCCTATGCACAAAACAGTACTGTAGTAATGAGGTTTGTGAAGTAGCCTTCAGGCCCAAAATATTATCACCGCCTATTGGCTTTGCTTTCAATTCCCCTGCAAATGCATTGTTGTTCTTCTCAGACAATTTTTTGGAGGTAGGCTATATGATCACACAAGTAATAGATCAGTTGTTGTATTACTTATGAGGCACAGCTGAGTGAGCATAAATTTGAATAATTAGCTTTTTAAAATTTTAGTGGGCTGATGGAGCTGATAGTCAGTCTGAGCTCAGCAGAGGAGGGCAGCAGAGGGTCCACCTCTCAATGTCCCTCCACTCTCCCTTTCCTCCGCTGACAATAACCAAAATGGACACCATCATCCATCCGATGGTGAAACTTGAGTCGCACCGCATTTTTTTCTGCCTTATGCAATTAATGTTGTTACTCCAATGACCAGAGAAAGTGAAAGATTCCTCGGTATTAAACATTTCCCAAGCCGCTAATAACAACAACAAAGCAAAACTATTGATACACTTTCCAAAACATTCATTATAGCAGCAAATCAAATCAAATTGTATTTGTCACATGCACCGAATACAGCACCTTACAGTGAAATGCTTACTTACAAGCCCTTAACCAACAATGCAGTTTTAAGAAAATAAGAGATATAAGAATAACATATAATAAACAAGTAAATAACAATAGCGGCGCAATAAACAGGGGGTACCGGTGCAAAGTCAATGTGTGGGGGCACTGGTGTTAAGGTAATATAACATGTAGGTAGAGTTATTAAAGTGACTATATATAGATAATAACAGAGAGTAGCAGCTGAGTAGAAGGGGGGGGGGGCAGTGCAAATAGTCTGGGTAGCCATTTGATTAGCGGTTCAGGAGTCTTATGGCTTGGGGTTAGAGCTGTTTAGAAGCCTCTTGAACCTAGACTTGGTGCTTCGGTATCGCTTGCCGTGCGGTAGCAGAAAGAACAGTCTATGACTAGGGTGGCTGGAGTCTTCTGGAGTCACAATTTTTAGGGCCTTCCTCTGACACCGCCTGGTATAGAGGTCCTGGATGACAGGAAGCTTGGCCCCGGGGATGTACTGGGCCGTACGCACTACCCTCTGCGGTCAGAGGCCGAGCAGTTGCCATACCAAGCAGTGATGCAAACCGTCAGGATGCTGTCGATGGTGCAGCTGTAAAACCTTTTGAGGATCTGAGTACCCATGCCAAACCTTTTCAGTCTCCTGAGGGGGAATAGGTTTTGTCGTGCCCTCTTCACGACTGTCTTGGTGTGCTTGGACCATGTTAGTTTGTTGGTGTTGTTGACGCCAAGGAACTTGAAGCTCTCAACCTACTCCACTTCAGCCCCGTCGATGAGAATGGGGGCGTGCTCGGTCCTCCTGCAGTGATGGTTGTAGCGCGAGTGGAAGTAGGGAGAACGCACATTTTATGACTTATAAAAGTGTTAAATAGAAAGTGTTGACAGTGCTGAGTAAAAACTTTGACATGAACTCACTCATAAAAATAGCAGCTCTTTGCTGTATTCATTGACAGTCTGTCTCTAGTCATGGTTTTAAGTGTAGAAATCTCACAGTATCAACTTTGCTGTAGCAATCTTTTACGACTGCTACATTACTGCACACACGATAATCTGAGCCATCTGATTGGCCATTGGTAGGCCTATAGTGCATTTGATTTGCTCCTCCCAGGCCTGTTCTGGAGGCAAAGGGGGCACCGACCCGGTACTAGGGATGGTAGTTCGTACCTTCAGATATATGAAATTGTTCAAAATGGGAACACGTCGCCTACCTGGCGTGCAGGGAAGCTGAATAGAGTGCGGCTACCGCCAACAGCGTGAGACGAATGACCCGGTACTAGACTAGTACCTACCAAACTGTCCGGTGAGTGTATATGCTACTGATAAGCACAGAAACAGCGTAATTCTTCATTTCAAATCCTTTCATGCATGATAAGTGATACATTATAGGCTAATACAAATGACCTCAAGGCCTGATTCAATTGTATTTGAGGTCAAAGACAAACAAGCCTTTAAATCAGAATCAGAACAACATCTTCCTCCAAAAGGCATTCAAGCATCCCAGTGCCCACAAGAATAGAGATGCAATATAAAACATCTGGATCTGTTCAGATCTTAGGAAACTGTATATTTGATGACATTTCTAAATCAGAGAGACAAAATGTCCGTTGAAACCTAGTCGTTCACGTGGTCAATGCATGCTCTTGAGTCGGCTCCCCAGTAGGCAAAGGGTTGTTATATAACCACGGGAGACATGGTGGCAGTATAACTTTTACATCTTAAACCTATTTGGGTGAGTCAGAGAACCCAAACTACTCCAGAATGGAAACAGTAGGCATGGAAAGTTTGAATCCGACGCTCAACCATCCCACAATGCTTAACCACCACACACACTTTCATAGGTTCAACTGGCTCAGTAAACATGTGCAAAATGTGCTTTTCTGGCTGTCACAGAATGATGTAATCAGACATTCTTACTCTAACTAATAGTCTAATAATACTAAACTCAGTTCAACTGAATGGCACATCAACGCTCCACCGCTCTCCCTGCACTCTAATGACACACAGACACACACCAGGACATTACAGTATGAATGTGTTGCGGTCTTCACAGGGAAGTGCGCAATAGCTACATGGCAGATTATCTTTCTTAATTGAGGGCTTTATCAATTGCATGTTGGGGGTTATAGGATACAAACGTGGTTTTTATATTGGAATATACACCGATGCTGTAGGTACCTGGCCTTGAGCTCCTTGTAGTCCTCCCGCACCTTGCCTAGTTCCAGCTGCAGTCGGGCACGCTCTTTGGCCACCGAGTCCAGAGTCTGCCTGGCGTCAGCAAGCTCGGCCTCATAAGCAGCCTTCATGCCCTTCATCTCCCGGCTAATCTCGGTCTCCGATTCAGTAATGCGCAGCCGCAGCCCCGCATTCTCGGATTCCAGCGAGCGTACCTTGTCGATGTAGACGGCCAGGCGGTCATTGAGGTTGCACAGGTCATCCTTCTCCTGCAGCCGCGTGATGCGGTTGGGGGAGAGCGGCGTGCTCACGCCGCGGGGGGTTCGATTCTGGTTAGGCATCGTCATGGTAGGTGAAGGTAGCCTAGTCTGTACAGGGAGATAAAGATCTTTCTGTCAGAATTTCAGAACAAGGCCTAGGCCTATATCAAAGTCAACGAACTTGTCATTTGCATATGAATATCACAAACACTCAAATAATCATGAACTTCAAATAATCATAAATCTCAGCACTGTTGCCATAGGCCTTTCTAGACATTAGATTCCAGCCCTACCGTTATACTTCTTTACACTGAGCTGCGGTTGTGGCAACTTTTTTTTTTGTCACTTTTTCCAGCCCATCTCTCGTGCCTGCTCTGCAGTCTCTTAATCTAACCATGATTGTTCCGACCCCAGTGCAGCTCAGTGTTAACAAACGGTAAGGTCGGAATCTGCTGGCTAGACATCAACATGCAAAAATTGAAAAATGTTATCTTACATTCCAAAAGAAAGTCCTGCTGCTGGAATTTGAAAACAACTGAATTTGAAAACAACATTCAAAACTTTGGCCTTAGAAAGGCTATTCATAATTGAACTTGTAATTGAAAAAAATATTATCTGTTGGCTAGTCTTTGATATGTAATTGGATAATCAACTCAACCAAAAACATAAGTTGTGTATCTATTTCATAGGATAATTTTCCATGAGACTTACCTTGAAAGGTGTTGTAGAAGCGGGAAAGTGTAAGTCAGCGTCTGATGGTCAACTTGTCTTTCTGACTGTGAAAATAGCTCCAGTTGTCAGTGTATGTTCTGTAAATGAATTACCAGCCTAGGAACACTGTCTGAGAATCCGTCTGTTAGTGCCCATATATTTGACCACAGAGAGAGAGAGAGAGATTTCCTCAATGCTCCGCCTATCTTCCCCTCCCTTCATTCACTGGGTGTGTGTGACTTTTAAGGATGAATGGTGAATTGCCCAAGTAAATTCATGATGCTACATTTAAATTGCAAAACAATTGCTCAACACTAAAAGTGCTAATGTAAACATGGTTTGTCAGTATTAAATTCCATCCTTCTTTTATTTCATTGGTGTACAGCTTTTGCCTCTACATGAGTATATCAACTACGAGGTTATAGAAAACATGTCATATTTGATCGTAGGCTATGCAGTCAGAAGTCATCCCTATTCGTGGCAGCTGAACACTTCAATATAACCCAAAACTACCAAAACTGTGCTCCCTCACAAACAATGTGATTAAAAACACAAATGGGTAGTTACATTGATGATTATTTCAAGGCAATATTTAGTTCCAGTAAAGCCATAATAACTAGGCAATGGAATTCTGCAGACTGTGGTGGAGAGCCACTGTAGCTATGACTCATAGACATGAGGAAAGAACTAGCCAAGTCCTCCCTAGTGCTACAAGCAAGGAAAGCAAAGCAATCCCTTGGAAACCAATAAAGATATGTGTTTTAATAAACTAGTGTATGTAATCAAATTGTGAGAAAGATTGCACACTGAATGTTTATTTTATTTCACCTTCATTTAACCAGGTAGGCCAGTTCAGAGCAAGTTCTCATTTACAACTGCAACCTGGCCAAGATAAAGTAAAGAAGTGCGACAAAAACAACAGAGTTACACATAAACAAATGTACAGTCAATAACACAATAGAAAAATATATGTACAGTGTGTGCAAATGTAGAAGAGTAGGAAGGTAAGGCAATAAATAGGCCATAGAGGAGAAATAATTACAATTTAGCAATAACACTGGGTGATAGATGTGCAGATGATGATGTGCAAGTAGAGATACTGGGGTGCAAAAGAGCAAGAATATAAATAACAATATGGGGATGAGGTAGTTGGGTGTGCTATTTACAGATTGGTTGTGTACAGGTACAGTGATCGGTAAACTGCTCTGACAGCTGATGCTTAAAGTTAGAGAGGGAGATATAAGTCTCCAGCTTCAGTGATTTTTGCAATTCTTTCCAGTCATTGGCAGCAGAGAACTGGAAAGAAAGGCAGCCAAAAGAAGTGTTGGCTTTGTGGATGACCAGTGAAATATACCTGCTGGAGCGCATGCTACGGGTGGGTGTTGCTATGGTGACCAGTGAGCTGAGATAAGGCGGGACTTTACCTAGCAAAAACTTATAGATGACCTGGAGCCAGTGGGTTTGGCAACGAATATGTAACGAGGGCCAGCCAACGAGAGCATACAGGTCGCAATGGTGGGTAATATATGGGGCTTTGGTGACAAAACGGATGGCACTGTGATAGAATACATGTTGGAGGCTATTTTGTAAATGACATCGCCGAAGTCAAGGATCGGTAGGATAGTCAGTTTTACGAGGGTATGTTTGGCAGCATGAGTGAAGGAGGCTTTGTTGCAAAAAAGGAAGCCGATTTTTGATTTAATTTTTGATTGGAGATGCTTAATGTGAGTCTGGAAGGAGAGTTTACAGTCTAACCAGACACCTAGGTATTTGTAGTTGTCCACATATTCTAAGTCAGAACTGTCCAGAGTAGTGATGGTAGTTGGGCGGGCGGGTGCGGGCAGCAATCGGTTGAAGAGCATGCATTTAGTTTTACTAGTATTTAAAAGCAGTTGGAGGCCACGGAAGGAGTGGTGTATGGCATTGAAGATTGTTTGGAGGTTTGTTAACACAGTGTCCAAAGAAGGGCCAGATGTATACAGAATGGTGACGTCGGTGTAGAGGTGGATCAGAGAATCACCAGCAGCAAGAGCGACATCATTGATATATACAGAGTAAGGAGTCAGCCCGAGAATTGAACCCTGTGGCACCTCCATAGAGATTGGCAGAGGTCCGGACAACAGGCCCTCCGATTTGACACACTGAACTCTATCTGAGAAGTAGTTGGTGAACCAGGCGAAGCAGTCTATTGAGGCTATTGAGTCTGCCAATAAGAATGAGGTGATTGACAGAGTTTGAACGCCTTGGCCAGGTCGATGAAGATGGCTGCACAGTACTGTTTTTTATCGATGGCGGTTATGATATCGTTTAGGACCTTGAGCGTGGCTGAGGTGCACCCATGACCAGCTCAGAAACCAGATTGCATAGTGGAGAAGGTACAGTGGAATTTGAAATGGTTGGTGATCTGTTTGTTAACTTGGCTTTCGAAGATTTTAGAAGGGCAGGGTGGATATAGGTCTCTAACAGTTTGGGTCTAGAGTGTCTCACCCTTTGAAGAGGGGGATTACCGCGGCAGCTTTCCAATCTTTGGGAATCTCAGATGATACGAAAGAGAGGTTGAACAGGCTAGTAATAGGGGTTGCAACAATTTTGGCAGATAATTTTAGGAAGAGATGGTCCAGATTGTTGTGAGCCCAGCTGATTTGTAGAGATCCAGATTTTGCAGCTTTTTCAGAACATCAGCTGTCTGGATTTGGGTGAAGGAGAAGCGGGCGGGGGTGGGCGCTTGGGCAAGTAGCTGAAGGGGGTGCAGAGCTGTTGGCCGGGGTTGGGGTAGCCAGGTGGAAAGCATGGCCATCCGTAGAAAAATGCTTATTGAAATTATCGATTATCGTAGATTTATCGGTGGTGACAGTGTTTCCTAGCCTCAGTGCAGTGGGCAGCTGGGAGGAGGTGCTCTTATTCTCCATGGACTTTACAGTGTCCCAAAACTTTTTGGAATTAGTGCTACATGATGCTTATTTCTGTTTGAAAAAGCTAACCTTAGCTTTCCTAACTGACTGTGTATATTAGTTCATGACTTGTATGAAAAGTTGCATATCGTGGGGGCTGTTCGATGCTAATGCAGAAGGCCACAGGATGTTTTTGTGCTGGTCAAGGGCAGTCAAGTCTGGGTTGAACCAAGGGCTATATCTGTTCTTAGTTCTACATTTTTTGAATGGTGCATGCGCATTTAAGATGGTGAGGAAAGCACTTTTAAAGAGCAACCAGGCATCCTTTACTGACGGGATGAGGTCAATACCTGGGCCAGGTCGATTAGAAAGGCCTGCTCGCTGAAGTGTTTTAGGGAGCGTTTGACAGTGATGAGGGGTGGTCGTTTGACCGCGGACCAATTACGGAGCAGGCAATGAGGCAGTGATCGCTGAGATCCTGGTTGAAGACAGCAGAGGTGTATTTAAATCCATGGTTACGGATTTAGGGTTGTACCTGGTAGGTTCCTTGATAATTTTTGAGATTGAGGGCATCAAGCTTATATTGTAAGATGGCCGGAGTGTTAAGCATGTCCCAGTTTAGGTCCCATAACAGTACGAACTCGGAAGATAGATGGAGGGAAATCAAATCACTTATGGTGTCCAGGGCACAGCTGGGGGCTGAGGGGGGTCTATAACAAGCGGCAATGGTGAGAGACTTGTTTCTGGAAAGTTGGATTTTCAAATGTAGTATCTCGAATTGTTTGGGCACAGACCTGGATAGTATGACATAACTCTGCAGGCTCTCTCTGCAATAGATTGCAACTCCACCGCCTTTGGCAGTTCTATCTTGTTGGAAAATGTTGTAGTTGGGGATGGAAATGTCAGGATTTTTGGTGGCCTTCCTAAGCCAGGATTCAGACACGGCTAGGACATCAGGGTTGGCGGAGTGTGCTAAAGCAGTGAATAAAACAAATTTAGGGAGGAGGCTTCTGATGTTAACATGCATGAAACCAAGGCTTTTACAGTTACAGAAGTCAACAAATGAGAGTGCCTGGGGAATGGGAGTGGTGCTGGGGGCTGCAGGGCCTGGGTTAACCTCTACATCACCAGAGGAACAGAGGACGAGTAGGATAAGGGTACGGCTAAAGGCTATAAAAACTGGTTGTCTAGTGCGTTCGGAACAGAGAGTAAAAGGAGCAGATTCCTTTGCGTGGAAGAATAGATTCAAGGCATAATGTACAAACAAGACTATGGTAGCATGTGAGTACAGTGGAGGTAAATCTAGGCATTGAGTGACGATGAGAGGTTTTGTCTCTAGAGGCACCAGTTAAGCCAAGTGAGCTCACAAGATGTGTGGGGGTTGGGACAAAAGGGCTATCTAAGGCATTTTGAGCAGGTTTGGGGGCTCCACAGTGAAAGAAGACCATAATCCCTAACCAAAACAGCAATAGCCATGGCAGATTGCCATTAGGGAGAGGCATGTGAAGCCGAGTGATCATAGGGTCCAATGAGTAGCAACAGGTGAGTCAAGGAGCCGATTCAGTAGTCGCTACTACGCTAGGCATGCTGGAGACACGGCGATTCAGACAACTAGCGGGCCGGTCCTAGCAGATGGGCCTTCGGCGACATCGCAACGGAAGAGCCTGTTGAGACCACCTCAGACGATTACGTCGGCAGACCAGTCGTAATGGATCGGCGGGGCTCCGTGTCGGCAGTAAAGGGTCCAGGCCAATTGGCAAAAGAGGTATTGTAGCCCAAGAATTGGCTGGCGGACCTCTTCGGCTAGCTGGGAGATGGGCTTAGCTTGAGGCTAGATCAAGGCTAACTGGTGCTTGCTTCGGGACAGAGACGTTAGCCAGGAGTAGCCACTCGGATTGTAGCTAGCTAGCTGCGATGATCCTGTGTAAAGGTTCAGAGCTTGCGTTAGGAATCCGGAGATGTGGTAGAGAAAAAGCAGTCCGATATCCTCTGGGTTGATATCGCACTGTGCAGACTGGCAGGTATTGACCGAGCTGAGACTGGCTGGTGTCTGAGTTAACGGTGAAGACCGCTAGCAGTGGCTAACTGACTACTAGCTAGTAGCTAGTTAGCTGGCTAGCTTCTGATCGGGGTTCCGGTTCTAAAGTATAAAAATAGCAGATCCATACCACATTGGGTGAGGCGGGTTGCAGGAGAGTATATTCAGTCCGTAGATGGAAAGTGAGATTGAAATATATACGAGAAAAAAAATTAGGAAAACTATATTTCCATGGGACAGGACGGGACAAGACAAAACAAACACATCCGACTGCTACGCCATCTTTGAACCATTTTTGTTTCAGATTGTTTCAGAATTCTAGGCCTATACTGTAGACTAATTTGTGTTCTTATAAATGGAGGTAGGCTTGGTGTACTAGGATCTTACAGAATCAAAGGCATACGCTGAGTGTACAAAACATTAGGAACACCTTCTAACACCCTCCTAATATTGAGTTGAACCCCCTTTTTCCTTCAAAGGTTCCACAGGTATGCTGGCCCATGTTGACTCCAAGTTGTCTGGTAGTGGATCTCTACTTCAAATTGTTTGTTCTATTTCCTCACACAGATGCTCAATTGGATTGAGATCTGGTGACTGGGCAGGACACTAGGGATTAACATGGATAACTAGGATCCTGGGACTATCCTGGGAAAATTTAACATTTCCTGAAAAAAACGAATGCCAAGAACTGGGAAATGACAAAAATGTCCCCAATGTCGCACTAATGCAACTCCACAAAATACACATGCACAGCAGCAGATTAGCAAAAAAATGAATAGTACATTATCCAAACTGTCATACCCTGATCGGTTTCCCCTTCTTTGTGCTCGTCTCCACCCCCATCCAGGTGTCGCCCATCTCCCCCATTATAGCCTGTGCATTTATACTTGTGTTATGTTTGTCTGCTGCCAGTTCATCTTGTCTTAAGAGGTCAACGGTGTGTTTCCCATCTTCCTGCTTTCTCAAGTTTATGTTTCCTAGTTTCCCCGGTTCTGATCATTTTGCCTGCCCTCGAGTCTGCCTGCTGTTCTGTACCTGCCTGACTCTGACCCAATTACGAACCTCTGCCTGCCATGACCCCGAGCCTGCCTGCTGCTCTGTACCTTATCGACTCTGCCCTGGACTCTGACCTATTCCTGACCTTGACCTGTCTTTTGCCTGCCCCCTGTTTGGGTCAATAAACATCGGTGATTCTACCTGTCTGCATCTGGGTCTTATCTGATAGTACGAACTGGCCATGACTGACCCAGCAGGCAGACCAGCTCCACAATGTTGTCTCCTAGAAAGCAGCCATCATCGGAAGACATGAGGAGTTACTGCAATGCCTTATGGAGGGACTCCTTACCCTGGCGGAATGCCATGACCAGGCGTTCGATACATTGCTGGAGAAATTCAGCGGATTCTCTACAAAGCAGCAAGCCACACTATTCATTCTCCAGACTTTCAGCAGGCCCGCCACCAGCAGTGCTTATTCCCAGTCTACTCCAGTGTCCCAAGATTCCTGCTTACATCCTCCGGAGCATTATGCTGGAGATTCTGGAATCTGCCGGGCCTTTCTCTCCCAGTGCTCCCTTGTCTTCGAGCTGCAGCCTTCTTTGTTCCCCTCGGACCGCTCGAGGATAGCATGCATCATGACGCTGATGTCCGGGAGGGCACTTATCTGGGCTACGGTGGTGTGGGAGCAACAGTCTGCCGTCTGCCTCAGTCTGGAGGAGTTCGTGGCGGAAGTATGGAAGGTGTTCCAAGTCTCCGTTGTACGGGAGAGAGGCTGCTCATAAACTGCTCCAGCACAAGACTCCCATAGTGTGGCAGACTACGTGGTGGATTTTCGCACGTTGGCGGCTGAGAGTGCCTGGAACCCGGAAGCATTGTTCGACATGTTCCTTCACAGATTATCGGAGGTGATCAAAGATGAGCTCGCAGCCTGGGAGTTGCCCATGGACCTAGACTCCCTCACAGCCTTGACCATCTGGATCGATGGGCGGCTACGAAAACGTAGGAGGGAGAGGAAATCTGTCCCGTCGCCTTCGCTCGCCCTCGATTCCCACCTCAATTCCCGGAATCCCGGAAAACCCGGAAGGCAGTTCCGAGAAACTCCGATGTCACCCAAGTGCTCACGGGAACCACCAAGGGCGGTCAACTCACCTCCTTCAGAGCCCAAGCTACTGGGGAGGGCTCGATGAACGTTTACGCAGACTGAACACCAGGAGCTGTCAGTATTATGGGAATACAGAACATTATATTTCCCAATACTATCTCCCAATACTCCCTTCTCCATGCTACCCTGTTATGGGGTGAGCAGGCCAAATCACTCCGGGTGCTCGTTGACTCTGGGGCTGATGAAAGCTTTATCAATGCTACCTTGGTGTCACCACTCAGCCCCTCTCCATTCCCATGGACGTGGGGCGATATATTGGCCGAGTCACCCGCAATACGATTCCTATCAATCTACGAGGATCAGGGAATCACAGTATGCAGAGTGTATGCAGTTCCTGCTCATCGAATCTCCCCATGTACCCATGGTTTTGGGATATTCATGGCTCCAGAAGCATAATCCCCTGATCGACTGGGCTACTGGCGCTATCGTGGGTTGGAGCCCGTTCTGCAATGCTCATTGTCGCAAGTTGGCCCAGCCTGCCCCGGGACGTCACCCTGCAGGCTTGAAAGAAGCCTTGGACCTCTCCCCCATTCCCGCGGAGTATCTGGACCTCCGGGAGGTCTTCAACAAGGCCC
Organism: Salvelinus fontinalis; assembly: GCF_029448725.1. Taxonomy (NCBI): domain Eukaryota; kingdom Metazoa; phylum Chordata; class Actinopteri; order Salmoniformes; family Salmonidae; genus Salvelinus; species Salvelinus fontinalis. The sequence goes on along the minus strand of NC_074696.1, from coordinate 44,947,834 downwards.
ATGCTACCGCTCTCCCTCCGCATTGACCCTACGACTGTGCCATTGACCTTCTCTCAGGCAGTACACCCCCTCGGTGGCGGCTTTACTCTCTGTCGGGTCCGGAGTCCAAGGCTATGGAAGAGTACATTGAAAACGTACTCGTTGTAGGGAGTATTCGCCCATCGGCCTCCCCCGCCGGCGCAGGGTTCTTCTATGTGGAGAAGGACAAAACCCTGCGCCCATGTATTGACTACAAGGGCCATAATGACATCACGGTAAAAAGAATGCCCCTCTACCACAGCTCCTCGGCTTTCAAACCTCTTCAGGGAGCGACCATCTTCTCTAAGTTGGACCTTCAGCACTATGAGTACGTAGTTATGCCATTCGGGCTGACCATCGTACCCGCGGTGTTCCAGGCCCAGGTCAGCGATGTGCTCCGGGACATGCTGAACCGGTTCGTGTTGTGTACCTCAACGACATCCTGGTCTTTTCCCGGTCGGCTCACAAACATTTCCTCCACGTCAGACAAGTCCTTCTCATTAAAGCGGAGAAGTGTAAGTTCCATCACTCCACTATCTCCTTCCTTGGATACGTCATCGCTGCAGCATATATACAGATGGATCCAGACAAGGTGAGAGCGGTGGTAGATTGGCCTCAACCCACATCCAGAGTGCAGCTGCAACGTTTCCTGGGGTTTTCTTCTACCATCGCTTCATCCATGGTTACAGCGTCCTGGCTTACCCCTCTCAGCACTCACCTCTCCCAAGGTTCCCTTCACATGGTCGGGAAGATATTAATCCCTACAGGCCACTACAGTAAACTGAATTCACTGTCATGTTCCTGGAACCATTCCTGGACAATCCTAGCCTTGTGGCAAAAATCTATTTGCAGATGTACACTGTGTACACTGCTGCCATGAAGGGATGCACCTGATTGGCAATGATGTTCAGATATCCTGTTGCATTCAAACATTGCTCCACTTTTATCGAGGGGGCCATTGTGTGCCTTTTAAACACAACACATCATCACACCACCACAACCAGAATACAATGTTGACATGTGGCTTGATGGATGCCTGTACTCATGTGGTTTTCTCCATAACCTAGTGCAGTCATAAACTGCGGTCAAGTCAGCCGACACTTGCAAAATGCTGTCAAGCCATCAGCTCTTCAGTTTCCACCTGAATTTGCATACGCGAATAGACAACACTTTACGGTATTGAATGTTTTCTAGTAGGGAAACTGAGTCAGATGCAATCTCATGCAGCACTCCACCAATCAGGCCTTTACGATAGTGGCCAGACGGAGCCACTCCTCAGTAAAAGGCACATTGCGGCCCAATTGGAGTTTGCCAAAAGGCACGTAAAGACTCTCAGACCATGAGAAAAAAGATTCTCTGGTCTGATGAAACCAAGATTGAACTCTTTAGCCTGAATCCCAAGCATCACATCTGGAGGAAACCTGGCACCATCCCTACTGTGAAGCATGGTGGTGCCAGCATCATTCTGTGGGGAGGTTTTTCAGAGGCAGGGACTGGGAGACTTGTCAGGATCGATGAACAGAGTAAAGTGCAGAGATCCTTGATGAAAACCTGCTCCATAGCGCTCAGGACCTCAGACTGGGGTGAAGGTTCACCTTCCAACAGGAAATTTGCAAAAAATTCTAAAACCCTGTTTTTCTTTGTCATTATGTGGTTTTGTTTGTAGACTGATGAGGGGGGGGAACTATTTAATCAATTTTAGAATAAGGCTGTAACCTAACAACATTTTGAAAAAAATCAAGAGGTCTGAATACTTTCCGAAGGCACTGTAAAAGCTAGGTTTTAGCGAAAGTATAAACAAATCCGTTTCACAAATCCTCTAGATACTTTTGATAAACAAATGTATTGAGCTAGCTATCTGCCAGTCCAGGCATTACATGATAGGCTGCACTAGCACAACTAGCTTGTGTCCACAACTAGCTAGCTTCTAACTTTATCCACTGCCTCTCACATTACCCAAAGCCAACAGTACCGTGGCACTGTAGGCGCTGCTGGAGCAATCCAATTTCTGGTCGTAATGTTGGTGAGTTGACGTTGCTCTTATATCCAATAATTCCTCCCGACTGTATGTAATAAAACCCAATATTTCCTGGGGTGACAATGTAAGAAATAACACATTAAAAAACAAAATAATGCATAGTTTCCTAGGATCGCGAAGCGAGGCGGCCATCTCTGTCGGCGCCGGAAGTTAGAGCATGTGCAGACCAGCTGGCTGGTGTGTTTACGGACATATTCAATCAATCCTTATCCCAGTCTGCTGTTCCCACATGCTTCAAGAGGGCCACCATTGTTCCTGTTCCCAAGAAAGCGAAGGTAACTGAGCTAAATGACCATCGCCCCGTAGCACTCACTTCCATCATCATGAAGTGCTTTGAGAGACTAGTCAAGGACCATATCACCTCCACCCTACCTGACACCCTAGACCCACTCCAATTTGCTTACCGCCCCAATAGGTCCAGAGACGACGCAATCGCAATCACACTGCCCTAACCCATCTGGACAAGAGGAATACCAATGTAAGAATGCTGTTCGACTACAGCTCAGCATTTAACACAATACTACCCTCCAAACTCGTCAATAAGCACGAGACCCTGGGTCTTGACCCCGCCCTGTGCAACTGGGTCCTGGACTTCCTGACAGGCCGCCCCAGGTGGTGAGAGTAGGTAACAACATCTCCACCCCGCTGATCCTCAACACTGGGGCCCCACAAGGGTGCGTTCTCAGCCCCCTCCTGTACTCCCTGTTCACCCATTACTGCGTGGCCATGCACTCCTCCAACTCAATCATCAAGTTTGCAGACGAAACTACAGTGGTAGGCTTGATAACCAACAACGACGAGACAACCTACAGGGAGGAGGTGAGGGCCCTCGGAGTGTGGTGTCAAGAAAATAACCTCACGCTCAATGTCAACAAAACAAAGGAGATGATCGTGGACTTCAGGAAACAGCAGAGGGAGCAGGCCCCTATCCACATTGACGGGACAGTAGTGGAGAAGGTGGAAGTTCCTCAGCGTACACATCACAGACAAACTGAAATGGTCCACCCACACAGACAGTGTGGTGAAGAAGGCGCAGCAGCACCTCTTCAACCTCAGGAGGCTGAAGAAATTCGGCTTGTCACCAAAAACACTCACACCTTTACAGATGCACAATCGAGAGCATCCTGTCGGGCTGTATCACGGCCTGGTACGGCAAATGCTCTGCCCACAACCGTAAGGCTCTCCAGAGTGTAGTGAGGTCTGAACAACGCATCACCGGGGGCAAACTATCTGCCCTCCGGGACACCTACACCACCCGATGTCTCAGGAAGGACAAAAAGATCATCAAGGACAACAACCACCCGAGCCACTGCCTGTTCACCGCTATCATCCAGAAGGCGAGGTCAGTACAGGTGCATCAAAGCGGGGACCGAGAGACTGAAAAACAGCTTCTATCATCAGATAGCCATCACTAACATTGAGTGGCTGCTGCCAACATACTGACTCATCTCTAGCCACTTTAATAATGAAAAATTGATGTAATAAATGTATCACTAGTCACTTTAAACAATGCCACTTTATACATTGTTTACATACACTACATTACTCATCTCATATGTATATACTGTACTATTCCATCTACTGCATCTTGCCTATGCCGTTCGGCCATCGCTCATTCATATATTTGTTATGTACATATTCTTATTCAGTCCTTTACACTTGTGTGTATAAGGTAGTTGTGAAATTGTTAGGTTAGATTACTTGTTAGATATTACTTCATTGTCGGAACTAGAAGCACAAGCATTTCGCTACACTCCCATTAACATCTGCTAACCATGTGTATGTGACAAATAAAATTTTATTTTATTTGATTGTGTAAACAGGGCTGACACTAATTAGTCGACTAGTCGATTGTTTGGTCTTCGAGTTTGGTATAAGAGTTTTGTCAATTTAGTCATTGTATTTTGTTTGGAGCTCTCCTGTCAATGTTGAGTAAGGACAGGCACACATAGAAGTAGGCCTATAGACTACCTGGCCTGCACACAAATGTAGGCATATAAATGTGCCCATTTGGGGACCTGATAGTATTTCTGATTGGCTTAACGCACCACCACTAATGCTTCTCAAAGTAATATTTTCTTCACCTCAAAACAGCAAGCAAACAAAGTCAGGTTTTACATCCATTGAGAATTACAATAGTTCCTTACTGTATTAGAAAAATATTTCCAGCTCTCCCTACCTTTCGATAACCACTCAGTGTGAAAGGGAAAAATGTAATGCTCTGATCCAATGGAAATGTCAAAAAATAGGCCTACCTGATTACTTCTTATCAGTGCTTGACTTGGACTGAAAAAGGTTCCAATACTCATTTTGGGTGCTGGTACTTTTTATATTTAGGTGCAGGAGCTCCACAATACTTTTGAGCTAATATTCTATAAGAGAAACAGGAACTCAAGCAGTAAATCCTTTAAGGTGCCGGAACTCAGCTCCGGTGACCTCCTGCCCAAATCAAGCACTGCTTCTTGTCCCTTGCGCAAATAGCCTACAGCTGTGTCTGCCCCAGGGCCCAGAATATTTTATACAAAGTTGCAAGTTTGCTCGAGCAAGCTTCAGGCCAGACCCAAGTTAACTTTCAAGTTCTTTGCACACAGGCCATGTGTAGCCAATGTGATTTACAGGATATTTATTTATCAGGCTGCAATGTTTTTTTTGTTTACATTATGTAGGCTATTTTTACATAGTTGGCAATTGCAATACTTTAGGTTTGTATCTATTTCAATTAGATTTGGCTAGAATTCTGATTAGTTGAAGACGCTTCTTTGAGTCAAAGTGTATTGAAATTACTTAGGAACTGTGCACACTTGGTAGAGGTGTGGCCACTTGGAGACACTTTTGTTAATTTCTGCTCCTTCTATTTTTGTTTCCTCACCTTTGGTCTAAGAATGTTCTCAATCTCCAAACTGTTCCCTTTCAATTGCTACAATGGGTATGCATATGCTTTTCATATTTCTTCTGTAAGAAACATTTCAAATTTAGTTGCTAAGGCAATTGCCTGTTGGTCGTGCTTCATTTGTTGAGGTGTTGGATAAATTTTAGTTTAATCCAACAAATGTTGAGTTTTAATATTGGTTAGTTTGTTAAATAAATGGCTACATTGGTTGGGCGGACTATTCCATTGGTCCTTAAGTAAAATCTCCACCTAACTGGGGCACCAGACCATGCGAAATGAACGCATCCATTGTACGGCTGTCCCCGATTAAAAAATAAATATTAATAATCTCGGTTGACCAATCGATTGGTCAACATTTTGAAACGTGTATTTTTCCATATATACACACCCTATGTTGGAATATAATGGGGGCATGAGAGAGTGTAACATTTCTAGCTGAGGAACAATTTTAAGGTTCTCAAAGTTTACAGTTTTAGACTGCAGTTGCAATTTGTTTGTTTTTTACAAAAAATGATATCTAACCATACAATGTAGCTATTTTGAATAATTTTGTAATTAATCAAACCATTGAAATATATTTGACGATTTCCAACGAACAACTTAGCTATCGAAAAGTTTCAGTGTGTGTAGTTAAGTTTATTCTGCTAACGTCTTCATAGCTAGTAGCATGGAATCAGGACATGACCAAACTGTTGCTGAGATGATGGATGTTGAAACTTCCAAGGAGAAAATAGGCATTGTTGAAACTCACTCATATGCTTGCAGTGTAAAAAAGGGGTGTGAATGTGATTCATACCCAAATACCCCAACCAAGGAGCAACTTCCAAAGAAGTTGAGAAGTGAACCATCAATGAGCCAGCTACAGGAAGGACATCGTTCTCGTCCTCACGGCTAAAATCAAAGAGAGCGCAGATGACATCATGGATTTGTTGAAAAAGAACACTGTCAGTATCTTTAACCTGAAGAAATCGATTGATTTCAATGCTGACGAAGTAAAAACTCTGAAGCAGCAGAACGCAACATTGAAAATTCAGGTAGCAAAGCAGGAGAAGAAACTCACTGAAATGGAGTCAAAGGTAAACCGTTATGGTCGGAGATGGAATTTTCGAATTTATGGAATAGCAGAAAAGTCTGACGAGAACATCAAAGCAAGAGTGAAGGACATTTGCAGGGCAATAGTCCCGGAGGAGGAGGGAAATGTTGTTGCAGGTTCTCTGGATGTAGTGCACCGCCTGGGTAGGCTGAGAGATGGGGAAAAACAACCAGCCACCACGACCAGTGATCATGAGATTCATCTGCAGGACAGCGAGGGATATGACATGGAAAAGTGCAAAGAAAAATGACTTTATAAAGAAGAACAACCTGAGGTTTTAGGAGGATCTGACAGCATTTGACAAAGAAGCTCGGAATCGTCCGTGGCCGATGATTGAGAGAGCAAGGAAGGAAGGGAAAAGGGGATACTTTGCGGGAGCTAAGGCTTTTGTTAATGGAAGGGAAATTCGCGCTGACGCCTAGCTTGTTGACTGCTGGACTTATCAAGTGAGTTGTGCAGGACTGAGCTTTATTTGCATCTGATAAAACTTTATATTCCTTGAGGAAAGAGCATTGTTTGTGTGAGCCAAACTTTTTATATATTTTTTTTTTTATGGCAGGGAAATTCGCACTGACACTTAATGTTAACTGGGTGGCTATTCGTTTTTACCAATCTATGGTACAATGTTATTTGCGATTGTATTAAAAAAATATATGTATAAAATTTAGGTCAACCACAAATGACTGTTGTTATTTGCAACTAGTAAGAACTTTTCTTTTTGTGAGAAACAGATTCATGTGAACTTATACAACTTTAATATTGTAATGAAACAGCAGAGAGCTGGGCTCGAACTCTCGACCTTCTAGCCAGAAGTCCAGCGCGCTATCGACTGTGTCGCAAAAGCATGCTCCAGCGACGATATCCGCGCTTATAAACCCAGGGTCGTTACACTATATAAGTTCTACTTGCACCTTCATCTTCTGCACATCTACCATTCCAGTGTTTAATTGCTATATTGTAATTACTTCGCCACCATGGCCTATTTATTGCCGTAACTCCCTTATCTTACCTCATTAGTACTCACTGTATATATAGTTTTTGTTTTCTTTTGTTCTACCTTATTATTGCCTATGTTTTGTTTCTTCCATGTGTAACTCTGTGTTGTTGTATGTGTCGAATTGCTATAATTTATCTTGGCCAGGTAGCAGTTGCAAATGAGAACTTGTTCTCAACTAGCCTACCTGGTTAAATAAAGGTGAAAGAAAAAGAAAATAAAAAAAATCTTCATATAGTCACTGTGATAAATGTCCATTTCTGTTTTTTATATTATTAATGCCAGGGGAATCCGTAATATTTTGAAAAGGAAATCTTTATTTTTGTATTGTAAGGGTAAGAGTGTCGACTTTTATTTCATTCAAGAAACTCATGCCTGTTCCACAGATACTGCGTATTGGAAGTGTCAATGGGGGAATGATATTTGGTTTTCATTTGGTAATCGGTCAGCAGGTGTCGCTATTTTAAAAGGCAACTTTAAGGGTCATATATTGAGTCATGAAGCAGATAATACAGGGAGATGGATTATACTATTGGTAGATGTCAACCACATTCAATTCATTGTTGTAAATACTTATGCTTCCAATAACAAGTCAAGTAACTGTATTTTATTTAGAGAAATTGAGAGGAAAATAAGTTAAATTATGTCTACATTTCCATTGGCCAAAATAATATGGGGTGGAGATTTTAATACAGTATTACATGATAATCTAGATAGATGGCCTTCTAAGGATAGCAATTCTGTTTGTGAGATAAGGAATATATGTCTAAGGTTAGGTGTTCTAGATATTTAGAGACATAAGAACCCAGATAAGATTATGTTTACATGGAGTTCAAAATATTTATCTATACAATCCCGTATTGATTTCTGGCTGATATCTGAAGATATGGCTGACAAGGTTGATACAGTCGATTGAACCATCGATTTTAACAGACCACAAAGGGATCTCAATAAAGATAAATATGCATGGTTTGTCAACAAAAAAAGTTAGTAAAGGTTACTGGAAAATGAACACGACTTACCTAGAGAATTAAGTATTTAAGAAGGAAGTAGCAGGAATTATTGATAAATACTGTAATTGTGCCTGTGTTATGAATACGTTTGGCAGTTACTGGGAGCTAATGAAATTTGATATAAGGCTTTTGGCTATTTCAATGGGGAAAGAAATTGCTCGTGCCAAGAGAGAGAAAGAATATGACATCATAAAATGAATAATGGATTATACTAAAAAAAAAAAAGATCAGGAAACTAATCAGGAATTACTGGAGTTATCATCATTGCAAATGCAGTTAGACTGTATCTACGAGGAAAAGGCCCGGGGAGCGTTTGTAAGATCAAGACGAAAATGGATGGAAGAGGGAGAGAAAAATAAAAAATGTTTCTTTAATTTAGAAAAAAGGGCAGGCAAAAAGACTTCCATATGTAAATTAATGATTAATAATACTCCCAATGAAAATCCAAAAGAAATCTCTCAGCATGTTGTCCAGTTTTATCAGAATCTGTATACATCATCCCAATCAACTTCCAATATGGATCTTGTCTTAGACAATGTAGCAAACATAGCTAAGAAGATAGATCATGATTTCAGGGATTTTTGTGATGATTAGTTATCTGAAATTGAGATAAGACTGTATTAAAAGCCTTAAGGACAATAGGTCCCATGGAAATGATAGTTTAATAAGTGAGTTATAAATCAATGATAAATTGATTCCTATCATTCTTGCTATGTTTCAAGAATCAATAGAAAAAGGGGCGTTACCGGCTTCCTTAAAGCAAGGTGTAATTACTTTGATCCCCAAACCTAATAAGGATCATCTTTATATAGACAACTGGAGACCCATTAGACTGTTGAATAATGATGGGAAATTATTTGCCCCTGTATTTGCTAAGAGTTTGAAACAAGGCTTGCATCATATAATTGATTAAGAACAATCTGGTTTTATGCATGGTCGACACATTAGTAATAACATCAGGTTGATCTTAGATATGATTGACTATAATGACCTCATCCTTGATGGTAGTTATCTTATGTTTGTTGATTTTTCTAAAGCTTTTGACACTGTAGAACATGAGTTTATGTTCAAAGCAATATGTTTTTTGGGGTTTGGTGACTTTTTTTGAAAGCAGTCCAAACTTTATATAGTGGTTGTACTAGCTCTGTAAGATTAGCTCACGGGACATCCCAAAGATTTGATATTGGCCGTGGCATTAGGCAGGGCTGCACAATTAGTCCATTTTTATTGGTTACTCAAATTATGGCTCTTCATATCAAGAAAGGGAATTTTCAAGGTGTTTCAGCACTTGGCAATGCATTTAAACTATGTCAACTGGCTGATGATACCACCATATTTTTAAGAGACGGGAATGAGGTTTCTAAAGCAGTTTCCTGTATTGAAGACTTTTTCTTAGTTTCGGGTTTGAAAATTTATATCAATAAGTCAGTCTTATTTCCACTCGAGGATTGTGTTTTACGGGAAGTATATGGTATCCCAATTAAAGATAAGGTTACTTATCTTGGAATTGTTATATGCAAGGATGAAAAACAAAGGAGTGAATTAAACTTTAACCCCATTATTGAGAAAACAAAGAAGAAATTGAACTTCTGGTTACTGAGAGATATTTTGTTATACGGTCTGGTTTTATTGTCCAAAGCTGAAGGGTTATCCAGATCGGTTTATGTCTCGTTATCACTTGACTTACCCCTTAAAATTGTAAAGGACTTAGATAAGATTCTTTATCATTTTATTTGAAGGAACAAGCCTCACTATCTACGAAAATATATTCTCACTAATACCCAAGAACAAGGAGGTCTTGAGGTTTTAGATTTCAATACTCTAAATAATACTTTTAAAATAAATTGGATTCTGAAGTATGTTAAGAACCAGAACAGTATTTGGAATGTCTTCCCTAAGTATTTATTTGACTCTATTGGTGGTTTAGAATTTTTGCTTCGATGTAATTTTGATGTTGATAAAATCCCAGTAAAGTTGGCCAAATTCCATAAGCGGGCAATTTTAGCTTGGATGTTAGCGTATAAACACAATTTTTCCCCTCACAGATACTTTATATGGAACAACAAAGATATACGATTTAAAAAGTCTCTTTTTTTTCGTAACTTTTTTGAGAATAAAATTCCTTTGATTGGTCAGTTACTGAATGAGGATGGATATCTACTCTCATATGGGGAATTTCTTGATAAGTTTAAAATTCCAATAACCCTGAAAGAATATGCAATTGTTTTTGATGCGATTCCAAGGGGGGTTGTATCTCTTTTATATTCCTCTGTGGTTGATGTAAGTAACACAGATTTATATGGAAATATATTAATTAGCAATATTAACATCAAAGATAAATGTAGTAATAAACAGATTAAGAATATTGTTTGTGATACTACAACTCCTTCAGCAAGATTATTTTGGTCAAATATCTATGATGATATACAATGGGGGAAAGCATGGAAAATTGCTAACAAATATTGTATCAGTAACAAGGTAAAGGAAGTTTCATTTAAAATGTTACATAGAATTTATCCTGTGAAATATGTTTTGGAAAGATTCAAGTTGAATATTGACTATAAATGTGATTTCTGTGGAATGGAAGAGACCATTTTGCATTTGTTTTTTTCCTGTATTTATAGTAGAATTTTTTGGATTGACATACAGAATTTTGTAACAGAAACAATAGGACTGTTTGTACTATTTAATGGTTTTGATAAACTGATTTCAGAAATTCTATATATTTAATTGCTAATAATACTAGGTAAATTTCATATTCACAAATGCAACTTTCACTTTATAAATGAATTTCAACAATATGGCACTACTTTAATTAAAATGAAAACCAAAAAGGCAATTAAAACGTGTATTATTAATGAATACGATTTGTTTGTTTAGGATTCCTGGCAATATAAATAGTTTGTATGCATGTGACGATTGCTCTTTTGTTTGTTGATATTTGTTTAGAAAAAAAAATAAAAAAATCAGCCACACGAGATTGAATTTCAGTCAATTTTCTAGAGGAGTGGTCACCAACCTGTCGATCGTGATCTCCAAGTCATTTCTAGTCGATAAAGGGCACTGCAGTCCCTGGTTCTAATCCAGGCTGCATCACATCCGGCCGTGATTGGGAGTCTCATAGGGCAGCGCACAATTGGCCCAGCGTTGTCTGGGTTTGGCTGTCATTGTAAATAAGAATTTGTTCTTAACTGACTTGCCAAGTTAAATAAAGGTTAAATAAAAAATAATAATAAAAATGTTGGAATAAAATCAACTACATGTAGGCTACTGAGCTTGTCTGATGCTTTAAGCACTGCAATTAAAAATGAACACACACAAATTACTAAAGAGGGAGCCAGATATCAATATAGCCAAACAGATCAATATAGCCTAACCAGAAGAAAACGGCCTGTTCTCTACCCTCCTCCTCCCGCTGTTGCAGGCCTTTGCAGCCTTTATTCTCCTGAAGTTGCCGGTAATAGACCACACCAGCTGTCGGCAACCTATTCCAGTTGGAGTGCCAAGTTCTCATAACATTTCTACTGATCTGCATGCCAGTTATAATTTTCATATGCTCATCTTTGTGGAACAGTTGAATTTAATTTATAATAAAATCTTCATATCTCAAAATGTATTAGAAACTATTAACATGGTCTGAAGCAGCTGGTGCTAGCAAACTTGCAACATTGTATAAAATATTCTGGGTCCTCAGAAGTAAGAAGTAATCAGGCAGGCTTATTTAACGACGTTTACACCGGATCAGAGCATTACATTCTTTTCCCCTTTCATGCCAAATGGTTATCGAAAGGGAGAGAGCTGGAAAGATTTTTCAAATTGACAATAGTTCCTCAACTTAGCCTTTCTCAATTGCTGTTTGAGAAGCTCCACAGTGATGGTGAGTTAAGACAATCAGAAATAGTTTCAGATCCTCAAATGGATTTCACACAGGCCAGGTAGTTTAGGCATACTTCTATGCGTAATCAGGTGCGTGTCCTTACTCAAGATTGACAGGAGCGCTCCAAACAAAAGACAATGAATAAATTGACAACTCGTAAATGGAATAACATAAAGCAAGCAAAACTTTTTTCTCACAAGTGTAGCGTAGGTTGTGTGCTCTGCAAACAACGTGTCCACTCCAACAATAATGATAAGATTGTAATAATAATACATCAAAATACATTTTATATTTGAGATTCTTCAAATAGCCACCCTTTGCCTTGATTACAGCTTTGCACACTCTTGGCATTCTCTCAACAAGCTTCATGAGATAGTCACATGGAATGCATTTCAATTAACAGGTGCGCCTTCTTAAAAGATCATTTATGGAATTTCCTTCCTTCTTAATGCATTTGAGCCAATCAGTTGTGTTGTGACAAGGTATGTGTGGGTATACAGAAGATAGCCCTATTTGGTAAACATTTTATGGCAAGAAGAGCTCAAATAAGCAAAGAGAAATGACAGTCCATCATTACTTTAAGACAAGAAGGTCAGTCAATACGGAAAATGTCAAGAAGTTTGAAAGTTTCTTCAAGTGCAGTTGCAAAAACCATCAAGCACTATGATGAAACTGTCTCTCATGAAGGTTGCCACAGGAATGGAAGACCCTAGTGTATTTCCCACAGTAAAGAATGGAGGAGGAGGTGTTATGGTGTGGGGGTGCTTTTCTGGTGACACTGTCTGATTTATTTAGAATTCAAGGCACACTTAACCAGCATGGTTACCACAGCATTCTGCAGGGATATGCCATCCCATCTGGTTTGGGCTTAGTGGGACTATCATTTGTTTTTCAAGAGGACAATGACCCAACACACCTTCAGGCTGTGTAAGGGCTATTTTACAAATAAGGAGAGTGATGGAGTGCTGCATCAGATGACCTGGCCTCCACAATCCCCCTACCTCAACCAAATGAAGATGGTTTGGGATGAGTTGGACTGCAGAGTGAAGGAAAAGCAGCCAACAAGTGCTCAGCATATGTGGGAAGTTATTCAAGACTGTTGGAAAATCATTCCAGGTGAAGCTGGTTGAGAGAATGCCAAGAGTGTGCAAAACTGTCATCAAGGCAAAGGGTGGCTACTTTAAAGAATCTCAAATATAACATATTTTGATTTGTTTAACACTTTTTTGGTAACTACATGATTCCATATGTGTTATTTCATAGTTTTGAGGTCTTCATTATTATTCTACAACGTAGAAAATACAAAATATTAAGAAAAATCCTTGAATGAGTAGGTGTTCTAAAACTTTTAACAGGTACTTGTTATAAAAAAAGATCTGGACGGTGTTTTTGACAGTGACTACCTGCTGACTACCTATTGCTTCAGAGGACCAAAAAAACTGGAAAGGGAACTCTTTCTTTACCATATATTTGTCTTTATATTGTTAAATAGGAATAAATAATTTAAGCTGTTTTTAGATTGGTGTTGCTAGCTACTGTTCTTACTCAGCCAGCTAGCTAGGCAGACAGTTTTATTTTGCTAACGTTAGCTAGCTAGCTACTGTAACTGTTATTGTTGCTTTCTGTCACCATAGTACTTTCCTGGCAAAGTACTATGAAGGCACCACTGATCTCGACAAGAGGCGCAGCATTCAGAGAAATTCACAATTCACCGTAGCGTTAAGCAGTTAACTTTTTTTAGATAACTGGATCGATTTAGCTATGTACAACTCTTTTTCAACAACTATTTTCGATCTAGCTAATTGGTCATCTACAGGGCATTCGGAAAGTATTCAGACCCCTTGACTTTTTCCACATTTTGTTACGTTACAGCCTTATTCTAAAATTGATTAGATTAGTTTTTTTCCTCATCAATCTACACACAATAACCCATAACTCTTTGGCCTGAATGCCAAGTGTCACGTCTGGAGGAAACCTGTCACCATCCTGAAGGTGAAGCATGGTGGTGGCAGTATCATGCTGTGGGGATGTTTTTCAGCGGCAGGGACTTGGAGGCTAGTCAGGACCAAGGGAAAAATAAACGTAGCAAAGTACAGAGAGATCCTTGATGAAAACCTGCTCCAGAGCGCCCAAGACCTCAGACTGGGGTGAAAGTTCACCTTCCAACAGGACAACGACCCTAAGTACACAGCCAAGACAACGCAGGAGTGTCTTCCGAACAAGTCTCTGAATGTCCTTGAGTGGCTGTTAGAGGAATTTCATAATTCCTTTATGTGCTCATTAATTAAAATCACTCTGTCTGTTTCTAAGAATTTGTAAGATCCTTATTAACATAAAATAGACAGGGAACAGTCTTATTAAAAATAGATAATAGTATTTATTCTCGGAGCACGCTCCCATTTAACCATAAACAACAGTTTATATACAAAATATGACGTCATTGGTTACAGAATAAAGCTCCTCCTCTTGACCAAGATAAAACAGGTTCGAAAGTTCATTCCAACTCACCAGCGCACACACATGACACACAATATCATTTATTCTCCTGAAGGCTCACTATATTTATTACCACTTTAGCAGACAACTCAAGATAAAGATAATGGAAGACCTAAGAAGTTACTCACTGCCTTATCTAAACATCTCAGGGCTAAGTTGGGTCGGTTCAACCATAGTTTAACGATCCTTTTTGTTTACTTTATAACCCACAGCACAAACCTCTCTAACTAAGTTGGAATGGTGTTTATTATGTTTTAATTACTCCTTGTTCATACTACATAATCCCTTCCTTATGAATTAACATTATTAATCAGATATAATAATACAGGGTAGAGTTTAAATTAGTTATAATTTTATCTAAATGTAGAAATTGTTTAGTCATTATTCATAAAATTCCTAACAGTGGCCCAGCCAGAGCCCGGACTTAAACCTGATCGAACATCTCTGGAGAGACCTGAAAATAGCTGTGCAGCTACGCTCCCCATCCAATCTGACAGAGCTTGAGAGGATCTGCAGAGAAGAATGGGAGAAACTCCCCAAATACATGTGTGCCAAGCTTGTAGCGTCATACCCAAGAAGACTCTAGGCTGTAATTGCTGCCAAAGGGGCTTCAGCAAAGTATTGAGTAAAGGTTCTGAATAGTTATGTAAATGTGATCTTTCTGGGTTGTTTTTAAAAATAAATTTGCAAACATTTTTAAAAACATGTTTTTCCTTTTTCATTATGGGGTATTGTGTGTAGATTGATGAGGGTGGAAGAAACTGTTACGTAACAAAATGCTTGCTATACATATAGTTATATCTCTGTCATATTGAGGTATCTAGCTATAAGTTAAACCTGATCAATCAAATGGATAGGTGTAAGCACTTATGGTAATTCCAAATGCCCTTAACTAGGTGTCTACTCTAAACGAACACAGACAGAGAGAGCGGGGGGAGAGAGAGGAAAAAAGTGAGAAAGAAAGGATGAAATTGAGAGAGGTGGGAAGAGAGTGGAAGATGGAGAGAGAGAGAGACAGCAGTGCAAATTTACTTAGGCTTCAGTATTTCAACAACTCGTCTCTTCCAACTTTTTAGGCAATCACATGTACCTATGGGGGAAGGATGGCCAGCCACACAGGACAGGGATTTTTACTAAGTAGGAGGAGAAGGCTGTACTGACCAAGATGCATGCTGGCCATTTCGGAGTGAAGGGCATGATTGCCAAAATCAACCCAAGCTTCTTCTGACATGGAATTGTCAAGGAGGTGGACAGCGGCAAGTGAAACAACCTTTTGTTTATCAAACACATTCTATTGTCAAGCCTGCCAGAAGTTTGAGAGGGTGAAGACTGTGGTGCCGGAGTTGAAGCCCATCAAAGTTGTTTCACCATGACACATGATCGGGAAGTGTCCCAATTCAAATTTTGCCCTGATAAATTGTTTTGTAATGGTTGACCACAGCAGAGTTCAATATTATAGAATGTGTGTGTGTGTGTGTGTGTGTGTGTGTGTGTGTCCTTACAAATATGAAAATCTGCATACTGTATGACACAGATATGGGTAAGAATAAAGTAATCTTCTCTCTAACTCTTTAAATGTTAGGGATGGACCTCATCGGACCCTTCACGAAATCCAGCAATGGCAACAGCTAGTGTCTGATGGCAAATCATCACTTTACCAAGTGCGTGGAGGCAACACCATTGAGGTCAGTAAAGGAAGAGAACGTGCTTAACTCTAAATCCCCTTCTGTAACCCATTAAAAAGGGTGCTTGGAACCAAAAATGTATTTCTGTTTTGTATGATACCTATCAAGGACGAGACTGGCGAGGCCACCTTCAAGCCGATGATGGACATCTTCAACATCCACGGTTTTCCTGAGGTCATCTTGAGTGACCGAGGTCATGAACGCTGGAACAAGTTAAAGATGTAATAGGTTATATTCTGACACCAATGGTTTTTTACAATTTGTTTTTGTTTTTCTATGGTACATAATCATACATATTTCAGTATCTTGCATTTTCACTAGATCTCGCTTTCGTACCCCCTCCTCCAGGTTTGGTGAATGGGACAACCAGACCCTCAAGACTGCCATGGGCAAGTCCCTTGATTGGTACCAGGAAGGGTGGGAGAACAACCTGAAGGTAATTCTCTTTGCATAGCAGCATCCAGGCCTCCACCGAGTACGGACGGGAGCCGCAGCTGTTGACTGAGGTAAACAATGCAATTGTACATACAAGTATTGCATATACTGTAGTCTTTCAAATTTGTGATTGACTATAATGTACTTTCAGATCACTGTTGTTAAACCAGATCAGAACACCTTCGAGGACAACATTCTGGCACGGACTGAGAAGGATGTGGAGGTTTTTGACCAGGTAAAAATGATTGTCCGCTGTTAATATATTTTCTGGCCCTCCAAGAGATATGTAAGAAATGTTTTTGTAATATGAAATATAATTGCATATATTCCTGTTATCAATCAATGTGACACTGAATCGACAAGGCACAGGAGAAACAGAAGGAGAGCTACCGGTGGAGAATCAAGGACACCAAGTGCTTTGACATCCGGGCAAATTACTTGGTTTGGAAGAAGGAAGAAAGGAAGGCAAGACTTGGGGACCAGCTTACGGTAGGCTATACCTTCCAAAACGGTTGAAAAGTGCAAATCTCCCATTTACAACACTGCACTAATCCATCAAATTTTCTCACAGTAAAATGTAACCTGTGTGTTTGCTTGTTTACGTCTCTGTTTCCTACCCTGTTCCCTTTAAATCTGGACTGGTTTTTCTAGGAGCTAGGGGTTCTGCCCAACACCCAGACGTGGATCCACCTGATGTCCTCCATTACCAACCACCCTCCAACTTTTCATTGCATCATCTACAGCTACTGTTATTGTCATGTTATTATCTGCCAAGAAAGTTTTCTTGCTCTATCATACTGGGCACATAATATGTGAGATAACACTAGTACTACAAACACTCAGAACAAAGAGAGAAGCAGGCCCTGGACTTTTCAGTCTCCCTCTTCAAGTCCCCCTTCAGACTGGCTGCCTGTTGAGAACAAATGACAGTCATAACCTCCCACCCACACAGCAACCACCTCCTCTATATTCCACACACCAGAATGTAGTATTTTAGTCTATGATTGCCATGTTAATGTAAAAAAAAATGACACAACTGTACCCAAAAAATATATAACAATCTTAACTAACCTGGCAGTATTTTTCACAGCTGTTTCACAAGGTGTTCATTGTTGTAAAGTATTCTTTGATGGTATTTATTAGTTCCAGCAACCTAGTGGTTAGAGTGTTGGACTAGCAACCGAAAGGTTGCAAGAGCAAATCCCCAAGCTGACAAGGTAAAAATCGGTTATTCTGCCCCTGAACAAGGCAGTTAACCCACTGTTCCTATGCCATCACTGAAAATAAGAATTTGTTCTTAACTGACTTGCCTAGTTAAATAAAGGTAATTCTTTTTCTTTGCTATTTCCGAAATGTTGCAACGTTTAAGACATGGATGTCATGTTGTTGTAATGTTAACAAGATGCCCAAAAGTAGTTAGAAGTAATGTTTTCATTTTATTAGCTAAACACAACTGCAACAGCTAAATTGTTGGGGAAATCAGCCTTATTTGCATAGCAGGGAAGATAATAACATAATTTAGGCTGTAATGATCTCCAAAATTCAAATCATCAGGCTAACTTGATTACCCAATGAGCATGTTGTGCACATGCCCTGAGCTCCACAGCCCCCCATTACTCAAAAAGTTTGCTGTCAAAGAAATACTGCGTCTAAAATACGTTTTTTTACTGCAGCAATTTTGCTGTGTAACTGCAGTCAGAGTGCAGTATAAATACAGAACGCTGCAGTTATTTCACAATTACTGCGTCCAAAATACCACAGTCGACTGCAGTTACTGCACTTTTATTGTAGTTTTAAAAATGCTATATTTTTTGTAAGGGCCAACAGACATTGTTTTGGGGGGTTGTGGGTCCCCTGGAGGTTGTGGGCCTGTCATGCCTGCCAA
The DNA here is from genome assembly GCF_029448725.1 of Salvelinus fontinalis. Taxonomy (NCBI): domain Eukaryota; kingdom Metazoa; phylum Chordata; class Actinopteri; order Salmoniformes; family Salmonidae; genus Salvelinus; species Salvelinus fontinalis. The sequence goes on along the minus strand of NC_074696.1, from coordinate 44,929,410 downwards.
ATAATGGCCCCCAGCCAAAAAGTGTCCCGTGGTCACTTTCGTTGCTGTATCAATGGTATGTTGACCTAATGATTTCAATTGCACTAGACACTGTGCTTGACTATGGCAGGAGCTCGCAGGAGCTGAGTACCGGCCCCCCAAATGTTATACTCCTTGAGCTTCTGTTCCTCTTATGGAATATTAGCTCAAAAGTATTGTGGAGCTCCTGCACCAAAATACAAACAGTACATAGACCCAACATGAATACCGGCACCTATTCCAGTCAGTCCAGCAATGACTACACAAACTTTTGTTCAAGGCTGAGCAAGAATGATTTGGATACAATACTTTAATTCCACAAGTTCAGCAGAATCAAGAGTCAACCCGTGTTTGTAATATATTCCACTCCATACTTTATTATCGACAACGACAAGGCAACTTTAGACGCAGCCTTGCGGATGGATACATTTAACACCACTATGAGTGCAAATAGCCCAACCAGGGAACAATAAATAAAAAATTTATAGAAGGTACAAAATAAACCAGTTAGTCACGGAAATATCTGCCCAATTCCCATCTATAAATCCTACGGTAAATTTCGTTAGAAGCTTTTACAGTAGCCAATTCTGACAACCGAATCTCGGATTTACCAAGAAGAGGGGGACGTGATAGAGTCAAAAAAACACACAGAACGAAACCACCTTCCAGCTCTGCAGCGGTCTCCATTTTAACTGTTTGCCCGGTCGGTACCTCACGTGTTCTGGACGGTCTTTCTCACATGACCCTTGTTTGTCCCCGTGATCAGTACTTCCAACTCCGTATTTCAGTGTCGCTGAATATCACATTTTAAACTGTAACCTTCATGGATATGCATGAACAGAGTTTGGACAGCTCTACAGGGTAAGAAAACGCATTCTACGCTCACAATAGCTTCACAGGCCTAGGCACCATCTTTGCAACACATTAGCGCTAGCTATATGAACAAATGTTTTATTTCCTGTAATAGATTTAGTTTTGTAAATCCAATGGAAAGACCAATATCTTTTAAGGTGTTTGTTTAATATGTCGTGCATTGCATTCAGTTATTATTGCTATGGTTTATTTACTCGACTCAGTCAAGCGAGACCAGCGACAGTCTTGTAGGTCAACTATGTAGCTGTAACTGTCAAATTATTACAACGGTTTTAATGTCAGTGATGTGATTAGAAAGGGTATGATGCCGCTTTTTTTGTTGAGAAATGCATCAATAAGATTCATAATAATGCACGATGTATATACACAACTTCTATACTTCTCAGTGTTACGCCAGTAAAAAAAAATACATTATCCTCCTGTGATTTGTTTGTTTGCAGCCCATAATGAACAGCAATTATAATATCATTTATTGGTTACATGAAACTGGCTACATTTTGAATAATGCATTTGCTTCAATGATTCCATTATATAATTTTGCAATATTCCACTATTGGTTTAATAATAATTTATCTAATTTGTAAAGCGCGTTCTCACACCCGCCTTGAAAGTTTTTCTGAACAGCACGGTCTTGAGCTTTGCCTTTAGACTGAGACTGCAGTCATAATGTTTTAGCCTCGGTTCGAAGGATTGAGTGGGCGTTACCAATTTGTCAACGTTTTCGAAGTGGAGGGAAAGTTGAACGTCTAGTGTTGACCTGCTGATGCATGCAAATTGTATTCTTATTACCAAAAAAAAAAACGTCGGCCAATATGGGTAAATTTTACTAATTCAACTTTAGCAGTCTAGTATGGTGATGAGTCCACATTTCGAATGTCATCTTTTTTCCGCTAACACAACGCCAGGGGCACTCTTGCTCTGATATCAGTGTACAGTAACACTGAACACAAACCGGCTGCGCGCGTGCGCTATAGTGCATACATTTATTTTGTCCCGTACACCAAACGCGATCACGACACGCAGGTTAAAAGATTAAAACAAACTCTGAAACAATTACATTAATTTGGGGACAGGTCGAAAAGCATTAAACATGTATGGCTAGTTAGCTTGCACTTGCTAGCTAAGTTGTCCTATTTAGCTAGCTTGCTGTTGCTAGCTAATTTGACCTGGGATATAAACATTGAGTTGCTATTTTACCTGAAATGCACAAGGTCTTCTACTCCGAAAATTATCCACACATAAAACGGTCAACCGAGTCGTTTCTAGTTCTCTCCTCCTTCCAGGCATTTTAACCTTTGAATTTATATGGTGATTGGCATCTACACTTTCATAGTATTACCACAACAGGCAAAACAGTTCATCTTTCAATCACCCACGTGGGTATAACCAATGAGGAGATGGCACGTGGGTACCTGCTTTTATAAACCAATGAGATGGGCGAGGCAGGACTTGCAGGTCAGAAATAGGAATGACTTCTATTTTAGCCCTTGGCAAAGCAGACGCTTGTTGACGGCACAAGCAGTTTGGGTGCAATAATTGAATAATATGTATGTTGAATAAACATATATTCCTAAATTTACTTTGCAACGCGAGTGGTGTAGTCAGGGTATAAGAAGTACACAGTAATGCACGGATTGACTCCTAACCCGCAGTCTCCTGTTATATTCGCAGGGCTGACTGTTTTAGGGTCATTAGGCTAAATATTGTGTGGATGAGGGGCAGGTGGGTTGAATAAAGAGAAAACAATACATAAATAAGTCCATAAAGGCATAATATTGTGCCATTTATATCTATAGGCTACCTTGAGGTTTTTCTTTAATTATGTTTGGCTATCTGGCATTGGTGCGTAAGCCTAAACTTTAGGGCCTAACTACGCACGGCAAATACCAAACACGCCAATCCCCAAATGCTTTTGGGGACGGGCAGAAAAAGGTAATATTGATTTTTGTAGGCAAACATGTCTGAGTTTAATTCAATATTAGAAAAGCTGTGAAATGGAGAGTTGAAAATAAAGAGAAGGAGGAAAAGAAAAGTCATGTTTGGGAAATATTTGTTGACGTGGTAAAGGGGGTTGATACCATTGGCAGTGTTGTGCCGGAAATCTCTCCCCTGCCAGAACACCCCCAACCCCCCCCCCCCTTTGCGTGAACGCGCACACACTCAATTCTTCATTGCTGGGACTTCCTTGCTAGTTGAGATTTCTGATCACAGTAGGCTGCGTTTCATTGAATTTTTTATGTCAGTTTGATCCTAGTAATGTCTGCAGTTTTTGGTTTGGCTATTTGTTTCAAGTGTATGAGTCTATAAATAAATCACTTTGACAAAATTTGTCATCTCTCCCATGTCTTATTCAACTAGTAGTTGTTCTGTTTATTGCTTGCCTACATTTTACTCCCTCTGTTTAATATAAGACACATATATAAATTATACATTTCAGTTGCCTATCCTGACGTGAAGTTTGTTCTATAGAAAATATTTGACTATGATTTGTGCAACAGAAAGTATTTGACTCTAGCCATAAAATTAAGGAAATTAGAAAGGCCATTTTCTTGCCTGCCGAAATCCCCCCCCTAATAATTTCCTTAATTTTGTGGCTAGAGTCAGATACTTTCTGTGGCACACATCAGAGTCAGATACTATCTATAGAACAAACTTCACGTCAGGATAGGCAACCAAAATGAATAATTAATGTACAGTTGACGTCGGAAGTTTACATACACTTAGGTTGAAGTCATTAAAACTTTTCAACCACTCCACAAATTTCTTGTTAACAAACTATAGTTCTAGCAAGTCGGTTAGGACATCTACTTTGTGCATGACACAAGTCATTTTTCCAACAATTGTTTACAGACAGTTTATTTCACTTATAATTCACTGTATCACAATTCCAGTGGGTCAGAAGTTTACATACACTAAGTTGACTGCCTTTAAACAGCTTGGAAAATTCCACAAAATTATGTCATGGCTTTAGAAGCTTCTGATAGGCTAATTGGCATAATTTAAGTCAATTGGAGGTGTACCTGTGGATGTATTTCAAGGCCTACCTTCAAACTCAGTGCCTCTTCGCTTGACATCATGGGAAAATTAAAAGAAATCAGCCAAGACCTTAGAAAAAAAATTGTAGACCTCCACAAGTCTGATTCATCCTTGGGAGCAATTTCCAAACGCCTGAAGGTACCACGTTCATCTGTACAAACAATAGTACACAAGTATAAACACCATGGGACCACGTAGCCGTCATACCGCTCCTAGAGATGAACGTACTTTAGTGTGGAAAGTGCAAGTCAATCCCAGAACAACAGCAAAGGACCTTGTGAAGATGCTGGAGGAAACAGGTACAAAAGTATCTATATCCACAATAAAACAAGTCCTATATTGACATAACCTGAAAGGCTGCTCAGCAAGTAAGAAGCCACTGCTCCAAAACTGCCATAAAAAATCCAGACTACAGTTTGCTACTGCACATGGGGACAAAGATTGTACTTTTTGGAGAAATGTCCACTGGTCTGATGAAACAAAAATAGAACTGTTTGGTCATAATGACCATTGTTATTTTTGGAGGAAAAAGGAAGAAGCTTGCAAGCCGAAGAACACCATCCCAACCGTGAAGCACGGGGGTGGCAGCATCATGTTGTGGGTGTGCTTTGCTGCAGAAGGGACTGGTGCACTTCACAAAATAGATGGCTTCGTGAGGAAGGAAAATTATGTGGATATATTGAAGCAACATCTCAAGACATCAGTCAGGAAGTTTAAAGCTTGGTCGCAAACGGGTATTCCAAATGGACAATGACCCCAAGCATACTTTCAAAGTTGTGGCAAAATGGCTTAAGGACAACAAAGTCAAGGTATTGGAGTGGCCATCAAAAAGCCCTGACCTCAATCCTATAGAACATTTGTGGGAAGAACTGAAAAAGTGTGTGCGAGCAAGGAGGCCTACAAAACTGACTCAGTTACACCAGCTCTGTCAGGAGGAATGGGCCAAAATTCACCCAACTTATTGTGGGAAGCTTGTGGAAGGCTACCTGTAACGTTTGACCCAAGTTAAACAATTTAAAGGCAATGCTACCAAATACTAATTATTAAATGTATGTAAACTTCTGATCCACTGGGAATGTAATGAATTAAATAAAAGCTGAAATAAATCATTCTCTCTACTATTATTCTGACATTTCACATTCTTAAAATAAAGTGGTGATCCTAACTGACCTAAGATAGGGAATTTTTACTAGAATTAAATGTCAGGAATTGTGAAAAACTGAGTTTAAATGTATTTGGCTAAAGTTTATGTAAACTTCCAACTTCAACCGTATTTATTTTAGCATCTTGACAGAATGTGAATGCACAGTTATACCGTCTGTAAAGGTGCTATGTTTATCAGCATCATAAAAGCTGATAGTATTCCAACCACATAAAATAGGCCTATTCAACCAAGCTGAACAGAAATCTTATCATAAACATTTTGGGTAATTTTCACAGATTTCTCTTTCCTTACAACCGGGGAAACTGATGTCATATGGACATTTTGCAAAGAAAATCTTTCCTGTTATTTTTTTGGGGGGGGGGGGGGTTCATTTTCATTAGGGCTGTGACGGTAATTGAATAACTGATGGTTATGGATGAAGCCCGCCATGAAAATAAAATAACCGTCAAAACCGTTTAAATAGGCCTACATGCATTTGAGGATTTTTAAAAATGTAATGTTAACTTCATTTTCATGTAGATCAACATGTCCTAATAGCGGAAGTGTTTACTAATGAAAAAAGCAACTTAGTCTGGCTATTAAACGTACTAGGTCCCGTGTGGCTCAGTTGGTAGAGCATGGCGCTTGCAACGCCAGGGTTGTGGGTTCGATTCCCACGGGGGGCCAGTACAAAAAAAAAAAAAGTATGAATGTAAGTACTTGTAAGTCGCTCTGGATAAGAGCGTCTGCTAAATGACTTAAATGTAAATGTACTATGTGTCCTCTTTCCAACTTTCCTTTGATGCTTGAGCAGCTCATCCCTAGATGCGCGGGGTGTAGAGTACTATGCAAAAAGAAATGTATGTGTGGACTTTATTTTATTCAATGCACATTTCCATTGCTTGCTAGTAAATAAATCGGTCTTTAAATAAAAAAAAGTTTGTCTGACTTCATTAATTATTCAACAGCAGTCGACAAGGTTGTTCTGGCTCTGTGGCCTATAATGCGCACATTTCCTCTCCAACCTGGCATGGTGTTATTTCATACAGAATCTTTTCTTAATTGATAGACTGGCCGATATACCACCCTAGGTGAGCCCAACAAAAATTGACACCCTCCTATCCCCACAAAGTAGAATACCGTTAATCCCTGTCATTTGGTTACATACATTTCTGTTAATGCATGTATTAATTACAGTAATATACCCATCTCATTATCGGAGTGGAAACGTTGTTTGCAGAGCTCACAAGCTGCTCCACTTGTGAGAAACAAGTTTTGGTTTATTTCATACCATAATTTACCCACTCCATGTGAGAGCAATGAGCATGTGTCTGGTTTCTCTATCCTGTTAGTGTTGATGGCACGCAAGTACCTGAGCACACATAAAAGTATCTGGCCTGCTTTTTGTAAATGTCAAATGTAGGAAAGTGCCCATTTGGGCTTCTCAGTCATTTTTAAAATTTTCTTCACCTCACACAGTAAGACAATGAAATCCGTAGAAGTATTATAATAATATTAATATTTGACATGCATTCTTTCCAACACTCTCCCCTTTGATAATCAGTATCGCTGATAAATATGCTGTTGCGTGTATTTGTTTCTTTTAATGATTGTCAATGTCATCTTCATACTATAGCATAGCTGTCCCTTTCATACTTGTCAATCAATTCATTATCTTCTAGCCTACTTTTGGAAAGCCTAAGGTAGACCTAGGTTTTTGAATACATTTTAAGGAAAGGCAAAACATTTGCTCTTGAGTCTGACATGCGTTGGTGGCTTTGATTGATGTGTGCTTTTACAGGGGTGTGTGAGTTTGCTGATTCTCTATAGGCCTATTATGTCCATTTAGAAAGTTTCCTAAAGTATCTTGTCTGGACACCATCTCTTCATTAAAAAGCAAACGCTCTTGTCCTGATTTTAATATTGTTAAATACCAATTTTCAGTAGCTTAGGCTGCGTTATCTCTCAGATTACGGTGTCCTCTCTTTGAAGAACATATGCCAATGCCATCGAATGACAGCAAACAGGGTTTGTGACGTTAGGTTCTCCCACTTTTCCTGAAATATTCACATATCAGACTTTTTATTTTTTTATTATTTGTTTTTATTTATTTTTTATTTTTTGGGGGGGGGGGGGGGTGGATCAGCTTAATATTGCGGAAAGAATGTTGCTTCCAATGTAATTGTCTGCATCATTTCCAATCCCCCATATTTTTTGGGGTAAATATATATATCCATTCACGTATGCATACATATACACATATATACATACACATACCTACATAGACATACATACTTTTTTAAAGAGTATACCTTTATTATTATTCCCCGCAAACCCTACCACCGATCCCCCAATTGGAGTAAACTGATAAACATTTCTGTTTTTACCTTCAATTTATACATCTTATACACATTTTACAGACACAGTCTACTTTATAATAGTTCTCTCTTGTTTGTTCTTAGTCCTTCCTCTATTTCTGTTGTCCATCCAGTTTGATTTCCACTTGTAACTGTGCTATTTCACAATAGCTCCGCACCTATACATATCAGACTTTGTTTGAATGGTTTTGTGCGTCGAAATAGGATCTGTATTTATTTATTTATTTTATATGCAGAAAAGCCAACAGACAAGGACATGGTAGTCATATGTCTTTGTTTGGACTCTGTTAATGTTGTCAATACGAAAATGGGACAGATTCTCTCCAACCTGGCATTTCTTAATTTGTTGATTTAATAAATAATAACCTGAATAATAATGTAACGCCATGATAATACAAAGTGTATTGGCTTGTTTCAAATAGGTTTTATTAAGAAGCATATCTATGTAAAGATTTTTTTTCTCTTTCCCCATCCCCGAACAGTTATGTCGGTGACCGTGTACATTGGCCTGGCCAATTATGTAACCTCATATTCCAAGACCGTCATAGCTCAAATTTTCACCCCAGTCCCTAAGCATCTTTGCTCCATGAAAGAACCAGAAATGACGTAACTTTACCGACGTCAACTAGAGAGAATGAATGCTTCAATCATTTATGACGTTATTCTGGTGAGCAAGGGTTTATTTAGTAATCTAGGGCATCATAATGACAGAAAAGGGGCCTCCCGAGTGGCGCAGTGATCTAAGGCACTGCATCGCAGTGCTAGAGGTGTCTACAGACCTGGGTTCGATCCCGGGCTGTATCACAACCGGCCGTGATAGGGAGTCCCATAGGGCGGCGCACAACGACGCCCAGCATCGTCCGGGTTAGGGGAGGGTTTGGCCAGGGGGCTTTACTTGGTTCATTGTGCTCTAGCGAGTTCTTCTGGCGGGCTGGGCGCCTGGAGCCTGACCTCGGTTGTCAGTTGAACTGTGTTTCCTCTGACACATTGGTACGGCTGGCTTCCGGGTTAAGCGGGCGGGTGTTAAGAAGCGCTGTTTGGGCGGGTCATGTTTCGGAGGACGCATGACGAAACGTTTGCCTCCCGAGCCCGTTGGACAAGATCTAAATAGAAAAAAGGGGTGTAAATTTTTTTTATATATAATGACAGAAGAGAGGTTAATGAAACAAATAGCCTACTAAATTGGTTGAAATGATATGCAAAAACATCAAAATCAGTCACAACAAATTCCTACACCCCCGTCAAAAAATAGTTATGCCGTCTCTGACTGTAGCCTTCAGCGCATTTTCTATATTAACGGGTTAGGGTCGGGTGCGGGCTGCCGATTTATTTATTTATTTTTCCTTTTTTTTTTTTTTTTTTTTTCACTTTTTCACATATGTGGATGGCTTATTAGCAATTGCGGGCAGGTGAAAAAATGGCTGACTCATGCACCGCTAGTACACACAGTCACTTATAGTCCAGCGAATAGGTGAAATAAATGTTCCATTTTATGATAAAAGTATCAGACTTGGTACATTAATACTAGATACATTAAGGAACATTTTAAAGATTGGAGGCAGTATGGGAAGCTTGTCAGTTAATCTGGATGTCATGTTCAAAGTAAAATAGGGTAAAGTCATTCCAAACAATATAAAAATGACTTTGTAATGTTATCTACCCACTAAATAAACCGCACAGATAATATAGACAATAATTATCATCATAAAGTACTCTTAAGACCTTCATGGAGGTCACATCAAGGTCATTTTGACCATAGACCAGCGGTTATAGGGGAAAAAATTGGACTTTGATAGAGCCACCAAATTTCACACAGACTTAGGGCATGTCTAAATAAGTATTTTAGGCTATAGTGCCATCACAGATTTTGTCCTTTACCCCCCTGGCGGTCATTTCTAATATGGCCGCTGAAAAATAGGCAAAGAAACCCGATGGGGGAACTTGTTGGATAGATTTCACCAGGGATACTCTGCTATAGTCAGAGAGCAAGCAGACGCCAATGTTCCAACATGTATAAAGGACATGTGGTTGGACATGGTGAAGTCAGATTTGTTTGTGGTTCTGCAACAAAGGAGAGATATTATAAGCAGGTTGCATAACATAATGTAAAGGTGATAAGGATGAATCTATTAAACCAAAGGTACCATGCCTTGACTTTTTCACATTTTGTTACGTTACAGCCTTATTCGGAAAAAATATATATTTTTTTAATTCCGTCATCAATCTACACACAATACCCCATAATGAAGACCAAATGCAATTGATTGGACATGATTTGGAAAGGCACACAGAGAGATCCTTGATGAAAACCTGCTCCAGAGCGCTCAGGACCTCCGACTGGGGGTGAAGGTTCACCTTCCAGCAGGACAATGCACTAAGCACACAGCCAAGACAACGTAGAGTGGCTTTGGAACAAGTCTCTGAATGTCCTTGAGTGTCCCAGCCAGAGTCCGGACTTGAAACTGATCAAACATCTCTGGAGAGACCTGAAAATAGCTGTGCAGCGACGCTCCCCATCCAACCTGACAAAATCAAGGGGTCTGAATACTTTCCGTATTCACCGTATCTCAAGGAAATTACATGACATCATAATGTTATGACTTAAGCTCCTAACATATTTTTTTTTGTGGGGGGCGGGGGGGGCGCCGTTGTGGGCACGATTCACATGGCCATATCTCCTTAAATAATTGGTACATACAGCCCAATGATAGTTGAAAATGTTTGAGGGGGGCCTGGATAACAAAATAAGATGCCATATATACATAACCTTAAATGTTTTTGTAGAAAAGTGGTGAAAATGTGGGCAAAAAAATGGCTAGTTCTAGTAGTTGACATGTAAACACTTTAAAAAGTAATATGGGTGTTCGCTGATCGAGGCAAAGGGTGGCTATTTTGAAGAATCTCAAATATAAAATATATTTTGATGTGTTTAACACTTTTTTGGTTACTACATGATTCCATATGTGTTATTTCATAATTGTGATGTCTTCACTATTATTCTACAATGTAGAAAATAGTAAAAATAAAGAAAACCTTTGAATGAGTAGGTGTTCTAAAACTTTTGACCGGTGGTGTAGTAATAAAATAAATATTCCAAAACATACATCATGTTTGCAAAAAGGCACTAAAGTAATACTGTAAAAAATGTGGCAAAGCATTCACTTTCTGTCATCAATTGAAAGCATTAGGTTTGTGTCAGGGCTACAACACATTAGTGACTACCACTCCATATTTATAATCATAATTTGTATGCTTGGATTCGTTAAGGACTGGGGAGTTTTTCAGGATAAAAAATAAACAGAATGGAGTTGAGCAACAATAAAATCTGTAATAAGTCAAGGGGTATGAATACTTTCTGAAGGCACTGTAATGTAATATTCTGTTTTGTGTAAATGTTAAGAAAAATTACAGCAAACCTTCCCTGTACACTTCACTTTTTATGTAAAATCCCATGGGAATGTATTATGTCCTGGTGGCCTTTGGTCGCCAGGGGGTAATGGACAAAATATATGATGACTCTAGCCAAAAATACTTCTTTAGACATGCCCCAGCTGTGTGTGAAATTTGGTGGCTGTATCACAAAGTCCACAATTTTTCCCGTCGACATTGGACTATGATCAAAATAACCTCAATATGACCCCTATGAAGGTCTTAAAGCTATTTTATGATCAGAATTATTGTCTTTCTTATCTGTGGGGTTTATATAGTGGGCAGATAAAAACATTGTTTGGAGTGATTTTACCCTATTTTCTTTTAACAGGAAATCCGATTGGCAGCCATTTATTAAAATGGCCGCCCTGGTTGACTGACATGCTTCCCAGACTGCCTCCAATCTTTAAAATGTTCCTTAAGGTATTTAGTATTAGTGTATCAAGTTCGATACTTGTATCATAAAGTGGAACGATCTTGGTATATTACGTTCTTATCTGCTGGACTATTATTAATTAGCCTATAGCACACAGCTGATCAATTGAATATGAGTGTTTATAACAAAAAAAATCCCTTCTCTTTCCATCAGTCACGAGAAACAGGAAACAGAGGAGATTCTACAACTGGAAGGTAGGTATCGGGGTGTGTGAAATTTACTCAGTTCAAACGGGTAATTATGGAATGTGTGTGTGTGTGTGTGTGAGAGAGAGCGCTTAAGTGTGGGTTCTAACATGCTAGTGTTTTTTTCTCAAAAGGTGTGGGGACAGAGGAGCAGACTGCAGTTACCATAGAGAGTGTACAGCAGGCTGCAGCTTTTGCGGATCATAATGTTCAATACCAGTTCCGCACAGAGAACAGTGGAGGACAGGTGAGCTCAATCAATGACCTAGCCAATTTTGAACACACACAGTTCTTACTACCACAGTAACACAAAACCCCCCTTGTCTGGCTGAACAAATAACAAGAAGAATCTGTAGATTATGTGTAAATAATTTTGTCTGTATATTCTGTTTATTGTTGTCGGCACCATTTCTCCAGGTCAAATTCCTGGTATATGTCAAATGTACTTGGCGAAGAATCAGAATAAACTTTATATCTGAAATGTTTGGCATACTCCTGTCCTGACCTCTCCCCTTGACTTTCTTCACTCCAGGTGACCTATCGTGTGGTCCAAGTGACAGATGACCAGCTAGAGGTAGCAGGCGACGGGACTGGGGCAGTCAGTGTGGTTTCCACTGCTGCATTTACTGGAGTACAGCAAGCAGTGGCACAGGTGTGTGTGGTGTGTGTGGTGTGTGGTGTGTGTGGGCATGGCATACCCTATCATCTTAGGGGAGTAGTGCTGTCTAATTTGCCTTTTCTCTCTCTCTCTCTCTCTCTCTCGCTAGGCTGTTATTCAGAACCCCTTCAGTAATGGGGGTAGTCCAGCGGGGGAGACGGTGGGAGGGGAAACGCGTTTTGCCTATTTCCCTGCTGCCACAGTCAGTGTCAGTGATGGGGCAGCCACAGCAGTGTCGGTGCAGGCTGACCCAACACTCACACAGGCCGGAGGTGAGTAGCCACCAATCCTAGTATGAAACCCACATATAGTGTAACCATTCACTAGTGCAGCTCATACATAGCATTATGTTATGATCAAAGATATACTGTATAAATATATATATATTTTTTACAAATTCATTTGTAACCCTCTTCTGAGTTCCAATCAGTTTTAACCTAGTATCTTGGTGTTGGAGTATGTGGTCTGTAGTCAGAATGTGAAGGTTAATGTGTGTGTAACCATAAATAATGTAGTGCAGTGCCTCCACCTAATAAGTAATGTACCCCTAAATATATATATACACTGCTCAAAAAAATAAAGGGAACACTTAAACAACACAATGTAACTCCAAGTCAATCACACTTCTATGAAATCAAACTGTCCACTTAGGAAGCAACACTGATTGACAATAAATTTCACATGCTGTTGTGCAAATGGAATAGACAAAAGGTGGAAATTATAGGCAATTAGCAAGACACCCCCAAAAAAGGAGTGATTCTGCAGGTGGTGACCACAGACCACTTCTCAGTTCCTATGCTTCCTGGCTGATGTTTTGGTCACTTTTGAATGCTAGCGGTGCTCTCACTCTAGTGGTAGCATGAGACGGAGTCTACAACCCACACAAGTGGCTCAGGTAGTGCAGTTCATCCAGGACGGCACATCAATGCGAGCTGTGGCAAAAAGGTTTGCTGTGTCTGTCAGTGTAGTGTCCAGAGCATGGAGGCGCTACCAGGAGACAGGCCAGTACATCAGGAGATGTGGAGGAGGCCGTAGGAGGGCAACAACCCAGCAGCAGGACCGCTACCTCCGCCTTTGTGCAAGGAGGTGCACTGCCAGAGCCATGCAAAATGGCCTCCAGCAGGCCTTGCACAAAGGCGGAGGTAGCGGTCCTGCTGCTGGGTTGTTGCCCTCCTACGGCCTCCTCCACGTCTCCTGATGTACTGGCCTGTCTCCTGGTAGCGCCTCCATGCTCTGGACACTACGCTGACAGACACAGCAAACCTTTTTGCCACAGCTCGCATTGATGTGCCATCCTGGATGAACTGCACTACCTGAGCCACTTGTGTGGGTTGTAGACTCCGTCTCATGCTACCACTAGAGTGAGAGCACCGCCAGCATTCAAAAGTGACCAAAACATCAGCCAGGAAGCATAGGAACTGAGAAGTGGTCTGTGGTCACCACCTGCAGAATCACTCATTTATTGGGGTTGTCTTGCTAATTGCCTATAATTTCCACCTTTTGTCTATCCCATTTGCACAACAGCATGTGAAATTTATTGTCAATCAGTGTTGCTTCCTAATTGGACAGTTTGATTTCACAGAAGTGTGATTGACTTGGAGTTACATTGTGTTGTTTAAGTGTTCCTTTTATTTTTTTGAGCAGTGTATTTACAGGGAGAAAAGGCACAAATAGATATCCCCTTGAACTATGATAAAGAATGATCGCAACAAACAAGATGTACAGTCATTCTTTATTATTAAAGTCAAGACAATTAATTCAGTATCAATTCAGTTTCAATCCAAAACTCAAGCTTGAATCAAGTTATTAACCAAAAGTTATCAACATAATTTCAATTACATCTATGTATACTTAATTGGTAAGGACCTAAATCCAGATCGTGACTGATGAGAAGCGAACGGGCCAGTGGCTGTCCCATTCAAACACGGTTGAAAAAAAGTCCCTCTTCTGAGAAGGATAAAAACACAGTACTCTTCGAATAATCAAGACTGGTCCCAATGTAGCTAATTATATAGCTACAGTTCATCGCTTGTTTTACCACAACCAGTAGCTAACGTTACTAAAATCACCCAGAGCTCAGTCTCTCACAGCATCTGTCTGTCGAGCATCTGAGCGGAGAGAGAAAAAGCAGAAATCATCCAATGATAGTTGAACCAAAAACAAATCCAATGCTGTCCTCACGGTAGTCTGGGATGCGGGACTAGCTAAGAGTTCATCACTTTGGTTTACTCAGACCGCATTACAACAGCTTTTTAAAGCAATAGCTAAAACAATAAAATAGCAGTCTTGCTAGCTCACGGAGTTCACAGGGTGGTCCTCCCTTCACTCTCTCGCGTGTCTAACTGTTGCCTTGCAATGGTCCATCTCCAAAATATGTCCCACATGCAACACAGTAAATAATTGTCTGTAAAAATACATATATTTGACTGAATATAGTTTTGACTATTGCCTTTATCTCAATAGGGCCAGAGACGTTAAGTCACAATAGTCTTTCTTGGGAATCATATAAATCCCTAATTTGTACTACCTCTGACACTAGGTCAGTTCTATGTGATGATGAGCCCACCTGATGGGTTGCAAGCTGGCACGCCAAGGACCATTGCCCCTCGCACACACACCTACACCACGTGAGTACGGCTTCACCTGCCACACAGTTTAGTGTTCCATACACATTCATCACACCCCAATGCTCCCCCATCTACGTGGTTCATCTCACTTCTCCCTCCCAACTCCACATTGGAATGGACTTTCCCTAGCTAAACCTTCAGGAAATGATCACCTCTTTGTATTTACCCGCCAATTTTGGCATGATTTGGTTTGTGATTGTGTGTATCATGATAAAACATTCAAAAGAAATCAAAACGTGAGAAAACAAAAAACTGTCCCACTTACCTGCCATCCCCAGAGACCACGGTGAAAATGAGATACTACAGCATGGCAGTTCAAACTGGTGAGGACTACTTTCGCTCGCATCCTCTAAAACTAACCCCCTCTCCTCCCATCCTTGGCAGATGTGTGGTGAATCCACTAGTCGTGATGAATCATATGTCTTAGTGTACCTGTCAGGTGAACGTGATGTATAGTGTGTGTGTATATAGCTTTGGGTTATAAGTTCACCGAAGGAGTCCTCTTCAATGGGGGCGAGGAAACAAATCGGGAATACTTTATTTGGATAGTCCATCCATAGATACTCTACAGTCAGTAACATTTCAGCTGACAATCTACTAACCCTAGCCCTATCCCTTATCCTAACCCTTAGCTTAAGCCTTACTTTAACCATAGCCCAAACATTAGCAAGCAGTTGCTTATCAATAGATAATTTGTTGATAGTATGGTGGATTCATGCAGGTCCCATGTGGCTCAGTTGCTAGAGCCTGGCACGTGCAATGCCAGAGTTGTTGGTTCAATTCCCATGGGGGGCCAGTACAAAAAAGTATGAAAATGTATGCACTCTGGATAAGAGCGTCTGCTAAATGACTGACTAAATTATTACATTTGCGCAATGTATATGAATACACAGTCAATTTGTTTGTTTTTATGAGTGTGGGTTTGACAGTGCTTAACGGTGACATAAAATGTGATCATTTATTTGTCTTTGTCTCTCTTTGCAGGAAGATGGATGGTCCACGGGCACCTAGGGATGAGAGAAGGAGAGCACAACACAATGAAGGTAAACTGATTATAGAAAGTATTTATCTGGCAAATGGAAACTTGAAAGTAAAAGTTCAGATTTACCATGGGCATAGAGAGAAAAAGGAGGAGCCTTAAGAAATGTTTTTTGTATAATAAAAAAAAAATGACACTGAACAAAATTATAAATGCAACATGTAAAGTGTTGGTCCCATGTTTCACGAGCTGAAATAAAAGGCCCTAGAAATGTTCCGTGCGCACAAAAAGCGTATTTCTCTCAAATGTGCACAAATTCGTTTACATCCCTGTGTGGCTAATCAAGAAACGGATTAAACAGCATGATCATTACACAGGTGCGCTTTGTGCTGGGTACAATAAAAGGCCACTCTAAAATGTGCAGCTTTCTCACAAAAAAATGCCACAGATGGCTCAAGTTTTGAGGGCGCTTGCAATTGGCATGCCTGCAGGAATGTCCACCAAAGCTGTTGCCAGAAAATGTATTGTTAATTTCTACAATAAGCCGCCTCCAACATCATTTTAGAGAATTTATCACTACATTCAACCGGCCTCACAACCGTAGACCACGTGTAACCACGCCAACTCAGGACCTCTACAGCCAGCTTCTTAACCTGCAGGATTGTCTGAGACCAGCCACCTGGACAGCTGGTGAAACTGAGGGTTTCTGAAGAATTTATGCACAAACTGTCAGAAACCGCCTCGGGAAAGTTCATCTGCGTGCTCGTCATCTTCACCAAGGTCTTGACCTGACTGCAGTTCAGCGTCATAACAGACTTCAGTGGGCAAATGCTCTCCTTCGATGGCCACTGGCAAGCTAGAGAAGTGTGCTCTTCACGGATTAATCCCGGGTTTCAACTGTACTGGGCAGATGGCAGACCCCGTGTATGGCGTCGTGTGGGCAAGCGGTTTTCTGATATCAACGTTGTGAACAGAGTGCCCCATGGTGGCTGTGCGGTTATGGTATGGGCAGGCATAAGCTACGGACAACAAACACAATTGCATGTTATCGATTGCAATTTTAATACACAGAGAGATACCATGATGAGATCCTGAGGACAATTGTTGTGCCATTCATATGCCGCCATCACCTCATGTTTCAGCATTATAATGCACAGCCCCATGTCACAAGAATCTGTACACAATTCCTGGAAGCTGAAAATGTCCCAGTTGTTTCATGGCCTGCATAATCACCAGACATGTCACCCATTGAGCATGTTTGGCATGCTCTGGATTGACCTGTACAATGGCGTGTTCCAGTTCCGGCTAATGTCCAGCAACTTCGCACAGCCATTGAAAAGGAGTGGGGCAACATTTTACAAGCCACAATCAACAGGCTGATCAACTCTATGTGAAGAAGATGTCACGCTGAATGAGGCCAATGGTGGTCAAACCAGATTCTTACTGGTTTTCTGATCCATGCCCCTCCTTTTGGGGGGGGGGGGGGAATCTGTGACCAACAGATGCATATCTGTATTCCCAGTCATGTGAAATCCATATATTAGGGCCTAATGAATGTATTTGAATTGACTGATTTCCTTATATGAACTGTAACTCAGTAAAATCTTTGAAATTGTTGCATGTTGTGTTTTTATATTTTTGTTCAGTTGAGTATATTGTGTAAATGGTGTTGACCCGAGGCTTAATCCCTCTGTTTCTTTATGTGATCTTGTATTGAAACCTTAGCTCCTTCAAATTATTAAGATATGGCATTATTAGAGTGCTATCTGAAAGCCACTAATAACATATCATTCACATACTGTCAACACTCATTACATTTAGCATCAACTGATAAACCATGAGTACCATAAATCTTTCCATTTTATCACTGTCTTTGTTAGTTTCGGGAGTTTCCATATCTATTTCCTTCAACTAGGATCCTTATACTCTTCCCGATAGGAAAACCCTCTCAATCACTACTGATAATACACACGGATCACTCTCAAACAATGTTTTGCTTTTACCCCTATTGTAAGGTTTAATGGATGGGGGATGCCAATGTCATCTTTTACATTTTAGTCTACCTTAGCAATGTTACTCTATATATATTTATTACCAATTTCCGTTGGATATTCAGTTTCTGCCTCACACTCATTAAATGTCTATTATTTTGAGATTTAATATCACCGAAATTATAAAATACATCGGCCAATTCAGAAATGGAGAGACATTTTTTAAGGTAGCCCTTGAGACTTGAGTTTCTTTCTGGGATCAACATTTATTATAACTGGGCTAGCACTGCCTAACAGTCCACTGTCAAAGAAGTGCTCTGTCCATAAGGTTTCTGGTACGTGAGACAGAATCGACTGAGAGACAGAGCCAGTTTCCCACTCCGTCTTGTGGAGTGGTTCAATTTAGCCTACTCACAAATTGGTTTAGAACTTCATTGCTGGGGATATCAACGAAAACTCCATCGGGAGTACAATAAATTGTAGCCATAAGTTAACAAGTCTACCTATCAAGTTAAAAGGTTGCGTGGGTGAATACAGAAAATCATGTTCAACATTCAATGGTCCTATTGAACAGGGCATGGATTTTGTTTCAGAATGTATTGGGTGGTATTTCTTTCATTCTTTACGAAGGCTCTGATTAACTTGGCAATGATATTTTTCATTGGAAGCTGTTTAAAAAGCATAGAACATGTGCCAACCTTTGTCGAAGACTTTATTTCCCAGACCCTTTAGACTGTCATGCAGTGCTTTAACCTTATCATTATCAAATGATCCGTAAAGGGGCCACTGAACATTTCTCCGAATACTTTTTACACCACCTACGTACGTCACAAGTGTATATTGTTGTTGTTGTTTTTTTAAACTTTATAAAATCTCTAGTAACCGCATTATACACGCATACAATTTCATCTCTCTTTATCCAACTACGTCTCTCAACCGACACAATTCTACCAACCTTCATTAACCGTACCTTCAATGCAGTCCAACCGATTCCTGCTGTAAAGTAGTCTAAACTATGTATATCCGATTCCTACTAATACATACAGTATCACAACTAACTTTTCCCTTTATTACCAATCAAACAATTAGTTAACTTCCTGTAATTGCCTTCAACCTTCTGACTTACAGTGCATTCGGGAACTATTCAGACCCCTTGACTTTTTCCAAATTATGTTATGTTACAGCCACTTTCTTAAATGGATTACATTAGTATTTTCCCCCTCGTCAGTCTTCCATACAAAAATGGAAATATCACATTTTACATAAGTTTTCAGACCCTTTACTCAGTACTTTCTTGAAGCACCTTTTGACAGCGATTACAGCCTCGAGTCTTCTTGGGTACAAGCTTGGCACACCTGTATTTGGGGAGTTTCTCACATTCTTCTCTGCAAATCCTTTCAAGCTCTGTCAGGTTGGGTGGGGAGTGTTGCTGCACAGTTATTTTCAGATCTCTCCGGAAATATTTGATCGTGTCCAGGCTCTGGCTGGGCCACTCAAGGACATTCAGAGACTTGTCCCGAAGCCACTCCTGCGTTGTCTTGGCTGTGTGCTTTAGGGCCGTTGTCCTGTAGGAAGGTGAACCTTCGCCCCAGTCTGAAGTCCTGAGCGCTCTGGAGCAGGTCCATCTAGTCTCCTAGCCACTGAAAAACATCCCGACAGCATGATGCTGCCACCACCATGCTTCACCGCAGGGATAGTGCCATTTTTCCTCCAGACGTGACGCTTGGCATTCAGGCCAAAGAATTAAATGTGGGTTTCATCAGACCCGAGAATACTGTTTCTCATGGTCTGAGAGTCCTTTAGGTGTCTTTTGTCAAACTCCGAGCAGGCTGTCATGTGCCTTTTACTGAGGAGTGGATTCCATCTGTCCACTCTACCATAAAGGCCTGAATGGTGGAGTGCTGCAGAAATGGTTGTCCTTCCGGAAGGTTCTCCCATCTCCACAGAGGAACTCTGGAGCTCTGTCAGAATGACCATCGAGTTCTTGGTCACCTCCCTGACCAAGGCCATTCTCCCCCGATTGCACAGTTTGGCCAGGCAGCCAGCTCTAGGAAGAGTCTAGAATAAGCCTGTAACATGACAAAATATGGAAAAAGTCAAGGGGTCTGAGTACTTTCCGAATGCACTGTATCCCTTGAAGTTACAACAGCTCACCCCAAATTCTACCACCACAGGAGTATGGCTCATGCTGTAGCTTTGACAACTAAAATATGGGATTATTGTGTTTGCAGTAGAAAGACGGAGAAGAGACAAGATCAACAACTGGATTGTCACCCTCTCAAAGATCATCCCAGACTGCAACATAGACAGTACTAAGACTGGAGCAGTGAGTGTGGTCAATTTGCCTATAGAGATTAAGTCCCATAGAACCAACTTTATCAGGACACCGATTAAGCCTAGTCCCGGACTAGAAAACATGCTCAATGGAAACTCTCTATTGAAATAGGTTTTTAGTCCAAAACTAGGCTTAATCTGTGTCTGAGAATCTGGCAGATTGTTCGAAATCACGATTTCTTATAATAGAAGTAATGTGCAACCTCTTCTCTCCAGAGTAAAGGAGGGATCCTGTCGAAAGCGTGTGACTACATCCGGGAGCTGAGACAGAATAACCAACGATTGCAGGACAGCTTCAAAGAGGTGTTGAGAGTTCAGGCAGACAACGAGCTACTCAAACAACAGGTACACACTTATGTGTAACTCGCACATTCCACTATGCTGTCTGTGTCAACAACACGTCGGGTGTATTCATTGGTTCACATTGTAGCAAAACATTTTACAACAGAACAATTTTGCAACGAA
The DNA here is from genome assembly GCF_029448725.1 of Salvelinus fontinalis. Lineage (NCBI taxonomy): Eukaryota > Metazoa > Chordata > Actinopteri > Salmoniformes > Salmonidae > Salvelinus > Salvelinus fontinalis. Next base: position 44,908,857 of record NC_074696.1, on the reverse strand, counting down.
AAAGATCATTGCTTATTGGACAAGTTTATTTTAGTCCCTCCCTGTTTCAGCCTGTTTGCATTTGTTTGGAAATGTTTTATGCCTATGTATGAAGGTCTTAGTTGGTTGTTAACATTGTTTAATTGCGACGTTCTATCATGTTATAGATTGAGGAGATGAAGAATGACAATGCACTGCTTCGAGCTCAGCTACAACAGCACGGCATAGAGATCAATGGAGATACGACACCACAGTGATCTACTGGACACACACACACACACTCTTACTTACTCACTGGAACACTGGTAAAATACAAATACTTATAGAATACATGAAAGTACACATGCTCACGTGCATGCATCATCAGAAATTGCCACGCATACACAGAACAGAGGGCTTGAGAGGAAGAAGTGGACTGCTGACTGATCAAGCCCCCTCCAACCCCCACACACACTCTCTTCCAAGGCTGAAAGCTGAAATTCATGACTCTGTAACTAAATTAGTTCCCCTCCTCTGCTCAAAGAATAGCCAACTTTTCAAATGTTGTGCATTCACCTAACTGTTTTTGTTATGGACAATGACAATTCACATTTATTCTGTTTTAACCTGCTGCAGTTTTCCATGGCTTTTTTGGGGCATTTGTAGTGAGTAATACTACCATGTCTGACATGAATGAATCCTTTTGTTTGTCATTTAATGTATTAGTTTACAATGAATGTGTATACAGAATGAAAAGACAGTGGCGGTAGGGATCATAGTGCAAATATAGGGCTGAACTTTGCTGTTCCATTTTCCCTTAGCGATTACAAACCATGGTAGACAAATCAGGCACCTTCATCCTTTGATGCACACCATTTCAAAGGGTTGTTTCATTGTCAAGTGGAGGTAGATAAGAGAATACTGGTTAAGCTGTTTTAAAGGCCTGCGATGTAAAGGTATGGTCGTTGTATTGACACTAGGCCTGACATTGCAGACTATCAGGGCAGTAGGTGATAGCATAGCTCAGGTCATTAGGACAATATATAATATTGGTTCCCAAATTAATTTCAGTCCCCTCTTCCTTGCTTAATTTCTCTTATCTCTTGTGTAGTCCCATCTGGTGCACAATAAATCATTTAACCTGAATATCATTTTCACTATATGGTAATCATGCATATTTGGCATTAAATCATGGTATGTATCTGCTTGTGATAGGTCACTTACCGGTATTCAATACATTAATTGGAGCATGTGTCAGCGTTGCCATGTATAAGATGATAACTGTCCCTGAGTCTCTATGACAGGGGATGCTCATTTTACAGGCATTCAATTCAAATTTGGGACACTGGGTAACTCAACTCAATATTGAGGATCTGAGGGAGAGTTGTATATTATGGATTTTCACCATGTCCTCCAGTAATTTAAAAGTTTGGGAACCAGTGCTATGAAGGATAATTGTAGCACATCCCAGGTCAGCAGTGCTTTAAAGGAATTCTTTGTGAGTGAAGGTTGTCAGCATTCTTGTTTTTATCTCCACTGAAAGCAATCACAGCATGGCATTCTAACCACTGGCAAGATTTATTCCAATTGTACAATAACATTTCAATGTTCATACTATAGCATTAACACAATCATTGGATTGGTTCTGGAGATAGAGGTGGGTTTGGAAAATTGAGCTACAGTGTTAAAGGATCGGTTCAGAATTTCTTTACCAAATCTGTTTTGATGTAAAGGGCATGTTGTAGAGGGGTCCAGACACGCTAGCAATTTCACTTGGTTTTGAGAAACTTGGACCACCCGCAATAGACTTGCTCGTTCTGCAGTATGCTGCTTCTCCATGTAGCCCGCTCAGCACAGCTGGTAGGGGAAATGGCTTGAGTCTAATAAAATGGAATATAATGTTGAAATTGTGTTATTCTGAAGTGTACAACATCTAAAGACCTGCATCACTACAATGAGAGTGTGGCCATTTCTGAAAGGATGTATTTTTCCGTAGCTCCTATACTGCAGAACGAGCAATGAGAAAGTCTATTGCGGGTGGTCTAAGTTTCTCAGAACCAAATGAAATCGTTAAAAAAGTGGACACTTATATAACATACTATTTACATTAAAAAAAGATTTGTTCAGAAATGGTGAAGCAATCCTTTACCCCCTTGTAAAAAATGTGGGGGCATCTTGTCTGTTTAAAACACCTTATCCAGGGGAGTGGCTAACCTAATGTTTACTACTCGCTATAATTATCCCTTTCTGGCTCGAAGGACCATGAAAAAGAGTGGTCCTTTGAGACGGATAGGGACAACAATATACTATATAACTGAAACAAATATGGACAACAGACTTTAGTTTCATTAGCATGAGCTAGCAGGGAGAATATAGTTTCCATGTAATTTTGAACTTGTAGGTCAATTAGTCTTGTATTGCCAATAGAGCTGTCCCCGACTGAAAAAAAACTCTTGGTCCACCAAGAGTCCACTGTTCTTTCGACCAATCGATTGGTCAAACATTTTTAAACGTGTATTTTTCCATATATAGACACACCCAATGTGTTTTAATAAAATATACTATATACAGTGAGCTTGTCTGATGCTTTAAGACACAAATGACTCAAGAGGGAGCCAGAGATAAAGATAACCAAAAGGGAAAAAATTGTTCTGATTCTCCTCCCGCTGCTGCTGGCCTTTACAGATTCTGCCTTTACGCTCCTGAAGTTGCCGGTAATAGGCTACACAATAGGCCTTGTAACTATATTTGAGAAGGCCAAGTAAAACGCGGGAGAAAGCTCTCACTGAAGATTCAGTTAAGCACCTTGGGGAGTGCCACTGCAGCGGCCGCTGTCAAGCATATAAAACCTGTCAATGTTTTAGAATTCAACTACGGAGTAGGCTAACTTACTGTTTTCAAGTGGTATGTCATATTCGTTGTTGAACTATGAGCAAACCGCTGTTTGCACAGTTTGCATTCTACTTTTTGTTGGTCTTAAGTAGGCCTAATTAGAGTATCAAGTAGCCACTGTATGTACCGATAGGTACATCTTAGGCTATGATTAGGCTCATTTGCGTGTGCCGTCTGGAAAGAATCTGCCGGATACACAGTTGAATGAAAGGGGATGTTTGGCATATATGTTATTTAGTAATACACCATACAATTCAGGAAAACACATTTGTTATAAAATATTTTTATTAGTGTTACACCATTGTTCTTAACTTAACCATATACAATTTCAGTAGCACAATTAGTGCCTTCAGGAAGTATTCATAACCCTTGACTTATTATACATTTTGTGGTGTTAAAGACTGAATTCAAAATGTATTACTTTTTTTTCACCAATCTACACACTACCCCATAATGAAAAAGTGAAAATATGATTTTAGAAATGTTTGCAAATGTATTCAATTAAATACAGAAATATCTAATTGACATAAGTATTCACACCCCTATATCAATACTTTGTAGAAGCACCTATGGCAGAGATTACAGCTGTGTGTCTTTCTGGGTAAGTCTCTAAGTGCTTTCCACAACTGGATTGTGAAAATTTTTCAAAATATTTTCAAATGTCTTCATACTTTGTCAAATTGGTTCTTGATCATTGCCATTTTCAGGATTTGCCATAGATTTTCAAGGAGATTTAAGTCAACTGTAATTCGTCCACTCAGGAACATTCACTGTCTTCTTGATAAGCATCTCCAGTGTAGATCTGGCCTTGTGTTTTAGGTTATTGTCCTGCTGAGAGATGAATACATCTCCCAGCGTCTGGTGGAAAACAGACTGAACCAGGTTTTCCTCTAGAATTTGTCCTGTGCTTAGCTCCACCCCGTTTCTTTTTTTATCCTGAAAAACTCACCAGTCCTTAACGATTACAAGCATGCACATAACATGATTTCGCCACCACTATTTTTGAAAATATGGAGAGTGGTACTCAGTAATGTATTGTATTGGATTTGCCCCAAGCATAACGCTTTGTATTCTTGACAAAAAGTGAATTACTTTGCCACATTTTTTGCAGTATTACTGTAGTGCCTTGTTGCAAACAGGATGCATATTTTGGAATATGTGTATTATGTACAGGCTTCCTTCTTTTCATTCTGTCAATTAGGTTAGTATTGTGTAGTTACTACAATGTTGTTGATCCATCCTCAGTTTTCTCCTATTACAGCCATTAAACTCTAACTGTTTTAAAGTCACCATTGGCCTCATGGTGAAAACCCTGAGTGGTTTCCTTCCTCTCCGGCAACTGAATTAGGAAGGACGCCTATATCTTTGTAGTGACTGGGTGTATTCATACACCATCTAAAGTGTAATTAATAACTTCACCATGCTCAAAGGGATATTCAATGTCTGCTTTTATTATTTTTACCCATCTACCAATAAGTGCCCTTCTTTGCGACGCATTGGAAACCTCCCTTTTGTGTTTGAAATTCACTGCTCGACTGAGGGACCTTACAGATAATTGTATGTGTGGGGTACAGAGATGAGGTAGTGTCACGAGAATTATGTTCTCAATGTTCATAAACCCCATTCAATTAACTACTCAGTCTGCGACCCAGAATTTGTAAGATACTGGTTGAAATGAAACAGACGGAAGCCCAGCTACGATAGTCAGAAAGTTTTTTTACGAGAGCGCTGGTTAGTTGTACAAACCCATTCATTTTATACTAGCTCCTTACGCACCTACTCTTGCACACAATCAGAATTCATACGCACATACATTTGCACACAAACATTAGGTATCCTACGCACACACTGTCCTGCTACCCAACCGACAAAGATTAGGGGATACCGTGAGAATCACTCCCCGTCCTCCCTCAAGATAGGGAGACCCTGGGAAGTACTCTGTGGCCCCCAGCCAAGGTCGGCACCGAGCCTTGCTCAGACAGTCTGTTTTTAAGATACTATAATAGACATATTGTACAGATAAATTGTCATACCCTAATTCTGACTAAAAACTACACTCACGGATATATAATTCTGCTGACTAAAACCATCATTAATTAATTATGATTCTAATCAATTTCATACAATTATATGGTTTCAGGGTGGAGTATTCTAATCATTCATTTAAACCTATAAATTCCATCCACAGGTCGTCATTCAAAAATCATGTTAAACACTATTGCACAGAGTGAATCCTTGCAAGTTATTATGTGACTTGTTAAACACATCTTTACTCCTGAACTTATTTAGGTTTACCATAACAAAAGGGGTTGAATACTTATTGGCTCAAGGCATTTCAGCTTTTAATGTAAACATTTTGAAAAACATCATTCACTTTCACATTATAGGGTATTGTATGTAGGCCAGTCACAACATGTGGAAAAAGTCAAGGGGTGTAAATACTTTCTGAAGGCACTGTATGGACTTTGAGATCACACTAAGATGGCACACTCCGTCACTGGATTGGTCCACTGAGACAGGCACGAATCAGACAGGTGTCTTGTGTGCCGTGAAGAAAATATTAATATGCGACAGCTCAACCGAAAAATGATCTGCCAACCAACAGTCTATTGACTAAACAATTGACCAGTTGACTGATTAAATGGGGTCAGCCCTAATTGCCAATCTGCTGCGTCAAACAAGGCACTAATTTCTCTACCAACTGAATTCAATCCCATTGTATCTATAATGTTAGAGTGTACAACTGGTAAACTAATAACCAACATACATCGTTCACTGAATATAGAGGACTCATAAAGAGCGTTTATCTGTATTTATCTAGACCAGCACATAGGAGTGCAGGTGTCTATTTGCTTGGATTACAGCTTGGAGAGGGAGCTCATGATTGCTGAATGGATGTCAAACGGTCCTTATCAGTTCTTCTGCATCACTGAACCCCTGTCTTGTTTACAGTTCCTATCACCGGATAGAGGAGCCTGGTACACTGTGACACCGCTGTATAATCTCCCCATGTTTGCACATCCTGCTTTACACGCTTGTTATATGAAATTAACTCAATATTAGACATCTTTCACACCCACTTCTGGGCTCTTACAGCTTCTGGTTAAATTTTTTGTTCCAAGCCCCATAAAGCAAGTATATTTTTTATTGGATGTAGCCTACTGGTTAGAGCACAATTTAAGTAATAAGGGTGATCGATTTATTCGAACTGTACATACAGTGGTTTGTTGATGCGTGAGTAATGGTTGTACCATAATTGTGGCACTCCTTTTGGGAACGTAATCAATCATAGGTAGGAACTTTGATAACATGAATTAACTTCGCAAACTTTTCCAACAGTTACATAACATAACAGAATACACCTAATACATATAAAATACAGAATACATAATTGCACGAAAAACAAGGGGGTCATGTTTCTCTGTATTTATCAGTCTTGGAGGCTACCAATGGGGGGCAGCAGTGAAGCTCCTGCAGCTGTGACTGAGCATGCTTCTGACAGACGCAGAGAAGTAGAAGATGATGAGGTCCAGGCAGGCGTTGATGGTACTGGAGAGCAACGCTACATCACTCCAACTCTCGCTCTCTTTCCGAACGAACCCCACCACATGGGGAATGTTGTAGGACCCAAACCAGAGGGCAAACACCAACAGCTCGATGTTGAGCAGCGGAGACAAAATGCAGATGAAGTTGACAGCAGAAGAGGCAGACCAGGAAAGGAACCAGGAATAGCTCCAGACGCACTGGGAGAAGGATGCTGAGCTGGTCTTGGGTGAAGTTCAGGTAGCACGTTGTCTGGGGATTATCCATTACGGTCCCATTATTGCATATCCACTGGGAGCATAGCACAATGTCCATGATGCTGAGGTTCAGTGAAGACACCACCCAACATACGATGCGTATCTGATAGGGAAGGGCACATCAAGCTAGCGCTCCACACTCACCGCGGTCTGGAGGAGGGTGCTGTTGTAGATGGTGGAGTAGAACAGGAAACTAGTGACGACACAGGATGAAGGGGAGGTTCCAGTTCATATCATCAGCAGCTTCCTTCATCTTGAAGGGCAGGAAGTTGAGGAAGATGAGGTCAAAGATGGTCAAGTTGTGTAGCAGGATGTCAATGTGGGCAGGTTTGCGGTGCACATTTTGGCAAAAGTTGCAAAATGGCAGGATGTTGGCAGGTACCCCAATCAGGAAGGTGACAATGTAAACAGACAGCAACAGATGAATGATTGGCATGGCAATTAGCCTACTCCATCAGTTATAGACACTTGGAGACTCAACACAGCTGGAAAGAGAAAAGGGTGTGTTGGAATGTGTAATATCTCTTTTGGGACTGTTGCAGCAATGTGTTACCAAAAAGATGTCCCATAACAATATCCCATGTGATGTCCCATGAGATACTAATTTTTAGACATTATCTGTCTGCATTTCAGTAGGAAACACTACTCGTCAGCCATATTTTAGTCTGATTTTGTGTTTGATTGTTCACCTGTATAAAAATATAAGCCTCAACTTGACTTTTTATAACATTTTAGTTCATGTAAATGTATTACCTGTGTTCTGAATAAGTAACATCATTAATAGAGATTGGATTGATGCATAAATTCAGAATTAACTCAATTTTAACAGTATACAAAATAAAATAAATAAACTGAGTGCACAAAACATTATGAACACCTACCTAATATTGAGTTGCACCCCTTTTACTCTCAGAACAGCCTCAATTTGTCGGGGCATGGACTCTACAAGGTGTCAAATGTATTCCACAGGGATGCTGGCCTATGTTGACTCCGGTGCTTCCCACAGTTGTGTCAAGTTGGCTGGATGTCCATTGGGTGGTGGACCATTCTTGAGACACACAGGAAACTGTTGAGCATGAAAAACCCAGCAGCGTTGTAGTTCTTGAGAAACTAAAACCGGTCTGCCTGGCACCTACTACCATAACCCGTTCAAAGGCACTTACATCTTTTGTCTTACCCACACAATCCATGTCTCAATTGTCTCAAGGCTTAAAAATCCTTATTTAACCTGTCTCTTCCCCTTCATCTACAGTGATTGAAGTGGATTTAACAAGTGACATCAGTATCAAAGCTTTCATCTGGATTCACCTGGTCAGTCCATGTCATGGAAAGAGCAGTGTATTGTCTGTTGTGGTGAAGTTTTATGAATAACCCCTATTTTTTACTGATACAAAGACAAACAGGTTTTTAGAAATACCTTATTTAAATAAGTATTCAGACCCTTTGCTATGACTGTCGAAATTGAGCTTAGATGCATCCGGTTTCCATTAAGCATCCTTGAGATGTTTCTGCAACTTGATTGGAGTCCACCTGTGGTAAATTCAATGGATTTGACATGATTTGGAAAGGCACACACCAGTCTATACAAGGTCCCACAGTTGACGGTGCATGTCAGAGCAAAAACCAGGCCATGAGGTCGAAATAATTATCCGTAGAGCTCCAAGACAGGATTGTGTCGAGGCACAGATCTGGGGAAGGATACCAAAAAAGGTCTGCACCATTGAAGGTCCCCAAGAACATAGTGGCCTCCATCATTCTTAAATGAAAGAAGTTTGGAACCACCAAGACTCTTCCTAGAGCTGTCGGCCTTGCCAAACTGAGCAAGGCCTTGGTCAGGGAGGTGACCAACAACACAATGGTCACTCTGACAGAGCTCCAGAGTTCCTCTGTTGAGATGGGAGAAACTTCCAGAAGGACAACCATCTCTGAAGCACTTCACCAATCAGGCCTTTATTGTAGAGAGGCCAGACGGAAGTCAGTCCTCAGTAAAAGGCACATGACAACCTTCTTGGAGTTTTCCAAAAGGAACCTAAAGACTCTCAGACCATGAGAAACATCATTCTCTGGTCTGATGAAACCAAGATTAAACTCTTTGGCTTGAATGCCAAATGTCACGTCTGGATGAAACCTGGCACCATCCCTACGGTTAAGCATGGTGGTGGCAGAATCATGCTGTTTTTCAGTGGCAGGGACTGGGAGACTAGTCAGGATCGAGGGAAAGATGAACGGAGCAAAGTAAAGAGATCCTTGATGAAATCCTGCTCCAGAGACCTGCTTCACCTTACAGTGAAATACTTAGTTACGAGCCCCTAACAGTGCAGTTAAAAAAAATACAGATAAGAATAAGTGATGAAGGTAACAAGTAATTAAAGAGGAGCAGTAAAAAAATAACAATATATACAGGGGGGTGCCGGTACAGAGTCAATGTGCGGGGGCACCGGTTAAGTGAGGTTGTATGTACATGTAGGTAGAGTAAATTAAAGTGACTATGCGTAGATGACAACAGAGAGTGGCAGTGGTGTGGAGAGGGGAGGGGGGGGGGGGACAATGTGAATAGTCTGGGTAGCCATTTGACTAAATGTTCAGGAGTCTTATGGCTTGGGAGTAGAAGCTGTTGAGAAGCCTCTTGGACCTAGACTTGGCACTCCAGTACCACTTGCCGTGTCGTAGCAGAAAGAATAGTCTATGACTAGGGTGGCTGGAGTCTATGACAATTTTCAGGGCCTTCCTCTGACACTGCCTGGTATAGAGGTCCTGGATGGCAGGAAGCTTGGCCCCAGTGATGTACTGGGTCGTTCGCACTACCCTCTGTAGTGTCTTGTGGTCGGAGGCCGAGCAGTTGCCATACCAGGCAGTGATGCAACCAGTCAGGATGCTCTCATTGGTGCAGCTGTATAACCTTTGAGGATCTGAGGACCCATGCCAAATCTTTTCAGTCTCCCGAGGGGGAAGGTTGTAGGTTTTGTTGTGCCCGCTTCACAACTGTCACGGTGTGCTTGAACCATATTAGTTTGTTGGTGGTGTGGACACCAAGGAACGTGAAGCTCTCAACCTGCTCCACTGCAGCCCCGTCGATGAGAATGTGGGCATGCTCGGTCCCCTTTTTCCTGTAGTCCACAATCATCTCCTTTGTCTTTATCACGTTGAGGGAGAGGATGTTGTCCTGGCACCACACAGCCAGGTCTCTGTCCTCCTCCCTATAGGCTGTCTCGTTGTTGTCGGTGATCAGGCCTACCACTGTTGTCATCGGCAAATGTAATGATGTTGTTGGAGTTGTGCCTGGCCATGCAGTCATGAGTGAACAGGGAGTACAGGAGGGGGCTGAGCACGCATCCCTGAGGGATCCCCGTGTTGAGGATCAGCGTGGCGGATGTGTTGTTACCTACCCTTACCACCTGGGGGCGGCCCATCAGGAAGTCCAGGATCCAGTTGAAGAGTGAGGTGTTTAGTCCCAGGGTCCTTAGCTTAGTGTTGAGCTTTGAGGGCACTATGGTGTTGAACGCTGAGCTGTAGTCAATGAATAGCATTCTCACATAGGTGTTCCTTTTGTCCAGATGGGACGGGCAGTGTGGAGTGCAATAGAGATGCATCATCTGTGGATCTGTTGGTGCGGTATGCAAATTGGAGTGGGTCTAGGGTTTCTGGGATGAGGATGTTGATGTGAGCCATGAACAGCCTTTCAAAGCACGTCATGGCTACAGACGTGAGTGCTACGGGTCGGTAGTCATTTAGGCAGGTTACCTTAGTGTTCTTGGGCACAGCCACTATGGTGGTCTGCTTAAAACATGTTGGTACTACAGACTCCGTCAGGGAGAGGTTGAAAATGTCAGTGAAGACACTTGCTAGTTGTTCAGCGCATGCTCGCAGTACACGTCCTGGTAATCCGTCTGGCCCTGCGGCTTTGTGAATGTTGACCTGTCTAAAGGTCTTACTCACATCGGCTGTGGAGAGCTTAATCACACAGTTTTCTGGTACAGCTGGTGCTCTCATGCATGTTTCAGTGTTATTTACCTCGAAGCGGGCATAGAAGTAGTTTAGCTCGTCCGGTAGGCTCGTGTCACTGGGCAGCTCTCGGCTGTGCTTCCCTTTGTAGTCTGTAATGGTTTGCAGGCCCTGCCTCATCCGACGAGCGTCAAAGCTGGTGTAGTACGACTCAAACTTAGTCCTGTATTGATGCTTTGCCTGTTTGATGGTTCATCGGAAGGCATAGCGGGATTTCTTATAAGCTTCCGGGTTAGAGTCCCGCTCCTTGAAAACGGCAGCTCTTGTCTTTACCTCAGTGCGGATGCTGCCTGTAATCCATGGTTTCTGGTTGGGGTATGTACTTAAGGTCACTGTGGGGACGACGTCATCCATGCACTTATTGATGAACCCAATGACAGATGTGGTGTACTCCTCAATGCCATTGGAGGAATCGCGGAACATATTCCAGTCTGTGCTAGCAAAACAGTTCTGTAGCTTAGCATCTGCTTCATCTGACCACTTTTTTTATTGATCTTGTCACTGGTGCTTCCTGCTTTAATTTTTGCTTGTAAGCAGGAATCAAGAGGATAGAATTATGGTCAGATTTGCCAAATGGAGGGCGAGGGAGAGATTTGTATGCATCTCTGTGTGTGAAGTATAGGTGGTCTAGAGTTATTTTCCCTCTGTTTGCACATTTAACATGTTGATACAAATGAGGTAAAACTGATTTAAGTTTCCTTGCATTAAAGTCCCCGGCCACTAGGAGTGTCGCCTCTGGGTGAGCGTTTTCTTGTTTGCTTATGGTGGAATACAGCTCATTCAATGCTATCTTGGTGCCAGCCTCTGACTGTGGTGGTATGTAAACAGCTACAAAGAATATAGATGAGATCTCTCTCGGTAGGTAATGTGGTCTGCAGCTTATCATGAGAAACTCTACCTCAGGCGAGCAATGGCTCGAAACTTCCTTAGATATCGTGCACCAGCTGTTGTTGACAAAAATACATAGACCGCCGCCACTTGTCTTACCAGACACCGCTGTTCTATCCTGCCTGTACATTGATATTGTTGTCGTTCATCCACGATAAGAAGCATAAGATGTTACATTTTTTTTAAAATTATTATTATTATTTTTTTAATAAATTTTATCCCATTTTCCCCCCAATTTTCGTGGTATCCAATCGCTAGTAATTACTATCATGTCTCATCGTTACAACTCCCGTACGGGCTTCGGGAGAGACGAAGGTCGAAAGCCATGCGTCCTCCGAAGCACAACCCAACCAAGCCGCACTGCTTCTTAACACAGCGCGCTTCCAACCCGGAAGCCAGCCGCACCAATGTGTCGGAGGAAACACCGTGTACCTGGCCCCCTTGGTTAGCGCGCACTGCGCCCGGCCCGCCACAGGAGTCGCTGGAGCGCGATGAGACAAGGATATCCCTACCGGCCAAACCCTCCCTAACCCGGACGACGCTATGCCAATTGTGCGTCGCCCCACGGACCTCCCGGTCGCGGCCGGCTGCGACAGAGCCTGGGCGCGAACCCAGAGACTCTGGTGGCGCAGTTAGCACTGCGATGCAGTGCCCTAGACCACTGCGCCACCCGGGAGGCCCAGATGTTACAGTTTTTAATGTCTGTTGTGGAAAATTGTCTCAGAAATATAACACTCTTACAAGAACTTGTGAATTCAATATAGACTTTAATACAAAGTAGCAAAGCTGAGCCCTTCCATGGAAGGTCTCTATCACAAACGTAACAAAGCCGAGCTCCTCCATGGAAAGAGACTCAATTCTTATATTACAGAGTCCTGCCTTTATAGAATTCTGTCTTTGCATAACGTATAGAGTCCCCTCCCTCTATATGAAAATAGCTTCCCTTGACCTTTCTCCATTATTTTCTTTTCATCTCAGAGCTTGCATGTTAACGCCCACATCTGACAGCTGTATAGGTTATATTGGTAGCGGGGCCCTGGTCCTATATGTTCCATTCCTTATATAGCCATTCTGTCTCAGCTCTTCAAAGTGGAAAGCCTAGATGCTGCTAATAATGGAAATGTAATCATAGTCATGAGTTTTGCTCCACACATGTCCCGTTGGTAGTTTAATCTTCCCAATAACTTGTCCATTTTATTGTCCAAAGATTGCATGTTTGCAAGCAGAATTGAGGGGTATGGGGGTTTATTCGATCGCCTCCTACTCCTCAGAAGGCAGCCTGTTCCCGAGGGAGCCATATATCCTCCACCTCAGGCTGGTCAGAGTCGTGAAAGAAGAAAAAGGATTCTGCTAGTCCGTGGTGAGTAATCGCAGTCCCGATGTCGAGAAGTTATTTTCGGTCATAAGAGATGGTAGCGGCAACATTATGTACAAAAATAGTAAAAAAAAGAAGTTACAAACAATGCAGATAAACAAACAAAAAAATGCTCCGCCGCCATTTTCTGCTCCGGGGCCATTTTACATACAGTGTCTTGCAAAAGTTTGAGATTGGAGTATCTGTCCATAGGACCACTTTAGGCCGTACACTCCACAGAGCTGGGCTTTACGGAAGAGTGTCCAGAAAAAAAACATTGCTTAAAGAAAAAAATAAGCAAACACGTTTGGTGTTAGCCAAGAGACTCCCCAAACATATAGAAGAAGGTACTCTGGTCAGATGAGACTAAAATTTAGCTTTTTGGCCATCAAGGAAAACAATATGTCTGGCGCAAATCCAACACCTCTCATCACCCTGAGAACACAGTGACGTATGGTAGTAGCAGCATCATGCTGTGGTGATGTTTTTCATCGGCAGGGACTGGGAAACGGTCAGAATTTAAAGAATGATGGATGGCACTAAATATAGGGAAATTCTTGAGGGAAACCTGTTTCAGTCTTCCAGAGATTTGAGACAGGCACGGAGGTTCACCTTCCAGCAGGACAATGACCCTACGCATACTTCTAGAGCAACACTCGAGTGATTTAAGGGGAAACATTTAAATGTCTTTGAATGGCCTAGTCAAAGCCCAGACCTCAATCCAATTGAGAATCTGTGGAACACATTCCCAGTGGGTTAGAAGTTTACATACACTCAATTAGTATTTGGTAGCATTGCCTTTACATTGTTTCACTTGGGTCAAACGTTTTGGGTAGCCTTCCACAAGCTTCGCACAATAAGTTGGGTGAATTTTGGCCCATTCCTCCTGACAAAGCTGGTCTAACTGACTCAGGTTTGTAGGCCTCCTTGCTTGCACATGCTTTTCAGTTCTGCCCACTCATTTTCCATAGGATTGAGGTCAGGGCTTTGTCATGGCCACTCCAATACCTTGACTTTGTTGTCCTTAAAGCCATTTTACCACAACTTTGGAAGTATGCTTGGGGTCATTGTTCATTTGGAAGACCCATATGTGACCAATCTTTAACTTCCTGACTGATGTCTTGAGATGTTGCTTCAATATATCCACATAATTTTCCCTTCTCATGATGCCATCTATTTTGTGAAGTTCACCAGTCCCTCCTGCAGCAAAGCACCCCCACAACATGATGCTGCCACCCCCGTGCTTCACGGTTGGAATGGTGTTCTTCGGCTTGCAAGCATCCCCCTTTTCCTCCAAACGTAACAATGGTCATTATGGCCAAACAGTTCTGTTTTTGTTTCATCAGACCAGAGGATATTTCTCCAAAAAGTACGATCTTTGTTCCCATGTGCAGTTTTAAACCGTAGTCTGGCTTTTTTAATGGTGGTTTTGGAGCAGTGGCTTCTTCCTTGCTGAGCGTCCTTTCAGGTTATGTCTTGTTTTACTGTGGATATAGATACTTTTGTACCTGTTTCCTCCAGCATCTTCACAAGGTCCTTTGCTGTTGTTCTGGGATTGATTTGCACTTTTCGTACCAAAGTACGTTCATCTCTAGGAGACAGAACGCGTCTCCTTCCTGAGCGGTATGATGGCTGCATGGTCCCATGGTGTTTATACTTGCGTACTATTGTTTGTACAGATGAACGTGGTACCTTCAGGTGTTTGGAAATTGCTCCCAAGGATGAACCAGACTTCTGGAGGTCTACCATTTTTTTTCTGAGGACTTGTTTGATTTCTTTTGATTTTCCCATGATGTCAAGCAAAGAGGCACTGAGTTTGAAGGTAGGCCTTGAAATACATCCACAGGCACACCTACAATTGACTCAAATTATGTCAATTAGCCTATCAGAAGCTTCTAAAGCCATGCCATAATTTTATGGATTTTTCCAAGCTGTTTATAGGCACAGTCAACTTAGTGTATGTAAACAACAGACCCACTGGAATTGTGATACAGTGAATTATAAGTGAAATAATGTAATGAGATCCTGTGTGTAGCTGGTGTAGAGAGTCAGGCGCAGGACAGCAGATATGAGTAATCAATGTATTTTACTCAAAACACAATACAAAATATTCGAGCCCACAAATACGTACCGTCTTACAATAAACAGTTACTCACAAACAAACATGGGGGAACAGAGGTTTAAATTATGAACAAGTAATTGGGGAATTGAAACCAGGTGTGTAAGACAAAGACAAAACAAATGGAAAATTAAAAGTAGATTGGCGATGGCTAGAAGGCTGGTGACGTTGACCGCCGAACGCCGCCCGAACAAGGAGAGGGACCGACTTCGGTGGAAGTCATGAGAAATAATCTGTCTGTAAACAGTTGTTTGAAAAATGACTTGTGTCATGCACAAAGTAATGTCCTAACCGACTTGCCAAAACTATAGTTTGTTAACAAGAAAATTGTGGAGTGGTTGAAAAACGAGTTTTAATGACTCCAACCTAAGTGTACGTAAACTTCTGACTTCAACTGTATGAAAAAACTAACATTATGAAAGAAATATTCTTAGAAATATCTGTCTTCTTCCTCCTCTTTAAAATATACTATCTGACAGGAGCACATTTGGAGAAATTACGACAGGTAGTTCGGGAGGCTTATTATCAATGATTCTCTTTCCTGTGCGTGTTTACCTTGTTTTTATCAAGCTACCTCCTGGTATGAGACAAAGGTCACAGCCTAATAACCACCAAGCCCAGGACTCTGCATCAAAACAACCTCTTTTGGGCTACATCCCAAATGGCACCCTATGCCCTATATACCTATAGTGCATTCGGAAAGTATTCAGACCCCTTGACTTTTTCAACATTTTATTACGCTACAGCCTTATTTTAAAATTAAATAATTTATTTCCCACATCCATCTACACACAATACCTCATAATGACAAAGCAAAAACAGGTTTTTAGACAATTCTGCTAATTTATAAAAAATAAAACACTAAGACATACATTTACATATGTATTCAGACCCTTTACTCAGTACTTTGTTGAAACATCTTTGACAGCGATTACAGCCTCAAGTCTTCTTGGATATGATTCTACAAGCTTGGCACAACTGTGTTTGGGGAATTTCTCTCATTCTTCTCTACAGATCCTCTCAAGCTCTGTCAGGTTGGATGGGGAGCTTCGCTGCACAGCTATTTTCAGGTCACGCCAGAGATGTTCGATCAGGTTCAAGTCTGTGCTCTGGCTGGGCCCCTCAAAGACATTCAGAGACTTGTCCCGAAGCAACTCCTGCGTTATGTTGGCTGTGTGCTTAGGGTCGTTGTCCTGTCTGAGGTCCTGAATGCTCTGGAGCAGGTTTTCATCAAGGATCTCTCTGTACTTTGCTCCGTTCATATTTCCTTCGGTCTTGAGTAGTCTCCCAGTCCCTGCCGCTGAGGAGTGGCTTCCATCTGGCCACTCTACCATAAAGGACTGATTGATGGAGTGCTGCAGAGATGGTTGTCCTTCTGGAAGGTTCTCCCATCTCCACAGAGGAACTCTTGCTCTGTCAGAGTGACCATCGGGTTCTTGGTCACCTACCTGACCAAGGCCCTTCTCCCCTGAATGCTCAGTTTGGCCAGGTGGACAGCTCTAGGAAGAGTCTTGGTGGTTCCAAACTTCTTCCATTTAAGAATTATGGGGGACACTTTGTTCTTGGGGACCTTCAATGCAGCAAAATATTTTTGCTACCCTTCCCCAGATCTGTGCCTCGACACAATCCTGTCTCAGAGCTCTATGGACAATTCCTTCGATCTCATGGCCTGGTTTTTGCTCTGACATGCACTGTCAACTGTGGGACCTTATATAGACAGGTGTGGGCCTTTCCAAATCATGTCCAATCAATTGAATTTACCACAGGTGGACTCCAATCAAGTTGTATAAACATCTCAAGGATGATCAATGGAAACAGGATGCATCTGAGCTCAATTTCGAGTCTCAAAGCAAAGGGTCTGAATACTTATGTAAATAAGATATCTGTTTTTTTGTTCTAAACATTAGAAAACCTGTTTTCACTTTGTCCTTTTGGGGTATTGTTTGTAGATCAATGAGGTAAAAATACAATTTAATACACTGGGTTCTTTTGAATGCACATTTGTGGCCTGCTGGAGGTAATTTTGCAGGGCTCTGGTAGTGCTCCTCCTTGCACAAAGGCGGAGGTAGCGGTTCTGCTGCTGGGTTGTTGCCCTCCTACGGCCTCCTCCACGTCTCCTGATGTACTGGCCTGTCTCCTGGTAGCGCCTCCATGCTCTGGACACTACGCTGACAGACACAGCAAACCTTCTTGCCACAGCTCGCATTGATGTGCCATCCTGGATGAGCTGCACTACCTGAGCCACTTGTGTGGGTTGTAGACTCCGTCTCATGCTACCACTAGAGTGAGAGCACCGCCAGCATTCAAAAGTGACCAAAACATCAGCCAGGAAGCATAGGAACTGAGAAGTGGTCTGTGGTCACCACCTGCAGAATCACTCCTTTATTGGGGGTCTCTTGCTAATTGCCTATAATTTCCACCTTTTGTCTATTCCATTTGCACAACAGCATGTGAAATTTATTGTCAATCAGTGTTGCTTCCTAAGTGGACAGTTTGATTTCACAGAAGTGTGATTGACTTGGAGTTACATTGTGTTGTTTAAGTATTCCCTTTATTTTTTTGAGCAGTGTACATTTTAGAATAAGGCTGTAATGTAACAAAATGTGGAAAAAGGGAATGGGTCTTTATACTTTCCGAATGCACTCTTCCCAAATTTTGACCAGAGCTCATTATCTGATCAAAAGTTTTGCACTATATAGGATGCCATTTGGGATCAAGTCTTGGCCAAACAATGTGTAGATAGATGGAGGATAAACAGGGTCATTAATGCTAATGCTCAATGAACATAGATTACATTAAACATGTGTTATGGAATAGGTTAGGTAGTTTAGTTTTTAGGCGCACAATTAGACCCTACCACTTCCACACTCCATCACTAGGTGGCGGCAGCAATCGGTCAGTTGCTGTACTCTGCCAGGAAGTCTTGATTGTGCACACGTGGCAATTAGAGGGTGTGGTTGCTTGCAGAGCCATGAGCCTGCTGGAGTTTGATGGCCATTTCGTTTACTTTTTGCATATATTTATTTTAGTCGCCATAAACTGAACACACAATAATGCTTTGGGGCTGGCTGACCAAAGGTCAAGACAGAGCTGGCCCTGGACACTGGTAAGGTTGCCATCTCTTGGGGCACATGCATACAACATAGTCTGCATACTCTGACATCTCACATAAATGCACACAATAAATCAGGTAACTGTAACGAAACTCTAAATCTTCCTCCTCCTCAGACGAGGAGAGGAGAGAGGGATCTGAAGACCAATGTGCAGCGAGGTATGATGCCATAATAAATTTATTTACAAGACGAAAAACGAACACGAACTACACTTGAAATGATACAAAATAACAAACGACGTAGACTGACCTAAACATGAGAACTTACATAGACACGAAGAACGCATGAACAGGAACAGACTACATACACACCGAAACAGTCCCGTGTGGTACGAAATAACATACAGACACGGAAGACAACCACCCACAAACAAACATTGTGAAAACACCTACCTTAATATGGCTCTCAATCAGAGGAAATGAAAACCACCTGCCTCTAATTGAGAGCCATATCAGGTCACCCTTAAACCAACATAGAAACAGAAAACATAGACTGCCCACCCAAACTCACGTCCTGACCAGCTAACACATACACAAACTAACAGAAAACAGGTCAGGACCGTGACAGTAACAGACTATTTAGCTAGGCCTAGGACTTCTAGAATTAGCAAGTGAAGCAGTAGGCAAGCTCGCTGATTTCTTAATACATGTGCAAATTAGTCATGTTTCTTGAATGAAATCACGTTCAGAGATAATCTGCCTCCCTGAGAAACTAGATAGGCCAACCTGTCAATTGGAAAATTACTTTCAGATTATTCAGAAAAATGATCATGTAATTTACGTCAATAGCATCCCATTCTATTGATATCAATATCTTTACAAATGTTGATGATACTTTTGAACTGAATGAACTCCTAGGATAATTACTTACATTGAAAAGGTTACTTAAAGATGCACTGTGCAGAAATTGCTCCACCATTTCCTGGTTGCTAAACTTCGAATAGTGTGCCTAACTTCAGTTTGTGACAAATCAAGCAAGTATAGTGTAGAGAATCATTGTACCATCTAAACCACTTTAATATATTTTCAATAACCAATAATATTATATTTTCAGCTGTTTTGAAACAAAACCAAAAGACACAAAAACAAAACTTTAGAACGGGAAGCATAGAAATAAGGCACATAGAACAGACCTACTGCTTCTTAGACTTGCTTTCAAAGAAAATGACATATCTATAACTCATATTTCTACGTGAAACTGGTCAGGTCGCCCAAAAAGTTACATATTGCAGTTTTAATATGATGCCGATCTTTTTTGATACACAATGTTCAATTGATAACACATAACGGAACTTACAGAAGATAGGTGTAAGACTATGAGCGCTGTAAAACGCACAGAAAACACAGGGGCCTAAAAGATAAACATAGACACAAAGACACAATTGAGATGCGAATGTGGATATTTATGGTATGGTTAATAAATTGAGGGAAATAAGGTTACGGTCAGAGAACCCTAAGGTTGTGTATGAGATGATTTGGTGAGCCTAGGCCAGCTCCAGGTTGTGTCTCCCGCTGGAGTTGGTGAGGGGTACCACGGCGCCAGAGGACACGTCAGTGAAGGGAGCGGAGGCGAGGCGTCCGCGTGTCTCAAGGCTGCGCTGCTCTAGAGAGAGGGCGTCCTTCTTACGGGACAGATCCTCCCCCATATGGGCCTGGTGCAGCTGGAGGGCCTGGAGGGCGTACCTGGGGGAAAGAGGAGGAGAAAGGAGGAAGATAGACATGGGACATGTTATTGGCATGGGATGGTTAATTCTCATTTTGTTCATAAGAATCAATAGTTGTCTACATTAGATGTAATTCAGAAAGACATTACTCACTGAGCCTGGGCCAGTTTCTGTTTCAGAGCCAGAATGGTGGCCTCCAGCTGATTGGCTTCATCCACAAGCCCATACTGAACCTGGTTCAAACACAACAAGCTGATAAAGTCCAGTTCTAATCTGTTGACCTCTCCAATACAACATTCCTGTTAATTCTTACAATTGTTTTACAGTACAGTAGGAAAAGAAAAAATTCACGACCACAAAACCTATTGAAAATGACAGTAAATGAGCCAGTGCCCGTCCAGGTGTAGCCTACCTCGTCCCTACAGAGATCCACTCCAGGCCTCTTGGTCCTGTTCTCCAGCCGGGTGTGGACGAGCTTTAGTGGGGCCATCTTAGCCTGGAGATCGTCCTCTAGACTACGGATGTCCCTCTCCATATCTGAGATCTCATCCTGGGACTAACAAACAAAACAGACATCCATATGATCCCGGTTAGGGCTGTGGCGGTCATGACATTTTGTCAGCCGGTGATTGTCAAGCAAATAACTGCCGGTCTCACGTAATTGACCGTTAATTAACATAAACACATTTAGCATCTCCTGGCTTCCACGGATAGCCTACACGCCACTGATGCAGACCTTTGGAACATCTACATTTTAAAAGCCATGTAATATAGCCTACACCATCCCAATAAATCCATTATTTATTTTAGACCGGTCTAAAGAAATATGATATGAAGAAAATGTAGTCTATTTGAGAAGAACCGAATAGCATACTCTGAGTTGTATATATATTAAGCCCTGATCTGGCTAAGCCATATGGCTGTGGGATACACACGTTCATTTAGCGTACAAGATTTGCTTAGAATCTGGTTTCAGAGCTGCTCATGGGTGCACCTCAACCACGCTCAAGGTCCTAAACGACATCATAACCGCCATCGATAAGAGACATTACTGTGCAGCCGTATTCATCGACCTGGCCAAGGCTTTTGACTCTGTCAATCACCACATTCTTATTGGCAGACTCGACAGCCTTGGTTTCTCAAATAATTGCTTCGCCTGGTTTACAAACTACTTCTCTGATAGAGTTCAGTGTGTCAAATCGGAGGGCCTGTTGTCCGGACCTCTGGCAGTCTCTATGGGTGTGCCACAGGGTTCAATTCTCGGGCCGACTCTCTTCTCTGTATACATCAATGATGTTGCTCTACGCAGACAACACCATTCTGTATACTTCTGGCCCCTCTTTGGACACTGTGTTAACTAAACTCCAGACGAGCTTCAATGCCATGCAACTCTCCTTCCGTGGCCTCCAACTGCTCTTAAATGCAAGTAAAACTAAATGCATGCTATTCAATCGATCACTGCCCGCCCGTCCAGCATCACTATTTTGGACTGTTCTGATTTAGAATACGTGGACAACTACCTAGGTGTCTGGTTAGACTTTAAACTCTCCTTCCAGACTCACATTAAGCATCTCCAATCCAAAATTAAATCTAGAATCGGCTTCCTATATCACAACAAAGCATCCTTCACTCATGCTGCCAAACATACCCTCGTAAAACTGACCATCCTACCGATCCTCGACTTCTGCGATGTCATCTATAAAATAGCCTCCAACACTCTACTCAACAAATTGGATGCAGTCTATCACAGTGTCATTCGTTTTGTCACCAAAGCCCCATACACTACCCACCACTGCGACCTGTACACTCTCGTTGGTTGGCCCTCGCTTCAAACTCGTCACCAAACCCACTTGCTACAAGTTATCTACAAGTCTCTGCTAGGTAAAGCCCTGCCTTATCTCAGCACACTGGTCACCATAGCAGCACCCACTCGTAGCACGCGCTCCAGCAGGTATATCTCACTGGTCACCCCCAAAGCCAAATCCTCCTTTGGTCGCCTTTCCTTCCAGTTCTCTGCTGCCAATGACTGGAACGAACTGCAAAAATCACTGAAGCTGGAGACTCATATCTCCCTCACTAGCTTTAAGCACCAGCTGTCAGAGCAGCTCACAGATCACTGCACCTGTACCTAGCCCATCTATAAACAGCCCATCTATCTACCGCATCCCCATACTGTATTTATTTTATCTTGCTCCTTTGCACCCCAGTATCTCTACTTGCACATTCATCTTCTGCACATCTACCATTCCAGTGTTAATTGCTATATTGTAATTACTTTGCCACCATGGCCTATTTATTGCCTTATCTCCCTTATCTTACCTCATTTGCACTCACTGTATAGACTTTTTTATTTTTTCTACTGTGTTTTGTTTATTCCATGTGTAACTCTGTTGTTGTACGTGTCAAATTGCTATGCTTTATCTTGGCCAGGTCGCAGTTGCAAATGAGAACTTGTTCCTGGTTAAATAAAGGTGAAATAAAAAAAGAATTCAGTGGCATTATTTCATATTATGAAGAATTCAATAGCTGAATAAAATAGAAAGGATATTTTCTCCAAACCATTTGAGGGAGTGCGCACATCCTGCCTGGTTGGCCCTGTCATGGGGTATCGTCGGACAGGGCCACAGTGTCTATGAACGTTTGAACATCTTGGCCACGTACTGTTATAATCTCCACCCGGTACAGCCAGAAGAGGGGTGGCCCGTCCTAATTAATGTGCTTCATTTTAAGAAGTTATTTGGTCACTTTTGTTTCGATACAAACCTTATCAAAACATATAGGCCTATGGGCTAGGCTACATGAGGTGTGCGACTATGATTTAAAAGCTGCAAAAAAAAGGCATGCTGCAGGCTGTTTATAAATCAGACTATTATTGATTGATTGATTAATTATTGATTTACATTTTAGTAAACAATATATGTGTGAAATTTGTTTTGATTTAGAATGGACCATTATGTCTCGAAACAGGAGCAGGGGAAAATGGAGGACGCTTTTCCCGTGGTTCATTTTCATGCCAGCCTGTTGTAAAGAGAAGCAATGTGTGTAATATTAGGACAGTTGAGAAATAAATATAGTAGGCATAGCCTATAGAAAGCTGATGGGATCTTCTTTTTAATAGAGGCCAACACTCTGTTTTCTCATGCAATTGCATAGCCTATAGAAATGTTGCGCAACATGAGCTCTCATGAAGTGTTTGATTCCATTTTTGATTCCATTTGCATTGATGTCAGAGTGATTAGAGGGACAATAGAGTGCTGAGTAACAGGCAATTAACAAGTTTGGTAGGCTACTAATGACCATGAACAGCATCAGAGCTTGAAGAAGCCTAATTACCGTGACTAAATGGTCACATGGAATTTAACTGACATTATTTCTCGTGACCGCCGGAGTAGCGGTAATATGGTCACTGTAACAGCCATAATCCTGGCCACTCTTCTAAACATTTGACCCCACTGTCAAGCCAGGTTAGGCCAAGCCACAGTTAATTTTGACCTGCAGCCTAAAGCTTTGTGCCTAATTCTGCAAGTTCACGCCTTGCATGTCTTCAACATTGATAAAAATCAGTTTGGCAATGAAGAGGAAAAAGAGGGGGAAAAGGTTGACGACTCACGCTCTTCATCTGCCACTGCGCCTCATCGCGGGCCTGCTCCAGGTGGTGAGTGCGTTTACGGATGGCAAACACTGTGGCGATTCGCTGAGCATCCAGCTCATTCTGCAACTGTGGGATGACAACGCAGATATAACAGACATCTTCATCTAACTCTCACTAGTCTTACACGGACACATTCTAGCAATATCTATGAAGCAGACCCAATCAGATACCACACACAACAACAGAGAGCCCTGTAAAAGCAGTGAGAGAGTGCATCCCAAATGGCACCCTATTCCCTATGTAGTGCACTACTTTTGACCCTTTGGGCCCTGGTCAAAAGTAAGGCAATAAGGTGACTTTTGGGACGCAGACAGAGACAGTGCTGTTTGATAGGAGCCAATACAGAAAAGTGCTATTGGTATAGGGCTGGCCATATGGTAACGCTACACTCCTCTCTCCCTACCCCAGGCCCCATTTCACACCTGTACCCTGGTGACACTCATGTCCTCCCTCAGCTGCAGTGACGCCTGCATCTCCTCCTGAGCTCGGGCCACGTTGTACTGGCTGAACTGCTCCCACTGCTGGGGGGTGGTGGAACTGCAACAGCACATTTTACACATTCAGGTACAGGTATTTTACAGCAGTGGCGGTCAGTACCGTCTAAGATGAGGGAGGATGATTCTTTTTTTTATGAGCATGGCCTTATTTCTATTACAGCATATTGGATGACTGTCATTCATATTCCATTAATACATTCTTATGGCTTGGGGCAGTATTGAGTAGCTTGGATGAATAATGTGCCCAGAGAAAACTGCCTGCTACTCAAGCCCAGAAGCTAAGATATGCATATTAGTAGTAGATTTGGATAGAAGACACTGAAGTTTCTAAAACTTTTTGAATGATGTCTGTGAGTATAGAGGAACTCATATGGCAGGCAAAAACCTGAGAAAAAAATCCAACCAGGAAGTGGGAAATCTGAGGTTTGAAGGTTTAAGTATTTTCCTATCTAATATACAGTGTCTATGGTGTCATATTGGACTTCCTAAGGCTTCCAATAGATGTCAACAGTCTTTAGAACCTTGTTTCAGGCTCCTACTGTGAAGGAGGAGAGAATAAGAGCTGATTGAGTAAGAGGTCTGGCTGAATGCCATGAGCTCAGTCAGGCGTGCGCCCGTGCGAGGTAGCTGCGTTCCTTTTCCTTTCTAAAGACAAAGGAATTCTCCGGTTGAAACATTGAAGATTTATGTTAAAAACATCCTAAAGATTGATTCTATACATCGTTTGACATGTTTCTACGAACTGTAATGGAATTTTTTTTTACTTTGTCTGGCCTGCGGCTCGTGAATTTGGATTTGTGAACTAAACGTGCGAACAAAAAGGAGGTATTTGAACATAAATTATGGACTTTATCGAACAAAACAAACATTTATTGTGGAACTGGGATTCCTGGGAGTGCATTCTGATGACGATCATCAAAGGTAAGTGAATATTTATAATACTATTTCTGACTTTGTTGACTCCACAACATGGCGGGTATCGGTATGGCTTGTTTTGGTCTCTGAGCGCTTTTCTCAGATTATTGCATGGTGTGCTTTTTCCGTAAAGCTTTTTTGAAATCTGACACAGCGGTTGCATTAAGGAGAAGTTTATCTAAAGTTCCATGCATAACACTTGTATCTTTTATCAATGTTTATTATGAGTATTTCTGTAAATTGATGTGGCTCTCTGCAAAATCACCGGATGTTTTGGAAGCAAAACATTACGCACCAATGTAAACTTTTTTGGATATAAATATGAACTTTATCGAACAAAACATACATGTATTGTGTAACATGAAGTCCTATGAGTGTCATCTGATGAAGATCATCAAAGGTTAGTGATTCATTTTCTCTCTTTCTGCTTTTTGTGACTCCTCTCTGGCTGGAAAAATGGCTGTGTTTTTCTGTGACTAGGTGCTGACCTAACATAATCGCATGGTATGCTTTCGCCGTAAAGCCTTTTTGAAAATCGGACACTGTGGTGGGATTAACAAGTTTATCTTTAAAATGGTGAAAAATACTTGTATGGTTGAGGAATTTGAATTATGAGATTTCTATTGTTTGAATTTGGCGCCCTGCACTTTCAATGGCTCTTGTCATATCGATCCCGTTAACGGGATCTCACCCGTAAGTTAACCAAGCTCAATTTAACATTGATAGGTTTAGGCTACTGTATGATTGTGACGACCCTCCCACTCTGTCTACCGTTTTCTCTCTCTCCTTGCTCTTGTTTCCCTATTAGGATGCCGGTGGGCGGAGTTGGGAGGGTCGTCAGCTATATGGGGAACACCTGGGCCCACTCTCCCAAGATAAAATCACCACTTCCCCATTCATCAGGGAGACTCTCTCCTTGTAGACACCTTGTTAGATTCGGTTATGTTTCATGGTGTTTTTTGTTTGTTTGTTTTAGCATCTTTCAACACCCTGCACTATCACCTTCATGCATGCAAAACATTCAATTACACTACTGATTACTGATTACACATCCCATGGTATATTATACTTAGTTTCGTTAGTTAAATAAATATATTTTGGTTACTCCTTATCTCCACGTGGTCTCCCTTTTTGTTACGGGCTCTGAGCCGGTTCGTGACAATGATACTCAAATTTTCCCTGTACCCATCACAAGGTTGCTACAAACTATGAATGAAAGTTTACAAAGTAGGTGCACAGGGTAAGAGAATTTTCAATAATCAAGGTGACAGACATTGACACGTTCAATACCGCCTTGCACACTATTGCCTGCATCTAGCTGATTAACGGTGTAATCATTAGTCAAACAATTGCAAATGTGAGTATTTACAGGTATGTTTATCCTTGCTTTGTTTACTTCCATTTAAGATTTTTTTTTCAACAAACAGCGGGATGAATACACCTCTGATCACACGCAAACACATTTCACTTTCATAGCAGCCACATAGACAGCACGATCACTTTGCTCATTGTATGTATGTATGTATGTATGTATGTATGTTTGTATGTATGTATGCCTGCACAGTGGGGCAAAAAAGTATTTAGTCAGCCACCAATTGTGCAAGTTCTCCCACTTAAAAAGATGAGAGAGGCCTGTAATTTTCATCATAGGTACACTTCAACTATGACAGACAAAATGAGAAGAATTTTTTTTCCAGAAAATCACATTGTAGGATTTTTTATGAATTTATTTGCAAATTATGGTGAAAAATAAGTATTTGGTCAATAACAAAAGTTTCTCTCAATACTTTGTCATTGCCAACAAAGGGTATATAACAGAGGTCAAATGTTTTCTGTAAGTCTTCACAAGGTTTTCACACGCTGTTGCTGGTATTTTGGCCCATTCCCCCATGCAGATCTCCTCTAGAGCAGTGATGTTTTGGGGCTGTTGCTGGGCAACACGGACTTTCAACTCCCTCCAAAGATTTTCTATGGGCTCGAGATCTGGAGACTGGCTTGGCCACTCCAGGACCTTGAAATACTTCTTACGAAGCCACTCCTTCGTTGCCCAGGCGGTGTGTTTGGGATCATTGTCATGCTGAAAGACCCAGCCACGTTTCACCTTCAATGTCCTTGCTGATGGAAGGAGGTTTTCACTAAAAATCTCACGATACATGGCCCCATTAATTCTTTCCTTTACACCACATATGTCAGAGTCAAGGCCCGCGGGCCACATCCGGCCCGCGAGAAGGTTTTTTACGGCCCCTGGGATGATCTTGATTTATTATTAGAACCGGCCCGCAGACCGCAGCAAGCCGGCAGCCCGCAGATCTTTTACACGCACCAATACTACATTTCCCACAATGCAACGGTGACGCACCGAGCAGTAGGCTGCTTCATTTCAATATTTATTGGCACAGCAGTCGTCAGCATCACAGTAAAATTAACTTTCAGATACCCATCAAAAATGGCAAAACGGAAGGTGGACACTGAGAACCGGGGGTTTCAAACAAGGTGGGAGTCGGAGTATATGTTCACGGAGGTAGCTGGAAAACCTGTGTCTTCTGTGTGGAGAAAGTGTGGCGGTACTGAAAGAGTATAATCTGAGACGACATTATGAAACGAAACACGCGGACAAAAACAAGAATATGGACATGGAACAAAGGCTACAAAAGGCAGAGGAATTAAAACGAGGCCTCAAATCTCGACAGGCTCTGTTCAAAAAAGCCAAATCACAAGGCCAGGCTGCTGTCAAGGCCAGTTTTATTTTGGCAGAAGAGATCGCTAAATCAGCCCGGCCATTTACGGAGGGGGATTTCATCAAAAACTGCATGATTAAAGTTTGTGACGAAGTTTGCCCAGAAAAAAGGCAACTCTTTTTAAATGTGAGTCTGAGCAGAAACACCATTGCCGAGAGAGTAGACCAGTTGTCCATCAATCTAAAAGAGCAGCTTGTGAAAAAGGGAAAAGATTTCATTGCATATTCCTTGGCTGTGGATGAGAGCACCGACATTTCTGACATTGCCCAGTTGTCAATTTTCATCCGCGGAGTGGACTCCAGCCTAAGCGTGACAGAGGAGTTTTTGGCTTTACGTCCTATGCATGGCACAACTACGGGGCATGATTTGTATGAAGAGGTGTCAAGATGTGTAAATGAGATGGAGCTGCCTTGGGAAAAACTCGTGGGTTTGACAACCGACGGAGCACCTGCGATGTGTGGACACAGGAGCGGACTGGTGGCGAAGATACGGGAAAAGATGCAAGAGGAAAACGCGACAGGTGAGCTGACAGCTTATCATTGTATCATACACCAGGAAGCGTTGTGCGGTAAAGCCTTGAAAATGGAGCATGTAATGAGCATCATCACGCGCACAGTTAACTTTATCAGAGCCAAAGGTTTGAATCACCGCCAGTTCAAGGCATTTCTGACGGAGTTAGAAAAGGAGCATGGTGATTTGCCTTATCACACAGAGGTGCGATGGCTAAGCCAGGGAAAGGTGCTTCAAAGATGTTTCGAGCTTCGTGAGGAGATTTGTCTGTTCTTGGACAGCAAAGGGAAAGACACAACACAACTCCGAGACGAAATGTTTCTGTGTGAAATGGCTTTTCTGTGTGACATTACGAGTCATCTGAATGCAATGAACTTGCAGCTGCAGGGTCGGGATCATGTCATCTCTGATATGTACAGTACAGTGAAGGCATTTAAAACCAAACTGACTCTGTGGGAGACGCAGATGCGGAAAGAAAATTTGAGCCACTTTCCCAGCTGCCAGACCATGAAAGAGAAGCTCTCTACCAGTGTGTTCCCGAGCGCACAGTTGGCTGATAAAATAGGTATGCTTGCCGCTGACTTTCGACGCCGATTTGCTGACTTTGAAGCACAAAAAAGCAGGTTGGAACTGCTCGGTAACCCATTTGCTGTTGACGTGGAAAGCTCACCACCAAACCTCCAAATGGAGTTGATTGACCTCCAATGCAATGATGCACTGAGGGCAAAATATGCGGCAGTGGGTGCTGCGGAGTTCGCCCGTTTCCTCCCCGACACAATGCCCCAGCTGCGCATCCAGGCTGCTCAAACGTTGTCTATGTTTGGCAGCACATACCTGTGTGAACAACTGTTTTCTTTGATGAACCTGAACAAAACATCACACAGAAGTCGACTTACTGCTGAACACCTCCACTCAATTCTGAGGATTTCCTCAGCTCAGAGCCTTACCCCGAACATTGATGAACTTGTGGAAAAGATGGGACACCACCAAGTATCACCCTCAACCTCAAACAAGTGAACATTACTGTGCAATCACATATTTAGAGTTTTTACTCAGTTCAAGTTTAAAAGTTAAAGTTTAATATTTGTTTTCACTGCATGTTACTTCTCCTTAAACAAAGTGTTGTTTTTGATTAATAGATTTTTGCACTTTATTTTATTGTATTTCAATCCAATTATATTTTAAAAATATTTCAGTTGAGTGGATGATAGAAAATTGCTATTATTGTTTTTTTCTTTGAAGTAAATTTAGCCCACTTTTGCTAAAATAGAAAATATAGGCTACTGATGGTGCCTTGAATACCGGTTTCTTTCATTTAATGTTCATGTTATGGGGATTTTTATATAAAGGAAATTTGTCTTTTGTGTCTGTTGAAAATTAAAGATTACTGACAGAGCCATAAGAAAATTTTGCTTTATTTATCTGATCATATTGGAATATATTTGTTAGGTTTTCAGTAGGTTCAATTAGGTTCACTAGACTATATGCGTCATTTAAAATTTTTTCAATGAACATTCGAACAGTCCGGCCCTCGGCTTGTAGCTAAATTTTTTATTTGGCCCTCCGTCCATTTGACTTTGACACCCCTGCTTTACACGGATCAGTCGTCCTGGTCCCTTTGCAGAAAAACAGCCCCAAAGCATGATGTTTCCACCCCCATGCTTCACAGTAGGTATGGTGTTCTTTGGATGCAACTCAGCATTCTTTGTCCTCCAAACACGACGAGTTGAGTTTTTACCAAAAAGTTCTATTTTGGTTTCATCTCACCATATGACATTCTCCCAATCTTCTTCTGGATCATCCAAATGCTCTCTAGCAAACTTCAGACGGGCCTGGACATGTACTGGCTTAAGCAGGGGGACACGTCTGGCACTGCAGGATTTGAGTCCCTGGTGGCGTAATGTGATACTGATGGTAGGCTTTGTTACTTTGGTCCCAGCTCTCTGCAGGTCATTCACAAGGTCCCCCCGTGTGGTTCTGGGATTTTTGCTCACCGTTCTTGTGATCATTTTGACCCCACGGGGTGAGATCTTGTGTGGAGCCCCAGATCGAGGGAGATTATCAGTGGTCTTGTATGTCTTCTATTTCCTAATAATTGCTCCCACAGTTGATTTCTTCAAACCAAGCAGCTTACCTATTGCAGATTCAGTCTTCCCAGCCTGGTGCAGGTCTACAATTTTGTTTCTGGTGTCCTTTGACAGCTCTTTGGTCTTGGCCATAGTGGAGTTTGGAGTGTGACTGTTTGAGGTTGTGGACAGGTGTCTTTTATACTGATAACAAGTTCAAACAGGTGCCATTATAACCGGTAACGAGTGGAGGACAGAGGAGCCTCTTACAGAAGAAGTTACAGGTCTGTGAGAGCCAGAAATCTTGCTTGTCTGCAGGTGACCAAATACTTATTTTCCACCATAATTTGCAAATAAATTCATTAAAAATCCTACAATGTGATTTTCTGGATTTTTTTTCCCTCATTTTGTCTGTCATAGCTGAAGTGTACCTATGATGAAAATTACAGGCCTCATCTTTTTAAGTGGGAGAACTTGCACAATTGGTGGCTGACTAAATACTTTTTTGCCCCACTGTATGTATGTATGTATACACATACATATACAGTTGAAGTCGGAAGTTTACATACACTAAGATTGAAGTCATTAAAACAAATTTTTCAACCACTCCACAAGTTTCTTGTTAACAAACTATAGTTTTGGCAAGTCGGTTAGGAAATCTACTTTGTGCATGACACAAGTAATTTTTCCAACAATTGTTTACAAACCGATTATTTCACTTATTATTCACTGTATGAAGTGCAAAGCTGTCATCAAGGCACTCTTGGCATTCTCTCAACCAGCTTCATGAGGTAGTCACCTGCAGTGCATTTCAATTAACAGGTGTGTCTTGTTAATTTGTGGAATTTCTTTCCTTCCTAATGCGTTTCAGCCAATCAGTTGTGTTGTGACAAGGTAGGGGTGGTATACAGAAGATAGCCCTATTTAGTAAAATACCAATTCCATATTATGTCAAGAACAGCTCAAATAAGCAAAGAGAAATGACAGTCCATCATTACTTTAAGACATGAAGGTCCATATTTTATTAATACGTTTTGAATAAAGTAATATCCTGATTGACCTCGTCTCTCCTCATTATTGATTAGAATTTCCACAACACTATTTTGAAGAATCTCATAAAATATATTTTGATTTGTTTAACACTTTTTGGTAACTACATGATTCCATATGTGTTACTTCATAGTGTTGATGTCTTCACTATTATTCTACAATATAGAAAATATTAAAAATAATGAAAATCCTTTGAATGAGTAAGTGTGTCCAAACTTGACTGGTACTGTATATAATTCCTTGCAACTATCTACGTGCTCTCCTCCTCAACTTTTCCCTTTGCATGTGGACTTCAGCACACAACACATCAGATGTCTTTGACCAGGTGAAAACCTATCCAAGCCAAACCTTCATATCATGACAGCTACACACAGCCTACATCGTTGTCACATCTGATTCAACATAGCTACTAGAACTAACGCTCTAGTAGACCCGCTACAATCATGTAGTACAGTGTACAGCCAGAAAGCAGTTACACCGGCGAGCCCCAGTGGCAATAAATTAAAACCAAAAGCTTATCTTGACTTGGAAGTTCCAGTGTCGGATAGCCATAACCAGCTAGCTAACATAGCATCCCTCTCTGTTTGTTGTTTTGGCAATGCCACTGTCAGCCAGAAAAATATGCCGAGAAGGATTATCACCACAGCAAGCAAGGTACTTGGAATCAAACAGACAGGCTTGGATGAGATCTTTAAGGTCGGGGCCCTTAGCAAGAGTCACAAAAGTATTTTAGACCCAAGTAACCCCCTGTACCCGGACTTTGAACTACTCCCCTCTGGGTGCGGGTAAAGGGCACCCCCCGGCAGGAAAAACAACTAGACAATAATTTGTGCCAGGTGTGATATCCCTCCTAAACAGCTCAGGCTAATGTTCCCATCGACCCAGTAAGGCCACCAGGCTAGTCTCTTTTTATTGGTATGTAACTGTTATGAATGTTGTATTGTCAATTCGTTTTTTCTACTGTATTTAAACGCCACTTTAAACGTGTACATGACACTCCCAAAAGAAAATCCCCATGGTGACAATAAAGGCAGTAAGTGAGTAAGTTTGAGCTGGGTGTTTGAGTAGACTTTACTAGCTTGCTGCATCCACTAGCTAAGTGAAAGTTTAAAAAATGACAACCAAATATAGCCAGGTCTTTCTTCCTCTCGCTTCTCCTTAATTTTAGGAAATTAATTTGTTAAACTGTTCAACTATTGTCTTTCTCTCTCTTGGAGTAAAAAAACTCTACATGTACATTCAATTCATTTGAAAGGCAAGTGGTGGCATTGCAGAAAATCATTGGATGAGTTGAGTGCCTGGTAAATTAATATTGTAGCTAGTTAGACATGCATATGCATGTAAGAATTGCAATTGTACGAGGTGCTCATTGACAACACAAGGTAAGTAGGTTTGATCTAGATATCCTGCTCCGAATTTCAGAAGGCCTAGTATTTCTTTGTATTGTACTGTACACCCTCATTCCAGCTTACCCTATGGGTATGCGCAGGGGGTTGGGCTTCAGGGAGATCTTAGGTGAAGTCACAGTGATAGCCAAGCAGGAGAGGTCAATGTCCTGGGCCTCAATCTTGTTCTGAAGGTCATGGGTCAGCTGCTGCCGGGACACCTGAAGAAGACTGGAGAGAACAGCCATTGACAAGTACTGAGACCGCAAAATATGTGATAGAGCGGCACCAGAGTTTAAATAAAAACATGTATTTCCTTTTTGTAGTTAATAAATTCAATGTGAAACATGATATATATAGTATGATTAACATGGTGACGCAATGTACTTCCGCGTTGTCTCCGTGCTGCTGTGCAGTTTGTCGCTACTTGGCTACTTACCGAACTCACTTTTTACTCCTAATAACCATTTAATCAAACTCTGTATTTAACAAGTTTACAAACGTCTTAGTTTTGTCCTCACATAACACTTTTAATTCAACTTTTTCACCCCGGACGCTTTATCTGCACATGGATCTGCAGGACCTCCTCCGGCCAAAAAAGCTAAGTAACATTATGCAGTCTCTGTAGTCATAATATATCGCCTTATATAGTGAGAATAGGCAAGTTGCAAGCTCGGCTTCAGACGCAATCGTTAGGCAAGGACAATTTAAGTGTAGAAAAGAATGATACAGCATCGATGCCACCAGTAAACTCAGCTAAAAAAGAAGCGTCCCTTTTTCAGGACCCTGTCTTTCAAAGATAATTAGTAAAAATCCAAATACCTTCACAGATCTTCATTGTAAAGGGTTTAAACACTGTTTCCCATGCTTGTTCAATGAACCATAAACAATTAATGAACATGCATCTGTGGAACTGTCGTTAAGACACTAACAGCTTACAGATAGTAGGCAATTAAGGTCACAGTTATGAAAACTTAGGACACTAAAGAAGCCTTTCTATTGACTCTGAAAAACACCAAAAGAAAGATGCCCAGGGTCCCTGCTCATCTGCGTGAACGTGCCTTAGGCATGCTGCAAGGAGTCATGAGGACAGCAGATGTGGCCAGGGCAATAAATTGCAATGTCCGTACTATGAGACACTTAATTAACTTCTTGTCAATATAGGGGGTGCTGTTTCGCATTAGCATAATTTGCTCTACAGATTAAACTGCCTAGTACTCAATTCTTGCTCGTACAATATGCATATTATTATTATTATTGGATAGAAAACACTCTAGTTTCTATAGCCGTTGGAATTTTGTCTCTGAGTGAAACAGAACTCCTTCTACAGCACTTTTCATGACAGGGAGTCAGATTTCAGACATCTTGGCCCCTGATCTGGGGTCGGTTTAAAGGTCCCTGTAAATGCTATGGAGAAACAGACACTGCCTACGTCTTCCTTTGGATGTCAGTACATGGTGACGCTTTGAATGGAGTCGATTGCGCAATCAGGGCCTGTATAAAACACCAAATACCGGAAGTAGCTTCCTTTTGCTGCCTGCGCCTGACGCACGAAGGACGTCGGACTCGCCTCCTTCCAACCTGTTGTTTAGCCAGTAATATTTCTCCGTTCATGTTTTTACTCGTTATAGGTGTTAACAACATCATAAGGTAGTTAATTTGAACCGTTTTATAGCAATTTATATCCGTTTAGTGCGATTTTGAGGCATTGCTTTGTGGTGCACTTTGAAGCGCCGGGCACGTTTCGGGGTCCCGGTCGAACGTTAGTGGGCATTTCGACAGACAAGAGGACATCTTTCGACCAAAAGAAGATTAGACCCAAGAAAGGATACATTGCCCAAGATTCTGATGGAAGAACAGCTCATAGTAAGAACAATTTATGATGATAAATCGTGTTTCTGTCGAAAAATGTTAAACGCTTATGCCGGCATTTTGTTTGGTATAGCTTCGCTTGGCGCAACCTGTATTGAAAAGTAAGGATAATTTAAAAAATGTAATTCAGCGATTGTATTAAGAATTAAATTGTCTATCAATCGCTGTCCACCCTGTATTTTTTAGTCAAGTTTATGAGTATTTATGTATAAGACTAGATCACTGTCTAATATGGCGCACAACATTTTCTGACCAGCTGGGCTACTTTTCTCATTGTCTAACCATGATTTTGGTGGCTAAATATGCACATTTTCGAACAAACTCTATATGTATGTTGTAATATGATGTTACAGGAGTGTCATCTGAAGAATTCTGAGAAGGTTAGTGAAAAAATTAATACATTTTGGTGGTGATAATGCCATCGCTCTTTTTGCCGTGAATCAATGCTGGGGTAATGTTTGCACATGTGCTATGGTAATATAACGATTTATTGTGTTTTCGCTGTAAGACACTTAGAAAATCTGAAATATTGTCTGGATTCACAGGATCTGTGTCTTTCAATTAGTGTATGCTGTGTATTTTTACGAAATGTTTTATGATTAGTAATTAGGTAATACACGTTGCTCTCTGTATTTTTTCTAGTCGAGTTGTGATGGTGGGTGCAATTGTAAACTATGATTTATACCTGAAATATGCACATTTTTCTAACAAAACCTATCCTATACCATAAATATGTTATCAGACTGTCATCTGATGAGGTTTTTTCTTGGTTAGTGGCTATCAATATCTTTATTTGGCCGAATTGGTGATAGCTACTGGTGTTGAGAAAAAATGGTGGACAAAGAAAAATGGTGTCTTTTGCTAACGTGGTTAGCTAATAGATTTACATATTTTGTCTTCCCTGTAAAACATTTTAAAAATCTGAAATGGTGGCTTTATTCACAAGATCTGTATCTTTCATTAGGTGTCTTGGACTTGTGATTTAATGATATTTAGATGCTACTATTTAATTGTGACGCTATGCTAGCGATGCTAATCAGTGTGGGGGGGTGGGGGGTGCTCCCGGATCCGGGGTTGAGAGGCGTGAAAAGTTAAGACAGCGCTACAGGGAGAGAGGACGGACAGCTGATCGTCCTCGCAGTGGCAGACCATGTGTAACACCACCTGCGCAGGATCGGTACACCCAAACATCACACCTGTGGGACAGTTACAGGATGGCAACAACTGCCAGAGTTACACCAGGAACGCACAATCCCTCCATCAGTGCTCAGACTGTCTGCAATAGGCTGAGAGAGGCTGGACTGAGGGCTTGTAGGCCTGTTGTAAGGCAAGTCCTCACCAGCAACAACATCGCCTATGGGCACAAACCCACCGTTGCTGGACCAGAAAGGACTGGCAAAAAGTGCTCTTCATTGACGAGTCACGGTTTTGTCTCACCAGGGGTGATGGTCGGATTCGCGTTTATCGTCGAAGGAATGAGCGTTACACCGAGGCCTGTACTCTGGAGCGGGATCGATTTGGAAGTGGAGGGTCCGTCATGGTCCTGGGCGGTGTGTCACAGCATCATCGGACTGAGCTTGTTGTTATTGCAGGCAATCTCAGCGCTGTGTGTTACAGGGAAGATATCCTCCTCCCTCATGTGGTACCCTTCCTGCAGGCTCATCCTGACATGACCCTCCAGCATGACAATGCCACCAGCCATACTGCTCGTTCTGTGGTGATTTCCTGCAAGACAGTGGTCTGCTATGGCCAGCGAAGAGCCCGGATCTCAATCCCATTGAGCACATCTAGGACCTGTTGGATCAGATGGTGAGGGCAAGGGCCATTCCCCCCCAGAAATGTCCAGGAACTTGCAGGTGCCTTGGTGGAAGAGTGTGGTAACATCTCACAGCAAGAATTGGCAAATCTGGTGCAGTCCACGAGGAGGAGATGCACTGCAGTACTTAATGCAGCTGGTGGCCACACCAGATACTGACTCTTACTTTTGATTTTGACCCCCCCCTTTGTTCAGGGA
This sequence comes from Salvelinus fontinalis, assembly GCF_029448725.1. NCBI lineage: Eukaryota > Metazoa > Chordata > Actinopteri > Salmoniformes > Salmonidae > Salvelinus > Salvelinus fontinalis. The sequence continues at coordinate 44,872,369 of NC_074696.1, read as the reverse complement.
CACATTATTCCATTTATGTTAGTCACATGTCTGTGGAACTTGTTCAGTGTATGTCTCAGTTGTTGAATCTTGTTATGTTCATACAAATATTTACACATGTTAAGTTTGCTGAAAATAAACGCAGTTGACAGTGAAAGGACATTTGTTTTTTGCTGAGTTTAGTAGTGTTAATCCCCCTCTACACTCGCTGCAGCCGGACAATTTTCTCATGGCTTCTGGAAAGGAATGCTGTCAGTGTGCTCAACCGGTGTCGCTCATTCAGCCGATTGAAAGTTTCTAACAGTTTTCCCCACTAAGCAACAAGTCTGAGTCAGAGCCAGTCTTCACAAGTCCAACCACCTGTTACAGGGTCGGAGCCGCCGAAGCCGACCCCATTACCCGCAATATTACACTTTTAAAAAATCATCCAGACATCATACATTGTTACCAGGGGGCAGGACTACCGACGTAAAGGCTAATCTGAAGATGGTGCTGGCTGAGGCTAAAACTGGTGAGTGTAGATGATAGAGGGATATTGTTATCCAGGTCGACACCAACGATGTTAGGATTAAACAGTCAGAGGGTCACCAAGTGGAACATAACTTCAGTTTGTAACTTAGCTAGAAAGATGTGTTTTCATCAAGTCATTTTATCTGGTCCCCTCCCAGTTAGGGGGAGTGATGAACTCTACAGCAGACTCGCACAAATCAACCGCTGGTTGAAAACTGTTTTCTCCCCCTCCCAAAATATATCATTTGTAGATAAATGGCCCTCTTTCTGGGACTCCCGCACAAACACGACCAAGCCTGGCCTGCTGAGGAGTGACGGACTCCATCCTAGCTGGAGGGGTGCTCTCATCTTATCTATCAACAAAGACAGAGTTCTAACTCTACAATGAGATAGGGTGCAAGCCAGGCAGCAGGCTGTTAGCCACCCTGCCAGCTTAGTGGTGTCTGCCCCTAGCACAGTCAGTGTAGTCCGCTCAGTTTTCCCCATTGAGACAGTGTCTGTGCCTCAATCTAGGTCTCGGCAAAAATAAACATGGCGGTGTTCGCTTTAGCAATCTCACTGGAATAAAGACCTCCTCCATTCCTGTCATTATTGAAAGAGATTGTGATAATACCTCACATCTAAAAATAGGAGTACTTAATGTTAGATCCCTGATCATAAACTTTGTGATTGACCTGACTGAAACATGTCCCAAGCCTGATTAATTTACTCTGTTAAATGAGGCCTTTCGTCCCGGTTACACTAGTGACCATATCCCCTGCGCTTCCCGCAAAGGTGGAGGTGTTGCTAACATTTACGACAGCTAATATCAATTTACGAAGAAAGAAAATGACTGCGTTTTCTTCTTTTGAGCTTCTAGTCATGAAATCTATGCAGCCTACTGAATCACTTTTCATAGCTACTGTTTACATGCCTCCTGTGCCATTTACAGCGTTCCTCATGGAGTTCCCCGAAATCCTATTGGACCTTGTAGTCATGGCAGATAATATTCAAATTTTTTGGTGACTTCAATATTCACATGGATAAGTCCACACACCTACTCCAAAAGGCTTTTGGAGCCATCATCGAATCAGTGGGTTTTGTCCAACATGTCTAGGGCCCTACGCACTGCCACAATCATCTAGTTTTGTCCCATGGATTAAATATTGGGGATCTAAATGTTTTTCATCATAATCCTGGACTATTTATTAAGTTTGCAATTGCGATAAATAATCTGCTTAGACCCCCAAACAAAGATTTTCAAGAGCTGCGCAATAAATTCTCAGACAACCCAAAGATTCCTAGATGCCCTTCCAGACTCCATCCACCTACTCAAGGAAGTTGGAGTACAAAAATCAGTTAACCAACTAACCGAGGATCTAAACTTAACCTTGCGTAATACCCTTGATGTAGTCACACCTCTAAAAACAAAAACCATGTCAAAAGAAACTGTCTCCCTGGTATACAGAAAATACCAGAGCACTGAAGCAAGCTTCCAGAAAATTGGTACGGAAATGGCAATCCATCAAATTTGAAGTCTTCCGACTAGCTTGAAAGAGAAGTAACATGCAATATCGAAAAGCCCTCACTGCTGCTCAATCAGCCTAAAGATTGAGGAGAATAAAAACAATCCAAAATTTTTTTTTTATACTCTGGCAAAACTAACTAAAAAGCAGCAATCCACAAGTGAGGATGGCCTTCACTTTGACAAAAACATAATGATAGTTAGAAATCTAATTACAGGGGCCTCCCGGGTGGCGCAGTGGTCTAGGGCACTGCATCGCAGTGCTAACTGCGCCACCAGAGTCTCTGGGTTCGCCCCCAGGCTCTGTCGCAGCCGGCCGCGACCGGGAGGTCCGTGGGGCGACGCACAATTGGGCCAGCGTCGTCCGGGTTAGGGAGGGTTTGGCCGGTAGGGATTTCCTTGTCTCATCGCGCTCCAGCGACTCCTGTGGCGGGCTGGGCGCAGTGCGCGCTAACCAAGGGGGGCCAGGTGCACGGTGTTTCCTCCGACACATTGGTGCGGCTGGCTTCCGGGTTGGAGGCGCGCTGTGTTAAAGAAGCAGTGCGGCTTGGTTGGGTTGTGCTTCGGAGGACGCATAGCTTTCGACCTTCGTCTCTCCCGAGCCCGTACGGGAGTTGTAGAGATGAGACAAGATAGTAATTACTAGCGATTGGATACCACAAAAATTGGGGAGAAAAGGGGATTAAAAAAATAAAATTAAAAAAAGGTCATTTAGCACCTTCACGTGCGGTCTCAGTACTATGATGGGGTCTAAAACCAGATTAGAGCATTTCGTATACATTATTTGTCTTCAGGAAGGCAGTGATTTGCTGCGCAATAGCTTTTTCAAAAATGTTTGAGAGGAATGGGAGATTCGATATAGGCTGATAGTTGTACAAAACATTTGAATCAAGGTTTGGCTTTTTCAGGAGAGACTTTATTACTGCCACTTTTAGTGAGTTTGGCACACATCTGGAATGTAGGGAGCCATTTATTATTGTTCAACATAGGAGGGCCAAGCACAGGAAGTAGCTCTTTCAGTAGTTTAGTTGGAATAGGGTTACTTTTAGATTAGACTACGCTCTACTCTGGCTACCCAGATAAAGCACTTCAGTTAGTGCTAAATACAGCTGCTAGAATCTTGACTAGAACCAAAAAATGTTACTCCAGTGCTAGCCTCTCTAAACTGGGTTCCTGTTAAGGCTAGGGCTGATTTCAAGGTTTACTACATGGACTTGCTCCTACCTATCTCTCCGATTTGGTCCTGCCGTACATACCTACACGTGCGCTACAATCACAAAATGCAGGCCTCCTTATTGTTCCTAAGCAAACAGCTGGAGGCAGGGCTGTCTCCTATAAAGCCCCATTTTTATGGAATGGTCTCTCTATCCATGTGAGAGACGCAGACTCTGTCTCAACCTTTAAGTCTTTACTGAAGATCCATCTCTTCACTATGTCCTATGACTGTGTGTAGTCTGGCCAATGGGTGCAAAAATGAACGGCATGGCACTGGAGTGACAAAGCACCCTTGCTCTCTCTGCCTGGCTGGCTCCCCTCTCTCCACTGGGATTCTCTGCCTCTGACCCTATTACCCTCTGACCCTGAGTCACTGGCTTACTAGTGCTCTCCCACGCTATACTCTACTTGAGTGGGTTGAGTCACTGACGTGTTCTTCCTGTCCGGTTTTGAGCCCACTTGGGCTTATGCGGTGGGAAGATCTTTATGGGTTATACACAGCCTTGTCTCAGGGTAGTAAGTTGGTGGTCTGTTGATATCCCTCTAGTGGTGTGGGGGCTGTACTTTGGCAAAGTGGGTGTGGTTATATCCTGCCTGGTTGGCCCTGTCTGGGGGTATTGTCAGACTGGGCCACAGTGTCCCCCGCCCCCCCATCTCAGTCTCCAGTATCTATGCTGCATTAGTCTATGTGACGGGGGGCTAGGGTCAGTCTGTCCTATCTGGTGTAATTCTCCTGTCTTATCTGGTGTCCTGTGTTATCTTAAGTATGCTCCCTCTAATTCTCCCATCTCTCCGATTTCCCGGAGGACCCATGCCTCGGGACTACCTGGGCTGTCCCTCTGGCTGTCCCTCCTGGCTGTCCCTCTCCCCAGTCCACCTGGTCGTGCTGCTGATCAAGTTTCTGCTGTTCTGCCTGCGGCTATGGAACCCTGACTTGTCCACCGGATGTGCTACCTTGGCCCGGACCTGCTGTTTTCGACCCACTCTCTCTACCACACTTGTTGTCTCAACCTCTGAATGGTCAGCTATGAAAAGCCAACTGACATTTAGTCCTTAGGTGCTAAGCTGTTGCACCCTTTACAACCACTTTGATCATTATTTGACGATGCTGCTCATCTATGAACCTTGCCCGGAACGTAAAAGAACATTATTAACCGGGTTCAGTATAGATCACTTTTGTTCTCGGTTCTGTTCCTCAAACATAGTTGTTTTCTGGTTTTCGATTCTGTCCCCTAAACCTGTTCCAACCCCTGCTTTTGACCAGGGCACATAAGACTCTGGGCAAAAAAAGTACACTATAAAGGGAATAGGGTGCTATTTGAGACACACATTGGTCAAACGGTTTCTTACCACAGCTGCTCGAACGCCTTGTCGATGCGCTGCTGGAGCATCCGCTGTGCTCTGTCGATCATCTCCACTTCCTTCTTCAGCTGGGCCTCCACTGGGTCGCTGACCAGCTCGTTGCCGCGGCGACCCTCCCTCAGGGTCAGGCACTCCACCGTGACCTCTAGAGGCACTGCGGTGGCCGTCAGAGCCCGCTCAGTCTCCTCCTTCCCCTGAGACACAGAGACAGAGCAGCCAAACTCACCTACACTGTACTAGCACATCAATGCATCAACCTACAACCTGGTTTATTGCTGATAAATGTCTGATAAGTCTGATAAATGTAGAAAGCTGCCAGAATGTTTGTTTTTTTACCAGGTACTTCCAACTTTGTTTTTACGTTGAAACAATGACATGCCAGATTAATACTAATCTGAAATCTCACCAGGGTTAAGGCATCCATCTCTTTCTCCACTTCCTGTATGCATGATTCCAAAGTCTCTCTCCAGCGGGAGATATCCCAGATCCTATCACTCAGCCTGCGAGAGCTGTCACTCTTATCCCAGTTAGTCTGTGGGAGATGAGGTAGGGAGAGATTGAGGGGGAGAAATAGGAAGAGTGAGAGGATAGAGAGATGGCATGAATAAGTGTGATAAATAATAGTCCATGACAATGAATGTGTTAACTAATTTATAAGGCTCTGCCTGTAGGCCAATGTTAGTCACAAAGTCAAGCAAGCCTTTACTGAATTGGTTGTTTCATTACATAGTCACAAAATCTTACCTTGCTGGTTGTCTCATTGCGTAAGGCCCTCCCTTCCTGCCTTGTCATGTGTGACATGTGTCGCCTGTGTTCTGCTGTGTCAGATATCTGCTTGTTATTGGTGTCCCAGTCGGACACACTGTACCTGAGCCCAGGCTTGGCACTACCGTGCTCTACACTCTCATGCTCTGAGTGCATTCTCTGACCACGTTCTCTTGAGTACATTCTTGTGAGGACAAGACTGTGGAGAATGGATAAAACAACACATTTGAGAAGCACTCACACTTCCTCTACTGTAGCACCTCATGCTTTACCCCCCATTCACTGAACCTTCCAGCCAGGACAATGGCAATAATAAACAAAAAACAAGATATACCCATAATAATATACCCATAATTATCAGCTAGATGTGTGGATTGTACTAATCTAGCTAGTTAGACATGAAAAAATGACCTAAAACTAATATTATGTAAGATAGATGTCAATTCTTCGTGGGTAGCTAGCTAATGATTATTCGTGGCTATCTGGCTAGCTAACAATATTGGTCGCTAGCCAGTTAGCCCTATTGACTTATGTGATCGGTATATACAGTACGTAGGCAGGTAAACATGCCAAAATTAACTCCGCACGTATTTATTAACGTATGACGTTTAAATATTGTATCCAGGCAACATATGAGATGTTAATAGGCAACATTTCAATCCAAATTCGGAGTGTATTTGTCTGGCCAAATAATGTTCGCCATTTATTTCAAGAAAGTTTACATAATTTCTTTGCATACTTTCTGTTGAAGCTTGCATCGAGCCATGCTTCAAAATATGTACAAAAGGAGTAGGCATTCGAGAAGTGCAGCTCGTTTCGCATACTTTGATTTGGACTCATACTCCGTTTCTCCCGTGCTCCAATTTGCAATGCTCGGGGCATGGTCAGAGAGAACAATGAGACAGACATTTCACCGGATATATAAATGTGAAGCATCCACTTGGCGTTTATATTCGTAGTCAGGAAGCCAAGTGTCCCGCAGTTGGAGAAGCAGGAACGAGATGGATTTTGGCTGCACATTTTCTCATCGATGGAACATTTGATCTCAATAACAGTTTTCCATTCCCAAAACTATCCCCTGTTACGAACAGCGTGGACTAAGTTTTGTAGGCTTTACCCCTTAGTAAAGTAAGAAAAAAGTGCATTGTTTAGGAGTGCAAAGGCGAATTTAGCCACTTTTGAGTCGGCTTTCCCTAACAGAAATATGAAAATACACTGCTCCAAAAAATAAAGGGAACACTTAAACAACACAATGTAACTCCAAGTCAATCACACTTCTGTGAAATCAAACTGTCCACTTAGGAAGCAACACTGATTGACAATAAATTTCACATGCTGATGTGCAAATGGGATAGACAACAGGTGGAAATTATAGGCAGACACCCCCAATAAAGGAGTGGTTCTGCAGGTGGTGACCACAGACCACTTCTCAGTTCCTATGCTTCCTGGCTGATGTTTTGGTCACTTTTGAATGCTGGCGGTGCTTTCAATCTAGTGGTAGCATGAGACGGAGTCTACAACCCACACAAGTGGCTCAGGTAGTGCAGCTCATCCAGGATGGCACATCAATGCGAGCTGTGGCAAGAAGGTTTGCTGTGTCTGTCAGCGTAGTGTCCAGAGCATGGAGGCGCTACCAGGAGACAGGCCAGTACATCAGGAGACGTGGTGGAGCAGGACCGCTACCTCCGCCTTTGTGCAAGGAGGAGCACTGCCAGAGCCCTGCAAAATGACCTCCAGCAGGCCACAAATGTGCATGTGTCTGCTCAAACGGTCAGAAACAGACTCCACGAGACTGGTATGAGGGCCTGACGTCCACAGGTGGGGGTTGTGCTTACAGCCCAACACCGTGCAGGACGTTTGACATTTGCCAGAGAACACCAAGATTGGCAAATTCGCCACTGGCGCCCTGTGCTCTTCACAGATGAAAGCAGGTTCACACTGAGCACGTGACAGACGTGACAGAGTCTGGAGACGCCGTGGAGAACGTTCTGCTGCCTGCAACATCCTCCAGCATGACCGGTTAGGCGGTGGGTCAGTCATGGTGTGGGGTGGCATTTCTTTGGGGGGCCGCACAGCCCTCCATGTGCTCGCCAGAGGTAGCCTGACTGCCATTAGGTACCGAGATGAGATCCTCAGACCCCTTGTGAGACCATATGCTGGTGCGATTGGCCCTGGGTTCCTCCTAATGCAAGACAATGCTAGACCTCATGTGGCTGAAGTGTGTCAGCAGTTCCTGCAAGAGGAAGGCATTGATGCTATGGACTGGCCCGCCCGTTCCCCAGACCTGAATCCAATTGAGCACATCTGGGACATCATGTCTCGCTCCATCCACCAACACCATCACGTTGCACCACAGACTGTCCAGGAGTTGACGGATGCTTTAGTCCAGGTCTGGGAGGAGATCCATCAGGAGACCATCCGCCACCTCCTCAGGAGCATGCCCAGGCGTTGTAGGGAGGTCATGCAGGCACGTGGAGGCCACACACACTACTGAGCCTCATTTTGACTTGTTTTAAGGACATTACATCAAAGTTGGATCAGCCTGTAGTGTGGTTTTCCACTTTAATTTTGAGTGCGACTCCAAATCCAGACCTCCATGGGTTGATAAATTTGATTTCCATTGATAATTGTTGTGTTATTTTGTTGTCAGCACATTCAACTATGTAAAGAAAAAAGTATTTAATAAGAATATTTCATTCATTCGGATCTAGGATGCGTTATTTTAGTGTTCCCTTTACTTTTTTGAGCAGTGTATATGCTACAACGTATGCTACAGTGTATATGCTATGCTTGGCTCTGCCCAGGTCCTTGCTTGTTCTACCAACTATTACTAATTTGTTCCCATTTTGTGGCCTATCTTGGTTTAGTTATACACATGTTCGGCACGGCAGTATGCATTTTGAGAAACACCCAATGTCTGCAACTTTTCCTCAGAAAAAAGACTAGGCCTAATCAAATTGAAACTAGCCAAGATACGTTTTCTCCGTAGTCTATGCTTAATTCAGCACACAGACTATGCTACTTGTTTGTGGTAGGCTCCTGTCATTAACATCAGGTGTTTGAATAATGGGGGAAAAAACGGCTGTTTTGATAGTTAGCCTAATAAATTGGTGTTAATTTGATATTAAACCTATAAGTAGACAACCTTTATCCATTATTCAACATAGCTTTGGCATTATGGCACAAGCTAAATTGTTAGATAATGGAACTTTCGAACTATATTTACTTACCCAAAGTTCTCGAATTTGCGGAAATCCTGGAGTGTCTGCACCGGTGTTTCATAACCTGTCCCTCACCAACTCTTGTAGACTGTCTCCAGGTAACGCACAGACGCAACGAGTCAAACACAACTACTAAATAATTCAAATGCCATGGCAACGTTAAACAAATAGCCCTATGAAGGGCTTTAGCGAATGACAATCTTTGACAGTCAGATGACGCAACATTGTAGCCTACATCATAATGTGGAGCTCTATGACTGTCAGATGATGCAAAAAGGTACCCAAATAGAATAGTTGGCGGCAGATTAGTCTCCGATTTGGAGAAATACATGTTTCTGCTGTATCCTGGGCTACTAGTGCTCCCCTATATGCTTTTCTTTTCTGTGAAGCCATCTATGGTCTTACTCTAGTTCTAGAAGTACAACTAAGTAATTTAAATGAAAAAATACATAATAGAATCCTACACTTAAGTGTAACTCCCCATCACAGTTGAATACCGTAGCTACAGTATCTCAGTCTGGCTAGGAATGAAGCAGAAAAAAACTGCAAGAGTCAACATGCATCACTTATCCATTCGCTCAATGAATACACCAACAGATTTCATACATTGTTTTAATTAAAACTATTACATATGACAACCAAATAAAAAGGCTAAACAGGATCAGACAAAGACAAAAAAAGGTATTTGCATTTTTTTTTTGCATATTGTTACCAAAGCAATTTGTCATTTGCATCTTATTAATAAGTATGATATGCAGCCAACCACAATAAGAGGTGCAGGGTTTGGAGATTTTCGGAGGAATCCTTTCGTAGGCAAGCAGGCATTCTTGTGGCACAACTGCATGTTGTTCTGTCTGTAAACCTCTAGCTGTAAGATCTTGAGAAAAAAATGTATACATGCAAGAGCAGTGGTTCTAAACAAATATAATGCATTTTTGTTTAGGCCTGGAATAAATGGTTGGGTTCACCAGTTACTTCCCAAATGGCACTATTCCATCCATCCATCCATCCATCCATCTAGTGCACTACTTTTGATCAGAGACTTTATAGTGCACTATAAAAGAGAATTAGGGTGCTACTTGGGACATAACCATAGGTGTTTGAAAGAATTTAGCATCAACATGTTGCAAATGGTATGCAAGTGGCTCTCACAGGATAGTAATTCAAAAGAAGAGGTACTCTGTTCAAAAGTAGTGCCCTATATAAGGAATATGGTGCCATTTGGGAAGAACCCCCTGGCGTAACCCCAACAGCTAGTTGCTCAGAGCCTAAAGATCACTTTGTTTATTGCTGTTCACTTTGGGTAGAACACCATCACTGAACATCTATCTACTGAAGGTTTAAACAAAGGGAACCAGGGGTGGAAATCCCATGCATTACAGTAAACTGTATTCCACAGGAGGGTGGCAGTCTAAAATATCCACTATAGTGTCATGCCCAGTTATTAAATGCAACTTTTTTGGTTGTACCATGCGAGTGCCTGCCTACCTTACCATCCCCATAAGCATTTTTGGTCCTGACACCTCAAAACTGGTTGGTTCTGCATATTATTGTGTTCTTATACTGTATGTCAATGTCACAAACAGACCCCCCCCCCCCCCCCCCACACACACACACAAAATTGTCATGTATCAATATATATGTATCAATGTAGACTTAGGCATATTGCCCTCAATGTTTTGAAAGTAAGATCTCTTTGATTTACTTGTTTTCAGCACCATCAGGAAAAGGCACAGTCTACAGACTATTCTGTCCAAGGATAAAACCTTCACTCCCTTCCACATGAAAAACTTTGAGGGATGCACACAGTCAAATGTTTTGGAGGAAATCAACAATCAAAATGTAGGTCACATTCACTACAGGTTCTAGAAGACCAGGCTCTATGAGATGAATGGAACCTACTGAATAGAAGCTAGGCTACTCTCCAGAGATTGTTAGTTCAATAAACAGAGAAGAGGGTGATGGGAAATAGCAGGAGGTTCATCCAATCAGTCACACGACAACAGCTGCCACAAAAAAACAAGCCCCCCCCACACAGGTCATTTAAATGCAGCAGATGTAGCTTCAATATGACACACTTTGCTTTAAAAGCTGCAATATGTAACTTCATTGGCGACCCGACCAAATGCACATAGAAATGTGAGTTATAGATCTGTCACTCTCATTGAAAGCAAGTCTAAGAAGCGTTTGATCTATTCTATGTGCGCTTTTCTAGGCTTCCTGTTCTTAAGTTTCAGGTTTACTTTCGGTTTTGTACACCAGCTTAAAAAAGCCAAAAATACAATATTTTTATTTTTGGTTATTAAAAAGATATTTCACAGCAGTTTAGATGGTACAATGATTCTCTTGCTTGTTTTGTCACAAACTGAAATTAGAGGAACTACTAGAATTTTAGCAACCAGGAAATAAACAACAGTCTATTGAATTATTACATTTGGATTATTATTAGTGACTATATCACTATGGTCTTTATTTCATTATTATCATCATTATTGTTCTATTTTTCTAGAATTGATTAGCAAAAATAAGTGGCTCATTATATTATTACATATTTTAAATATACAAATATATCTCCATTTCAGAATTAAAAATGCATTAGAATAACGAAAGAAGGCATCTGATGTTCAGCTTTTAGAGGGGGGAGGGCATCACATGAAGGAGCCTGGTTCAACCTCAACTGCAACCCTACTCCCTATAGTGCACTATTTTTGCCAAGAGGCCTATGGGTCCTGGTCAAAAGTAGTGCATTATATAGGGAATAGAGTGTCATTTGAAACGGAAGCCCTGTATTACCCCCCTGCCTCAATGATGCTGCGTTCGTAACCAAATGGGAATTTACTACATACGACTGGGAAAAGTCCACTGGAATGGCCCTCCAACTAGTAATTACTAGTGTGAAACTCATCTATCATCCCGATCTCCGACATGGTGACCTCTGACATCACCTACTAAGGAAATTACCTTCATTACAGCATTTTTTGGTAGATAAATGCAACAAAAGATAATTTAAAAAAAATCAATTAATATGGTTTTTGAACACTATAATTTGTTTGCAAACATGATCCATTATATATACACAAAAGGTATGTGGCCACCCCTTCAAATGAGTGGATTTGGATATTTCAGCCACACCCATTGCTGACAGGTGTATAAAATCATGCACACCGCCATGGAATCTCCATAGACAAACATTGGCAGTAGAATGGCCTTACTGAAAAGCTCAGTGACTTTCAATGTGGCACCGTCATAGGATGCCACCTTTCCAACAAGTCAGTTCATAATATTTCTTCACTGCTAGAGCTGCTCTGGTGAACTATAAGTGCTATTATTGTGAAGTAGAAATGCCTAGGAGCAACAACGACTCAGCCACGAAGTGGTAGGCCACACAAGCTCACAGAACGGGACAACCGTGCGCTGAAGTGCGTAGCGTGTAAAAATAGTCTGTCCTCAATTGCAACACTCACTACCGAGTTCCAAACTGCCTCTGGAAGCAACGTCAGCACAAGAACTGTTCGTCAGGAGCTTCATTAAATGGGTTTCCATGGCCGAGCAGCCGCACACAAACCTAAGATCACCATGCTCAATGCCAAGCGTCAGCTGGAGTGGTGTAAAGCTCGCTGCCATTGGACTCTGGAGCAGTGGAAACGTGTTCTCTGGAGTGATGAATCGCGCTTCACCACCTAGCAGTCCAACGGACGAATCTGGGTTTGGCGTATGCCAGGAGAATGCTACCTGCCTGAATGCATAGTGCCAACTGTAAAGTTTGGTGGAGGAGGAATAATGGCCTGGGGCTGTTTTTCTTGGTTCGGGCCAGGCCCCTTAGTTCCAGTGAAGGGAAATCTTAATGCTACAGCATACAATGATATTTTAGTCGATTCTATGCTTCCAACTTCATGGAAATAGTTTAGGGAAGGCCCTTTTGTTTCAGCATGACAATGACCCCGTGCACAAAGCGAGGTCCATACTGAAATGTTTTTTCGCGATCGGCCTAATCGCCCAACATCAGTGCCCGACTTCACTAATGCAGACTTCACTAATGCTTGTGGCTGAATGGAAGCAAGTCCCCTCAGCAATGTTCCAACATTAGGTGGAAAGCCTTCCCAGAAGAGTGGAGGCTGTTATGGCAGCAAAGGGAGGCCAAACTTCATATTAATGCCCATGATTTTGGAAAGAGATGTTTGACGATCTGGTGTCCACATAATTTTGGTCATGTAGTGTAGCTGTACTTTCAGTTTATGGTTTACGCAGCTTGTTGGACATTAGACAAAAATCGGCATTTCTCAATGAGTTCAAAGTGTGTGAATGCTTCCAAATGGTATTTATAACTTCACAACTGGTAAATTCCCACCTCCCACTTGGTTCCGAACGCAGCACAAGCTCAAAATGCTCTGCCTCCTAGATGCAAAACCCGACCCACTGGCTCTAGAGGTCGATTCCGTGGCAACGTGAGTGTAGAGCGAATTCCTTCCTGTACTACTGCTGTACAGACTTAAATTATTCACACAAGCAGGGCAGTTACACATTAGCCCACAGTTGCAGTTAATCAGATCCTACCTATGCTGTTCAAGTAAAATCAAATGCTGGTAATGTCTGACATCTTGCAAGAAAGTAACAATTTTAGCTGTGACATTTCGCACAAACCCCAGGGGCGGAGCTGTATTGATGTCCACAAACCGGTGTAAACCATGTTACTAAACAATCGTACCCTCTGGGAATTAAAGTATGTCCCCTGTATCAGAGTGAGAGAGTACTCTATTGTTACTCCTGATCCTTGAAAAACACCCAATGAATCTCAATCTCTGACTACAACAGAGGCGGTCTGTCTACTAAACCCCCCCCCCCCCCCCCCCACACAACAAACTGCATCTCTCAGCACCAGGGCATGTGTCTCACCTGAAACACATGCATCTTTAAGTGCAGTAAATTGTCATTCTTATAGTCTCTTTGTACAAATATATATGAACAAAATAAAAAAATGTAGTATAGCAGCTAGTTTTGTTCTGGTAACACGTGGCTATAGGACAATGAGTGCGGCAAAACGTTGGCCATGCTACAACGCGGCTGCTTCTTTTGCAAAGGCAGTGAGAGCAGGGATCAACTGTATCCCAGTCAGACAAGGCCCATACCATCCATTCCCCAAGCAGATGACCCCAGGCACGTTGGTTTGGTCCAAGTGGAACGAGACGAAACTCAAAAGCCTCACCTGGAGGATACTTCACAGCAAGGCAAATGGAGAGACAATGCCCTTCAAATACAAATGTGACAAAATGGCTTGATAAAACTCTGAAATATGAATGCTTACTTTTAACAGTGCAAAATGAATTCTACCACCAGTGTTAAAATGAATGAGACAGATCCGTTAGCTAACTGTCCCCACCTTCAATTGGTCAGTCTACATACTCAATAATAATTCACATTAAAAACTAAATCATGAAACTGAATCAATGCAGCCACACCCGCTCTGCTCTCTAACCCCAGACAGTCCTGGGCAACATATCATGCTTACAGTAATGCTTGGATGAAATAATTTGACTGTATAACTAAACCAACTAACTAATCTCACAGGAGCTCTAACGAAAAGAAATACACCCTTTGTCTTTCAAATTCTTCTTTACACCCAAAACAGGCACTTTGTCATTCACCCAATTTACAAAATAACTTTGTCATTTGTCACCCCCACATAACAATTTTATGGCATCAATTCTTGGCCCAGTTTACATTCTTTATCCGTTACAACTTGCCCATGTCCGATCATAATGGCCCAAAAATATCAAATTGGTATGTTAACCATAGGACCTGTTTTCTGCATTAACGACTTATTGCACTTAAGGATTGCATGACATCATCAGTTCCTTAGTTAAAAATGTGAAAAACCTCTTCGGTCATTGACAGACAAACTAACAGTGTTCTATTGCTGAAAATTAATGTTAAATAAGACTAATCTCATAAAATAGCAGGAATAAAAGTGAAATCTGTAGCTACCACAGTGAACTCTGTAAAGGTTCTGAGTAGGTCCATGATGTGGCTAGGATTGATATTCTAACAGTACCTAACAGGTAATCCCTAAAACAATGCCTGTGGCTGTATGTAAAAAATAAAATAAAAACTCTGTTGATATTGATAGAGAATGCAGTGTTAAACTTTGACTGGCGCAATGACTACAAGTAAGTCACCATTGGCTTAGAGAGAGTAGAGTAACTGGGCTAGCAGCTTGCCGTATGAAAAATGGCATAGCTGTGATTCACGGGCGTTCTTGATTAACAGGCATCATCATGGCAATCAGACTTCTACAGAACATAAGAAGACGCACATACAACGACAAGCTGACGGAGACATGTAAAGAGGACAACTTATACAATTGAACCCCATGGATAGACAAGTCAGCATATCATTCATCACCGTGTTGAGGAACAAGACTGATCATCACTGGACCTGCTATATCCCCACACCCTGAAACCATCCTTATCAATTCCCCTGTCTTGTCTTCTACACTCTGGCCTTTTAAAAGTAACACAAAGCAAAAGTTGAGCTGCTGTCAAACCTGTAAGGCGAGGACATGACTTGCACAGTTCAAGGAGCAATATCAGAGACAATCCATAATGAATTAAAAACACAGCAGAAGAGAACAGGCCGGGAGAGGATTGGCTGGTTTCGTATTGCATAACGTTTCTGTACTCCCCTCTGGCTGTTGTTGTTGTAGTTGTTGTCTTTAGCAGCTTGGCATCCCCTTGTCAGGACCAGAGCTGTGCCAGCCCAGGGTCCAATGTGAGACCAACAAGGCTGACAGAATACCCCTCCCAACACCCCATCCTCAGGCGAAGTACATGGTCCTCAGTGTGTCGTGATGAATCTGAACAGCCTTGGCGAGGGCTGTGGGGTCTCGGCCATTACTCTGCCCCGAGACATGGCTGCCCTCCGCACTGCGTGTGTTCAAGAGAAGGAAGTGAGGAAACGAGAAAGGGAAAAGGACAGAAAGGGAGGGAGAGAACCTTTATCTTGAATGAACATTTTAAAATCAATACATGATATCGACCTCCAGTTTCTTTTTACCTGATAAACAGCAAGAGACATTGATTTTAGCCCTACAGAAAAGTATACTGATCACAATGAAATGAATCCCCCCCCGCCCCTCACCTGTCATGTTCTTTGTCCACCAGGTGGTAGCGGGCGCGGAAGGCCACCAGGTGGGCGTAGTAGGCTGGCGCGGGGATGGAGACTGAGCGGGTGCAGCGGACGTAGGTGTGGCACAGCTGGTAGGTGAGCAGCTGGAACTCGTCAGCCGTGAAGCAGTTGTCATCCCACAGAACATGGTAGTGGGAAGGTCTGCTTGTACCCTGGAGGGAGTAGGCTAAGTCAGTAATAGCACAGGGACAATGCCGGTTCCATGGAGAGAATATTGATTCAACACTGACAATGAAGTTCAGTGGAAATTAATAGAAGCCGATAAACCTCTGAGAAAATATGACGGCAAGAGTCAACATTAGGGAGAAATAAGCAGGAGATACTACCTGAACTTGTCCAATAAGAATGCTGACTTAGTTTTATTAAATGTTACCATCTTATGCCTATTGAACACAACCCTGGTATGAGTCTTGACACACACCTGTATTCCTGCATGGCTGCAGAGGTAAAAGTCAAACTCATAGGGGTGGGTTATATCTGTGTCCACAGTGGTGCCTGCAGGAATGTTACCACTCCGTCCAACCTGCCAAATAAACACTCCATTTAAAAACAGTTCAACAACCAATCTACACCTAGCAAAGTAAACCGTTAATGTACAAGGAGAGATCCATAGCGCCCCTTACCCGCTCGTTGCGGTCGGCACAGAAAAGGCGTGTGTGATGGCGCTTCTGCACCACAATGTAGGTGATGCCCGGCTGGTACTCTTTTTCCAACATGATACAGGCTTCTCTGATGGCCAGCAGCTCATAGTACAGCACCTGCCACACAGAGAGAAGTCAACACATCAGCAAAGAGTGGCGAGCGGTGAAGAAGGGTTGATGGCCAATAGCTAAAGATTTAAGCTTAAGACTCAAGTTTAAGGTTAATAAACTATGAAGAACATTGCTATTTGTAATAAATGCATTTCGACATGGGGACATCATTTGGCTTAGCTGTAAACTTTAAATGAGAGATTGAAGGGGGACATAAGTATTTTAACTAACCTGTCTGAATTGTCCCTCTGACACACCATCCCTATAAAATATGATTCTGGTTGGTTTGTAGCGGGTAGACTTGTAGAACTGGATGAGGAGCTCCCGCACCATGGAGGCCAGGTCCTGGATCACCTCCTGTCTGGGTCTCTGGACCCTCACTGTGGCACAGTACCTGCTGGGGTGGGCGTCCATACTGCCCACCACCTGGATAGGGCCAGAGAGAGGGAGATGGTCAGAAACATGACTTCTGACACCATGTTTCAGAATGCTATTGTAGGGGTCTGGGTAACAAAACAACCTAGTAGATTACCAATGTACTAGATGCCTCAGACCCCATGACAAGTAGATAGACAGACAAGGCATTGTTTGTGAGGAAAGTGGCAATGGAAACTAGAATGACAGAAGGAAACTGACCGCTGCGATGGATGGCTTCTTTCCGTCTCCGGCTGGAGGATGAGTGACGTCGGCCCCCAGGAAGATAACAGGCTGCTGGAACACGGAGGGACTGGGTGGAGAGAGAGACAAACACAAGGCACATACAGTATATCCTGACTCCATCACCATCATTAAGTTTGCCGAAGACAACAGTGGTAGGCCTGATCACGACAACGATGAGACAGCCTATAGACAGGAGGTCAGAGACCTGGCAGTGTGGTGCCAGGATAACAACCTCTCCCTCAACGTGATCAAGACAAAGGAGATGATTGTGGACCACAGGAAAAGGAGGACCGAGCATGCCCCCATTCTCATCGACGGGGCAGTAGTGGATCAGGTTGAGAGCGTCAAGTTCCTTGGTGTCCACATCACCAACAAACTATCATGGTCCAAACACACCAAGACAGTCATGAGGAGGGCACGACAATGCCTATTCCCCCTCAGGAGACTGAAAAGATTTGGCATGGGTCCTCAGATCTTCTAAAAGTTCTACAGCTGCACCATCGACAGCATCCTGACTGGTTGCATCACCGCCTGGAATGGCAACTGCTCTGCCTCAGACTGCAAGGCGCTACAGAGGGTAGTGCGTACGGCCCAGTACATCACTGGGGCCAAGCTTTCTGCCATCCAGGACGTCTATAGCAGGTGATGTCAGAGGAAGGCCCAAAAACTTGCCAAAGACTTCAGCCACCCTAGTCACTGTTCTCTCTGCTACAGCACAGCAAGCGGTACCGGAGCGCCAAGTCTAAGTCTAAAAGGCTTCTTAACAGCTTCTACCCCCAAGCCATATAAGACTCCTGAACAGCTAATCAAATGGCTACCCGGACTATTTGCATGGTCCCTCCCCACTTATGCTGCTGCTACTCTGTTTATTATCCATGCATGGTCACTTTACCTCTATCTACATGTACAGTTGAAGTCGGAAGTTTACATACACCTTAGCCAAATACATTTAAACTCAGTTTAACAGTTCCTGACATTTAATCCTAGTAAAAATTCCCTGTCTTAGGTCAGTTAGGATCGCCACTTTATTTTAAGAATGGGAAATGTCAGAATAATAGTACAGAGAATTATTTATTTCAGCTTTTATTTTCTTTCATCACATTCCCAGTAGGTCAGAAGTTTACATATACTCAATTAGTATTTGGTTGCTTTTAAATTGTTTAACTAGGGTCAAAAGTTACAGGTAGCGTTCCACAAGCTTCCCATAATAAGTTGGGTGAATTTGGTCCCATTCCTCCTGACAGAGCTGGTGTAACTGAGTCAGGTTGGTAGGCCTCCTTTCTCACACACACTTTTTCAGTTCTGCCCACAAAGTTTCTATAGGATTGAGGTCAGGGCTTTGTGATGGCCACTCCAATACCTTGACTTTGTTGTCATTAAGCCATTTTACCACAACTTTGGAAGTATGCTTGGGGTCATTGTCCATTTGGAAGACCCATTTGCGACCAAGCTTTAACTTCCTGACTGATGTCTTGAGATGCTGCTTTAATACATCCACAGTTTTCCTTCCTCGTGGTGCCATCTATTTTGTGAAGTGCACCAGTCCCTCCTGCAGCAAAGCACCCCCACAACATGATGCTGCCACCCCCGTGCTTCACGTTTGGGATGGTGTTCTTTGGCTTGCAAGCCTCCCCCTTTTTCCTCCAAACATAACGATGGTCATTATGGACAAATAGTTATATTTTTGCTTCATCAGACCAGAGGATATTTCTCCAAAAAGTACAATCTTTGTCCCCATGTACAGTTGCAAACCGTAGTCTGGCTTTTTTTTTAATGGCGGTTTTGGAGCAGTGGCTTCCTCCTTGCTGAGTGGCCATTCAGGTTATGTCGATATAGGACTTGTTTTACTGTGGATATAGATACGTTTGTACCAGTTTCCTCCAGCATCTTCACAAGGTCCTTTGCTGTTGTTCTGGGATTGATTTGCACTTTTGGCACCAAAGTACGTTCATCTCTAGGAGACAGAACGAGTCTAATTCCTGAGCGGTATGGCGGCTGCGTGATCCCATGGTGTTTATACCTGCATACTATTGTTTGTACAGATGAATGTGGTACCTTCAGGTGTTTGGAAATGGCTCCCAAGGATGAAACAGACTTGTGGAGGTCTACATTTTTTTTCTGAAGTCTTGGCTGATTTCTTTTAATTTTCCAGTGATGCCAAGCAAGGAGGCACTGAGTTTGAAGGTAGGCCTTGAAATACATCCACAGGTACACCTCCAATTGACTAAATTTATGTCAATCAGAAACATCTAAAGCCATGACATTTTCTGGAATTTTCCAAGCTATTTAAAGGCACAGTCAACTTAGCGTATGTAAACTTCTGACCCATTGGAATTGTGATACAGGGAATTATAAGTGAAATAATCTGTCTGTAAACAATGGTTGGAAAAATTACTTATGTCATGCATGAAGTAGATGTGCTAACCGACTTGCCAAAACTATAGTTTGTTAACAAGAAATTTGTGGAGTGGTTGAAAAATGAGTTTTAATGACTCCAACCTAAGTGTATGTAAACTTCCGACTTCAACTATTACCTTAACTACCTCGACTAACCTGTGCCCCCGTACCGGTACCCCCTGTATATAGCCTAGCTACTGTTATTTTATTGTTGCTCCTTAATTAAAAAATATATATTATTTCAGTTTATTTTAGTAAATACTTTAACACTTTTTGGCTTAGGGCTTAAGTAAACATTTCACTGAAAGGCTTACACCTGCTGTATCTGGCGCATGTGACATTTTATTTTATTTGTATCAAGAATGGTTCACCACCCAAAGGACATCCAGCCAACTTGACAACTGTGGGAAGCATTGAGTCAACATGGGCCAGCATCCCTGTGGAATGCTTTAACAAGGTAAAACGTAGGTGTCAGAGTCCATGCCCCCCAAAATTGAGGCTGTTCTGAAAGAAAATGGGGGGGGGGGGGGGGGGGGGGGGGTGAAACTCAATATTAGGAAGGTGTCCTTAATGTTTTGTATACTCAGTGTATGTATCTCTGCTAAATAGCACATACGTGTTTTCAGTCACCCAAATAGGGGTTTTCTGCCTGTGGAAACCCACTCTTTCACTCTGTGCGTTACCGTTGGTGTGGCACCAGGATGTTGTTGATGCCCCCCAGTTTGACGTTGATCTTGAGGCAGAGGTTGGAGAGGGTCTGAGGAGATGTCTTCACCACGTTCTTCACCTGGACACACTGAGTGGCCATGCCCAGGAGGGTGTCTCCAACCCGCTTCACCTCAGCTGTGGGAAAGAGGGAACCATTTTACAGCTGTTGTCATGTTGTAGGACACAGGTAACAATTTTACACCTGATACCATCTTGTACATGGTACAGACAGTACCAGTCAAAAGTTTGAAAACACATACTCATTCAAGGGTTTTTCTTTATTTGTACTATTTTCTACATTGTAGAATACTAGTGCAGACGTCAAAACTATGAAATAACACATATGGAATCATGTAGTAACCAAAATAAAACAGTGTTAAACAAATCAACATATTTTTTATTTGAGATTCTTCAAAGTAGCCACCCTTTGCCTTGATAACTCAACCAGCTTTTCCAACAGTCTTGAAGGAGTTCCCACATCGGCTGAGGACTTGTTGGCTGCTTTTCCTTCACTCTGCGGTCCAACTCATCCCAAACCATCTCAATTGGGTTGAGGTCGGGTGATTGTGGAGGTCAGGTCATCTGATGCAGAACTCCATCATTCTCATTCTTGGTCAAATAGTCCTTACACAGCCTGAAGGTGTGTTTAAGGTCATTGTCCTGTTGAAAAACAAATTACATTCCCACTAAGCGCAAACCAGATGGGATGGCGTATCACTGCCGAATGCTGTGATAGCTATGCTGATTAAGTGTGCCTTGAATTCTACATAAATCAAGGACAGTGTCACCAGTAAAGCACCCCCACACTATCACACCTCCTCCTCCATGCTTCACGGTGGGAACCACACATACAGAGATCATCCGTTCACCTACTCTGCGTCTCACAAAGACACAGTGTTTGTAACCAAAAATCTCAAATATGGACTCATCAGACCAAAGGACAGATTTCCACCAGTCTAATGTCCTTTGCTCGTGTTTCTTGGCCCAAACAAGTGTCTTCTTCTTACCGGTGTAGGTTAGTAGTGGTTTCTTTGCAGCAATTTGACAATGAACGCCTGATTCACACAGTTTCCTCTGAACAGTTGATGTTGAGATGTGTCTGTTACTTGAACTCTGTGAAGCAATTATTTGAGCTGTAATCTGAGGTGCAGATTCAAATTCTAATGAATTTATCCTCTGCGGCAGAGGTAACTCTGGGTCTTTCATGTGGCGGTCTTCATGAGAGCCAGATTCATCATAGAGCTTGATGGTTTTTGCAACTGCACTTGAAGAAACTTTCAAAGTTCTTGAAATTTTCCAGATTGACTATCCTTCATGTCTTAAAGTAATGATGGACTGTCGTTTCTCTTTGCTTATTTGAGCTATTCTTGACATAATATGGACTTGGTCTTTTACCAAATAGGGCTATCTTCTATATACCACCCCTACCTTTTCACAACACAACTGATTGGCGAAAATGCATTAAGGAAAGAAATTCCACAAATTAACTTAAGGCACACCTGTTAATTGAAATGCACTCCAGGTGACTACCTCATGATGCTGGTTGAGAGAATGTCAAGAGTGTGCAAAGCTGTCATCAAGGCAAAGGGTGAAGAATCTAAAATATTAAATATTTAACACGTTTTTGGTTACTACATGATTTAATTTGTTAATTAAATAGTTTTCATGTCTTCACTATTATTCGACAATGTAGAAAATAGTCAAAATAAAGAAACACCCTGGTGTGTACACAATTTTGACTGGTACTGTATATACTCAGGCTATGGAAATAACATACAAATAAATAGTATATTAAGAGTTTTTAGAAAATAAAAGTTTAAAAAACATTCATCAAATGTAAAACAAAATGAAACAGTGTCGATTCTGTACCATAGACTGGGGTCTTCCCAGGTAGGATGACGATGATGAGCTGCAGGCCAGCGTAGGTGTTCTTCAGGTGCCTGAACATGGGCTCTACGCTGTCTGATCCCTGAGCGTACTTACAGAAACATGGCTGGCCCT
The DNA here is from genome assembly GCF_029448725.1 of Salvelinus fontinalis. Taxonomy (NCBI): domain Eukaryota; kingdom Metazoa; phylum Chordata; class Actinopteri; order Salmoniformes; family Salmonidae; genus Salvelinus; species Salvelinus fontinalis. The sequence goes on along the minus strand of NC_074696.1, from coordinate 44,850,113 downwards.
GGATGGGCATCCCAGCATCCTTAGAGATCTTACGCAGCTGGTCAGTAAAACCCCTGTAGAGACGGAGGGAAGGAGAGCAAGAGGATGAGAAAGGGGGGGAGGATGAGGAGACCCAAAGAGACGTTATTGACAGTTACAGAGACGTACAGTACCAGTCAAAAGTTTAGACACCTACTAGTTCAAGGGTTTTTCTTTATTTTTACTATTTCTGACATAGAATAATAGTGAAGACATCAAAACTATGAAATTACACATGGAATCATGCAGTAACCAAACCTATTTATATTTTAGATTATCCAAAGTAGCCACCCTTTGCCTTGATGAGAGCTTTGCACACTCTTGGCATTCTCTCAACCAGCTTCACGAGGTAGTCACCTGGAATGCATTTCAATTAACAGGTGTGCCTTAAGTTAATTTGTGGAATTTCTTTCCTTCTTAATGCTTTGAGCCAATAAGTTGTGCTGTGACAAGGTAAGGGGGTATACAGAAGATAGCCCTATTAGGTAAAATACCAAGTATTATTATTAAGGCTGGAACAGCTCAAATAAGCAAAGAGAAACGACAGTCCATTACTTTACATTTCAAGAACTTTGAAAGTTTCTTCAAGTGCAGTTGCAAAAACCATCAAGCGCTATGATGAATCTGGCTCTCATGAGGACCGCCACATGAAAGACCCAGAGTTACCTCTGCTGCAGACGATAAGTTCATTAGAGTTAACTGCACCTCAGATTTCAGCCCAAATAAATGTTTCAGAGTTCAAGTAACAGACACATCTCAACATCAACTGTTCAGAGAAAACTGAGTGAATCAGGCATTCATGGTCAAATTTCTGCCAAGAAACCACTACTAACGGACACCAATAAGAAGAGACTTGCTTGGGCCAAGAAACACAAGCAAAGGACATTAGACTGGTGGAAATCTGTCCTTTGGTCTGATGAGTCCAAATTTTTGATTTTTGGTTCCAACTGCCGTGTATTTGTGAGATGTAGAGTGGGTGAACGGATGATCTCTGTATGTGTGGTTCCCACCGTGAAGTATGGAGGAGGTGGTGTGATGGTGCTTTGCTGGTGACACTGTCAGTGATTTATTTAGAATTCAAGGCACACTTAAGGTAGGGGTAGGGTGCCCCCTAGGGTAGGGGGCAGCATTCGGAATTTTGGATGAAAAGCATGCCCAAATTAAACTGCCTGCTTCTCGGGCCCATAATATATGATTTGCATATAACTAGTATATTTGGATAGAAAACACTCTAAAGTTTCCCAAACTGTTAAAATAGTGTCTGTGAGTATAACAGAACTGATTTGGCAGGCAAAAACCTGAGAAATATCCATTCGGGAAGTATTTGTTTTGTGGTTTTATAGTTTTCTATTCAATGCCATTACAGTATCCATTGACTTAGGACTCAAATTGCAGTTCCTATGCCTTCCACTAGATGTCAACAGTCTTTAGAATTTGTTTCAGGCTTGTATTCTGAAAAATGAGGAAGTAAGAGCAGTCGGAATGAGTGGACCCTAAAGTGTCACAGAGCTATTTCATGAGCGTGACCGAGAGAGTGCGTTTCTTGTTTATCTTTTATACTGACGACGTTATTGTCCGGTTGAAATATTATCGATTATTTAGACTAAAAACAACCTGAGGGTTGAATATAAACATCGTTTGACATGTTTCTATGAACTTTACGGATACAATTTGGATTTTTTTGTCTGCCTGTTTTGACTGCGTTTGAGCCTGTGGATTACTGAAGAAAACGCGCAAACAAAACAGAGGTTTTTGGATATAAAGGGACTTTATCGAACAAAAGGAACATTTATTGAGTAAATGATTGTCTGCTGAGTGCAACCATATGAAGATCATCAAAGGTAAGGGATTAATTTTATCTCTATTTCTGACTTGTGTAACTCTTCTACTTGGCTGGTTACTGTTTGTAATGATTTGTCTGCTGGGCTATGTTCTCAAATAATCGTAAGGTATGCTTTCGCCGCAAAACATTTTTAAATCTGACACCGTGGTTGGATTCACAAGAAGTTAATCTTTAAACCTATGTAAAATATGTTTTGTTTTCTGAATTTTTATATTGAGTATTTCTGTATTTGAATTTGTCGCCCAGCAGTTTCACTGGCTGTTAAAGAGGTGGGACGCTAACGTCTCACGTACCCGAGAGAGGTTAACCAGCATGGCTACCACAGCGATATGCCATCCCATCTGGTTCGCGCTTAGTGGGACTATCATTTGCTTTTCAACAGGACAATGACCCAAAACACACCTCCAGGCTGTGTAAGGGCTATTTGACCAAGGAGAGCTGCATCAGATGACCTGGCCTTCACAATCACCCAACCTCAACCAAATTGAGATAGTTGGGATGAGTTGGACTGCAGGATAAGCAGCCAACAAGCTCGGCATATTTTTTATTTTACCTTTATTTAACTAGGCAAGTCAGTTAAGAACATTCTTATTTTCGATGACGGCCTAGGAACAGTGGGTTATCTGCCTTGTTCAGGGGCAGAACGACAGATTTTTACCTTGTCAGCTCGGGGATTCGATCTTGCAACCTTCCGGTTACTAGTCCAACGCTCTAACCACTAGGCTACCTGCCACCCTATATGTGGGAACTCCTTCAAGACTTTTGGAAAAGCATTCCTCACAACGCTGGATGAGAGAATGCCAAGAGTGTGCAAAGCTGTTATCAAGGCAACGGGTGGCTACATTGAAGAATCTAAAATATATTTTTATTTAACACTTTTTTGGTTACTACATGATTCCATATGTGTTATTTCATAGTTTGTCTTCACTCTATTATTCTACAATGTAGAAAATAGTAAAAATAAAGAAAAACCTTTGAATGAGAAGGTGTGTCCAAACGTTTGACTGGTACTGTTAGTGTTGCAGAAACCAACCAAAAGAAACTAAGAAATGTGATATAACATAATAGATATGCTAATAATGCTATTTTTTAGTTGATTATAATGTTATTGCATTGGGTTGAGTATTTATCTGTTGAAAAAGAGACCCGTGTGTGTGTTTATGATGTACGTATGTATAAGACAGACACCACTCACTTGAGGATCTCCTCACGACACTGCCTCTGTGTGGCAAAGCAAGCGATGGCCCACATCTTGATCTCCACCCCGGTGTGGAACTGTTTGCCCCTCATGTCCCACACGCCGTGGCTGGGCGTGGCCACCGTGCGGTTCTGCAATGACACCGCAGGGTTCATCTGCGGGGACTGCCACCCACACACACATACATACATACAGACAGTACAGACATAGACAGAAAGGTGGAGAGACCAATTGGTTCTAAAAGATTGAGAAAATGTTTGTATTTTCTTTGAAATGGTCATTTAATGAATCTAAAAAATATTGTCATGCCATTCGTCATAGCCTTTACACAAGTAGTAATCATTATTTTCAGAGACAAAAAACAGAGGTGGGTGAAAGAGAGAGGGTGGTAGAGATTGACAATTGGCGACAGGTAGCCTAGCAGTTAAGAGCGTTGGACCAGTAACCGAAAGGTTGCTGGTTCGATTCCCCGAGCTGACTAGGTGAAAAATCTTTCTATGTCCTCTTGAGCAAGACACTTAACCCTAATTGCTCCTGTAAATTGCTCTGGATAAGAGCGTCTGCTAAATGACGTAAATGCCAAAAGTGACTAAATGAAAGAGCCAGGGGCAAGAAAGAGAGAGACGGGGAAGCTAAATCACAGAGACACGCGGATGAAAGATGATTTAAAGGGTAGGTACCATGAAGTGTTCCAAGCTTGCCCTGCCGCCGTACTGCAGCCCGGGGGCCGGCAGCACACGGCCCGTCACCTGAGCCATCTCGTCACGCACGCGGAACTGAAACTCCTGGACGAACGGGTCCGCCTCATAGTTCGCACTCCGCACCTGGATACAGAGTTGGTGAATGAGTGAATGAGAGAAGAGGATAGAGGGGTAGGACAGAGGGAGAGGTAGTAGCAAAACAGGAAATTATTAGTTTGGAGGAGATAACTTAAGCAGGTGCATCACATTGGTGGTGGATGAGACGAGTTTCCCCCTTACTACAGTATGTAAGTGCTTTGAGTATCTGGAAAAGTGCTATATCAATTAGTAAGATTAATTATAAAGACATGTCACTCAGTAGTCGTAACACCTCGCAGTCATTCGAGGGCGCTATAGATAGTACTCACCAGCCTGCTGATCTCCTCCTGTCTGTCCGGGGCAGAGCGGGCCGTGGCTTTGATCATGGTGGACGTCTGGTTATCAGTCAGTTTTTTTATACAGCGCTGGCCAGCTACTATGTTGCACACCTGCAAGGAGACACATAGGAATGTGAGTTAAAGTAATTTAATACAGTAGAGAGAGCAAAACTGGTACAGTTTTATGCTTAGGGCCCTGAGTTGATCCTGACCACATAAAAGACAGTAACTCAGGTTCTACTTATGCTGACTAAGATCACGGCTCCTGAGCGCGATCTCCCATAAACAAAGCAATAACGCACATAATCAAAGAGAGGTTGATAATTGGTCAAAAGTACAAAGAGCCAGTAGTACTCACCTCCAGGGGCAGGTAGGTGTGTTTCTGCTCCTGGCCCACCTGTAGGCAGGGGAGGTGGGGGTACTTCAGCTGCAGGCTGTACTTCTCTCTGAAGTACTGGGCCACCGTGCGCTCCACTGTCTGACCATTCTCCAGCTGCAGGGGGAACCTGGGGGTTCGAGGAGGAGAAACATGGAGTTGATGTTTTTGTGACTTTGTGCTCATCTAGTTCTCATGTTTAACTCTTTGGGGTGGCTTCCTGAACAGATTGCTTTTTATTCCCGGAATAAACTTAAATCTCAATGGAGAATGTGTCAGAGTTAAACTACACATATCACCGTCTCTCTGTGTAGGTACTCACGTCTGGTGGCTGGCAGGACGGCGAGTCACGTTACACACTCTGTACTTCCTCCGCATCGTCCCACAGTGGGTCACTTCCACCTTCAGACCTGGACAAAACAAAGGAAGGAGGGGGAATATGTGTGAGAAGAACTATCCAACTATAATTATATAGTTTGAGGGGCTTCTAATGCCCAATGCAAACACATTTTCATGTGGTGTGTACAATTTGGTAGGTAGTAAAACAATTCAGCAATACAGAAATAGCAGTGAGTTGCAATACCAATATCCCTACAACCAAAACAAAGTTAGAATGACAAAAACATTAGCCCTGGAGTTCAACAGTGATGCAAGGAGTCTAGCAGTGTTAGCATTCCTGAGCCTGGGGTGGTGTTGACGTCACTCTGCATACCTTTGATCTCTTTGGTGAACTTGACCCTGTGGGAGTCAGTGAGGGGCCGGGGCTGCTCATCTATGTTGTGGATGTCCAGGACCTCGCACATGAACTGGATCACCGGCTGGGCCTTGTAGAACGCCGTGGCTGATACTACAGATGAGAAGTGGTCAAGTTAAAATAAGTTACTTCAATGCGGAAGGATCCAAGTTATGATAGTCTACAACCAAATCCAAATAGTAAGAGTTAGATTAGGTCAATTCGAAAATCAGGGACTTCAATGTAGATAAGGAACCCAATTCTGATAGCTTATAACCAAAGAAAAAATGTGAGGGATAGGCTGAATTCTATACCAATTGGACTAATCAAAGACATGACTGAGTAAACACGATGCAACTCAGACACTTCCACGCGGCCTCCGTGCTGTTTGATGCTACTTGGCAGGAGCCAAACATTTTACTTTTAATAACTATTAAATCCAACTTTGTATTTAACAAATTTACCAACATCTTAGTTTTGTCCTTACTCAACTTTTTTTCATCCAAGTTTTCCGCCCCGATCACTTTCTGGACATGGATCTGTAGGACCTCCACCAGCCGAAAAAGCCGAGTAAAATGATGACTTCGAATTGCAGTCGCTATAGACCTACTCATAATATGCAGGAGAACTATCGCCTTATGGTGAGGATAGCCAAGTTGCAAGACGCAATCGTTAGGCAAGGGCAATTCTGTGCCACCAGTAAGTACTGGTAGTAGTGTGAAATCCCCCCCCACAGTTCCCGCAGCAGGGAAAAAAATTCACAGCTTCTGGAAAGAAATGCTGCCGGCATGCTTAACCGGTGTCGCTCATTCAGCCAACAGCGACTTTCAACCGGTTTTCCCCACTAAGCAGCGAGTCAGAGCCCGAGCATTCTCAGGTCTGTCCTCCACCCGTTACGGGGTCTGAAGCCTCCCACCATTAGCTCTGACAAATTTAAAACCCTAGTCATTGCCAGCTTAGTGGAGTCTGCCCATAGCACAGTCATTGTAGTCAGCTCAGTTTTCCCCATCAAGACAGTGTCTGTGTCTCTCCCCTCCTGGAGGATCTGAGCCCTAGGACCATGCCTCAGGAGTACCTGGCCTGATGACTCCTGGCTGTTGCCGTCCCCAGTCCACCTGGTCGTACTGCTAATAGTTTCTGCTGTTCTGCCTGCGGCTATGGAACCCTGACCTGTTGTCCTGCTGTCGCAACCTCTGAATGTTCAGCTATGAAAAGCCAACTGACATTTACTCCTGCGGTTCTGACCTGTTGCACCCTCTACAACCACTGTGATTATTATTTAACCCTGCTAGCCATCTATGAACATCTTGAAGAACGACCTGGACTTAATGGCCATGTACTCCTATAATCTCCACCCCTCACAGCCTGGTTCCTCTCTAGGTTTCTTCCTAGGTTCCTGCCCTTTTAGGGTATTTTTCCTAGCCACCGTGCTTCTACATCTGCAATGCTTGCTCTCTGGGGTTTTAGATTTGGTTTCTGTATAAGCACTTTGTGACAACTGCTGATGTAAAAAGGGCTTTAGAAATACATTTGATTGATTGAGACATCACAGACTGACTGAGACGCTACACAGCTACTACATCATCAGCCAGACAACATGGAAGGAAACATGTCCCTGCCAACAGTGAAGAATATATTTTTGTTATCATTGTCCATGTTCCTTATCAGTCAAGGGAAAAGGCCCTCACCGTCAATGTTGAGCATCATCTTCCACATGGCGGGCCGCACCGACTGGTGGAAGCCGAACCACACCTCCCTACCCCCGCCCAGGGGGTGGTCGTAACCCTCTGGGGAGGAGAAGAAGGAGCGCCCCACTGGGGTGTACCTGGGGTGTAGAAAGAGGGTCACCTTTCACAGACAGAAAATGAATTGAATTATTCTACTACTCATGTTTTATTCAAGATCTAGCTTCATTGGGTTATATATCTTCTTTGAAATAATCTATACTATATTTATATCAATTGTAGACTACTAGTATATAAATACATATATACTCTTAAACTGCACACCAAACAGAATAGCTTGTTCCACATCTAAAAAAAAAACACAGCATAAAGCTTTTTATAGCAGTTCTACAGTACGTGGACACGCCTAGGCCCTCAGACCATAGATAAATCTGTATGCCGGCGCTGTCCACTAGGGCGGCAGCAGTCACCCACTTCATGGAAGGCAGGTGTCGCAGCACCACATCTACAGCGTGTACAGGGTTGGTGCTGATGGGCTTGTCCAGCTCCAAGGGCTCAGGCATGGTGCGCCCCATCAGGACCTCGTGCAGCAGGTGCCAGCTGACTAGCGACACAAACTTGATGGACACTTTGAAGGGGCGATCCTTACCCCCCTCCCCTGGCAGGGTGACATCCAGATCCACCTGAGGAGAATATATATGGGAGCTCAAGCTACGGCAACTCAATGTATCACTAGCACACCCATTTAACATTCAAAATTGTAAATTATACTAGAAATGCTATCATGTGTATCTTGTGTGCGCTTGCAACTCACCCCCGCTGTGGCGACTGGTAGGGGGTTGGCTGTGTAGAGGCTCCTTTTCCCATCGTAGACTGGCCTTCGGTCCCCAAAGATGGTCACCTTGAAGTGCTTCACCATGGAGTCCACCACCTCCCTATAGGGGCACCAGAGAGACAAATATATCAACTCTCCAACACTGCTCCATAACCATGGTCTTTTAAGTGGGTAAAGTGATGCAGAGTACAGTTCATGAGATCACATGAAAGATCTGCAGCCAGTTTGTGTTGGTTTGGGAATATTGATGCTGACACGTGATAGGTTTGTGGGTTTGATCCAGTGCGTCGGGCAGCTGTTTACCTGTTGACGCGACGCGGGCACTTCTCGGGCTTGATGTCGACTTCGTAGAGGTAGACGTCCATCTTGGGGATATCCACCTGGAAGCAGTTGGCCAGTAGCTTGATAGGCTTCCCCATGGTGCCAAAGCCAGGCCTCCGCGGCACTGAGAACAGGGCCTGGGCCCCAACATCTCCTAGAGGGAGAGAGAGGGTGCCAGTACTCAATATAAAAACACTTATGAAAAGAGGTTGTGGGGGAGGAGAAGGAAAGAAAGGGATCAAGAGAGAGTGAGTGTGACGGAGTGAGAACAAGAGCAAAATCAAACTGTAGATAGGAAGTAGTAGATGATGTGGCAAAAGGCAGGGGGCTCAAGGGGGATATAAAAAGGCTGTGAGGGTATTGTGGGATCCCACATAAGGAGGTGATGAAATAGGAGTCATGAGTAGCCTAGTTTTTTTCCCTCCCCAGAGCTATTGACACTAAAGGCTACAGAGTTTGTGCAGTGACATTTACCATGTTAAGGCATTGAATTATCCTAACTGACAAACACAAGCTTTGGATGAGAGTAGAGCAGGGGTGTGTCAGCCACACTACGCCAATTCTACCAAAGCACTTTCATGACAGCCTCGTCGGAAACTACTCCGGTAATCATGATGTCACAAAACCACACACTACCCACACTCAGATGAGCCGTAAACGACCTACTCTGACACTCACACAAAAGACATGACATCCACTCATATATAGTGTCACGAGTCATCTCTCAGAAAACATCAAATCAAAATCATGTGTAAAGAAGAATATAATAAACAGTATTATTTGCCTATGAGTTAAATAGGATGTGTTCTTCACATATTGTAGACCTTAAACATAGAACTAAATGCAGAACATTTATTGTAGGATCTCTATGACCTCAAATTGAAAAAAAAAGATGACTAGGTCTAAAGGGGAAAATAAAAAGGTGAGGCTGTCCTGGTTCATAGTACTGTGTCAGGGTCAGAGAATGACCCTGCAATAAAGTGCTCCGGGATAAAGTTTCCCCTAGGTACAGATCTAGGATAAGCTTGCCTTTCCCCAATACTAAACTTAACCATTAGGCCTCATGGGGGAAATGACCCAAGATCAGCATTTAGGGGCAACTTCACCCTACTCCCAGAAACACGGTGTAGTAGAGTGGGCTCGTCTGTGATGGCGCGTCCCCCAGTGTCTTATCACTCGCTCCTCCTATGTGTCGTTTCCATGCCAACATCACCTATGTTGTTGCCACTTCTCCATGGTAACCATGCTAACAAGAGGGAGTCCAAGAGCGGGTGTATTTGAACGTACGCCTCGATAAACCAGGAAGATTATGATCAATACTCGAGGATTTAATATTTTGGGGGGGGGGGGGTAAACTGACCCTTGCCTATATGAAGTAACAGGAGGTGATTGGAAAACACGGTGATCACACGACTACATGGGCAGAAGAAACCGAAAAGGGCAAGGCATGGCTGAATAGATGCTTATCACCTCAGATGCTAGCAGCCCACGTGAAGACATTCCAGAACTCAAGGCAAAATACTCATTATTCTCACTACTGCCACCTACGCCGGGTAAGAGCCCTCCAACCAAATACAGAGCAGTCAAAAATGGTTCTACCAACCCTGACATTCTCAAAGCCATCTTTGAGAAACTGGCCATCATTGAAAAAAACAACAGAGACTACATCCAAATCAATAGTCTCTCTCAGCCACTGTGCAGCAACTTCTCAACCAGGTGTCAACCCAAAGCGAAAAAAATATTGACCATGGAAGCTGAAATACAGAAACTGCAACAGGTGAATCTCCAAATGCAACAGAATATCCTATCATCGAAGTCCAGCGCCACAGCCGGAGATGGAACCTGAAACTGCATGGGATGCGAGAAGAGGACTGGGAGAGCATACGGAGCGTTACCATTGACATCCTCGGGAAAGTAGCACCCAGGATTCGAGACAAGCTCCCGGATGATCCACGCCCCAATAGATCCACAGACGACGCAATCGCAACCACACTGCACACTGCCCTAACCCATCTGGACAAGAGGAATACCTATGTGAGAATGCTGTTCATCGACTACAGCTCAGCATTTAACACCATAGTACCCTCCAAACTCGTCATCAAGCTCGAGACCCTGGGTCTCGACCCCGCCCTGTGCAACTGGGTACTGGACTTCCTGACGGGCCGCCCCCAGGTGGTGAGGGTAAGTAACAACATCTCCACCCCGCTGATCCTCAACACTGGGGCCCCACAAGGGTGCGTTCTGAGCCCTCTCCTGTACTCCCTGTTCACCCACGACTGCGTGGCCATGCACGCCTCCAACTCAATCATCAATTTTGCGGACGTCACTACAGTGGTAGGCTTTTATTACCAACAACGACGAGACGGCCTACAGGGAGGAGGTGAGGGCCCTCGGAGTGTGGTGTCAGGAAAATAACCTCACACTCAACGTCAACAAAACAAAGGAGATGATTGTGGACTTCAGGAAACAGCAGAGGGAGCACCCCCTTATCCACATCGACGGGACAGTAGTGGAGAGGGTAGTAAGTTTTAAGTTCCTCGGTGTACACATCACGGACAAACTGAATTGGTCCACCCACACAGACAGCGTTGTGAAGAAGGCGCAGCAGCGCCTCTTCAACCTCAGGAGGCTGAAGAAATTCGGCTTGTCACCAAAAGCACTCACAAACCTCTACAGATGCACAATCGAGAGCATCCTGTCGGGCTGTATCACCGCCTGGTATGGCTACTGCTCCGCCCACAACCGTAAGGCTCTCCAGAGGGTAGTGAGGTCTGCACAATGCATCACTGGGGGCAAACTACCTGCCCTCCAGGACACCTACACCACCCGATGTCACAGGAAGGCCATAAAGATCATCAAGGACAACCACCACCCGAGCCACTGCCTGTTCACCCCGCTATCATCCAGCAGGCGAGGTCAGTACAGGTGCATCAAAGCAGGGACTGAGAGACTGAAAAACAGCTTCTATCTCAAGGCCATCAGACTGTTAAACAGCCACCACTAACATCGAGTGGCTGCTGCCAACATACTGACTCAACTCCAGCTCACTTTAATAATGGAATTGATGGAAATTGATCAAAAATGTATCACTAGCCACTTTAAACAATGCCACTTAATATAATGTATATGTATATACTGTATTCTATATCATCTACTGCATCTTGCCATCTTTATGTAATACATGTATCACTAGCCACTTTAAACTATGCACTTTTGTTTACATACCCTACATTACTCATCTCATATGTATATACTGTACTCGATACCATCTACTGCATCTTGCCTATGCCGTTCTGTACCATAACTCATTCATGTATCTTTATGTACATATTCTTTATCCCTTTACACTTGTGTGTATAAGGTAGTAGTTGTGGAATTGTCAGGTTAGATTACTCGTTGGTTATTACTGCATTGTCGGAACTAGAAGCACAAGCATTTCGCTACACTCGCATTAACATCTGCTAACCATGTGTATGTGACAAATAAAATTTGATTTGATGTCAGCGACGTGGTGCGCCGCCTGGGAAAGCAAAGAGATGACGGGATCTCCGTGGACAACCACCATGTGGTTCACAATGTGGGGCGGCAGGTAGCCTAATGGATAGAGCGTTGGACTAGTTACCGGAAGGTTGCAAGATCGAATCCCCGAGCTGACAAGGTAAAAATCTGTCGTTCTTCCTATGAACAAGGCAGATAACCCACTGTTCCTAGGCCGTCATTTAAAAGAATTGTTCTTAACTGACTTGCCTAGTTAAATAAAGGTAAATATAATAAACCAATGAGAATCTACAGAGATGTCGTATGGAAAGAAGCCAAGGAGTCCAGGTTTCTTGTGGAGAATAAACTACGCATCAAGAGGCTCTCACTCCAGGAGATGCTGTCGCGATGGAAAAACTTTGGCCAATGGTAAAAAAAAGGCTAGAGAAGAAGGTTAGAGAGCATCTTTCACGGATCCTTTTGCACGATACAATTGACATGTTTACATTCACCCCGTTTCATATCACCAGGTTCGTAAATGAATACGGGTTCACCATATTGATCATAACTACCTCGGTTTAGGGTAGTCCAGTTCTTTCTCTAAGCTCAGGTTTCCTTATTAGCTACCTAGCTTACTAGTTCAACTAGTTAACCAGTTGTTCTTTTCACTAAACTGTATTTGTCTTATTTTATTTTTTGTCAGGTTATGCAACGTTTTGAATCCAATGCTCTAAATATTGTCTCTCTAAATGCCAGGGGTTTATGAAACATAACTAAAAGAAAATCACTTTTTATTTTGTAAACACTAATGCAGATTTCATTCTACTCCAGGAGAATTGTGATTCAGATTCTAGTTTTTGGAAATCACAATGGGGAAATACTGTTTATTATAGTCACGGGTCTAACCACTCAGCTGGTACTATGATACTGCTTCATAAGTTTAGAGGTGATATTTCAGTGTCTTGTATGTCCAAAGATGGGAGATGGGTTATATTGATTTCAAAACTAGATAATGCTTGTTTTATTGCTTTGCTGCAGGAGGGAGTGGTGCACTTCTCAAAATAAATGGCATCATGAGGAAGGAAAATTATGTGGATATATTGAAGCAACATCTCAAGACATCAGTCGGGAAGTTGAAGGTTGGTCGCAAATGAGTCTTCCAAATGGAAAATGACCCCAAGCATACTTCCAAAGTTGTGGCAAAATGGCTTAAGGACAACAAAGTCAAGGTATTGGAGTGGCCATCACAAAGCCCTGACCTCAATCCTATAGAAAATGTGTGGGCAGGACTGAAAAAGCGTGTGCCAGCAAGGAGGCCTGCCAACCTGACTCAGTTACACCAGCTCTGTCAGGAGGAATGGGACAAAATTCACCCAACTTATTGTGGGAAGCTTGTGGAAGGCTACCCGAAACGTTTGACCCAAGTGAAACAATTTAAAGGCTATGCTACCAAATACTAATTGAGTGTATGTAAACTTCTGACCCACTGGGAATGTGATGAAAGAAATAAAAGCTGAAATAAGTCACTCTCTCTACTATTGTTCTGACATTTCACATTCTTAAAATAAAGTGGTGATCCTAACTGACCTAAGACAGGGAATGTTTACTAGGATTAAAATGTCAGGAATTGTGAAAAACTGAGTTGAAATGTATTTGGCTAAGGTGTATGTATTCTTCTTACTTCAACTGTATATGGGTAAAACTCTGCCTCCTCAAATAAGACTTTCTTTTTGGATCTTGCTGACAAGCTTACTGAGCAGCAAAACAAGAATACAAATGTATGGCTTATAATAGCTGGAGACTTTAATGAAACACCTGATACTCTTTAGATAGATTTCCACCTAGAATAGCTGAAAGATATCAGCATAGTGACAACTAATTTTGCAGTAAACTGACAGTGATCAATACATGGCGCTTCTTTAATACGAACTTAAATAATACACCTGGTGTAATAGGTCAATGACGAATCAGATCCAGAATTGATCTGTTTTTCATTTCTCCCCCACTTTTACAGTATGTACAAGAAGTAAATCATAAACATGCTCCTTTGACTGATCATAAAATGATATTATTGAAGTTAGAATGTTCTGAAAAATCCAGTGGCATTCGAGGATACTGGAAACTTAATAATTCACTCCTAAATGATCCAGTCTTTAACAAGAGCATAAGTAACTTGACCATAGACTTGTTTAACTCAAATGATTTAGAACCAAAGCATGGAAGTAACTGGGAAATATTTAAATTCAAGGTAAGATCTAAAATCGCCATTACACGCAGTAAGGAACTAAAGAAGCAAAAATGTTTTAAAGACGAACTTATGAATAAATGTAATGTTCTCTTAGAAAAGGACACCCTTTCAGCAGAAGAAACAGATTTGAATACATCTCGATTAGAACTAGATCAAATGTAAATGTATTTAGCTAAACGGGCCTTTATTAGATCGAGAGCAAAATGGGTTGAGGAGGGTGAGAAAAACACAAGCAATTTTTTGCTCTGAAAAAAAAAGGAACTATAAAGAGAATCTCTTTCTGCCATGATTTTTATTTTACCTTTATTTAACTAGGCAAGTCAGTTAAGGTCAAATTCTCATTTTCAATGATGGCCTAGGAACAGTGGGTTAACTGCCTTGTCCAGGGGCAGAACGACAAATCTTCACCTTGTCAGCTCGGTGATTCGATCTTGCAACCTTCCGGTTACAAGTCCAACGCTCTTACCACTAGGCTACATCCCGCCTCTTAAGTATTGGCAATACCTTGTGTAAAAATCCAAAGATCATCTCTAACTTTGTGTATTCTTTCTATGAAAATCTGTATAAATCAAATTTAATGGGACTGAATGTTAACATTTTATAAAACACGTCCATGGTCATGTTCCAATGATTTCTGATGAGTTCATAAGTCCATATGTGAAGAGGAGTTTCGATTGTAGAGATTAGAGATTAGAAACACTTTTGGGAACATTTAGAGGGACCAGTATTCAACATGTTCCGAGAATGCCGGGCTAAGGGTGAGATGATTACTGCCATGAAACTAGGGGTTATTTCCCGAATACCAAATCCTGATAAAGATCCCCTTTTCATAGGTAATCGGAGACCCATTACATTATTAAATACAGATTAGAAATGGATAACGTTAGCATATGCTTATAGACTTAAATGGGCCTAAACCACCTTATTAATGAAACCCAAACTGGTTTCATGTAAGGTCGCCACATCAGCTGTAACATTAGGTTCGTTTTAGACTTGATTGATTACGTTGATTCAGAGGCTGTTATTTTATTCCACGACTTTTATAAAGTTTGATACACTTGAACACAAATTCCTAATACATTCGTTGTACACTTGGTTTCGGGACTAACTTTGTCTCTGTTATCAATGTTTTATAAAGATATTAATAGTTCCATTATGATTAATCATAACACATCTAAAAATTCACCATAGGGAACGCCAGGGTTGCCCTATTTCAGCACTTATTTATTTTAGTTGTAGAATTACTATATCTATTAACATTTTAAACAACCCTGAATTAAAAGGTATTTCAATATTTGGCAAATAAATTAATACATGATAAATGATACAGCTCTGTTTCAAAAAGACAAGGATCAAGTTGCTATTGCACTTAATATTATGAAATCATTTTCTGCTTCTGATCTGGATCTTAAATAATGCGAAATATTGTCCCTGCATGACTCAAATGACCAATCTGTTGAGAATATTGCAGTGAGAGATAATGTGAAATATTTAGGGGTGTACATGGTGAAAAACCATATTGTCCGTCAACATCTCAATTTCTCTCAGAGATTAAAGAAATCAAAAATCCATCTTCAACAACTGGCTCCAATGTGACCTCTATTATTGGAAGGTTTTTATTGTCCAAAGCAGAGGGTCTGTCACGTTTTGTCTACCCTGCTATCCCGATTTGTAGCTGATCAAACCAGCAAGGATATCAACAACAACAAAAAACTTTCCTAGACTTTATATGGAAAAATGAACACAAACTTAAGAAGTCTGTAATATCAAACCAAAGAGCTGATGGTGGGCTTGAAGTACTAGATTTCATTGACATCAACAATACCTTTAAAGTAAACTGGATAAAAATATGTATGCTTAGATCGGAATCTATATGGTACTTCATTCCCTGCCATATTTTTATGAAATTGGGTGGTCTTCAATTTTTGTGGAAGTGCAATTATTCTCCAGCAAAATTGCCCATCAAACTGTCCAAATTTCATGAACAAGCCCGTTTAGCCTGGAAATTATGTTATGTCCACAACTTCTCCCCACACAAGCCTCTTGTGTGGAACAACTATTTGATAAGGAAATATACTCTTATAGAAAGTTCATAGAAGCATAACTTCCCAATACATTATAAAGAATTTAATTCTATATGCAAAGCAATATCTTCAGGACTTAATTAATGAAAACTCATTTGTGTTTTGGCAAACATGTCATGATAGATGCACAACTTATGTTACAAGGTTTCCCCCTGCTGGATAAGAAATGTAATACATTCATAAGATAACTTTTTCACTCCAAGAAGGTCTCCTGGAGGGAAATTATTCTGGAACGCACATATTACTGAAATTGAATGGAAGAAAGCTTGGTTGCTCCCTCACCCATTTTGTATGTCAAATAAAGTAAAAAGAAATTCACTTTAAAATCCTGCACAAACTTGTCTAAATTCATGGATTTAGAGGACATAAGCCTTTTTTTCTGTGATAAAGGAGAAACTATTATACCCATTTTATGTGTGTGACTCTGAAGTTATTTTGGAGCAAGTATTTACTATTTTTATTTCATCAATAAGACCCATGTATTTACAATGAACGATGTAAAATGTTATTATTCAAATGAAAACAAAACCACTGAATTAGTTGTTCATTTCTTAATTCTCGCTGGTAAATTGTATATACACAAAAACAAATATTTGAAATCTGTCCCTGAATGCAATAGATTTTGACTTGAAATTCAATATCTAATAAAATCTCTAGAATTAGTCAATAACAAAAGAAACACTATTCTTACAACTCATAAGTTTATACAACTGTAACCCCTGGCTTTTTTCATATTTTTTTTGTTAATTTCTTTAAGGAATTTAACTTTCGAAAATCAATTCATTTTTTTACTTTTAATGCTGTTTTATGTTTATTCAGAAAAAATATACATGTAGTGATGTCTTATATTTGTATTGTAATTTGAAATGTTATACACTGCTCAAAAAAATAAAGGGAACACTTAAACAACACAATGTAACTCCAAGTCAATCACACTTCTGTGAAATCAAACTGTCCACTTAGGAAGCAACACTGATTGACAATAAATTTCACATGCTGCTGTGCAAATGGAATAGACAAAAGTTGGAAATTATAGGCAATTAGCAAGACACCCCCAATAAAGGAATGGTGCAGCAGGTGGTGACCACAGACCACTTTTCAGTTCCTATGCTTCCTGGCTGATGTTTTGGTCAATTTTGAATGCTGGCGGTGCTTTCACTCTAGTGGTAGCATGAGATGGAGTCTACAACTCACACAAATGGCTCAGGTAGTGCAGTTCATCCAGGATGGCACATCAATGCGAGCTGTGGCAAAAAGGTTTGCTGTGTCTGTCAGCGTAGTGTCTAGAGCATGCAGGCGCTACCAGGAGACAGGCCAGTACATCAGGAGACGTGGAGGAGGCCGTAGGAGGGCAACAACCCAGCAGCAGGACCGTTACCTCCGCCTTTGTGCAAAGAGGTGCACTGCCAGAGCCCTGCAAAATGACCTCCAGCAGGCCACAAATGTGCATGTGTCTGCTCAAACGGTCAGAAACAGACTCCATGAGGGTGGTATGAGGGCCCGACGTCCACAGGTGGGGGTTGTGCTTACAGCCCAACACCGTGCAGGACGTTTGGCATTTGCCAGAGAACACCAAGATTGGCAAATTCGCCACTGGCGCCACGTGCTCTTCACAGATGAAAGCAGGTTCACACTGAGCACATGAGCACATGTGACAGACGTGACAGAGTCTGGAGACGCCGTGGAGAACATTCTGCTGCCTGCAACATCCTCCAGCATGACCGGTTTGGTGGTGGGTCAGTCATGGTGTGGGGTGGCATTTCTTTGTGGGGCCGCACAGCCCTCCATGTGCTCGCCAGAGGTAGCCTGACTGCCATTAGGTACCGAGATGAGATCCTCAGACCCCTTGTGAGACCATATGCTGACACATGCACATTTGTGGCCTGCTGGAGGCCATTTTGCAGGGCTCTGGCAGTGCACATCCTTGCACAAAGGCGGAGGTAACGGTCCTGCTGCTGGGTTGTTGCCCTCCTACGGCCTCCTCCATGTCTCCTGATGTACTGGCCTGTCTCCTGGTAGCGCCTCCATGCTCTGGACACTACGCTGACAGACACAGCAAACCTTTTTGCCACAGCTCGCATTGATGTGCCATCCTGGATGAACTGCACTACCTGAGCCACTTGTGTGGGTTGTAGACTCCGTCTCATGCTACCACTAGAGTGAAAGCACCGCCAGCATTCAAAAGTGACCAAAACATCAGCCAGGAAGCATAGGAACAGAGAAGTGGTCTGTGGTCAGCACCTGCAGAACCATTCCTTTATTGGGGGTGTCTTACTAATTGCCTATAATTTCCCCCTTTTGTCTATTCCATTTGCACAACAGCATGTGAAATTTATTGTCAATCAGTGTTGCTTCCTAAGTGGACAGTTTGATTTCACAGAAGTGTGATTGACTTGGAGTTACATTGTGTTGTTTAAGTGTTCCCATAAAACAAGTTGTTAAAAATGCTGACAAGAGGAAAAACAGACAAAAACACACACCGATCTCATCAAGGGTCTATCTTAGCTTACCTGTGGAAAAATCAAAGGAAGATGGTCTAATGGTGTGTTGGAAAATTAATAGTGTCAGCCAGGAACAGAAATAGCCTATACGCTCAAACCTTAACTTATACACCGACTGCACAACTACTGAACCTAAACCTACCAAGAAACAACGAAGTGTACAAGAGTGGGCAGCAATGGAGGTGTGGATGGCTAACTGCCTCTTCTTTCTTCTCCCCTTCCCTTCATAGTTAGGCTACACGTCTACCCACACAGAGCCTGGGCTCTGTTGGCTTACACATACAAAACCCACACAATAAACACCATGTGAAAGCTGTAGGCTTTCGTCATAGTGAGTCAGCCAGTTGTTTTCAGCCAGGTACAGGCACTCGGCAGCTTTGCCCAAGATGTACTCTGAAGGAGCCTACCGTTAATACTTTAGCTTCAAGGACCTTACAATGCCTTCAGAAAGTATTCATGCCCCTTGACTTATTCCACTTTGTGTTACAGCTTGAATTCAAATTAGATTTAATATACTTTTTTCCTCACCCATCTACACACAATACCCTATAATGACAAGTGAAAACATGGTGTTTTTAGAAATGTGTTCAAATTTATTGAAAATGAAATACACAAATGTACTTAAGTATTCACACCCCTGAGTCAAACAATACATGTTAGAATCACAATTACAGGTGTGAGTCTTTCTGGGTAAGTCTAAGAGCTTTGCACACCTGGATTGTATAATATTTGCAATTTCTTCTTTTTTTTTTTTATCTTCAAGCTCTGTCAAGCTGATTGTTTATCAATGCTAGACAACCATTTTCAAGTCTTGCCATAGATTTAAGAAGATTTAAGCCAAAACTAAACTAACTAGGCCACCCAGGAACATTCAATGTCATCTTGGTAAGTAACTCCAGTGTATATTTGGCTTTGTGTTTTAGGTTATTGTCCTGCTGAAAAGGTGAATTTGTCACCCAGTGTCTGTTGGAAAGCAGACAACCAGGTTTTCCTCTAGGATTTTGCCTGTACTTAGCTCTATTCTGTTTTTTTTTATCCTAAAACACTCCCTAGTCGTTGCCGATGACAAGCATACCCATAACATGATGCAGCCACCACCATGCTTGAAAATATGAAGAGTGGTACTCAGTGATGTGTTGGATTTGCAGTTTTACTTTAGTGCCTTATTGCAAACAGGTTGCATATTTTGGAATATAATTTTTCTGTACAGGCTTCCTTCTTTTCACTGTCATTTAGGTTAGTATTGTGGAACAACTACAATGTTGTTGATCCATCCTCAGTTCTCCTATCATAGCCATTAAACTCTGTTCCTGTTTTAAAGTCACCATTTGGCCTCATGTTGATATCCCTGAGCGGTTTCCGTCCTTTCTGGCAACTGAGTTAAGAAGGACTCCTGTATCTTTGTAGTGGCTGGGTGTATTGCAGCACCATCCAAAAGCATACTTTATTACTTCACCATTCTCAAAGGGATAGTCAACGTATGCTTTAAAAAATGTTTACCCATCTACCAAGGTGCCCTTCTTTGCGAGGCATTGGAAAACCTCCCTGGTCTGTGTGGTTGAATCTGTGTTTCAAATTCACTGCTCGACTGAGGGACCTTATAGATAATTTTCATGTTAAACACTATTATTGCACACGGCGTGAGTCCATGCAACTTATTATGTGACTCTGTTACGGATACAGGTATCCTGTGTGTGTGTATCCTGTGTGTGTATTTATTTTCTCTCCTTCTCCCCTCACAGGTGGCAATCATCATTCCCCAATCAGTCATCAATCAGAAGACACACCTCCTCCTGTTTCCATTACCCAATCACAACCCCTTTCCCTTGGTTTAAAAACCCACTCAGTTGTTCTCTGGAGCTCAATCTCTCTGTAGCGTTCTTGTTTGGTTTAGCAACTACATGTCACTTTGTCTGTTAACATGTGAGTATTGTTTTGGTTATGGTGTTTGACTGTTTGATGGTGGGAAAAGGGGTTACCAAGTCGCTCATGGGCATACATTACCCGTAGGAATATTTTGTCTAAATACCCTAGTTAGAACTGGGCGGCCCACCTGCTGTATTTTTGGTTAGTTTTTTTCCCGACCCCCTTTACCGTGTGTTTAAAAATAAATTGAGTGTTTGACGGTAATTTAGTTGTCTGTGGTTTTCGTTCTCACTTACGTTTTTACTTTACTTTGCATGAGTTATGTTACGGGTCTCGTTCCCACCCCCCCCTAGGCTGCCGGGCCAAAGGGATTCGTAACAGACTCGTTAATCAAATGTTTACTCCTAAACTTCTTTAGGTTTTCTATAACAAAGTGGATGAATATTTATTGACTTAAGACATTTTAGCTTTTAATTTTTACATTTGTAAAAAATGTCTACAAACAATTCCACTTTGACATTATTGTGCATAGGCCAGTGACAATTTTTAATCTATTTAAATTCAGGCTGTAACAAAATAAAGGGGTGTGAATACTTTGGTAGACTGGCTCTGGCAGCCAAAACAGCCAAATATTCCATCCACATGTGGATCGATTCTCAATTGCAATACGATTCTAGAAACTTAAAGCCCTTTACTTTCATATCACATCAAAATAATTTCACATTTTTAAGCAGCTTTATCACAGTTGCAGCCAACAGTATTTTTCAGTGACACCTTCTGGCGGCCACAGGTGTTCAGAGCATGCTAATTAGCACAGGTGGTCCCTCGTTCTTCCGTACACCCTTGCTGTAACATGGCGATATGGCCCTGTGGGAACACTAACCCTAGAAAGGTGTATATCAAGTTAACCTTTATGCCATTTTATTCTTGCTGATATAAAAAGGTCCTTATGCATCCAAAACCGTACCACAAGCAATGCGTGTTAATGTTCAGACCGAGCGTCGGGCCTCTTAACAAAACTCCCTTGTACAGAAGACGCCTTTGTCCAATGGCTCTTACGTGTAATGGAACTGAGTCATGATCAAGCGCAATCTGCAGCTGTATCCTACCTTTGGCTCCTCTCTCAAGTCACATTAAAACACGTGTCATTTGGTGTGTGCAAAATGTATCCTTTTCCCCCCTAAAAACACAGCAGTGTCCTTTGGAGGAAGTAGGCAATTTTATTTATCTATTCATCATTTATTTACCAGGCCTCATTAAGACACCAAATACAGATTAAAGGTGATCTATGCAGAAATCGCTCCACCATTTTGTGGTTGCTAAAATTCTAATAGCCTAATTCAGTTGTGACAAGCAATTATAGTGTAGAGAAATACATGTGAAATATATTTTCCATAACCAAAAATACTGTATTTTCAGCTGTTTGAAGGTGTCAATAAAGATGTAAAAATGAAACTTAAGAACGGGAAGTATAAAAAGCGCACAGAACAGATCTACCGCTTCTTAGACTTGCTTTCGATGAGAAAGACGGCGCTGTAACTCATTTCAATGAGAATTTGGTCAGGTCGCCCAAAATGTTGCAGCTTTTAGATTTGATGTTAAACTGATAGAATAAGGTGGACCCTATTAACCTAATGACATGGTCTCTTGATTCCCATAGTCTTGTAAGCAGTCATCCTGTTCTTCGGAAAACATGCCGATCCACCAGACTGTCGAATGAGTGCTAAGAAAGCAGACGGCAGAAATCATATCCATCTCCAATCATGGTTGGTTTCAATGTTAACGGCTCAAAAGTATGCCAACAACCATTACACTCAAAGCAGCTTCCCATGGGTTATAGTTAACTGACTGTGGCTAATCTGATTATTGAGCGAGGCTACAGTGCGCACCATTCAATAACTTCTGACACCAGATGGTGTGAAAGGCAGGCAGGCAACCTCAAACAGCCAACCACACACACAGACAGTCTCTCATGGGCTCCAGATGAGGCACACCTGATGGGCATTCTACCTGCCTATGACAGACATCTGCAAAACAAGTGAGACTGGTGTGCGTGCACATGTTGTTTACCAACCGGCTAACATAGCAGGCGTAGAAAACCCTGAAACTATACTAAACAAAAATAAACATAACAATTTCACATTTACTGAGTTACAATTCATAAGGAAATCAGTCAATTTAAATAAATTCCTGGATTTTACATGGCTGAGCAGGGGTGCAGCCATGGGTGGTCCTTGGAGGGCATGTTCAGTGTACTGGGCTTGACGAGAAGAGACATTAAAAAAAAATCTGTTTTAGGAGGTTTTCTACTACACTGTTCAACCAATTGAGTAAATTTGGAGAAGGAGTTAAGATGGAGTGTCTTGTGACTTCCGCTTTTGGACATATAACATCACAGGCTCTCTTTCCATTTCCCCTGAACCTGAACATCCGGTTGATGCAATAGGGTCCAGCTGCAACATAATCTCTCAGAGCAGTCATCCCTCAGGTCTCTATGCTGCCACCTACTGATATGTACTTTCCCAAGTTCTCTCACGTCACCCCGCTCCTCCGCTCTCTCCAGTGGCTTCCAGTTGAAGCTCGCATCCGCTACAAGACCATGGTGCTTGCCTACGGAGCTGTGAGGGGAACGGCACCTCCGTACCTTCAGGCTCTGATCAGGCCCTACACCCAAACAAGGGCACTGCGTTCATCCACCTCTGGCCTGCTCGCCTCCCTACCTCTGAGGAAGTACAGTTCCCGCTCAGCCCAGTCAAAACTGTACGCTGCTCTGGCACCCCAATAGTGGAACAAACTCCCTCACGACGCCAGGTCAGCGGAGTCAATCACCACCTTCCGGAGACACCTGAAACCCCACCTCTTTAAGGAATACCTAGGATAGGATAAAGTAATCCTTCTAACCCCCCCCCCCCCCCTTAAAAGAGTTAGATGCACTATTGTAAAGTGGTTGTTCCACTGGATATCATAAGGTGAATGCACCAATTTGTAAGTCGCTCTGGATAAGAGCGTCTGCTAAATGACTTAAATGTAAATGTAATGTAATCTCTTAGTGCAGTGCATCTCTCAGGAAAGGTGGGGGTGTGAAAGGAACCATATAAGGAGAAGTGGGGTTTTTCAAGGAGTCTTATCACTAGAAGTGCTGGAATTCCATAACTACTAGAACAGCCATGACTTGATATTTCAATTATTATTTCAAATATTGATTCATAAATTGTAAAATGTAAGATTTTTTTTTATAAAAAGGTAGCTAACGTTAGTTAGCATTTTCATTTATGAAAAAACAAAGTTACATCCATGGCTACCGGCAGGTAACATTCAAAGACACAGCTCACAGTTAGTGAATACATAATTTGTTGCATAACTGAACTGACTGTCCACACTGTCATTTCTGCAGACTAACGTCCGATAACCCAAATAACGTCGAGTGGCAACTTTTGAAACCCCCACTTCTCCTTAGAGGGCTTGTAGTTGATGTACGACGCCTCCAGACACCCATGTAGGAAGAGCAGCGTATTAACAGCCGAGTGGCTACCGCAAACTGCATGATAACAGAACCTAAAACTAGTTGATTCATTTGTACCATGTGATTTTCATTTGATTATGTACTACTGTAGGTTCAGCTAACCTTTATCAAGACACCCATGTTGACTGGATTCCCACTGAAGATGTGCAGTGCTACAGCAGCAGCAGACTCGACTTCTACTACTTAGTCCTTTTCTAGATATGAAAGGAGACATCCCTCCAATTATGAGATGGTCGTTATATGCTGTGGTCAATCTGAACGAGTCGGTTGTGCCATTTGAGTAGAGCACCTTTACCTTGTCGTCAGGACAAAAGTGCCCCCTTAAACCGTATGAATATCTGAAATATAATTTGGAACATGTAAAAGGCTATATTTATGATATTGTAAACATACTGTAGTTTAATTATAGCGAATATTATTGTACGGGTGAAAATCATATTCATCGCTGCTTTGCCTAGCCCCATAAAACACATTTAGCATTGACAATGTAATTGTGTTATCAGTGGCAATTTAAGTGCCACTCAGATCTTCTTGGAGAAAAGTATCTGGCATTGAACTTGGTGGTAGTAATTGTGTGTTTTAAGCTAAGGATCTTATCTCCTGCTTTCAGACGTTTCACCACCTAGATTACAAGGGTTGGATTTTAAGCAAATGTAATCAGTACATTCATACTTGCGGTATGTGGAGCAGAGCTGTTGTGAAGGAAGTGAGTTTGTTTATACAGGACTTCCCGCCCGCCCCCACCTACCATCAACCAATCATGTCAATGCAGAGTTATACAGAGCCCTCCACATTGTTACAAAATTTGAGAGGTGCACGGCGATGCGGTACGGAGCTCAAGTTGGCCTTTGCGTACCTCCGGAGGCTACACATTGCGTCATATCATCCAAAAAGTGCTTCCGACCACATTTTCAGATCATGCATAAATTTGCTTTAATGCCATCATACTGTAGGCCAGTGGTTCCCAACTCTGGTCCTCGAGTACCCCACAACAGTACAGTTTTACTGTAGCAGCAAACACACTTGATTCAACTTGTCAACTAATCATAAGGCCCTCAGAGTTAGATCAGTATGTTGTCAGGGGCTACAAAATAAGTGCTTGCTATTGGGGGTACTCAAGGACTAGAGTTGGGAACCACTGCTGTAAGCCTTTGGCTGCATTGGCATTGCATGAAATTTAAAAAATGGGTTCACATGGCTGATATTCTGAACATTGTGGCAATCAAATAAAACTCATTGGAGAATTTGACTAAACAAAGGTGATGTTAATTTGAAAATACAACACAGGAACAGACAAATGAGATTCCCTTCCCCTCTTTATTGCTGGATTGTGATCTGTGATTAAATCAACATTGGTGCTAGTTCATCCTGAATAATAGTTAACTTAACAATTAAAACAAGTTTAAACACTTCACTTCAAAGAATCAACACTTTCCTATAATTTATAAGTGTACAAGTAAGCTAATTCATATGTAAACGTGTAGACATTTTAGCAACAAGTAGGCTATTATTACTAAAACAATTTTGTGGGGGTGGAAATGTCAATACCAACCTCGCTCCACCGATCCCTGTCTACTGGGTGTGCAGAGGTCTGCTCCAGTCCAGCAGTAGCTCACTTGATTAACTAATTAGGTTTGATACATTGAATAAGGAGAATTAGTGCTGGGCTGGAACAGAAGCCTGCACACCCAGCAGGGTTGGCCTGCTCCAGTTGTAATAGGTTTATACGTTGTGTGGCTTTTAAACTATTATTGTTGACAAAATTTGCTAACATACAATCCATGGTATACAAGGATGTACCCTTATTCTCTTGGGACCTCTTCATCTACAGACAAGGGTTTGACAGCTCTCAATCTGAAGACAGAAAACAAAAGAAACAGGCTGCATTTTACTAAAGTTAGACATCCCTGAAAATTATGTCCTCAGTTTTTCCTCACTAGGGACTGGAGAAGTTTCATAGTGTCCTCCCACAAAGGTACCTGCCATATCCAGAGTAGCCTACTCTCCCTTCTATGACAACTGGAAGTGGTAGCTAATCCTGTCACCCTCTTCAATGGCTGTTAGTTAGCTATCTACAGTACCTAGCTACAAATGCATTTGGCATTACAACAAATGCGTAAAGATAGCTAACTAAAATGATGTTCGTAAACTGGTGACATTTAATTTACGTAGCTAGCTTTAGTGTGTAAAGTTAGTTAGCTAGCGAACACTACGTAAGCAGCTCTTAAGTTAGCCTGCACACTAAGTTTCTGTAGCTAGCTAATAATACATTGATCATTTTAAAAATGTTTACTTACTTGAATATGTTCTACAACGCCTCTGTTTTCTGGGTCCTTGAAAAACAAAATAATGGGCAATCTTCCCAAAGTTCATTGTGGTTGCAAAACACAGCCAGCCATTTGGATAATTGGAGGACTTTCAACAGACTGACATGCTGCCCACGTCGCATACACATACATGTCATTCAATCGTTTCACCCACTGCTTGCGCATGTCAACGAGTGCTTGCACTAAAATAGATATTGGTTTTGTTTGTAAAGCTTGACGTGCTGCCTCTCCCATCTCCTCATTGGTTTTTAGGCGCATATACCCACGTGGGTGATTTTAAAGATGAATTGAGGTTCACACTTCAGTCCAGTCGGTGGTGGTAATGCACCTTAAAGTTGGTTGCCAACCACAATATAAAGTCCGACGAAGCAGCTTGAAGGACGAGAGATTACTAGAAACAAACTTGGTTTAAGTTACCCTTTTATCTGCAGATTAATTGTTGTGGATTACATGTTGGAGTAGAGGACCTTGTGCATTTCAGGTAAAATAACAACCCAATGTTTATCCCAGCGCACATTAGCTAGCAAACTCTAGCTAGCTAATTTGTCCTGGGATATAAACATTGGGTTGTTATTAGCAACAGCTAGCTAAATTACCATAAATGTATTTTTGACCGGTCCCCAAATTAATATATTTGGTTCAAAGTTCGTTTTGATATTTCAACCTGCGTGTCCTGATCGTGTCTGGTGTGCGTGGACAAAAACGACATGCGTGCAATGGCGAGCGAGCTGTCTGGTCAGCATGTGAGTTTGGTCTTCCAACACAAAATGTGGGGTTGCTAGGTGATTTGTGACGCAACTGCAAACCCTCTATGGTTCCTTTCGAATCCCCCACTTTTCCTGAGAGATTTACATATCAGTAGGTGGCAGCATAGAGGCCATGTGAGATGACTGCTCTGAGATGATGTCGCAGCTGGACCCCCTCGGTTGAAGGGGACCCGGCAGAGGCTACCAACCAGCAAACACTCTTACCAACGACAGTATATCTAGTCACCCAAATTAGTTTTCTAACCCAGACAGTACAGTGAAAGGACTGAATGAGTTATTTCATTTCATCTGATTGGTATAGTAGGCTTGATCGTATGCTATCCTTTAAGGAATTAAACTGATAACGTTAGTCAGCCTACAAAACTTCAACACCAACTGTAACAATTTAATATGGGGTTTGACAGACGGTGTAAGAATATACCTGAAGTTCCGATTTCCATTCATGAGGTCTCTGTCCGGATAACCCCCGGCTCCCAATGGTCAAATATCGGCGCAGCTCCTGTTCGTACGACGCTATTTAGTCAGCGCTGTAGCTCTAGTGTTGGAGATTTTCCACCCGAAGACTCTCAAGTCGACACCCCGGCTTCTGTCGCTGATGTGGACACGGGCCGCTTGCGGTGTCCACTTACCCAGAGGTCCTCCCAAATTGCCCCAGTTGTTGTCAACCCGCACAAGTTAAACGACGTATCCCATTATGTTCGTTGGAGTATTAATTGTTTCCAGCAGACAAATCTATTTATTTTCAAAGACAAGTCTCTGAAAATATTTCATGGAGACTCGACAGACGGCGATTATTCCTGAACGGCTTTAATGCTACCTCAGTCGTTCGAAGTTTTCCCTCGTCATCAGTTGCCAGGATAATAACAAATACTTGACGTTCTTTGAACGATAAACGTGAACACTTTGCCGCTCTTTTGGTGTTGTTCTGCCGGCAAATTTGTGTTTCACACCCCGGTACGTTCTCGGTACTACCGCTGTGAAGCAGACAAGAATAATTAAGTACTTTCCGGGTCACGGTTTTTGGAATCCTTCAGAATAAGAGTCCTATCTAAACTTTGAAAACTAACAATAAAAAAATATATAAATATATAACTAGGCAAGTCAGTTAAGAACAAATTATTATTTACAATGACGGCCTACCCCGACCTAACCCTAAACATGGCCGTTTGTGATACAGCCTGGAATTGAACCAGTGTCTGTAGTGATGCCTCTAGCGTTGAGATGCAGTGCCTTTGACTGCTGCGCCACTCAGGAGCCCCTTCACAAATCAGACTGAATAAACTTAATTTGAATGTACTTTACCTGTTGTCTGCAGATTGTCTTTATGTAGGAGGTAATATGAGACCAAATATCCACAGGGAAGTGTTATTACAGGCTGACTTGAGTCGCGTTGCAAAATAAATGTAGAAATCTATATTCAATTATTGCACCAACGAGCGCCTGCGTTGCCAAGGGCTAAAATAGAAGTCAGTTCTATTTCTGATTCAGATCGCGCTGCGGGTCCTGCCTCACCCATCTCCTCATTGGTTTATAGAAGCAGGTACCCACGTGCCATCTCCTCATTGGTTTACCCACGTGGGTGACTGAAGACAAACGAGATCAGTGGCGGTAATGCACCTAATTTATGAAAGCTGCCAATCGCAATATGAAGTCAAGAGAAGAAAAAGAAGCCTGGAAGAATGAGAGATGACTAGAAATGATTCGGTTGACTGTTTTATGTGTGGATTAATTGTCAAAGTAGAGGACCATGTGCATTTCAGGTAAAATAACTCAATGTTTATATCCCAGGACAAATTAAATAGCAACTGCAAGCTAGCTAAATATTAAAATGTGCTAGCAACCAGCTAGCCAGCTAAATTGCCATAAATGTTTCATGCTTTTCGACCTGTTCCAAAATGTAATAATTGGTTCAGAGTTTGTTTTGATATTGCAACCTGTGTGTCGTGATCGCGTTTGGTGTGGGGGGACAAAATCAATTTGCTCACGATGGTACACGCGTGCGAATATGAGTGTTTCATTTGTATCTTGTTAGTTTAACAAAAAAAATCTCAGTTTTTACCCCACCCAGTAGGTGGCGGCAATACACCTTTTTGGATGTAGTCACCAATAAAACCTTAAGATGCCAGAATGTTGAATAAAATGATATTTACAATTTCTTTACCGGTTGTACCTTTTGGTTGCTAGGTGGAGATCGGGAATCCACAGGAAATGGTTGTTTACCCAACTTTTACGGCACCGGTAAATTCTGTCTTGTATTTTCAATCTCTTTCACGCATTGCACGTGATGCACAATATGTCAACAATAGCCGAACGAAGGTAGTCGACCGAAGAACAAATATTTGGAAACATGCTATCTAAACAAAAGAGATGGAAACGACTGACTGTGGTCCAATGGAACAAATTAGTCATAGTGGGTAGAACAAGCAAGATGGGCAGAGCCAAGCACGAGCTAGCGTGAGCCAATTGGCTTGTTGTAGCATCATCTGCATATTTCTGTTAGGAAACGCCTACTCAATGAATTGCGTGTGTGCTTTAACTCAATTTGCCTTTGCACTCCTACTAAATAATGCACTTTAAAAAAAAACTTTAGCAAAGGGTAAAGTTTACAAAACTTTGTCCACTCTGTTCATTACAGATTCTAGTTTTGGGAACAGAACTGTATTGAGATCAAATGTTTCAAATTTGCAATGTTGGCCAAAATCCATCTCGTTCCATCTTCTCCCACTGCTGGCCAGTGGGCTTCCTCTCACTACCATATTTAGTAGTGAGTGGAAACACTATTCAGATGCTTCACATTTATACATCCTCTGAAATGTCTTATTGTTCTCTGTGACGTTTCCTCGCAATCAGCTGTTCGGTTAGGCTCTGCGATATTGTGCTAGTGTATGTCACGTGCGAATGGCACCAGTATTGAAAAGATAAAATAAGGAAATACCTACAATGTACAGACTAGTTTACTGAAAATCGAGCCAACAAGGAACCCAAACCGGCTGCGCGCATGCGCCATCGTGCATAAATGTATTTTGTCCCCCCACACCAAGCACGAACACGACACGCAGGTTAAAATATCAAAACACTGAACCAATTATATTAATTTGGGGACAGGTCGAAAAGCATTAAAGATTTAATTTAACATATTAACATGTTGTTAGGTAGCTTGCTGTTGCTAGCTAATTTCTCCTGGTATATAAATAATTGAGTTATTTTACCTGAAATGCACAAGGTCCTCTACTCTGACAATTAATCCACACACAAAACGGTCAACCGAATCGTTTCTAGTCATCTCTCATTCTTCCAGTCTTCTTTGGACTTTATATGGTGATTGGCAACTTTCATAATAAGGTGCATTACCACAACCGACCTCAGTTCATCTTTCAATCAACCAGATGAGTATAAGTTCCTAAAAACCAATGAGAAGATGGCAAGTGGGTATATGCTTCTAAAAACCAATGAAGATGGGAGAGACGACTTGCAGTGCGTTCTGCGAAACAAATAGAATCAACTTATATTTTAGCACCGGCAACGCAGATGCTCATTGGCGTCCGTGAGCAGTGTGGGTGCAATGATTGAATAACATGTATGTGTACGTTTATTTTTGCAGCGCACTCGACGTGTCCGGTTTGGGCCTGGTGTTAGTCAAATGTAGCTTACTCAGATCTCTACACAGGCTCTGCCCCTGAGAGGGGGAAGCATCTTCAGACAGCATTCCCTGCAATGTTGCATCCTGTGAAATCCTGGAGATCCAAGATCCTTTCTACCGCTTTCACAATGATTTCCAATTTCTTTGATTGTTTTGTTAGTTTGACCTGTACAATTAATCACTTTAGCAAAAAAACATAACAAAATCAACCTTTTTTTAAATGAGTGTTTCAGGAGCTCTCAACTGCCTGACATCCATAGACTGTTGGGCATCCGCTGCCATAGCTTCATCATTTCTACTCGTTAATAGTTCTGGCTTGTAGATTTTTTTTAGGGCGATTTAATTATGGAGTTTCCATGGTAACAATCTGAAGTTTAAACAAGTTAATTGTGTAGATACTCTAAGAAAAACCAATGGTCCAAACCTCATGTCTCTATCATAATCTGTTTAAAAATGTATTGGAGTTTTTAACCTTGTAGAATGGCCAAGATTAGGGTGACTAAATCAATGGAGGCCAAAATAGCATTGCGTCAGCTAGGCTGGATCTGGTTTTAATGTCTATGGACTGGATGATGTACGTGCAAGAATTAAGGCAAACTGACACGCTCACTGTTGAACTCGTCTTTCTTCTCGAATCTGGAGAACATAAAAAATATAGAGTATACACTTTTCCATACACTTGTTTTTCTGATAAATTAGTATCTATAAAATGTCAATGGAGTACTGGGCATACCGCAAGCTTTTAATTTTTGAATCCTTTTACATTCAGCTTGTGTCATGTTAATTTAGCTTTTCGCGACCCTCGGAACCAATTTTGCCGAAGACCAAAACATGGAAAATCCTCAAATCGCTGCAAGAAGCCGCACCGCGCTGTCGACAGAGCTCGGTGCTTATTGGATGTATTAGGTTACGAAATCATTATCTTTTTTTATATAATGTTAATGATATGTTAGAAAAAGACCCCACTGAACAATTCAGAACATAAAGAATCATATTTTATCTTTGTAAAATGTATGGGTAAATCCGTTTGAATTCAATTACTTTTTGACAGCACCCCTTTTGAGTTGAACGAAACCTTCCATACATATTTGCACATTGCAGAAGTGCTCAAAGGAACTTTTTGGACTTGAATGGCAAACATCCAAGAGATAAAGGTGCCCAAAGTTTACCTATTTTGCATACCACGCCAGACATCCCACTAATTTCCCCCTAACTTCAGACTATAGTGGTTGGAGGACTAAATCACTTTGAGCTCAACATTTTAGTGGACTGGAAAATAACAGTACATATTCAGATGGCATACTATACACATTTTAGAAAGATAACTCCAAGCTATTTAGCTACATGAATTTCCCACAACAGTATGGAGAAAGTCAAAAGGAAGCACTTAATTTGCCATTCGGTAAATAGTTGTTTGGGTTTTACGATTCAGAAATGCCTTAAACTGTTTTGGTCTATCCTCTCTCGAAGTAATGGTGATAGTGACTGCAGATGGTATCTTGATGCATGGAAGGAATAAATCGACGAGAACAGTGAGCTCCCCCCCCCCCCCCCCCCCCAACCGGCTGAAGAAATGGTGTCAAAGGCTTTCACTACGACCTTGTCTTTCACCACTTCTAATGTGACCTAAGTGCGAGCCAGTAACCAATACACAGCATCCATGCCAAGGCAGCAGCTAATGGGGGTCCATAATAAATACAAATACAAACATGCCACTCGTGACTGTAAAACAGGGACAAATGGGACGTAATGAGACATTCTGATCTTGTAGTACATTTACATTTAAGTCATTTAGCAGACGCTCTTATCCAGAGCGACTTACAAATTGGTGCATTCACCTTATGATATCCAGTGGAACAACCACTTTACAATAGTGCATCTAAATCTTTTAGGGGGGGTTAGAAGGATTACTTTATCCTATCCTAGGTATTCCTTAAAGAGGTGGGGTTTCAGGTGTCTCCGGAAGGTGGTGATTGACTCCGCTGACCTGGCGTCGTGAGGGAGTTTGTTCCACCATTGGGGTGCCAGAGCAGCGGACAGTTTTGACTGGGCTGAGCGGGAACTGTACTTCCTCAGAGGTAGAGAGGCGAGCAGGCCAGAGGTGGATGAACGCAGTGCCCTTGTTTGGGTGTAGGGCCTGATCAGAGCCTGAAGGTACGGAGGTGCCGTTCCCCTCACAGCTCCGTAGGCAAGCACCATGGTCTTGTAGCGGATGCGAGCTTCAACTGGAAGCCAGTGGAGAGAGCGGAGGAGCGGGGTGACGTGAGAGAACTTGGGAAGGTTGAACACCAGACGGGCTGCGGCGTTCTGGATGAGTTGTAGGGGTTTAATGGCACAGGCAGGGAGCCCAGCCAACAGCGAGTTGCAGTAATCCAGACGGGAGATGACAAGTGCCTGGATTAGGACCTGCGCCGCTTCCTGTGTGAGGCAGGGTGTTAGGATTTATGTTTATGCACTATAGGCTGTTAGCATATTGGTTGAAGGTGAAGGTTGTTTTGTTGCACACACACACAATACAGAGGGGGGTAGGTGTGTAAGGACTGACCACCACAGGCCACAAAAGCTGTGGACAGTCTGGAGAGGGTAGGGGTGCATCTCTCTAGACCAACCAGGAGTTTAGATTACTGGACAATACCATATTAAGAACTGTTTCAGTGTAGAATTGAGGGGGACACAGGATGGAGCTGCTCTACCCAACAACCAGATGTGGAGAAGGAAAACGCCAAGGGGCTTGGACAAGTTTGGGGGCCCACAAAGGAGGAGCAAGAGTATGAACCATGCTAAACCTCTACTATGATAGGCCAACTGGACAAGTTGAGAATGAAAATGTCATAGTATAAAACTACTATTTTGAGTACATTCCACAGTTCTCTGATCTACCCTGCGCGGAGATCCAGTGAACCCGTATATACGAAAATTGCATTTACCATTTATCGTTTGAGTTTAATTAAAATACTTAAAATATATTCGGTGACTATGAATCACATTTTGTCCTGATGCCAGATTTGAACTGACGCAAATCTCTTTCAAGGGTCGTACTCTGCGAATGTTGTAGAGCATGAACCTACAGGAACGGGTCACCGCCTTGATGTTAGTTGAGTACATACTGTTTCCCTGTTTTGTAAATGTACATTCTAACTGTCGGTGTGTGCTAAATTGAGAGTCTCGAATTCGAGTGAACAACTCAAAGCGAAGCACTAAGGACTGTCATTCTAAAATTGGGTTGGATAATTTATCAAGTGTTTATTATGATTCAGAAAAGAGTGAAAGAGCACAAAGTGAGGGGAGGGTGCACTGCTCGAATTTATTGAGTACTAGGGAGGGTTTTCCTCCCTTTAAACCTTATTTTATCATGTCCTCCGAGAGGGAGGTTATTACAGAACCCACTAGATGATAGCTTGGGCTAACCGCGATGGGGTATTTTGATAGTAGGGGTTTCATTTTACAATGTCATCAGAATCCTAATCGGTGGCAATTTTAGAATGTAAATCTTGGTGGGGCAATCTCCCCTAAAAATGTTTTGATGCATGCCAGCAAAGACACTACTAAACAATACATTAATTACACTATAACGGTGACAAGTGGTGCTCACAAACTGTTAGATCCTACATAAAGCTGTCCCAACAGCAGAACTTTCTTTCCAGCACAATGGAGTGAATCCTCACCACCGCTACACCTGGCTATCAGCGGAGACTTGTCTGGCAGCGAAACAATTAATTCAGCCTCGTTTACTGCCTTTTTTTAAAATATGGCTGACAATTGACATGCACAAACTATGGCATAAGGGAATGCTGAGCGGATAAGAGGCATTCTGTAATTTAGATTAAGACTAATGAGCGAGCGACGATGGATGTAGTCGACATAACTGTGTTCAGCACTTTTGAAATGTACAGCGACAGAATGCTGAACATGGACTGCTCTTACAGTAAGTCAGAACCGTAGGATAAATAAAGGGGGCATATAAGCAGACAATGAAACCTCTTACAATATTAGATGACATTTCTCAAAAACAGGTTACAGGCTACATGTGCAGCATCGCCGAGTCAGAACAGTAACGTGAGGTGAAAAGAGACCAAATTATAAGGGTGAGGCACATGGGCTACTAACAGCTTACTACATAACATACTTAGGCATACTGCAGCTAAGAAAGTATTACTATCTCTCTTGCATGTTATATAATTTATGCAGCAGTATACGATACATTTTTGGGCTCACCTTGGCTTGTGATGTGCCCACTTAAACATGAAGGTGGCTCAGCGGTTTTGTCATAAAAGTTTGGCATTCTCTGGATTAATGGTGGGAACTCCGGGAAAAAAACACACAGCCACTCAATTGAATAGCAGGCTACTGGTTGCATTGCACTGCATGCAGTTAGCCACTGATTCGTTCCAAATGACTAATTTTACTTTGCAACTCTGCCTAGAAGACCAGCATCCCGGAGTCGCCTCTTCACTGTTGACGTTGAAACTGGTGTTTTGCGGGTACTATTTAATGAAGCTGCCAGTTGAGGACTTGTGAGGTGTTTGTTTCTCAAACTAGACACTAATGTACTTGTCCTCTTGCTCAGTTGTGCCCCGGGGACTCCCACTCCTCGTTCTATTCTGGTTTGCGCTGTTCTGTGAATGGAGTAGTACACAGAGTTGTACGAGATCGTCAGTTTCTTGGCAATTTCTCGCATGGAATAGCCTTCATTTCTCAGAACAAGAATAAATGTTTCTGGCCATTTTGAGCCTGTAATCGAACCCAAAAATGCTGACGCTCCAGATACTCAACTAGTCTAAAGAAGGCCAGTTTTATTGCTTCTTTAATCAGAACAACAGTTTTCAGCCGTGCTAACATTATTGCAAAAGGGTTTTCTAATGATCAACAAGTATTTTAAAATGCTTAACTTGGATTAGTAAACACAACGTGCCATTGGAACATGCTGATAATGGGCCTCTGTATGCCTATGTAGATATTCCATAAAAAATCTGCTGTTTCCAGCTACAATAGTCATTTACAATATTACCAATGTCTACACTGTATTTCTGATCAATTTGATGTTATTTTAACGGACACATTTCTTTGCTTTTCTTTCAAAAACAAGGACATTTCTAAGTAACCCGAAACCTTTGAACGGTAGTGTATTTCCAACAATCCTTCCTCTGGACAATGATCACTCTCATATTCCACAACACCTAGAAAACATATTGATTTGAACAGGGAAGCTTTAACATTAGGATCAGTGGTGACCTGTCATTCAGGGCAGGGTTTTGAGCCCCACATTTTTAGCAAAACAAATGTGGGCCTCAAAACCCTGCCCTGAATGACGGGTTGCCAGTGATCCTAATGTTAAAGCGCAGCAATACATATGGATTGCTGGATGATACAGTACAATTACGTACAAGGTTCATAGTCTGTGTCTTGCTTTGACACCCAAGGATGAAGGAGACTGGCATGGAGACTAGCATCCCATTGGCATAGAATAGAACGGATGGACGGTTCTTGAGCCAGTCTCATTCGCATCAAGGGTGGTGTGACATTATTAAACATGTATTTTCTCTCTTCCCTGTTCAAATTAATGTTTTCTAGGTGTCGTGGTACATAAGTGATCATTGTTCCAGAGGGATTGTTGGAAATTGAGTAATTGATTTGAGAATGTTTTAGTATGTTTATAATTATAGAAGTGGATTAGCAGTAGTGACTAATGTGTTATGGGTTAGAATGATTTATGTGCAAATGTATTTGTGTCCGGAGGCAAGGTACATATGGGGCATGTGTTTGAGACAGAATGTCTGCATAAGGGTGTTAATTGCAAAGGCTGGAGGACCGACATCAGTGTATTCTGTGGAGTCCCAAAAACCAAGGCGTTAGCGTAACGGGGAATTGGGAAATGACTGGAGCGGAGATTTATGTGGCTCATAAATTAAGGAAGAGAAGTTCTTGCAGAGTGTAATTAAGAAACATGTGACTCAGAGTTTTGTGAGGTTGGATACTCTTCCAACGCCACTAATATCTCCCCCATTTCTAACAGCCAGCAAACACTTGACATATCTCCCAGAAGATTGGGACCGAGTGACGGTGACAGGAAAGTGTCAGAAGGGGGTTGCTTATAAACCGCTGAGACCCAAAGTTTACACTGGTTACACTGCTGCTGTAGGTGTCCGGGAGGGCAGGCAGTGTGCTGCCGGTGATGCGTTGGGCAGACCACACCACCCTCTGGAGAGCCCTGCGGTTGCGTGCGGTGCAGTTGCCGTAGCAGGCGGTGATTCAGCCCGACAGGATGCGCCTTCTTCACCACACTGTCTGTATAGGTGGACCATTTCAGATTGTCAGTGATGTGTATGATGTAGAACTTGAGAAACTTTTCACTTTCTCCACTGCGGTCTCATTGATGTGGATGGGGGAGTGCTCCCTGTGCTGTCTCTTGAAGTCCACGATCAGCTCCGTTGTTTTGTTGACGTTAAGGGAGAGGTTATTTTCCTGGCACCACTCTGCCAGGGCCCTCACCTCCTCCCTGTAGGCTGTCCCGTCATTGTTGGTAATCAGGCCTACGACTGTCCTACCTCCACCACCTGGGGGCGGCCCATCAGGAAGTCCAGGACCCAGTTGCACAGGGCGGAGTTCAGACACAGGGCCCCAAGCTTAATGATGCGCTTGGAGGGTACTATGGTGTTGAATGCTGAGCTATAGTCAATGAACATCATTCTTACATACAGCACCAGTCAAAAGTTTGGACACACCTATTCATGTCTTTATTTTTACTATTTTGTAGATTAATAGTGAAGAGATCAAAACTATGAAATAACACATATGGAATCATGTAGTAACCAAAAAAGAAAATGTTAAACAAATCAAAATGTTTTTTTACATTTTAGATTCTTCAAAGGAGCCACCCTTTGCCTTGACAGCTTTGCACACTCTTGGCATTCTCTCAACCAGCTTCACCTGGAATGCTATTCATGCTACATGTTAGTCATTTAGTTCAGTTACTTTTCCTTTCTTGGGTACAAGAACAATGGTGGACATCTTGAAGCAAGTGGGGGCATGATAAGGGAATTTATATGTTTAAAGTAATAAGAGAATCTGAATGACATTAAGAGTAATGACTAAAGTATTTCACCCTAATAGTTACAGAAGCTTAGACAATGTGTTTAGACATAATACTAGAATATTGTGTTTGATTAAGAGGAACTCACAACAGACATGTTTTGGTACTGTGAGACCAAGGACAGGAGAGAGTTCCTCCACCCAGGGAGGAACAGATGCGCGTGGAGGAGTTATATAAAAGGCTATGCGCATTATATGATTTTTAGAGCTCTCATGAATAAACTACAACGAACCTTTTGCGTAAGCTGAGTCTTTGCCTAATTATTATTAAACCCAGGGTCTTACAAACCTTGTGGATTGGTCAAACCTTATTGATTGCTGGTTATCATTGGGATTGAACATTCTCGTGGCAGGGCAGCAGACTAGGATAGAGAGAGATTGAATATGTCTGTAAACACTCCAGCCAGCTGGTCTGCACATGCGCTGAGGATTTGGCTAGGGATGCCGTCTGGGCTGGCAGCCTTGTAAGGGTTAACATGCTTAAATGTCTTACGTCGGCCATGGAAAACGAGAGCCCACAGTCCTAGTAAGGTAATACACATAATAGCATGATTGGCTATATATACACACAGTATTTAAACTATGATGATATTGTTGTGGAAATTCTTACACGGGGACACTCAAAGACTTAATGCATCATAGTGAATGTCTGTCAGGAGCTCTGCTGGAGCAGTCCCAGCAGTTGTCTTATATATGGCTATACACAGACAAGTTACATTTGCATGATTAAGCATAATGATTTCATCATTACCGTTTTCATTGAGTGGCTCTCCTCACATTTTATCCAACCCATATTTAGAATGACTGTGCTTTGTGCTTCACGTTGGTTTTATCACTCAAATGTAAGACCCTCAACTTGGCACACACCGACACTGGCAAAATGTACATTTACATTGAACTTGTTTATCTAGCATTAACTTTTCTCATCATGGCCCCGTTTGTGGTAATGACAGATTGATATCTAAATGCATTCTTAGTCTTAATTACTATACATTTTGCAGTGTGCAGACCTCCACAATCGACCTGATACCCAAAATAATTTTGGGTGATAAGCCTAAATCAATACGGGCACAGTTGACCACCCCCCTCTGTCCCGACACTCATCCTTCTGGCGTTTCTTTATGTTCTTCTTCAGATAGTTTTTCAGTTCGTCTTTTAAAGGCACATGTTCAAAGTGGATGGCCCTTGATAATGTCTCTCACCTGAGCCACCACTGTCCTTTACAGTACATTATGCCCTGTCCATTTTCCCTACAGTACACCAGCAGCATTAGAGAACTTTGGACGGGATCTCTCTCCATGCTCACACACCGTGGACTCATGTCGCACTCCTGAGAAAAAAGGAATGAGAGAAAAGGCAGTTGATCGCTTCGACTAGATGCTGTGTACAGGTTGCTGGCTCAGACTCAGGTCTCATGGTAGAAGTTGTGAAGGACCATACTGAACGCCATTTTCGCCATTACTTCAGCTGGTTAGTGGGGGTTGAGGTTCACACTGTTCTTGGTCAAATTATCCCTTCCATGCATCTAGATACCATCTGTGGTCTGCCTCGCCATAACCGAGACAGGACAGACCAGAAGAACAGTTAGGTTAAGGGCATTTCTGATTCAGGAAATTTAGACAAACTATTTACTGAATGACAAATTGTTACTACTACCAATATTCTTAATACAGATTTCTAAAACAAATGTCAAAGAGAATAACAGACAGCTGAAACCAGTTGCATATTTACCAAAGGGCCCCAGGGGACTGGTAATTCCCCCTGGGAAAAAAAACAAAACACTGCCTGTTAAATAAACAAATTAGAATAACAAATCAAATTAGAATTATCACTCTTGATAACTCCATAAGGAAATAATTGTATCCCAAAGGATTTGGTAAAATAGACTAGAGACAGGTGTCCCTCATTCAGGGGCAGCACTCTTTCTCTGTCCTTCTCGTGGGTAAACACAAACAAAATGGCCAGGCCTTGCTAAATTTGGGGGGTCCCTTATCAGCTGGATCAGGAAAGGGGAGAGATACAGAATCATTGATGAACATGTAAAAACAAACTTGGTAGCGGATATTCCATCAGTCTTGGAAGAAAGAAAATAAACATAAGCGAGTTTACTCCATCTTGGGCAGGAAGTCTTAGTAAACCCATGAGTATACAGAATTATACTTCAGACACATTTATACCTCAGACACATCAGATGATAGTGTCCCGTAAAGCTGAATTAGGTACCTTCTAAAGTAAACAATCCAAGAGCCCCTCTCTTGTAATCTTAATATTTTTGACCTGTTGCATTGACATACAATTATTTACAAACTGTCCCAGGAACATAAACTTGTCATAATATGAAACCTATTGTTTAACAAATCTAATAGGAGCTTCAAAAAGTTGGTGCTGGCTTATCAAGTGTCACGTTCCTGACCTGTTTTCTGTTGTTTGGTTGTGTTTATTGGTCAGGGCGTGAGTTTTGGGTGGGCAGTCTATGTTTTCTGTTTCTATGTTGGTTTTGGGTTGCCTGGTATGGCTCTTAATTAGAGGCAGGTGTTTTGCGTTTTCCTCTAATTGAGAGTCATATTAAGGTAGGTTGTTCTCACTGTTTGTTTGTGGGTGATTGTCGTCTGTCTGCACCACACGGGACTGTAGCGTTTGTTCGTTCGTTTGTCATAGTCTGTACCTGTTCCTACGTGTTTCGTGTTTTATGTAAGTACTCATGGTTTAGGTCAGTCTACATTCGTTTTTTGTTATTTTGTAATCCGTCCCAGTGTTTGTTTTCGTGTTTCGTCGTTTACCTTAATAAATTCATGATGTATTCACAACCCGCTGCATGTTGGTCGAATCACTACTCCTCCTCTTCGTATGAAGAGGAGGAGGAACACCGTTACATCAAGTCAATATTCGGTACTAAAAACATTTACTTGGATCTACTTCATTCTAGACACACAGTTCCACGTAATGGAAACGGATAATTGTTTTAGATGACATTACCTTACTTAAATCCCTGGTGCTACCCAAACTATAGAATTAAGAAATACATTGTAAATAACATGTCTTTGTCAATTATTCACCTCTGTCCTAAAATTTTCCCACTGTGTCTCTTATATTCTGTTTGAGTTCAGGGTGTACTGGCGGCTATCTATTGTTCCATAGGAAGGTTATTTCATACCCAAACAGACGACTTAAACACGAGAGCAGTGGACCAGGCCTTGAAGAGTGAGCGACCTCTAATTTAATTCAATCGCTCTGTCTTACTAAATTACTAAAATATTGCATTATTGGATTGCTATCTGAAAGCCAATTACCATTCACTTTGTTACTTTCACTAGTCTCCATAAACATTTGCTCCAACTAGAACTCCCTTCTTCCCAATAGAAGGCCTTCTCAATCTACTACTAATACCCACGGATCACTCTCAAACAACATGTTTCTCCCCCTATTACAAGGTCTAAAACAAAAACATAGAGCGAGTAGTCGCATTTCGCTTCGCTCCACAGGTAGTATTACATTTCATTTCATTACAGTACAACGGTTTGATTTGTTTGATCTTAGCACTATTTTCTTAGCTAGCTACATAGCCGTCTTTGTATCAAAGATAATTGTGTAGTTTAGATTATTATCGAATTATCGAATCTTCTAACGTTGTCAACACTGCTAGCTAGCCAGCTAGCCAACTTCTAACGAATCATTACAACGGAACGATTTGATTAGTGTAGTGTTAGCTAGCTACATAGTTGTCTTTGCTGTCTTTGTATCTAAGATAATTGTGTAGTTTAGAGTAATTATCTAGCCAGTTATCGAGGTTACCTAGCCAGCAACACTTTCAAACAAAGTCAACAACGCAGCCACTGCTAGCTAGCCTACTTCACCAGCCAGCAGTACTGTATAATTTTAATCATTTTAGTCAATAATATTTTTGCAACGTAAGCTTAACTTTCTGAACATTCGAGACGTGTAGTCCACTTGTCATTCCAATCTCCTTTGCATTAGCGTAGCCTCTTCTGTAGCCTGTCAACTGTGTCTATCCCTGTTCTCTCCTCTCTGCACAGACTATACAAACACTTCACACCGCGTGGCCGCTGCCACGCTGACCTGGTGGTCCCAGCGAGCACGACCCACGTGGAGTTCCAGGTCTCCGGCAGCCTCTGGAACTGCCGATCTGCGGCCAACAAGGCAGAGTTCATCTCAGCCTATGCTTCCCTCCAGTCCCTCGAATTCTTGGCACTGACGGAAACATGGATTACCACAGATAACACTGCTACTCCTACTGCTCTCTCCTCGATGGCCAACGTGTTCTCGCACACCCCGAGAGCTTCTGGTCAGCGGGGTGGTGGCACTGGGATCCTCATCTCTCCCAAGTGGACATTCTCTCTTTCTCCCCTGACCCATCTGTCTATCGCCTCCTTTGAATTCCATGCTGTCACAGTTACCAGCCCTTTCAAGCTTAACATCCTTATCATTTATCGCCCTCCAGGTTCCCTTGGAGAGTTCATCAATGAGCTTGATGCCTTGATAAGTTCCTTTCCTGAGGATGGCTCACCTCTCACAGTTCTGGGTGACTTTAACCTCCCCACGTCTACCTTTGACTCATTCCTCTCTGCCTCCTTCTTTCCACTCCTCTCCTCTTTTGACCTCACCCTCTCACCTTCCCCCCCTACTCACAAGGCAGGCAAAACGCTTGACCTCATCTTTACTAGATGCTGTTCTTCCACTAATCTCATTGCAACTCCCCTCCAAGTCTCCGACCACTACCTTGTATCCTTTTCCCTCTCGCTCTCAT
Organism: Salvelinus fontinalis; assembly: GCF_029448725.1. Lineage (NCBI taxonomy): Eukaryota > Metazoa > Chordata > Actinopteri > Salmoniformes > Salmonidae > Salvelinus > Salvelinus fontinalis. The sequence continues at coordinate 44,807,700 of NC_074696.1, read as the reverse complement.
CCAACACTTCCCACACTGCCCCTACTCGGATGGTATCGCGCCGTCCCAACCTTCGCTCTCTCTCCCCCGCTACTCTCTCCTCTTCCATCCTATCATCTCTTCCCTCTGCTCAAACCTTCTCCAACCTATCTCCAGATTCTGCCTCCTCAACCCTCCTCTCCTCCCTTTCTGCATCCTTTGACTCTCTATGTCCCCTATCCTCCAGGCCGGCTCGGTCCTCCCCTCCTGCTCCGTGGCTCGACGACTCATTGCGAGCTCACAGAACAGGGCTCCGGGCAGCCGAGCGGAAATGGAGGAGAACTCGCCTCCCTGCGGACCTGGTATCCTTTTACTCCCTCCTCTCTACATTTTCCTCTTCTGTCTCTGCTGCTAAAGCCACTTTCTACAACTCTAAATTCCAAGCATCTGCCTCTAACCCTAGGAAGCTCTTTGCCACCTTCTCCTCCCTCCTGAATCCTCCTCCCCCCCCCCCTCCTCCCTCTCTGCGGATGACTTCGTCAACCATTTTGAAAAGAAGGTCGACGACATCCGATCCTCGTTTGCTAAGTCAAACGACACCGCTGGTTGTGCTCACACTGCCCTACCCTGTGCTTTGACCTCTTTCTACCCTTTCTTCCCAGATGAAATCTCGCGTCTTGTGACGGCCGGCCGCCCAACAACCTGCCCGCTTGACCCTATCCCCTCCTCTCTTCTCCAGACCATTTCCGGAGACCTTCTCCCTTACCTCACCTCGCTCATCAACTCATCCTTGACCGCTGGCTACGTCCCTTCCGTCTTCAAGAGAGCGAGACTTGCACCCCTTCTGAAAAAACCTACACTCGATCCCTCCGATGTCAACAACTACAGACCAGTATCCCTTTCTTTTCTCTCAAACTCTTGAACGTGCCGTCCTTGCCCAGCTCTCCTGCTATCTCTCTCAGAATGACCTTCTTGATCCAAATCAGTCAGGTTTCAAGACTAGTCATTCAACTGAGACTGCTCTTCTCTGTGTCACGGAAGCGCTCCGCACTGCTAAAGCTAACTCTCTCTCCTCTGCTCTCATCCTTCTAGACCTATCGGCTGCCTTTGATACTGTGAACCATCAGATCCTCCTCTCCACCCTCTCCGAGTTGGGCATCTCCGGTGCGGCCCACGCTTGGATTACGTCCTACCTGACAGGTCGCTTCTACCAGGTGGTGTGGCAAGAATCTGTCTCCGCACCACGTGCTCTCACCACTGGTGTCCCCCAGGGCTCTGTTCTAGGCCCTCTCCTATTCTCGCTATACACCAAGTCACTTGGCTCTGTCATATCCTCACATGGTCTCTCCTATCATTGCTATGCAGACGACGCACAATTAATCTTCTCCTTTCCCCCTTCTGATAACCAGGTGGCGAATCGCATCTCTGCATGTCTGGCAGACATATCAGTGTGGATGACGGATCACCACCTCAAGCTGAACCTCGGCAAGACGGAGCTGCTCTTCCTCCCGGGGAAGGACTGCCCGTTCCATGATCTCGCCATCACGGTTGACAACTCCATTGTGTCCTCCTCCCAGAGCGCTAAGAACCTTGGCGTGATCCTGGACAACACCCTGTCGTTCTCAACTAACATCAAGGCGGTGGCCCGTTCCTGTAGGTTCATGCTCTACAACATTCGCAGAGTACGACCCTGCCTCACACAGGAAGCGGCGCAGGTCCTAATCCAGGCACTTGTCATCTCCCGTCTGGATTACTGCAACTCGCTATTAGCTGGGCTCCCTGCCTGTGCCATTAAACCCCTACAACTCATCCAGAACGCCGCAGCCCGTCTGGTGTTCAACCTTCCCAGGTTCTCTCACGTCACCCCGCTCCTACGCTCTCCCCACTGGCTTCCAGTTGAAGCTCGCATCCGCTACAAGACCATGGTGCTTGCCTACGGAGCTGTGAGGGGAACGGCACCTCCGTACCTTCAGGCTCTGATCAGGCCCTACACCCAAACAAGGACACTGCGTTCATCCACCTCTGGCCTGCTCGCCTCTCTACCTCTGAGGAAGTACAGTTCTCGCTCAGCTCAGTCAAAACTGTTCGCTGCTCTGGCACCCCAATGGTGGAACAAACTCCCTCACGACGCCAGGTCAGCGGAGTCAATCACCACCTTCCGGAGACACCTGAAACCCCACCTCTTTAAGGAATACCTAGGATAGGATAAAGTAATCCTTCTAACCCCCCCCCCCTTAAAAGATTTAGATGCACTATTGTAAAGTGGTTGTTCCACTGGATATCATAAGGTGAATGCACCAATTTGTAAGTCGCTCTGGATAAGAGCGTCTGCTAAATGACTTAAATGTAAATGTAATAATAACGTTCTCCCTATTGGAAGGCAATGTTTGCATTTTAGTATACCTTCAAAAAGTTACTCTATATTATTATTACCAATCTCTGTTGGATATTCTTCAATATTTATTAAATGTCTATTATTTTCAGGTTCATGTGTAATGCTTTGGAGGGAATAATATGTATTAACTTGGTTGGTACTGTCTCAGTCCCCAGTAGATGGCACTCTCCATCCATAATAAGTCTGGCACCTAAGACAGCAGGGAAACAGATGGAGTCTCCATTTTGCCTACTCACGAATTGGTTTAGAACGTCATCAATTGGGATATCAATGAAAACTCCATTGGGAGTACAATAAATTGTAGCCTTAAGTTTAGTTCATCTTAAAGAGCCGCCACTTTTTTTCAATTTTTGCCTAAAATGATTTGGGTATCTCAGGAATTTTTACATTTACATTTTAGTCATTTAGCAGACGCTCTTATCCAGAGCGACTTACAGTAGAGTGCATACATTTTATAACATTTTTTTTACATACTGAGACAAGGATATCCCTACCGGCCAAACCCTCCCTAACCCGGACGACGCTATGCCAATTGTGCGTCGCCCCACGGACCTCCCGGTTGCGGCCGGCTGCGACAGAGCCTGGGCATGAACCCAGCCCAGCCTGGGTGCGAACCCAGAGACTCTGGTGGCGCAGCTAGCACTGCGATGCAGTGCCCTAGACCACTGCGCCACCCGGGAGACATGAGCAAGGATATGCATATTCTTGATACCATTTGAAAGGAAACACTTTGAAGTTTGTGGAAATGTTAAATTAATGTAGGAGAATATAAAACATTAGCTCTGGTAAAAGATAATACAAAGAAAAAACATTCGTTTTTTTGTATTTTTGGTACTCATAATGTCCACTGGCTGTGTTGAAGGCCGTCTTCCACTCATCCCTCTCTCGTATCTGAACCAGGTGTTGGCATTCCAAAGGTCCAACTTGGAAAACATGGTGGCTCCCTGGAGAGATTCAAACGCCGAGGAGAGGATAACAATTTTTTACTGTAATGCCGTTCAGTCCCCGGCAGTCAATGTACGGACGCAGAGTCTTGTCCTTCTTTTCCACAAAGAAAAACCCTGCGCCTGCAGGAGATGCAGACGGACGGACGGCCCCAGTGGCCAGAGACTCCTCTATATACTCCTCCATAGCTTTGGTCTCTGGTCCAGACAGAGAATACAACCGACCCAGAGGTGGTGTAGTGACTGGGAGAAGATAAATGGCACAGTCATAAGGACGGTGCTGGAGAAGGGAAGTAGCACGTGCCTTACTGAACACTTCCAGGAGATCATGGTATTCATTGGGAATAGCTGAGACATCCACAGTCTTGCTAACATCCTGAGGAAGATGACTTGGGGAAGGCTGTGCTGTTTGAAGGCAGTGGGAATGGTTGTGAACGGATTGTGCTTTGTAGTCAGGAAAGTCCCAAAACGACTGGAACATGGGGAGATGCAATGAGGAGGAACTGTATAGTCTCACTGTGGTTACCAGAAACCCATAATTGAACGGGCACAGTACTATGAGTGACTTCCCCTATAGAGCGGCCGTTCAGTGCCCTAGTATCCATGGGCACAGAGAGAGGCTGAGTGGGAACACAAAGCTCCGAAGCAATGGTGGCATTCATAACATTCTCATCAGCCCCAGAGTCAATGAGCAATCTAAGACTCTCGACTGGTCTCCCCACAACACAAGCACAAAAAAGGCTGTGCGGGTGATGGGAATTAGGAAACTTCCCGTCTGACTATTTTATTTAACCTTTATTTAACTAGGTAAACTAGTTGAGAACAAGTTCTCATTTTCAACTACGACCTGGCCACGATAAAGCAAAGCAGTGCGACACAAACAACACAAAGTTACACATGGAATAAACAAGCGTACAGTCAATAACACAATACAAAAAATAAAGTCTATATACAGTGTGTGCAAATGGCCCGAGGTAAGGCAATAAATAGGCCATTACAATTTAGCAGATTAACACTGGAGTGATAAATGAGCAGATGATGTGCAAGTAGAGATACTGGTGTGCAAAAGAGCAGAAAAGTAAATAAAAACAATATGGGGATGAGGTAGGTAGATTGGGTGGGCTATTTACAGATGGACTATGTACAGCTGCAGCGATCGGTTAGCTGCTCAGATAGCTGACGTTTAACGTTAGTGAGGAAAATGTAAGTCTCCAGCTTCAGCGATTTTTGCAATCCGTTCCAGTCACTGGCAGCAGAGAACTGTAAGGAAAGGCGGCCTAAGCAGGTGTTGGCTTTGGGGATGACCAGTGAGATATACCTGCTGGAGCGCGAGCTACTGGTGGGTGTTATCGTGACCAGTGAGCTGAGATAAGGCGGAGCTTTACCTAGCATAGACTTATAGATGACCTGGAGCCAGTGTGTCTGGCAGCGAATATGTAACGAGGGCCAGCCGACTAGAGCATACGGGACGCAGTGATGGGTGGTATAAGGGGCTTTGGTAACAAACGGATGGTACTGTGATAACTGGATGCAGTTTGCTGAGTAGAGTATTGGAAGATATTTTGTAGATGACATCGCCCAAGTCAGTTTTACTAGGGTAAGTTTGGCGGAGTGAGTGAAGGAGGCTTTGTTGCGAAATAGAAAGCCGATTCTAGATTTGATTTTGGATTGGAGATGTTTAATATGAGTCTGTAAGGAGAGTTTACAGTCTAGCCAGACACCTAGATATTTGTAGTTGTCCACATATTCTAGGTCAGAACCGTCCAGGGTAGTGATGCTAGTTGGGAGGGTGGGTGCGAGCAGCGAACATTTGAAAATTATGCATTTGGTTTTACTAGCATTTAAGAGCAGTTGGAGGCCACGGAAGGACTGTTGTTTGGCATTGAAGCTCGTTTGGAGGTTAGTTAACCTACCTAGGGTATGTGGGACGCTAACGTCCCACCTGGCCAACATCCGGTGAAATTGCAGAGCGCAAAATTTAAAAACAGAAATAATAAAAATACATAAAACATACAAGTGTAATACATCAGCTTAAATATTAACTTCTTGTTAATCCAACCGTTGTCACATTTCAAAAAGGCTTTACGGCGAAAGCATACCATAGGATTATCTGAGGACAGCGCCCAGCACACAAAACATTACAAACAGTTACCAGCCAAGTAGAGGAGTAACAAAAGTCAGAAATAGCGATAAAATTAATCACTTACCTTCTGATGATCTTCATATGGTTACACAATACATGTTTGTTTTGTTTGATAAAGTCCCTCTTTAAATCCAAAAACCTCCGTTTAGTTGGCGCGTTTTGTTCAGTAATACATTGGCTCAAAGGCAGTCACAACAGGAAGACGAAAAAATCCAAATAGTATCAGTAAAGTTCGTAGAAACATGTCAAACGATGTTTATAATCAATCCTCAGGTTGTTTTTAGTCATAATAATCAATAATATTTTAACCGGACAATAGCTTCGTCAATATAAAAGACAAACAAGAAAGGCGCACTCTCGGTCGCGCGCAGAAAACAGCTCTGGGACTTCCCAGGGTCCACTCACTCAGAGTGGTCTTACTCCCTTATTTTCAGAATACAAGCCTGAAACAATTTCTAAAGACTGTTGACATCTAGTGGAAGCCATAGGAAGTGCAATGGAAGTCAATGGCAGTCAATGGAAAACTACAAACATAAAAAAATCCCACTTCCTGGATAGATTTTTCTCAGGTGTTTGCCTGCCATATCAGTTCTGTTATACTCACAGACAGTTTAGGAAACTTTAGAGTGTTTTCTATCCAAATCTACCAATTATATGCATATCCTAGTTTCTGTGACTGAGTAACATGCAGTTTTACTTTGGGCAAGCTTTTCATCCGGATGTCAAAATACTGTCCCCTAACCTAGAGAATTTAACAGTGTCCAAAGAAGGGCCAGATATATACAGAATGGTGTCGTCTGCGGAGAGGTGGATCAGGTAATCACCCGCAGCAAGAGCGACATCATTGATATACAGAGAAAAGAGTCAGCCCGAGAATTGAACACTGTGGTACCCCCATAGAGACTGCCAGAGGTCTGGACAACAGGCCCTCTGTAAAGGGAGGTGACTGGTGGCAGGGAAGTCAGACACAGGAGAGCAGAACTAGGTAGTAGCCGGAGCAGTTTAATACAAAACCCAACGGCATAAAAATACAACAGAATATGGGTAAAAAAAAACTTGACGCGCCCCTGTAAACATGTGCACTTACAACAAACAATTCCACACAATTCCACACAAAGTGGTGGCTGTTTAACAGTCAGATGGCCTTGAGATAGAAGCTGTTTTTCAGTCTCTCGGTCCCTGCTTTGATGCACCTGTACTGACCTCGCCTTCTGGAACAGGCAGTGGCTCGGGTGGTTGTTGTCCTTGATGATCTTTATGGCCTTCCTGTGACATCGGGTAGTGTAGGTGTCCTGGAGGGCAGGTAGTTTGCCCCCGGTGATGCGTTGTGCAGACCTCACTACCCTCTGGAGAGCCTTACGGTTGTGGGCGGAGCAGTTGCCGTACCAGGCGGTGATACAGCCCGACAGGATGCTCTCGATTGTGCATCTGTAGAAGTTTGTGAGTGCTTTTGGTGACAAGCTGAATTTCTTCAGCCTCCTGAGGTTGAAGAGGCGCTGCTGCGCCTTCTTCACAACGCTGTCTGTGTGGGTGGACCAATTCAGTTTGTCCGTGATGTGTACACCGAGGAACTTAAAACTTTCCACCTTCTCCACTACTGCCCCGTCGATGTGGATAGGGGGGTGTTCCCTCTGCTGTTTCCTGAAGTCCACAATCATCTCCTTTGTTTTGTTGACGTTGAGTGTGAGGTTATTTTCCTCATGGATGGATATAGGTCTATAACAGTTTGGGTATAGAGTGTCACCCCCTTTGAAGAGAGGGATGACCGCAGCAGCTTTCCAATCTTTAGGGATCTCGGACAATACGAAAGAGAGGTTTAACAGACTGGTAATAGGGGTTGCAAAAATGGCGGCGGATAGTTTTAGAAATAGAGGGTCCAGATTGTCTAGCCCAGCTGATTTGTACGGGTCCAGGTTTTGCAGCCCTTTCAGAACATCTGCAATCTGGATTTGGTTGAAGGAGAAGCTGGGGAGGCTCGGGCAAGTAGCTGCGGGGGGGGGGGGGGGGGGGGGGGGGGCAGAGCTGTTGGCCGGGTTGGGGTAGCCAGGAGGAAAGCATGGCCAGCCGTAGAGAAAAGCTTATGGGAATTTTCAATTATCATGGATTTATCGGTGGTGACCGTGTTACCTAGCCTCAGAGCAGTGGGCAGCTGGGAGGAGATGCTCTTGTTCTCCATGGACTTTACAGTGTCTCAAAACTTTTTGAAGTTAGAGCTACAGGATGCAAATTTCTGTTTGAAAAAGCTAGCCTTTGCTTTCCTGACTGACTGCGTGTATTGGTTCTGTCTATATAAGGTCCCACAGTTGATAGTGCATGTCAGAGCAAAAACCAAGCAATGAGGTCGAAGGAATTGTCTGTAGAGCTCTGAGACAGGGTCAGATCTGGGGAAATGTACCAAAACATTGCTGCAGCATTGAAGGTCTCCCCTCCATAATTCTTAAATGGAAGAAGTTTGGAGCCACCAAGACCGTCCTAGAGCTGGGCGCCCGGCCAAACTAAGCAATCGGAGGAGAAGGGCCTTGGTTAGGGAGCTCTGACAGTGCTCCAGAGTTGCTCTGTGGAGATGGGAGAACCTTCCAGAAGGACAACCATCTCTGCAGCACTCCACCAATCAGGCCTTGATTGTAGAGTGGCCAGACGGAAGCCACTCCTCAGTAAAAGGCACATGACAGCCCGCTTGGAGTTTGCCAAAAGGCACCTAAATGACTCTCAGACCATGAGAAAAAGATTCTCTGGTCTGATGAAACCCAGATTGAACTATTTTGCCTGAATGCCAAGCGTCACGTCTGGAAGAAACCAGGCACCTCTCATCATCTGGCCAATACCATCCCGACGGTAAAGCATGTAGGTGGCAGCATCATGCTGTGGGAATGTTTTTCAGCGGCAGAGACTGGGAGACTAGTCAGGATCGAGGGATAGATTCTTGATGAAAAACTGTTCCAGAGTGCTCAGGACCTCAGACTGGGGCAAAGGTTCACATTCCAACAGGTCAACGACGTCAAGCACATAGCCAAGACAATGCAGGAATGGTTTTGGGACAAGTCTCTGAATGTCCTTGAATGGCCCAGCCAGAGCCCGGACTTGAATCCGATCGAACATCTGGAGAGACCTGAAAATAGCTGTGTGGCGACGATCCCCAACCTGACAGAGCTTGAGAGGATATGCAGAGAAAAAGGGGAGAAACTCCTCAAATACAGGTGTGCCAAGCTTATAGCATCATATTGTAGCTTCAACAAAGTACTGAGTAAAGGGTCTGAATACTTACGTAAATGTGATTTGTTTTTTATTTTTAATAAATGTTGTAACATTCTAAAAATCAGTTTTTGCTATGTCATTATAGGATATTGTGTGTCGATTGATGAGGGTTAAACACTATTTAATCAATTTTAGATTAAGGCTGTAACGTAACAAAATGTGGAAAAAGTGAAGGGGTCTGAATACTCTCCGAATGTCTTAATCTTTCCAAAATATACTCTTAGCTTTTATTTGATCCTTTGAACTTCACATTAGTGTTCGTGGGGCTTTTCACATGGAAATGCCCTACTGTTGATATTATTCAAAAAGAAATCAACACCCTTACGAAAAAAATATATTTACAGTAACAGAGACACAAAGCTACGGTAGTCATTGTGGAACACCTGGCTATTATGAATGACACCATTGTAAGTGAATGATTGTTGCAGCCCCTCACCATCTGTGAATGTCTCACCTGAACATTATTCTGCTTAGATTAGTGTAATACAAAAGGTGAACAAACTGATACAAGATACAGGTGGCCAATACACTTTATTGGTGAATAAATAGTGGCTACAAGTCTCTCAAACAAACAGAAAAGAAAACGCACACAAAGCAATTAAGACATCATTTTAATCAATAAAATTGCAATAGGCCTAAAAAGGCCTAACATTTCTAAATCTGCAATATAAATTTAGATGATTTTCTCACATTAAGGGGCTGAGGTGGTGTGGCCACAAAAAGGACAGTCTGAATCCATGCATAAACTTGCTTGTTTGGTGTCATTCAATGGACTTAAATACGGTGAGTGTGGTTACACTTTCTGTTACTGTCGGTCAACATTGGATCTAAGTGAGTTGTTTAAGGGATTGGTTTTGTCAGGTTAACTGAGTCCATGGATTTGGACGGCAAGGTCACATGTCCAATTATTCTTATTTGGTGTTGGTCTCATGATCTCCCTGTCTTTAGCTGGAGTTGCATACAGTGCAGTCCCCTTTAAAAAACCTAACCTACAATTAAACACATACAGAAGAATTCAGTAAATTGTGCAATTCCCAAAGCCTTATTTGGAGGGCACAAGGGTGACGACCTGGATTGTTTTGTCTGGGTATACAGGACTATGATTAAACAACTGAACAGAACAAAAAAACAAGTCTAATGTCTGCAGTTTGATCTTTGGCAACTGGGGTCAGAACCTGGACCCAGGGTTAGGGGTCAAGAGGTCAGTTTGTGGAAGGGCTACTTGTGGGTTCCCTGATCCTGTCCGTCTTGTGGGGGAGGTGGTGGTGGGAGCTCAGAGATGCCCTCCTGTGTGGCAGGGGAGTCAGCCAGCAGGAAGGAGTCATTGGAATGGGTACTGAGGCGCAGCGGAGCCAGGCGGCGGAGGTTGCTCGGTGTCCAGGGCAGTCTCAGCTGAGCCCTCTGAGAAGGGACCACGGTGCTGCTGTCCACCTCGGCTTCAGCCAGCCATGAAGGAATCTGCTGCATTGGTGGCATGGGGTCCATGGTGTCCATCTCCGCCATGAAAGCTGGGTTGACGATTCCAGCTAGACCAGGAGAGAGATTTAAATTAATTGGAAATTATTTAATCGATTGAAAGGTGAGCTTATTGTTGTTTCGTGACTGAAGTGTTTTAGTGTCTGATTAAGACATGTTTAACTTGGTTGATTTAATTCATTTTGAGTTGATGTGAAGAAGACTCTCTTACCTCCTCTATAGGCTCTCATAGGGAATGAACCGCCAGCAGCCTCGCAACCAGAGGCACTGTCTCCTTCAGAAAACTCAAAATCTGTAGGCAGAGAGAAACAGTCAATCAGAAAACAATTACATGATGTTGTTTACTTATGCACAGGTATCTAAACCAAAATGGCAGAAAGCAAATGTAAGCAGCCTTGTCCTCTTCTTTTGTGTCATACATTTTTATGTCATTGGTGTTACTGGCTTGAAAATCACTCCAAAGATACTGTATACAAGGACCTTGAGCATTCCCTCCAGTGGCAAACTGTTATCAGGGGAGGGGCTATATTATAGAAAAGTATTAGCTAATCACACCCATTTAATATGTTATAAAATTGAGGATTCCATTGATACATTTAACCATTGTGAAATGTCTAGCTAGTGGCGTTTCAACTGGTGACGTGACTCGAGACAAAGTAGTTGTTTTCCTTGCTTGGCTCGAGCCCAGGTTGGGGCAATCGAGGGACGGAAGCAATCATTTTACATAAATACAAAGTGTCATTGGTGTTACTAAATTTAAAATAAGGGAAATTACATTGTTTGCAAAATGGTTATCCATTTCATTTTAGTAAATTATTACTTGAGAATATGTAGCATCCATTTATGAAAACCCTCAAATACCTAAAACATGTCATTGGTGTTACTACTCCTACTGGTGGCAGAATGTTATCATAATGGTACAAATTATTAAAAGGCGTTAAGCTGCCGTATTAGTTGATTTAAAATAGGTACCCCCCAAAAAAATCTAGAAAAACACCACCGTAGTTTAAGAACGACCCTTGACCTCAACCTTCTCATATAATGCAAAAGAGAAGTGAAAAGTAAAGAGCAAAGAAGTACCTTCATCTCCATAAGTATGGCTTTTACTGTTATCCGTGGATTTTCCATTTGGCATCTAAAAACGACAGAGTCAAATACACAACATACATATTATCACATTGCCTCCAAGAGGATGGTTATGAAGACAAGGGGGAAGGAGGAAAAAGTGCAGTCTTCCCTGACCTTTTGTGGCTGGTCTTTCTTTAAATGCTTGCTTATCTTGGGTGGAGCGACACCCATTTTGGCTGACTTGAATGACTCTAGACGGCTCCTCATGGTTCTCTGGAAGATCTCTTGCACCTCATGCTCGTCCTCGTTGACTTCGAGCTGCTTCCGACTGTACTTGTGTCTGTGCTGTTAGATGATGGAAGGAGAGCAAGAGAAGAGGGTCAATAAGAGTGTTTTTTTAGCGCCCCTGGGATTTTTGAGGATCTAATTATCTTTGATTAAGCAATACCTGTTTCCTGCCTTTGTACAAGTGCTGCTGTAGTAGATGGTGTGCGTCAAAGTCCTCTGACTCCCTCATCTTCAGGTCCTGCTCGTTCATGTCCAGGCAGACAGAGGGCACACTGTCCCGTCTGGAAGGGAAGAAAAAGCATCTTAAGTCTAAATTCATCATTTGAACCCTCGTAGGAGCATCGTTAAATCTCCAAGCTGTTTCTAAAAAGCTTTGTTTAATAAAGTTGCACTTTATTGGAGATAATATATGACAATTACTTGAAACAATTGAACATTATGAAACACCGAAGATAGCAGGCCTGGTCTTCATAGCAGATTTTGAAAAGGCGTTTGATAAAGTATGACTACAATTTACATGTAAATGCCTGGATTACTTTAATTTTGGTGAATCTTTTATACAATGGGTAAAAGGTATGTACAGCAACCCCAGATGTAAAATAGTAAATAATGGTTACTTCTCAGAAAGTATTGAGCTTTTAAGAGGAGTAAAACAAGGCTGTCTTTTGTCTCCATAATTATTTATTATGGCCATTGAAATGCTAGCTATTAAAATGAGATCCAACAAAAACATCAAGTGGTTAGAAATCCAGGGGATAAAAACAAAAGTGTCAATGTATGCCGATGACTCTAGTTTTTTTCTATATCCCTGCACAGTTTTATTGAAGATCTTGATCACTTTTCTAAGATCTCTGGATTAAAACCTAATTCCGACAAGTGTACCATATTACGTATTGGATCGTTACAAAATACAGTGTTTACACTACCTTGTAGTTTACCAATAAAATGGGCGGATGTTGAAGTAGACATACTTGGTATTCACATCTCAAAAAATATATAAAAACATTAAATGAATTTACCACAATTATAAGCAAAAATAGATACAATTCTGCAACCATGGAGAGGTAAATACTTGTCTATTTATGGAAAAAAATCACATTGATTAACTCTTTGGTCCTATCACAGTTTACTAACTTACTAATGGCACTGCCTACTCCAGATGACTCGTTTTTAAAAATCATATGAGCAAAAAATGTTTCATTTTATTTGGAATGCTGAGCCAGACCAAATTAAACATGCCTATTGATATGATGAATGTGAGTTTGGGGGGCTAAAATGATTAAACATTAAAGCTTTAAACCTCTCACTAAAAGCTTCACTCATACATAAGTTATACTAAAAACACAAAATGGTTCTCTAGTATATCATTAAAAAATGTTTTAAAAAAATGCCTTTTTTGCCTTCATACAGATTACAACTTCTCATTTCCGACTAATTGAAAATAAAATGTTGTTTAAATATCGCACTTTCTTAAACAAGCCATACAAAGCTGGTTCCAATTTCAGTTTTATCCTCCCGAAAACATAGAACAAATATTACAACAAATGTTATGGTTAAACTCAAATATACTGATTCATAAAAATAAAACATCTTTATGGAAAAAATGCTTTTTTATTTTATTTTATATTTATTAGTGATGTTATGAATAGAAACAGAAGAGTTATGTCACATATGCAGTTATCTGCTCAATCTGAATTTTCAACCAACTGATTGCATCACTACCAGACAAATGGAGGAGGAAAGTGGAAGAGGGAGAAGGTAGGGAACTTGTTTGCCTGCCATATATTAAAGATACAAATTTGCTGAAAGGAACTGGCAAAAATAGAAAAATAGACTTTCATTTGGGGACAAAAATGTTGACAGCTGCGCCATACAGGTTGCAAAATAAATGGGAAGAGATTTTCGATGTACTAATTCCATGACATTTGGTTTATGAACTGGTACAAAAAACTGCACTTGATTTAACACTTAGAGTTTTTCAATTTAATTTATGATATAAAATTCTTGCTAACAACAGAATGCTATATACAGTGGGGCAAAAAAGTATTTAGTCAGCCACCAATTGTGTCACGATCGTGTGGGGGATTGACGGACCAAAACGCAGCAGTTGGAAAATAAGCCATCTTCTTTTATTTTAAAAGATGACAAAAATAAACACGAAACACTTTAACAAAACGAACAAAACAACAAAACGACCGTGAAGCTACAAACGTTGTGCACATACAAACAGGCTACAAACGTTCTTACATAGACAATTACCCACAACCAATGAGAGCCTATGGCTACCCTAAATAAGGCTCCCAATCAGAGACAACCGAAATCAGCTGTCTCTAATTGGGAACTCATTCAGGTAACCATAGACTCTCCTAGACCACTAAACATACATAGACAACACTAGACACATGTACTCCACACAAACCCATATACTACACAACAACCCCTTTACCATAAAAAACACCCAAAACCAACAAAACACAAACATTCCCCATGTCACACCCTGACCTAACTAAAATAATAAAGAAAACAAAGAATACTAAGGCCAGGGCGTGACAAATTGTGCAACTTCTCCCACTTAAAAAGATGAGAGGCCTGTAATTTTCATCATAGGCACACTTCAACTATGACAGACAAAATGAGAAAAAAAAATTACAGAAAATCACATTGTAGGATTTTTAATGAATTTATTTGCAAATTATGGTGGAAAATAAACTTTTGTTATTGACCAAATACTTATCTCAATGCTTTGTTATATACCCTTTGTTGGCAATGACAGAGGTCAAACGTTTTCTGTAAGTCTTCACAAGGTTTTCACACACTGTTGCTGGTATTTTGGCCCATTCCTCCATGCAGATCTCCTCTAGAGCAGTGACGTTTTGGGGCTGTTGCTGGGCAACACGGACTTTCAACTCCCTCCAAAGATTTTCTAATGGGGTTGAGATCTGGAGACTGGCTAGGCCACTCCAGGACCTTGAAATGCTTCTTACGAAGCCACTCCTTCGTTGCCCGGGCGGTGTGTTTGGGATCATTGTCATGCTGAAAGACCCAGCCACATTTCATCTTCAATGCCCTTGCTGATGGAAGGAGGTTTTCACTCAAAATCTCACGATACATGGCCCCATTCATTCTTTCCTTTACACGGATCAGTCGTCCTGGTCCCTTTGCAGAAAAACAGCCCCAAAGCATGATGTTTCCACCCCCATGCTTCACAGTAGCTATGGTGTTCTTTGGATGCAACTCAGCATTCTTTGTCCTCCAAACACGACGAGTTGAGTTTTTACCAAAAAGTTCTATTTTGGTTTCATCTGACATTCTCCCAATCTTCTTCTGGATCATCCAAATGCTCTCTAGCAAACTTCAGACGGGCCTGGACATGTACTGGCTTAAGCAGGGGGACACGTCTGGCACTGCAGCATTTGTTACTGATGGTAGGCTTTGTTACTTTGGTCCCAGCTCTCTGCAGGTCATTCACTAGGTCCCCCCGTGTGGTTCTGGGATTTTTGCTCACCGTTCTTGTGATCATTTTGACCCCACGGGGTGAGATCTTGCGTGGAGCCCCAGATCGAGGGTGATTATCAGTGGTCTTGTATGTCTTCCATTTCCTAATAATTACTCCCACAGTTGATTTCTTCAAACCAAGCTGCTTACCTATTGCAGATTCAGTCTTCCCAGCCTGGTGCAGGTCTACAATTTTGTTTCTGGTGTCCTTTGACAGCTCTTTGGTCTTGGCCATAGTGGAGTTTGGAGTGTGACTGTTTGAGGTTGTGGACAGGTGTCTTTTATACTGGTAACAAGTTCAAACAGGTGCCATTAATACAGGTAATGAGTGGAGGACAGAGGAGCCTCTTAAAGAAGAAGTTACAGGTCTGTGAGAGCCAGAAATCTTGCTTGTTTGTAGGTGACCAAATACTTATTTTCCACCATAATATGCAAATAAATTCATTATAAATCCTACAATGTGATTTTCTGGATTTTTTTTTCTCATTTTGTCTGTCATAGTTGAAGTGTACCTATGATGAACATTACAGGCCTCTCATCTTTTTAAGTGGGAGAACTTGCACAATTGGTGGCTGACTAAATACTTTTTTGCCCGACTGTATATGGGGCATACAACAATCTCAGCTCTGTAGATTTTGCTGCGAAGAGACAGAATCAATAGATCATTTATTTTGGCATTGCGCCCTATTGTCCCTTCATCTCGGTTTTCATCGGTTTTCATCAGTACCAAACTATAATTTTGGTAAGTCACTTAGGACTTACTTTATCCATGCAACAATTGTTTACAGACAGATTATTTCACTTATAATTCACTGTATCACAATTCCAGTGGGTCAGAAGTTGACATACTTGACTGTGCCTTTAAACAGCTTGGAAAATTCCAGAAAATTATGTCAAGGCTTTAGAAGCTTCTGATAGGCTAATTGACATAATTTGAGTCAACTGGAGGTGTACCTGTGGATGTATTTCAAGGCCTACATTCAAACTCAGTGCCTCTTTGCTTGACATCATGGGAAAATCCAAAGAATTTGTCGACCTCCACAAGTCGGGTTTATCTTTGGGAGCAATTTCCAAACTCCTGAAGGTACCACGTTCATCTGTACAAACAATAATACGCAAGTATAAACACCATGGGACCACGCAGCCGTCATACCGCTCAGGAAGGTGATGCGTTCTGTCTCCTAGAGATGAACGTACTTTGGTGCGAAAAGTGCAAATTAATCCCAGAACAACAGCAAAGGACCTTGTGAAGATGCTAGAAGAAATAGGTACAAAAGTGTCTATATCCACAGTAAAACGAGTCCTATACCGACATAACCTGAAAGGCCGCTCAGCAAGGAAGAAGACACTGCTCCAAAACCGCCATATAAAAGCCAGACTACGGTTTGCAACTGCACATGGGGACAAAGATTGTACTTTTTGGAGAAATGTTCTCTGGTCTGATGAAACAAAAATAGAACTGTTTGACCATAATGATCATTGTTATGTTTGGAGGAAAAAGGGGGAGGCTTGCGCACGGGGGTGGCAGCATCATGTTGTGGGGGTGCTTTGCAGCAGGAGGGACTGGTGCACTTCAAAAAATAGATGGCATCATGGGGCAGGAAAATGATGTGGATACATTGAAGCAACATCTCAAGTCATCAGTCAGGAAGTTAAACCTTGGTCGCAAATGGGTCTTCCGAATGGACAATGACACCAAGCACCCCCCCCCCCCCCCCCCCCCCCACCCCACCCCGCTATGAAAGGTTGTTCTAAGGAGGGATTGTGTTATACACGCTTAAATCTCCATTCCTATGGTCCCGTTCCCAGCCCTGCCAGTTTTTCTGTCATCACGTATAGCAGCAATTTAGCAGCAGGTGGTCGTACATCACCTACAACCAGTGACCAAGCAGATAGTTTGCGCCATTGGAAAGCATGGAAATTAGTTCTCTATTTAATATTGCTTCACTTAGCCATTACATCTGCAAAACGGGTGAGTAAGCTGCACACACTATCAGTTTCAGTGCCTGTACTTTGCCCCAGGGTTGTCCAAGGTTGCTTTAAACTAAACGTCCTTCCATCCAATATACTTTCTACGCTAAAATTGCCAGAACACTCTGAGATAACAAAAATATTTTTTGCTGGAGTGGAGACCCCCAACAGGGTTTAAGTTTACATTTCCGCCATCCCAAGTTAATGATGCATGTGTTTTAGACATGCATAAGGATGCATCCCAAATGGCCCCCTATTCCCTATAGTGCATTACTTTTCACCTCGCACTATGGAATATGGTGCTATTGGGATGCAAACTATGTCAGGAAATGTTGCTTACAAAATGGAGGAGACTGGAACATGATCTGGTCCCATATTTTCTGTCATGATGTAAGGCCTCATCTCTGACAAATCGTCACCAAACTTCTTATTGAAATCGACATCGGCCTTGCTTTCATTACGTATGAACGCCAATGAGCCTCTGCGTTCTCCCTATGATAATGGGATACAAAATCTTCGTCAAATCAAAGTTTATTGGTCACGTACACAGTATAGCAGATGTACATTTACATTTACATTTAAGTCATTTAGCAGACGCTCTTATCCAGAGCGACTTACAAATTGTAGCAGCGCATGCAGTGAAATGCTTGTGTTATTAGCTCCTGACAGTTCTAATAACACAACCATTTCACTGCACCCGCTGCAACATCTGCTGTACACATCTTTCATGGTCTGCCATCCAATTTTTCTATTTGTTGTAATGTTACAGTAAATCAGTGATCCTGGAGGTTAATCTATTGTGTAGCATTGTAACTACAGTATTAAGTTGTCATGGCTTTCCCTGACCTTGTGAGTCGTTCTTACCTCGTTCACATAGCTTGTGGCATCCTTGATGTTGAGGTTGTGGAAAATGTTGAATATGGGGTCACAAGACTTCCTGGCAATGGGTGTCATCAAGAGCCAGTACAACCACCTCTCCTCAAAGTTATTCCACCTTAGAAGGATACGAGAAGAGAGTAAAAAAACTATTTCGTGCTAACTTTAGTCTTTGAAGGTATGGTATGTAATACATTTATTTAAATAATACTTATATGATAATAATAATAACTTATTGAAGTTGATAATATGATGTTAGTGTCCACATACTTGTCTCTCATGTAGTTATCTCCTATTTGTCCAGAAATGTCCTCTATGGCGACAAGCATGTGGTCAAAGGTCTGAAAAAATATTTATTTTGTAAAGATTATATTTCAATTGACCAATTTCAACACTTTTAGATGAACTGGTTGATGCTTTATAAAAGAAGGGTTTAGCTACTGACACTCAGCCGTTGATGAACACCCTTCATCTTCCAGAACCTTCCGCCTCTGTACATCTATCCCCCTTGCCACTAACTGCTGTCAAGTTATTTTTTACATGTGCATTACTGGACACGGGTTCCACAGTGACCCTTAACCAACTGGGGCTTAACCTTGATCACGGTAACTGGAGAAAGAGCTCCTATACTGGGACGCTGTGAAGTCTTGATACAGGTGGGTGACTGAGGCTGAGGCAAAGCTTGACTTCCAGACAAATATCATTATGTTCCAACATGATAAACCCATCCCCCTTTTCAGTGAGTCTGCCTTCCCCAGTACGAGCAAACCAACCGTGCCAACCGACAAGCCCTAGCCTTCAGTGGGAAGCCCCCTTTGCAGAGTGCATGTTTCCCCTATCCAATGATATTCACCACCATGGAGCCCCATGAGGAACTACAGTCCCCGCCTACACCAGTTCTACAGACGGCAAGTGTCACCACAGACGCAGAATCAGCGGCAGTCGCCACTGTCAAAGCCATGTGGGAGCGACAACAAGTCTGGGACCTACTTTACACATTCCGGCACAGCTTTCCTGTCACCCTTAATGATGTAGATCGAACCCACTTGGTTCAGCACACCATTGACGCAGGCAACACACCCCCCATCTGCCAATGTGCCAGATGGATGCCATATGCCTGTGAAGCCACAGCGGATGAGCTCATAGAACAGATAGCATCTACTGACACCAACGAACCTTGATAAGCCTCCTCGTAGTCATGGTCGCCAAAAAGGATGGAACCTATAGGTTCTCTGCTGACTATCGGCACCTTAGCGACAAGATGGTGAAAGACACCGATCCACTACCTCGGAGAGACAGATGCCTTGATTATGTCGATGGCTCAGCTTGGTTCTCCTCCCTGGATTTACGGAGCGGATACTGGCAGGTACCTCTGGCACCCGAAGACAAACCAAAGACATTGTTAATGGAGTAGGTTGTCAAAGGTGTGCTCGGAACAATATTTGGTGTATTTCAATGACCTACTGGTGCGTGGGACAAGGTTTGAGACCGTGTTGGAAAACGTTAAGGAAGTTCTGGGCTGAATCCAAAGAGCTGGGCTGAGTGCATTTTCATGCAGAAAGAAGTTACCTTCCTCGGACGCAGAGTCAGCCAGGCAGGCGTCATGACAAAGCCAGACAAAGTAGTTTTTTCTGATATCCAAATGGCAGTCAATACTCTCTTTGAGTGGGGGATGGACCAACAGACAGCCTGAAGCAGGCTTTGTGTCAGGACCCTGACGCAAATGAGCTGGTATCCAGGTAAAATACTTGGGGCTGCATTAGAAGGTTGGACTAATTACATTTTCTTTGTTTATATATATATTTGTTGTATGATGTGTCACCACTCTTTCCTAGAGACCTCTTGGGCTAGCTGTTCTAAGGAGGGAGCTATTTGATTCGAAAGCAGAGTATGCATTCTCATGCCAATTACCACCAGCTTGTTATCCTATAACAGCGCACTCATGGTATAATACTATCTCACACTGTTTCATCACGAGGGTACTAGCTTACAAGGATATATCATCACGAGTGTGCTTTATTTAAAGTCCACATTAATCTTGCCCTGCTACTAATTTATTTGTGTTCTCCTCTTAATAAACCTTGGAACTTCGGAACTCTGTTTATGTCATTCATTTGACAGACCTGTGATTGAAAAAGTTTGTAGTACAGTTTACAAAAAGTAGAAACATTACTTTGGGGATTTATTAGAGAGATATAAGGTTTGTTGTCTGATTCTTTGGGGTTGATGAACAACAAAGACTTCTGATCAGATAGTTACCCTATTCTGTATTTTTTCAGCTAGTGTGCGTTCTGTCACTGCTGCCCTCTTCACTTTCAGCCAGGTGACCAGTGGTTTCATGGTTATTCCCTGCAACAAATAAGGAGAAAATATAGTAAAGAGGTAGCAAATGAACACATACCAGTCTGTTCACGTCAAGACATATAGTGTATGAAAGAAAACTACAAATGGTAAAATATGTATGGACTGAAGTTTGGCATTTAAATGAGCTATTTTACCTGCAACATGACAGTGAAGTACACCACTATGAGGGTGGTGCTGACCATCAGTGTCTTCTCCTTGAACTTATTCTCGTCCAGCAGGAGCACAAGGCCATAGGCTACGGCCCCTCGCAGGCCACCGTAGCCCATCACTAGTTGATCAATAAAGTCCAAGGGAACCAGTCGGTACTGGTTCAGAATCCAGGTCAGTAAAAAGACCCCTGTGATATAAATACACACAGAGATAGTCAGTATTTCTGTTACATGTACAGTGCCTAGTGAACGTCTACACCCCCCCCCCTTGCAGAGTCTTAACATTTTGCTGCCATAAAATTACATCTAAAAAGGGATTAAATTATAGTTTTTTCATACAGATCTATACAACCTACTTCACATTTTCAAAGTTAAATAAAATGATACGTATTTTTTCTAAATAATTCAATTTAAAAAATGAAGACGTCTTGATTGCGTATGTCTTCACACCTCAGAGTTATGCCACGTTCACATGCTATCGGAGTTATCGGAAGCTCCTAGTTCCCAGTGGGAAATGAAGGACCCTCCCAATTGGAATTACAAGTGGTAAACTCACGAGAAAATGTTGTTACCAGGTTTGCCGAGTTGTGATGTTTGACCTTTTCAACCAAATACATTTTTTGACAATGACAACCTTATCAATAGGGATAATGTAGCTACTCTGACCATATTGTCAATGTTAAAGAGATTCTCTGGTACTTTTGCTTACTTTTCAGCCAGTAGTTCTGAAAGTAGCTCTCACAAGCCAAAAGTTATCCCCAAAAAGTGCGGACTGCGCCACATATGTCCAGATATGTGCACCACATAATTTCTCTTTCACTCACTCTGCTGTGATGTGACTATTGCTAGCTGTCACTCACTGGCGAAGGGCTAAAGCTCATTCGTTGAACTTGAACTCCCCCCCACGTGGGGGAAAATCTAAGGAAAATGGCACAGCAAAGCTTCCAGAAAAACTGAAGCTTTCAAACTAGGGATTTCAAGGCTAATTGAGGTCCAAACAACATTTATGTTCTGGAGAAGGTATAAAAGATCGTTGAAGAATCCAGCTACGAACTGGTCCGTTGGTTCAATTTTGTGAAACTCATGGGAGACAATACGGCCACATTTCCTTAAAGCTGTTTATATAATATATTACATCTAATTGTAATATATTACATCCAATTGTTGTATAAGATGAATGAGTGAGGATGATACTGTTTGTGAAATTGTGTAATGTGATTTTGGACTCTCCAATTCCCTTTGGAGTTTAACTAAATCAGAGGACCGTCCATGAGCACAGTTATGGTCTTGTGTCCTGGGACAGGCCCTTTTCTGCTCTTCCAAATAAAAACCCCACCTGGGCTTTCTATCACCAGACCAGCTTACCTCGATAACGAGAGGGCCAAGGTTTGAGAGGAGACCATAAACCTGAGTATAAGCTAAGGTTTGAGTAGATGGCTGAATCTTTTAACCATACCACGTGGTTGAACTCAGACTATTGATACCGACAGAATAAGAACAAGTCTTTGATATTAATTACTAGTCTGCAGCTAGGAATTTGGTATCATTGAACGCGAAGACCGACAACCGGCGAAACATCTATTCTATAACGACATGAATGAATGTCACTCTGAACTATCCATTCTAACCACGACAGAGAGAGGGCGGCCAAACTCTCCAACAGAGACAAAATTTTCAACAGAGATCCCGACGACACACTGAGTGTAAATATATATATATATTGATTGCAATTATTCCCGAATGAGTGAGTGTCCATGTGCAAAGGATTAGCATTTCAATTGTTATAATTATCAACTTTGTAGTGTCTCATCTCAGTTGACCCCCCTTCCCTTTGTGTCCACCAAGTAGCAATACCGGTTCATCCCACTAGGGAAACTCCGTTATCATTTCCTTGTAACTATCTACTGTTTGTTCATGCATTTCTGTGAATGACTTAGTTAGTAAATAAATGATTTAAGACAATTGATGTATGGATGACTCATAGTGAAGACTGGGTTTGTGCAGATAATCAACAATTGACGATGTTTGGAATGAGACTAACATGAGGTAAATAATAATTCATTAATTCGAAGACTAAGTGATCAGATATTCAAATATCTGAAAGTTATATTTGGAAAATTATAACTTTATAATCTGAATATTTTCCTTGGTGCCCAGACTTCCTAGTTAATTACAGTTACATGATTAATCAGTTGGGTCATGTTTCGGAAAATATATGACTTCGCCTCTCCCGAGCCAGTTGGGGAGAATATATATATATATTAAAATGCCTGTAATGCCTTAATCTAGATACAATACTATACAAAACTATTATTTTATTTTATTCTGATGCTATTTCGTATTTGAAACAAGCTATTTTTAGATACATCTTTTTCCAATCTCTGCATACACACACATCGTGTCAGTGCTGGTAATGTGAAGCCTTCAATGACAATGCTTGTGTATAATATTGAACTACACACAGGGATTGCAAGTTGGCAATTGCCTAAACTTCCAAACTACAACATTGTTCATCCTTTAGAGATTGAGCGAAATAGAATCTCCATTGATTCCCCCTCTCACAAAATCATACTAAAGATTATGACCCAAACTCACCTATGAACCTGAACACAAAGATGAAGAGGAGTGTGAGGAGGATAAAGCCTGTGTTCCACACCCATAAAGACGGATCTATGGCCGAGATGCCGAGGAAGACAAAGATGATGGTCTCTGAGCCATTTGCGAACACCTTCATTGTGTATCGTACCGTGCTGACCGACCTCTCGTCCATGTTGGCATTGATATACTTCTGACAGCAGACCCCACAGAATGTACACCTATGGAACAGCAAGAAAAGGGTCATGTCACTTAGAACATATACTAAAATGCAGTAGGTACTGTATATGATGGTAAATAGAGAGCTCTGACATAGTTGACCTCAAGGGTCATAAATGGCTCATACATACACTCTCAGAAAAAAGGGTTCCAAAAGGGTTCTTCGGCTGTCCCCATAGGAGAACCATTTTTGGTTTCAGGGAGAACCCTTTTGGGTTCCATGTAGAACCCTCTGTGGAAAGGGTCCTACATGGAACCCAAAATGGTTCTACCTGGAACAAAAAGGGTTCTACCTGGTGTCGTGGAAAATTGTAAGATTATGTTATAATGTTTGTATT
This sequence comes from Salvelinus fontinalis, assembly GCF_029448725.1. NCBI lineage: Eukaryota > Metazoa > Chordata > Actinopteri > Salmoniformes > Salmonidae > Salvelinus > Salvelinus fontinalis. The sequence continues at coordinate 44,784,166 of NC_074696.1, read as the reverse complement.
ACGTTATAATAGTTGTTACATTCGACAGAATAGAGTATTGTGTGTGTGTTCCACTGAGGATGGACCTCTATGAGATAGCACTGACAGGAGATTTACGATGTCTTTGGGTAATAAAGCCTAAAGAGCATTCCAGATAACATGAGCTAATGGTTCTGTTCTATGCCGTATCAGGGAGAGACGGTTCCCTTTTGGAGTGAGGGGGCCAGACACTGGTCTTTACAATGAGAACTGTTGACACAGCAGTAACTGTCTGCTATGTTTTATAGATATCTTTCATACAAATCGTAACCTTTGTGAACTGTTCCTAAGATCTGTGATTCGTCATGTAAGTTGAGAGGGGTGTATCTTGGCTATAAAAGATCTTTGTACTTTTCTGTTGATACTTTTCAATGGTTCATTAGAGATAGTGCATCATTGAAAGTCAAGGCTATTGCAAAGCTCTTGTTATTATTAAAGATGTAATTTAAGTATAACTCTGACTGGTGTGTAGTTTGTAACTCTCCTCATTTGGTAAAGCAGAAAAATGCCACCACACTGGGACCAAAAAGTGTTCATCAAAGGGTTATCCTATAGGGACAATCGAATAACCTTTTTAGGTTCTTATGATAATGTCTAATTAATTTGGTAATTAATTATGGAATATAAAATATGAATGTATCCATATTCTACAGTAAATGGGGCAACACTTATCATTTAAGTCCTGAGGAAACTTTCTTGGCAAGTAGGGATACGAGGATGGTTTCTTTTAACTCACAAGGATAGAAAAACTAAAGTCACGATGATTCTAAACGACACAAAGCAGGGAATTTAAGTGAAAGAAAGTTACACGCTCATACCAATAGGGATTAAAGGAGTGGGAAAAGGCTGCATTGAATGTGCGAACGTGCAATTCCGTAATAGCTCAATCTCTCGGTTTCACAAACATCCTTTCAGTGCGAAAGGTTCCTGTTCAAACAGTTCCAGGTTGGTGTCTTCGTCCAACTGAGATCGTAGCGGGAGCAGAGGACAATCGTTAAAATTCCAATATTAGTGTTTGGCCCCCACTCATTGAGATCAGGGGGGATCAATAAGCAAGGGCCACTTTCCAGTTACCAACTACGCTGACGTCTGAGCAGTAGAAGGATTTCAGTCGGCCATGGCTATTATTCGCACCTCGCTTTGATAGTTCAGTTCGAATGGGCAGTGAGGTAAGTGAGGTCGGGGCTAAGTGCTGAGGCTCCTTGCTTGATTGGCTGAAATGTTCTGTGGTAGCATGTTACGTGGTAGCAGGAGGTGCACCCAGCCCCAGGGAGAAGAATCCCTTAGGGAATTCCTTAGGGAATTTAATATTGTTCCATTATTGATGGATACATCCTTTGCCCACCAGGAAAGGTGAGTCATTGTTCAGAGTATCAGTTTCCTTCTTGCCTCCCAGCCTAGATCCTTATGTAAAAAAACAAGGATGTTCTCCTGATTCCATATGAGCGGTCTGGATTCTGTCCATTAAAAGCAGGGCAAACCATTTGGCGTGCCCCTGCTGTGACGGTGCTGTTACTGGTGGAGTTATAATTGCCTCAGGCCTCACGTCATCAAGGAGCTGGGAATAATAATAAAAAATAATAATAATAGTAATATTTTTTATTATCCTCTTGAGGACCCTCGAGGTCCCCCCCTAACGACCCGCTGTCGTGGGCTGCTCAGCTTCTCATTCTGTCTTGCTTCAGCAGGTTGGTTCAGCATAGGTACAATCTGCTGGAAGCTTCAAAGTTGCAAGGGAAATGGGGAGGGAGGGGTTTATGCCTGGCCTCTGTACCCAGGTAAATGAGGCCAAATTGTTGACAAAAATCATACTAAAGTTAATGAATCCATGTATAATAGATCAATAACTAATTTCCATACATACACATATATTTCATATCAATATTAATATAATCCAACTCATATTAGTAACAAGTGGACTGGTTCATAATAATTTACTATTCCAGCCCGAGACAGAGTTCCCTTTGTCTTTTCACGAGAGTGGCGCGTGTAGCTTCTTGTTGGCCAATCACAAGTCATCAAAGTGGCAATAGGCTACAGTCATTGAGCCTCAGCGTGTGGCAAAAGTTAGGAGATATCTAATCAATAGAAGATTTAATTAAATGACGGAATTAAAAGTTAAAGGAGAAGGATAGGCTACAACGACCAAGAGCCAACAGGTAGGCTGCTATCTAATATTCTGAATGGAGTTGTTATTTGTAACTGTAGGACAAGAAAGCGCATGCAGTTTCAATTAGCCTTCCTATCTAGCTAGCTTAACTAGCATCTCCCAATTTGATGCAGTCAAGACAGGTACTACATACTCCTATTGGATGATAAATAACCTACCTATGGCAGCTATTATTCAACTATAGCGCGAGTCGGCTTGGTTGGTAGCTGTTTATCATCTCTCCCTCCCTCCTCCCTCCCTGCTCCCTGTGTTACTGTTCACAGCAGTAGCACAGCCCCTCCCCCGCCTGCTGAGTGGTCGGCTGGACACATTACATTTTTAACAATGCTTTTTTCTAATAAAAACTAGTTCATTGCATCTGCGGTGGAGTTTAATTTCATAATATTACCATATATCCCAGCTGCCTGATGTAGTTTTGAAGTAATCACGTAAAAACAGGCCTTATTTTAGGGCATTTTTCACCCTGCCAGCTCCTATTACTTCTATTGAACACTGTGGCACCAACTCGCCTTCCGAACGTTCTAATCCAAGTTTATTGTACTATGTCACAATTCCTGCTTTGCTATTGTTGGCAATGGAGACCTGCTCACATTGTTTATAGTTCAAATGTAAACAACAGAAAATGACTCATGGAACTCTGAGGTCGTCCCATTGTTTACTATTGGGAAATATAGGTATGTCTGTCTATTTCAGCAAATATCTCGCAATGTGTATATTTAGATATTTTAAAATTGGACACCATTTTAATAATGAGAATCTCCTCTCTTGAATTATGTAAGGCTGGGCAGTGTATCTCGTTGTCATCAAACGCTAGACCAGAAACAGTCAGAAGTTGCCATTTTTTCCCTACTTCCTCGTTATGCAGACATAAGCACACTTGGCACCATCGAGGTGCGGATGTTAACTCTCTACACAAGTTGTTCATTTTCAGTTTCGTCCTAAGAACAGATTGTAGTGGTAAAATAAAAAGGGATACATTTTTGATGCCATTTAAGCTAAATGGAATTCTAAGCATCACTCCAGTCAAAACAGCCTCTGCGAACGTTCTATTCCATTCATTTGCTATGGGCTCGCGCAAGTGTTCCAGCTTAGCCAACATTCTTTTGCCATTTTCAGCCTTGGGTGAATTTTGACTCATTCTATTGTCCAGCCTATGAGGGGCAACTCACTCTCCTTTTTTTTCTTCTTTGTGTGGTTTTCCAGTAGACTAAACATTTGGTTGCGTATTGCTGCCTTTAACGGTTCAAAAAGTGCATTGCAAAGGTAAAAGGTAAACACCTCTCTCCCTCCTCTCCCTCACATGTTATCACTTCCGGTTAATAAAGTTAAAGCTTAAAAATATACTTTTCTGCTGCTTCCCTCACTCGAATCGGACTGGGTCTGAAACCGATCAGGTCTATTTGGAACGGGTGTAGTTGTCCTCGGGTCCGTTCGGAACCGGTCTCTATATTATTATTTTTTATCAATGCATATTGGGTCTGGGTAGGAAAGCACCAGGTCCATTTTGGAACAGGTCCAACTTTTTAGACCCATGAAGACCTCTAATGTGTAGTCCATGTATCTGATGCTGTCTGGCCAAAAATAATATGGCATGTCATACTCTTGTTGGCCAGACAGCATCAGATACATGGGCTACATATAGTAAGACAGAAGGGGTGTTTAGCTCGCTCTGATGCTTTCTCCAGTGAGATTGTTTTAGCCACTTGTGAATTGAAGGAAAGTTGGCTGGTGCACAGTGCATTGTTGAGATGCTGGAATTATTTTGGATGAACGTGTGAAGGTAACCAACTTTTTGAAGTGAATTGTTTGACAATCAGATGGAAACATCAAGACTCCTTGTGTTCATGGCACATTAAAAAATAAAAACGTTTATAGTTAAATTGCATGTCTTTACTATAAAACTGATTTAAATCAGGGTTAGGGTTAGGGTCACTAAGTCTGGGTGCAGTCCAGCCCTGGATAGAACGTTTGAAGTGGATATTCTGCTATTTAATGATCCTCTGGAGTGTTCTGGGTCATCCTTCTCTCCTTGGCCTGTCGGGATCCCGGTAAGCGTTGAGGGGAGCAAGGCTTCAGTTGGAAGGTTTCTCGGTTCATGAGACTATGGTTGGCAGTCAAATTACTCCTAAGCGCAGGTAGAGTACACAGGTCAGACATCCTGTGATGATCCTGCCTATCAAGATGGAAACACATAGGATGGTGTCTGATGGACTCTACGAATGGGTGAGGGATGTCCTAGGGGATTTAGGTTTAACTGGGGCGATGTGCAGTCCCTGGGTAGTCAGCTTAAAGTCAAGGAGTTTAGTACCTTCATAGAGAATTTCATTTTGAATGGGTATACCTAGGTCAAGAGGGTGTCCCGCAAAAGCATCAGGAATTTCAATGGCGGTATCATGTCTATCTGAGTCTAAGTAGTACAATGCGACATCACCTAGGTGTACTATATCTCCTTCTAGTTTGATTTGGGAGGGGCAGCTTAGGGACAGTGTCATGACGATCATATGTGACTATGACGTGGCTGGCCGGGGTACTGGCGAACCACGAATTGCCAGCTACCTCAACCTGCGTGGCTGTTACGTCATCCTTGGCGGACACCGCAGCTTGACATCGTTCATCCTCAGAAAACGGCTTAAGGCCGCACAGACAATCTGCATTATCTCGGATGAAGGGTTTTCCGAGACATGATTAGATTTGGGGTCAGATACAGGTCAGGATTACTCTCTAGGTAATCAACCATAGGATGGGTGTGGAACTTAACTTAATATACGTATATATATATATATATATATATATATATATGTATATGTATACCGTATGGTATACGGTTAAGGATCGGCCCCCTTTTTTCAATTTTCGCCTAAAATGACATACCCAAATCTAACTGCCTGTAGCTCAGGCTCTGAAGCAAGAATATGCATTTTCTTGGTACCATTTGAAAGGAAACACTTTGAAGTTTGTGGAAATGTGAAAGGAATGTAGGATAATATAACACATTAGATCTGGTAAAAGATAATACAAAGAAAAAAACAACTATTTATTTTGTATTTTTTTGTACCATCATATTTGAAATGCAAGAGAAAGGCCATAATGTATTATTCCAGCCCAGGTGCAATTTAGATACTGGCCTCTAGATGGCAGCAGTGTATGTGCAAAGTTTTAGTCTGATCCAATGAATCATTGCATTTCTGTTCAAAATGTTGTATCGAGACTGCCCAAATGAGCCTAATTTGTTTATTAATAACTTTTCATGTTCAAAACTGTGCACTCTCCTCAAACAATAGCATGGTATTATTTCACTGTAATAGCTACTGTAAATTGGACAGTGCAGTTAGATTAACAAGAATTTAAGCTTTTTGCCAATATGAGATATGTCTATGTCCTGGGAAATGTTCTTGTTACTTACAACCTCATGCTAATTGCATTAGCCTACGTTAGCTCAACCGTCCCGCAAGGGACCCACCAATCCTGAAGAATCTTTCTTGAAAGCCATTCAGGTAAAACCAGGATACCACGAGGACCATAGAACTATCTATGATAGGATTAAATGGGCCCTCTTTCCAAGGGTGTATACACCCAGTGCATAGAAAGAGGATAATTTAAAAACCTTATTCCTAGATAACATGCAGAGATCCCTACGCAAAGAGTATGACGATACGATGTCACCCCATGAGCTAAGAGACCTCACCAATGAGGTGTTGCATGATGGATTTATCTCTGTTAAGAAACATCACAGTGCTGGACAGTCGGACAACCCACATCGGCATAGGAAAAGACAGAAATCTCCTAACCAAAAGTCAGGACACTGGTCCTCATCAGATGCCAGGCATACAGGACCACGCCAGTACCTAGGTGAGCAGCTGCTTACAACTCACATGAATATATTTCTTAAATCAATAACACTTAGTGTTAGTCTAGAATCCTTAAGCACGGCCGCCTTTTTCACCAGCTGGAAAGATGCATTATGTGTATCAGACTGTACAGTAAGTGATAAAATCTTCCCATTGAAGTTTCCATCCTTGTCTGTTTGGGCACTTGGCTTGGAAAATGAACTGCCAATTTAAGCAGTCTGTGTGTCTAGGTACCACCGCAATGTTTTTGTTTGAACCATGAAATAGGGCATTATATTGTTCCTGATTGTCTCTGTCATGACTGTCCTGTGAGGATCCAAATAGGTCAGATCAGGTTTGCAATGAATGACTTCAACCAGACCCTCTCTCACCCGCAGGGGGTGGGGGGCTGGTGGAGGTTAACAACTCACGTCCTGTTGTAAATCAAACCGAGAAGATTAAATACTCCCTCTGCAAATTCACCCAAGGAATGTGCCTTTGTTTCAAGATACTTTTCCTGCCGAAACTCTAACACGTTCAAAGCGAATACTGGAACAATTTTTCTAACATAGAATGTGGGGAATGTTGTTTTGGTTGCTAATTTGTGATGTCATAATTTTTTTTTATAGGAAATACTGTAACTTGGAAAGTATACCCACTACATGTACAAAGTTTCCATCCTATGCGTTGTGCATGAAATATGAACAATTATTGGAGTGTTTTTGTTATGAGAGGGATGTGATTTGAGAAACTATAAGATTATTTTTTTCTATAACTGTGCACAGTAAGTAGTCACTGCCCCCTTGAGTGAGGTCAGAGAGCGTGTCAGCCTGACGGAACCACCCCTTTCTAACAAACTGTATAAAATGATGGGTTAAGAATGAACATATCAGACCAGAGTGAGGTAGACCTGCAGCTCACGTTTAAAGTGGTTTTAACTCTGAATCTTAACACGAGGTAGAGACGATAAACTCACCTCCTGACCAGTCACTGGTACAGATGATTAGCTTTCCTAAGTAAAGTATCTAGAAAAGTGTTTAGAAAGAAAATAATTTAAGTGGGACCATTCTATTACTCTGCTGAAACCATCGTATTACGCTACTCTTATCACCCCACTGGGAACGGCTGGCTAGCCTTCAAAGAAGCATCTTCCAGAGCGAATGGAAGTAGAATAAACTCTGTAGTTCTGTTCAGAACTACACAACAAGTCACCGGATACCGGACAATTACAAAGGAGAACAACAGTAGCAGACTTGTCGGAACCATTTCGGACAATCAGAGCCTTACAAGCGTGCCGCGGAAAGGCTCAACCCTCTTTCCAAAGCACGGTTCCGAGAGATACACGGCGAACCAAGGAATTGCACGTAAATACACTCATGATTTCTTACTCCAAGCAGGCGGCAGTTCATGTGCAAAGTATAAGAGTGAGAGTAGTTTCTAAATGGACCAACATTAAGTGTCTCTGTCCCTCTCGCTCTCTCCATGTCTTTTGTAACAAGCAGCCATATAGTTGTCAGTCCAATAGGGAACTGTTTTTAACATATTACGTGTGTATTTTTATCCTGTGTTACCATTTAGATAGCTAGTACATAAATAATTAAACTAATTTGTGTAGTACTGAATCATAAGTAAGGCTTGGGTTTTTGCAGATGCAAGGTTACGACTGTTCAGAATGATGATATGATACGAGGTCAAGTTGCGACATCTCTCGATCACAGGTAAACTATATTTTAAACTAACAAAAAGAGTTCTAAAAGCAGTTGTTACAACAAGATAATATCTTTAAGTTTTGTGTCCAAATACTGGTGGAGTCAACAAATAAAATAATAGACAACCTGACCATAGAGGTCCAGGACCTGAATAACAGTTTGCAGTTCTCCCAGGGTCAGCTCGGTAAGTTTAAACAAGAGAACTGCAAGATGACAGCAATTTGTAAGTCATTGAGAGAGGACATCAGTTCTGTATGTGAATCCATGACAACAACGACAGAGAAATCAGATTATCTCGAGGGACAATCAAGACAGAGCAACATTGTTGTGGATGGCAGAGTTCCTCTGTCCAGTGTCTGTGTTCTTTTGCACATCTTAATCTTTTATTTTTATTGGCCAGTCTGAGATATTGCTTTTTCTTTGCAACTTTACCTAGATGGCCAGCATCCCGGAGTCACCTCTTCACTGTTGACGTTGAAACTGGTGTTTTGCAGGTACTATTTAATGAAGCTGCCAGTTGAGGACTTGTGAGGCAACTGTTTCTCAAACTAGACACTCCAATGTACTTGTGCTCTTGTTCAGTTGTGCACCGGGGCCTCCCACTCCTCTTTCTATTCTGGTTAGAGACAGTTTGCGCTGTTCTGTGAAGGGAGTAGTACACAGAGTTGTACACAGAGTTGTATGAGATCTTCAGTTTCTTGGCAATTTCTTTCATGGAATAGCCTTAATTTCTCAGAACAAGAATAGACTGACGAGCTTCAGAAGAAAGGGCTTTGTTTCTGGCCATTTTGAGCCTGTAATCAAACCCACAAATGATGATGCTCCAGATACTCAACTAGTCTAAAGAAGGCCAGTTTTATTGCTTAATTAATCAGGACGACAGTTTTCAGCTGTGCTAACATAATTGCAAAATTATTGTCTAGCCTTTTAAAATGATAAACTTGGATTAGCTAACACAACATGCCATTGGAACACAGGAGTGACGGTTGCTGACAATGGGCCTCTATACGCCTATGTAGATATCCTATAAAAAATATATGCCGTTTCTAGCTACAGTAGTCATTTACAACATTAACAATGTCTACACTATGTTTCTGATCAATGTGATGGTATTATAATGGACAAAAAATTTACTTTTCTTTCAAAAACAAGGACATTTGTATTATTTTTTTTTGCTTTGTTTGCTCTTTTCCACATTATGTCTATCTTTGAAAAGCTACTCAGGAAGGGCTGAAATAGCCCATATTAATATATGTAGCCTTAGAAATAAGGTTTGTGAAATCAATAACTTGCTAACATCAGATAACATTCATATATGTGACCGACCAGCTCAATTCGGTCTTATGTAGCAAAATATGAAATGGTTTTTACATTGGATAAAAGTAGAGACTCGAGCTAGAAAATGGTATATCATACACTTCAGTTGAAGAACTGCTTTGTAAGCAGTTTGAAAGTTGATCAACTTGTACCTCACTTTTGAGAAAATGTCCCTTTAATATTTTGGTACACCTACTGGAGAGCTCTTCTTTGCCTACACCCATTCTGCATCGTTCGTTCACACCCCCTCTTAAGTTTTAGCCCAACCCAGCTCTTTAAGGATTCACATGTGAGGCCATGTACCAAACAACCAAAGATTTCAAGACTAAAGGCTTGTTTATACTACGGTGTGTTCGTAAATTCAATCTGTAGTGCCAGAGTGAGCTCTGATTGTAAATTCTGAGTGTTTCGCTCTCGAAGCGCTCAGAGCGCACACTGAACACTGAACAAGGAGTAGGGTTGATCTGAGAATTATGACCTAACAACAGCAGTCAAACACCCAAGCTAACTGGCTAACGTTGTCTAACTTGCTAGAAACTTTCAGACACAAATGAGAGACCAGCTCGCTCTGACCATTTTACTCGCCCTAGCATAGCTGGTTAGGCTGTTTTATGATATCCATAGCATTGGTGACTGCAACTGTGCTGCTGCCAACAATTTAATTACGCTATTTTGCCAACGTTTACTGACACCGGCCATATTCAACGGGTGTTGAGCGTTCGTAAATTCATCAGTTGTTATGAGCTTTGGCACACTCAGACGAGTGCTCTGAAATTGGAGTAGATAGCCAGAGAAAATTTACCAGCTACGTCTATCGACAGTTGTCGTAGTGACATTATGAACATTCTATTGAAATGGTTATTTGCATAGTCATTCATTGCAAACCTGTTTAGACATGTAGCTAGCTAGCTAAACAATGAACCATAATCCCAACTCATAACGTTACTACCTTGCATGAATCTGCAGGTAGCTAACCAACCAGGTTCAATGTTAGCTAGCTAGCTACACCTAGGGTTACTATACATAATTTTAACCCATTTTATAAGAGATTCCCCAAAATTGAAATATTCTAGGCATTTATATATAAACTCCAGTCGTACTTTATCAAAAGCCTTTTCAAAATCAGCTATGAAAACCAGACCTGGTGTCCCCGATATTTCATAGTGTTCTATTGTTTCCAGTACTTGCCTTATATTATCTCCAATGTATCGTCCATGTAAAAAACCTGTCTGATTAGGATGAATAATATCTGACAAAACTTTTTTTATTCTATGCGCCAAGCATTTTGCTAGGATTTTTGCATCACAACACTGAAGTGTAAGAGGTCTCCAATTTTTTAATTGGACTGGATCTTTATATATACCACTTGGGTCCTGTTTCAGTAATAACGATATCAGACCTTCTTGTTGCGTGTCTGATAATCTACCATTTATATAGGAGTGGTTAAAACAAGCTAATAATGGTCCTTTGAGTATATCAAAAAAATGTTTGTATACTTCCACTGGTATGCCATCCAGCCCTGGAGTTTTCCCATCCTTAAAGGCCCCAATTGCATCATGCAGTTCCTCCTCTGTAATTTGGCCTTCACATGAGTCTTTCTGTACAGATGTTAATTTTACATTATTAATAGGAAAAAAATCCATACAATTAGTTTCAGTTAGTGGAGATGGAGGAGCCTGAAACGAAAACATATTCTTAAAGTACTTTACTTCCTCTTTCAAAATATCATTTGGTGAATCATGCGTGACTCCATCATTTGTAACAAGTTTTAATACATTTTTTTTGGTAGCATTTCTATATTGAAGATTGAAAAAGAATTTGGTGCATTTTTCCCCATATTCCATCCAGTTCGCTTTATTTTTATAATGTATTACACTGGATCTTTCTTGAATAAGTTCCTCCATTTCTTTTTGTTTTTCCTCTAACTTATTCTGTGCCTCTATGGTACTGTTTTTATTGCTATCTAACTGTACTGTTAGTCCTTCAATTTCCTTTGTTAATATGGACTCTTTTGATCTAAATTGCTTTTGTTTTATAGATGAGTACTGAATTGCATGGCCTCTAAAGGCACACTTAAAAGTGTCCCATACAATAAGGGGATCTGCTGTACCTATGTTATGTCTGAAAAAGTCAGTTATAAAATCTTCTGTCCTAGTTCTAAACAATTTATCATCTAGTAGACTTTGATTAAATTTCCAATATCCTCGCCCACGTGGAAATTCTGTAAGAGAAATATATATGCCAATTATGTGATGATCCGACCGCATTCTGTCCCCTATCAACACTTTTTTAACTTTTGGTGCCAGAGAGAATGGTATAAGAAAGTAGTCAAGACGACTAGCTTGATTCAGCCTCCGCCATGTATATCTCACTAAATCAGGGTATTTAAGTCTCCATATATCCACTAATTCCAATATATCCATGACATTCATGATTTCCTTAAGTGCCTGAGGGTGATAGTTTGTAGTGTGATTTCCTTTCCGGTCTATAGAGGTATTTAAGACCGTATTAAAATCTCCCACTATAATAATAGAGTCTAGTGTTGCTTGTAGAGTTGATAAATTCTTATATATATTTTCAAAGAAGCTTGGATCATCATTATTCGGACCGTATAGGTTAACAAGCCATATTTGTTTATTGTCCAATAACATATTTAAAATAATCCATCTACCTTGAGGATCTGTTTGGACAATTTGCACATTTGGATCAAAATTATTGTTAATTAAAACCATCACCCCTTTTGAATTTCTTTGCCCATGGGAGAAATATATTTTGCCCCCCCAGTTCTTTTTCCACAAAACTTCATCTAAAACTGTTGAATGGGTTTCCTGTAAACAATAGATATTATAATCCTTCTCTTTTAGCCAGGTAAATACTGATCGTCTTTTCTTATTATCTGCTAAGCCATTACAATTGTAACTGGCTATACTTATTTCACCACTTACCATAATGAGACACACCTTTCATTCTTTTAATCAGAATATATTTTTGTAAACGTACTATTAAAAAGTAACATAATGATTGAGTGTCTATATAGTTGTACCATGATATTTGCATTTCTACTAAGTAAACCTCCAATTGGTCCCTACTATTCCACCCGCTAAAAGGCCTCATCTCGAGATGGCTTGTCATCCCAATGCCCGGTAGACCACCCTCGACCCCCTGTATCCCATAGCCCTGAACCGACTGGGATCCATTCTTTGAAAAGAGCATACAGTGCCATTTACCGAATTGAAGAAGATCAATTACCATATGCATTTCCATTGCCCTCACCTCGATTTGTATTATATATATCTGTGGATCATCCTCTATTGTCCCTAACATCTTTTACTTCTTCCTTCGCAACAGTTGTGGGATACACACATACACCCACACACACTCAGCCCTTACCCCCACACAACCATAAGCTCACTTTCTCAACAATTGCACCATCCCAGAGCCCAACTCAAGATGGGTCATGATTTACAAATGCACTTGCAGTTGCAGCTGCATGAGAAGGCCTGCAAGACCGCACAAAAAATTAGCAAAAATTGAGAGATTTATTTACCATTGTCATATCCTAGATAATGGAGGTCAAATGTACACCTTATTCCTGAAACACCCACAATACGGCCACCCGTCATGACCATGTCCCCACGCATCTCCATGCAGTCCGACTTTGATTTTGTGCCGCCAGGGCCACAATAATATACCCCCTCTCTGAATGTCCGAGTGTGACCCCCTCCCCATGGGTTACTGCAGCTAGTGTTGCCAGCACTGCCACTGCCTGGGTGGGGGCACCCCACCGGAATCCCCACCGGCTAGGTACAAGGTCGTCAAGGTTCTCATTAGCAGCTTTGAGAATTTCCTTGTATATTATGCTCTCCCTTATTGGGGCTTTGGCTTTGCAGGACCAACCCTGCCAAGCAGGCTCAGAATCTTGAGGGGGCAGTGCTGCTCTTGGTCTCTGACCTCATTTTAGCTGCATACAGACCGCTTACAGCGGGCACATAAAACAGTTAGGGACTTCTCCTTAGTATCTGGGTCATTCAGGTGGGTGTCTAGGGTATAGTGCCATGGACCGTACCATTAAAATAGGATAATAAATAATTAGATATAATTTATAAAAAAATAAATAAAAAATGTAGTTCTCCATGATAGGACAATAAATAAATAAGACGTATAATTCATTATAAAAGTATATCCATCATCTGAACAACATTGAAAGCCCTCTCATACCCGGCTCACAGCAATACATTGGCTCTGGGATATGCAACCATTTCATTACTCACTCACTCAACTTTCCAAACATAACAAATAAAATAAAAAATAAACACAAACCATACCATCCACACATACTGTGCCTTCTGTTTACTTAGTTTTTATCTTCACTATGTTGAATTAGTGCTTGTGTGTTCAATTAGTTATATGTGAAGATTTACAGAAAAGCTATATTTTTTATTGTATTGTTACAATCAGTAACCGGGCTTGAATTGTGTTTATTTCCCTCGTCTATGAGAACTTTGTAATTTTTAAAATAACCATGGAGTAGTCTTTGTGTCTCTGAACAACTGGTTATCAATATATAGTTTATCAACGACGAGAGCTACTCGTTTCGCTTTTAATCTATTTTCTTTGAAAATTGGATACAGAACTTTGCGCCGTTCTCCAATTTCCTTCGGAAACTGATCATTCATGCCAATTTTGGTCCCAGCAAGTCTTTTACCCAGGCTTTTAACCATTATTTTATCTTTAAATGAAGCAAATTTGGCAACGATTGGGCGTTCGTACCTCTGCCCTCTCTGTCCGAAGCGGTGAATGCGTTCAAGTTGGATTTTGTCGATAACTTCGCGTGGAATCTGAAGCGCTGTAAGGAGGAACTCTCTAACTATAGATTCAGGAACTTCTCCTTCTTTTTCTTGGATACCTGTAAGTACCAAATTCTCTCTCATGGATCTAGTTTGTATGTCTAGTAAGGTTTCCTTCAGAACGGTGTTCTCCTTTTTAATTCCATTCATTTCGGTTTCAATCTTATTGACTGTCCCTTTTAGCGCGTGTGTTTGCTTCTCCAATGTCGCAGCTTTTTCATCACTCATCTCTAGGCTTGCCTTCAACTCTTTTATATCCTTACTAACTAATTCAAGTATACCCAGTTTGTCATTTATTGATTTTAACAGATCGGTTTCGACCTTTACCATTCCGGGTGGTGAGAATATTAAATCATCAGTGTCTGTAGAAGAGTCACGTTTTCGTTTTGTAATCGGTTCCCCTGTCTTACTCTCCGTCATGTTTGGTTGTTGCCTGTTTTCGTAATATTTGTCGATAAATGTCTCTAGTTTTAGGATTTGTTTTGTGTTATTGTCCAGATTGAAGGTTATCACTCACCAGATTAAGTAGTGCTAATATTTTAGTCTAATTTAGCAGATATTTCGAATATTATGTTTTATCTTGAGGTGCTCTACATAAATCCCTTCAGTCCGCCATTACCCTTACGTTACCTTTACGTCATACGTCACTGATCTTTGCAGTTCTATTACAGTACGTGATATCTTAAAAAAAAAGCCACATTAGAAAGGATTACCTGCACATACTGACCAGCTCATGTTATAGACAGAAGCGCGCTACATGGCAGAACAATCCAAAACTCATCTCTCGGCATGTCCAGTCCACCCATTATCTCAGCAAAATTGCATTTATTTATTTTTATTTAACCTTTATTTAATTAGGCAATCATGGCTAGCGGGAAGGTTCCTGACTTTTTCTGTGGCTAAATCAACTAGGCTCGTAATTTAACAATTTTATTTGTATTTACAGATGGCATACAAGTTTGTTATTAAAATAAAACTTCTTAGGGCTTCCTAGGACCCTTTTTTCCCAATAAACTGAGTTTAAATGTATTTGGCTAAGGTGTATGTAAACTTCTGACCAACTGTATTTCTGAGACTCACTTAGATAATTAATTTGATATCAGTAGCAATATAAGAATATACCATCTATTGAAGAGACAAGAATGCTTATTGGGGATGTGTTGCTGTATACAGTTGAAATTGGAAGTTTACATACACCTTAGCTACATTTAAACTCTGATTTTCACAATTCCTGACATTTAATCCTAGTAAAAAGTCCCTAGTCAGTCAGTTAGGATCACCACTTTCTTTGAAGAATGTGAAATGTCAGAATAATAGTAGAGAGAATGATTTATTTCAGCTTGTATTTCTTTCATCACATTCCCAGTGGGTCAGAAGTTTACATACACTCAATTAGTATTTAGCAGCATTGCCTTTAAATTGTTTAACTTGGGTCAAACATAGCCTTCCACAAGCTTCCCACAATAAGTTGGGTGAATTTTGACCCATTCCTACTGACAGAGCTGGTGTAACTGAGTCAGGTTTGTAGGCCTCCTTGCTCGCACACGCTTTTTCAGTTCTGCCCACTAATTTTCTATAGGATTGGGGTCAGGGCTTTGTGATGGCCACTCCAATACCTTGACTTTATTGTCCTTAAGCCATTTTGCCACAACTTTGAAAGTATGCTTGGGGTCATTGTCCATTTGGAAGACCCATTTGCGACCAAGCTTTAACTTCCTGACTGATGTCTTGAGATGTTTCTTTAATACATAATTTTCCTTCGTTTGTGAAGTGCACCAGCCCCTCCTGCAGCAAAGCACCCCCACAGCATGATGCTGCCACCCCCGTGCTTCACGGTTGGGATGGTGTTCTTCTCCTTGCAAGCCTACCCCTTTTTCCTCCAGATATAACGATGGTCATTATGGCCAAACAGTTCTATATTTGTTTCATCAGACCAGAGGACATTTCTCCAAAAAGTACGATATTTGTCCCCGTGTGCAGTTGCAAACCGTAGTCTGGCTTTTTTATGGTGGTTTTGGAGCAGTGGCTTCTTCCTCGCTGAGCGGCCTTTCAGGTTATGTCGATATAGGACTAGTTTTACTGTGGATATAGATGCTTTTGTACCTGTTTCCTCCAGCATCTTCACAAGGTCCTTTGCTCTTGTTCTGGGAGTGATTTGCACTTTTCGCACCAAAGTACGTTCATCTCTAGGATACAAAACGTGTCTCCTTCCTGAGCGGTATGACGGCTGCGTGGTCCCATGGTGTTTATACTTGCGTGCTATTGTTTGTACAGATGAACGTGGTACCTTCAGGCGTTTGGAAATTGCTCCCAAAGATGAACCAGACTTGTGTAGGTTTTGGCTGATTTCTTTTGATTTTCCCATGATGTCAAGCAAAGAGGCACTGAGCTTGAAGGTAGGCCTTGAAATACGTTCAAAAGCACACCTCCAATTGACTCAAATTATGTCAATTAGCCTATCAGAAGCTTCTAAAGTCATGACATCATTTTCTGGAATTTTCCAAGCTGTTTAAAGGCACAGTCACCTTAGTGTATGTAATCTTCTGACCCACTGGAATTGTGATACAGTGAGTTATAAGTGAAATAATCTGTCTGTAAACAATTGTTGGAAAAATTACTTGTGTCATGCACAAAGTAGATGTCCTAACTGACTTGCCAAAACTATAGTTTTTAACAAGAAATTTGTGGAGTGGTTGAAAAACAAGTTTTAACGCCTCCAACCTAAGTGTATGTAAACTTCCGACTTCAACTGTATATATTCAGTGCCATATCCCTGTAATGCTTAGAGAAGATCTTATTTCAAATGTTATTGTTGTGTTGTGGTTGCAGGTTCACCTGGCACATCTAAAGCCTTTTCTTTTGGGGTGTTGCTATATGATACCATGTGCTAAAAGTCGGTATCTAACGAGACAGGCACAGCATCAGCAAAACAGAAACTAAGACAAAAAACAATCAATGCAGCAGCGGGGAACAGAGCTGGGGAACTGATAAATATAGGGGAGGAAATAAACAGGAGATAAGTGAGTCCAATAACGCTGATGCGAGTGACGAGGGAAGGCAGGTGTGCATTATGGATGGCAGGAGTGCGTGATGCATGGTAATCTGGCGCCCTCAAGCTCCAGGGGGGGGGGAGAGCGGGAGCAGACGTGACAGATAGTGTATGTGATGTAAACATAGAGGTCTACTTTCTTGGGGACCTGAATATTGTCTGGTTTTCATAAAGCTGTCCCCTCAAGATGAAGCTTCTCACTGTAACCAGTGCCTGTAATCTGATTCAGGTTATTAATTAACCTAGCAGGGTGTTTACAAACACTACAGGAACAAGATAATCCACATGTATTGATCACATTTTTACTAATACTGTAGAACTTTGTTCTAAAGCTGTATCCATACCCATTGGATGCAGTGATCACAATATAGTGTCTATATCCAGGAAAGCCAAAGTTCCAAAAGCAGCACCTAAAATAGTGCATGAGATCATCCAAAATATTTAGCTGTGACTCTTATGTGGATGATGTTAAAAATATTTGTCAGTCTGATGTGATTAATAAGGAGGATCCAGAGGTTGTACTTGATACATTTACGAAATTGCTTCTTCCAATTAATGGTAAACATGCACCTGAAACTGACTGTTAGAACTGATAAGGCACCATGGATTGATGAGGATTTGAAAAACTGTATGGTTATAACAGATGGGGCAAAAGGAGTGGCTAATAAGTCTGGCTGCACATCTGACTGGCTGACTTAATGCAAATTGAGAAATTATGTGACTAAACTCAACAAAAAGAAGCAGAAACTGTATTATGAAGCCAAGCTCAATGATATAAAGAATTATGGAAAAAATACTTTAAATTAGTACTGGGCAGAAAGACAAATTCAACTCTAACTTTCATCAAATCAGATGGCATATTCATTACAAAACCATTTGATGTTGCCAATTATTTGAATGATTACTTCATTGGCAAAGTGGGCAAACTTAGGCAGGAAATGCCAACAACGAACAGTGAGCCATCGTACTCATGCATAAAAAAAAAAAATAATAATACATTTGAATTGTGTAAAGTCACTGTGGGAGAGGCGGTAAAATGATTGTTATCGATCAATAATGACAAACCTCCTAGCATTGATCTTTTAGATGGAAAGCTACTGAGGATGGTAGCTGACTATATAGGCACTCCTATCTGTCATATCTTTAATCTGAGCCTAGAGGAAAGTCTTTGTCCTCAGGCCTGGTAGACAGCAGACTTATCAGCTTTCTACCAGCTCTTAGCAAATTGTTGGAGAAAAAATGTGTTTGTATTTGGTCAATGCTATTTCTCTGTAAACAAATTAACAACAGACTTTCAGCATGCTTATAGAGCAGGGCACTCAACATGTACTGCACTGTCACAAATAACGCATGATTGGTTGAAAGAAATTGAAAATAAGAAGATTGTGGGATCTGTACTGTTAGATTTCAATGCAGCCTTTGATATTACTGACCATAGCCTGTTGTTGAGAGAACTTATGTGTTATGGCTTTTCAACCTCTGCCATAACCTGAATTCAGAACTATCTATCTAATAGAACTTAGAGGGATTTCTTTAATGGAAGCTTCTCCAATGTCAAACATGTAGTGTGGTGTACTGCAGGGCAGCACTCTAGGCACTCTACTATTTTCACCAATGACCTGCCACTGGCATTAAACAAAGCATGTTGGTCCATGTATGCTGAGAATTCAACCATTTACGCATCAGCAACCACAGCTAATGAAGTCACTGAAACCTTTAAAAAAGAGTTGCAGTCTGTTTTGGAATGGGTGACCAGTAATAAACTGGTCCTGAACATCTTTAAAACTAAAACTAAATTATTCCCTAAGTTCTAGACCTCAGCTGAATCTGGTAATGAATGGTGTGGCTGTTGAACAAGCTGAGGAGACTAAATTACTTGGTGTAACCTTAGATTGTAAACTGTCATGGTCAAAACATATAGATTCAAAGGTTGTAAAGATGGGGAGAGGTCTGTCCGTAATAAAGAGATGCTCTGCTTTTTTGACACCACACTCCACAAAGCAAGTCCTACAGGCTCTAGATTGATCTTATCCTGATTATTCTTCAGTCATATGGTCAAGTGCAGAAAAGAAAGATCTAGTTAACCTCTCTTGGGCACGGTAGTGTCCCTTCTCTTCAACAGCCAGTGAAACTGCTGGGCGCCAAATTCAAATACAGAAATACTAATTATAAAAATGTAGAAAACAAAACATATTTTACATAGGTTTAAAGATTAACTTCTTGCGAATCCAACCACGGGGTCAGATTTAAAAAATGCTTTACGGCGAAAGCATACATTACGATTATGAGAACATAGCCCACAAGACAAATCATTACAAACAGTAGCCAGCCAGATAGAACAGTTACATAATTTAGAAATAGTGATAAAATTAATCCCTTACCTTTGATGATATTCATATGGTTGCACTCAGCAGACAATCATTTGCTCAATAAATGTTCCTCTTGTTCGATAAAGTCTCTTTACACCCAAAAAACCTTTTCTTCAGTAATCCACAGGCTCAAACGCAGTCAAAACAGGAAGACAAAAAAAATCAAAATTGTATCCGTAAAGTTCATAGAAACATGTCAAACGATGTTTAAATTCAAACCTCAGGTTGTTTTTAGCCTAAATAATCGATACTATTTCAACCGGACAATAACGTCGTCAATATAAAATGTGAACAAGAAACGCACTCTCTCGGTTGTGCGCAAGAAAAAGCCCAGGGAAACTTTAGGGTCCACTCATTCAGACTGCTCTTACTTCCTAATTTTTCAGAATACAAGACTGAAACACTTTCTAAAGACTGTTGACATCTAGTGAAAGGCATAGAAACTGCAAGTTGAGTCCTAAGTCAAGGGATACTATAATGGCATTGAAAATAAAAATACAACCCAAAACAGTTTTAGAAACAGTTTTGGAAACTTTTAACAGTTTTGGAAACTTTAGAGTGTTTTCTATCCAAATCTACCAGTTATATGCATATCATATCTTCTGGGCCCGAGAAACAGGCCGTTTAATTTGGGCATGCATTTCATCCAAAATTCTGAATGCTGCCCCCTATCCTAGAGAAGTTAAGCTGCAGCTTGCCCAGAACAGAGTGGCACATCTTGCTCTTCATTGTAATTAGAGTGTAAAAATGAATACTATGTATGCCAGTCTCTCTTGGCTGAGAGTTGAGGAAAGACTGACTGCGATTTGGAAATTCCAAACTGTTTGCATAGTCAAATTATACACAGCACTGACACACACACTTACCCCACCAGACATGCCACCAGGGGTCTTTTAACAATCCCCAGGTCCACAACAAATTCAAGGAAACGTACAGTATTATACAGAGCCATGACTGCATGGACCTCCCTTCCATCTTATATAGCATAAGTGAACAGCAAACCTGGTTTCAAAAATCAAATAAAGCAGCACTTCACGGCACAACGTGAAGTTGTGATTACCTCCCCTATATATGTCACTCCCCTTGGTTCTTTCCTCAGTTGTTATTGACTCTGTTTCCGTGTTTCATGTCTGTACGCTACTCATGTTTATTGTTTTGTTCCATGATCATTTATTTTTAAAATTCACTCCTTGTACCTGCTTCATGACTCCCAGTGTTCACGTTACAGAATAACGCCTCACCAAAGGGAAGCAACAGGGATTGTTTTTGCTTTTTTACTGGTGACGTCGGGTCCAAGAGTGGCTGCAGAAGCAACCGGGATGCCTCAGCTGGCTCATCAGGCTTCCATGCCTCAGCAAGCTCGACAGGTTCTCAAACCTGGGTTGGCTCGTATGGCTTCCATTGCCGAAGCTACCAGGGATGGCTGAGCTAGCTCGTCAGGGTTCCATGCCTCAGCTGGCTCAACAGGGTCTCAAGCCTCGGCTGGCTCGTCGGGATCCCATGCCAAAGCCGGTTCGACAGGTTCCCAAGCCTCAGCCGGTTCGACTGGTTCACGCGCCTTAGCTGGCTCGGGTCCCGCGCCTCAGCAGAAGCGATCGTCCCGTTCCTGATCCTCGGAACCGTCCCTCTGTAGGCATCCTGGAGCCGTGCGTCAGGGAGGGGGTAATGTCACGTCTACTCCCGCTCCTCCTCTCTGGCGCTCGTTGTGGCCAGTTCTTATTATTACAGCCACCTGCCACCATCGTTACACGCACCTGCCCCTAATGACACTCACCTGGACTCCATCACCTTCCTGATTACCTCCACTATATCTGTCACTCCCCTTGGTTCTTTCCTCAGGCGTTATTTACTCTGTTTCTGTGTTTCATGTCTGTACGCTACTCGTGTTTCTTGTTTTGTTCCATGTTCGTTTATTTATTAAATTCACTCCCTGAACCTGCTTCCCGCCTCACCAAAGGGAAGCAACAGGGATTGTTTTTGCTTTTTTACTGGTGACGTCGGGTCCAAGAGTGGCTGCAGAAGCAACCGGGATGCCTCAGCTGGCTCATCAGGCTTCCATGCCTCAGCAAGCTCGACAGCGTTACAGTTATCTAAGAATAACATTCAGGTTTTCAGCCACAGGTTCTGGGTTCCGATCCCCGTAGAATGCTTTCCTAAGACGGTTCTGATAATTTTAGGATTTCTAGTCGTGTTTGTCTCATGGTAGATGCCTGCAGAAGATTTGCAATGGCATCAATGCGTTTCGCCCATTCTGCGATCATTGCATATGCCCGCCCACGTTCGTTTTTGTCGCTTCAGGTGGATGTCTGGGCCAGTTGTTTTCCAGGGTAACGGAGAGTTTATCCTTCTCTTTGATGTTGTCATAAATGTTTAACATTCAGTTCAATCCTTTGATAAAATCATTCACAGTGAGTTTGTTTCTTTAAGGATACAATTTTTGCATAGATCTATACCAGGTATTCCCTAACAGGGTTGAGCGCAATGCCGTCAGGGGTACGCCAAATAAAATGTGATTCGCATTAAAAATTATAAAAAGCTTAAAGTTTTCTTTTAATGACCATAATTTTCACTTGTCTGACCGCTTGCATGATGACTGGTTTCTCACACGACTGGACTATCTGGGTGATGTTTTTTCTCGTCTTAAATGATCTGAATGTAGGATTACAGGGACTCTCCGCAACTATATTCAATGTGCGGGACAAAATTGAGGCTATGATTAAGAAGTTGAAGCTCTTCTCTGTCTGCATTAACAAGGACAACACACAGGTCTTTCCATCATTGTATGATTTTTTTGTGTGCAAATGAACTCAAGCTTACGGACAATGTCAAAAGTGATATAGCGAAGCACCTGAGTGAGTTGGGTGCGCAATTACGCAGGTACTTTCCCGAAACAGATGGCACAAACAACTGGATTCGTTATCCCTTTCATGCCCTGCCTCCAGTCCACTTACAGATATCTGAATAGGAGAGCCTCATCGAAATTGCAACAAGTGGTTCTGTGAAAATATAATTTAATCAGAAGCCACTGACAGATTTCTGGATTGGGCTGCGCTCAGAGTACCCTGCCTTGGCTAATCACACTGTTAAGACACTGATGCCCTTTGCAACCACGTACCTATGTGAGAGTGGATTCTCTGCCCTCACTAGCATGAAAACTAAATACAGGCACAGACTGTGTGGAAAATGATTTAAAACTGAGACTCTTTCCAATACAACCCAACATTGCAGAGTTATGTGCATCCTTTCAAGCACACCCTTCTCATTAACCTGTGGTGAGTTATTCACAATTTTCAATGAACATGAACAAATACGGTTTTATATGTAAGATGTTAAATAAAGAGCAAAATTATTATTTGTGCCCTGGTTGCTAAGAGCTCTTTGTCACTTCCCACGAACCGGGTTGTGACAAAAACTAACACTCATTCTTATGTTTAATAAATGTGTCGTATAGTGTGTGTGTGGCAGGCATACAATGATAGCAAAAAACAACATTTGAGAGTGCGCTGACCCTGGTGCTAAAGGGGCTACGCAGCTGGAGGTTGAATGTTTGAAGGGGTACGGGACTATAAAAAGTTTGGGAACCACTGAACTATACTCCTCGTTCAGTTGGTTTAGCATTATTTGGTAGGCTCATGGTTCCTCCTTACTGGTTGAGCAACACTTCTTAGAGACCGGATTTTTCCCTTCAGAGTCAGCATCGCTGTTGTGTGGAGATTTGTCGTTGATGTACCCTTCCTTTCTCTGGGCTCACCATTACCTGGGTAGGGATTGTCGCCCATAGCATGGCCGTCAACGTTTCCTGTGGGTATGAGAGGTTCCTGTGAGGTGCCAATTAGGTCAGTGGTCAGTTGGCTTTGCTTTAAGTTGGTTGTCCGGAATTTGTATACCCAGTTTTGTTGCTCGCTTTTGGCCTGTTCATACTTATTCTGTAAAACCATGATTTTCTCATTTTCTCACGTAGGCTTCCCTTTTTCATTGAGCACTGTCTGCTTCCATCTCTTGTAACTCCCTTGAGAGTCTTTCTGCTTTCTTATTGGATTTTAGGATAAAGTTTTGCGCCAATTCCAATGTCCCTTCAGTTTCCTGGGGAGTGAGCTTTACGGCCATAAGTTATTTTACTTTACGACCCAGAGAGTCCAGATGCATGTGTTCTTTAGACTCGGCCAAAAATGTAATTTATGCAGTGAGTTTATGCAGTGAGTTTCTCATTAACTCTTTCAGTCCTGCCATCCAGTTGTCTAGTCATGTCTTTGTGCTCCTCCTCTAACTAGTCCCGAGTTCTGTAAGGTATCATGTTCTTGTTTGAGTGTGTAATTTGCCTTCTTTGTTTGCTGGGCTTGAGCCATTAGTTCATCCTGCTCAATTTGCAGAGTGTCTTTGGATCCTTTGAACTCTTTATTCTGCAATTGGGCTAGTAGTAGTTCACCTTTCTGTTTCTCGATAACTGCTTATAACTTGGCTAGTTTCTCGTCCTCTGGCCCCATCTACTTCCTTTAGGGCTATCCTAAATTGGGCAGAGACATTTAACGCTATACTATGTGGTTAAGGCACACCCTTTGAGGTACTGGTCTGAAGCGCCTGTGATGATATCCTGTGCGGTCTGATTGATTTAATCAATTCTTCTAGTGTTTCCACATAACTCGGATTTGCCGTAGAGGTCAAATCTGCTACAATGGCTTTAGTGGCAGTCAAGTTATCCATGCTTACTTAGATATGACAATGTTAGACTATAGGGGACTAGGGAAGAGCTTACAGTTATCTAGCGTACAGGTTGTTAACCTCTCTGGGATATGCGGGACACTAGCGTAAAAATGCAGAGCGTCAAATTCAAATAAATTACTATAAAAAAAGGTACTTTCATGAAATCACACATGCAATACAACAAATTAAAGCTACACTTGTTGTGAATCCAGCCAACATGTCAGATTTCAAAAAGGCTTTACGGCGAAAGCAAACAATGCTATTATCTGAGGACAGCACCCCAGTAAACAAACACAGACAATCCTATTTCAACCCTCCAGGCGCAACACAAAACGCAGAAATAAAGATATAATTTGTGCCTTACCTTTGACGAGCTTCTTCTGTTAGCACTCCAATATTTTCCATAAACATCACAAATGGTCATTTTGTTCGATTAATTCCGTCAATATACATCCAAAATGTCCATTTATTTAGCGCGCTTGATCCAGAAAAACACCGGTTCCAACTTGTGCAACGTGACTACAAAATATCTCATAAATTACCTGTAAGCTTTGTCCAAACATTTCAAACTACTTTTGTAATACAACTTTATGGATTTTTTAACGTAAATAATCGATCAAATTTAATGAGGGATGATCTGTGTTCAATACCGGAGGAAAACAAAGTGTAGCTAGCTTTCAGGTCATGCGCATCTAACAAAGATTACACTTCCCTTGAGCCTCATTCTGAACAGTGCTACTTCTTCATTTCTCAAAGGAAAAACGTCAACCAATTTCTGGATTCCCAATGAAACCTCATTGAAAAGAGAGTGACCTAAAAATAAACAAATCTGAATGGTTTGTCCTCTGGGTTTTGCCTACCAAATAAGTTCTGTTATCTTCTTGCGAATATAGGGGGTGCTGTTTCGACTTAGCATGAATTGGTCTCCAGATTAAACTGCCTAGTACTCAATTCTTGCTCGTACAATATGCATATTATTATTATTACTTGATAGAAAACACTCTCTAGTTTCTATAGCCGTTGGAATTATGTCTCTGAGTGAAACAGAACTCCTTCTACAGCTCTTTATGACAGGGAGTGAGTTTTCAGAAATCTTGGCCCCTGTTCCCAGGTCAGTTGTAATGTCCCTGTGAATGCTATGGGGATACAAACACTGCCTACGTCTTCCTCTAGATGTCAGTAAGTGGTGACAATTTGAATGGAGTCGATTGCGCAATCAGGGCCTGTATAAAAGACCAAAGACCGGAAGTACATTTCTTTTCGTCTCTGCGCCTGACGCACGATGGACGTCGGACTGGCCTCCTTCCAAGCTGTTGTTTAGCCAGTAATATATCTCCGGTCATGTTTTTACTCGTTATAGGTGTTAAAAACATCATAAGGTAGTTTATTTAAACCATTTTATAGCAATTTATATCCGTTTAGTGCGATTTTATGGCATTTCTGTGTGACGCACTTCGAGGAGCTGGGCACTTTTCTAGTACATGCTGAACGTTAGTGGCCATTTCGACAGGACAAGAGGACATCTTTCGACCAAAAGACGATTAGACCGGAGAAAGGATTCATTGCCCAAGATTCTGATGGCAGTTCAGCTAATACACTGCTCAAAAAAATAAAGGGAACACTTAAACAACACAATGTAACTCCAAGTCAATCACACTTCTGTGAAATCAAACTGTCCACTTAGGAAGCAACACTGATTGACAATAAATTTCACATGCTGTTGTGCAAATGGAATAGACAAAAGGTGGAAATTATAGGCAATTAGCAAGACACCCCCCAAAACAGGAGTGATTCTGCAGGTGGTGACCACAGACCACTTCTCAGTTCCTATGCTTCCTGGCTGATGTTTTGGTCACTTTTGAATGCTGGCGGTGCTCTCACTCTAGTGGTAGCATGAGACGGAGTCTACAACCCACACAAGTGGCTCAGGTAGTGCAGTTCATCCAGGATGGCACATCAATGCGAACTGTGGCAAAAAGGTTTGCTGTGTCTATCAGCGTAGTGTCCAGAGCATGGAGGCCCTACCAGGAGACAGGCCAGTACATCAGGAGACGTGGAGGAGGCCGTAGGAGGGCAACAACCCAGCAGCAGGACCGGTACCTCCGCCTTAGTGCAAGGAGGTGCACTGCCAGAGCCCTGCAAAAAGACCTTCAGCAGGCCACAAATGTGCATGTGTCTGCATATGGTCTCACAAGGGGTCTGAGGATCTCATCTCGGTACCTAATGGCAGTCAGGCTACCTCTGGCGAGCACATGGAGGTTTGTGTGGCCCCACAAAGAAATGCCACCCCACACCATGACTGTCCCATCGCCAAACCGGTCATGCTGGAGGATGTTGCAGGGAGCAGAACGTTCTCCACGGCGTCTCCAGACTCTGTCACGTCTGTCACATGTGCTCATGTGCTCAGTGTGAACCTGCTTTCATCTGTGAAGAGCACAGGGCGCCAGTGGCGAATTTGCCAATCTT
This sequence comes from Salvelinus fontinalis, assembly GCF_029448725.1. NCBI lineage: Eukaryota > Metazoa > Chordata > Actinopteri > Salmoniformes > Salmonidae > Salvelinus > Salvelinus fontinalis. The sequence goes on along the minus strand of NC_074696.1, from coordinate 44,757,693 downwards.
GGTGTTCTCTGGCAAATGCCAAACGTCCTGCACGGTGTCGGGCTGTAAGCACAACCCCCAACTGTGGACGTCGGGCCCTCATACCACCCTCATGGAGTCTGTTTCTGACCGTTTGAGCAGACACATGCACATTTGTGGCCTGCTGGAGGTCATTTTGCAGGGCGCTGGCAGTGCACCTCCTTGCACAAAGGCGGAGGTAGCGGTCCTGCTGCTGGGTTGTTGCCCTCCTACGGCTTCCTCCACGTCTCCTGATGTACTGGCCTGTCTCCTGGTAGCGCCTCCATGCTCTGGACACTACGCTGACAGACACAGCAAACCTTTTTGCCACAGCTCGCATTGATGTGCCATCCTGGATGAGCTGCACTACCTGAGCCACTTGTGTGGGTTGTAGACTCCGTCTCATGCTACCACTCGAGTGAGAGCACCGCCAGCATTCAAAAGTGACCAAAACATCAGCCAGGAAGCATAGGAACTGAGAAGTGGTCTGTGGTCACCACCTGCAGAATCACTCCTGTTTTGGGGGGTGTCTTGCTAATTGCCTATAATTTCCACCTTTTGTCTATTCCATTTGCACAACAGCATGTGAAATTTATTGTCAATCAGTGTTGCTTCCTAAGTGAACAGTTTGATTTCACAGAAGTGTGATTGACTTGGAGTTACATCGTGTTGTTTAAGTGTTCCCTTTATTTTTTTGAGCAGTGTATGTTTACGTATGAAATCCGTCCTTGAGTATGACGCTTTTGTCCTTAAGCACAACAAAAGTTTCATGTTATACCACAATGTCAGCCGTTCTGCTGAATGATACTAGCTTTATTATCCCATGTTTTCAATAGTTCACAATTCATATTTACTTGTTGTATGAATACTGAATATTATCAGTTTAAACTATTTTATGGCATTTTGTTACGAATGGCGTAGCCGTCTCGTGTTATATCTTTTTGGAAATATTAAATCCACTTGCTACTCACTACCCTGCTCTCTGCGCCTGACTCCTTTATCACCACTACTGGAATTGTGACACATTTTAAGTTATTTCAAGGCATATTATCTTTATACTGTAGATGCCGTTGTCTAATAAGAAGAGGGCTGCACGGCACAGACAAAAGATTAACGCAGATCTAGTTGCTAGGGAGGAAAGACTAGCCAGAAGAAAAGCAAGGTATTGTTTTCATGGTTTCATGCAAGTGTCAGCAACAGAATAGGATCGAATAGGATAGAAAGCTGGGTGGATAACGCTTAACATTAATTTTCACTGTTACACTTGTTATTGTTTTATTCCACTGCAGTTAAGGTATAACTGATGGATTATATTAGTTAATATAATATTACACACACACACAAACAATTATCGATTAAAAATGGATTATGAATTATATTAGTTAACAGCTGCTTCACATTTGGAGCACTTTATGAAAAAACGAGACTATTCAAGTTTGAATTGAAGTTTGATGGGCATTTTATGTAGCTATTTTGTGTAGATATCATGAAATTGCATTTGTGTACCTGCATTGAATAGAAATGTACCAGTTAAGGTGTAACAATGTATAATTACATCATGTAATAATCGTGTAATAATGCAACTTAATGCAATGTAAAGTGTTGCCGCAGGCTCAAATTATAGTAAAGTGATTATTATTAACATTAGCAATGAAATAGTAACAAAACATGTTTGAGGGAGAAAGGGAGAGGGAGTTGATTTAACTTTTAAACTTTGATTAAGTGTTATCATTGTATAGCCTAAAATTATTATATTTTTATTAACACTTAGTGTGACATTTTACTAGGGTACATTCATATGAATCACAATAAATGTTAATTATTGGCTTTATTGTTGAATATAACTCAAATAAGAGCATAGGTGACACTCCTCCAATTAACATAAAAAAAGTATTTTAGGGAATTGTAATTGCTGTTTTATTTTTTTGCTACTTTGAAAACCTTATACGTCTTTGACCCAGTAACCAAAAAAGTGTTAAACAAATCAAAATATATTTTATATTTGAGATTCTTCAAAGTAGCCACACTTGGCCTTGATGACAGCTTTGCACACTCTTGGCAATCCATTCAAATCATATTTTTTATTCAATACATATTTTATATTCCATAATTACCCAATTAATTAGACATTATAATAATGTCAGGCCACTCCGCTACATTATGGCGATGCCCGTGTGAGGATGCTAAAGTCTGGTTAATTTCTCAGAGTACAGTGATGTTTTTGTTAACAAGAACATTTTAACGAGAACTCTTTCTCTCCTGCCTTAGACCGCCATGCATGACTTTCCTCCCCTCTCCCTCCCTTCTGTAAATTCTATGGGCTGTTACAACTTCTTGCATTGTTGTTCATCTCTAGATGTGGGCATAATATATTATTTTGATAATGGAGACATTACTGGATGTTAGAGTTTAATGAATAGCATTAAGAAGTGTTTGAAGTTTTATTTTTTAATGTTGATTAGTGTACTTTCTGCATGAAATAGTTTGTTTATAAGGCCGGAACTTTCATTTCTTACTATTCCACATACTGGTGAGTCATCCTCATATGTTACATTACAAAGGCGCCTCATGGGAAGTAAAGGGCAATTGGATTTGAGTCAAAAGTATATTACATTACCCTAAAAACAGGTGCGTAATCTGCAATCTTTATTGTGAGAGCCATTGTGACATTAAAAATCCAATATTGGTGTTTTGCTTCCACTCATTGAGATCGAGGGGATCAACAAGCAAGGGGCGCTTTCCAGTTACCAACTACGCTGATATCCGGGCAGCAGAAGGGTTTTGGGCGGCTGTGGCTATTATTCGAGCCACGCTTTTATTGTTCAGGTCTAATGGACAGTGAGGGCGAGGCTAGGTGCTGAGGCTCCTTGCCTGATTGGCTGAAACATTACGTGGTCCACCCGGCCACAGGGAGCTGAGTTCCTTTCATTAGGGAATTTAATATTGTTCCATTATTGATGGATAAATCCTTTTTACAACCGGGAAAGGTGGGTCATTGTTCAGGGCATAATGTTCCTGCTCTCTTTGAAAGAGAAGTTATTCACAAAGTTTAGAATACACAATATAATTTAGCATTTCTACAGCGCACAATGATCATAGCATGCATCAGTACACTTCTTGCCTCCCAGCCTGGATCCTTATGTAATGATTTCTCCCAAAAAGCAACGTTTTCCTGATTCCTGAATGGTCTGGATTCTGTCCTTTTCGAGCAGGGCAAACCATTTGGCGGGCCCCTGCTATTACTGCGTCACCCTATCTTGGATAGAACGTGTGAAGTGGATGTTCTGCCATGTAATGGCCCTCTGGAGTGTTATCTTGTAAAGGCATCAGCATACTTCAGTCAGCTTCACATGAACCATGAGCTTGCATACTCCCTTAAAAGACCTTCGCTTGAAAAACGAGAAAAAATTGACAATAACACTGTTTGTCCATTTTGAGACGCCATAATCACCCTCAAAATAGTCCGAATTAATCTAAGATATCTCAAAATCTGGCATTCATTTTGACCTTTTTGCCAAGTAGATCTTAGTTGCGCAATTTTACACCTAAGATGTTTGGTGCAGTGTTTCTCAATGAAAAAATGTGCATGAAAACGAGTCATCTCTCGCTGAATGACAACAAAGACTTTATTGAAGAATCCCTACCCTTGACCAATCACCAACGAAGGTGCATAGACTATGGCTACCGACTTCGGTCAAAAATTGGTGTGACCGAATAGCCAAAAAGTCCAAAACAAACAATAACGTCACAAAATGTTATCATAATATATGCACAAACTCTTCCAAACTGTTTTGTCTGGGAAGCATACAGACGCCTTAACCAGAGTGCATTGGGGATGGGGGAAAAGATTGGCTGGGTAGTGACGTCTTTTCATCTCTACCGTTGTAGATGTGTATTGGGTATGGTCTGCCAACTGCCAGGCATTTGGAATTGGCCTGGTTTTATTCAGCCGACTTCCCTACAGTAGCTCCTTTTTTCTAAGAGTGTACTAAGTAACTGAAATACCTATCTAAAAACTAAGCCAAGGTAAGTGGAAATATCATGTTAAGGGGTGTTCCACTGAAAACCTAACAGAAAGGGTATACAGTAAATGGCCTAATAAATCAACATAAGAGTCAGAAAGACTTACGACAGGATAGCGGATAGGGAGAGCATCTCGGCTGTGAGGTAAGAGAGGTAGCCCAGGACGAAGATGAAGCCTGGCTCGATAATCTGGATGTTCTTGGTGCATCTGGTCAGGAGCGAGATCAGCAGAGCAAAGACGACACCAACCAGGGAGCCTCCAACCGCCACCACGAAGAATGAGACTACACAGAGCAGAGGAGGAAGAGAGGAAGGCGATAAAAGAGAGAGGAGGAAGAAGAAGAGAGTCAGAAGGGCATATAGGGGCAAACAGGGAACAAAGTAAGTAATTATTTCAGGAATACATCAAATGTTGGTTAGACCAGGGGTATGCAACCCTGTTCCTGGAGAGCCGCAGGTAATGTAGGACTTTTCCCCAACTAGATACCCCACCTGACCAACTGAGCTAATTTATCAGTTCAGTGATTGCCTAAATTGAACATACCTGGTCTTCCAGGTCGATTAAATAAAAAAACGCTCTCCGGGACCAGGGTTGCCTACCCCTGGGTTAGACAGATTACATACTCTATTGCTTGTTGCATTACCCTTACAGTTTGCTTAAAGATGGCACAATAAGCTGTACCTATTGACTATCTGACAGGGCTCTATTTGTTGGCCTGAGAATCAAACACTGGCACCTTATTCCTTACAAAGCGCAGATGAGTGCACTATATAAGGAAGTTGGGAAAAATGTATGCACTCACTACTGTAAGTTGCTCTGGATAAGAGTGTCTCCTAAAATGACTAATTTTGACTAAATGACTATGTAAAATAATTGCAATATATAAGGAATAGGGTGCAATTTTGGACGTAGCCAAGGTGTGGCGCTCTTACTTACTTATGCCTTTGATGATCTCTACAGCGTCGATTTGTCCCCCTCCAAGCGACACAAATGCATCAAACACATTGAACAGCACCTGAGGGAGCATGGAAATAAAGATGACCGGTCACTGAGGAGTTGGGGAGGTTAAAACCTCTACCGAGTACCTAACCCGGATTCGGAAGCACCCCCCACCCCCCCCCCCCACACTGATTAGCATCGTTAGCATAGCGTCACAATTAAATAGTAGCATCTAAATATCATTAAATCACAAGTTCAAGACACCCAATGAAAGACACAGATCTTGTGAATAAAACCACCATTTCAGATTTTTTAAATGTTTTACAGGGAAGACACAATATGTAAATCTATTAGCTAAACACGTTAGCAAAAGACACCATTTTCTTACTCCAACAGTTTTTTCCTGCGTCAGTAGCTATCACTAATTCGACTAAATGAAAATATATATAGCCACTAACCAACAAACAAATTCATAAGATGACAGTCTGATAACATATTTATGGTATAGCATAGTTTTTTTTTTTTTTTATGTGCATTTTTCAGGTATAAATCACAGTTCTACATTGCAGCTGCAATCTGATATAGTGCTGATGCAGCCAGAACAATTACAGAGACCAACTTCATATAACTAATTACTTGTCTTAAAACATTTCAGAAAAAATACACAGCGTACAGATATTGAAAGCCCAACATCTGGTGAATCCAAACAATATTTCAGATTTATTAAATGTTTTATAGCGAAAACAAAATGTAGCACTAAATTAGCATAGCCACGCCAGCCAGAACCAGCTGGGCGCGCCCGACCAGTTCACATGCACGACAGATATATGAAATAACATCGTAAATTGGGTCTTACTATTGCTGATCTTTCATCAGAATGTTGATAAAGGTGTCCTTAGTCCTGATGAGTCGTTCAATCCATTCACAATGGCAACTTTCCCTCTTCATTTAGCGTAGGTACTGGTCGACTAGCACGGTTCTGTCCAAAGTTAAAAAACTCACAGAACGGAACACGGCAAAACTCCCGAAAAAATTCAAATAATCTGATTAAACTATATTGAAAAAACATACATTAAGATGATATAGTCACATGTATCAAACAAACTTCGAGACGGAGATAGTTTTCATCCGTAACGGCAGCATAACAAAAGACGATTGCACCTCTAAAACGCGCGTTTCAGAAAACCGGAAGTTGTCGGTCACGCTAAAGAAATAGGTATTATTTCACGTCAGTACAAGATAAACAAAAAATTTCTCCTCTGACGTCTTCCTGACACCCAGAGGAAGACGAATGAAGTGTGTTTCGGGTCATAGGTGGCGTGACCATATATAGGCAGAGCGTTGAAGCGAGCATACACATCTTGCAATCTTCTTCTTGCTCAGGGAAAGTGCTGTCAAATGACTTGTGTTTCACTCAGAGACAAAATTGAAACGGTTTTAGAAACCATAGCTTGTTTTCTATCCAATGGTATATGGTTATATGCATATAGTAACAGCAATAATTGAATAAGAGGCAGTTTAATCTGTAGAGGCAATTATGCTAATGCGAAAACAGCACCCCCTGTATTCTCAAGAACTCAACCAAATAAATTGAACATTACATGATTTAATGTGTTTCAATTAATTGAATCAATTGTGTAATATAATCCATTAGATTAAAATGGTATTCTTGGACCATTTGTATATGATTTATGTTAAGTAGGCCTACAAACAGACAGCATTCTCTGAAGTAAAGCGTGTGACTGACCGGTGCAGTTCAGTCAACATGCCTTGTCTTGTGTATTGCCTTTGTACTTCATTTGTCGGGTTAAGGTTTCCAATGATGAATGTCATTACACGTGGATGTCCACATACTTCTTATTTAACACATTACAAAAAGTTAAGTGAATGTGTTTTGCAAAAAACTGTAGTATAGACATTAAGTGTGTCCCAAATGGCACCCTGTTCCTTACCAAGGGGCGTATTCAGACTTACCCTATGCACGTGTGTAACGAGGTTGGTGTGTGTGGCACCCTTGTGCGCACTGAATACATTTAATTAAATGCCAGAAAACACACCCACTGGGTGGCCACCCAATTTGATCAAGGAGTTTTTTTGGTTCATTTGTCTAAAGCAATCCCTTTAAATACTGAATTTGTTTGGCACAACATTAGTATGTAGCTTATGGAGAAGGTGTTCAGAATGGAGATGAATGAAAGATGCATCTGCATATTTATCTCTGTTTCAAAACCCATGTGTAGATTTAAAAACACTTAGAGTGAAATATATATATATATTATTTTTTATCAACCTTAGGCTGCATCATGGGACAAACACGGTTAGAGCGCCTTACGCACAAAAAAAGGCTGAATCAACATTGTTTCAATGTAATTTATCAACGTATTGTGATATGGAATATGAGCATAAAACACATTTAGATTTGCAAAAGTTATGAAAACAGTACTGGTTGATCTAATTTCAACCAGCGTTGCAAAGATTGAATTGAGGTTAAAACTTTTACTTAAATACAATCCCACTGGGCACAAAAAGGTTGAATTAATGTTCAATGTAATTTGTCAACAAATTGTGATGTGGAATCTACGTGGAAAATACATTGGATTTGTAAAAAGTCAGCAACTGTTGTTTTGAGAGTGACATTTCTACCCCAGGATTTGTCATCATGGTAACCCATTTTCAACATAGATAAACCTTGTATAAAATATGTTGAATTTGTATCTGAAACAAAGTCAGATCTTCAACATTATATCCACTATCAGAAAAAAGTATATGCCAGGCAGCACCTCCTACTGGAAAGTTGATCTATCTACAGCTATGGTTGCTAAACTTGTAATAGTTAGCCTAATTTCAGTTCATGTGTGTAGAGCAGTGGATGATTTCCAAGGCTGGAAGACTGTGTCCCCTTTTCTCAGCGATACAACAAATGTTCATATCTACATTTTTTAAATATAATTTAAGTTTCCACATCACAATAACATCACTTCCAGTTGACAGAGGCAGCTCTAGTAGGGCAGAAATTTGATGAACTCACTATTTGGAAAGGTGGCATCCTATGACAGTACCACGTTGAAAGTCACTGAGCTCTTCAGTAAGGCTTTTCTGCTGCCAATGTTTGTTTACTGGAGATTGCATGGCTGTGTGCTTGATTTTATACACCTGTCAGCAACGGGTATTGCTGAAACAGCCGTATCCAGAATTTGTAGGGGTGTCCACATACTTTTGTATATATAGTGTGTTTCAACCCAGGATCCAACTAAAAATAGACAATACATATACTGTATGCCTGGGTCTTCAAGCTTTGGTTGATTACAAGTTTAGTCTACAAGTTAATCATTAATCAATCGCCCAACAACAGTGCCCAACCTCACGAATGCTCTTGTGACTGAATAGAAACAAGTCCCCGCAGCAATGTTCCAAGATCTAGTGGAATACCTTCCCAGTACAGTGGAGGCTGTTTATAGCAGCAAAGGAGTGAACAATCCATATTAATGCCCATGATTTTGGAATGAGATGTTCGATGAGCAGGTGTCCACAAACTTTTGGTCATGTGGTGTATGTTTTAATATGTTTTATAAACGCCTTCATCTCAATCCCCCTAAAAATCTAAGTTAAGTATATTTCAAGTTTGATTTGATTTGATTTTGATTTTTGGTTGAGATGGATACGTGAATCCCACATACAAGTTATTCAATTGAAGACAAAAGGGATATTAAATTGTTTTTGTTTGTCAACGCAACCAGATATCAAGATTTGAAGGAGATGTATGCTCTGCTCGGAAAGTTATACAGTGCATTTGGTAAGCATTCAGACCACTTGACTTTTTCAAAATTTCTGCTACTTTACAGCCTTATTTTAAATTGATAAAACAAATCCTCATGAATCTACACACAATACCCCATAATGACGTAGCAAAAACAGGTTTTTAGAAATGTTTGCACATTTATTACAAATACAAAACTGAAATATAATATTTACATAAGTTGTCAGACCCTTTACTCAGTACTTTGTTAAAGCACCTTTGGCAGCGATTACAGCCTCGAGTCTTCTTGGGTATGATGCTACAAGCTTGGCACACCTGAGTTTCTCCCATTCTTCTCTGCAGATCCTCTTAAGCTCTGTCATGTTGGATGGGGAGCGTCGCTGCACAGATATTTTCAGGTCTCTCCAGAGATGTTCGATCTGGTTCAAGTCCTGGCTCTGGCTAGGCTACTCAACGACATTCAGTGACTTGTCCCAAAGTCTCTCCTGCATTGTCTTGGCTGTGTGGTTAGGGTCGCTGTCCTGTGGGAAGGTGAAACCTTCGCCCCCAGTCTGAGGTCCAGAGCACTATGGAGCAGGTTTTCATCATGGATCTCTCTGTACTTTTCTCCTTCATCTTTCCCTCAATCCTGACTAGTCTCCCAGTCCCTGACGCTGAAATACATCCCCATAGAGTATGATGCTGCCTCCACAATGCTTCACCATGGTGCCATGTTTCCTCCAGATGTGACGCTTGGCATTCGGGCCAAAGAGTTCAATCTTGGTTTCATCAGACCAGAGAATCTGGTTTCTCATGGTCTGAGAGTCCTTTAGGTGCCTTTTGGCAAACTCCAAGCGGGCTGTCATGTGCCTTTTACTGAGAAGTGGCTTCCATCTGCAGCACTCCACCAAAAAGGCCTGATTGGTGGAGTGCTGCAGAGATGGTTGTCCTTTTCGGCAATTGCAAAGAAAAAGCCATATCTCAGACTGGCCAATAAAAAGAAAAGATTAAGATGGGCAAAAGAACACAGACACAGGACAGAGGAGCTCTGCTTAGAAGGCCAGCATCCCGGAGTCGCCTCTTCACTGTTGACGTTGAGACTCGTGTTTTGCGGGTACTATTTAATGAAGCTGCCAGTTGAAGACTTGTGAGGCGTCTGTTTCTCAAACTAGACACGCTAATGTACTTGTCCTCTTGCTCAGTTGTGCACTGGGGCCTCCCACTCCTCTTTATATTCTAGTTAGAGCCAGTTTGCGCTGTTCTGTGAAGGGAGTAGTACACAGCGTTGTACGAGATCTTCAGATTCTTGGCAATTTATCGCATGGAATAGCCTTCCTTTCTCTGAACAAGAACAGACTGACGAGTTTCAGAAGAAAGGTATTTGTTTCTGGCCATTTTGAGCCTGTAATCGAACCCACAAATGCTGATGCTCCAGATACTCTAAAGAAGGCCTGTTTTATTGCTTCTTTAATCAGGACAACAGTTTTCTGCTGTGCTAACATAATTGCAAAACGGTTTTCTAATGATCAATTAGCCTTTTAAAATGATCAACTTGGATTAGCTAGACACGACGTGCCATTGGAACACAGGAGTGATGGTTGCTGAAAATGGGCCTCTGTAAACTGGGCCTCCAGCTACAATAGTCATTTACAACATTAACAATGTCTACACTGTATTTCTGATCAATTTTAAGTTATTTTAATGGACAAAAAAGTAGCTTTTCTTTCAAAAACAAGGACATTTCTAAGTGACCCCAAACTTTTGAATGGTAGTGTATATTTAATAAATTTTGAATTCAGGCTGTAACACAAAAAAAATGTTGAATAAGTCAAGTGGTATGAATACTTTCTGAAGACACTGTAGCATGAAATGGATGCAGGTCATTTTTTAGAGCTCTTCACAATTGCTATAATAATCTGCGCAGAATCTCGAACAGCATTGATGACTTGCACTATGTACTTTTAATGTAATCTCAACTGCAATTCAGGTCATTTGATTGTGTTTCTAGACGAAGCACAGTGATAACACATTAAGTTGTGGTATAAATAAAGACACTTGAACTTTTTCTGTGCATTTAAATTGGTTGAAACACATTTAGATGACAATTAAACCAAAAATAAGACATTGTTTATCCATTGGTATGTGCTTGTGCTTTTAGATGGTTGAAAGAAGTGTTGTGACACATTGGGAATTCAACAAACTCCGTCTGCCTTTTTGAGTGGGTGAATAACGGTTGAAGTCTCATTGATCAACATCTCAAGCAAATATTACCTAAATGTCCACATTGAAATGACGTGGTGTGCCCAGTGGGATGACAGGCCCAACTATTGTGCCATGCGTCAGGTTCAAACTGTTACAGCTTGGTCTGCTCTCCATAATAATTTAATTAGCCTACATGTCAATTTTCTTACATGAAGTATGATCAACTATGGCTAATGATCCTCAGCAACAACGACACGGACGTGAAAGCGTTTTCAGAGGAAGAAAATGGAACGATACGAACAGTAGGCTACCAACTGAAAGGAAGCTATTAAAAATGGCAAATAGGCCCTGATCAAAAGTAGTGCACTATTTAGGACAGGGGTATTCAAATACTATTTCAGAAGGTAAAACCTTGCATATTTCCTAGGATGGGAAAGGTCCAGATGGATATTGTCATTATCGGATTGTCATAATGGGCGTAGTGAGAAAAAAAAACATTTGTGCAGTTTTAAAGCTAATATCCTGCAATTAAATAGATTTTTCCATGTTTTCATGTGATATCTGAGCAATTCGAACATTACAACAAAATCAATGGGCTGAAAAACCTAGCTAAATTTGTTTGCTGACATGGGCTAGTTGATTAACTGTAATAAATAGCTCTCTAAGGTAAGCAATGACTGACAATAAAAAAGTAAAACTGCTGATGCCCTGCCAAATAACGACATTGCAGCTTGAGGCCCACAGTCCGCATTGACACCGCCTATTGAGCATGGCTGATATAGGGAAAAGTGTGCAATTTGGGACGCATCCCTAATAATGATGAATGAGGATGATCAAGTTTGTGAGACTGACCACTGTGACGCCGTCGTTGAGAAGGGACTCCCCAAACACCAGGATGTACAGGACCTCGTTGACATGGACCTCCTCAAACACAGCAATCACAGCCACGGGATCCACGGCAGCAATCAGACTCCCAAACAACAACAACTGCAGGAGACCAGTGTCGATATTACCTACAGAGGCCCAGGGTAAAAGGTGTTATGATCTCAGACCTTTGATCTATCTTACACATTAACTCTGAGGACCTCACAAATGCCAGTTTCAGTCATCGGAAAACTATAGAAGAACCTGTCTTTTATGTTGATCTGCTCTATGGTGGTCAGTTCAGGCTTTGGTTGGGCCTGTCCCAAATGGCACCCTATTCCCTATATAGTGCACTGCTTTTGACCAGGGTCATCTGGTCAAAAGTAGTGCACTAGCATAGGAAATCGGGTGCTATTTGGGACGCGTAGGTGTGCCTGCCTTACCCATGGCCCCGCCCAACCAGCACCCCCAAAGGGCGAGTCCCAAAGTGGCAGCGTTCCAGCAGGTGCCAATAACAGCGTAAACCAGGATGGCGCCCAAGTTGCCGAAGAACAGCTTGTTGGGCATGGAGTAGCCGGCGTCCAGGACGATCTGGGGCAGCAGGTAGAAGAAGAAGGTGAAGGGCTGCAGCCTGAAGGTCTGCACCTTGTCTGCCCCATAGATGATGCCGCCCAGGACCCAACCGATGCAAATGAGGAGGCCGCTCTCCGGGATCACTCTGGTCAGGCCGGGGTTCAGCTGGAATACTGTTGGTGAACAGAGCAAGACAAGGAATAAAGAGACAAATTCAGAGATACGCAGAGTGAATGAAAGACAAAAGTTCATAATTTGGTAGATTCAGGTGGAGCCAAGTCAAGCAGACCTGAGCCCGGTTTCCCCATAGCGATTGTACTTAGGCTTACGAATGTTTTAATGATGCATCTTTCCTACAATGGCCGAAGATGTAACACGCATTTCCCAAAACATCATGCAGAGAAAATGATCACAAAGTGCGTCGTGGATTGAAAGAAAGGCAGCACTGCTCTCGGATCAGCATTCTACTTTTCATATTTTAACATTATAACATTATAATTAATCCACAATACTGACAAGGGATCAGATCCTAGAGAGATATTATCACCTATTATTGTGCACATGTTAATCATACTGAAATGTATTGATGCAAAAATTACAGACAGTAACATACAAATAGCTCAATTAAACTCTAAAACATGAAATTGATTGTAATGTCATTGAAATAACAGATCTACAGTATGTAGCATACACTGTATTTATATTTCTAATACAGTCATCTCGGTTTTCATTTAATCAACATTTTTTTTTCCGTTTGTTAGTAACAATGCAGAGAAATTGGTAACTTTGTATGTGTAGTCACATTTGTTCTGAAGTTATCGGTGGTCACAGGAAGACAGATAAATATCTTGATTTTATGTTTAGGGGATATCTTCTGAGTATAAAGTGACCGGGAAGGGCGCAAAAGCATCTAACGACAACCTTAGCTGTTCTACGAGTGGTCTGAGGGAGTCATTAAATAACAAGCTGTTTCAAGAGAAACTTTAGAAACAATGGTTTTGGGAAACAGCTCAGAGATTTAATGATGCTCCTACGAAGGTTCTAACAATCAACTTAGCCTGAAAACGCTTTTGCGAAACCAGGCCCTGGGCCCAGATTCACAAAACGCTTCTTACGCAAAAACATAAGAAGCTTCTTAAAAAAAGAAAGAAGTTCATAAGAAAGTTTAGGTGCAATTCCTCAAACATTTCTTAAGAATTTATGATTTTCTTAGAAGTTCTTAATATGGCTGCAAGGCAAAGTGTTGAGTAGCCAGTGAAATCGTGCCCATTTCAAACGGCCTCCTACTCAAATCTTGCTCGTACAATATGAATGTTATTCTTCTTTTTGGATAGAAAACACTTTCTAGTTTCTAAAAGAGTTGGAATTATTTCTCTGAGTGAAACAGAAGTCCTTCTGCAGCACTTTTCCTGACCAGGAAGTGAAATGTCAGAAATCGATGCTCTTTTCAACTTGATGCCTATACATGGTCTTAACACTTAGGAGTCTGCTGACACTCTATACGCCTTCCTATTGGTGTAAAGAGGATGTCAGAGAATATTTTTTTTTGCTCCTCTTGGTCTGTGGTGGGAAAAAGACTATTTATTTGACGTGACGGTCCACTTCCGGTACTCTGAAGGAAGTGGGATTGACTTCTGTTTTGCCTTGGTAACGAACGGCTAACGTCTCCGGCTCGATTTATTTATTTTTGATACATGTGACCATATCATCGTAATGTATGTTTTTTCAATATAGTTTAATCAGATTATTGAAACTTTATTCGGGAGTTTTGCCGTGTTCCGTCCTCTGACTGTGTTTACGTTGGAGAAATTTATGCCACTCGGCTAGTGCCAATGCTAATTGAAGAGGGACATTTGCCATTCTGAATCGAAACAAAGACTCATCTGGACAGAGGACACGTTCTTCAACATTCTGATGAAAGATCAGCAAAAGTAAGACCCATTTTATGATGTTATTTCATATATCTGTCGTGCATGTGAACTGGCCGTGGGCGCCCAATTATTTCTGTCTATTGTAGCTACGCTAATATAGCGATACATTTTGTTTGCGCTGTAAAACATTTAATAAATCGGAAATATTGTTTGGAATCACAAGATGCCTGTCTTTCAATTGCTGCAGACTATGTATTTTTCAGAAATGTTTTATGATGAGTAATTAGCTATTTGACGTTGGTGTCTGTAAACATTCTGTCTGCTTTCGGTGCAATTTCGGATTGTAGCTGAAATGTAAACTATGGTTTATACATGAAATATGCAAATTTTTCGAACAAAACATATGCTATACAATAAATATGTTATCAGACTGTCATCTGATGAATTTGTTTCTTGGTTAGTGGCTATTTATATCTTTATTTGGTCGAATTTGTGATAGCACCTGATGGAGTAAGAAACTGATGGAGTTAGAAAAAGTTGTGTCTTTTGCTAACGTGGTTAGCTAATAGATTTACATATTTTGTCTTCCCTGTGAAACATTTTAAAAATCGGACATGTTGGCTTGATTCACAAGATGTGCACCTTTCATCTTGTTTCTTGGACTTGTTAATTTGTGAAAGTTAAATATTTAAAAAAAATAGATTTTGAATTTCGCGCCCTGCACTTTGAGCTGGATGTTGTCATAAGTGTACTGGTGTCGGGCTGCCCCCGTAAAAGGTTAACTATCTTAAGATGATTGTTGCTATGCAACCCAGTTAGCCTACTAACTTGCATATTTGTTACTGATATTAATGGTCAATTTCTTTTTTGGGGGGATTTCAAACAATCAATACTGATTTTTTTCAATTAAACATGTTCAATTTCTTTCATTAGCTTATTTTCTCACGTCCATGAGAATAAGCTAAGGGTTTAGCTATCTTAAGAACATTAAGAAATCCAATAACTTTATTTTCAAGAATCACATTTTTTCTTAACTACTTCCTTAAGAAGAAACATGGGAAGAAACTTAAGAACATTTTCAAGAACTTTATTGAGGAATATCAACTTTTTGTAAGTTTCTTCTTAAGAATAAAGTTAAGGAAAAAAAATGGCACTTAGGAAGAAATGTCTTCTTAAGATGGTTTTGTGAATCTGGGCTGCGGTCTCAAAAATGCTGCTCATTGCCTGATAAATCTTTGAAGTAAACATGCATTTTTCACAGCCAAGATGCTGGCAACATTTTAGCGTAGTTGTCACGATCGTGTGGCGGATTGATGGACCAAAATGCAGCAGTTGGAAAATAAGCCATCTTCTTTTATTATAACACGAAGATGAACACGACACAAAAAACACTTTAACAAAACAACAAAAACGACCGTGAAGCTACAAACGTTGTGCACTTACACACACTGGCTACAAACGTTCTTACATAGACAATTACCCACAATCAATGAGAGCCTATGGCTACCCTAAATAAGGCTCCCAATCAGAGACAACCGAAATCAGCTGTCTCTAATTGGGAACTCATTCAGGCAACCATAGACTCTCCTAGATAACTAACCAACATAGACAACTCTAGACATATACACTCAACACAAAACCATCTACTACACCCCATAACCCCTTTACCAAATAAACACCCAAAACCAACAAAACATAAACATTCCCCATGTCACACCCTGACCTAACTAAAATAATAAAGAAAACAAAGAATAATAAGGCCAGGGCGTGACATAACCCCCCCCTTGAGGCGCGAACTCCGGGCGCACCATACACAGTCTAGGGGAGGGTCTGGGTGGGCTCCCCTCCACGGTGGCGGCTCCGGCTCTGGTCGTAGTCCCCACGTCACCACAGTACCTAACCACCTCCTAGGCCTCCTCCAAACGACCCCCCTCCACATTAACCCCATTGTATTAAGGGGCAGTTCCGGACTAAGGGACAGCTCCGGACTAAGGTCCAGTACCAGGGTAAGGGGCAGTACCAGGATCAGGGGCAGTACCAGGGTAAGGGGCAGTACCAGGGTAAGGGGCAGCACCAGGGTAAGGGGCAGCACCAGGGTAAGGGGCAGCTCCGGACTGAAGAATGGCAGCTCCGGACTGAGGGACTGCAGCTCCGGACTGAGGGATGGCCCATGGCTGGCTGACGGATCTGGCTGCTCATGGCTAGCTGACGGATCTGGCTGCTCATGGCTAGCTGACGGATCTGGCTGCTCATGGCTAGCTGACGGATCTGGCTGCTCATGGCTAGCTGACGGATCTGGCTGCTCATGGCTAGCTGACGGATCTGGCTGCTCATGGCTGGCTGACGGATCTGGCTGCTCATGGCTGGCTGACGGATCTGGCTGCTCATGGCTAGCTGACGGATCTGGCTGCTCATGGCTGGCTGACTGATCTGGCTGCTCCTGTCTGGTTGGCGGCTCTGGCAGATCCTGTCTGGTTGGCGGCTCTGGCAGATCCTGTCTGACGGACGGCTCTAGCGGCTCCTGTCTGGCTGGCGGCTCTAGCGGCTCCTGTCTGGCGGACGGCTCAGTGGGCTCATGGCAGACGGGCGGCTTTGCAGGCTCATTGCAGACGGATGGCTCAGATGGCGCTGGGGAGACGGATGGCTCAGATGGCGCTGGGGAGACGGATGGCTCAGATGGCGCTGGGGAGACGGGCAGTTCAGTCATTGCTGTGCAGACGGCAGACTCCTGCCGGCTGAGGCGCACTGTAGGCCTGGTGCGTGGTGCCGGGACTGGTGGCACCGGGCTGGGGACACGCATCTCAGGGCTAGTGCGGGGAGCAGGAACAGGGCATACTGGACCCTGGGGACGCACATTAGGCCTAGTGCGTGGGGCCGGAACTGGTGGTACCGGACTGGGGACACGCATCTCAGGGCTAATGCGGGGAGCAGCAACAGGATGCACAGGACTCTGGAGACGCACAAGAGGCTTAGTGCGTGGTGCCGGAATTGGTGATACCGGGCTGGAGACACGCACCATAGGACGAGTGCGTGGAGGAGGAACAGGGCTCTGGAGACACACTGGAAGCCTGTTACGTGGTGTAGGCACTGGTGGCACTGAACTGGGGCGGGGAGGTGGCGCCGGAAATACCGGACCGTGCAGGCGTATTGGCTCCCTTGAGCATTGAGCCTGACCAACCTTACCTGGTTGAATGCTCCCCGTTGCCCGACCAGTGCGGGGAGGTGGAATAACCCGCACCGGGCTATGTAGGCGAACCGGGGACACCATGCGTAAGGCTGGTGCCATGTAAACCGGCCCGAGGAGACGCACTGGTGGCCAGATATGTAGGGCCGGCTTCATGACATCCGGCTCAATACTCAATCTAGCCCTGCCAGTGCGGGGAGGTGGAATAACCCGCACCGGGCTATGCACACGTACAGGAGACACCGTGCGCTCTACTGCGTAACACGGTGTCTGCCCGTACTCTCGCTCTCCACGGTAATTACAGGGAGTAGGCGCAGGTTTCCTACCTGACTTCGCCACTCTCCCTTTAAGCCCCCCCCAAAGAAATTTTTTGGGTTTTCCCACAGGCTTCCTACCGCTTCGTCGTGCTGCCTCCATTCGCCGGTATCCCTCCTCGCACTGCGCCAGAGAATCCCAGGCGGGCTCCGGCACTCTCCCTGGGTTGATCGCCCACCTGTCGATCTCCTCCCACGTAGTGTAACCCAGATCCTTTGTAGGTTCCTTTTCCTGCCTCCGAGCTAGCTCCTCATATCGCCGCCTCTCTGCTTTCGCTGCCTCCAGCTCAGCTTTGGGGCGGTTATATTCTCCTGGTACCTCCCGGTCTAAAATTTCCTCCCATGTCCATAAATCCTTGTATTGCTCCTGTTGCCGCTGGTCATGCCGCTTGGTCCTATGGTGGGTAATTCTGTCACGATCGTGTGGCGGATTGATGGACCAAAATGCAGCAGTTGGAAAATAAGCCATCTTCTTTTATTATAACACGAAGATGAACACGACACAAAAAACACTTTAACAAAACAACAAAATCGACCGTGAAGCTACAAACGTTGTGCACTTACACACACTGGCTACAAACGTTCTTACATAGACAATTACCCACAATCAATGAGAGCCTATGGCTACCCTAAATAAGGCTCCCAATCAGAGACAACCGAAATCAGCTGTCTCTAATTGGGAACTCATTCAGGCAACCATAGACTCTCCTAGATAACTAACCAACATAGACAACTCTAGACATATACACTCAACACAAAACCATCTACTACACCCCATAACCCCTTTACCAAATAAACACCCAAAACCAACAAAACATAAACATTCCCCATGTCACACCCTGACCTAACTAAAATAATAAAGAAAACAAAGAATAATAAGGCCAGGGCGTGACAGTAGTTAGCTAATTAGTCAGGCCTCCTTACACCTTCTTGATCCCTGGAGTTGTATTCATAAAGAATCTTAGAGTAGGAGTGCTGATCTACTATATGCTCTGTTGTGGCTTAAAGATCCTACTGCATATCTCATGGACTGGGAGGACCTGATCACAGATCAGCATTCCTACTTTAAGACGCTTTATGAATAGGCCTACAGGCTGCGGCCTCCTTACACTTTTTTGATTGTTGATCAATAACGGGATCAAGATGTCCACAGGATACTAGGGAGTCTGACATTGACATCTGTTTCTACCTGGCAACATTATTGGGCTTTACACAAAGGCAGGTGTTGAAACTCAAAGCCGGAACTAAACGGTAAAGCAAAAGGATTC
Organism: Salvelinus fontinalis; assembly: GCF_029448725.1. NCBI lineage: Eukaryota > Metazoa > Chordata > Actinopteri > Salmoniformes > Salmonidae > Salvelinus > Salvelinus fontinalis. Next base: position 44,738,721 of record NC_074696.1, on the reverse strand, counting down.
AAATGTTTCAGAAGACTGAGAAAGTGTAATTTTTTCTGTCCCTGGAGTATGATTAACCAGCAATGTGCCGTTATAAATGTTCTCATCACTCACTTAGTCTGGATTAGTGGAGAGAGGCAAGTTTTTAAAGTCGGTAATGCTTTTTCAGATTTCATGCTATCACTCCTTCTTTAACTTCGTCCACAGGCTCAATTCTTACCAAGCCGGCTGGCTTCTATCTCAAAGTGAACATTTTCACTAACTGAACAGTAACTTCTGGATTTGTCATCCAACCAGAGGACTCAGGGCTATATCTTTTGCTTAGGTGTTTTAAGTGTTGCCTCTGTCAGCCTGAAGCTCAGTTAATAGGGCTAGGCGTCCCGCTAGCGGGACAACTTCCGGTGAAACTGGAGGGCGCGCAATTCAAATAAATAATCATAAATATTATGGATATTAACGATTAACCTTTTCACGCATGAGTTCCAAATATCTCTAACGGTCCCCCCTGAGTGAGTTTTCTTATACATGTGATGTCAGAATTCACTCATTAACCACATTTCTGTCTACAGTTTTTTATGCAAGTAAAATATAAATGCTGACAGATAATTGGTTCCTTCGACATGGTGGGATCTTTTTGTGCTGGTAAAATTAATTATGGTAGAAATGGCGGTGGATATGCATTTATGTGCAAATATATTGATATAAAAACCATCATGTCGAAGTAAACTTGGAGTCACTCGATGATATGGTGTGTGGTCATCCCACTTAGACTCGTGAAACCATGCAGTTTATTAAGCTACAGATGAAATAACTTATGATGAACTTCACAGGGTGGTGAAAGTGCACAGTGATCTTGAAGCTCCTTTCAAATAAATATTGAAGGTCTGATTCTGGTCACTTGATGATCGATGCTTGACTGCTTTTTGACAAATAAAGAATATTTAACCATAGCTGCCCTCAAACCAAGGCTGCCTGTTAATTATCTATAGAAAATGTTTCAACTTGTCAATTTTACATGATTTTGTAACAGTGAGATAGGTGCGTTCCGCCTCATTAATTCACAAAGAAAGTAGCCCATTTCACTGTGGCGGAGGAATTCTATGCTAATGTTGGGCAAGGATTAGCTAGATGAGTTGGACAAACTCCTCTCTTTGATGAAGCCCAAGCACTCTACCATTGTTTCCTCAGGTCAAGTATGCAGACATTTGCGCATCTCCAGTCAATTCAGAACCTGACAGAACTTTTAGCCCCGGCGCATTGCCTTCATTGTTGTTTTCCTTACTAATAATTACTGTGTGCATTTCTATCAAAGTAAGTGCCTTATTATCTTATTATAATAATGTTTCTGTATATCGTGTGATGTCATTTCTACTGTAACACACCGTATTTATGTATGGAGCATAATGCATTCTGTGTATTCCTTTATAACCGCGGACACGCAAGGTACTGATTTCATAACCTTCACGGTGTTATACTCAACTGTGCTTATGTAGTTACATTGTCATGGCTGTCTTCGTCCTCCTCATCTGACGAGGAGAGTCTCGTCAGGATCGGAGGACCAATTCGCAGCGAGGTAAGTGTTCGTCATTATTTAATGAAAGAAACTGAACACTACAAAAACAACAAAGTGACAATCGTGAAGCTAAATAACAATAGTGCTGACACAAACACTACACATAGACAATCACCCACAAACCCCAACAGAAAACAGGGTACCTAAATATGGTTCCCAATCAGAGACAATGAATGACAGCTGCCTCTGATTGAGAACCATATCAGGCCAAACGAGAAAACCCCACATAGAAACAGACAACATAGATAATACCCACCCAACTCACGTCCTGACCACCTAAATAAAGACTAAACAAAGGAAATAAGGTCAGACACGTGACATACATTTTTCTATTAGTTCTGTAAAACAATGCTTATGTTAATGGCGTCAAATAAGTATTAGCTTGTGTTGTATTCTTGAAGCTGTTTGATAAGTGCTCCTCAGAGTCACCAGTGTAAATACTGTGGTTATGTTTTGAGGGGCTGTTTCACAGACGTCAGCATAGGGTAAAATGAACGGAATAATGACCAGCAAAATTTGAGGTAATCTGCAAAGAGAGCCCATATGTAAATCTATATCTGCCTGCAATACTCATCAATGCTGTGCATTTCCTCCATCATATGCATGGCAAACACACTCCCTACATGTACTGTATCTTTATGTACAGCTTCTTCAGAAACTATTCACACCCCTTTTTACTTTTTCCACATTTTGTGTGTTACAGCCTGAATTTAAAATGGATTCAATTGAGATTTTTTGGTCACTAGCCTACACACAATACCCCATAATGTCACGGCCGATGGAAGAAGTGGACCAAAGTGCAGCGTGGTGAGCCTACATTTCTCTTTTTATTTAAAATGTCGCCAACAAAACAAGAAACGAAAAACCAACCGTGAAGCTTACAGGGCTATAGTGCCACTAACAAAGATAACTACCCACCCTGAAAGGAGGGAAAAAGGACTACCTACGTATGATTCCCAATCAGAGACAACGACAGACAGCTGTCTCTGATTGAGAACCATACCCGGCCAAAACATAGAAATAAAGAAACATAGAAAACAAAATATAGAATGCCCACCCCACATCACACTCTGACCTAACCAAATAGAGAAATAAAACGTCTCTCTAAGGTCAGGGAGTGACACATAATGCCAAAGTGGAATAATGATTTTCAAAATGTTTACAAATTCATCACAAATTAAAAGCTAAAATGTCTTGAGTAAATAAGTATTCAACCCCTTAGTTATGGCAAGCCTAAATCAGTTCAGGAGTAAAAATTTGCTTAATAAGTCACATACGTCACAACAAGTCACACTCACTCTGTGTGCAATAATAGTGTTTAACATGATTTTTGAATGACTATCTCTTCTCTGTACCCCAAACATACAACAATTTTATGGTCCCTCAGTCGAGCAGTGAATTTCAAACACAGATTTAACCAGAAAGACCAGGGAGGTTTTCCAATGCCTCGCAAAGAAGAAGCGGACAGTGAATATCCCTTTGAGCACAGGGAAGTTATTAATTACACTTTGGGTGGTGTATCGATACACCTAGTCACTACAAAGATACAGGCGTCCGTCCTAGCTAAGTTGCCGGAGAGGAAGGAAACCACTCAGGTATTTCACCATGAGTCCAATTTAAAACAGTTACAGATTTGAATGGCTATTCTAGGAGAAAACTGAGGATGGAGCAACAACATTGTTACTCCAAAATACTAACCTAATAGACAGAGTGAAAAGAAGGAAGCCTGTACAGAATAAATACATTCCAAAATTTGTATCCTGTTTGCAATAAGGTATTAAGTAAAACTGCAAAAAATGTGGCAAGAAATGTACTTTATGTCCTGAATACGAAGTGTATGTTTGGTGCAAATCCAACACAACAATCACTGAGTACCACGCATCATATTTATTTTCAAGCATGGTGATGGCTGCATAATGTTATGGGTATGCTTGTCATTGGCAATAACTAGGGAGTTTTTATGATGAAAAGAAACAGAATAGAGCTAATCACAGGCAAATTCCTAGAGGAAAACATGGTTCAGTCTGCTTTCCAACAGCCACTGGGAGACACATTCACCTTTCAGTAGGACAATAACCTAAAACACAAGGCCAAATATCCACTGGAGTTGCTTACCAAGACAACATTGACTGTTCCTGAATGTCCTAGTTACAGTTTTGACTAGGGGTGTACTGATTCGTCATACTCGATTTCAGAATCATATCCATTTTATCACACTTGATACTCGTAATCGGATTTACTCGTGATTGGAAAACCCAAAAGCTTTAAATGCCGGTAAAGCCTATACCTCAAGTGTGCATTACAGCGCTATCACTCAAGAGTGCATCTCAGAGTGCATCGTTGTTCTTTCACTCATTCACACACATTGTTAAACGACCCCGACAGATAAAAATGCACATAAATAGCCTAATGCATGGCTGGCTACTACTGCCTGCATTTATTCCAGACACAGATTTAGATGAAGGTAGGCTAATTTGTTTACCCCATATATTGTTTCACATTTGAGAGGAGCAAAACTTTTGTATTATAAAAATAAACAATCTACCCCTTTAAAAATGTGGAATAAAAATGAACCATATACATTTGGCATTTTATTTTCTAATGATATGTCTCTCGGTGAACATGCCTGTGCGCATTCAAATAAATAATAATAGCAAGCAAGTGTAACGGATGTGAAATGGCTAGCTAGTTAGCGGGTACGCACTAGTAGCATTTCAATCAGTTACGTCATTTGCTCTGAGACTTAAGTAGTGTTGCCCCTTGCTCTGCAAGGGCCGTGGCCTCTGTGGAGCGATGGGTAACGATGCTTCGTGGGCGACCATTGTTGATGTGTGCAGAGGGTCCCTGGTTCGCGCCCGTGTCGGGGCGAGGGGACGACGTAAAGCTAAACTGTTACATTGGTGCCGTGACCCGGATCACTGGTTGCTGCAGAAAAGGAGGAGGTTGAAAGGGGGGTGAGTGTAACGGATGTGAAATGGCTAGCTAGTTAGCGGGTACGCGCTAGTAGCATTTCAATCAGTTACGTCACTTGCTCTGAGACTTAAGTAGTGTTGCCCCTTGCTCTGCAAGGGCCGTGGCCTTTGTGGAGCGATGGGTAACGATGCTTCGTGGGCGACCGTTGTTGATGTGTGCAGAGGGTCCCTGGTTTGCGCCCGTGTCGGGGCGAGGGGACGACGTAAAGTTAAACTGTTACACAAGCATGGGCTTGGATCACGACATAACACAGACGTTGTCGGCAATGGACTAATTATAATGACAGACAAAGTAGGCCTACTAAACAATACCAAGTAGACAGACAAAAACAACCATATGGCCTCAGCAAAGGCGACAAGAAATAAGTAGATTGAACAACAATGACTAGATACGGATTCTGATTAATACACAATGTTTGGAAAAGGGGAGACTTGTGCCCTGAGATGAGTGAGTGAATTAAAGCCGCGCGTGAGTCTCTCTGGGGAAATGAGCGCAGAGGGAGAGCGACTTGTTCTAAACCAATCTTTGCAGCAGGCTACAACAATACCCTGCCCATTTCTTTACAGACAGAAGAAAAAATAATGTTTCCCATCACGGATAATTACAAAAAATACGAGTACTCGGCACACCTCAAGTTTTGATTTAAATCGGCTTGAAAATCTATGGCAAGATTTGAAAATGGCTGTCTAGCAATGATCAACAATTATATTGACTGAGTTTGAAGATTTTTTTAAAGAATAATGTGCAACTATTGTACAATACAGGTTCGCAAAGCTCTTAGAGAAAGAAAAGAAGGAAAGACTCACAGCTTTAATTGTGACAAATGTGATTCCAACATGTATTGACTCAGGGAGTTGAATACTTATCTTTTCAGGATACAGTATATTAGTGTGTTTTTCATATATACTGTATATATATATATATTTTTTTACTAATGTTAGACTTTTCTTCCATTTTTTTTGTTGTATTTTTTGTAGATCATTGAAAAAAAATACAATTAGATCCATTTTAATCCCACTTTGTAATAACAAAATGTGTACAAATTCAAGGGGTGTGAATACTTTGTGAAGGCACTGTACCTATCTATGCACAGTGTATGCACATTTACGCAAACACACAAAAAGTGTAATCAATGTCACATCTCAATTGTGTCTGTTGTGTACACTCACATTGCTATTGACCACCATGTCACCACAACAAACAAGACCTAAACATAACACATCACGGTAGATGCTCCATTACCTTTAACAATTAACGTTCAAAAGATGACACTCCATAACTCTTATCTGTACATACGCATATACATTAGCACAAATTACATTATCGCTTTTCTGTCGAAACACATAAATAAGTCCTGCGTCAATGAAATGGTCACCTGACGTCCAAATCTGCAAAGAAGAATTTTACACTAACACACAGTTAATTTGCTGTGTCATGACAGTGTAAAGTCATTGTCTTAAGCTGACACCAGCTTGGTTTATAACATCTGTTATGTATTGATTATGACAGTTTAATGTTGGTTCTTATGACTCAGGGTAAAGTAAAGCGTAAGCAAACAAACTCTCAGAGCGTGAATAGAGGGTGGCAATCTATGGTACAATGAAATACTATAAAGATGAGTAGCCTGGGGAAGGGGATGTAAATCAGTGGAGGCTCCTCAGAGGAGGAAGGGTAGGACTGTCCTCCTCAATGAAATTTCATAAAAATAAAAATAGTGAAACAAAAGTTATCCTTTATAGATAAAACTACACTAAATATATTAATATTTCACTAAATAATTTATTTAAACACACTGTTTTTCAATTAAGGTCTAAAGTAATTTCAACAGCACTCTCTGGGGTAGCATTACGGTGTAGCCGGTTGACAGCTAGCTTCCATTTTCCTCTCGCTTCATTAACTTCAATACAAAACCTAGGAGGCTCGTAGGCCTCACCCCTTCCATAGACCTACATGGTAATTATGACCACTTCCGGAGGACGACCTCCAACCAATCAAAGCTTTTGCAGTATGAACTGACATGTTGTCCATCCAATTATAAGATTAGGATCAGAGAATGAACCTAGTGTGTTGTATTGGGGTTGTGCCGCAGAGCATTAAGGGGGGGTTCTATGTGTTGAGAAGCTTGGTAAATTGTTGACATTATTGGTTAGAGATTGAGAGTGAAAAGTGATAGTTGACCATTTTTTTTATATTATTCAAATTAGTCAGAGGAGGTATATTATTAAATGTTTTCTTGGTTTTTTAACTTTATTTTTGTGTCCAGATAGTGAATTATATTTTCATTCGCCATAGCACTGGTAGCAGTAGCCAGCTACCAGTGCGAGCATGTAATTTTTGCCGCCAGGTTGGCAGAATGGCAAATGCTGTGGACTTTTTGTTGAAGAACCCCTTTCATTCTCAGGTGTACATGGAAACCGAGGGTCGACCTCTGCCTGAGATCAGTTTGATGAAGAAGGATGAAAAGCTGAGGGCGTTCAATACGAATTGGTATCAAAAGTATGGCTGGCTAAGAGGGAGCCTTCCATCAAGCTGCCTGTATTGCTGGCCTTGCCTGGTTTTTGGAAAGCCTTGGGTGAAAGGGGGGTACAGTGACCTGAAGAACATCGATCATTAAGGTAAACAGCATAACAAATGAAGAGAGCATATAAATGCCCACATCAGATTCAAGATTCTCTGAAAAAGCAGCATCGATCATGTAATGGACGAAGGTCTGCGTATTCAAACTGACCAACACAATGAGCAAGTAAGAAGAGACAGGGATGCGCCTTGTCGACACCACTGCATTTTGGGGCATGCAAGGGCAACTACAAGGAGGGAAACTACATGGAGCTTGCAGAGGTAATTGCACGTTAAGATGCTTTACTTGCTGAACATATGGAACTTTCGACTGTCTTTTCTGGGATGTCGAAATCAATTCAGAATGATTTGATAGCTTCCATCACATCATCCATTAAAAGTGAGATTAAAGAGAGAGGTCGACCCAGCCCTTTTTTTGTGCCGCTCAAGTAGGCTTTCCACTTTCCTTTTGTATTTATATAGCAAAGGTGATAACACAATCACTCCGGACAGAGAAGCAAACACTCATTACATAAATGTTGCAGCAGCCTAGGCTACACCTAAACATTAGAGCAACCTTTCTTAAAGTGTGGGTCACGACGTGTCAGAGTAAATGTATAATTATTTCATTAATTACTGAAATTGATTTGGCCAAGTGCATCTGCGCAAACTGTTGAGTGCGCTCTCTGCCTAGCAGCGGTCTCTGCTCAGTTTGGCAGCTGCGCGAGTGAGAGGGAACAGTGTGCTTCGTGGTTTACCGGATCCTTTTTCTGCAGTTTTCTTGAAGATTACTCCGCGACACACAAGATGCAGCGCTGTAGTTCAAGCCACTAACATGTTATTCCTACTCGCCATCACTCACTGCTGTCATGGAATGAACTCATGCTGGCCACAAGTTCTGACTGAGTTCAATTGTCATGAAACGCATATACAGCGATGAGTTTCTCTCTCTTTCATTAAAAAACGAGGAGCGCCCACAATGTGTTTTGTGCGGGGAAGTGCTTAGTAATGAGTCTCTCATAACGACACGTCCAGACCATGATGAGCCTGTCCTGCACTGAAGCCTATGAACACCTCAACCCCTGTCCTGCACTGACGTCAAGCCTCTGAACACCCCAACTCATGCCTCATACCCTCATTTGTCATCTCCGTGTGTTCCGAGCATATACCGTGAGTCTCCCATCCTCCTTAATTTTTCAAGTCACCAGCTTCCACTGATGTACATGTATGGAACTCACCAAGTTTGCAGAGCCAGCTGACCAGGATCCAGAGTGCCACCAGGTATGGGAACTTAATTCCCTCCCACTTCCAAATAACGATGGGCAGGGTGGTGATAGTATGTCCTGTTCCATTTCCTGGTGCCTGAGATGCCAGGCTGGGCCTACTAATGGCAAGCAGTACCATCACCAGGACGAAAGTGTAGCGCCACAGAGCTGGCATCTTGGAGCTGGATGCTTTTCAAATCTTGAGCTTTGATCAATCTTGGTGACTGTCTCTCTCCCTCTCTGTCCTCTGTCACTGACTATCTGGATTGTCACTGCTGGCCCTAAGTATGTTTGCTCCTCTCTGTCCTTGCTCAGGTTAGAGTACACCTTTTCACTGCAGGTGAAAGCCCCTCCCACTCTTTAGCCAGACAGGCTAGTTGGGCCACTTCTTCGATACCAGGGTGCAGTTCTGCCCAACCTTACCACCCTGTTGTTATTCATTGGCTCAGGACACCAGAGGCGTCATCCCCATAGGGGTCAGACGGGTACGTGCCCCCTCAGATTTGTCCTGTTTAAAAAAAATATATATATATATATATATATATATATATATATATATATATATATATATATATATATATATATATATATATATATATATATATATATATATAATAAGAAAAACGTATTACATTTTTTTGGTAGTTTTGTTGTTGTTTCTCTGTAATACTACTATCCACCTAGCACTTTTATGAAGTTTGATTTACGATTTGTATTTATTTATTAGGGATTCCCATTAGCTGCTGCTAAGGCAGGAGCTACTCTTCCTGGGGTCCAAACACATTATGGCACTTACATCACACATAAAACAAAAGATAAAACAGTACATCATATAACATTACACCACTACATATCTACAATACAAAATGTATAATACCACCATACAACCATATTTCAATGTACGTGTGTGTAGAGTGCGTGTACTAGCATGTGTGTATGCCTGTGTCTGTACCTGTGTGTCTTCACAGTCCCCGCTGTTCCATAAGGTGTATTTTTATCTGTTTAAAAAAAAAATCTGATTCTACTGCTTGCATCAGTTACCTGATGTGGAATAGAGTTCCATGTAGTCATGACTCTATGTAGTACTGTGTCTCTCACATAGTCTGTTCTGGACTTAGGGAATGTGAAGAGACCTCTGGTGGCATGTCTTGTAGGGTATGCATGGGGTGTCTGCGCTGTGTGCTAGTAGTTTAAAACAGACACCCCGGTGCATTCAGCATGTCAATACTTCTTACAAAAACAAGTAGTGATGAAGTCAATCTCTCCTCCACTTTGAGCCATGAGAGATTGACATGCATATTATTCAGGAATGTTGTTTAGCTCTCCATGTACATTTAAGGGCCAGCCGTGCTGCTCTGAGCCAATTGTAATTTTCCTAAGTCCCTCTTTGTGGCACCTGACCACACGACTGAACAGCAGTCGTGTGACAAAGTGTGACAAAACTAGTGCCTGTAGGACATGCCTTGTTGATAGTGATGTTAAGAAGGCAGAGCAGAGCTTTATTATGGACAGACTTCTCCCCATCTTAACTACTGTTGTATCAACATGTTTTGACCATGACAGTTTACATTCCAGGGTTACTCCAAGCAGTTTAGTCACCTCAACTTGCTCAATTTCCACATTATTTATTAAAATATTTAGTTGAGGTTTAGGGTTTAGTGAATGATTTGTCCCAAATATAATTATTTTAGTTTTTGAAATATCTAGGACTAACTTATTCTTTGCCACCCACTCTAACTAACTGCAACTCTTTGTTAAGTGTTGCAGTCATTTCAGTCGCTGTAGTAGCTGACGTGTTTAGTGTTGAGTCATCCGCATAGATAGACACACTGGCTTTACTTAAAGTTAGTGGCATGTCATTAGTAAAGATTTTAAAAGTAAGAGGCCTAGACAGCTGTCATGTGGAATTCCTGATACTACTTGGATTACAGTGCCTTTGGAAAGTATTCAGACCCCTTGACTTTTTCCACATTTTGTTAAATTACAGCCTTATTCTAAAATTGATTAATTTATTTTTTCCTCATCAATCTACACACAATACCTCATATTGAAAAAGCAAAAACAGGTTTTTATAAATGTTTCTTAATTTATTACAAATAAAAACTGAAATAACACATTTACATAAATATTCAGACCCTTTACTCAGTAATTTGTTGAAGCACCTTTGGCAGGGATTACAGCCTCAAGTCTTCTTGGGTATGATGCTACAAGCTTGGGACACCTGTATCTGGGGAGTATCTCCCATTTTTCTCAGCAGATCCTCTCAAGCTCTGTCATGTTGGATGGGGAGCGTTGCTGCACAGCTATTTCCAGGTCTCTCCAGAGATGTTCGATCTGGTTCAAGTCCGGAAGCCACTCCTGCATTGTCTTGGCTGTGTGCTTAGGGTCGTTGTCCTGTTGGAAGGTGAACCATCGCCCAAGTCTGAGGTCCTGAGCACTCTGGAACAGGTTTTCATCAGGGATCTCTCTATACTTTGCTCCGTTCATCTTTGCCTCGATCCTGAATAGTCTCCCAGTCCCTGATCAATGGAATGTTTCTGGTCTGTGCCCGGTCCAAGCTTAACATCTCCAAGGAGGTGCCGTTGCCAGAGGACGCTGTCTTTGACTTCCACGTCGAGTGACATATCTCCATGGCTGGTTGGTAGGATCGAGAACAGGAACATCCACCAAGTCATCCAGGATTATCCTTCTAGCTCCATTCTCTAGGGAAGGGGGAGACCCATTCGGGAGGGATCCCTGCAGAGTACCAGCCAGTCGGCTGTGGAGAGCTGACACAGCGGCGACACTTCCACCAGACCAGAGCGGCGTCCGGCTACTGGGGTAGAAGTGAAAGAAAAAGTAGGCGTCCGTGATTTCCCCAGTAGCTTGTCCAGGTTCGCTACTTGTTTGCCACTTCGCCCCTGTAGTCCTCTGCAAGCAAACAGTTGTTACATTGAAAGTCCAGGCGGTCCATATTGTCCCGGAATAAAGCAAAAATTAACACAGCTCCTGCAGCGTTGAAAATGTTTGATAGCATCCTCCATTTGAGGCTCCAGGCTAGCTAGGCTAGCTAAGCCAGCCGGGCGTCCGTGTGTCTCCTCTTGACAGGTAACCCACAACTTGTCCAAGAGAGAACCACACGGCTATCAAAAAAAGGCCAAGGTAAGGCTACACCAAACACAGAAATAATTAGAATTCACGATTTGAAACATTTATGGCAGTGTCGAGTATAATAACTCATGCTAGTAGAACAGGTTTCGTCAACAACACACTTAGTGGCGAACTGATTCTGATCCTCTGGATAGGGATTCGGATTTGGTATTCCAATCTGACCTTTAATAATAATTGAATGTCATTTTTTGATGCCGAAAATCTGGATTATCTTGATCCCACTGGAAGGGTGGATTTAGAATGTCACTACAACTAAGACATATCAATGTAACTAAGATGACAATGTTTTAAAAAAACACCTATGGCTGAAAATAGGCAATTGAGGTGGCTTATTATGCTTACCCAGTAATAATGCACTAAATCACATACAGTGGGGCAAAAAAGTACTTAGTCAGCCACCAATTGTGCAAGTTCTCCCACTTAAAAAAATGAGAGAGGCCTGTAATTTTCATCATAGGTACACTTCAACTATGACATACAAAATGAGGAAAAAAAATCCAGAAAATCACATTGTAGGATTTTTAATGAATTTATTTGCAAATTATGGTGGAAAATAAGTATTTGGTCAATAACAAAAGTTTCTCTAAATACTTTGTTATATACCCTTTGTTGGCAATGACAGAGGTCAAACGTTTTCTGTAAGTCTTCACAAGGTTTTCACACACTGTTGCTGGTATTTTGGCCCATTCCTCCATGCAGATCTCCTCTAGAGCAGTGATGTTTTGGGGCTGTTGCTGGGCAACACGGACTTTCAACTCCCTTCAAAGATTTTCTATGGGGTTGAGATCTGGAGACTGGCTAGGCCACTCCAGGACCTTGAAATGCTTCTTACGAAGCCACTCCGTTGCCCGGGCGGTGTGTTTGGGATCATTGTCATGCTGAAAGACCCAGCCAAGTTTCATCTTCAATGCCCTTGCTGATGGAAGGAGGTTTTCACTCAAAATCTCACGATACATGGCCCCATTCATTCTTTCCTTTACACGGATCAGTCGTCCTGCTCCCTTTGCAGAAAAACAGCCCAAAAGCATGATGTTTCCACCCCCATGCTTCACAGTAGGTATGGTGTTCTTTGGATGCAACTCAGCATTCTTTGTCCTCCAAACACGGCAAGTTGAGTTTTTACCAAAAAGTTATATTTTGGTTTCATCTGACCATATGACATTCTCCCAATCTTCTTCTGGATCATCCAAATGCTCTCTAGCCAACTTCAGACGGGCCTGGACATGTACTGGCTTAAGCAGGGGGACACGTCAGGCACTGCAGGATTTGAGTCCCTGGCGGCGTAGTGTGTTACTGATGGTAGGCTTTGTTACTTTGGTCCCAGCTCTCTGCAGGTCATTCACTAGGTCCCCCCGTGTGGTTCTGGGATTTTTGCTCACCGTTCTTGTGATCATTTTGACCCCACGGGGTGAGATCTTGCGTGGAGCCCCAGATCGAGGGAGATTATCAGTGGTCTTGTATGTCTTCCATTCCCTAATAATTGCTCCCACAGTTGATTTCTTCAAACCAAGCTGCTTACCTATTGCAGATTCAGTCTTCCCAGCCTGGTGCAGGTCTACAATTTTGTTTCTGGTGTCCTTTGAAAGCTCTTTGCTCTTGGCCATAGTGGAGTTTGGAGTGTGACTGTTTGAGGTTGTGGACAAGTTCAAACAGGTGCCATTAATACAGGTAACGAGTGGAGGACAGAGGAGCCTCTTAAAGAAGAAGTTACAGGTCTGTGAGAGCCAGAAATCTTGCTTGTTTGTAGGTGACCAAATACTTATTTTCCACCATAATTTGCAAATAAATTCATTAAAAATCCTACAATGTGATTTTCTGGATTTTTTTTCCTCATTTTGTCTGTCATAGTTGAAGTGTACCTATGATGAAAATTACAGGCCTCTCTCATCTTTTTAAGTGGGAGAACTTGCACAATTGGTGGCTGACTAAATACTTTGTTGCCCCACTGTATTGGACACATCATTGCGCACATGTTGTCACACATCATTACACAGGCAAACAGACAGTAGCTTAGTGGTAAAATCGAACTCAATTGATCTAAGATGGCATTGCAGGGGATAGCAGATGTTTTATTCAGTTTTTATTTTATTTTTAATTTTTTATGCTGATTTCATTTTTTTTTTTACATAATGTCTCCACTATCATTTCCTATGACCAAAAGCAGCTTCTGGAGGTCAGAACAGCGATCACTAACCACGATTTGGATGACAATTTCTACTTCAACTAGTCGGCACGGACCAGGCCCTAATCCCCGGTACTCAAAAAAGGAAGTGACGGCGCAGAGGCAAAAGAGCAGGCCTCCTGAGTAAACCTCAATGGTGTGCAAATAAACCGCCTCTACCCTCCGTTCTGTTTGCGAACATACATCCACTAGAGAACAAACTGGACGAACTCTCTTCAAAACTATCTTATCAACAGGATCTGAAGAACTGTAATATTCCATGTTTCACTGAGTCGTGGCTGAACAAGGATATGGATAATATACATATTGCTGGCTTTTCCATGCATCGTCAAGACTTCTTGGCAGCCTTGGTTAAGATAAGGGGGGAGGGGTGTGTCTTTGTTAACAACAGCTGGTGTGCGATTTCTAATATTAAGGAGGTCTAGAGTTTTTGCTCACCTGAGTTAGAATAACTCATGATAAGCTGCCGACCATACTATTTACCAAGGGAGTTTTCATCTATAATTTTCATAGATGCTGGCGCTAAGGCCGCACTCAACGAGCTGTATAGGGCCATAGGCAAACAAGAAAATGTGCATGCAGACTCAATGCTTGTTGTGGCCGGTGATTTTAATGCAGAGAAACTAAAATACGATTTACCCAATTTTTTCCCCAGGATGTCACCCTGTGCAACTAAGAAGCAACAACATTTATATCACCTTTACTTCACAAACAGAAGCACATGCAAGGCTCTCCCTCGCCGTCCCTTTGGCAAATCTGACCATAACTCTATCCTCCTGATTCCTGCTTTCTCAAACAGGAAGAAAAAATTACGAAAGTGGTCCGATGAAGCGGTTTCTAAGCTACAGGACTGTTTCACTAGCACTGGAATATGTTCTGGGATTCATCCGATAACAATGAGGAGTTTACCACATCAGTCACCGGCTTCATTACCATGTGCATCAACGTAGCCCCCACAGTGACCATGCGTACATATCCCAACCAGAAGCCATGGATTACAAGCAACATCCGCACTGAGATAAAGGCTGGAGTTGCCGGTTTCAAGGAGCGGGACGCTAACCCGGACACTTACAAGAAATCCCGCTACAACCTCCGACGAGCCATCAAACAGGCATACCTTCAATAAAGGACTAAGATCGAACCCTACTACGCCGGTTCTGATTCTCGTCAAATGAACCAGGGCTTGCAAACTATAATGGATTACAAAGGAAAACCAGGCTGCGAACTGCCCAGTGACACAAGCTTACCAGACGAGCTAAATGCCTTCTATGCTCGCTTCAAGGCAAGTAACACTGAACCATCCATGAGAGCACCAACTGTTCCGGATGACTCTGTTAGCTCGTTCTCCATAGCCGATGTTAGTAAGACCTTTATACAGGTTAACATTCACAAGGCCGCGGGGCCAGACAGATTACCAAGACCCGTACTTTGCACATGCACCTACCAACTGGCAAGTGTCTTCACTGACATGTGTTACCTCTCCCTGATACCGTCTGTAATATCTCCATATGTCAAGCAGACCACCATAGTCCCGTTTCCCAAGAACGTGAAGGTAATCTGTCTAAATGACTATCGCCCCGTAGCACTCACATCTGTAGCCATGAAATGCTTTGAAAGGCTGGTCATGGCTCACATCAACATCATCATCCCAGACACCCTGGACACATTCCAATTCGCATACCGCCCCACCAGATACACAGCTGACGCAATCTCTATTGCACTCCATACTGCTCTCTCCCACCTGGACAGGAGGAACACCTGTAGTGTATGTGAGAATGCTTTTCATCAACTACAGCTCAGCGTTCAACACCATAGTGCCCTCCAAGCTCAACTGAACACATCCCTCTGCAACTGGGTCCTGGACTTCCTGACGGGCCGTCCTCAAGTGGTGAGCATAGGCATATCATATCCACCACGCTGACCCTCTACATGGGGGACCCTCAGGGGTGCGTGCTTAGTCCCCTCCTGCACTCCCTGTTCACTCAGGTTCCGTGGATGCCATGGTGCCATATGGCAGCCTTGGTTGTTTACTCCTAATTTAATCTTTAATTGTTTAATTGTTTTTCAATGTAAACATTTTACTTAAACTTTAATTTTATGGTAGCTTATCAAGTCTCATAGTAAATATCTTGAAATCCTATAAGGAAAATGCTCAACTGGATGATTAAACAGACGTCTTCATCAAACTGCTCAGCAAGTTTTCAAAAGATGCGGACACCCATTACTTTCGACATCAAGGATTTCCTCAAAGCTCACAGTATACTTCGCCAGAGAAGATGCCGGAGAGGGAAGAGAGCAAGTCGTAACTCCCGGTATATTCAAACTATTGTTGGAAATAGACCCTCCCGAGTGCTCCCAAACTTTAAATAATGCACTTCCACATCAGACAAACGCGCAAAACTTAATTGACATATAGACCATTGTAAATCAGCAAGATCCCAGTTTGGGCACCGGTTTGTGTCAAGAACTGCAACGCTGCTGGGTTTTTCATGCTCAACAGTTTCCTGTGTGTATCAAGAATGGTCCACCACCCAAAGGACATCCAGCCAACTTGTCACAACTGTGGGAAGTATTGGAAGCATGGGCCAGCATCCCTGTGGAATGCTTTCGACATCTTGTAGAGTCCATGCCCTGATAAATTGAGGCTGTTTGGAGGGCAAAAAAACTGTGTGGGGGGGGGCTAGAAGCAACCTTGTCCATTAACAAAGTTGACATCGCTGCAATTTCTGAATCCTGGTTTTCCCCGAATTACCCGGAGGAAGCGCTCGGAGTAGATGGCTACTCCCACTACTCTAAGTGTCGGACCAATCGCAGTGGAGAGGCATGTCTCTGTACATTAGAGATAGCATCCCATCCCACAAGCTGTCATATATCCCTGTCCCAGAATATTTGGAGTGCCTGTGGTTTTGGGTGAGACCTTGCCACCGGCCTCGCCCCCTCTCTATTGCCATATGTACTGTTTACATCCCCCCTCAGTTTCCTCACCAAAATGCATTAAGAGACCATCTTATAACATCATCAGACCTATTAAAAATGGAGTATCCTAACTATGGTCTTGTCACACTAGGAGACTTTAATAGATTTTACACAAACACTGTCTATCAAGGAAATGGGCTAACCCAAGTTGTGCAAGATGGTACCAGAGGTGAGGCAATACTGGACCTAATCATTACAAACATGACACAATTGTACCATAAACCAACCATCCTACCACCCATTGTCCTCAGTGATCACCAGGCAGTCCTATGGTCTCATAAACAAGAGCCCCAAAAAAACAGAAGCAAGAGTGTTGCGCAATCAGACAATCGAACCTGAACAGTTTTGGAAAGTGGATCACAACCAAGCAGTACACAACATCCATGATGCAACATCCAAGACTGCTGCCTTCTGTAGCACTTCTATAGCACATCTATAGCACACGAGAATTTGCCAGTGTAACTATCACTTTCTCTGTCCTAGCGGTGAACCTGATCACTCGTTGTCAAAAGGAATATGGGCTTGGAAAGATTCTACAGGAACAAAGTTCAGAAAGTCATCCGTCATGCAAAACAGACATTTTATTCTAACCAGATTGCTCATCTAAAAAAGAAAAAAGAAAACAGTGGCACAGACAGGTGCAAACCATGTCTGGAATGAAAAAGGCCCCTCTGAAATCCATATTCCTAGCTATGATCAGAACAATAAAGTTGGAATAGCAAATCAATCAATCAAGTTTATTTTATATAGCCCTTCGTACATCAGCCAATATCTCGAAGTGCTGTACAGAGACCCAGCCTAAAACCCCAAACAGCTAGAATGCAGGTGTAGAAGCACGGTGGCTAGGAAAAACTCCCTAGAAAGGCCAAAACCTAGGAAGAAACCTAGAGAGGAACCAGGCTATGAGGGGTGCCCAGTCCTCTTCTGGCTGTGCCGGGTGGAGATTATAACAGAACTATGCCAAGATGTTCAAAAATGTTCATAAGTGACAAGCATGGTCAAATAATAATCATGAATAATTTTCAGTTGGCTTTTCATAGCCGATCATTAAGAGTTGAAAAACAACAGGTCTGGGACAGGTGGCGGTTCCATAACCGCAGGCAGAACAGCTGAAACCGGAACAGCAGCAAGGCCAGGCGGACTGGGGACAGCAAGGAGCCACCACGCCCGGCAGTCCCGACGTATGGTCCCAGGGCTCAGGTCCTCCGAGAGAAAGAAAGAGAGAAGGAGAAAATTAGAGAGAGCCAAGATTTTCAAAATGTTCATAAATGACAAGCATGGTCAAATAATAATCAGGAATAAATCTGTTGGCTTTTCATAGCCGATCATTAAGAGTTGAAAACAGCAGGTCTGGGACAGGTAGGGGTTCCGTAACCGCAGGCAGAACAGTTGAAACTGGAATAGCAGCAAGGCCAGGCGGACTGGGGGCAGCAGGGAGTCGTCATGCCCGGTAGTCCTGACGTATGGTTCTAGGGCTCAGGTTCTCAGAGAGAGAGAAAGAAAGAGAGAATTAGAGAAAGCCTACTTAAATTCACACAGGACACTGGATAAGACAGGAGAAGTACTCCAGGTATAACCAACTGACCCTAGCCCCCCGACACAAACTACTGCAGCATAAATACTGGAGGCTGAGACAGGAGCGGTCAGGAGACACTGTGGCCCTATCCGAAGATACCCCCGGACAGGGCCAAATAGGAAGGATATAACCCCACCCACTTTGCCAAAGCACAGCCCCCGCACCACTGGAGGGATATCTTCAACCACCAACTTATAATCCTGAGACAAGGCCGAGTATAGCCAACAAAGATCTCCACCACAGCACAAACCAAGGGGGGGCGCCAACCCAGACAGGAAGATCACGTCAGTAACTCAACCCACTCAAGTGACGCACCCCTCCCAGGGACGGCATGAAAGAGCACCAGTAAGCCAGTGACTCAGCCCCTGTAATAGGGTTAGAGGCAGAGAATCCCAGTGGAGAGAGGGGAACCGGCCAGGCAGAGACAGCAAGGGCGGTTCGTTGCTCCAGAATGAAATCTGTGACATCCTCAATACTTAATTCCAGCAAGGTGAATTCCCCTCCCAGTGGAAAGAAGCCATCGTCGTGCCCATCCCCAAGACCCACCCTCCGTAAATTCGACCAACTACGGCCAATATCCCTGACACCACAACTATCAGAAGTTGCTGAGAGCTTCACTGCCACCTGGATGAAGGAAGACATTACGCGCAACATAGACCGCAGACAGTTTGGAAGCAGACCAGAAAGATCATATACCCCTGCACTTGTTAGCCTCCTGGACTGTTTATACAAGCAATCAGACTTCCTCTGCACCATAACCATCCTAATCACCACTGACTTCTACAAGGCCTTTGACAAAATTGACCACATCATCGCCATTGAACACCTAATACAACTGGGTGTCACACCTGGCCTCACAGCATGGCTCTGCACTTTTGTGACCGGCCGCAAACAATAGGTACGCTACCGATGACAGCCTCTCAGACTGGCAGGAGCTGACGGGAGGTGTGGCTAAATTAACTCTTCTGGGTCCTCTATTCTTCCTTGCGGTCATAGACAGTGCAGCCCAGGATGTCGTCAATAGGGGGAAATATGTTGATGATCTAAATCTGGTCCACACGTGTACAACAAGAAACATCAGTACACCACAGCAGGCCCTGAACAACTTCGACACGTGGTATCATGCAAGCAGAATGTCACTGAACCCTGCCAAGTGAAAGGTCCATATCAGTGACCGTCACAAGAAATCCACCTGTCCCATGCCCTCTCCAGATCGAGGGCTAGGATCTCAAAGTGTGTGGCCCAAAAGGACCACCATGGAAATAAGCTTTTAAGCTTTATTGTGTTATCCTTGATGATTTTCTTAAATTGTATGTGGATGTGTCACCTGCTGGAGCGCCCTTACGCATTTTTTTTTTTTTTAAATGGTCTACGAAATTTGATCAATCAATTAGTGTGAAGATTTTAGGGGTAATGGTACAGAAGGACTTACAATGTGAAGAGCAGGTTGCTACCAAGAGCAACAGAAAGCGTTTTCTCCTTTGCCGCCTTAAAAGGTTCCATGTGCCACAGGAAGAACTGGTGAGCATTTACACCGGCAACATATTCCCTACCCTGGAGTATGCTGCTACCGCCGCTTGGAACAGCTCACTGACCCAGGCCCAGTCTATTCAGAAGAGAGCATGCCACACCATTCTAGGAGCATACTCCAGTTATACTGAGGCACTTCAGACCCTGTCCCTAACCCGGCTTCAAGAAAGACAAACACAACTCTGCATGACTTCTCTGTCAGCCTCCTAAAACATACTTTCAGAGACTGGCTACCCCCTGATCGATTCACAGTGACAGCCAGGAACACCCGCAGCCAAAACCAACTGACTATACCAAAGTCTAGAACTGAATGGTACATGAGGTCACCAATCCCATATTTCTGTTATTGATTAATGAGTCACTTTAATACTGCAGGATATTATGGATAAATAAACATGAGTGTAATAAATAAAACATCCACGACTATAGGAAAGAGGTCAGATACCCTGCAGTGTGGTGCCAGGACAACAAAAGACAAAGGAGCTGATCGTGGACTACAGGAAACGGAGGGCTGAGCACACCCCATCCACATCGACGGGGCTGTAGTGGATCGGGTTGAGCGCTTCAAGTTCCTCGGTGTCCACATCACTAAGGAATTAACATAGTCCACACACACCAACAGTCTTGAAGAAGACACGACAATGCCACAAAAAAGATTTGGCATGGGCACTCAGATCCTCAAAAAGTTCTACAGGTGCACCATTGAGAGCATCTTGGCTGCATCATCACACTACAGAGGATAGTGCGTATGGCCTTGTACATCACTTGGGCTGGGCTCCCTGCCATCCAGGACCTCTATACCAGGCGGTGTCAGAGGAAGGCCTTAAAAATTATCAAATATTCCAGCCACCCAAGTCATAGACTGTTCTCTCTGCTACCGCATGGCAAGCGGTACCGATGCACCAAGTCTGGAACCAACAGGACAATGAACAGCTTCTACGCCCAAGACATGAGACTGATAAATAGTTCACCAAATAGCTACCCGGACTATCTGCATTGACCCTTTTTTGCACTAACTCTTTTGACTCATCACATACATTGCTGCTACTGTGTGAAAGTGTTCACACCCCTTGACTTTTTCCACATTGTGTTGTGTTACAACATGAATTGAAATGTATTAAATTGAGATTTTGTGTCACTGGCCTATACACAATACCCCATAATTTGAAAGTGTAATTCTGTTTTTAGAATTTTTTACAAATTAATAAAACATTTAAAGCTGAAATATCATGAGTCAATAAGTATTCAACCGTTTCGTTTAAGTTCTGGAGTAAAAATGTGCTTAACAAGTCACCAAATATGTTGCAATAATAGTTTTTTAACATAATATATTTAAATGACTACCTCCTCTCTGTACCCCACACATACAAGGTCCCTCAGTCGAGCAGTGAATTTCCAACACAGATTCAACCCCAAAGACCAGGGAGGTTTTCCAATGTCTCGCAAAGGGCACCTATTGGTAGATGGACAAATTTTTTATAAAAAAGCAGACACGGAATATCCCTTTGAGCATGGTAAAGTTATTGATTACACTTTGGATGGTGTATCAATACACCCAGTCACTACAAAGATACAGTCGTCCTTCCTAACTCCAGTTCCCGTAGAGCACATATGTCAGAGTCAAGGCCCGCGGGCCACATCCGGCCCGCGAGAAGGTTTTTTACGGCCCCTGGGATGATCTTGATTTATTATTAGAACCGGCCCGCAGACCGCAGCAAGCCGGCAGCCCGCAGATCTTTTACACGCACCAATACTACATTTCCCACAATGCAACGGTGACGCACCGAGCAGTAGGCTGCTTCATTTCAATATTTATTGGCACAGCAGTCGTCAGCATCACAGTAAAATTAACTTTCAGATACCCATCAAAAATGGCAAAACGGAAGGTGGACACTGAGAACCGGGGGTTTCAAACAAGGTGGGAGTCGGAGTATATGTTCACGGAGGTAGCTGGAAAACCTGTGTGTCTTCTGTGTGGAGAAAGTGTGGCGGTACTGAAAGAGTATAATCTGAGACGACATTATGAAACGAAACACGCGGACAAAAACAAGAATATGGACATGGAACAAAGGCTACAAAAGGCAGAGGAATTAAAACGAGGCCTCAAATCTCGACAGGCTCTGTTCAAAAAAGCCAAATCACAAGGCCAGGCTGCTGTCAAGGCCAGTTTTATTTTGGCAGAAGAGATCGCTAAATCAGCCCGGCCATTTACGGAGGGGGATTTCATCAAAAACTGCATGATTAAAGTTTGTGACGAAGTTTGCCCAGAAAAAAGGCAACTCTTTTTAAATGTGAGTCTGAGCAGAAACACCATTGCCGAGAGAGTAGACCAGTTGTCCATCAATCTAAAAGAGCAGCTTGTGAAAAAGGGAAAAGATTTCATTGCATATTCCTTGGCTGTGGATGAGAGCACCGACATTTCTGACATTGCCCAGTTGTCAATTTTCATCCGCGGAGTGGACTCCAGCCTAAGCGTGACAGAGGAGTTTTTGGCTTTACGTCCTATGCATGGCACAACTACGGGGCATGATTTGTATGAAGAGGTGTCAAGATGTGTAAATGAGATGGAGCTGCCTTGGGAAAAACTCGTGGGTTTGACAACCGACGGAGCACCTGCGATGTGTGGACACAGGAGCGGACTGGTGGCGAAGATACGGGAAAAGATGCAAGAGGAAAACGCGACAGGTGAGCTGACAGCTTATCATTGTATCATACACCAGGAAGCGTTGTGCGGTAAAGCCTTGAAAATGGAGCATGTAATGAGCATCATCACGCGCACAGTTAACTTTATCAGAGCCAAAGGTTTGAATCACCGCCAGTTCAAGGCATTTCTGACGGAGTTAGAAACGGAGCATGGTGATTTGCCTTATCACACAGAGGTGCGATGGCTAAGCCAGGGAAAGGTGCTTCAAAGATGTTTCGAGCTTCGTGAGGAGATTTGTCTGTTCTTGGACAGCAAAGGGAAAGACACAACACAACTCCGAGACGAAATGTTTCTGTGTGAAATGGCTTTTGTGTGTGACATTACGAGTCATCTGAATGCAATGAACTTGCAGCTGCAGGGTCGGGATCATGTCATCTCTGATATGTACAGTACAGTGAAGGCATTTAAAACCAAACTGACTCTGTGGGAGACGCAGATGCGGAAAGAAAATTTGAGCCACTTTCCCAGCTGCCAGACCATGAAAGAGAAGCTCTCTACCAGTGCGTTCCCGAGCGCACAGTTGGCTGATAAAATAGGTATGCTTGCCGCTGACTTTCAACGCCGATTTGCTGACTTTGAAGCACAAAAAAGCAGGTTGGAACTGCTCGGTAACCCATTTGCTGTTGACGTGGAAAGCTCACCACCAAACCTCCAAATGGAGTTGATTGACCTCCAATGCAATGATGCACTGAGGGCAAAATATGCGGCAGTGGGTGCTGCGGAGTTCGCCCGTTTCCTCCCCGACACAATGCCCCAGCTGCGCATCCAGGCTGCTCAAACGTTGTCTATGTTTGGCAGCACATACCTGTGTGAACAACTGTTTTCTTTGATGAACCTGAACAAAACATCACACAGAAGTCGACTTACTGCTGAACACCTCCACTCAATTCTGAGGATTTCCTCAGCTCAGAGCCTTACCCCGAACATTGATGAACTTGTGGAAAAGATGGGACACCACCAAGTATCACCCTCAACCTCAAACAAGTGAACATTACTGTGCAATCACATATTTAGAGTTTTTACTCAGTTCAAGTTTAAAAGTTAAAGTTTAATATTTGTTTTCACTGCATGTTACTTCTCCTTAAACAAAGTGTTGTTTTTGATTAATAGATTTTTGCACTTTATTTTATTGTATTTCAATCCAATTATATTTTAAAAATATTTCAGTTGAGTGGATGATAGAAAATTGCTATTATTGTTTTTTTCTTTGAAGTAAATTTAGCCCACTTTTGCTAAAATAGAAAATATAGGCTACTGATGGTGCCTTGAATACCGGTTTCTTTCATTTAATGTTCATGTTATGGGGATTTTTATATAAAGGAAATTTGTCTTTTGTGTCTGTTGAAAATTAAAGATTACTGACAGAGCCATAAGAAAATATTGCTTTATTTATCTGATCATATTGGAATATATTTGTTAGGTTTTCAGTAGGTTCAATTAGGTTCACTAGACTATATGCGTCATTTAAAAAAATTTCAATGAACATTCGAACAGTCCGGCCCTCGGCTTGTAGCTAAATTTTTTATTTGGCCCTCCGTCCATTTGACTTTGACACCCCTGCCGTAGAGGAAGGAAACCACTCAGGGATTTCACCATGAGGCCAATGGTGACTTTAAAACAGGAACAGAGTTTAATGGCTGTGATAGGAGAAAACTGAGGATGGATCAACAACATTGCAATTACTCCGAAATACTAACCTAAATGACAGAGTGAAAAGAGGGAAGCTTGTATAGAATAAAAATATTCCAAAACGTGCATCCTGTTTGCAATAAGGCACTAAAGTATAATTGCAAAAAATGTATTAAAGAAATTAACTGTATGTCTAAATAATAAAGCATCATGTTTGGGCAAGTCCAACACCACTGAGTACCACTCTTCATATTTTCAAGTTGGTGGTGGCTGTATAATGTCATCGGCAATGACTAGGGAGTTTTTTAGAATAAAAAGAAACTGGATAGAGCTAAACACAGGCACCTGGTTTGGTTTGCGTTCTAACAGACTCTAGAAGACAAATTCACCTTTCAGCAGGACAATAACCTAAAACCCAAGGCCAAATATACATTGGAATTGCTTACCAAGACTACATTGAATGTTCCTGAGTGGCCTAGTTACAGTTTTGACTTAAATCGTCTTGAAAATGTATGGTAAGACTTGAAAATGGCTGTCTAGCAATGGTGAACAACTTCAGAGTTTGAATTATTTTTATATTGTACAATCCAGGTGTGCAAAGCTCTTAGAGACTTACCCAGAAAGACTCGCAGCTGTAATCATTACCATAGGTGATTCTAAACTCAGCAAAAAAAGAAATGTCCCTTTTTCAGGACCCTGTCTTTCAAAGATAATTCGTAAAAATCCAAATAACTTCACAGATCTTCATTGTAAAGGGTTTTAACACTGTTTCCCATGCTTGTTCAATGAACCATAAACAATTAATGAACATGCACCTGTGGAACGGTCATTAAGACACTAACAGCTTACAGACGGTAGGCAATTAAGGTCACAGTTATGAAAACTTAGGACACTAAAGAGGCCTTTCTACTGACTCTGAAAAACACCAAAAGAAAGATGCCCAGGGTCCCTGCTCATCTACGTGAACGTGCCTTATGCATGCTGCAAGGAGGCATGAGCCCTGCAGATGTGGCCAGGGCAATAAATTGCAATGTCAGTACTGTGAGACGCCTAAGACACGCTACAGGGAGACAGGACAGACAGCTGATCGTCCTCGCAGTGGCAGACCACGTGTAACAACACCTGCACAGGATCGGTACATCCGAAC
This sequence comes from Salvelinus fontinalis, assembly GCF_029448725.1. NCBI lineage: Eukaryota > Metazoa > Chordata > Actinopteri > Salmoniformes > Salmonidae > Salvelinus > Salvelinus fontinalis. Next base: position 44,713,481 of record NC_074696.1, on the reverse strand, counting down.
ATCACACCTGCTGGACAGGTAAAGGATGGCAACAACAACTGCCCGAGTTACACCAGGAACGCACAATCCCTCCATCAATGCTCAGACTGTCCGCAATACGCTGAGAGAAGCTGGACTGAGGGCTTGTAGGCCTGTTGTAAGGCAGGTCCTCACCAGACATCACTGGCAACAACGTCGCCTATGGGCACAAGCCCACCGTCGCTGGACCAGACAGGACTGGCAAAAAGTGCTCTTCACTGATGAGTCGCGGTTTTGTCTCACCAGGGGTGATGGTCGGATTCGCGTTTATCGTCGAAGGAATGAGCGTTACACCAAGGCTTGTACTCTGGAGCGGGATCGATTTGGAGTTGGAGGGTCCGTAATAGTCTGGGGCGGTGTGTCACAGCATCATCGAACTGAGCTTGTTGTCATTGCAGGCAATCTCAATGCTGTGCGTTACAGGGAAGACATCCTCCTCCCTCATGTGGTACCCTTCCTGCAGGCTCATCCTGACATGACCCTCCAGCATGACAATGCCACCAGCCATACTGCTCGGTCTGTGCGTGATTTCCTGCAAGACAGGAATGTCAGTGTTCTGCCATGGCCAGCGAAGAGCCCAGATCTCAATCCCATTGAGCACGTCTGGGACCTGTTGGATCGGATGATGAGAGCTAGGGCCATCCCCCACAGAAATGTCCAGGAACTCGCAGGTGCCTTGGTGGAAGAGTGGGGTAACAGCTCACAGCAAGAACTGTTAAATCTGGTGCAGTCCATGAGGAGGAGATGCAGTGCAGTACTTAATGCAGCTGGTGGCCACACCAGATACTGACTGTTACTTTTGATTTTGACCCCGCCTTTGTTCAGGGACACATTGTTCCATTTCTGTTAGTCACATGTCTGTGGAACTTGTTCAGTTTATGTCTCAGTTGTTGAATCTTGTTATGTTCATACAAATATTTACACGTTAAGTTTGCTGAAAATAAACACAGTTGACAGTGAGAGGGCATTTCTTTTTTTGCTGAGTTTAATATGTTTCAACTCAGGGGTGTGAATATTTATGATAATGAGATCTTTTTGTATTTACTTCTCAATACATTTCTAAAACATGTTTTCACTTTGTCATTATGGGGTATGGTGTGTGTAGATGGGTGAGAGAGAGAAAAATGAATCTATTCCATTTTGAATTGAGGCTGTAACATGACAAAATGTGGAATAAGTCAAGAAGAATGAATACTTTCTGAAGGCGCTGTATATATACATATCTACCTCAATTACCTCGTACCCCTGCACATCGACTCAGTACTGGTAGCCTGTGTATATAGCCAAGTTATCGTTACTCATTGTGTATTTATTCCCTATTTTATTTTTCTCTCTTTGCATTGTTGGGAAGGGCCCATAAGTAAGCATTTCAACGTTAGTCTAGACCTGTTGTTTACAAAACATGTGACAAATAAAATGTGATTTCAAATGATTTCTATATGATTGAAATTGCCCATATAGGCCCATGTTTATCTCTTAAGTCAACTCGGTTTTCATTTGAAGCATAATTTTATACTTCACTCATTTGTAACACATCTAAATACTTTGGCAACTTTTTATTTGTAGTCACCTTCGTTCGGAAGTTAGACAGCCTAAATATCTTGATTCTATGTTTAGCGGAGATCATCTGTGAATAAAGTGATGCAGAAGGGTAAAATATAACGATACACTTTGGCTGCTCTACAAGTAGTCTGAATCACTCGTAGATGTGCAAAGTTTTTTTTAGAGCCATCTTACTAACGAAGGCTCTGGGAGACACCTTGGCTACTAAAGATACATCATAAAATGGTTCTAATTGTGATCTTAACGCTACGAAGGCTCTGGGAAACTAGGCCCTGTTCAATGCATTGAAAATCCAGATGGCAAAAAAGAAGATTACAGAATCCGGATCTTTCTGATCCCAATTTTTCGGGGTTTATGGACCCAGGGGATTCATTCCTTTTAGTATGACCCCCTGACCAAGAGAGGTGGGTGTAGTAGGACAGGGAGTAACTACGCACTACCGTAAAACCAGTCAGAGTTTGATTAATTTGCCCCTCTCACAAGAAAGATCTACCCACCCTCTTCTACCCCTAACCGACAACTGCCATAACAGTGGCAGTGTTGAGCCTTCATTGCCACTATGGGTCTGTGTTTATAAGAGAGGCTTGAAGGTGAACCTTAGTTTGGACCGACAATTATAAACATTTCCGAGAGCACCTGACAAAGTCCGCTTCCGCATATGACTTACCACTGTCCACCTTGGTTTCAATTCAAAAGGTCACTTATTTTCAATGGTCGTGGCACATCACCTTGTTCCCAGCAATTGACAATGAATTATCTTATCAAGAAGGAACGTTATATAATTAGGTTATAGGAAGGACACTTCATGTACACTTCATGTAGCTGATAAATGTAATTCAAATGATTTCATTTCCCAGATTACCAGTTCATGACAGGTAATATTTATATTTCCTAATCTGTTTTCCTCCTGTTAGATAACTAACATTAAGTATTTAATATGTTAGCTTACATGCTTCCATGAGAAGCTTTGCCTATCTGAATCCAGGGCCTTTTCTCAATTTGTCCTCTCGCCTCCTTTTGAAAAGTTAAAAGGTAATCGAGGAGGCGGCAGGGAGAGGGAACGTGGACGAAAATCCGCTTGTATGAAACGAGACTCTCCTTCACTTGCCCGCCATCAGGCAAATGACGTGATGTGGATCCCAATCGAGTTAATTGTGCAAGACAGTTCAAAGATAAAATGACAACTATTTTCTTTTACCTAGTAGCCTAGTCAGTCATTGCTGTTTGAGCTGTCTGATTGCTCAGTACTTGTGACTGTCGTTGTGGACTTAGATTAGTTTCAGGCCAATTTGTGGTAACTGTTTGATGTTTTAAGAGGGAGTGGCTTTACCTGTCTTCCCTGACTATTTAAGGAGCCTTACTTGGCTCTAGTCTTAGTTTGTCATTTATCATTTGGAAGGGGATCAACTCTTACAAGAGCAGCAAGTTTTGATTTAATAAGTATCTATTGGTGTTGTCTTGCTAGTGCAATTGAATTTAGGTGCTTTATTTGACCTAGTATCCAAGTTAATCATTGCGGTTTGAACTGTCTGATTGCTCAGCACTTGTGACTGTCGTGGTGGACTTAGTGTCAGGCCTATTTGTGTAACAGTCTTGCTAAATTGTGGGCGTGTTGTATTGTAGGGAGTTTTTTCACTTCTGCCAGGCAATCAGCAATCAGTGCTGGGAGGTAGTGCTAGTACTGCGTCCACTGTTTTTTCATTGGCAGCATTGTCAAGCGGTGGTGTTGTTACCAAAATGAAGACTGACACTGAAAAAAAGACGTTCTGCAGAGTTGTTCTACCGAGTTATTTGAAGAAGGAAAGAGAGAAAGGCTCCACACCACTCTCACTTGTGTATCTTACTTAGTTATTTTCTGATGATCTCATTTTGCTCTTTTGTAGCTTTTGCGAGTATGTCTGTGTTTCCCATCCCAGTTTGCTCCTCTGCCTGTAGGTTTTACAGAAGCTCCAGTGGCTGCAACCCTTCTAATTTAGTGTACCCTGCAAGCACAACCCATGTGGAGTTCCTGGTGTCTGGCAGTGTTCTGAACTGCTGATCTGCGGTCAATAAGGCTGAGTTCCAACTTCAGTCCCTACACTTTTTGGCCCTGATGGAGACATGTATTTTCCCAAAGAACACTGCTACTCCAGCTGCTTTCTCGTCATCTGACTATGTGTTCTCTCACAGTCTTAACATTGTTGTCATCTATCGCTCACCAGGTGCCCTTGGTGAGTTCCTCAATGAGATTGACACCAAGTTAATTTCCTGACGACGGCGTGTACTGGGTGGCTTTAACCTCCCGACGCCTGTCTTCAATTCATTTCTTTCCACTTCTTTTCTCTTTTGACCTCACCCTATCCCAGTCACCTCCCACTCACAAGGCAGGCAATACGCTTGACCTCATCTTCACTAGAGGCTGTCTGCCTACTAATCTCACTGCAACCACCCTCCGTGTTTCTGATCACTACTTTGTTTTACGATCTTCCCCTCCCGCTCCGTGGCTGACTGACTCACTGCGTGCTAACAGAACAGGGCTTTGGGCAACTGAGCGGGGAAAAAACGAAACTTCCGGAGGACCTATCACCCTTCCACTCCCTCCTCTCTACCTTCTCTTCCTCTATATCCGTGGCTACAGCCACTGTCTATCACTCTAAATGTCAAGCTTCCTGGGAAACTCTTCTCCACTTTCTCCTCCCTCCTTAGTCCTCCTCCTCTCTTCCCTCTCTGCCTGATGAATTTGTCAACCACTTTTGAAAAATGGTTGACGACATCTGTTCCTCTTTCACTCAGCCTGCTGAGTCCAATGGTCCCACTCACACAGAATTACCATATGCCTTGACCTCTTTCTCCCTCTCTCTCCAGATTAAATCCTGTGTCTAATGATTTCTGGTCGCCCAACAACCTGCCCACTTGTGGGCCTCCCGGGTGGCGCAGTGGTCTAGGGCACTGCATCGCAGTGCTAACTGCGCCACCAGAGTCTCTGGGTTCGCGCCCAGGCTCTGTCGCAGCCGGCCGCGACCGGGAGGTCCGTGGGGCGACGCACAATTGGCATAGCGTCGTCCGGGGTAGGGAGGGTTTGGCCGGTAGGGATATCCTTGTCTCATCGCGCTCCAGCGACTCCTGTGGCGGGCCGGGCGCAGTGCGCGCCAACCAGGGGGGCCAGGTACACGGTGTTTCCTCCGACACATTGGTGCGGCTGGCTTCCGGGTTGGAGGCGCGCTGTGTTAAGAAGCAGTACGGCTGGTTGGGTTGTGCTTCGGAGGACGCATGGCTTTCGACCTTCGTCTCTCCCGAGCCCGTACGGGAGTTGTAGCGATGAGACAAGGTAGTAATTACTAGCGATTGGATACCACGAAAATTGGGGAGAAAATGAGATAAAAAATAAATAAAAAATAAAAAAACCTGCCCACTTGTACCCCTCCTCCCTTCTCCAGACCATCTCTGGAGATCTTCTCCCATTCCTCACTTCCCTTATCAACTCATCTATGACCACTGGCTGTGTCCCCTCTGACTTCAAGATGGCCAGAGTTGCTCTCCTCTAAAAGAAACCATCACTCAACCCCTCTGAAGTCAAAAAGTACAGACCGGTATCCATTTATTTTCTTTCCAAAACACTTGAGCGGGCTGTTTGACCAACTCTCTCATTATCTCTCTCGGAACCATCTTCTTGACCCTAACCAGTCAGGCTTCAAGGCGGCTTACTCAACTGAGACCACTCTCCTCTGAGTCACAGAGGCTCTCCGCTCTGCCAAAGCTGAATCTCTCTCCTCTGTTCTCATCCTCCTAAATTTATCAGCTGCCTTTGACACTGTGAACCATCAGATCCTTCTCTCCACCCTCTCAGGGTTGGGCGTTTCAGGCTCTGCACACTCCTAGATTGCATCCTACCTGACAGGTTGCTCCTACCAGGTGGTGTGGAGAGGATCTGTGTCTGCATCACATGCTTTCACTATTGGTTTCCCCCAGGGCTTGGTTCTAGGCCCTCTCCTCTTTTCTCTTTACACAAAGTCACATGTCTTTGTTATATCCTTACATGGTCTCTCCTATCATTGCTATGCTGATGACACTCAACTACTATTCTCTTTCCCCCCATCTCAGCTTATTGTTGGTCCACCTCAAGCTCAACCTCGACAAAACTGAGCTAGTCTTCCTCCTGGGAAAGAACTGCCTGCTCCCAGACATATCCATCACGTTTGACAACTCCACTGTGTCTCAGTCCCAGAGTGCAAAGGCTATGGTCAAACCCTACATCAAAACCTGAGCACTTTCTTCCACCACCTCTGGTCTCTTGGCCCTCCCACCCCTATGGAAAGGCAGCTCCCGCTCAGCCCAGTCAAAGCTCTTTTCTGTCCTGGCACCCCAATGGTGAAACAAGCTTCCCCCTAAAATTTGGACAGCGGTGTCCCTGCCCATCTTTCGAAAACTTCTGAAACCCTACCTCTTTGAAGAGTATCTTAAATAACTCTCAAAGCACCTCCAACGCCCCCTATCAAGGAGGGGAGGACACCCTTATGTTCGCCTGTTAACGAATTGACATCTCCTCAACCACTTATCGGTTTCTTGAGCGAGGGTGGGGGACGGATTTTTTCTCAAATGAGAAAAGGTCCAGGTCTCCCTTGTAAACGAGGTCTTCTGACCTAAATTTAAAAAAAACTGCTTTCTGCACAATTGCGTTATCTACTGGCACTATGTAATGATGATGCTGGGAGACAGGAAGCAGGTGCAGAAGGTGAGTAATTTAATGATAAGAAAAAGGCAGATAAACAAAATAGGAGAAGCTTACTGAACTTACCTACTGTGTCTCCAGGGGTGATGATGATGTGTTACTGGTCATGCTGAACAATATCTAGGAACATTTAGAAAAGGCAAATTGCCTAGTGAAAATTGTAATCATTGACTTCAGTAGCGCGTTTAACACCATCCAACCCCACCTACTGGTGGATAAGCTGGTGAATTTGGGTGTCAACTCTCTACTGATCAAGTGGATTAATAGTTTCCTTGTTAGCCGTACTCAACAAGTGAAGTTTAACTCCGCCATCTCTACATCTAGAATGGTGAATACGGGAGCCCCTCAAGGTTGCGTACTTTCACCGATACTGTACACAAAAGATTGTCAAGCCTCTGACGCAGCCCACACATTGTTTTTAAAATGCAGATGACACTGCTGTTGTGGGTTTCCTCCACCAAGCCTCTCTTCAAGGTCTTGACAGAGAAAGGGCACAATTCATCCAGTGGTGTGCAGTGGTGAAACGCCCCTTCAGTAGGCAGAAGGCCTCATCGGCTGCAGGACTACACACCACTTACTGGGACTCTTTACTGAAGTGGCGGTAGAAGTTGGCAAACCCCAAAAACTATTGTAGTCCCTTTACAGTGGTTGGGACTGGCCAGGACCTGACTGCCTCGATCTTCCTCTCATCCATTACCACTCCTTACGGGCTGATCCGGTATCCCAAGAAGGAGACAGCGACCTGATGGAATTTCTGTGCTTTGAGATACAGGTGGTTTTCCAGGAGGCGTCCCAGGTCTACCCGGACGCCTCCTGGTCTACCAGCTCCACAGGCCCCATGGAGCTGTTCGATCACGGCCGGCACCAACGGGAGAGGGTAGCGGTACATGGTGGTGATGGAATTGAAGCCCCTGTAGTCAATGCACGGATGTAGACCTCTGTCCTTCTTGGCCACAAAGAAGAAGACTGCCGGTGCAAGGGAGAAGGATGTGCAGATCAAACCCTGTTGGAGAGCCTCCTGGATGTACTCCTCCATGGCCTCGGTTTCAGCCACGGACAGAGGATAGAGGCGGCTGTACGGCAGCGCAGAGGCTGCAAGCAGGTCGATGGCACAGTCCCAGGGGCGATGAGGAGGGACACATGTGGCGTGGATCTTGGAGAAAACCTCCCGGAGATCCTGGTAAATGTCCGGGATGTCGGGCTGGACGGCAACCACAGGACTCTCAACCGACTTGGAACCACAGGGTAAGGGAAAGCAGGTCTTCCGGTATCCGGATGCCCAGACAGTGATTTTCATCCTTGACCAGGAGATGTTGGGGTCATGACGTTAGAGCCACGGGAGGCCGAGAATGACTTTGTGTACGGATGCGTAGGTGATGAGGAAGGGAAGGCTATCTTGGTGCATAGGTGAGTGGTGCTGTGATGCGTGTGATAGTGCCAGAACACCAATGGTCGATTATCCAGGGCTTGGACCGGAAAAGGAGAGGAGAGCGGGTACGAGGGGATGTTCAGGGAGGAGGCGAGGGCTGGTCGATAACATTTCCTGCTGCACTAGAGCTGTACAATAAATGAGGGACAGCTAGCCAGTGAAATCGTAACCAGGAATGGTTTGGCGGAAAGCCATGATGATGGAATACTCACGCCTACCCTGGGAGACGGATTATCACGGGGCTGCACGTCTGTCCCCGTGGACCCCGGCCGGGTTGGGACACACCAGACACCGCAGAAGCTGGTGCACCTCCTGGCCGTAATAGAAACAGAGCCCCAGCTGTCTCCGATGAAGCATACTCTGCCGCGGAGAGGTGTGTGGCCCCTACCTCCATTGGTTCAGGCTTTGTCTCAGGACGACCAAAGGAGGAGGGCGAGAGGCAGCTTCCATCCTCTCCCTCTCTGCCCTCCGGTGGATGGTCAAAGACCGTCCTGAACAGAGCATGAACCGCTCGTAGGAACCCAGCTTGTCCTCTCCTCTCTCCAAGACGTCTGTAGCCCACTTCAACGCCCGCCCAGTCAGTAGGGAAACGGCCGTGGAAACCTTGGACCTCTCGGAGCAGTGAGCTCCCGTCTGATGGGCGAAATAGAGGGAGCCCTGAAGTAGGAAGCCACGCATTTGAATGGAGACCTGTCATACTTGTCCGGGAGTAACAGTTGGGCATCGCTAACCTGGGCAGACTGCTGCGTAAGCGGGGGGTCTGGGACGACTCATGGTAGGAGGCCCTCCGCTAGTTGGAGGTGAATCGTCTCGGGTGATGTCGAGGCAGTGGAGAACGCAGAGGACCTCATCCATAGCCATTCCCAGTTGTGCCAGCTGATCATGGTGTTGGCGGATTAGGTGTCCCTGTTCGTCGACTATCTGAAAGATGTTTTCATTTTCTGCTGCTTCCATATTTTCGAGGCAGTATTCTGTAATGATGGCGCTGGGAGGCAGGAAGCAGGTGCAGAAGGGGAGTAATTTAATGATAAGAAAAACAAAATAGGGGAAGCGTACTGAACGTGAACACAAACCAATACTGCCTTATGACTTAGGCTACAGAGGGCTAAATAAAGGGAAAGTAATCAAGGTGATGATGAGGTCCAGGTGTGTGTATTGATGGGGAGCAGGTGAGTGTTACTCTGCACACTGCCCTATCCCATCTGGATAAGTGGAATAACTATGTAAGAATGCTGTTTATTGACTATAGCTCAGCTTTCAACACCATAGTACCCTCCAAGCTCATCATTAATCTCGAGGTCTTGTGTTTGAACCCCGCCCCGTGGGTCCTGGACCTCCTGACGGGCTGCTCCCAGGTGGTGAAGGTAGGAAACATCACCTCCACTCCGCTGATCCTCAACACTGGGCTGCGTGCTCAGCCCCCTCCTGTACTCCCTGTTCACCCATGACTGCGTGGCTAAAGACACCTCCAACTCAATCATTAAGATTGCAGACGACACAACAGTAGTAGGCTTGATTACCAACAATGACGAGACAGCCTACAGGGAGGAGGTGAGGGTTCTGGGAGTGTGGTGCCTGGAAAACAACCCCTCACTCAACGTCAACAAGACAAAGGAGATGATGGTGGACTTCAAGAAAAAGCAGAAGGTGCACCCCCCTATCGACGGAACCGCAGTGGAGAAGGCGGAAAGCCTCAAGTTCCTTGGCGTACACATCTTTGACAAACTTAAATGGACCACCCACACAGACAATGTGGTGAAGAAGGCGCAACAGAGCCTCTTCAACCTCAGGAGGCTAAAGAAATTTTACCTAAAACCCTCACAACCTTTTACAGATGCACAATTGAAAGCAATTGAAAGCATCCTTTTACAGATGCACAATTGAAAGCATCCTGTCGGCCTGGTACAGCAACTGCACCACCCGCAACCGCAAGGCTCTCCAGAGGGTGGTGCGGTCTGTCCAACGCATTACTGGGGGCAAACTACCTGCCCTCCAGGACACCTACAGCACCCGATGTCACAGGAAGGCCAAACATATCATCAAGGACATCAACCACCCGAGCCACTGCCTGTTCTCCCCGCTATCATCCAGAAGGCGAGGTCAGTACAGGTGCATCAAAGCTGGGACAGAGAGACTGAAAAACTGCTTCTATCTCAAGGCCATCAGACTGTTAACCTCTCTGGGATATGTGGGACGGTAGCTTCCCACCTGGCCAACATCCAGTGAAAATGCAGAGCGCCAAATTAAAATAAATTACTACAAAAATGAAACTTTCATAAAATTACACATTCAATATACCAAATTAAAGCTACACTTGTTGTGAATCCAGCCAACATGTCACCCCAGCTAACATTCACAGACCATCGTATTTCAACCCGCCCGGCGCGACACAAAACGCAGAAATTAAGATTTAATTCTTACCTTTGACGAGCTTCTTCTGTTGGCACTCCAATATGTCCCATAAACATCACAAATGGTTCCTTTTGTTCGATTAATTCCGTCGATATATATCCAAAATGTCCATTTATTTGGCGCGTTTGATCCAGAAAAACACCGGTTCCAACTTGCACAACGTGACTACAAAATATCTCAAAGGTTACCTGTAAGCTTTGTCCAAACATTTCAAACTATTTTTGTAATACAACTTTAGGTATTTTTCAACGTAAATAATCGATCAAATTGAAGACGGAATGATCTGTGTTCAATACCGGAGGAAAACAATGTGTAGCATGCTTTCTGGTCACGCGCCTCTAACAAACAGTACACTTCACTGGAGCCTCATTCTGAACATGGCTACTTCTTAATTTCTCAAAGGAAAAACCTCAACCAATTTCTAAAGACTGTTGACATCCAGTGGAAGTGATAGGAACTGCAGGAAGGTCCCTTAGAAATCTGGATTCCCAATGAAAACCCATTGAAAAGAGGGTGACCTAAAAAAAACAATCTTAATGGTTTGTCCTCTGGGTTTTGCCTGCCAAATAAGTTTTGTTATAGTCACAGACATGATTCAAACAGTTTTAGAAACTTCAGAGTGTTTTCTATCCAATACTACGAATAATATGCATATATTTGCATCTGGGACTGAGTAGGAGGCAGTTTACTCTGGGCACGCTTTTCATCCAAATGTGAAAATGCTGCCACCTATCCTAGAGAAGTTAAACAGCCATCACTAGCCCATTAGATGCTGCATTCTATAGGCATAGACTACAAATCACTGACGACTTTAAGGAATGGAACACTAGTCACTTTAATAATGTTTACATATCTGGCATTACTCATCTCATATGTATATACTGTTTTCTATACTATTCAACAGTATCTTAGTCACTTAATGTTTACAAATCAATCAATCAATCAAGTTTATTTTATATAGCCCTTCGTACATCAGCTAATGTCTCGAAGTGCTGTACAGAGACCCAGCCTAAAACCCCAAACAGCTAGAATGCAGGTGTAGAAGCACGGTGGCTAGGAAAAACTCCCTAGAAAGGCCAAAACCTAGGAAGAAACCTAGAGAGGAACCAGGCTATGAGGGGTGGCCAGTCCTCTTCTGGCTGTGCCGGGTGGAGATTATAACAGAACTATGCCAAGATGTTCAAAAATGTTCATAAGTGACAAGCATGGTCAAATAATAATCATGAATAATATTCAGTTGGCTTTTCATAGCCGATCATTAAGAGTTGAAAAACAACAGGTCTGGGACAGGTAGCGGTTCCATAACCGCAGGCAGAACAGCAGCAAGGCCAGGCGGACTGGGGACAGCAAAGAGCCACCACGCCCGGCAGTCCCGACGTATGGTCCCAGGGCTCAGGTCCTCCGAGAGAAAGAAAGAGAGAAGGAGAAAATTAGAGAGAGCCAAGATTTTCAAAATGTTCATAAATGACAAGCATGGTCAAATAATAATCAGGAATAAATCTGTTGGCTTTTCATAGCCGATCATTAAGAGTTTAAACCAGCAGGTCTGGGACAGGTAGGGGTTCCGTAACCGCAGGCAGAACCGTTGAAACTGGAATAGCAGCAAGGCCAGGCGGACTGGGGGCAGCAGGGAGTCGTCATGCCCGGTAGTCCTGACGTATGGTCCTAGGGCTCAGGTTCTCAGAGAGAAAGAAAGAGAGAACGAGAGAATTAGAGAAAGCATACTTAAATTCACACAGGACACTGGATAAGACAGGAGAAGTACTCCAGGTATAACCAACTGACCCTAGCCCCCCGACACAAACTACTGCAGCATAAATACTGGAGGCTGAGACAGGAGCGGTCAGGAGACACTGTGGCCCCATCCGAAGATACCCCCGGACAGGGCCAAATAGGAAGGATGTAACCCCACCCACTTTGCCAAAGCACAGCCCCCGCACCACTGGAGGGATATCTTCAACCACCAACTTATAATCCTGAGACAAGGCCGAGTATAGCCAACAAAGATCTCCACCACAGCATAAACCAAGGGGGGGCGCCAACCCAGACAGGAGGATCACGTCAGTAACTCAACCCACTCAAGTGACGCACCCCTCCCAGGGACGGCATGAAAGAGCACCAGTAAGCCAGTGACTCAGCCCCTGTAACAGGGTTAGAGGCAGAGAATCCCAGTGGAGAGAGGGGAACCGGCCAGGCAGAGACAGCAAGGGCGGTTCGTTGCTCCAGAGCTTTTCCGTTCACCTTCACACTCCTGGGCCAGACTACACTCAATCATATGACCTACTGAAGAGATAAGTCTTCAGTAAAGACTTAAAGGTTGAGACCGAGTCTGCGTCTCTCACATGGGTAGGCAGACTGTTCCATAAAAATGGAGATCTATAGGAGAAAGCCCTGCCTCCCGCTGTTTGCTTAGAAATTCTAGGGACAATTAGGAGGCCTGCGTCTTGTGACCGTAGCGTACGTGTAGGTATGTACGGCAGGACCAACTCGGAAAGATAGGTAGGAGCAAGCCCATGTAACGCTTTATAGGTTAACAGTAAAACCTTGAAATCAGCCCTTGCCTTAACAGGAAGCCAGTGTAGGGAAGCTAGCACTGGAGTAATATGATCAAATTTCTTGGTTCTAGTAAGGATTCTAGCAGCCGTATTTAGCACTAACTGAAGTTTATTTAGTGCTTTATCCGGGTAGCCGGAAAGTAGAGCATTGCAGTAGTCTAACCTAGAAGTAACAAATACATGGATTAATTTTTCTGCATAATTTTTGGACAGAAAATTTCTGATTTTTGCAATGTTACGTAGATGGAAAAAAGCTGTCCTTGAAACAGTCTTGATATGTTCGTCAAAAGAGAGATCAGGGTCAAGAGTAACGCCGAGGTCCTTCACAGTTTTATTTGAGACGACTTTACAACCATCAAGATGAATTGTCAGATTTAACAGAAGATCTCTTTGTTTCTTGGGACCTAGAACAAGCATCTCTGTTTTGTCCGAGTTTAAAAGTAGAAAGTTTTCAGCCATCCACTTCCTTATGTCTGAAACACAGGCTTATAGCGAGGGCAATTTTGGGGCTTCACCATGTTTCATTGAAATGTACAGCTGTGTGTCATCCGCATAGCAGTGAAAGTTAACATTATGTTTTCGAATAACATCCCCAAGAGGTAAAATATATAGTGAAAACAATAGTGGTCCTAAAACGGAACCTTGAGGAACACCGAAATGCACAGTTGATTTGTCAGAGGACAAACCATTCACAGAGACAAACTGATATCTTTCCGATAGGTAAGATCTAAACCAGGCCAGAACTGGTCCGTGTAGACCAATTTGGGTTTCCAGTCTCTCAAAAAGAATGTGGTGATCGATGGTGTCAAAGGCAGCACTAAGGTCTAGTAGCACGAGGACAGATGCAGAGCCTCGGTCTGACGCCACCAAAAGGTAATTTACCACCTTCACAAGTGCAGTCTCAGTGCTATGATGAGGTCTAAAACCAGACTGAAGCATTTCGTATACATTGTTTGTCTTCAGAAAGGCAGTGAGTTGCTGCGCAACAGCTTTTTCTAAAATTTTTGAGAGGAATGGAAGATTCGATATAGGCCGATAGTTTTTTATATTTTCCGGGTCAAGGTTTGGCTTTTTCAAGAGAGGCTTTATCACTGCCACTTTTAGTGAGTTTGGTACACATCCGGTGGATAGAGAGCTGTTTATTATGTTCAACATAGGAGGGCCAAGCACAGGAAGCAGCTCTTTCAGCAGTTTAGTATGCAGCTTGAAGGTTTAGAGGCCATGATTATTTTCATCATTGTGTCAAGAGATATAGTACTAAAACACTTAAGTGTCTCTCCCGATCCCAGGCCTTGGCAGAGCTGTGCAGATCCAGGACAGCTAAGCCCTGGAGGAATACGCAGATTCAAAGAGGAGTCCGTAATTTGCTTTCTAATGGTCATGATCTTTTCCTCAAAGAAGTTCATGAATTTATTACTGCTGAAGTGAAAGCCATCCTCTCTTGGGGAATGCTGCTTTTTAGTTAGCTTTGCAACAGTATCAAAAATAAATTTTGGATTGTTCTTATTTTCCTCGATTAAGTTGGAAAAGTAGGATGATCGAGCAGCAGTGCACGGTACTGCACGGTACTGCACGGTACTGTCTTTCCAAGCTAGTCGGAAGACTTCCAGTTTGGTGTGGCGCCATTTCCGTTCCAATTTCCTGGAAGCTTGCTTCAAAGCTCGGGTATTTTCTGTATACCAGGGAGCTAGTTTCTTATGACAAATGTTTTTCGTTTTTAGGGGTGCAACTGCATCTAGGGTATTGCGCAAGGTTAAATTGAGTTCCTCAGTTAAGTGGTTAACTGATTTTTGTCCTCCGACGTCCTTGGGTAGGCAGAAGGAGTCTGGAAGGGCATCAAGGAATTTTTGTGTTGTCTGAGAATTTATAGCACGACTTTTGATACTCCTTGGTTGGGGTCTGAGCAGATTATTTGTTGCGATTGCAAACGTAATAAAATGGTGGTCCGATAGTCCAGGATTATGTGGGAAAACATTAAGATCTATAACATTTATTCCATGGGACAAAACTAGGTCCAGAGTATGACTGTGGCAGTGAGTAGGTCCAGAGACATGTTGGACAAAACCCACTGAGTCAATGATGGCTCCGAAAGACTTTTGGAGTGGGTCTGTGGACTTCTCCATATGAATATTAAAATCACCAAAAATTAGAATATGGTCTGCTATGACTACAAGGTCTGATAGGAATTCAGGGAACTAAGAGAGGAACGCTGTATATGGCCCAGGAGGCCTGTAAACAGTAGCTATAAAAAGTGATTGAGTAGGCTGCATAGATTTCTATCATAAATGTTAGCAACACCTCCGTCTTTGCGGGATGCACGGGGGATATGGTCACTAGTGTAACCAGGAGGTGAGGCCTCATTTAACACAGTAAATTCATCAGGCTTAAGCCATGTTTCAGTCAGGCCAATCACATCAAGATTATGATCAGTGATTAGTTCATTGACTATGACTGCCTTTGAAGTGAGGGATCTAACATTAAGTAACCCTATTTTGAGATGTGAGGTATCATGATCTCTTTCAATAATGGCAGGAATGGAGGAGGTCTTTATCCTAATAAGATTGCTAAGGCGAACACCGCCATGTTTAGTTTTGCCCAACCTAGGTCGAGGCACAGACACAGTCTCAATGGGTATGGGTATGGCTGAGCTGACTACACTGACTGTGCTATTGGCAGACTCCACTAAGCTGGCAGGTTGGCTAACAGTCTGCTGCCTGGCCTGCACCCTATTTCATTGTGGGGCTAAAGGAGTTAGAGCCCTATCTATGTTGGTAGATAAGATGAGAGCACCCCTCCAGCTAGGATGGAGTCCGTCACTCCTCAGCAGGTCAGGCTTGGCCCTGTTTGTGGGTGAGTCCCAGAAACAGGGCCAATTATCTACAAATTCTATCTTTTGGGAGGGGCAGAAAACAGTTTTCAAACAGCGATTGAGTGCTGAGACTCTGCTGTAGAGCTCATCACTCCCCTTAACTGGGAGAGGGCCAGAGACAATTACTCGATGCCGACACATCTTTCTAGCTGATTTACACGCTGAAGCTATGTTGCACTTGGTGACCTCTGACTGTTTCATCCTAACATCGTTGGTGCCGACGTGGATAACAATATCTCTATACTCTCTACACTCGCCAGATTTAGCTTTAGCCAGCACCATCTTTAGATTAGCCTTAACGTCGGTAGCCCTGCCCCCTGGTAAACAGTGTATGATCGCTGGGTGATTCGTTTTAAGTCTAATACTGCGGGTAATGGAGTCGCCAATGACTAGGGTTTTCAATTTGTCAGAGCTAATGGTTGGAGCCTTCGGCGTCTCAGACCCCGTAGCGGGAGGAGTAGAGACAAGAGAAGACTCAGCCTCAGACTCCGACTCGCTACATAATGGGGAAAACCGGTTGAAAGTTTCTGTCGGCTGAATGAGCGACACCAGTTGAGCATTCCTACAGCATTTCCCTCCAGAAGCCATGAGAAAGTTGTCCGGCTGCGGGGACTGTGCGGGGGGGTTTATACTAACGTTACTATCTGTACTTACTGGTGGCACAGACGCTGTTTCTTCCTTTCCTACACTGAAATTACCCTTGCCTAACGATTGCGTCTGAAGCTGGGCTTGCAGCACAGCTATTCTCGCCGTAAGGCGATCGTTCTCCTGTATATTATGAGTACAGCGACTGCAATTAGAAGACATCATGTTAATGTTACTACTTAGCTTCGGCTGTTGAAGGTGCTGACGAACCATGTCCAGATAAAGCGTCCGGAGTGAAAAGGTTGAATGAGGGGAAAAAAAAGTTGCGATGGAAAAACTAAAAATATAAACGGTACTTAAAAACAAAAACAAAAACAAAACGTAAAGTTGGCAGCTAGCAAAGTAAAGTTGGCAGCAAAACGCACAGCAACAAAACGCACAGCAGACACGTCTGCAAATTCAACAGGAAGTGACGAATATGTCAAGACATGCAACCAGAGGTCTCTTCACAGTGCCCAGGCCACAAATCTTGGATTACTCATCTTAGATGTATATACTGTATTCTATACTATTCTACTGTATCTTAGTCTGTTCCGCTGTGACATCGCTCGTCCATATATGTGTATATAGTCATAATTCATTCCTACTTAGATGTGTATTGTGTGTATTGAGTATATGTTGTGTAATTTGTTTGATATTACTTGTTAGATATTACTGCACTGTCGGAGCTAGAAGCACAAGCATTTTGCTACACCCTCAATAACATCTGCTAATCACGTGTATGTGACCAATAAAATGTGATTTGATTTGATGATTGTCAGGGCCAGTGGTTAGTAGACTGGCGACGTCAAGCACACTAAAAGTACTCAGATGTTCGTCAATTAATGAGTTTAAAGGGTTACTTGGAAGGGATTCTGGAACTTTACATCCTACATTCTAATTTGACTAATTCATCTAACTACATCACACCACGCTTTTCTTGTAGACATTTACATTTTACAGGTGGCACGAATCTCACAAGTCGGAACTTGTTAGGTGAAGTTCATGCCGGCATGAGTACTTTTTCAAGGACACCAGCATGGACTAAGGAGCTGCTTGCACAACAACTCTGTTTTCAGTTTGTGTGTATGCTGGTGCCTATTGTTATACTGGCTTGTGTTTTAGAGACTGGATCTTCTGTCAAAAGTGACTAAGGATCGAGTGGTTGCTGAATGCAAGGCTAGAGGGGTCAGAGTCTGTGGCTCTGACATCCAATGTCAAGGTGAGTAGCAGAGGTTTTGGTGCTGGTGCCAGAAACGGGATCAGACCAGCACTAAGCAGAGTTAGGGTGCATAAGGTGGATAACTGATGGCATCGTAAAACGCTTATAGAGATCAGCATGTATTGATTCTCAGTCCTGCTTCGCCATCGGAATGTACTGTACGCAATGACATGGAGACAATCGAGAGGTTGGGAACAGGTTGGAGAGAGGTGAAAACCTTTTCCGATTGCATCCAGGGGTGTCATGCACCCCCAAAATCTGAGGCAGCACAAAATAGGTGAGGTTGGCTGAGGGGTGGTCTGGAGGGGAGATGATCGTGGACTTCTCCGTAAGTTGGAGAATTTTGAACTTTTCAAACACCTGAAACATATTTTTCCTGCAATATAGAGCCATAACCATTATACTTAGGTCTATGTCAAAAATGTAGATTTTCATGCACATCTAAGCATACCTCTTGAGCTGTCTGTATCCTCCTGACTGGTGTTTATTTTTTTTAAGAAACTAAATGCATCTGCTAAAATCTGGGTAAAAGATGAAGAGGAATGTGAGTATTATTCAGAACATTTAGTAATTGTTTGCTTTTCTAAAGTCTACCAACCTTGCCAGCAGGCAGACCAGCTAAGATAGTTAGACACAGAGGTGGCACCACATGTCCCAGAGTGGTGTAAAGAAAACATATCTGGGGCCTGTAGTTTTTCCTGATCTGGTAACTTAACCAGTTTAAACTCTGGACCTTATACAGTATGACATTATTCATCTGTTGAGTGTTTCTAATCAGGTCATATGGTTGAAAAACAACTCCTGGGAAAACTCCTGGCCTTTGGGAGGATGAAACCATTGTCAAACCACAGCAACCTTGTACTTGTTCATATTAATTATATTTTAAACAAGGACTAGGGGGGTTTCCTATACACAGAGAAGCAACATGATTGGACAATAAAACTCAGACAACTCAAACAGCTGAGCTTGCTTTATGCTGGTTTGCATCGTGTAGTCCTGCCCTATGCAACTGTAGGCCTATAAAACATTTGCTCACAGTCTATGTCAGCTATTGTGTTTAATGATTCATTCCAGTTAATAATTTTGGATTGAACAAATATAGGTAGCCTAGTCAGGCCAAGTTTAAATTTAAACCAAATGTTATTAATAAAATGTTTTGTGGTATCTAATTGGTAGTTACAGTCTTGTCCCATCGCTGCAACTCCCGTACGGACTTGAGAGAGGTGAAGGTGCGCCGCCCCATGGGTCTCCCAGTCGCGGCCAGCTGGGACAGAGCCTGGACTCAAACCAGGATCTCTAGTGGCACAGCTATTACTGCGATGCGGTGCCTTAGACCACTGCGCCACTCGGGAGACCCTAGTCAGCCCAAGTTTAAATAAAACCAAATGTTATCCCATTCACATTCTCTCATAAACAAATGAGATATAAATACACAACGTTACAGCTTCCTTTACTCTGGCCAGAGGAACAGGGTGCATAGTAGGCTAGATAGACTGTGCAGCTGCTGTTCCCATGTAATACAACATGTCAGATCACCGATGTCATAGGCTGCTACATTTAGGTAAGAGTTTTTGCTTGTCTCTGTCAGAAGTGAGGTGTTATCATGCACGCCTTGTGCCCTGCTCACACAACCTACGATTTCCCTGAATCTAACATGCAAAGAGCCGGACAGAGAAATTGTGAGCGAATGTAACGAGTGCGCTGAGAGGCGGGAAGCAAGTTCAGGTAGTGAGTGTTTTAATAAATAAAAAGACACAATGAGCACAAAACACAAACAATGCACCAACATGAAAACAGAGTCAATAACACCTGAGGAAAGCACCAAGGGGAGTGGCAGATATAGGAATGATAATCAAGGAGGTGATGGAGTCCAGGTGAGTGTCACGATGGTGACAGGTGTGCGGGATAATCATCAGCCTGATGACCTAGAGGCCGGAGCGGGAGTATACGTGACAGCGAGTTGACAAGTCATGATGCAAATCAGTCTAAAAAGCAGCACTTTGCTCCTCTTTCTAAAGCTTTGCGTCAATATATTTTATTAAACTAAATTAAAAGTGAGGTGGCGCTGCCATCACATGTTTTCTGGAGGGCCCTGGTTAGACAAGCTAGCTACTCTATCTGGATTGACAGCCTGAAATAGCTTCTTGGTAGCTAGTGAGGTTGGGAGATAGGGAATCTATTTGGGCTAGCTAAAGCCAACTTCATAAAATTGCTAGGTGGCTAGTAGTACTACAGAGAAACAACAAAAATGCAACAAGAAAATCTAAATAAATGTTTTATTATTATTATTTTAAACAGGAAAATCTGAGGGGCCACGTGCTCCTTACCCCATATGGGCATGACGCCTCCCAGTCAATCTACTGTAAACAAACCTTTGAAGTGTCTGACAAAAGACTGTTCTTATTGGGACACTGTCGAGTCATTACTAACAGCAAAAAAACATGAAGAAAATGTGACTCCCCTATGACTAAATACAAGGTTTCTGTCCTCAAAGGCTAAATAAAAACTCAGATTAAAGAGATCTATTGGTATATTCCTCTGTCCCTGGAGACAAAGGGGCTTTTTAGAGGTCCGTCAATATAAACCCCAAAATATGCCAATTAAAACGGTGTATCTTGTCTACACATGTCCTATACAGAATGGATGAAACTCTAAACTAAGCTTTCATAAGTAACATATACAGTCAAATTATTGGCACCTTTGATAAAGACTGTATAAAATAAACAATACAAATACTGAAATATAGTGTGCAAAAAAAACATTATTTTATACTAATACTATAAAAAATATTTTGTTATAAAAGTAATAAAAAAAGTTTGGTGTCAAAAATTATTGGCATCCCTGTTTTCAATACTTTGTTCACCCCCCTTGCAAGGATAACATCACTTAATCTACAGTATTGGGTTTTATGAGAGTGAAGAACATATTGGGAGGGATCTTGACTTATACCTGGTGGATCTTTGATGTTACGGAACTGTTTTGCTTCTGCTGGTCCTGGGGTCCTTGTTAAAGTCAATGGCATAATGAATTCCACCAAGTCGTAAAAGATTTTAGCAAAAAAACCTGGTTGCCTCTGTCAGGAGGCTGAAACTTGGCCGCAAGTGGATCTTCCAGCAAGACAATGACCCCAAGCTCACGTCACAATCTAAAAGGAAATTGTTAATTGCCCACAAAATCAACATTTTGCAATGGCCATCTCAGTCTCTGAACCCTATTGAAAACCTGTGGTTTGAATTGAAAAGGACAGTCTATAAGTGCAAACTGAAGGATATCAAGGATCTGGAAAGATTCTATATGGAGGAATGGTTTCTCCATATGCATCCTTTCTTCCGTCTCATCTGACCATAACACCCGGTTCCAATCCAATGCCATTTGGCCAACTCCAGGCATTTACATTTGTTGGTTGCTCTCAATAAAGGCTTTTTTATGGCAACCCTTCCTACTAGCCTTTTGGCATGTAGGTGTTGTCTAATTGTAGATTTGGAGGCTTGGTGACCCCAAAATGTGACCAAGTTCTGTAATTCTCCAACTGTGGCCCTTGGACATTTCTTTGCCTCTTGAAACATCTTCCTCACTGTACTTGGGGACAAGAATCACTTGGGTCCTCTACCAGGTAAGTTTACCACTGTTCCAGTGGTTTTAAACTTCTTAATTGTTGCCCTAATAATGGCAAATTGTATATTTGGGTTTTCTGTTGTTTTTTGTACACATTGCCTGATTCATGAAAGTCTTTGATTTTTCACATGGTGATGGATGACAAATGGATTTTACATGCGGTACCTTATTTTTGTATACTTTTTTATACATGAAAGCCCACAATACATTTGAGACTCATTTTTTTTAAAGTAGAATGTTAATGCAGATGACATTTTGTTTGATTTTATATGAATCGTGGGGGGGGGGGTTTGGTATTTATATTCTTTATTATATAGAGTCCTTTTTGCTGATTTTTTTTGCAAGGCTGCCAAAAATTGTCGAAGTGACTGTACATTAGTCTAAATGCCATGAGTGCTTGTTTTGGGTGTTGTAAATCTTTTCCGACTGCACTGTAAAGTCTTCACTGTTATGACCAAACAGAGAAGAAAGGTGGACTGTCTATGCCCAGTCTTGGAAAAGCCAACACAAATAGCATTCCTCCCTCCTGCTGGTAGCAACTGTTCAGGGTGACGGATAATGTATCCTTTAACCTCCATTGATCCACCATTGTTTGTGGTATCACATAGTAGGGAGGAAAGACATTGCTTGTATAACAGCAGCAGAAGCAGTCATCTCATGTTCCGTCTGCATTATCAAGTTGTATCAACATAAGCTCTTGTTTATGTTGTTTGTTTTAACATTTAACAATGTGTAGTAGGTTGCAGGAACTTTATTTATTTAGCAGATGCTCTTATCCAGCATCTTACCCAGTGTCAGCTAATGTGGCTAAATAATCAACTAATGGTGAAGTAATGCACTTAAGGTGTCCACATGTCCCAGCAGAAGCAGTTCGGAACAGTTTGTGCATATATTATGACAACATTTTGTGACGTTTTTGTTTGTTTTGGAAATTAATGGTAGACTTCTTGAATTATCTTAGATTAATTCTGATTATTTTGAGGAAGTGTATACTGGCTACTGCGTCTCAAAATGGACAAACAGTACTATTGCCGCCGTTTTCTCATTTTTCAAGTGAAGGTCTTTTAAGTGAGTATGGGGGCACACTCCTTCAGTTCAGCCAGCTATGTGCAGGCTAGAGCGCGTCGTGTGAATTCTTCTGTGGATGACAATAAATTGACAATATTTGTAGGGGTAGATGTATTTTTCATTAGGGAAAATGTATTTAAAAAAATATTCATTGTTTTATTATATGTTGAAAGCAAGCAATAGGCTAAATAAATTAACGGTTTAACTGTGTAGTCCAGGCACACATTTGCTAGAGAAAGCATGTGTTCGAATCTGGTCCGCTAATGCCCTTTGAATTTATGGAATAAGTACACTTTAGTTGCATAAATGTATATTATTATATCGTCGTTGTCGGAAGAAAACCTCCTAACCAAATGTTGCGAAGGCTGATACTATTGTTTCCCCTTTACGTCTGTCAGTGGTTTAAAGTACTTAAGTAAAAATACTTTAAAGTACAGTCGTGGCCAAACATTTTGAGAATGACACAAATATTAATTTCCACAAAGTTTGCTGCTTCAGTGTATTTCGATATTTTTGTCAGATGTTACTATGGAATACTGAAGTATAATTACAAGCATTTCACAAGTGTCAAAGGCTTTTATTGACAATACATGAAGTTGATGCAAAGAGTCAATATTTGCAGTGTTGACCCTTCTTTTTCAAGACCTCTGCAATCCGCCCTGCCATGCTGTCAATTAACTTTTGGGCCACATCCTGACTGATGGCAGCCCATTCTTGCATAATCAATGCTAGGGTTTTTGTTTGTCCACCCGCCTCTTGAGTATTGACCACAAGTTCTCAATGGGATTAAGGTCTGGGGAGTTTCCTGGCTATGGACCCAAAATATCCATGTTTTGTTCCCCGAGCCACTTAGTTATCACGTTTGCCTTAAGGTGCTCCATCATGCTGGAAAGGGCATTGTTCGTCACCAAACTTTTCCTGGATGGTTGGGAGAAGTTGCTCTTGGACGATGTGTTGGTACCATTCTTTATTCATGACTGTGTTCTTAGGCAAAATTGTGAGTGAGCCCACTCCCTTGGCTGAGAAGCAACCCCACACATGAATGGTCTCAGGATGCTTTACTGTTGGCATGACACAGGACTGATGGTAGCGCTCACCTTGTCTTCTCCGGACAAGCTTTTTTCCGGATGCCCCAAACAATCGGAGAGAAAAGGACTTTACCCCAGTCCTCAGCAGTCCAATCCCTGTACCTTTTGCAGAATATCAGTCTGTCCCTGATGTTTTTCCTGGAGAGAAGTGGCTTCTTTGCTGCCCTTCTTGACACCAGGCCATCCTCCAAAAGTCTTCACCTCAATGTGCGTGCAGATGCACTCACACCTGCCTGCTGACATTCCTGAGCAAGCTCTGTACTGGTGGTGCCCCGATCCAGCAGCTGAATCAACTTTAGGAGACGGTCCTGGCGCATGCTGGACTTTCTTGCGCGCCCTAAGGCCTTCTTCACAACAATTGAACCGCTCTCCTTGAAGTTCTTGATGATCCGATAAATGGTTGATTTAGGTGCAATCTTACAATATCCTTTTCTGTGAAGCCCTTTTTGTGCAAAGCAATGATGACGGCACATGTTTCCTTGCAGGTAACCATGATTGGCAGAGGAAGAACAATGATTCCAAGCACCACCCTCCTTTTGAAGCTTCCAGTCTGTTATTCGAACGCCTTGTCCTTGTCAACACTCACACCTGTGTTAACGAGAGAATCACTGACATGATGTCAGCAGGTCCTTTTGTGGCAGGGATGAAATGCAGTGGACATTTTGGGGGGATTCAGTTAATTTGCATTGCAAAGAGGGACTTTGCAATTAATTGCAATTTATCTGATCACTCTTCATAACATTCTGGAGTATAAGTCCAATACAGCAAATGAAAGATACACATCTTGTGAATCCAGTCAACATGTCTGATTTTTTAAATGTTTTACAGCAACCTAACTAACCAAGAACCAACAAAACTAACCAAGAAACAACTTCATCAGATGACAGTCTTATAACATGTTACACAATAAATCTATGTTTTGTTCGAAAAATGTGCATATTTGAGGTATAAATCAGTTTTACATTGCAGCTACCATCACAGCTACCGTCAAAAATAGCACCGAAGCAGCCAGAGTAATTATAGAGACCAACGTGGAATACCTAAATACTCATCATAAAACATTTCTGAAAAATGCATCGTGTACAGCAAATGAAAGACAAGCATCTTGTGAATCCAGCCAATATTTCTGATTTTTTAAGTGTTTTACAGCGAAAACACAATATAGCATTATATTAGCTTACTACAATAGCCTACACACAACCGCATTCATTCATCAAGGCACGTTAGCGATAGCAATAGGCATGTTAGCGTTAGCGAATAAACCAGCAAAAGATATCAATTTTCACTAACCTTCATAAACCTTCCTCAGATGACAGTCCTATAACATCAGTTTATACATACACTTATGTTTTGTTCGAAAATTTGCATATTTAGAGCTGAAATCAGTGGTTATCCATTATGCTAACGTAGCTTCCTTTTCCCAGAATGTGCGGATATTTCTATTAGACTCTCACCTATTCTGACCAAATAGCTATTCATAAACATTACAAAAAAATACATGTTGTATAGGAAATGATAGATCCATTAGTTCTTAATGCAATCGCAGTGAACATCGTTTTCCCCTCTTGAATTAGCAAGCACACTGGCTAAGAGGCGCGAAGCTCTCCTTTCTGAAAAAAGGCACACAACGCAACACGCCTAACGTCCCGAATAAATTTCAAAAATCGAATAAAACTATATTGAAAAAACATACTTTACGATGATATTGTGACATGTATCAAATAAAATCAAAGCCGGAGATAGTAGTCTCCTATAACGACGGCTTTTCAAAAGGCAATTCCAGGTCCATCTGCGCGCTCTCCAGAAAACAGGAAATGCATGACTCGTCGTGCCAAGAGGATATATTCCACCTCAGACCAAGATAAACACTTCATTTCTTCTCTCACATCCTCTTGACATCTAGGGGAAGGTGTATGACGTGCATGTATACTCATACGTATCATGCCCATTTATAGGCAGGCCCTTGAACAGAGCATAATTTTCAGACTTTCCACTTCCTGGTCAGAAAGTGTGCGGCCAAATGAGTTCTCTTTTACTCACAGACAAAATTCAAACGGTTTTAGAAACTAGAGAGTGTTTTCTATCCAATAGTAATAATAATATGCATATTGTACGAGCAAGAATAGAGTACAAGGCCGTTTAAATTGGGCACGTTTTTCCCCCAAAGTATAAATAGCGCCCTCTATCCTCATCAGGCTAACCTCTAAGGGATCGGTGTCCCTCCCGTGGGATGGTTGAGCTAATGTAGGCTAATGTGATTAGCATGAGGTTGTAAGTAACAAGAACATTTTCTAGGACATAGACATATTTTAAAAAATTTTACCCCCTTTTTCGTGATATTCAATAGCTGTCTTGTCTCATCGCTACAACTCCCGCACGGACTCGGGAGAGGCGTGCGTCCTCCAAAACACAACCCAACCAAGCCGCACTGCTTCTTAACACAGCGCGCATCCAACCCGGAAGCCAGCCGCACCAATGTGTCGGAGGAAACACCTGGTCAGCAACCTGGTCAGCGTGCACTGCGCCCGGCCTGCCACAGGAGTCACTAGTGAGACAAGGATATCTCTGCCGGCCAAACCCTCCCTAATCCGGACGACGCTAGGCCAATTGTGCGGTGCCCCATGTGCCTCCCGGTCACGGCCGGCTGCGACAGAGCCTGGACTTGAACCCAGATTCTCTGGTAGGCCAGGAAGGCCCGGGAGGCCACATAGACATATTTGATATTGGCAGAAAGCTTTAATTAATTGTTCATCTAACAGCACTGTCCAATTTACAGTAGCTTTTACAGTGAAAGAATACCATGCTATTGTTTGAGGAGAGTGCACAGTTATGAAAAGTTTTTAATAAACCAACTATGCACATCTGGGCAGTCTTGATACACAATTTTGAAGAGAAATGCAATGGTTCATTGGATCAGTCTAAAACTTTGCACATACACTGCTGCCATCTAGTTGCCAAAATCTAAATTGTGCCTGGGCTGGAATAACACATTATGGAATTTTTTCTTCTTCTTGCATTTCAATGATAGTACAAAAAAACATGTTTTTTTACTTAGTATTATCTTTTACCAGATCTAATGATTCTCCTACATTCATGTCACATTTCCTCATACTTCAAAGTGTTTCCTTTCAAATGGTATCAAGAATATGTATCCTTGCTTCAGGCAGTTAGATTTGGGTATGTCATTTTAGGCAAAAATTGAAAAAAAGGGGCAGATACTTGAGAGGTCAGGAAAAACTATGCGATTTTCGAGTGTCTGGCCCAAATAGTTTCCTTAAAGACAATGAAAACAATTACCCATATGTCCTTGATCCGATTGTGGAGTAAGTATATTTAAAATGTGATATTGTTAGGAAATATTTAGGCCTACTATGTAGATAAGGCACATTTGGTTTATTTGAAAATAATAACTTTTTGCAGAATTGATAAATGTATTGTTGAAGGCACGTAGGCAATATTATTTACTGTGTCGATAGGGGAGTAGGCTAGTGTACAATAATAACGTTATTGATGTTCTAGTATTTATTTAATGGATAAATTCTATTGTAAATGAAAATATACAAACGGGGTGCTATAGCATCTGTAGTCTACATATTTTACATTGTAATACACTACCCCTACATGCCATTGTGTGCTGGAGCTATTGGATTTATTTTTCCACTGTCAGTAGGCCTACACATTCACACCTGAGTTGAATGGGGGATGCCTAACTACTTTTCCCTGAAGGAGGGAAACGAGGTACAACATACAACTTCGATTGAAGGCCTAAAATCATGCCTTACAAGACCAATGAAATCATAATGGTATCCTATTACAGTGTGGATATAGGAGTAGCCTATTTTACAAAAATGTAACCGTATGTGGAAGTATTATTTATCTAATTGATCAATTAAATTGTAAATGTTGATGGGTACACTACTTTGTTCAATGATTACGGTATTGTACAAGGTAGATACAGGAGTAGCCTATAGTCTACAAAAATAACATAATTGAATGTGCTATATTAAAAAAAAAATGATTAAAGAACAAAATTGTAAATGGCGATGGGAAGTATATTTCATTTTATGAAAACGGAATGTTTTGCTATATCTGGGAGCATGTTAATTAAGCTTTTCAGCTGTTGAACTATGGCAATGTCAAACAAATGTCTAAATCTGTCTTTCTTTTAGTCAAGAAGATGTGATGAGCAGAGCAACCAATCAGCTTCACTGCAGCTGTTCAACCCACCACCCCCACCACTCTCCCTCCACAAGCAACCACATCCTCTTCTCCTGTTCAACTAATTTGCCGCTGCACAGAAAAGGACTGCACATAACCCTGTGCCCATCTCAGTGCAAAATGATCCATCCAAAGCCTCAGCCGGACGCCGAAAATGTGAGAAATATAAACAAAATGCTACAGTAGTGTGTGTGTGTGTGTGTGTGTGTGTGTGTGTGTGTGTGTGTGTGTGTGTGTGTGTGTGTGTGTGTGTGTGTGTGTGTGTGTGTGTGAGTGTGTGTGTGTGTGTGTGTGTGTGTTTGTGTGTGTGTGTGTGTGTGTGTGTGTGTGTGTGTGTGTGTGTGTGTGTGTGTGTGTGTGCGCGTGTGTGTGTGTGTGTGTGTGCGTGGGAGTTCCAAGAAAAGATATGAGTGTGATGTGCCCCTCTGTGGCAAAGTTGAAATGCCATAAATGAAAGATGGCAAAGCAGATAGTGAAGTGATAGTGTGTTTGTATGAAAATAAAGACTCATTGGGATCTAAAATGAGTGTGGGTGGCCCTCTTGTGTCTCCTTTTTGTCCCTTTGAAGGCGCTACAGTCACCCCTGGTGGAGGTTCTTGGAACACTGCTATTTAAGTCTGAGCAGAGGTTGATGAAAACCTTCAAAGTTGGTAGTGCTATATTGCGTGTTATCTTGAACACCAGGCAGATGTTTGAGTACAGAATGAAAATGGTGTAAACTAAACAGGTTAAACTTGTTGAGTACACTCTTAGAAAAAGGGGTTCCAACAAGGTTCTTTGGCTGTCACCAAAGGAGATCCCTTTTTGGTTATTAGGTATAACTTTTTTTGGTTACAGAAAGAACTCTTTTGGGTTCCATGTAGAACCCTCTGTGGAATGGAACCCAAAGTGGTTCTACCTAGGCACCGAAGGGGTTCTACCTGGAACCAAAAAGGGTTCTTCAAAGGGTTCTATAGGGACAGTGGAGGAATCCTTTTAGGTTCTAGATAGCACCTTTTATTAAGAATGTAGGCCTATATTGCAGTGGTGGTTCCGTTGTTTTCTTTAAAAAATATATATATATTAATTGGTGGTGGTGAGTTAAGATAATCAGAAATACTGTGAAACCTCCCCACTTTTAGCACACAGGCAAAGTAGCCTACTTCTATGTGTGCTGAGGCATGTGTGATCACTCAACATTGACAGGACTGACAAAAAAAAACATGCTCACATGCAAACAAAAGACAAAGAAATGACAAAACAACGAAGTAATTGACAAAAACGTAAATGTTCTGAAATAAAGCAAAACTCCTGGATCAAGTGTATCAGTTTGAATTGCATTAAAATAAATTACTGTAAAATCAACCTTGTAGATTATAAAAGATGGGAATTAACGGTGAACATTTACTGGTGGTGATGTACACTACATGGCCAAAAGTATGTGGATACTTCTTCGTCGAACAAATCATTCCAAAATCATGGGCATTAATATGGAGTTGGTCCTCCCTTTGGGAAGCCTCCACTCTTCTGGGAAGGCTTTCCTCTAGATCAGGGGTGGGCAACTCCAGTCCTTGAGAGCCTGATTGGTGTCACACTTTTTCTCCATCCCTAGCAAGCACAGCTGATTAATCAAATTGCATTCCAAACCGAAGATCGTGATTCAGTGATTATTGGAGTCTGTGACACCAATCAGGCCCTCACGGACTGGAATTGCCCACCCCTGCTCTAGATGTTGGAACATTTCTGCAGGGACTTGCTTCCACTCAGTCACAAGTGTATTATTGAGGTCGGGTACTGATGTTGAGTGATTAGGCCTGGCTCGCAGTTGGCGATCCAATTTATCCCAAAGGTGTTCGATGGGGTTGAGGTCAGGCCTCTGTGCAGGCCAGTCAAATTCTTCCACACCAATCTCAACAAACCATTTCTGTGGACCTTACCATGGACCTTACTTTGTGCACGTTGGCACTTTGATGCTGAAACAGGAAAGGGTCTTCCCCAAACTGTTGCCACAAAGTTGGAAGCACAGAATTGTCTAGAATGTAATTGTATGCTGTAGCATTAAGATTTCCCTTCACTGGAACTCAGGGGCCACCCCGAACTATGAAAAACAGCCCCAGACCATTATTCCACGTCCACCAAACTTTACAGTTGGCACTATGCATTCGGGCAGGTAGATTTCTCCTGGCATCCGCCAAACTCAGATTAATCCGTCGGACTGCCAGATGGTGAAGCGTGATTCATCACTCCAGAGAACGCATCCATAGTCCAATGGTGGCAAGCTTTACACCACTCCGGCCGACACTTGGCATTGCTCATCTTAGGCTTGTGTGTGGCTGCTCGGCCATGTAAACCCATTTCATTAAGCTCCTGACAAACAGTTATTGTGCTGACGTTGCTTCCAGAGGCAGTTTGAAACTCGATAGTGAGTGTTACAACTGAGGACAGACACTTTTTTGCGTTACGCTCTTCAGCACTCAGCGGTCCTGTTCTGTGAGATTGTGTGGCCTACCACTTCACAGCTGAGCCGTTGTTGCTCCTAGATGTTTCCACTTCACAATAACAGCACTTACAGTTGACAGGGGCAGCTCTAGCAGGGCAGAAATTTGACGAACTGACTTGCTGGAAAGATGGCATACTATAACGGTGCCACATTGAAAGTCACTCAGTTCTTCAGTACGGGGCATTCTACTGCCAATGTTTGTCTATGGAGTTTCAATCAATCAATCACATTTATTGATAAAGTCCTTTTTACATCAGCCGATGTCACAAAGTGCTATACAGAAACCCAGCCTAAAACCCCAAACAGCAAGCAATGCAGATGTAGAAGCACGGTGGCTAGGAAAAACTCCCTAGAAAAGCAGGAACCTAGGAAGAAACCTAGAGGGACCCGGCTCTGATGGGTGGCCAGTCCTCTTCTGGCTGTGCCAGGTGGAGATTATAACAGTACATGGCCAAGATGTTCAAACTTTCATTGATGACCAGCATTGTCAAATAATAATAATCACAGTGGTTGTAGTGCAACAGGTCAGCACATCAGGAGCAAATGTCAGTTGGCTTTTCATAGCAGAGCATTCAGAGTTAGAGACAGCAGGTGCGGTAGAGAGAGAGAGTTGAAAACCGCAGGTCCGGGACAAAGTAGCACGTCCGGTGAACAGGTCAGGGTTCCATAGCTGCAGGCAGAACAGTTGAAACTGGAGCAGCAGCACAACCAGGTGGACTGGAGACAACAAAAAGTCATCAGGCCAGGTAGACCTGAGGCATGGTCCCATGGCTCAGGTCCTTTGGGAGGAGAGGGAGAGAGAGAGAATTAGAGGGAGAGAGAGAGAGATTTAGAGGGAGCATACTTAAATTCACACAGGACACCAGATAAGACAGGATAAATGCGCCAGATATAATAGACTGACCCTAGCCCCCCGACACAAACTATTGCAGCATAAATACTGGAGGCTGAGACAGGAGGGGTCGGGAGACACTATGGCCCAGTCCGATTATAGCCGCGGACAGGGCCAACCAGGCAGGATATAAGCCCACCTACTTTGCCAAAGCACAGCCCCCACACCACTAGAGGGATATCTTCAACCAACTTACTACCCTGAGACAAGGCCGAGTATAGCCCACAAAGATCTCCCCCACGACACAAACCCGATGGGGGCGCCAACCCGGACAGGAAGATCACGTCAGTGACTCAACCCACTCAAGTGACGCACCCCTCCTAGGGACGGCATGGAAGAGCACCAGTAAGCCAGTGACTCAGCCCCTGTAATAGGGTTAGAGGCAGAGAATCCCAGTGGAGAGAGGGTAACCGGCCAGGCAGAGACAGCAAGGGCGGTCCGTCGCTCCAGTGCCTTTCCATTCACCTTCACACCCCTGGGCCAGACTACACTCAATCATAGGACCTACTGAAGAGATAAGTCTTCAATAAAGACTTGAAGGTTGAGACCGATTCTGCGTCTCTCACATGGATAGGCAGACCATTCAATAAAAATGGAGCTCTATAGGAGAAAGCCCTGCCTCCAGCTGTTTGCTTAGAAATTATGGGGCCAATAAGGAGGCCTGCATCTTGTGACGGTAGCGAAAGTGTAGGTACATAAGGCAGGACCAAATCAGAGAGATAGGTAGGAGCAAGCCCATGTAATGCTTTGTAGGTTAGTAATAAAAACTTGAAATCAGCCCTTGCCTTAACAGGAAGCCAGTCTAGAGAGGCTAGCACTGGAGTAATATGATCACATTTTTGGGTTCTAGTCAAGATTCTAGCAGCTGTGTTTAGCACTAACTGAAGTTTATTTAGTGCTTTATCCGAGTAGCCGGAAAGTAGAGCATTGCAGTAGTCTAATCTAGAAGTGACAATAGCATGGATTAACTTTCTGCATAATTTTTGGACAGAAAGTTTCTGATTTTTGCAACGTTACATAGATGGAAAAAAATCTGTCCTTGAAATAGTCTTGATATGTTCGTCAAAAGAGAGATCAGGGTTCAGAGTAATGCAGAGGTCCTTCACAGTTTTATTAGAGACGACTATACAACCATCAAGATTAATTGTCAGATCCAACAGAAAATCTCTTTGTTTCTTGGAACTAGCATCTCTGTTTTGACCGAGTGTAAAAGTAAAACATTTGCCGCCATCCACTTCCTTATGTCTGAAACACAGGCTTCCAGGGTGGGCAATTTTGGCGCATCACCATGTTTCATCGAAATGTACAGCTGTTTATCGTCCGCATAGCAGTAAAAGTTATCACCAAGAGGTAAAACATATACAATAGTGGTCCTAAAATGGAACATTGAGGAACACCGAAATTTACAGTTGATTTGTCAGAGGACAAAACATCCACAGAGACAAACTGATGTCTTTCCCGACAGATAAGATCTAAACCAGGCCAGAACTTGTCCGTGTTGACCAATTTGGGTTTCCAATCTCTCCAAAAGAATGTGGTGATAGATCATGCCAAAAGCAGCACTAAGGTCTAGG
Organism: Salvelinus fontinalis; assembly: GCF_029448725.1. Classification (NCBI taxonomy): domain Eukaryota; kingdom Metazoa; phylum Chordata; class Actinopteri; order Salmoniformes; family Salmonidae; genus Salvelinus; species Salvelinus fontinalis. Next base: position 44,681,147 of record NC_074696.1, on the reverse strand, counting down.
AGCACGAGGACAGATGCAGAGCCTCGGTCTGACGCCATTAAAAGGTAATGTACCACCTTTACGAGTACAGTCTCAGCGCTATGATAGGGTCTAAAACCAGACTGAAGTGTTTCGTATACTATGTTTGTCTACAGGAAGGCAGTGAGTCAGCTTTTTCTAAAAAGTTTGAGAGGAATGGGAGATTCTATATAGGCCGATAGTTTTTAATATTTTCTGGGTCGTTTGGCTTTTTCAAGAGAGGCTTTATTACTGCCACTTTTAGTGAGTTTGGTACACATCCGGTGGATAGGGAGCCGTTTGTTATGTTCTACATTGGAGGGCCAAGCACAGGAAGCAGGTCTTTCAGTAGTTGAGTTGGAATAGAGTCCAGTATGCAGCTTGAAGGTTTAGAGGCCATGACTATTTTCATCAATGTGTCAAGAGCTATAGTATTAAACTTGAGATTGCATGGCTGCGTGCCTGACACCTACAGTGGGACAAAAAATTATTTAGTCAGCCACCAATTGTGCAAGTTCTCCCACTTAAAAAGATAAGAGGCCTGTAATTTTCATCATAGGTACACTTCAACTATGACAGACAAAATGAGAAAAAAAATTCCAGAAATCACATTGTAGGATTTTTAATGAATTTATTTGCAAATTATGGTGGAAAATAAGTATTTGGTCACCTACAAACAAGCAAGATTTCTGGCTCTCACAGACCTGTAACTTCTTCTTTAAGAGGCTCCTCTGTCCTTCACTCGTTACCTGTATTAATGGCACCTGTTTGAACTTGTTATCAGTATAAAAGACACCTGTCCACAACCTCAAACAGTCACACTCCAAACTCCATTATGGCCAAGACCAAAGAGCTGTCAAAGGACACTAGAAACAAAATTGTAGACCTGCACCAGGCTGGGAAGACTGAATCTACAATAGGTAAGCAGCTTGGTTTGAAGAAATCAACTGTGGGAGCAATTATTAGGAAATGGAAGACATACAAGACCACTGATAATCTCCCTCGATCTGGGTCTCCACGCAAGATCTCACCCCGTGGGGTCAAAATGATCACACAACAAATCCCAGAACCACACGGGGGGACCTAGTGAATGACCTGCAGAGAGCTGGGACCAAAGTAACAAAGCCTACCATCAGTAACACACTACGCCGCCAGGGACTCAAATCCTGCAGTGCCAGACGTGTCCCCCTGCTTAAGCCAGTACATGTCCAGGCCCGTCTGAAGTTTGCTAAAGAGCATTTGGATGATCCAGAAGAAGATTGGGAGAATGTCATATGGTCAGATGAAACCAAAATATAACTTTTTGGTAAAAACCCAACTCGTCGTGTTTGGAGGACAAAGAATGCTGAGTTGCATCCAAAGAACACCATACCTACTGTGAAGCATGGGGGTGGAAACATCATGCTTTGGGGCTGTTTTTCTGCAAAGGGACCAGGACAACTGATCCGTGTAAAGAAAAGAATGAATGGGGCCATGTATCGTGAGATTTTGAGTGAAAACCTCCTTCCATCAGCAAGGGCATTGAAGATGAAACGTGGCTGGGTCTTTCAGCATGACAATGATCTTAAAAACACACCGCCCGGGCAACAAAGGAGTGGCTTCGTAAGAAGCATTTCAAGGTCCTGGAGTGGCCTAGCCAGTCTCCAGATCTCAACCCCATAGAACATCTTTGGAGGGAGTTGAAAGTCCGTGTTGCCCAGCAACAGCCCCAAAACATCACTGCTCTAGAGGAGATCTGCATGGAGGAATGGGCCAAAATACCAGCAACAGTGTGTGAAAACCTTGTGAAGACTTACAGAAAACATTTGACCTCTGTCATTGCCAACAAAGGGTATATAATAAAGTATTGAGAGAAACTTTTGTTATTGACCAAATACCTATTTTCCACCATAATTTGCAAATAAATTCATAAAAAATCCTACAATGTGATTTTCTGGAATTTTTTTCTCATTTTGTCTGTCATAGTTGAAGTGTACCTATAATGAAAATTACAGGCCTCTCTCATCTTTTTAAGTGGGAGGACTTGCACAATTGGTGGCTGACTAAATACTTTTTTGCCCCACTGTATCAGCAACGGGTGTGGCTGAAATAGCCGAATACTTTTGGCCATCTAGTGTACATAAAGGGGAATTTATCAACATTAACAAACAAAGGGTAGCCTAAAGAAGTCACACAATGACAGACAATTCATACAATGACAATAAATGCATACGATTTTCCCTCCTTGTCTAGACATCTTTATTACACTCAATACACATAGCCTAATATTTACATAGAATAGGCCCAGTGGCAACCGGTTTTAAGCTTCACCAGTTTAGCCTAAAAAAATATTTAATTTAAAATATTTATATCTTTTTTTGTGTGCCTGTTTTGCATGTTATTTCTGCATTAATACGTGTCACAGATCAGTTTGCAAACAATGTAAAAAAAATATATAATAATCTTTGAGTTAATAAAGCCGCATACAAACATGTTCTCTTGATTTCTTGAGTAAGGCAGCTCCTTGCTCAGTGCTTTCTGTGGTGGTGGGGCAGCTGGCGGAAACTATGGAGCATAGGGGTTAGTAATGTTCTCTAGTTGCGCCGTGATTGGTTCAGTGTTCTGTCACTTAAGGGGACACTACGTGACTGCAAAATCTACAGGGAGAGCTAAAAAATTCAAGATCCTTGGGTGCTGCCATAGAGTTACATTGGAAGTGCCCATCCAAGAAGGCTCCAGGTCATTGTCCACAGATAAAAAGTCAAATCACGTTATATCTACAGTAGCTTTGCTTTGACTGATCATGTCAACATCAAACTTTCAAAATCTTAGCTAGCAAGCTAGCAGTCATCATTAATCAAGTCGACAATCTACTGGCAAATCCTTTTCAATTCTTGTCATATGAAGTGAAATTATGAAGAGAAATTATAGATAAAATGTATCGGTGCTCCTCAGCCATTGGACATAAACATTACACAAGAAGTTGGAAATCGCAAATTCAACAATGAGTGGTTTGGAAGGAATCAATGGCTAACTGCAAGCATTGCAAAGCAATCACTAGCCTGCTATCCAGTGGAGTGGATGTGTAGTCCAAGTATGGGTTCAAGGGTCTCTTTTCCAAGCTTAAAAGGATAAACATTCAACATTGGCCATTCTGTCAATCCAACAGGACTTTGGCCGCATTCAAAATAACTGGAAACTGGGAAAACTCAGAATTCAGTGAGTTCAAGACAACTGGAAGCTCGGGGAAAAAACGAGCTCCGACTGGGAAAATACGTTTTGAACGGTCATCCAACTCGGAATTTCCTAGTCGGGAACTCCAGCCTCTTTCTTGAGCTCCAACCTGAAGATCACTAACGTCATGATTCGACCCTGTTTTCTTCAAAGTTCCCAGTTGTCTTGAAAGCACCATAAATCCAGAGAATGACAGACTTTGATGACAACATTTTCCCAGGAAGAACAGCAGCACCACCTTCCTGTTCAAGTGAGCACAGCACAACAAGTTGTAACAGTGGTAAGGTGTTTGGACTGCTGCTGGGACTCTGATGTTGGGACAGCTTTATGTAGGCTCTAACAGTTTGTGGGCACCGTTTGTCACCGTTATAGTCCAATTAATGTTTAGTGTTGTGGCTTTGCTGGCATGCATCTAAAACATATATTTTTGTTTTTTGGACCCACCAACATTTACATGCTAAAATCGCCACTGAATAGTCCTAGGCGTAACCCTAAAAACGTGTTCAGATGTAAAGCAGTAGTGTAGATTGGTGGAAGACCCCATCGACTGAGGATGTAGTTTCATGGTAATTATCCAACCATTATGTAAAAATGTTGTTGAATATAATAATAAACTACATTTATAAATCTGACTTTAATCCAAGATGGCGTAGCAGTGTAGACGTCTTTGTCCTGTCGTGTCCCGTGTCCCTTGTATATATCTTTTTACATCTTTTTCTTCGCACATCTTTTAAAAATACTTTCTTAAACCTCAACTTCTAAATACTCTCCTGCAACCCGCCTCACCCAATGTGGCGTGGATCTGCTTTTTTCTAAAGTATTTCTATTTACTTCTGATCTGGAATCCATCTACTAAAGATAGCCAGCTAACTGCCTACCAGCTATCAATTAGCAAACCATTGCTAGCGGTCATCAGCTAACCTTTAGCTCGGAAAGCTCTCGCTAGTTCGAACAACGTGACTAAAACCAGAGCATAACGGACCTATTTCTCTCCATATCCCCGGATTCCTACCGCAAACTCTGAACATTTTCATCTGGATCTTCGCAACTAGCTAACCACAATCCCGGGTGATCACTCCTGGCTAGCGTTTCCATCCCGGAGCAAGCACCAATTAGCCTGAAGCTAGCCCGGCTAGGGCTCCTGTGCTACCACTGAAGCCCACTCCTGGGCTACAATATCCGGACCCCTTTACTGCCGGTACGGAGCACGGAACCCCGCCGATCCTCTACGACTGGAATACCGACATAATCTGCCCGAGGACTCCAACAGGCCCCTCAGGCGTGACGCCCGCTGAAGGCCCATTCTGCTAACCTACTAGGCCTGTTAGCTACCTAGAGCTACCTGGAACCCTACTAATTCCACGACTGGTCTATCGACGTCACCGCACGAAGAGGCAAAAACAGACTCCCCCCCCCATCGCGACGTCCCCCAAAGGCTAACTTGCCTGCCCCGGTCTGCTAACTGCTAGCTTATCTTGCAGCTAGCGCAGCCAGGAAGCTAGCACCAGTTAGCAAACACAATTCTACAATTCACAACCTCTCTTTCGCCATCGCTATCCGGCTTGGATTCTCTGTCGACACGACCACGTCTGGTCTGCAGACGTGCCCTCAACCGGTGCCCTCAACCGGCCTCCGTCTGAGCAGACCCCCTCCGTCTGAGCAGACCACCCCCCCGGGCTACTAACTTTAAACGCGTGCTAGCTTAGTGGAGGCCTCACTGCTCCATCTACGGCTGCCCCCTGGACACTATGATCACTTGGCTACATAGCTGATGCCTGCTTGACTGTCCATTAATTCATGGTACTCCATTCTGTTTATTTGTGTTTTATCTGTCGGCTCTGTGCCTTAACTCAGGATCTGTGTGTAGTTAATCCGACCCTCTCTGCCCAGTCGTCGCCATTTTTACCTTCTGTTGCTGTGTTAGCTGACTAGCTGCTCTTACCTCACCTGTTGTTTTAGCTAGCTCTCCCAATCATGACCTGCAATCACTTTATGCCTTATTGTATGTCTCTCTCAAATATCAATATGCCTTGCATACTGTTGTTCAGGCTAGTTATCATTGTTTTGGTTTGCAATGGACCCCGTAGTTCCACTCTCCGTACCTCTGATACCTCCTTTGTCCCACCCCCCACACATGCGGTGACCTCACCCATTGAGACCAGCATGTCCAGAGATACAACCTCTCTTATCATCACCCAGTGCCTGGGCTTGCCTCCGCTGTACCCGTGCCCCACCATACCCTGGTCTGCACATTATGCCCAGAATCTATTCTACCACGCCCATAAATCTGCTCCTTTTATTCCTTGTCCCCAACGCTCTAGGCGACCAGTTTTGATAGCCTTTAGCCGCACCCTCATCCTACTACTCCTCTGTTCCTCGGGTGATGTGGAGGTAAACCCAGGCCCTGCATGTCCCCAGTCACCCTCATTTGTTGACTTCTGTGATCGAAAAAGCCTTGGCCTCATGCATGTCAACATCAGAAGCCTCCTCCCTAAATTTGCCTTACTCACCGCTTTAGCACACTCTGCCAACCCTGATGTCCTTGCCGTGTCTGAATCCTGGCTTAGGAAGGCCACCAAAAACTCAGAGATTTCCATACCCAACTATAACACTTTCCGTCAAGATAGAACTGCCAAAGGGGGAGGAGTTGCAATCTACTGCAGAGATAGCCTGCAAAGTTCTGTCATACTTTCCAAGTCTATGCCCAAACAGTTCGAACTTCTAATTTTAAAAATTAATCTCTCCAGAAATAAGTCTCTCACTGTTGCTACCGACCCCCCTCAGCTCCCAGCTGTGCCCTGGACACCATCTGTGAATTGATCGCTCCCCATCTAGCTTAAGAGTTTGTTCTGTTAGGTGACCTAAACTGGGATATGCTTAACACCCCGGCAGTCCTACAATCTAAGCTTGATGCCCTCAATCTCACACAAATCATCAAGGAACCCACCAGGTACAACCCTAAATCCGTAAACATGGGCACCCTATTAGACATTATCCTTATCATTATCCATTATCCAAATACACCTCTGCTGTCTTCAATCAAGATCTCAGCGATCACTGCCTCATTGCCTGTATCCGCCACGGGTCCACGGTCAAACGACCACCCCTCATCACTGTCAAACGCTCCCTAAAACACTTCTGCGAGCAGGCCTTTCTAATCGACCTGGCCCGGGTACCCTGGAAGGATATTGACCTCATCCCGTCAGTCGAGGATGCCTGGTCATTCTTTAAAAGTTACTTCCTCACCATATTAGACAAGCATGCTCTGTTCAAAAAATGCAGAACCAAGAACAGATATAGCCCTTGGTTCACTCCAGACCTGACTGCCCTCGACCAGCACAAAAACATCCTGTGGCGAACTGCAATAGCATCGAAGAGCCCCCGCGATATGCAACTGTTCAGGGAAGTCAGGAACCAATACACGCAGTCAGTCAGGAAAGCAAAGGCCAGCTTTTTCAAGCAGAAATTTGCATCCTGTAGCTCTAACTCCAAAAAGTTCTGGGATACTGTAAAGTCCATGGAAAACAAGAGCACCTCCTCCCAGCTGCCCACTGCACTGAGGCTAGATAACACGGTCACCACTGATAAGTCCGTGATAATCGAAAACTTCAACAAACATTTCTCAATGGCTGGCCATGCCTTCCACCTGGCGACTCCAACCTTGGCCAACAGCCCCGCCCCCCCCCCCCCCACTGCTACTCGCCCAAGCCTCCCCAGCTTCTCCTTTACCCATATCCAGATAGCAGATGTTCTGAAAGAGCTGGAAAACCTGGACCCATACAAATCAGCTGGGTTTGACAATCTGGACCCCCTATTTCTGAAACTGTCCGCCGCCATTGTCACACCCCCTATTACCAGCCTGTTCAACCTCTCCTTCGTATCATCTGAGATCCCCAAGGATTGGAAAGCTGCCGCTGTCATCCCCCTCTTCAAAGGGGGAGACACCCTGGACCCAAACTGTTACAGACCTATATCCATCCTGCCCTGCCTAGCTAAGGTCTTCGAAAGCCAAGTCAACAAACAGATCACTGACCATCTCGAATCCCACCGTACCTTCTCCGCTGTGCAATCCGGTTTCCGAGCCGGTCACGGGTGCACCTCAGCCACGCTCAAGGTACTAAACGATATCATAACCGCCATCGATAAAAGACATTACTGTGCAGCCGTCTTCATCGACCTGGCCAAGGCTTTCGACTCTGTCAATCACCATATTCTTATCGGCAGACTCAATAGCCTCGGTTTTTCTAATGACTGCCTTGCCTGGTTCACCAACTACTTTGCAGACAGAGTTCAGTGTGTCAAATCGGAGGGCATGTTGTCCGGTCCTCTGGCAGTCTCTATGGGGGTACCACAGGGTTCAATTCTCGGGCCGACTCTTTTCTCTGTATACATCAATGATGTTGCTCTTGCTGCGGGCGATTCCCTGATCCACCTCTACGCAGACGACACCATTCTGTATACTTTCGGCCCTTCCCTGGACACTGTGCTATCTAACCTCCAAACGAGCTTCAATGCCATACAACACTCCTTCCGTGGCCTCCAACTGCTCTTAAACGCTAGTAAAACCAAATGCATGCTTTTCAACCGTTCGCTGCCTGCACCCGCACGCCCGACTAGCATCACCACCCTGGACGGTTCCGACCTAGAATATGTGGACATCTATAAGTACCTAGGTGTCTGGCTAGACTGCAAACTCTCTTTCCAGACTCATATCAAACATCTCCAATCCAAAATCAAATCTAGAGTCGGCTTTCTATTCCGGAACAAAGCCTCCTTCACTCACGCCGCCAAACTTACCCTAGTAAAACTGACTATCCTACCGATCCTCGACTTCGGCGATGTCATCTACAAAATAGCTTCCAATACTCTACTCAGCAAACTGTATGCAGTTTTTCAGTGCCATCCGTTTTGTTACTAAAGCACCTTATACGACCCACCACTGCGACCTGTATGCCCTAGTCGGCTGGGCCTCGCTACATGTTCGTCATCAGACCCACTGGCTCCAGGTCATCTACAAGGCTATGCTAGGTAAAGTGACGCCTTATCTCAGTTCACTGGTCACGATGGCTACACCCACCCGTAGCACGCGCTCCAGCAGGTGTATCTCACTGATCATCCCTAAAGCCAAAACCTCGTTTGGACGCCTTTCCTTCCAGTTCTCTGCTGCCTGCGACTGAAACGAATTGCAAAAATCTCTGAAGTTGGAGACTTTTATCTCCCTCAACAACTTTAAAAATCTGCTATCCGAGCAGCTAACCGATCGCTGCAGCTGTACATAGTCCATCTGTAAGCTACCCACCCAATTTACCTACCTCACCCCCATACTGCTTTTATTTATTTACTTTTCTGCTCTTTTGCACACCAGTATCTCTTCTTGCACATGATCATCTGATGATTTATCACTCCAGTGTTAATCTGCTAAATTGTAATTATTCGATTTATTGCCTACCTCATGCCTTTTGCACACATTGTATATAGATTCTCTTTTTTCTACCATGTTATTGACTTGTTTATTGTTTACTCCATGTGTAACTCTGTGTTGTTGTCTGTTCACACTGCTATGCTTTATCTTGGCCAGGTCGCAGTTGCAAATGAGAACTTGTTCTCAACTAGCCTACAAATTATTATTAACAGATTAGATACAAATAACTAATCCTGGCAACCAATGTTATAGCATTCATTTATTGAGGCAAACAGATCAGAGATGGTACCCAAGAATGTTATGTGTATCGGGTAAATAACTACCAATAGACCTACTCAATTATAAGCGTATTTAATCAATCAAATAATTACTCTGTAAAACGAGGAATGCCGTTACTCAATTCAACTAATATGATATTTTAGTCATAAAATCATTGACACAATTACAGTGTACAGGAAATAAATGATACATTACAGAATAACAGAGTAAATGACTGTCACCGATAGGTTAATACTTAACCTGGTTACACCGTGTCTTCAGTTCAATATAATCTCTAAGACAAAATACTATGCGTGTCTGATACATTTACAATTTAGCAGACGCTCTTATACAGAGCGACTTAGCCTACAGTAGTGAGTGCATACATTTTCGTACTGATCCCCTGTGGGAATCGAACACACAACTCTAGCACCGTGCTTTACCAACTGAGCCACACGGAACACAGGAGCTTGGTAGCAAGTTCTCAAATTATGAACAAATTCACTGTCTTTTCGAGCAGAAACTACTATTTAAAACAAAAGACAGGAAAACATACCCAGATTCTAATATAATCAACTAAATGTAAATGATAGGAGCAGACACTTGTCTGGAAGCGGACACTCCCTCTGAACAATCCATCATCCGATGAACTGAATAATAGTTTCCCTGTAACAAATCCATAGCACTTACAGTACAATAACATATCAAAATTCATAGCTCCTTGTCAACTCTTGAAACAATCCAAACATGACCATTTAATTCACACAGTAACATGAACTTTGTTGATTCATCGGTCTTCACGCCTCGTCAGTGACCCCAGGACTTCCATTGGAACGTCTCTTCCTAGAGATTACCACAGATAAGGTATGTTTGAACCTTGTGATCGCCCACAGATGGTCTGCCATCCAAACAATCTCATACATCGTGATTGAGTCATTATGCTGGGCCTTGCACGCCAGCCAGTCATTAGTAGTGAGTATATCACATTCTCTTATTTTTCCACTGCAATAGTCATTTATGGAAACAAATGAAAAATCAAAGGGATTATTTTTTTTTTTTTACTGATGTATACTGATGTATTCATAAAAAGCAGATATTTAATATCATTAATCACATTGATTCGTCTGTTGCATATGGGTAGTAAAACTGTCAAACCTTTTTAATATGACTAAATTTAGCCTAATTGGGAACACATATGATGCGGGGAGAAGTCAAAGATTCCTAGTCAGGCTATTCTTTGTAAAATCCAGATTAGATATAGGCCTTCATGTGTATCAAATCTGTAGGCGATAGTGGGCTAGTGTTCAGGCCTTGTCATGATCGGTGATTGAAATTAGACTGGTATGTTTTCGGTTCCGTTTGAGATCATGTGTAAGAACGCAACTGCACTGAGATGAATAGCCTGATTCAATGTGATTCTCCTGAGAAAAAAAGTGTTTATCTGTTAAACTGTTTGGTCTATGAATAGACCCATACCCTTCTATACCCATGATATCTTATTAGTATTTTACTGTAGGCATAACCATCCACTAATGTTCTAACTTGTGGAGCATTTAAAACAACCATATTTTCCGTGGGATAACGACACATGCTTCACATCATAAGCCTATAGGCCTACCAAGAATCCATGTTGAGGCTGAGCAAGACCTTCGATGGGCTAGTAGACTATGCAGAAATAATCGTGGAGTTAATCATTGTTATAGCCTAGATCGCTTTATATAATCTGGACCAATTCAAGCCCCGTTTGTAACCAACCATAAGACTTCTCCACAGAAAAGGCATTGATGGCCTAACCCATGTGGGGTCGCCTGATATGAAAATCGGGTCACGGGAGAATTTCCAAAATCGTGAAGAAAAAAACAACAACATATAAACATATATACACTACCATTCAAAAGTTTTGGGTCACTTAGAAAGAAATACAGTGTAGACATTGTTAATGTTGTAAATGACTATTGTAGCTAAAAACGGCAGATTTTTAATGGAATATCTACATTAAGTGTACAAAGGCCCATTATCAGCAACCATCACTCCTGTATTCCAATGGCATGTTGTGTTAGCCAATCCAAGTTTATCATTTTAAAAGGCTAATTGATCATTAGAAAACCCTTTTGGAAATTATGTCCTCATTAAAGAAGCAATAATGTAGCATTATGACCGGTTGCATCACCACCTGGTATGGCAACTGCTCGGCATCTGACCGTAAGGCGCTATTGAGGGTACAAGCCAGTACATCACTGGGGCCAAGTGTCCTGAAATCCAGGACCTATATAATAGGTGGTGTCAGAGGAAAGCCCATACAATTGTCAGAGACTCCAGTCACCCAAGTCATAGACTTTTCTCTGCTTCCGCACGGCAAGCGGTACCGGTGCGCCAAGTCTAGGACCAAAAGGCTCCTTAACAGCTTCTACCCCCAAGCCATAAGACTGCTGAACAATTCATCAAATGGCCAACGGACTATTACATTGACCCCCCATTTGTTTTGTACACTGCTGCTACTGCTGTTTATTATCTATGCATAGTCACTTCACCCCTACCTACATGTACAAATGACCTGTACCCCTGCACACTGACTCGGTACTGATACCCCTGTATACAGCCTCGTTATTGTTATGTTGTGTTTTAATTATTTTTTACTTTAGTTTTTTTGGTCAATATTTTCTTAGCTCTTAAACTGCACTGTTGGTTAAGGGTTCCTAAGTAAGCATTTCACGGTAAGGTCTACACTTGTTGTATTCGGTGCATGTGACAAATAAAGTTTGATTTGACTACATGGAATTCTACTCCACATTAAGTAACTCATGCAAGCAGTAAAATCTGTTAAAAAAAGATAAAAAATATACCTTATGGAACAGCAGGGACTGTGAAGAGACACACACAAGCACACGCACATGTAACAGTATAGCTTCCGTCCCTCTCCTCGCCCCTACCTGGGCTCGAACCAGGGACCCTCTGCACACATAGCCACCCTCGAAGCATCGTTACCCACCGCGCCACAAAAGCCGCAGCCCTTGCAGGGCAAGGGGAACAACAACTTCAAGGTCTCGGAGTGAGTGGCGTCACCGATTGAAACGCTATTAGCGCGCACCACCGCTAACTAGCTAGCCATTTCACATCGGTTACACACACACACACACGAGATAACATACAGATATATATTTTTTGTAGGTATGTGGTAGTCGAGTAGTTGCCTGAAAGCACACACGTAAAGGACAATATAAAAAAAAATGCACTAAACAGTGCCACACTGAATGTTCTATTCTCAGCCAGGCCCATCTTTTCAAAGAAAACCCTTTTTAATTTTTTCTCTATTTGAGCAAAATAAGTAGTTCTGTTGTGATCACCAGAAAATCCTAATAATTAAGGTAAAGATCCCCACAGTCAGGCAGATACATCTGAATGTTCTATCATAAAGTGAGAACAATTAGTTTCCCTTGCTGATATGGCTTCTATTTAGATTTTTTTTGTTTTGTTTTTTGGGGTGGGGGGGGGGGATAATTTTTATTTACATTTCTCATTGAAATACAATTACAAAATCAGTGCATTACATAACATCGATTCATAAAAACAGTATCCAAAAGTAGTGTAACAATATAACAATAGCAAATACTGTAAGAGTAAAATAGATGACATTCACTGCTATAAACCTGTCTTCAATATAATCGCACAATTTATACAGACCCACCACGGACCTTCGTGTGAAAAGGCGATCGCGGCACTGACCTTTGTGTTGTGTTTGTTGGTCTGAGTGGAGTCATTGGAGGAGCGCATATTAATCCTGTAGAATTCATTGCCGCTAGCAGCAGGTAAACGAACGACTGCAATGTCACTCAGAAAAACAAATAGCAGGACATTATGGTGGCAGCACTGATCACCCCACTTTAACTGAGACAGGTAAAAAAAAAGGTATCTCTCTACAGCCCACAATTCTCAACATTCCAGTGTCAATATTGTATTTGTTCATTATTGGTCATAAATTACTTATTGCCTTTTATTGTTGGCACAATAAAAGTGGGTAAATTCAATATATTTTGAATGAGTTATCCACATTTTTAAATACGGGCTTTTATTTTGAAGGTTTAACATGACAATTCAAACGTGACGTCATCGTTTGTGCTGCTGGCAGAATACTCGTAACAATTACTAGTCAGGGTCTGTGGGCGAAACAGAAACTGTCAGTAGAAGAGAGGATGCGTGTTGGTAAGTTTGTACTAGTCTGTCAAATACACTATGTGTTGCATGTTTGATAACTGTACATTCACACGTATCTCGTAAACATAAATCGCACGTTAATTTCGGGTGTCCGTTTGAAGTCGCTTGCTTGTTGTCTGTCAGTCACAATTTCTGCCATAGATAACTTTAGCTGCAGCAGTAGCTAGCATTTTGGCTGCTAAGTTCTATGTGGTTTTTGAAAGTACGAATTTTAACTATGGATTTACTGCCATTGTCAACATTGATACAGTTAAAATAAAAAAATAAAAAGTGTAGGTGTAATGTAGAGTCCAGTGGTTACCGCTGGGAAAGCTGATGTCGTGCATATGAGTGTCGTGTTCCAGTGAAACCTGATATTTTGAGAGTGAAGTTAGTGGACTGGGTTAGTTGCTATAACGCAAATGTCTGGTGACGTCATCAATCAGCTGGTTAGGTTCAAAGGGCTGTTGCTGTTTTGAGAGCTGGGTCTTGAGTAACTAGATGACAGTGACTTTAATAAAAACTGAAAGGAATTTAAAAAGCCTTCATGGAAATTGAACAGAGCCCGGCTTCCCAAAAGCATCCTAAGGCTACATTCATCGTTAGAAACTTAGTAGGAGCATCATTAGATCCCCGAGCCGTTTCCCATTACTGATTACTGAAGTTGCTCCTGAAAACGCTTGATATTTAAATGGTATTTTAACCTGGGGAAATCTGGGCTTGTTTTCATCATGGGGGGTGGGGGGATGAAATCTGAAAAGAAATGTAGTCCTTCTTTGTGGCATGTCGAGAAGGTTCTATGTGATACTGATCGCACTACACGTGTTTGCGTGTCGATATGGTTGTCCTTGTTCGATACAGCCATTGGAAGTCTTAGAGCGGATTCATTGCTAAATATTAGTGATGCACTGATATGACATTTTTCTGATACCCAATATTTTCCTTGCCCAAAAAACGATACTGATAACCGATATAACATTTTTGTGGCCTTTTAAGCATTCTAGTCATTGTAAATAAGAATTTGTTTTTAACTTCTTATGGCTGGGGGCAGTACTAAGTAGCTTGGATGAATAAGGTGCCCAGAGTAAACTGCCTGCTACTCAGGCCCAGTTGCTAATATATGCATATTATTAGTAGATTTGGATAGAAAACACTCTGAAGTTTCTAAAACTGTTTGAATGATGTCTGCGAGTATAACAGAACTTATATGGCAGGCAAAAACCTGAGAAGAAATCCAACCAGGAAGTGGGAAATCTGAGGTTTGTAGTTTTTCAACTCATTGCCTATCGAATATACAGTGGGATATTTGTCATATTGCACTTCCTAAGGCTTCCACTAGATGTCAACAGTCTTTAGAACCTTGTTTGATGCTTCTACTGTGAAGGAGGGGGAATGAGGGCTCTTTGAGTCAGGGGTCTGGCAGAGTGCCAAGAGCTGACCACGCGCGAGAGTTAGACCTGCGTTCCATCGCATTTCTACAGACAAAGGAATTCTCCGGCTGGAACATTATTGAAGATTTATGTTAAAAACATCCTAAAGATTGATTCTATACTTCGTTTGACATGTTTCTACGAACTGTAATATGACTTTTCGTCTGAACTTTCGCATGGACTTTCCCGCACGTGGTGAGTTTGGATTGTGTACTGAACGCGCGAACAAAAAGGAGGTATTTGGACATAAATGATGGACTTTATGGAACAAATCAAACATTTATTGTGGAACTGGGATTCCTGGGAGTGCATTCTGATGAAGATCATCAAAGGTAAGTGAATATTTATAATGCTATTCTGACATCTGTTGACTCCACAACATGGCGGATATCTTTATGGCTTGTTTGGGCTCTGAGTGCTGTACTCAGATTATAGCATGGTGTGCTTTTTCCGTAAAGTTTTTTTGAAGTCTGACACAGCGGTTGCATTAAGGAGAGGTTTATCTAAAGTTCTATGTATAATACTTGTATCTTTTATAATTTTTTTTATGAGTATTTCTGTAAATTGATGTGGCTCTCTGCAAAATCACCGTATGTTTTGAAGGCAAAACTTTACTGAACAAAACGCACCAATGTAAACTCAGATTTTGGGATAAAAATATGAACTTTATCGAACAAAACATACATGTATTGTGTAACATGAAGTCCTATGAGTGTCATCTGATGAAGATCATCAAAGGTTAGTGATTAACTTTATCTATTTCTGCTTTTTGTGACTCCTCTCTTTGGCTGGAAAAATTGCTGTTTTTCTGTGAATAGGTGCTGACCTAGCATAATGATATGTTGTGCTTTCTTCGTAAAGCCTTTTTGAAATCGGACACTGTGGTGGGATTAACAAGAAGTGTATCTTTAAAATGGTGTAAAATACTTGTATGTCTGAGGTATTTTAATTATGAGATTTCTGTTTTGAATTTGGCGCCGTGCACTTTCGCTGGCTGTTGTCATATCGATCCCGTTAACAGGATCCCAGCAATAAGAAGTTAACTGACTTGCCTAGTTAAATAAAGGTTACACACACCACACTGACCAAAAAGTTTGTTGGCATTTACGTATGTCCCCATTTTACCAGTAAAACATAATCAAAACCTATTTCTTTCACTTACTTGATGTGCTGTTTCGTTGTTCAGTTGTTTCATTATCAACCAGGATTTCATCATGCATGTCAAGCAGTGAAGTTTCAGCTCTGTCTGTCCGTGGCCTCTCTTCCTCAGTGCGCACTATCACTGTGTCCGTTTCCATCTTGTCCAGCTGTGTATATAACATTTCACCTAAACCCTCTTTCTTGTCTGCATCGAGGTAGCGGTCCTTGTAAATAACATCGAGCATGGTGGCGACACAGTATACGTCACTTTATACACCGAATAACTGGGGCCAAGATGTTTATCTGTTTCTGTGACCGTGACTACAAATACAAAGGAGCCCATTTCTTTGCATAGCAAGCGAAAGATATGAAGATGCTTCAAATGAAAACCGAGATGACTGTATTAAAAGATAAATACAGGTTACATAGACCATATATAAATGAACTCAGCAAAAAAAGAAACGTCCCTTTTTCAGGACCCTGTCTTTCAAAGATAATTTGTAAAAATCCAAATAACTTCACAGATCTTCATTGTAAAGGGTTTAAACACTGTTTCCAATGCTTGTTCAAAGAAACATAAACAATTAATGAACATGCACCTGTGGAATGGTCGTTAAGACACTAACAGCTTCCAGATGGTAGGCAATTAAGGTCACAGTTATGAAAACTTAGGACACTAAAGAAGCCTTTCTACTGACTCTGAAAAACACCAAAAGAAAGATGCCCAGGGTCCCTGCTCATCTGTGTGAACGTGCCTTTGGCATGCTGCAAGGAGGCATGAGGACTGCAGATGTGGCCAGGGAAATAAACTGCGATTTCCGTACTGTGAGACGCCTAAGACGGCGCTATAGGGAGACAGGACGGACAGCTGATCGTTCTCGCAGTGGCAGACCACGTGTAACAACACCTGCACAGGATCGGTACATTCGAACATCACACCTGCGGGACAGGTACAGGATGGTAACAACAACTGCCCGAGTTACACCAGGAACGCACAATCCCTCCATCAGTGGTCAGACTATCCGCAATAGGCTGAGAGAGGCTGGACTGAGGGCGTGTAGGCCTCTTGTAAGGCAGGTCCTCACTAGATATCACCGGCAACAACGTGATGGTGTAGATTGATTATGAGGGGGAAAAATAATTGAATCCATTGTAGAATAAGGCTGTAATGTAACAAAATGTGGGAAAAGTCAAGGGGTCTAAATTCTTTCCAAATGCACTGTATTGCCATGTTAGTTATCTAACTAGCTAATTGTTTCAATGCATCTTTTAAATGTGATATTCCAAGACATTTACCTAAAGGGTTTTTCCTCGATAACCTCCTTGTTGTATTGTTGGCTAGCCAGGTTAGTTAGTCCCGCTGGGCTAGCTGGCTAACGTTAGCTACTGAGTCCTTTTTGTTCAAAATGGAAAAATTAGACGGGGGAAAAAAGTCAAGCTTTTTTTACACTAGCTGGCTAGTTAGCAAAAAACACTGTTTCCTCTCAGCATTGCTAGCTATCTATCAAACATGGTTGTACTGGCCATCATGTAAGCTTCTAACTGGGATATTAAAAATGAGGATGTACTGTTACTCCAAAACCGTTTGACCAACAGAGAAGCAACATTTACGCCTCCCTCTAAACCCCACCTACATGGAATTAATGTGCCAGAACTATACAAACGCAAAAAAGGGCAGCGAAAGCGAAGGGCAGAGTAACTGAACCATAGATCAGTGGTATAAAAGTAACTAATTGTCATACTTGAGTAAAAGTAAAGATGCCTTAATAGAAAATTACTCAAGTAAAATTGAGTCACCCATTAAAATACTACTTGAGTAAAAGTCAGTGTTTTGTTTTAAATATGCTTAAGTATTAAAAGTAAAATACAAATGTAAATTTTTATATTAAGGAAACCAGACGGCATCATTTTCTTTTTTTTCCTTGGGAATATAGTAAAGTTGTCAAAAATATAAATAATCCCCCACAAAACTATTTAAGTAGTACTTTCAAGTATTTTTTTACTTAAGTACTTTACACCACTGCCAAAGAGGGAACTGTTTCATCGCAATCGCATTATGATTAAAAATGTTTCACTGGAAAGAATTTCTTTGCATTTATTTACAATTCATTTGTTCTTGCCATTAAAAATGATTTCCTTGCAATATTATTTATTTTGCACTCAACTTTTGGGTTAATGTTTGGCTTTCAATATCACCATTTTTATTTGCAATAATAAAAATGTTGTTCTCGAATAGTCGTGGTAATTTCCTGTATTACTAATTGATGAGAGAGCAAACCACACACCAGTCAGAGTTATAACTTAAACTTCATCTTTAATTCATATGAGCTTCACCATAGCCCTTTGACTCTCGGATAAATTAATTCTCTGAGAGTTCTTACAAAAGAATTCTAGTATATTTTATAGCCAAGATACACCCCTCTCAACTCACATGACGAACCACAGATCTCAGAAACTTCACAAAGGGCCTTTTACTTGAGAGGAGTATCCCATAGCCAGATAGCAATAGCTAAAAATTATCGTTCAGTTTGGTCTCTAAGACGAGGTTCTAATCTCGTTCTTGGTACTTCATAGTACCAAAACATTACCTTATCCAATGGCATATATCAATTGTCAACTTTAGATACCCCCATCTCAAATACACACCCTCTTCTCTCCCCTCCTGGACAAGCTCACTGAGAGTATATGACCTAGAAGTCACTCCCATCTCAAGATTAGTGCAACATCAGAGGGGTAATACAATGGTTCCAGACACTGCCATACTCCTCCCCCAATGGGAAAATGAGGGAGTGACTGGCGTACAGACATTGTGGAGCCCTTCACATGGTTTAACAGATACATTCACATATGAAGACAATGTTCAATTCTAACTTCTCCCTTTCTGATATTCTGCATATTACCAGACATGTAAAAGACAAGCCTGACCTCTCCCCTCTCTGGGCCCCAAATGCAACTGCCAACAGTATAGCCCAAAAGAAGACATTCTAATGACAAGTATCTCACATAAGCATATTATGATGAATCAATAAAACATCTAATTTATCTGTTACCCAACTAATTCTGATTCAGCTATGACAGAATTCAAAAGGATTGCTTGATATAAAAAGGCACAAAAGTAATTCCATAAGAACTGTGCTGAAATAAAAGTATCAAAGAATTTGCACAGCTGTCAATCAAGCTAAGGACATAGAGAATGTATCAGTCCAAGGTTGGTTTATTCTGTTGATTCATGATTCTTAGTACTCTTGTCTTGACTAGGCCTATACCTTTTTAGGATTTCTGACAAGGTTGTGTTCATTTTGATAAATGCTGTCAACAGGCTATGTAGTCTCATTCATTTGCAAAGTTAGATAAAGTCTGTCTGTAGGAAGAGTCGGGATAGTTGCATGTTTTAATCTTTGACCTTTGGCACACACAACCAAACGCATCATTAAAAGATACGTTGTTTTTTTTACAACCACATCTCTTTGTTTATGTAAATGTATGTGTAAATAGGGTCCAGACACTTGTTTTGCAATTTCACTTGTTTTTGAGAAACTTACCCCAAGTGAAATTGCAAAACAACATTAACCCTCATTCTGCACAATGAGGATGAAGATGGTTGGGGTAAGTTTCTCAAATTGCAAAACAAGTGTGTTTATCTGTACTTTACTATTTATATTTTTGACAGCTTTTACTTTACTGTATTCCTAAAATGTATGTAATTTTTACTCCATACATTTTCCCTGACACCCAAAAGTACTCATTACATTTTGAATGCTTAGCAGGACAAGAAAATGGTCTAAAGTACATCCCTGGTCATCCCTACAGCCTCTGATCTGGTGGACTCACTAAACACATGCTTTGTTTGTAAATGATGTCGGAGTGTGCCCCTGGCTATCCCTAAATAAAAGGTGGGGGGAAAAAGAAAATGATGCCGTCTGGTTTGCTTAATATAATTTTTAAAAATGTTTTATACTTTTACTTTGAATTCTTAAGTAATTTTACTCGTAGTATTTTACTCGGTGATTCATTTTCTATTTGTTTACATGATTCCATATGTGTTATTTCATAGTTTTGATGTCTTCGCTATTATTCTAGAATGTAGAAAATGGTTAAAATAAAGGACAACCCTGGAATGAGTAGGTGTGTCCAAACTTTTGACTGGTACTGTGTGTGTTTTTGGGGGGTTGTATACAAGCAAAATTCTCCTTTTCAATCTCCTGCATTTAATCTGTCAAAGCTCGTATGATGTGGTTATCCAGAAATAAAATGTTTGGTTTATATGCATCTTCTCTCTAGTGTTTCAGGTATGGCCTGGAGAGCTGTGTTCACAGCCTTGGAGGCAGTGTGTGAGGAAAACATCACAGCTCTGTCTGGGCCTACCGACTTGCTGTACGGTAACGCTTCCGGACGCTTGGTGACTTGCATGACAAAGATTCAGAACCATGGCCGTGCCCTCGAACCTGTGGTTGCTGGTTTTACTGCAGTCTACCACCACTATGACTTTGACGCAGATACCCCTGGGAATGGGTATCGCACACTGGTAAAGGTAAGCTATAATAACACAACTTTTCTACTAACCTCACTGCCCAGAATGATGTCAGTAGTCTAGAAGAAGTATCACGCAGTGTGATTGTCAAGAGACTGAGACAATCGCACAGTCAAAAGACTACGCAAGCTAGCAACAGAGGGACAATCTTGGATTATTAATATAATGCAAAACTATAAATATTCATTTTATTCACAATACCAGCTGACAATAAAGCATCCCATCTCATCTCTCAGGTGCTGCAGTCTTGCCTTTTGCACATCATCCACAAGGGCCGCTACATTGCCTCTAACTGCCACGGGGCCTTCTTCAGGGCCAACCACAATGCCTCAGAGATGGAAGCCTACTCCAGTGCCCTGTGTCAGCTGCGGGCCCTCCTCTACCTCGCTCAGCGTCTGCTCCACGACAACGGTCATGGGCAGCTGTACTCCCTGCAGGATGGGGAGCTTAGCAGGAGGTTTGTGAGGGAGTACACATCCATGCACAAGGCCTGCTTCTACGGCCGCTGCCTGGGCTTTCAGGTCAGTCATCACCACTTGATGACTTTGTGGGAGGAGTGGCACATTGAATTCAATATAATGTTGATAAGATATCATTTAGCAATTGGTCATTGAGAATGCTGGACTAAGCTTTTTATGACTTGGGAATATACTGAGGGTGGATATACTGTAGCCTCGGCGAGAACCAGGCTTCCCTGACGACGTTTTTGGAGGTATGGCTACGTGAGACTAATGATACTGAAATCCACATTTTCCCTCCGTCTCCCCAGTTCTCGCCTACCCTTCGTCCGTTCCTGCAGACAGTTGTCATAAGCATGGTCTCATTCGGAGAGAGCTACGGAAAACAGAAGTCTGGGTTAGGTCAGTCTCTGTAAATGTCTGTGAACTCTTTAGGCTGTAAGAACTTGTAAAAACGATATATATTAATTTAATGGAGTACAGGCGTAACTGAATAAACAACACAGACTGAATGCAATGACATTTTATTAAGTAGTTTGAGGAATGGTCTCGTCTCTGAGGGAAGGTCCCCGGAGCCAGATGATGTGATGGTAAGGTAGTCCTATGCACGACTGCTGGCATCAAACCCCTTTTTTTCTATAACACAGTAAGTATGAGAAAGTGGCTAAGTTTGTCACATAAATGCAACCCAAGATTTACGCCTATTGGCTGAGAGAGAGAGAGGAAGGTGATGATTGCAAAAGTGAGCCCAGCCCATAGGTTAAACAGCAAGCGTGAGGCATATGCATTACCGTGCCGTGCTTATAAGCTACAAGGTAAATGGGTGAATGACCTTCCACACATGACTAATAGGAAAGAGGAGAAGAAACAAGATGCTAATCTGATGATGATACGTTTGTATACATTCCCACTATGCCCGTAGAATAGGAAACAAAAGTGAATTTATGTTCTGGATGAAGTTAAACAAACATTCAGACCCGCCTTCCTGATTTGAACTTTCGTACTAGTACACAATAAACCTGAGTGACTATCTACCTCTTACGGCCTCGTGTAAGATTTGTGGTTGTCCTTTGACATTTTTAAAAGTTAATTGCATAGTATGCACTGCCCTACATACTTTGCATTCACTCTCCATTTCCCTCAGGCATGGCAGCTTTCTCCTTCCTTACCTCCGGGAAGTATGTCATTGATCCAGAGCTGAGGGGAGCAGAGTTTGAGCGGATCACCCAGAATCTGGACATGAAGTTCTGGAAGTCTTTCTGGAACCTCACAGAATCCGAGCTTCTATCGGTGAGGGCAGAAGGGAGTCGACTAGTAATACGATGTTGTATGCAAATAAGGACGTCTTGAATCTTGCAGTCTCTCTAGGCCTCTCTCTGTTTCCCCTACTTACTCACTCTTCCAAACTTTCTGTTGGTTTGATTGCTTTTAAGACGATTTTACAAAATCCTCTTCATCATTTGATCCCTTTCTCCCACAGGGCTTGGCCAGTATAGCCTCTAACCTAGTGCAGCTGAACCTCACCCTGACCATACCACCTGAACCACTGCTCCTCCCCCTGGCCTCAGACCCACGTCTCTTTGCCCCCGTGTCCCCTCCGGTGGCCCACTGGGGCCCTGGACCTGTTAACATGCGGCTCATCTCCTATCAACTTCGAGAAGGACAGGTGAGCTCTCAGCTGTAACCGCAGTGGTTACTATGTGATGTTTTTTATCAAAGTTCTGCATAGTTCAGTCATGTTAGTGTAAAAAGGGTTACGTTGTGACGCAAACATCTCTTTCTCTCTCTTCAGGACAGTGAAGAGCTGCTAGCTTTCTCTCGTACAGAAGCTACCCCCATCTCTGTGTCTTTGGTACCGTTTGGTGCTCAGAAGCACCCTCCCTCCCCCTGGCTGCTGATCCACTTCCATGGAGGAGGCTTCGTGGCCCAGACGTCGAAATCCCATGAGGTATGGTAGGCCAGGGATTGTCATGCGATGCCCGCAATTACTTAAGCTAATCACTCACCTTAGTCTCTCAGTAATCAAGTTAAGTGGGACTCAGCACTTACCGTGAAGTCTACTTTCCTCTCTTTTAACAGTTATGTTTAATTTTCCTGTCACTTCTCCATTTTCTCATCACTCCATTTGTCCTCCATCCTCCTTTTATTTCCCAGAACTATCTGAAGAGCTGGTCCAAGGATCTAAATGTCCCCATCCTGTCTGTGGACTACTCCCTTGCCCCTGAGGCCCCATTTCCCAGAGCCCTTGAGGAGTGCTTCTATGCCTACTGTTGGGCCCTCAAGAACTGCCATCTTCTTGGTCTGTGTTGTTACTAATGTGTTAGAGTTTAGAACCAAAGAAATGATTTCAGAATTATAATAACCTCCTGTATTAGACCAGCTGGTACTGATTGCTCTGTCTCTCTGCCCCAGGCTCCACGGCTGAGCGCGTGTGTCTGGCTGGGGACAGTGCTGGGGGGAACCTCTGCATCACAGTGTCTATGAGGGCCATAGCCTGCGGTGTGCGTGTCCCAGATGGTATTATGGCTGCCTACCCAGCTACCCTGCTCACCATTGACGCCTCGCCCTCCCGTCTGCTCACCCTCATTGACCCACTACTGCCATTAGGAGTGCTCTCCAAGTGCCTCAACGCCTACGCAGGTAAGGAAGGAAGGGTGTGAAATGGATGAGGGTATTAGTCAAAGCTTATGGAAATTAGTTAAAGAGGGGCAAAGAGTGTCTCAGCATTAAGAGTGATGCTTTTGTGTGTAGGTCTTAAATAACTTGCCTTTTTTCCCCCAATTACCTCATCTTCCTCTTTTCCACTCTCCAGGTGTAGACTCTCAGGCGGTACAGCCCACAGAGGAGACCAGCACATTGAGTGCTCTAGGTAGAGACACAGCCTTGCTGATCAGTGACCTCACACACGGGGCATCCAATTGGATCCAGTCCTTCCTTCCTGCAGAAGTCCTAGGGTCACTGTCATCGTCACACCGGAAGTCCCTTGACAATGAGGCCCACTACAGATCAACGTCACCCCGTTCCTTCTCATCCAACTCCTCCTCAGGTCCTAGGGATTACCCAGAAGGTTTTGAGCCCCTGCGCTCCGAGCGCCTCGCTGTGATCCAGGCGACTAGCTGTCCCATCGTCAAGAACCCGTTTGTGTCACCGCTTCTAGCCCCTGATTACCTACTGAGAGGACTACCGCCTGTACACTTAGTGGTGAGAGGGGGGGATGAGTGAGGGAATGGATGGGAAAGGTGTGTGTGTGTGAAGGGGTGGTTGTGGTGGCATCAATGCATTTGGAAAAATTGGTGTAGAGGATGGAAAAGCCAAGAAAGCAAAAGAGTAGCAGACCTGCCAACCTGTACACATTTTGTGTACCATGCACGCAATTTGAGGTCAAAGTACGCTGGTATGAAAAACTAGCCTGAAATAGGCTTCTAGTTGGAACATTGTGGTTTCAACCGTCTGAAGTTGGAGCTGAGCCAATCAGAGGACTTGGGCGATGAGGGAGAATCTTTAGCTCTTTTCTCCAGCCTACCCCCCCTGTAGTCGTAGTACTGTTTTCTTCCCTCGAGCTGGATGGCAGCTCTCCACTTCATCCTTTGATGACGCTGATGTGTGAGGGATAAGGAAAATGGAGAACAAACTGTTTGTCAAATACATTTTCCAAAATGCTAAGCACACAACCACGTATTTCGTAGTTAGCTCCTTGACAAATGTAGTTAGCTACTGCGTTTAGTGAACTAGAATTAAGCGAGAACACTTTCTTGCCCACACATGCTTAGATCTCCGCAATGGTAGTAGGCGCGAGCACGTTGACGGGCAAGGAAACGTGCGGTGTTGCACTACAGTGCGCATCACTGCGTGAATGTAAACAGACATGGCAGAGAGAGCTGTTTCCGCTTCACAGAAAGCCTGTTAAAAATTAGTAGGCCTACGGTAATTAATCAGTTCTTGATCCTACTAGTTGATATGTCAACAATCACTAGGCTGCTAAAGATAATAATAGTCAGTTCACCAATGACAACAAGGCACGTTGAATGAATGCTAGCCTAGTAGTCAGACCTAACTTGATGGATTAGGTCAGAGATGGAGATCTGAAACAAGTTCCTATAGGCCTAGTTCAGTTGTTTCATATTCCAAATAGCCTACAGTAAGCTAGACTACTACATTGGATCCAGTAATTGAATTATTCCGAATTTTCTCCACCGAACAAAATTGAAAAGCCAGTTTACATTTTCACGAGACTATTCACATCAAGACACCTATTTATTAGAATAATCATTACCTCTAAATGATTAGTATCATTGAGACAATCTACATTTTTATTTAGGATCAAACACATTACTTCTGTGTTGGCTTACTTGGCTACATTGTTTGATATAATTTAAGACTCTAGGTTTCAGGAAATGGCAGTTACAGGTTGAAAAAAATTTAAAAAAGCAAAATGCCACCTACAATCAACACCACTTTATCAGAAAATCCTAGGGAGAGCCCTGGGCAATGTTCCCTCTAAGCTGCGCACAATAAACTTTTCCCCGTTAGTTTACACTATCAACGTTTCCCTCTACTGTGGGAATTATGATCAAATTAGCATAATATTAGTCCCTTTCAATGTAACATACCGAAACAAATCTAACTATGCCAGATTTACCAGTAGTCTGATTTTGTTTTAGGCAGAGCGCATGGGAGGACGACTCCATTGCAATGACGGGCACGAGTGGTCAAGAGTAGATGCGTGTGTGCACATTTGTTCATATTCTTTGCTAGTTAGTGAGTTATCAGCCCAATTATAGCAAATGTCTGGTCAACAATTGGGCAGTGATTGCTTCGTACAAGAGCACAAAACGTGTTGTCCTACATTAGAGCTTTTTGAAGGGGCAATGTTGTAGTTTGGGACAGGTTTGATTAAGCTAAGAAGCCAATAGGCAGAGGGTAGCATACTTTTCTGACTGATTCTCTGTAATAATAATGGTATGGGGATGATAATGATAATTTTTGTATCAAACAACACAATACAACTGCATTGTCAGTCACTTCTTTATCTGCATTGAACACCACGCATTGGCTGCTATTGAAGGAAGTATTATAGTATAGCTATTTTATTAGCTATTTCCATGTTAAAATGTTATTGGATTTTTTTTTTATTTTTTTTTTTTATGGTAGGCCATTGTTAAAACTATAACTTAAAGCTGGTGTTCACGGTAAACAGTGTGCACACTTAACGTGTGCTGGAAGTTGCACAGATTTTTCACAACGTTCAAGTTTTCACTCAGCAGACCTGAAATTTGCTCAGTGATGAAAACAATGAGGGAACATTGGCCCTGGGGTGTGTTTATTCTGCCGATCTGTTGCAAAACGTTTCTTAAACGGAACAAAATGGGGAGGGACTTACCTGAATTTATCCAATAGAAACTCTCATTTGAATTGTTTGGACTAATGATTACATCCCTGAGTGTATGTTTAAACGTATTTTTTGTTAGCTACTGAAGAGCAGCCAATTACCAAGTGCCCACAACAGTCTATAGCCTACCATTTACTACTGAGGCAGTCTTCTGCCAACAGCATTATTAGGCCGAAAAATAAGCATTTGTCTATGATTTGAGCAGTGTAGGTGTCGCACGTGTGCTGTCGTGGGTGCCGCTTCTGCCGCCGCACTGAAGTAGTACTCGTAAAAATCTGCAGTGGGTCTATTTTGTCCTTGTTCACTGGTCTCTCTAACACTCCACAATTGATGGTCTTTCCACTTTAAGGGCTATGAAGTACCACAGTATGAGTCATAATGCCCATAAAACCTAGTGATCAAATATTGATATGGTTCCAATAATTTTTCCCATTTTAGAAACACTTAAAATAAAGGCTGTGTTTCTGGCGTGACGTCTTGATAACCCCCCCCCCCCCCCCCCAAAAATGAAATGCTAATGTGGCTAGCATAAAGAACTACTATTTAAAAATATATATATTGACCTTTTACATTTTTAACCTTAATTTAAGTAGGCAAGTCGGTTAAGAACAAATTCTTATTTACAATGACGGCCTAACCCGGACAACGCTGGGCCAATTGTGCGCCGCCCTATGGGACTCCCAATCACAGCCGGTTGTGATACAGCCTGGAATCGTACCAGGGTCTGTAGTGACGCCTCTAACACTGAGATGCAGTGCCTTAGACCGCTGCTCCACTCGGAAGCCCCAGATGATGATCTGGACGCTAAAGGTAGTACAATAAGTTGGCTACATTTCTTTAAATGGACAATTCTGTGAACTGTCTTGTGCAAGTTTTAAATTGACACAAAACATGTTAGCAAAAGTGTCAGCTAGAGATGACGTGCAGGAGCTTGCAGGGATTTGTAGTTTTGCATGATGTCTACTTTGATGCTTATTACCATTTTGGAATCTAAGATTAAATAGAGGCATTTATATAAAAGTCACCTTGTCCGAGAGAGATTTACATGGTTATCAAAACATCACGCCAGGGTAAGTCTATATGAAACACAGACGTTATTTTTAAGGGATTCTAAAATCCCCTATGGGAAAAATGAATGGTGGGATTGGAACCATTTCCCTGTTTGACCGCTAGGTTTTATGAGTATTATGACACCGCCGCGGCAGGATTCTATACACCCCTTTTTGTGTTTGCAAACATTGCTGCAGGAGGACAATGCATGCCATATTGGTTGCAGAACACGGGGGAGTTCTCATTAGCCACCAGCAAAACAAGCCTCCGTTTACATGTTGCTTTTGAGTGCATTTCACACTACTTTTGGATTATCATTTGGATTTTAAGGATGTATGAATGTCCTGCTTAATATACTAGTTGTGTCGTCATTGCAAATCAACTCACTGCATTATACCTAAACACTTTTGGCTAGAGCTCTTACGTCAATGAGCGTTGGCATTCTAGCTATCAACTGCTACATCCAAAATAAGTATTTTGCAAAGGTCACAACCAAATATCATCTTAGCGACTGTTCAAGCAATGATCAAAACAACATTGTAAGCGTACCCCAAAAAGTGTTTTTGTTTTAGAAGTAATAATAACAGAAATGCAACTATGTTGAATGGGCGCAGATGGCGATGGGGGTCATTCTGCCTTCAAAAATCATGTGCATTCCGTGCCTGACGTCAGTGTGTCGTGTACTGAAAAGGGGCCTACATATCATTAATTAAACAGTCCAAAAATGGAGGAAGAATCTCCAGATTGGCCCTGTAATTCTTACTCCCCCTGTCTGTCCCCACAGGCCTCTGCACTGGATGCCTTGTTGGATGACTCTGTGATGTTCGCCAAGAAACTGCGGGATATGGGCCAACCAGTGACCCTGAGGGTGGTGGAGGACCTCCCACATGGCTTCCTCAGCCTATCGGGGCTCGCTAAGGAGACACAGGTGGCCTCAGACATCTGCGTAGAGCGAATCAGAGAGGTCTTCCAGCAGCAAACCCCGCCTCCCTGTACTGACAAGCAACCAAAGTTGGAAAGGACCAATCATGGCCCATCAAATTGAGTGGCTGACCAGCTGCCTAATAAAATGGAGGGGAAAGTGTTGTTGTTAGATTAGAGCTTGTATGGAACTGAGTCATGCATGTACAATTTATAAAATGGTGAAGGGGGGATACACTAAGGATGTAAGAAAAAGGGAGGAGGGGCTTTCCAGATTATTTGCTCAATGGTAGTCTGGGGGGGAAAGGCAGTCCTCTAGTTGACTGACAGCACAATACGATCATTCAAAGCACACTGGGGGGGGGGGGGAGTATGAAATAGAGTGTCCTTTTTAACATTGCAGAAACATAACACAGGGTATGTTAATGAAACCAATTTGACCAGCTTTGAAAGAAATGCCTTGCCTGGTTGCTACTCTGTTTTTATGCTTTAACCAACCCCTTCGTCATTGATTTGGCTAAAGCAGAAACAAAATGGCAACCGGCTGCTTAGAATAAGTAATAATCTCTGAATAGACAGATTTGTGTAATCAGAAGTAGTGCCTTTACCTCAAACTGTACTGTACAAACAAATCCCTTTATTTTACCTTGGTGTATCATCGGGTTGAACAACTAATAGGACCTAATGCATACATACGGTGCCTTCCGAAATTATTACGACCCCTTGACGTTTTCAACATTTTATTAGGTTACAGCATTATTCTAAAATTTATTAAATCGTTTTTTCCCCCATCAATCTACAGACAATGCTTCATAATGACAAAGAAAAACAGTTTTTTAGAAATGTTTGCTAATTTATTAAAAATAAAAACATAGCAAATTTCCATAAGTATTCAGACCTTTTACTCAGTACTTTGTTGAAGCACATTTAGCAGCAATTACAGCCTTGAGTCTTTTGGGGAATTACGCTACAAGCTTGGCACACCTGTATTTGGGGAATTTCTCCCATTGTTCTCTGCAGGTCCTCTCAAGCTTTGTCAGGTTGGATGGGGAGCATTGCTGCACAGCTATTTTCAGGTCTCTCCAGAGATGTTCGATAGGATTCAAGTCCGGGCTCTGGCTGGGTCACTCAAGGACATTCAGAGTCTTGTCCCAATGCCACTTGTGCGTTGCCTTGGCTGTGTGCTTAGGGTCGTTGTCCTGTTGGAAGGTGAACCTTCCCCCCAGTCTGAGGTTCTGAGTGCTCTGGAGCAGGTTTTCATCAAGGATCTCTGTACTTTCCCCTCGATTCTGACTAGTCTTCCAGTCCCTGCCACTGGGAAAACATCCCCACAGCATGAAGCTGCCACCACCATGCTTTACCGTAGGGATGGTGCAGGGTTTCCTCAAGAACGTGATGCTTGGCATTCAGGCCAAAGAGTTCAATCTTGGTTTCATCAGACCGGAGAATCTTGTTTCTCATGGTCTGAGAGTCTTTAGGTGCCTTTTGGCAAACTCCAAGCAGGCTGTCATGTGCCTTTTACTAAGGATTGGCTTCTGTTTGGCCACTGTACCACAAAGGCCTGATTTGGTGGAGTGCTGCAGAGATGGTTCGGGGCCATTCTTCCCCGTTTGCTCACTTTTTCTGGGCAGCCAGCTCTAGGAAGAGTCTTGGTGGTTCCAAACTTCTTCCATTTAAGAATAATGGAGGCGACTGTGTTCTTGGGGACCTTCAATGCTGCAGAAATGTTTTGGTACCCTTCCCCAGATCTGTGCCTGGACACAATCATGTCTCGGAGCTCCACGTACCATTCCTTCAACCTCATGGCTTGGTTTTTGCTCTGACATGTACTGTCATCTGTGTGACCTTATGTATACAGGTGTGTGCCTTTCCAAATCATGTCGATTTCAATTGTATTTACCCCGAGTGGACTCCAATCAATTTGTAGAAACATATTGATGGGTTCTGACTTCTAAACATGAAAATATGAAATATCCTTATTAATGTCACTGAGGAAGAGGGGAATGTAGAATGTTTACATTCTGTCAGAATATGTTGTTAGACATCAGGGATCCTATGGAAGGAGAAGGGCCACAGTCTGCAGTCTGGTACAAGTCAACAGGACAGCTGTGAGTTGGGGAGGAGTGGGAAATTTGGCCAGAGGTCAGATGAAGTGAGGAAGAACAGATATCACAAAAATTCTGTCTTGCAAGGGCCTCCCGAGTGGCGCAGTGGTCTAAGGCAGGATCTCTAGCTGTGGCACTACAGATCCTAGTTCGTGTCCAGGCTCTGTCGCAGCTGGCCGAGACTGGGAGACCCATGAGGCGGCGCACAATTGTTCCAGCGCCGTCCGGATTTGGGGAGGTTTTGGCCGGCAGGGATGTTCCTGTCCCATCACGCACTAGCGACTCCTGTGGCGGGCCGGGCGCAATGAACGCTGAGACAGTTGCCAGGTGTACGGTGTTTCCTCCGACACTATTTTCATATAGTGCGGCTGGCTTCCGGGTTAAGCGGGCGTTGTGTCAACAAGCAGTGCGGCTTGGCTGGGTTGTGTTTCGGAGGATGCACGGCTCTCGACCTTCGCCTCTCCCAAGTCCATATAGGAGTTGCAGCGATGGGACAGGACTTTAACTACCAATTAGATACCACGAAATTGGTGGAGGAAAAGGGGGGTATAAAGCAACAGAGGTGTATTGGCTGTTCATAGATGTAAGGAGGAGACTCAACATAGAAGGCAGGGTTAAATTCCAGTGCTTGTGTGAATATGTCTTGGTCTTATGCAGCTGTGTGACCCAGTGGGTGAAAAAACTTGGTTTGAGCTTTACTAATCGTTCGTGAGTTTTTACTCTTTATTTAGAACCTAACAGTTGGCGCTGCGAATCAGTCCGAATCAGTGAAACAGGAGCCTGCACCAGAAATAAGGTAGGCACAGTTCCTACACCTGTTACCAGTTATTATTTAGTACCTAACAATCTCAAGAATGATAAATGGAAACAGGATGCACCTGAGCTCAATTTCAAGTCTCGTAGCAATGGGTCTGAATACTTATGTAAATAAGGTAAAAAAATATATAAATATATGTGTACATTTGAAAGATTTCGAAAAATCGGTTTTTGTTTTGTCATTATGGGGTATTGTGTAGATTGCTGAGGAACTTGTTTTATTTAATCCATTCTAGAATAAAGTTGTAATGTAACAAAATGTGTAAAGGTTCAATGGGTCTGAATACTTTCCGAAGGCACTGTAGGTACTTCAAGTGTGTGTGTGGTGAATTATGTAAGCTTGTTTGTTATGTATTTACAAGATAGAACTACAGTACTGTATTGACAAGGTGATGTTGACCAGCAGCGTATGAGTGTGGAAATTACTTGATTGAACATGGACATGTTTTTGTTTGGGTTACTGTTTTGGAAAAATATGTTGTATTTAAGGCTAGATGTCAAATGTACTTACAGAACACAAAAATTATTATCTATTACCTTTCATGACTGACAAACTTTGGAACACCAGTCATCTTTTTTGACTTGGAAATGCCTAATACGGACAGAAGCATGTCTGTTCTACGAAATATATTCTCAAATTTATTCTCAAATATTTTATTTTCTGTGACTCTGTGCACTGAACTGACATGCATGATTATTGATGACACTCCGAAGTTCAGATAAAGGGAATGAAGTAGTCTATCATGCACACCACATCAGTGCTCAAATCTGACAGCGGTGTATAGCCTACTGTAGCTGCTGGAAAAATGTATGCAAAGCCTATATTTTATCACTCTGGATGTAACTTTTAAGTGCTACTATTTTTGTAATGTTATTAATGAAACAAAATCAAACAACCCATAGTAGAATAGTTGACCGATTTACCTAGTCAGGTTGTTGTGCGTTCATTCTCGAGGCTCATTGAAATTGCTAGAGCCATAGGATGGACAGATGTATTTTGACAAGCAGTCAACTGCACAACAATGTTTAATGCAATCGCAGGAAAACTTTTGAAAGCTGTTTTGGCCTTTGTTAAAAGAAAGAGGGGATCCCAGTTTTACATTGCTACCAGGTTCATAGTAGTGTCCAATGGGGTAAATGCAAATGGACAAACCTCATGCTTCGGCCTATGTATATTTTATAGCCACTATGCTTCATCAGTTGGTCTACAGGTGATAATTATTATTGCCGATAGCACATCTGATAATATAGACTATAGGTGCATAGGCTATAGTGCATAGGCTATATGCATGGTCCAATGTTAAAATATATTTTCAACTTTTTTTTTAACCAAAATGTTATTAGACCCATTTCTGGAGGTTTTATAAAATGCCGACAGATAATTGGTTCGTTCAACATCGGTTCTTTTTGTCTGTAAAATTAATTATGCAAGAAATGGCAGTGAAAACACTTTTTTATGCGCAAAAATGTATATAATAACCATATCGAAGTAAACTGAATCACGAGATGATATGGTGTGTGGTGCTCCCACTGCGACTCGGGAAACCATACAGTTTATTAGGCTACAGATTAAATAAATGATGAACTTCACAGAGTGGTGAAAATGCACAGTGATCTTGATGCTCCTTTCCAATAAATATCAAGGGTCTTATTCTGGTGACATGATGATCAGTGCTTGACTGCCGTTTGACAAATACAAATATTCTTGCTCTTATCCATAATAATAATCTCATCATGCAGGAATGTTCACCAGAGCTGTTGCCGGATAATTTTATTTAAATTTCTCTACCATAAGATGCCTCCAACATTGTTTTAGAGAATTTGGCAGTACGTCCAACCGTCCTCACAACCGCAGACCACGTGTATGGCGGGTCACAGTTCTGGTTTGCGTTTACGTTTTTAAATCGGAAATGGTTTTGGTCTGTGATGCCTCAAGGCTATTCTGATTCTCTAGCTGTATTTCCAGCCGCTTTGGTGCAAAATGTACAGGGTTCCATACCCCCCAAAGGAAGTAAGTTAATTCAGTATGTAGACGACCTCTTACTGTGTTCTGAAACTCTAAAAGCATGCGAAGTCGACACCAGAGCTCTGTTAATGTTCTTAGCTGAGATGTCTTGCTCCCAGACAGACTAAATAACTTTTTTGCTCGCTTTGAGGACAATACAGTGCCACTGACACGGCCCGCTACCAAAACCTGCGGGCTTCCTGCAGGCCGAGGTGAGTAAAATATTTAAACGTGTTAACCCTCGCAAGGCTCGCAAGGCTGCAGACCCAGACGGCATTCCCAGCCGCGTCCTCAGAGCATGCGCAGACCAGCTGGCTGGTGTGTTTACGGACATATTCAATCAATCCTTATCCCAGTCTGCTGTCCCCACATGCTTCAAGAGGCCCACCATTGTTCCTGTTCCCAAGAAAGTTAAGGTAACAGCTAAATGACTACTGCCCCGTAGCACTCACTTCCGTCATCATGAAGTGCTTTGAGAGACTTGTCAAGGACCATATCACCTCCACCCTACCTGACACCCTAGACCCACTCCAATTTGCTTACCGACCCAATAGGTCCACAGACGACGCAATCGCAACCACACTGCACACTGCCCTAACCCATCTGGACAAGAGGAATATCTATGTGAGAATGCTGTTCATCGACTACAGCTCAGCATTTAACACCATAGTACCCTCCAAACTCGTCATCAAGCTCGAGACCCTGGGTCTCGACCCCGCCCTGTGCAACTGGGTACTGGACTTCCTGACGGGCCGCCCCCAGGTGGTGAGGGTAGGTAACAACATCTCCACCCCGCTGATCCTCAACACTAGGGCCCAACAAAGGTGCATTCTGAGCCCTCTCCTGTACTCCCTGTTCACCCACGACTGCGTGGCCATGCACGCCTCCAACTCAATCATCAAGTTTGCGGACGACACTACAGTGGTAGGCTTGATTACCAACAACAACGAGACGGCCTACAGGGAGGAGGTGATGGCCCTCGGAGTGTGGTGTCAGGAAAATAACCTCACACTCAACGTCAACAAAACAAAGGAGATGATTGTGGACTTCAGGAAACAGCAGAGGGAGCACCCCCCTATCCACATTGACGGGACAGTAGTGGAGAGGGTAGTAAGTTTTAAGTTCCTCGGTGTACACATCACGGACAAACTGAATTGGTCCACCCACACAGACAGCGTTGTGAAGAAGGCGCAGCAGCGCCTCTTCAACCTCAGGAGGCTGAAGAAATTCGGCTTGTCACCAAAAGCACTCACAAGCTTCTACAGATGCACAATCGAGAGCATCCTGTCGGGCTGTATCACCGCCTGGTACGGCAACTGCTCCACCCACAACCGTAAGGCTCTCCAGAGGGTAGTGAGGTCTGCACAACGCATCACCGGGGGCAAACTACCTGCCCTCCAGGACACCTACACCACCCGATGTCACAAGAAGGCCATAAAGATCATCAAGGACAACAACCACCCGAGCCACTGCCTGTTCACCCCGCTATCATCCAGAAGGCGAGGTCAGTACAGGTGCATCAAAGCAGGGACCGAGAGACTGAAAAACAGCTTCTATCTCAAGGCCATCAGACTGTTAAACAGCCACCACTAACATTTAGTGGCCGCTGCCAACATACTGACTCAACTCCAGCCACTTTAATAATGGGAATTGTTTGAAATGTATGTAAAAATGTATCACTTGCCACTTTAAACAATGCCACTTAATATAATGTTTACATACCCTACATTACTCATCTCATATGTACAGTGGGGCAAAAAAGTATTTAGTCAGCCACCAATTGCGCAAGTTCTCCCACTTAAAAAGATGAGAGAGGCCTGTAATTTTCATCATAGGTACACGTCAACTATGACAGACAAAATGAGGGGAAAAAATCCAGAAAATCACATTGTAGGATTTTTTTTATGAATTTATTTGGAAATTATGGTAGAAAATAAGTATTTGGTCAATAACAAAAGTTTATCTCAATACTTTGTTATATACCCTTTGTTGGCAATGACAGAGGTCAAACGTTTTCTGTAAGTCTTCACAAGGTTTTCACACACTTGCTGGTATTTTGGCCCATTCCTCCATGCAGATCTTCTCTAGAGCAGTGATGTTTTGGGGCTGTTGCTGGGCAACACAGACTTTCAACTCCCTCCAAAGATTTTTTCACTTGTTATCACTTGCTTCACTTCTCACTTGTTATCTGGCATATTTGACACTTTCCTGGCATATTTACACTGCTCTGTGGCTGCAATTGGTTCACCCAATGTCAAGTAGGTGTGATAGACATATAAGGAGAGTTAAACTCAACCCAACATGTATCTGTAGCCCCTACCGCCTATGCATTTGTGAAGATCTGAAAGAATTGAATAGGTGTAAATAATTAAGAAAAATATTCCACCTAGCCTATGAGAGGACCTATTCAGTCCACTCAGATCTTCCCATGTGCATAGAGGGTAAAGGCCACAGGTGGATTTCTGGATAGGGTTTTCGTCCCCACATTAAAAAGTGTGGTCCAGCCTCCCATTGAGCAGAAGTTCGGCCCAAAGAAACCATGAGGCTTCCTGTTTTTCTGTTACTGTTGGGGACTAGCGTTGAGTTTTAGCTGAACCAATTGTTTATTACTCTCTCTTCTTGTCCTCTTCATTGTTTCATCGCCTTTTGGTATTTATTAAGATCCCCATTAGCTGCTGCAAAAGCATCAACTACTCTTCCTGGGGTCCACATGAAACATGACATAATACATAGTACAGAACATTATTAGTCAAGGACTGAAATACAGGCATTTAAAACGTCACGCATAGCCTACATATCAGTACATACACACAATATCTAAGTCTAATACATAGAACAGTGCAAATTAAAATACAATATATTATAAAAATGGCTGTGTCTCTTCACAGTTCCCTTTGTGCAATAAGGTGTTCTTTTATCTGTTTTATTAAACTGATTTTATTGCTAGCTTGAGTTACCTGGGGTGGCAGAGAGTTTCATGTAGTCATGGCTCTATTTAATACTGTGCGTTTCCCAGCCTCTGTTCTGGACCTGGGAACTGTGAAGAGACCTCTGGTTGCATGTCTTGTGTTGTACCGATGAGTGTCTGAACTGTGTGCCAACTGCTTGAATAGACAGTTTGGTACCTTCAACAAATCAATACCTCGCACAAAGACCAATAATGATGCAGTCAATCGCTCCTCAACTTTGAGCCAGGAGGGACTGATATGCATGTTACTGACACTTTCCCTCTGTGTAGGAGTTGCTTTGTTCTGGACCGACTACAATTTACCTACTGTATGTCCTTCTTTGCCACACATATTTTTGACCATGTCAGCTTGCTATATGGGGTTACACCCAGCAGCTTAGTCTCCTCCACTTGCTAAATCGCAACATTATTCAATAATAGATCTAAATGAGGTTTAGTGTTGAGTGAGTGATTTGTCCCCCAAATTAGGCTTTTAGATTTTGAGATATTTATCACCAACCTATTGCTAGTTACGCATTCTAAAACTGACTGGAGCTCTATGTTAAGTTTCTCAATTATTTAGTTTACTGTTGCAGCCGACATGTATACTGTTGAGTTGCCAATGTACATAGACACACAAGTTTTATTCAAGGTCAGTGGAAGATCATTTGTAAAAACAGAAAACAATAATGGCCCTAGCCGGATGCCCTGCGGTACAAAACATTCAACTGAATTCCATTGAGAGAGGAATCCATTAATGAAAACCCTCTGTGTTATTTTAGATAGGTAACTCTCAGTCCATTACAAGGCAGAGGATGCAATTCCATAACACCTACGTTTTTTCAGCAATATGTTATGATCAATGATATCAAAAGCTGCACTGACCATAATTCTATCCTCCTGATTCCTGCTTACAAGTGAAAATTAAAGCAGGAAGCACCAGTGATTAGATTAATAAAAAAGTGGTCAGATGAAGCAGATGCTAAGCTACAGGACTGTTTTGCTAGCACAGACTGGAATATGTTCCGGGATTCCTCCGATTGCATTGAGGAGTACACCTCATCAGTCATTGGCTTCATCAATAAGTGCATCGATGACATCGTCCCCACAGTGACCGTACATACATACCCCAAACAGAAGCCATGGATTACAGGCAACAGCCACACTGCGCTAAAGGCTAGAGCTTCCGCTTTCAAGGAGCGGGACTCTAAATCAAAAGCTTTTAAGAAATCTAGCTATAACCTCTGACGAACCATCAAACATGCAAAGTGTCAATACAGGACTAAGATCGAATCATACTACATCGGCTCTGACACTTGTCGGATGTGGCAGGGCTTGCAAACCATTACAGACTACAAAGGGAAGCACAGCCGAGAGCTGCCCAGTGACACAAGCCTACCAGATGAGCTAAACTACTTATATGCTCGCTTCAAGGCAAATAGCACCGAAACCTGCATGAGAGCACCAGCTGTTCCGGAAGACTGTGTGATCACGCTCTCCGCAGCTGATGTGAGTAAGAGCTTTAAACAGGTCAACATTCACAAGGTCGCAGGGCAAAACGGATTACCAGGACGTGTACTGCGAGCATGCGCTGTCCAACTGGCAAGTGTCTTCACTGACATTTTCAACCTCTCCTTGTCCGAGTCTGCAATGCCAAAATGTTTTAAGCACACCATCATAATGCCTGTGCCCAAGAACACTAAGGTAACCTGCCTAAATGACTACCAATGGGTAGCACTCACTTCTGTAGCCATGAAGTACTTTGAAAAGCTGGTTATGACTCACATCAACACCACTATCCCAGAAACCCTAAACCAGGGCTGCCCAAACCTCTTCCTGGAGATCTGGTTTTCGAGCTGGTCACGGGTGCACCTCAGCCACGCTCAAGGTCCTAAACGATATCATAACCGCCATCAATAAAGACAGTAGTGTGCAGCTGTCTTCATCGACCTGGCCAAGACTTTCAACTCTGTCAAACAGCGCATTCTTATCGGCAGACTCAATAGCCTTGGCTTCTCAAATGACTGCCTCACCTGGTTCACCAACTACTTCTCAGATAGAGTTCAGTGTGTCAAATCGGAGGGCCTGTTGTCTGGACCTCTGCCAGTCTCTATGGGGGTGCCACAGGTTTCAAATCTCGGGCCGACTCTTTTCTCTGTATATATCAATGATGTTGCTCTTGCTGCTGGTGATTATCTGATCCACCTCTACGCAGACGACACCATTCTGTATACATCTGGCCCTTCTTTGGACACTGTGCTAACAAACCTCCAAACGAGCTTCAATGCCGTACAACACTCCTTCCGTGGCCTCCAACTGCTTTTAAATGCTAGTAAAACTAAGTGCATGCTCTTCAACCGATTGCTGCCCGCACCCCCCCCGCCCGACTAGCATCAATCACTACTCTGGACGGTTCTGACCAAGATTATGTGGACAACTACAAATACCTAGGTGTCTGGTTAGACTGTAAACTCTCCTTCCAGACTCACATTAAGCATCTCCAATCTAAAATTAAATCTAGAATCATCTTCCAATTTCACAACAAAGCCTCCACACATTCCGCCAAACATACCCTCATAAAAATTACAATCCTACCCATCCTTGACTTCAGCGATGTCATTTACAAAATAGCCCCCAACACTCTACTCGGCAAACTGGATGTAGTCTATCACAGTGCCATGCGTTTTATCACCAAAGCCCCATATACTACCCACCACTGCGACCTGTATGCTCTCGTGGGCTGGCCCTCACTACATATCCGTCGCCAAACCCACTGGCTCCAGGTCATCTATAAGTCTTTGCTAGGTAAAGCCCCGCCTTATTTCAGCTTACTGGTCACCATATCAACACCCACCCGTAGCACGCGCTCCAGCAGGTGTATTTCACTGGTCATCCCCAAAGCCAACACTTGCTTTGGCCGCCTTTCCTTCTAGTTCTCTGCTGGCAATGACTGGAACGAATTGCAAGAATCTCTGAAGCTGGAGTCTTATATCTCCCTCTCTAACTTTAAGCATCAGTTGTCAGATTAGCTTACCAATCACTGTACCTGTACACAGCTAATCTGTAAATAGCACACCCAACTACCTCATCCCCATATTATTACCTACCCTCTTGCTCTTTTGCACCCCAGTATCTCTACTTGCACATCATCATCTGCACATCTATCACTCCAGTATTAATGCTAAATTGTAATTATTTTCACCTTTATGGCCTATTTATTGCCTACCTCCCTACTCTTCTACATTTGCACACACTGTAAATAGATTTTTCTATTTTTCTTTTCTATTATGTTATTGACTGTACGTTTGTTTGTGCAACTCTGTGTTGTTGTTTTTGTTGCACTGCTTTGCTTTATCTTGGCCCAAGTCGCAGTTGTAAATGAGAACGTGTTCTCAACTGGCCTACCTGGTTAAATAAAGGTGAATTAAAATAAATAAAAAATGTAATCTACCGTCCTGTGCGTTTTCAGTCCAACCCTAATTTAACACACCTGATTCTACTAATTAGCAGCTCAACAAGACATTAACTAGCTGAATCAGATATGCTAAATTAGGGTTGGACTGAAAACCTACAGGACTGTAGATCTCCAGGAAGAGGGTTGGGCAGCCCTGCCCTAGACCCACTCCAATTTGCATACCGCCCAAACAGATCCACAGATGATGCAATCTCTATTGCACTCCACACTGCCCTTTCCCACCTGGACAAAAGGAACACCAATGTGAGAATGCTATTCATTGACCACAGCTCGGCGTTCAACACCATAGTGCCCACAAAGCTCATTACTAAGCTAAGGACACTGGGACTAAACACCTCCCTCTGCAGCTGGATCCTGGACTTCCTGACGGGCCGCCCCCAGGTGGTAAGGGTAGGTAACAACACATCCACCATGCTGATCCTCAACACAAGGCCCCTCAGGGGTGCGTGCTCAGCCCCCTCCTATACTCCCTGTTCACTCATGATTGCATGGCCAGGCACGACTCCAACACCATCATTAAGTTTGCCAACGACCCAACAGTGGCCTGAACGTGATCAAGACAAAGGAGATGATTGTGGATTTTAGGAAAAAAATGAAAATATTTGGCATGGGTCTTGAGATCCTCAAAAGGTTCTACAGCTGCACAATCGAGAGCATCCTGACTGGTTGCATCACTGCCTGGTA
The DNA here is from genome assembly GCF_029448725.1 of Salvelinus fontinalis. Taxonomy (NCBI): domain Eukaryota; kingdom Metazoa; phylum Chordata; class Actinopteri; order Salmoniformes; family Salmonidae; genus Salvelinus; species Salvelinus fontinalis. The sequence goes on along the minus strand of NC_074696.1, from coordinate 44,641,115 downwards.
TGGCAACTGCTCAGCCTCAGAGGGTAGTGCGAATGGCCCAGTACATCACTGGTGCCAAGCTCCCTGCCATCCAGGACCTCTATACCAGGCGGTGTCAGAGGAAGGCCCGAAAAAATGTCAAAGATTCCAGCCACCCTAGTCATAGACTGTTCTCTCTGCTACCGCATGGCAAGCGGTACCGGAGCGCCATGTCTAGGTCCAAGAGGTTTCTTAACAGCTTCTACCTCCAAGAATTAAGACTCCTGAACACCTAATCAAATGGCTACCCAGACTATTTGCATTTTACACCGCTGATACTCTCTACTGTTATCATCTATGCATGGTCACTTAAATAACTCTACCCACATGTACATATTACCTCAACTAACCGGTGCCCCTGCAGATTGACTCTGTACCGGTACCCCCCTGTATATTTTCTTGCTATTGTTATTTTACTGCTGCTCTTTAATTACAGTTGAAGTCGGAAGTTTACATACGTTTAGGTTGGAGTCATTAAAACCTGTTTTTTAACCAATCCACAAATTTCTTGTTAACAAACAACAGTTTTGGAAAGTCGGTTAGGACATCTACTTTGTGCATGACACAAGTCATTTTTCCAACAATTGTTTACAGACAGATTACTTCACTTATAATTCACTGTGTCACAATTCCAGTGGGTCAGAAGTTTACATACATTAAGTTGACTGTGCCTTTAAACAGCTTGGAAAATTCCAGAAAATGATGTCATGGCTTTAGAAGCTTCTGATAGGCTAATTGACATAATTTGAGTCAATTGGTACTTGTGGATGTATTTCAAGGCCTACCTTCAAGCTCAGTGCCTCTTTGCTTGACATCATGGGAAAATAAAAATAAATCAGCCAAGACCTCAGAAAAGATTTTTGTAGACCTCCACAAGTCTGGTTCACCCTTGGGAGCAATTTCCAAATGCCTGAAGGTACCACGTTCATCTGTACAAACAATAGTACGCAAGTATAAACACCATGGGACAAATCAGCCGTCACACCGCTCAGGAAGGAGACGCGTTCTGTCTCCTGGAGATGAACGTACGTTGGTGCGAAAAGTGAAAATAAATCCTAGGACAACAGCAAAGGACCTTGTGTAGATGTTGGAGTAAACAGGTACAAAAGTATCTATATCCACAGTAAAACGAGTCCTATATAGACATAACCTGAAAGGCCACTCAGCAAGGAAGAAGCCACTGCTCCAAAACAGCCATAAACATGCCAGACTACGGTTTGCAACTGCACATGGGGACAAAGATCATACTTTTTGGAGAATTTTCCTCTGGTCTGACGAAACCAAAATATAACTGTTTGGCCATAATGACCATCGTTATATTTGGAAGAAAAAGGGGGAGGCTTGCAAGCCGAAGAACACCATCCCAACCGTGAAGCACGGGGGTGGCAGCATCATGTTGTGGGGGTGCTTTGCTGCAGGAGGGACTGGTGCACTTCACAAAATAGATGGCATCATGATTAGAGAAAATTACTTGCATATATTGAAGCAACATCTCAAGACATCAGTCAGGAAGTTAAAGCTTGGTCGCAAATGTGTCTTCCAAATGGACAATGACCTCAAGCATATTTCCAAAGTTGTGGCAAAATGGCTTAAGGACAACAAAGTCAAGGTATTGGAGTGGCCATCACAAAGTCCTGACCTCAATCCCATGGAAAATTTGTGGGCAGAACTGAAAAAGTGTGTGTGTGAGCAAGGAGGCCTACAAACCTGACTCAGTTACACCAGCTCAGTCAGGAGGAATGGGCCACAATTCACCCAACTTGAGTGTATGTAAACTTCTGACCCACTGGGAATGTGATGCAAGAAATAAAAGCTGAAATAAATCATTCTCTCTACTATTATTCTGACATTTCACGTTCTTAAAATAAAGTGATGCTCCTAACTGACCTACGACAGGGAATTTTTATTTGGATTAAATGTCAGGAATTGTTCAAAATTGAGTTTAAATGTATTTGGCTAAGGTGTATGTAAACTTCCGACTTCAACTGTACTTGTTACTTTTATTTCTTATTCTTATCAGTATTTTTATTTTTATTTTACTGCATTGCTGGTTAGGGGCTCGTAAGTTAGCATTTCACTGTAAGGTCTACACCTGTTGTATTCAGCACATGTGACTAATACAATTTTATTTGAAGTCTAACAAAACAGCTCCCACAATCTTCTTACTATCAATTTCTTTCAGCCCAGTCATTTGTGTTAGTGCCGAGCATTGAGTGACCTTCCCTTTAAGCATGCTGAAAGTCTGTTGTTAATTTGTTTTCTGTAAAATAACTTTGTATTTGATCAAACACTATTTTTTCCCAAAGTTTGCTCAACCTTGTAACAGTCTGATTGGCCAGTTGTTTTAACCATTAAAGGGTGTTCTGCTATTCTTGGGTTCGCGGCCTTCTTGGGTAATGACCTCCGCCTCCCTCCAATTTCTTCAGCTCTTCCACACCCACTTTGTGGAACTCAAAACTACAGTGCTTGTCTTTCATTATTTGGTCCATTATGCATGAAGATGAAGGCTCAGCGTTTGTTGTTTGAATGTCATACCTAAGTTAGCTAATCTTGTCAACAGAAAATATAATGGTTTTGTTATGAACAAGGCATCTGCCTTGAAGGATGGAGCCAAGTTTGCTTGTTTGCCTCGAATTTCATTTAAAGTACTCAATAGCTCTAATTTTTTATATAATTTATATTTGTTCCATGGTATAGTTTCTTCTTCTTTTTGTTTAGTTGATTTCTCAATTCACTGTATGTTTGCCAGTCTGCTGTGACTTATTTGCTATTCCCTTTGCCTAATCCCTCTCAGCCATACAGTTTTTAAATTCTAAATTAAATCAAATTTTATTTGTCACATACACATGGTTAGCAGATGTTAATGCGAGTGTAGCGAAATGCTTGTGCTTCTAGTTCCGACAATGCAGTAATAACCAACAAGTAATCTAACCTAACAATTCCACAACTACTACCTTATACACACAAGTGTAAAGGGATAAAGAATATGTACATAAAGATATATGAATGAGTGATGGTACAGAACAGCATAGGCAAGATGCAGTAGATGGTATAGAGTACAGTATATACATATGAGATGGGTAATGTAGGGTATGTAAACAAAGTGGCATAGTTTAAAGTGGCTAGTGATACATGTATTATATAAAGATGGCAAGATGCAGTAGATGATATATAGTACAGTATATACATATACATATGAGATGAGTAATGTAGGGTATGTAAACATCATATTAAGTGGCATGTTTAAAGTGGCTAGTGGTACATTTTTACATAATTCCTATCAATTCCCATTATTAAAGTGGCTAGAGTTGAGTCAGTATGTTGGCAGCGGCCACTAAATGTTAGTGGTGGCTGTTTAACAGTCTGATGGCCTTGAGATAGAAGCTGTTTTTCAGTCTCTCGGTCCCTGCTTTGATGCACCTGTACTGACCTCGCCTTCTGGATGATAGCGGGGTGAACAGGCAGTGGCTCGGGTGGTTGTTGTCCTTGATGATCTTTATGGCCTTCCTGTGACATTGGGTGGTTTAGGTGTCCTGGAGGGCAGGTAGTTTGCCCCCGGTGATGCGTTGTGCAGACCTCACTACCCTCTGGAGAGCCTTACGGTTGTGGGCGGAGCAGTTGCCGTACCAGGCGGTGATGCAGCCCGACAGGATGCTCTCGATTGTGCATCTGTAGAAGTTTGTGAGTGCTTTTGGTGACAAGCCAAATTTCTTCAGCCTCCTGAGGTTGAAGAGGCGCTGCTGCGCCTTCTTCACAACGCAGTCTGTGTGGGTGGACCAATTCAGTTTGTCCGTGATGTGTACACCGAGGAACTTAAAACTTTCTACCTTCTCCACTACTGTCCCGTCGATGTGGATAGGGGGGTGCTCCCTCTGCTGTTTCCTGAAGTCCACAATCATCTCCTTTGTGCTTCATCTATCTATGGGGATTTCGCAGTTCTAACAGTCAGTTTCTTGATGGGTGCATGCCTAACAATAACCGGGAGAAGCAGTTTTTTAAAAAGGCTTCAAGGGCAGCATCCGGATGTTCCTCACTACACACATCAGACCAAGACATTTTTTTCACATCTTTGACATAGGAATCACTGTAAAATCACTTGTATGATCGTTTATACACAATTTTAGGTCCAGTCTTTGGAACTTTGTTTTTTATAGATATGGCTATTATATTATGATCACTACTTCTTTAGTGATCCACACTATGGGTGTGGATACTGCTTTAGAGCAGATTTCTGCAATATTAGTAAAGATGTGATCAATATGCGTGCCCTGCTCTTTGCTCTGCTCTTTTTTAAATGTTTCGTCATTTTCATTCCTTCAACCTCCACACCTTCTCTTTCCAATTTTATCTACATCTCCCACTTTCCCCCTATCCCCTCTCTGCCTCTCCTCTCCTTTATGCAGTGGCTCTGGGTAATGATTAGATTGTTGGAGGATACGAGTGTAAGGCTCACTCCGTAACCTGGCAGGTGTCTCTCAACAATGTCTGGCACTACTTTAGAGGGACCCTGATCAATGATTATTGGGTGTTGTCTGCTGCTCAATGCTACCGCATGCCTGGATCCACTATGTTTAACATTAATTGCACACACCTTAACAATATGTTGGCAAATAATGTAGATCTTGTGAACATGTGTGTGTCCTTAGGGAAATCAAAAGTTGATGCTTATTTCCCTTCAGCAAATGTCACACCCTGATCTGTTTCACCTGTCTTTGTGCTTGTCTCCACCTCCCTCCAGGTGTCGCCCATCTTCCTCATTATCCCCAGTGTATTTATACCTGTGTTCTCTGTTTGTCTGTTGCCTGTTAGTTTTGTTTTTGACCATTCTGCCTGCCCTGGCCCAGACCCTGAGCCTGCCTGCCGTTCTGTACCTTGTCACACCACCCTGGATTACTGACCTCTGCCTGCCCTTGACCTGTCATTTGCCTGCCCCCCTGTTTTTGTAAAAACGTTTGTTACTTCGAAACTGTCTGCATCTGGGTCTTCTCCTGAGCCTTGACAGTACGATTTGGCCATGGCGGACCCAGCAGACTCGGACCAGCTCTGCAATGCCATCTCCTCCCAAGGAGCCACCATTGGACGGCACGAGGAGTTGCTTCATGGTCTAATGGAAGGGTTCCAGATGTTGGCCGAAAGCCATGACCACGCGTTGAACACTTTTTTGGAGCAATGTTTGTCAGGCAGCCTACCACGACGGTAACCTCCCAGCCCCTCAGTAATCCGTCTGTTAGCATAGCGGCCATCCCGGTTTCCTGCGAGCCCCGCTTACCTCCCCTAAAAAGCTTCGCTGAAGATTCGGGAACCTGTCGGGCGTTTCTCGTGCATTGTTCTCTCATCATGGAGCTGCAGCCCTCCTCCTTCCACTCGGAGCGCAATTTTATTTTTATTTTTTTAAATTTTTATTTCACCTATATTTAACCAGGTAGGCCAGTTGAGAACAAGTTCTCATTTACAACTGCGACTTGGCCAAGATAAAGCAAAGCAGTGCGACAAAAACAACAACACAGAGTTACACATAAACAAACGTACAGTCAATAACACAATAGAAAAGAAAAATCGAAAAATCTATGTACGGTGTGTGCAAATGTAGAAGTGTAGGGAGGTAGGCAATAAATAGGCCATAAAGGTGAAAATAATTACAATTTAGCATTAATACTGGAGTGATAGATGTGCAGATGATGATGTGCAAGTAGACGAAGTGCTCGCGCCTCATGAAGATGGATTACTGGGCTGAACACGCTAACAACAAGTGGCTATTTGGACATAAATGATGGACTTTATGGAACTTTATGGAACAAATCAGTCAATTATTGTCGAACTGGGATTCCTGGGAGTGCCTTCTGATGAAGATCATCAAAGGTAAGTGAATATTTATAGTGTAATTTCTAACTTCTGTTGACTCCAAAATGGCGGATATTTCTCTGGCTGGATTGGGCTCTGAGCGCCGTTATCAGATTATGCTTTTTCCGTAAAGTTTTTTTGAAATCTGACACAGCGGTTGCATTAAGGATAAGTCTATCTTTAATTCTGTGAATAACACTTGTATCTTTTATTTATGTTTATAATGAGTATTTCTGCAAAATCACCGGATGTAAAATATATTGTGTCCGTAAAAATGTATATATTATGTATAAGCTGGAAGTAGAAGCCTAAGTGTTATTGTTTATTAGTTTACTCCAATTAGGGGAGGGGTGGTAGGGTTTGCGGGAAATAATAAAGGAAATATATTTTAAAAAGGTATATATACAGTGGGCTCCAAAATTACTGGCACCCCTGACTGGCAATGCATAAATAATGCTTAAACAATATAAACAATATAAATATAGAGGAACTCAAAATACCAACATGTGAGAAATACAATACTTTATTAATGTTTCAATGGAACCAACTAAATAATTTATTGATTTCATTAAAAATCAATGTCCTCCAAATCAAGGTTTCAAAATTAATGGCACCCTTAAAGATTATTGTAAATAACATCTACCAAAATTAAACCACAAATTAAATTCCACTTATTTAAGTTGATCTAAGTCTTAAGGAACTATATTGAGCCATTACAACACTTCCTGTTTCACTAGGGTATAAAAATGAGGTAACACACATGCAATGTCCCACTGTCATCCAACACCATGAAGAAAACAAAAGAACTTCAAAAGAGACAGATGGTCATAGACCTTCATAAATCTGGTAATGGCTACAAGAAGATCCACAAACGATTGAATATACCACTGAGCACTGTCAGGGCAATTATTAAAAAATGCAAAAGTTTTGGAACATTTGAAAACCTCACGGGTAGAGGACGCAAATGCATTTTGCCCCCCAGGATAGGGAGGATGGTGAGAGAAGCAACAAAATCCCCAAGAATCACTGTGAAAGAATTGCAGGCCTTGGTGGCGTCTTGGGGTCACCAGGTTTCAAAAAGCACCATCGGACGCCACCTCCACAACCACAGGCTTTTTGGAAGGGTTGCCAGAAGAAAGCCCTTTCTGACCACAAGACATAGACGCAAGCGTTTGGAGTTTGCCAAACGTCATTTAAATTATGACTTGGAGAAGGTGCTCTGGTCAGATAAGACCAAAATTGAAAGTTTTGGTCAGTTACAGCATCGGCATGTTTGGCGTCGAAACAGAGATGCATACAAGGAGAGGTACCTCATACCCACGGTGAAATATGGAGGGGGGTCAGTGATGTTTTGGGGCTGTTTTAATTCCAGAGGTCCAGGGGCACTGGTTAAGATTGATGGCATAATGAATTCCACCAAGTATCAGGCAATTTTGCCTGACAATCTGGTTGCCTCTGCCAGAAGGCTGGGACTTGGCCGTAGGTGGACTTTCCAAAAAGACAATGACCCGAAACATACCTTAAGATCCACACAGAAATGGTTCTGTGACAACAAAATCAATGTTCTACCATGGCCATCTCAGTTGCCGGACCTCAATCCAATCGAAAACCTGTGGGCTGAGTGGAAGAGGGCAGTTGATAAGCGCAAACCCAAGAATGTGAAGGATCTTGAAAGGATCTGAATAGAGGAATGGTCCAAAATCCCTCCAAATGTGTTCCTTAACCTTGTCAAACATTACAGGAAAAGACTCCATGCTGTTATCCTTGCCAGAGGTGGTTGCACTAAGTACTAAATGAGGAGTGCCAATAATTATGAAACCTTGATTTTGGTTCAATTTATTTTGCATTAAATAATTGTATGATTTTGGTTGGTTCCATTGAAACATTAATAAAGTACAGTATTTCTCACATGTTGGTATTTTGAGGTTATCTCTATAAATATTTTGTTTATATTTTTTAAGTATTGTTTGTGCATTGCAAGTCAGGGGTGGCAGTAATTTTGGAGCCCACTGTATGTATTTATGTATGTGTGTACACTACCGGTCAAAAGTTTTAGAACACCTACTCATTCAAGGGTTTATCTTTATTTTGACTATTTCTACATTGTAGAATAATAGTGAAGACATCAAAACTATGAAATAACACATATGGTTTCTACATTGTAGAATAATAGTGAAGACATCAAAACTATGAAATAACACATATGGTATCATGTAGTAATCAAAAAAGTGTTAAACAAATCAAAATGGATTTTATATTTGAGATTCTTCAAATAGCCACCCTTTGCCTTGATGACAGCTTTGCACACATTTGGCATTCTCTCAACCAGCTTCACCTGGAATGCTTTTCCAACAGTCTTGAAGGAGTTTCCACATTTGCTGAACACTTGTTGGCTGCTTTTCTTTCACTCTGCAGTTCGACTCATCCTAAACCATCTCAATTTGGTTGAGGTCGGGGGATTGTGGAGGCCAGGTCATCTGATGCAGCACTCCATCACCCCCCTTCTTGGTAAAATAGTCCTTGTGATGGGTCATTGTCCTGTTTGGCCATATTGACAAAGTAGAAAATATTTGTTTGATTTGTCATAATGAGGTATTGTGTGTAGATTGATGAGGGAAAACATTTATTTAATCCATTTTAGAATAACATGCTGACCACACCGCTTGCGTTGCATGTGCGAGCGTTGCAAAATAAATGTACGCATACATGTTATTCAATCATTGCACCCACACTGCTCGCGTGCATCAGCTTAAATAGAACTTGGTTCTATTTGTGAACCTTAACTCGCTGCAAGTCCTGCCTCTCTCATCTCCTCATTGGTTTTTAGGAGCATATACCCACGTAGGTGATTGAAAGATGAACTGAGGTCCACACTCCAGTCGATTGTGGTAATGCATCTTAAAGTAGGTTACCAACCGCCATAGAGTCCAAAGAAGACTTACAAGAAGAAGCCGGAAGGAAGGAAGAGAGATGACGAGAAACCAATTTGGTTTACCGTTTTATCTGTGGACTAATTGACGGACCTTGTGAATTTCTGGTAAAATAACAACCCAATGTTTTAATATCCCAGGACAAATTAGCTAGCAACAGCAAGCTAGCTAGCTAAATTGCCATACATGTTTAATGCTTTTCGACTTGTCCCCAAATTAATATAATTGCTTCAAAGTTTGTTTTGATATTTAAACCTGTGTGTCTTGGTGTGGGTGGACAAAATCAACTTGCGCGTGCGGTCTGGAACATGTAGGCTCCAACATAATATAATGTAGAAAAAGTCAAGCGGTTTGAATAATTTCCAAATGCACTGTATATATTTATTGTAACAGTATATACAGGTGTGTGTGTGTTTGGAAAAGTAATCTGAACTTCAATGTGTAGATAACAGGAAATGTACAATTACTAAAATACTCATCCTAAACTTTATGGTTAACTTGGCTCATTACACAAGATTAAAGCAATCTTGAATGAGCAGGATTAGGTTCAAATGAACGACAGAAACTATTGAACAAATGCAAGTTATTTTTTTCAAAAATTCTCAAACATTGTCTTTTTCGTCTTCATCACATTATGACGGCACATGTCGTGACATCCGCTTGTAGGCATATACGATGTAGAGAAGGGGTCAAGTGTTGTCAACACACAGAAAATAAGACAGCTGTGCCCACCAATGAAGTAGTGAACAACAGGTGACGAAATGACAAGGAACAGACCATTGATTAACATTCAACAAACAATTAGGTTATCAACTATTCAATTTAAAAAAAAACTATACCAACCTATTCATTCACAACTGGGATATCAAGGACAAAAAAGACTGTCAGTGTAAAATAGGTTTATTGTAGCAGTCATACGGATATTAAATCAGCAGAAGGCAAAGCAGGTTGACGTGCTCAGATTGTAGATCTATTCACAGGTCTTGGTGATCCAAATGTGGATGGATAAGAATTCAGAAAGGGCAACAATTTCATAATTAACTATCGTTATGTGTTGGTTTAAAATAATCAATCAACCTAGTGTAGAATCGTATGTCATCTGATCTCACAAAACGCTGCAGACAAACGACTTCTGTCAGTCATCTCTGTCATCTCTTCTGACAGTCACCTCTCTCCTAAGCCTGGCTATCGCAGATTGCATCTCCTTTTCAGACCGGCCAAGTCAACAGCCAAGTCAACTGCTGCTGGCTCAGGTACTGCACATTAGTCGTGGTCCTGGGCAGAGTCCACAAATGGCACCATCCTCTGCATGGTCGGTGCTAAGTCTTTCGCTCCTCTCCCAAACACTCACCCGTGACTGAATAACATCATTGTTCCATTGGAACAGAAGTGGCATATCTCCCTTCTTCAAATTACGTAGCCCTCCCGGAGTAGGCTCCACTACATCTTCAGGAAGAAAATGCCTGCCAAAGACCGTGGAGCTTTTGCCGATGGTGAAGTTGTCTCGTCGGATGTTGATCGCCCACTTCTTTTGAAGCTCATCCGCAGGGAAAGAGTGGAAAGACAGACCAGAGAATTTGGCAGAGGAGCTGCACAGCGTGTCATAAGTGCAGAGAGGAGTAGACAGGAGGCAGTCGCAGGTTTAGAACTACTGATTTTCTTTTAAAGAACTATATATATATTTATATTACAGTTGAAGTCGGAAGTTTACATACACCTTAGCCAAATACATTTAAACTCAGTTTTTCACAATTCCTGACATTTAATCAGAGTAAAAATTCCTTATCTTAGGTAAGTTAGGATCACCACTTTATTTTAACAATGTGAAGTGTCAGAATAATAGTAGAGAGAACGATTTATTTCAGCTTTTCTTTCTTTCATCACATCCCCAGTGGGTCAGAAGTTTACATACACTCAATTAGTATTTGGTGGCATGGCCTTTAGATTGTTTAACTTGCGTCAAACGTTTCAGGTAGTTCCACAAGCTTCCCACAATAAGTTGGGTGAATTTTGGCCCATTCCTCCTGACAGAGCTGGTGTAACTGGGTCAGGTTTGTAGGCCTCCTTGCTCGCACACGCTTTTTCAGTTCTACCCACAAAGACCATCGTGTTTATACACGATACTTCTAGAAATACTAACATATGACCAACTGCTCAAAACAGGAAGTAGTTCGCCGGAAGCAGAATGCTGTGAACCTTTATTACCCGAAAATCCTTTTATGATGTTGTGCAGGTATATCTTTTTTTATTTGTAATGTAACGACCCTGGGTTTATAAGCCTGGAAATCGACTCTGCCGCACGATTTTTTATTATTTTTTTGTCTCGAGGGCTCAAGACCTGCTGTTTCATTACAGTAATATATATATATATATATATATATATATATATATATATATATATATATATATATATTTTTTTTTAATTGTCAATACAAATCAATATAGGAAGTACATGTGGGAACACAATTATATATAAATAATATACAATGGACAATTGGGCTAGGGGTGGGGCTAGGGGGTACAATATCACATTACACAAGGATCTTAAGGGACATACATACATTCATTATTCTAACAGCTTTTTTGTTAGTAGAGTATTTAATTGTCTTAAAATACAGTTCCATTTATTTTTGTAAGGTAAGAAAATGTGTTTTTTTGTTTGTAAATTTACATTTGTGAATATGAAATTTGGCCAAAAGACTAATGAAATTAATTACATAAAAATGTTTCAGCTTATTTCTATCGTAGGTAAAGAATCCAAGCAGTACATCTCTCCACAATAGTGTAAGATCTTCAGAAATGTGTTCAATTATAAATCTACTGATGTCTTGCCACAGTTTTCTTACATGAATACAATGCCAAAAAAGATGCAACACTGTTTCTGGGTGGTCATTACAAAAGGAGCAATTTGAGTTTATGTTTTCCTTAAACTTCTTCATATAGTGGTTGGCAGGATAATATTTATGAATAGTTTTAAAGGAAACTTCCTTAATTTTGTTATCAAGTAGGTATGTGCAACATCCAAACTTTTCCCCAACAGATATGATCAATAAATCCATTCCAATAAGGCATATAGATACAACATCCTGCTGAAACAAGGTTCGTATCGCTCTGTTGTTGAATGGACCAAAAGAGAAACAAATCTTTCCTACTGATGAGTCAACAGGGTCAACGGAAGGTAGGCTCTGTGGGCCAGGTCTTGAGACGTTCCTGAATAACAAAGCAACACCTGAGGGAATGGCATCTAAAACAATTGCAAAAATCTTTAGGTGTTACAGGGACCTTGTAAAGTGATAAGAATTCCTTATAACTGAGTAAAAGACCCTCTGCATTTACCAGTTGGCTCACCAATAGGATATTATTTCGGAACCAATATTCTAAAAACAAATAAGTATTTTGATACAATATATCCCGATTATTCCATATATAATATCTGTGTGGAGATGATGTTGTGTAGGTATCGTATTGCAATAGTAGATGGCAGCATCGTTTTGGAACGGCATGTGATTTAAATCGGAGAGGACGAAGAAGAATGCGACCATGTTGAATTAGCAAGAACTAACACAATAGAGACGTTTTATTTGGAGTGAATTTAATCAAACGGTAAAGTGTTGATCGACCGCAAAAAAAAAGGTGATATATAACATCAGAGGGAGAGAAAGGTGAGCGTTTCGGTCTTTTATGTTCAATTTGCATAAGCTATAAATATTTCAAATGAGTCGACTTTCGCTAGGCAGCTAGCTAATCCTGTCAGACATTGAAAAGGACTGCCCGGTAGCCATCCAAGTTGATGAAACTGGCTAGATAGCGAGCTAGCTGGCTAATGGCAATTCAATATAACGTTAACCTGGCATATATAAATAAATCATATATAACCACTCATCTGTGATGTAATGCTAGCTAAATAAATTTGTATTTACAGTACTGTTATTTAGCTTGCTAGCTAATGTAGCTACGCTAGCCAAATTGCATGTTTTCGTCAAAGCTGGCGTGGCTAACGTAACGTCAGTAGGTAGCTAACGCTAGCTAGATGGCAAAGTTAACTGGCTAACTAAATATCTTCCTCTAAAGTTGACAATATGAATGGCCTTTGTCGCACTAAATCAAATCGCGCTCGAAGCCAACTAACTGTTACTGACTGGAACATTAGCTGACTTCCTATCTTTATTTGGCCTAGAAGGGCACCCCTGTTGTTCGATCAGTTTTCTAGCTATAAAATGAGCTAACTTGCATTGAATGTCAGTGTTAGCCCAGCATAGCTACTAACGTTATTTGGCTAGCTAGGTAGGTCGCATCTAACTATTCATTTTCGTAGCTAACGTTATGCCAGTTACTTTTTTTAAATTAAGTTGTCCATACATTTGGATTTAACTTTCATTTAAATGCAAATGCTTCTAATTTTTTCAAAGTAATTTCAAACTTCGCACGTTATAACGTTTCGATGGGTCCCACATTCTGTTGACTTTATAGCCTAAAGTTTCGCACGTCTATGATCTGGTCCCTAACAGTATGCGCTTGTAGTGTAGGCAACTATTTTGTCATCTGTGGTCATGCCCTACACGAGTTAACTGGAATACACTACAGACTGATCCACCAAGCCAACACTAGACCTTGTGCCTGCCAGCCAAATACGTATTTTACATGATGTGGTTGGGGATTTGAACCTAATGTTTGGGCATCTATTCTACATTGGGCATCTATTCTACATTACGTTTTAAAGCAAAGTCTAGGGCTTGGCCTATATAGTGTTCATCCTGACTACTAAATCAATTGTTCTTTCTTCCTGTCAGGTGACACAGGCTTGAACTGAATTCTGCCCGACTCACACACAAAGCCACACACTTTGACAGAAGACCTGTGGTGTCAACAAGAGAGGAGGGAGACCCAGCTGAAACAAACAGGACAGACAGAGGGGGACGTAAAGCTGTTTTGCTTTTTGGACTACAATTACCCTTTATTTGATTTTCAACATCAGGAAACTACTTTCACATGTGGATGGACATGTATATACACACAGAGTGGAAAACAAATATTGGACAATAAGGACCATATTATTTTGGATAAATATTTCTCCAAAGGTTTGAAAAACCTTTTACAAGGACATCAATGTTGCGCAATTCAAAGGGACTCGACGCAAAGCAAGGAAATGTTTAACCAAAGAAAGAGATTTAACTTTTGAACAAAGATTATATTACTGATACTATTCCCTCGGTTCAAATTGTCTTAGCAGTTCTATTGCTGGACTTAAACTCATTGATACTTGTTTACATACCATTTTTTTTATATTGTGTGCAGGTATAAAATATTTATGCATTTGAATGCATATAGCTCTTCATTTGGAAGAGCTCTTGTATTAAGACTTTTCATACGTCAGTAAACTCTGAAGGGGACTAAACTGCACATGTGTATATGTAACAACTACAAACATACTTCTGTTGTGAAAGCTTTGGACTAAAAATAATGGAGAATATTGTTTGATGCTTATTTTAGACTCGTCTACTTTCGAAGAGGCTTTTTAAGAAAAGGAAGAAAAAAAAACTAAGGGAGGGTAAGACGTAAATCTTTTGAGAGTAAAAACAACAGAAAGACATGGCATCCGCAAGAACGGAGAACCTTGGCCCTATCGGCATGGGACTGAACAAGCAGAACGGGCAGCTTAGGGGGGTGCCTAAACCGGCCTCTCCTCAATCAGGACCCCTCGTCCTGGGCTCTCTGTTAAGCAAGGCTGTAGGTGCACCCCAGAAAGCAGGTGCTGCCCTGGAGGGAACTGGCATTAGGTACACATTTCTCTTACACACCTGTTTCACCCCAATTGTGTGCTGCTTTTATAGTATATTTTACTTTCATACCATGTTTTAGAAGTGATTACCCAGTAGAGTTTTAGTTTAAAAAAAATCAGCAGTGAGCGTGTTCAGGTGTTTTCTTAATACCCTCTTAGAAGACCTGCATGGTTCTGGTACCGGTTCCGACCAACATTTTCGCTTATAAATCGCTCTGTGGATACCATGGATCAAAATGGCTTGCGTTGAGCGATAGCCTTGGTTCCCACGGACACTGTTTTCTGAGCCTGTGTGTCGTAGGATGTGAAATCTGAAACCACTTGAAGCTGGGATGTGTCTTATACCATTTCATTCGCTCTTCTGACTGTCCAACTTCTGGTTGAACCTTACATCACACATGCCTGCAATCATTACGTCGTAGTGCAGCAGGAGTGAGTGGTTTCATCACGGTAGCACATTCAGAGATCGATTTGTAGCCATTCATCTAAAATAATTCAGATTTTAGAGCTCTGAGATCTTCACAGCGATGGGGGCAGACATTCTGATCAAGAGGGACCTTTTAGAAAATATACACACATACTGTATATTCTCCACTAAACATACAAATATGTATTTTAGTTAGTCAGGTCCATAAGTATTTGGACAATGACACAATATGCATCATTTTGGCTCTGTACGCCGCCACAATGGATTTGAAAGGAAACAATCAAGATGTGCTTTAAGTGTAGACTTCATCTTTAATTGAAGGGTTTTGTCAATTATTGTATGAACCGTGTAGGAATTACTTAAAAAAAAAATATATATATATACATAGCCCCCCAATTTTAGGGGCTCAAAAGTAATTGGACAAACGGACAATCATAAATTAAATTTTGAGTTTTAATACTTGGTTGCAAATCCTTTGTATTCAATGATTTCCTTAAGTCTGGAACCCATAGACATTACTTGATTCTGGGTTTCTTCCCTGGTGATGCTCTGCCTTTACTGCAGCTGTCTTCAGTTCCTGCTTGTTCTTGGGGCGTTTTGCATTCAGCAAGTGAAATGTATGCTAAATTGGATTCAGGTGATTGACTTGGCCATTACAGAACATACCACTTCTTTACATTTTAGATTTTTTTAAAACATTTTAGTCATTTAGCAGACGCTCTTATCCAGAGCTACTTACAGTAGAGTGCATACATTTTATTACATTTTTTTTTTACATACTGAGACAAGGATATCCCTACCGGCCAAACCCTCCCTAACCCAGACGACGCTATGCCAATTGTGCGTCGCCCCACGGACCTCCCGGTTGCGGGCGGCTGAGACAGAGCCTGGGCGCGAACCCAGCCCAGCCTGGGCGCAAACCCAGAGACTCTGGTGGCGCAGCTAGCACTGCGATGCAGTGCCCTAGACCACTGCGCCACCCAGGAGGTCCCGGAAATACATAAAAACCTTAAAGTATTGGGTTGCTTTCGCAGAATGTTTCGGGTCATTGTCCATCTGCACTGTGAAGCGCCATCCAATGAGTAATGAAGCATTTGGCTGAATCCGAGCAGATAATATAGCCCTAAACACTTCAGAATTCATCCTGCTGCTTTTGTCATCAGTCACGTCAATAAATACAAGGGAACCAATTCCATTGGCAGTCATACATGCCCACGCCATACCACTACCTCCACCATGCGTCATAGATGAGGTGGTATGCTTCGGATCATGGGCAGTACCTTCCCTTCTCCGTACTCTTCCCATCATTCTGGTACAAATTGATCTTTGTCCATGGGATGTTGTTCCAGAAATGTACATGTATTTATTTTATTTTTTAATGTTTTTTGGCAAACTAATCTGGTATTCCTTTTTTTGAGGCTTACATCTTTTGGTAAACCTTCTGTATGTACTCTGGTGAAGTCTTCTCTCGATTGTTGACTGACACAGATACGCATACCTCCTGGAGGGTGTTCTTGATCTGGCCAACTGTTGTGAAGGGTTTTTTATTTCACCAGGGAAATAATTATTCTGTCATCCACCACTGTTTTCTGTGATCTTCCGGACCTTTTGGTGTTCCTGAGCTCAACAGTGCGTTCTTTCTTTTTAAGAATGTACCAAATAGTTGACTTGGCCATGCCTAATGTTTTTGCTGTCTCTCTGATGGGTTTGTTTTGATTTCAGCATAATGATGGCTTGCGTCACTGGCAGTGATGGCTCTTTGGACTTCATATTGAGGGTAAACGGCAACAGATTGCAGATGCCATACTTGAAATCAACTCGAGACTTTTTTTTTTATCTGCTTACTTGTAAATGAACTAATGAGGGAATAACACACACCTGGCCATGGAGCAGCCAATTGTCCAATTACTTTTGGTCCTTAAAAAGGGGACAACCACATATAAAAAGTGCTGTAATTCCTACACTGTTCACCCGATTTTGGATGTAAATACCCTCAAATTAAATCTGAAAGTCTGCACTGTATAAGGAAGGTGAAATCTTATAGATGGTGGTTTTATAATTTGATAATACTATATTTAGAAACCTATGAATACAGTTTTGAATAGGAAATATATAAAATATTTCATTTTTATCATATTTGTACTGTAGCTTGTGTCCAAGTGACAACTCCTATTTTTTTTTCCCTGAAAGGTCAGATTGTAACCTTTTGAGTAAGCAGCATTGCTAGTTATTGTTTCGCCCTCATGATAAATATTTTGGGGATTACATAAATAACATTTTCGGTTACATTTAACTGGTTAATTGCACTCTTCTCATTGGTGCCCTTCATCAGGTATGGAGATGACTGGAAAAAGAGCCTACAGCTCCCTCCCAAAGACACAAGAGTCAGAACCTCTGTAAGTCATGGTACAATGCAGCATTCTTTGTTTCAATAACTCACAGGATTTTCCCAGTGTAATTTTAATCAAATCTGGTACTTCTGATGTCTAACCTCTTCTTTGCTGTGTCCCAGGATGTAACATCCACTAAGGGAAATGAGTTTGAGGACTACTGTCTGAAACGGGAGCTCCTGATGGGCATCTTTGAGATGGGCTGGGAGAAGCCCTCCCCTATCCAGGTACGACACTCACTGGGAGTTTCTCTGCCCACCGATCACCTTTGAAACTGGGGGATTCCCTTGCTGTAAATTGGCTCCTGTTTCTGATGCCTATAACCTATATAGCTACTTTAATGTGATGCGCCTGAACTTTTGTATCATTTCAGCCAATAGTTTTGAGTGGTGCTCACGAGCCATAAAGGGTCCCAGTTTTTGTGTACTACATCATCCATTTCGTATGATATGTTACGAATTTGTTGAGCTTAAGATCTTGGACTTTCTTTAAAGTCTTTAAAGTTCTGCATAACTGAAGTCTTGACATTTGGTAGTTTGTCATAGTGATAATGTTACATATTTTGACAATAGCCTTGTATTTTTTAGTGCTACGATATGTTAAACCAGAGTTTGTCACCTTTCAGGAGGAGAGCATTCCTATAGCCTTGTCAGGACGAGACATCCTGGCCCGAGCCAAGAATGGAACAGGGAAGAGCGGGGCCTACCTCATCCCCATGCTGGAGAGAATAGACCTGAAGAAGGACTATATACAGGGTGAGATGAGGCGCTTCACATGACTCTTTCACTCCGTTTTTTACTCTACTTATCTCTACTACTCAGGGCTCCAGGCTAACATTTTCGCCTGGTGCCTAGAGCTGTGGCGGACATAAAGACAACCGGTCTCAAAGTAATGGACTGTTAATTAACATAAACACATTTAGCATCTCCTGGCCTCCGCATACAAGCCGCTGATGCGCGGCTTGTGTTTTAAAAAGTAATACATCAATTTGATATACACCATCGCAATACATCCATTATTTTAGGCGGGTCTAAAGAAACATGATATAAAGAAAATGTATTTCAGAAGAACAGAATGAGTTGGCCTACTGTATGTTATCTGGCTATGCGCCATGCCATAGGCCAGGGATGGGCAACTGCGGCCCCCCTTTTGTAGACCTGTGGACCAATTTCACAGAATAGCATGAATTTAGTTATACAATTAAGTTTTTTTTCTCTACCCCATGGCAAAATGTGTAGAATTGAATTGCAGCGAACTTGCTTTAAAACGGCAACATTTATTCTAATTGCAGGAAATGTATTTTATGTACGGATGTGGGCACGCAGACGCATGAGCGACTACGGCCCCTCAGTTCCATTTTCTTTTTGTGACCCCCCCCCCAATCGAAGTTGGTCCTGTGCCATTGTTTTATATTATGGTTTTATAGTAAGAATATAATTGAACTTAGCTGAATGAAATGGAAAGGATTTTTCCCATTCAGTAGTTATTTGGCAGCTTTGATAGTGGTTTTTGCGTGAGATTTTATTTATTTGTCCATACGGACAACTTATATCTATATTTTTGTTGTCAGACTATTTTTTATATTGTAGACCTGCATTGACAGGCCCGAGCGGTCTTTATATCATGCATTCGCGATTTGTTGATATTCATTGCTAGTTAGTGAGTCATTTGCCCAGTTATAGCACATTTTTGGTCAGCAATGAAAGTCCAGGAAAAGTTATGGTATGTGCATCATCTGCGTGGGCCGTTGCCAGAGGAGCGAGAGAAATTACATTTGCTCAGCATGGACAATTGATATTTTACAAACTAATAGTGTAGTTTGGCTGGTTCTTGCTAGTTAACTATTTAGCTATTAGCATGTATTAATGTCGTTGTCATGTCCTAAAATAACTTTCCACCGCCACTGGTGTATAATCGCAAATGGCCGACATGCATTTTGTACGGGTGCACAGTTGATGAAACCTATACTGCATACTCCAGTTGTGAAAGTCTCTCAAGCGCTCAAATTGGCTAGGATTCTCCTCTATTCAATACTGGTCATGTAATCTTGATAAAGTTACAAAAATATTCCTAGAATAGCCTAATTGACAAGTAACTCTTATGCTGTCAAGATCTCCCCTGAACACTGAATATTTTAACCTTTACAAATAGATAAACAGCTTAGACAGCTACCTCGTCCACCTTAGCCATCAGATCCCTGGTTCATTGAGGGAATTATTTTTATACAGACATGGAAAGTATTTGGTTGTAATTAGTGATGCACCGATATTACATTTTTGGCCGATTCAGATATTTTCCTTGCCCAAAAAAAACGATACTGATTTATTTAAAGTTTGTGGCCTTTTTAAGCATTCTAGTACAGTTAAATAGTTCACACATGGATGCAGCGGTCTAAGGCACTGCATCTCAGTGCAAGAGGCGTCACTACGCCTACACTGAAGCAGACCACCATAGTCTCTGTGCCCAAGCACACTAAGGTAACATGCCTAAATGACTACCGACCCGCATCACTCACACTGTAGCCATGGAATGCATTGAAAGGCTGGTCATGCCTCACATCAACACCATTATCCCAGAAACCCTAGACCCACTCCAATTTGCATACCGCCCCAACAGATCCACAGATGGTGCAATCTCTATTGCACTCAACACTTCCCTTTCACACCTGGACAAAAGGAACACATATGTGAGAATGCTTTTCATTGACTACAGAACAGCATTCAACACCATAGTGCCCTCAAAGCTCATCACTAAGCTAAGGACCCTGGGACTAAACACCTCCCTCTGCATCTGGATCCTGGACTAACAACACATCCGCCACACTGATCCTCAACACGGGGGCCCCTCGAGTGCGTGCTCAGTCCCTTCCTGTACTCCGTGTTCACTCATGCCTGCACGGCCAGGCATGAATCTAGCACCATTAAGTTTGCCAATGACACAACGGTGGTAGGCCTGATTACCAACAACGATGAGACGGCCTATTGGGAGGAAGTCAGGTTGAGAGCTTCAAGTTCCTTTGCGTCCACATCACCAACAGACTAACATGGTACAAGCACATCAAGATAGTGGTGAAGAGGGCACGACAAACCTATTCCCCCTCAGGAGACTGAAAAGATTTGGCATGGGTCCTCAGATCATCAAAAGGTTTTACAGCTGCACCATCGAGAGCATCCTGGCGGCAGTGATGCAACCCTAGTACGGCAATTGCTTGGCCTCCGACCGCAAGGCACTACAGAGGGTAGTGAGTATGGCCCAGTACATCACCGGGGCCAAGCTTCCTGCCATCCAGGACTTCTATACCAGGCGGTGTCAGAGGAAGGCCCTAAAAATTGTCAGACTCCAGCCACCCTAGTCATAAACTGTTCTCTCTGCTACCGCACGGCAAGCGATAACAGAGCACCAAGTCTAGGTCCAAGAGGCTTCTAAACAGCTTCTACCCACAAGCCGTAAAATTCCTGAACATCTATCAAATGGCTACCCAGACTATTTGCGTTGCCCCCTCCCCTTCTAAACTGCTGCTGCTCTGTTATTATCTAGTCACTTTAACGCATGCAAAGTCACTAATAACTCTACGAATGCATAGTCACTTTAATAACACTACCTACATGTACATATTACTTTGACACCGGTTCCCCCTACACACTGACTCTGTATCGGTATCCCCTGTATATAGCCCCGCTATTGTTATTTACTGCTGCTCTTTAGTTATTTGTGCTTCTCTTACTTTTAAAAGTGTTTTTCTTAAGGTCTGCACCTGCTGTATTTAGCGCATTTGACAAATAACATTTTATTTGAATTTGCAATTTCACTTTTGAGCAAAACACTTGGGTGAACCTTTGGAATCATGGAAATAGAAGATTTTTTCTAATTCCATTGTTAGAATATAATAGTGGGCACTTTGAATACAGTGTTTGACATAACAATAAATGAAAATGCCAGGGAGCAGTTATTGTGACAGGGTAGGAACCAAAATGTCTATTTCCTAGAGGATGATATAATCTTTGGCTACACTGAATGTTTTCTCTTAGCTACTTCATGTAGCTAACATATTCTTGCTTCATGTATTCCTCTTTGATTTATTCCTAAACTGGGGTACGCGCAATGCCGTCGGGGGTACGTAAATTAAAATGTGATTCACATTTCATATTAAAAAATATATTTTTCTCTTCACATTTTCAAACAGTCCATTTATATTTTCCAACGGGGCTATACATTTGGGTGAGGATTGTTTTTCTCGCCCGAGTAGCCTCGTTTCACTGCCAAAAATAAAATGTAACCATCTAGTGTTCAGTGAAATAACACCACAATGTCAAATACAGGTAGCCTAGTCAAATAATTTAACATCCAATCACATTAACCATTACTCTCTCGCGGGAATACCACTAACGGTCCGTATGTAGCCAAACGTAGCTCCTGCTTATGTTCGTGTCTGTACTGATGGCGCGAAAGCCATGACAGGGAGACACAGTGGAGTGGTAACGAGCGTGCAAACAGTTGCTCCCGATGGCACTTGGGTACACTGCAGCATCCACTGAGAGGCTCTTGCTGCCAAGGGAATGCCTGACAGCTTTAAAGACGTTTTGGACACAACAGTGAAAAATTGTTAACTTTGTAAAAGCAAGGCCCCTGAAATCTCATGTATTTTCTGCACTGTGCAATATGGGCAGCGACCATGTAACGCTTTTACAACACATTTTATTTAACTAGGCAAGTCGGTTAACATTCTTATTTACAATGACAGCCTACACCGGCCAAACCCGGACGATGCTGGGCCAATTGTGCGCCGCCCTATGGGGCTCCCAATCACGGCCGGTTGTGATACAGCCTGGAATCGAACTAGGTCGTCTGTAGTGACGCCTCAAGCACTGAGATGCAGTGCTTTGGATGGCTGCGCCACTCGGGAGCCCAGAGAAGAGTGCTGGTTATCATGGGGCAAAGTATTAACACATTTTCTTTAATTGAGAGCTTAAAGTTCTTGACTGACCATAATTTTCACTTGTCTGACCGCTTGCATGATGACGAGTTTCTCACACGACTGGCCTATCTGGGTGATGTTTTTTCTCACTTGAGTGATCTGAATCTAGGATTACAGGGACTCTCCAGGAACTATATATTCAATGTGCGGGACAAAATTGAGGTGCTGATTTTAAGAAATTGGAGCTCTTTTTTTCTCTTTTTGCGTTAACAAGGACAGCACGCAGGTCTCATCACTGTATGATATTTTGTGTGGAAATGAACTTAAGCTTACGGACTATGTCAAATGTGATATAGCGAAGCACCTGAGTGAGCTGGGTGCGCAGTTACTCAGGTACATTCTTGAAAAGGACGACACAAACAACTGGATTCGTTATCCCTTTCATGTCCTGCCTCCAGTCCACTTGTCGATATCTGAACAAGAGAGCCTCATCGAAATTGCAACAAGCGGTTCTGTGAAAATTTAATTTCATCAGAAGATACTGCCAGATTTCTGTTTAGGGCTGCGCTCAGAGTATTCTGCCTTGGCAAATCGTGCTGTTAAGACATTTATGCCATTTGCAACCACGTACCTACAGTGGGGCAAAAAAGTATTTAGTCAGCCACCAATTGTGCAAGTTCTCCCACTTAAAAAGATGAGAGGCCTGTAATTTATCATAGGTACACTTCAACTATGAAAGACAAAATGAGAAAAAAAAATCCAGAAAATCACATTGTAGGATTTTTTATGAATTTATTTGCAAATTATGGTGGAAAATAAACTTTTGTTATTGATCAAATACTTATCTCAATACTTTGTTATATACCCTTTGTTGGCAATGACAGAGGTCAAACGTTTTCTGTAAGTCTTCACAAGGTTTTCACACGCTGTTGCTGGTAATTTGGCCCATTCCTCAATGCAGATCTCCTCTAGAGCAGTGACGTTTTGGGGCTGTTGCTGGGCAACGCGGACTTTCAACTCCCTCCAAAGATTTTCTATGGGGTTGAGATCTGGAGACTGGCTAGGCCACTCCAGGACCTTGAAATGCTTCTTACGAAGCCACTCCTTCGTTGCCCGGGCGGTGTATTTGGGATCATTGTCATGCTGAAAGACCCAGCCACGTTTCTTCTTCAATGCTCTTGCTGATGGAAGGAGGTTTTAACTCAAAATCTCACGATACATGGCCCCATTCATTCTTTCCTTTACACGGATCAGTCGTCCTGGTCCCTTTGCAGAAAAACAGCCCCAAAGCATGATGTTTCCACCCCCATGCTTCACAGTAGGTATGGTGTTCTTTGGATGTAACTCAGCATTCTTTGTCCTCCAAACACGACGATTGACATTCTCCCAATCTTCTTCTGGATCATCCAAATGCTCTCTAGCAAACTTCAGACGGGCCTGGACATGTACTGGCTTAAGCAGGGGGACACGTCTGGCACTGCAGGATTTGAGTCCCTGGCGGCGTAGTGTGTTACTGATGGTAGGCTTTGTTACTTTGGTCCCAGCTCTCTGCAGGTCATTCACTAGGTCCCCCCGTGTGGTTCTGGGATTTTTGCTCACCGTTCTTGTGATCATTTTGACCCCACGGGGTGAGATCTTACGTGGAGCCCCAGATCGAGGGAGATTATCAGTGGTCTTGTATGTCTTCCATTTCCTAATAATTGCTCCCACAGTTGATTTCTTCAAACCAAGCTGCTTACCTATTGCAGATTCAGTCTTCCCAGCCTGGTGCAGGTCTACAATTTTGTTTCTGGTGTCCTTTGAGAGCTCTTTGGTCTTGGCCATAGTGGAGTTTGGAGTGTGACTGTTTGAGGTTGTGGACAGGTGTCTTTTATACTGATAAGTTCAAACAGGTGCCATTAATACAGGTAACGAGTGGAGGACAGAGGAGCCTCTTAAAGAAGAAGTTATAGGTCTGTGAGAGCCAGAAATACTTATTTTCCACCATAATTTGCAAATAAATTCATTACAAATCCTACAATGTGATTTTCTGGATTTTTCTTCTTCTCATTTTGTCTGTCATAGTTGAAATGTACCTATGATGAAAATTACAGGCCTCTCATCTTTTTAAGTGGGAGAACTTGCACAATTGGTGGCTGGCTAAATACTTTTTTGCCCCACTGTATGTGAGTGGATTTTCAACCCTCACTAGCATGAAAACTAAATATAGGCGCAGACTGTGTGGAAAATGATTTAAGACAGACTCTCTCACCAATATAACCCAACATTGCAGAATTATGTGCATCCTTTCAAGCACACCCTTCAGTATCCTGTGGTGAGTTATTCACCATTTTTTATAACCAAATAAGTTTTTATATGTAAGATGGTTAAAGAGCAAAATTATTATTTGTGTCCTGGTCCTATAAGAGCTCTTTGTCACTTCCCACAAGCTGGGTTGTGACAAACTCACACTCATTCTTATGTTTAATAAATGTATTGTGTGTGTGGGGCAGGCTTTCAATGATGGCAAAAAACAACATTTGAGAGTGCGCTGAACCTGGTGCTAGAGGGGGTACGCAGCTGGAGGTTGAATGTACTGGACTATAAAACGTTTGGGAACCACTGATTTAGAAGATACTGTTGTACAAACATGCTGTTTTTGGTCTAAACCATCACTGGTATTATCTGGCTGTATAGCTAATTAAATTTGCTCTGACTCAGTACATTTAATTAGCTAGCGATTCACATTAGCGGCTAACAAGATTTTGCCCAACTTGGTAAGAAAAGACAAACTAGCTGTTTGCAGATGTAAGAAACAAACGAATGGTGTAATTATAGAACGCTTGTGGATCTACATTAAGAAGCAAAGTGAAAACGGCTTTGGTCATCAACATTGTTGCATGTGGTGCATTGACCATGCAGACTGAAGGCAAGTGTCTGGTGGTTGAGGATCAACAATGCGCTCCTTGAGTGCCTGGGGCAGGGCTAGGTCTGTTTGGAAAGAGGAATGGAGAGAGAGAGCACAGAGAGGGATGACTCAAGTAACGAAGTAAACTATAAAAATGGACATTGCGCACAGCATGTCATTTTAACAAACCAATCCTGCAAATGCCATTTATAGAAGTTAAAGTAAAAACCCAAACCGGCCCGTGCATCAATACCGGTATATCGTAAAATACAGTATACCGCCCAGCCCTACTGCGCCCTTCTTCCTACTTTTCCCTCCCTCTCTGTCAAACCTCATTGTCTTGCACTTTCGCTATCTATACCTCTTATATTTACCCATATCCACTTCGTCCTCTCTCCCAAGCTATTGTGATGGTGCCCACTCGTGAGCTGGCCCTGCAGGTGAGCCAGATCAGTATCCAGATCAGCAAGCACCTGGGCGGAGTGAAAGTCATGGCCACCACGGGTGGCACCAACCTGCGAGATGACATCATGCGCCTGGACGAGACTGGTAAAGACCCAACAGCATCACATTGTCACTTCATACCAAGAGTGGTGTCTTGCGACGTACACAGTTGAAGTCGGATGTTTACATACACTTTGGTCATTAAAACTCGTTTTTCAACCACTCCACAAATTTCTTGTTAACAAACTATAGTTTTGGCAAGTCGGTTAGGACATCTACTTGGTGCATGACACGTAATTTTCCCAACAATTGTTTACAGATTATTTCACTTATAATTCACTGTATTACAATTCCAGTGGGTCAGAAGTTTACAAACACTAAGTTGACTGTGCCTTTAAACAGGTTGAAAAATTCCAGAAAATTGTCATGCCTTTAGAAGCTTCTGATAGGCTAATTTACATAATTTGAGTCAATTGGAGGTGTACCTGTGGATGTATTTCAAGGCCTACCTTCAAACTCAGTGCCTCTTTGCTTGACATCATGGAAAAATCTAAAGAAATCAGCCTAGACCTCAGGGGGAAAAAATGTAGACCTCCCCAAGTCTGATTCATCCTTTGGAGCAATTTCCAAATGCTTGAAGGTACCACGTTCATCTGTACAAACAATAGTACGCAAGTATAAACACCATGGGACCATGCAGCCATCATACCGCTCAGGAAGGAGAGGCGTTCTGTCTCCTAGAGATGAACGTACTTTGGTGCAAATCAATCCCAGAACAACGAAGGACCTTGTGAAGATGCTGGAGGAAACGGGTACAAAAGTATCTATATCCACAGTAAAACGAGTCCTATGTTGACATAACCTGAAAGGCCGCTCAGCAAGGAAGAAGCTACTGCTCCAAAACCGCCATTAAAAAAGCCAGACTACGGTTTGCAACTGCACATGGGAACAAAGATCGTACTTTTTGGAGAAATGTCCTCTGGTCTGATGAAACAAAATAGAACTGTTTGGCCATAATGACCATCGTTATGTTTGGAGGAAAAAGGGGAATGCTTGCAAGCTGAAGAACACCATCCCAACCGTGAAGCACGGGGGTGGCAGCATCATGTTGTGGGGGTGCTTTGCTGCAGGAGGGACTGGTGCACTTCACAAAATAGATGGCATCATGAGGACATAAATTGATGTAGATATACTGAAGCAACATCTCAAGACATCAGTCAGGAAGTTAAAGCTTGGTCGCAAATGGGTCTTCCAAATGGACAATGACCCCAAGCAAACATCCAAAGTTGTGAAAAATGGCTTAAGGACAACCAAGTCAAGGTTTTGGAGTGGCTATAACAAAGCTCATCCAATGGAAAATGTGTGTGCAGAACTGAAAAAGCGTGTGCGAGCAGTAAGGCCTTCAAACCTGACTAAGTTACACCAGCTCTGTCAGGGGGAATGGGCCAAAATTCACCCAACTTATTGTGGGAAGCTTGTGGAAGGCTACCCAAAATGTTTGACTCAAGTTAAACATTTTAAAGGCAATGCTACCAAATACTAATTGAGTGTATGTAAACTTCTGACCCACTGGGAATGTGATGAAATAAATAAAAGCTGAAATAAGTAATTCTCTACTATTATTCTGACATTTCACATTCTTAAAATAAAGTGATGATCTTAACTGACTTATGACAGGGAATTTTTACAAGGATTAAATGTCAGGAATTGTGAAACTGAGTTTAAATGTTATTTGTCTATGTAAACTTCCGACTTCAACTGTATACAGTGCCTTTAGGAAGTATTCAGATCCCTTTACTTTTTCCACATTTTGTTACGTTAGACTTATCCTAAAATCAATTAAATCAAACATTTTCCTCAGCAATTTACACAATACCCCATAATGAGAAAGTGAAAACAGGTTTTTAGAAATGTTTGCAAATTTATTACATCTAAAAAAACAAATAGCCTTTTTACTTAAGAATTCAGACCCTTTCCCATGAGACTCAAAATTGAGCTCATGTGCTTCCTGCCTTTGTCAGGGTGGTGACCAAGAACCCAAACTCACTCTGACAGAGCTCTAGAGTTCCTCTGTGGAGATGGGAGAGCCTTCCAGAAGGACAACCATCTCTGCAGCACTCCACCAATTAGGCCTTTGTGGTAGTGGCCAGATGGTAGCCACTCCTCAGTAGAAGGCACATGACAGCCCACTTGGAGTTTGCCAAAAGGTACCTAAAGGACTCTAACCATGAGACACAAGATTATCTGGTCTGATGAAACCAAGATTAAACTCTTTGGCCTGAATGCCAAGTGTCACGTCTGGAGGAAACATGGCACCATCCCTACGATGAAGCATGGTGGTGGCAGCATGATACTGTGGGTATGTTTTTCATCGACAGGGACTGTGAGACTAGTCAGGATCAAGGGAAAGATGAACAGAGCAAAGTAAAGAGATCCTTGATGAAAACCTGCTCCCTGCAGAGCGCTCAGACCTCAGACTGGGACGGTTCACCTTCCAACAGGACAATGACCCTAAGCACACTACCAAGACAATGCAGGAGTGGCTTCGGGACAAGTCTCTGAATGTCCTTGAGTGGCCCAGCCAGAGCCCGGACTTGAACCTGATTGAACATCTCAGGAGAGACCTGAAAATAGCTGTGCAGCTAGGCTCCCCATCCAACCTGACAGCTTGAGTAGATCTGCTGAGAAGAATGGGAGAAACTCCAAATACAGCTGTACAATATACAGTGCGGTTTGAAATAGACACCCTTGATAAACATGAGCAATAATGACTGTGGAAAATTGAATAATTGAATTACTGAGCCTATATTGTGTGCTCAATGTTTTTTTTAATTTTTATTCTCAAATGTTTTATGAGTTGGTTAACACCATTGGAAGGTATCTTAGACCATTTCTCCATACAGTATATTTTATCATTCATCTGTGCTTATGGACTGCCCTCCACAGGTTTTTAAAGCGTTTCAAATCCAGAGACTGAGATGGCCTTTGCAAAATGTTGATTTTTGTGGCCAAATGGCCATTTCTTTGATGTATGCTTGGGGTTATTGTCTTGCTGGAAGATCGACTTGCAATCAAGTGTCAGCCTCC
The DNA here is from genome assembly GCF_029448725.1 of Salvelinus fontinalis. NCBI lineage: Eukaryota > Metazoa > Chordata > Actinopteri > Salmoniformes > Salmonidae > Salvelinus > Salvelinus fontinalis. Next base: position 44,612,397 of record NC_074696.1, on the reverse strand, counting down.
TGGCAGAGGCAACCGTGTTTTTGGCTAAAATGTTCTGGTACTGGGTAAAGTTCATGATGCCGTTGACCTTAACAAGGGCCCCAGTACCAGTTGAAGCAAAACATCAAAGATCCACCACAATGTTTTACAGTGGGTCTGGGATTATTTTCTGCTAATGCGTTCTCATTTCGATGCCTCTGGTGTGAGTGGCCAAAGAGCTCTATTTTCATGTCGTCTGACCATAGCACCAGTTCTAATTCAAGTGCCAATGTCATTTAGCAAACTCTAGATGTTTATTTGTTGTATGACATCAAAATAGAGCTCTTTGGCCACACCAGTGGGGGTTTTGGCATTGACATGAGTGCATGTGCAGAGAAGAATCCCATACGTACTGTAAATTATAGTGGGGGGGAGGATCTTTGATGTATAGTGGCTATTTTTCTTCCACTGGTCCTGGGGCCCTTAAGGTCAACCGCATCATCAACCTTATCCAGTACCCAGGACATTTTATCAAAAACCTGGTTGCCTCTGCCCAGGAGGCTGACACTTGAACGTAATCTTCCAGCAAGACCGTAACCCCAAGCACACATCAACATTCGCAAAGAATTTGTCAATTGGCCACAATTAACATTGTGCAATGGCCATCTCTCTCTCTCTGGACCTGAAACGCATCTGTGGTTTGAATTTAAAAGGGCAGTCTGTAAGCGCAGCCAAAGGATATCAACGATCTGGAAGGATTCTGTATGGAGGAATGGTCTAGGAACGCTCGTAGAACATTTTAGAAAAGGGCTCAGTGCCGTTATCCTTGCAAGGTATGGTATTGCAAACGGGTGTCAATCATTTTGACCCCCTACCTTTGTTGAGAAAAGTTATTTGTTAATTGCTATTAATTATTAAACAAAATCTCCTTCTGAGCAATTGTATTAGTATAATGTAATTTCCCAATTTTGTTTTGGGCATTAACTATAGTGCTGTATTTGAATTATTTGTAATTTTTGCTCATCTTTATCAAGGATGTAAATTAGGGACCCCACTGTACACTACAAACAAGTCACACAACCTCAAAGCTGTACACTTGCACATCTGTAATGGTGGTGTTTCTGATATATATTTTTTCCCCACTCTCAGTGCATGTGGTCATTGCCACACCTGGCAGGATCTTGGATTTGATAAAGAAGGGCGTGGCCAAAGTGGATAGAGTTCAGATGATGGTGATGGATGAGGTGAGTGTGTGAATACATGTGGTACCTGAGTCAATCAACCACTCAATATACTCAGCTACTGTAGACGACTCCAGAGAATCAGTCCATGAGCTATTTTGTTACAAGCCACGCACTATTCTTCATCAGGGCCCATCAAATCTGTCCTGGTGTATCTATCTACCAAAGAGGTTAAAGGAGATACGTGTAATATTTTCCCCTGCAACCAGCGCCGTATGTCAATTACACAACAGTAGTAGCAAATGAATAGATACTTTTTTAGAACGCTGCTAATGCTCCTTTTAATAATAATGTAATCTCTTCCTCACAGGCGGACAAGCTGCTGTCTCAGGACTTTGTGGTGCTCATCGAGGATATCATCAGCTTCCTGGGCAAGGGCCGTCAGATCCTGCTGTACTCTGCCACCTTCCCCATCAGCGTGCAGAAGTTCATGGTGAGTAGTGCCACATGGTGCTGAGCCACAAGTTGGCAGCCATGTGGTCTCACCAACAGGCCAGTCTGTTTTGCTCTTCCATAATGATATGATATACAGTACATTTGGAAAGTATTCAGACCCCTTGACTTTTTTCCCCCAAAAATTGCGTTACAGCCACTTATACACACACTACCCCATAATGACAAAGTAAAAAATAGTTAAAAAAAAATATTTTAGCAAATTTATTACAAAAGCAAAAAACATAATACATAAGTATTCAGGACCTTTGTTTTGAGACTTGAAATTAAGCTCAGGTGCATCCAGTTTCCATTGCTCATCCTTGATGTTTCTACAACTTGATTGGAGTCTCACCGGTGCTAAATTCAATTGATCGGACATGATTTGGAAAGGCACACACATTTCAATATAACCTCATCCAAGCTGGCGTAGCAGTGTAGACGTCTTTGTCCTGTCGTGTCCCGTGTCCCTTGTATATATCTTTTTACATCTTTTTCTTCGCATATCTTTTAAAAATACTTTCTTAAACCTCAACTTCTAAATACTCTCCTGCAACCCGCCTCACCCAATGTGGCGTGGATCTGCTTTTTTCCAAAGTATTTCTATTTACTTCTGATCTGGAATCCATCTACTGAAGATAGCCAGCTAACTGCCTACCAGCTATCAGTTAGCAAACCATTGCTAGCGGTCATCAGCTAACCTTTAGCTCGGAAAGCTCTCGCTAGTTCAAACAACGTGACTAAAACCAGAGCATAACGGACCTATTTCTCTCCATATCCCCGGATTCCTACCGCAAACTCTGAACATTTTCATCTGGATCTTCGCAACTAGCTAACCACAATCCCGGGTGACCACTCCTGGCTAGCGTTTACATTCCGGAGCAAGCACCAATTAGCCTGAAGCTAGCCCGGCTAGGGCTCCTGTGCTACCACTGAAGCCCACTCCTGGGCTACAATATCCGGACCCCTTTACTGCCGGTACGGAGCACGGAACCCCGCCGATCCTCTACGACTGGAATACCGACATAATCTGCCCGAGGACTCCAACAGGCCCCTCAGGCGTGACGCCCGCTGAAGGCCCATCCTGCTAACCTACTAGGCCTGTTAGCTACCTAGAGCTACCTGGAACCCTGCTAATTCCACGACTGGTCTATCGACGTCACCGCACGAAGAGGCAAAAACAGACTTCCCCCCCCATCGCGACGTCCCCCAAAGGCTAACTTGCCTGCCCCGGTCTGCTAACTGCTAGCTTATCTTGCAGCTAGCGCAGCCAGGAAGCTAGCACCAGTTAGCAAACACAATTCTACAATTCACAACCTCTCTTTCGCCATCGCTATCCGGCTTGGATTCTCTGTCGACACGACCACGTCTGGTCTGCAGACGTTCCCTCAACCGGTGCCCTCAACCGGCCTCCGTCTGAGCAGACCCCCTCCGTCTGAGCAGACCACCCGCCGGGCTACTAACTTTAAACGCGTGCTAGCTTAGTGGAGTTCTCACTGCTCCATCTACGGCTGCCCCCTGGACACTATGATCACTTGGCTACATAGCTGATGCCTGCTTGACTGTCCATTAATTCATGGTACTCCATTCTGTTTATTTGTGTTTTATCTGTCGGCTCTGTGCCTTAACTCAGGATCTGTGTGTAGTTAATCCGACCCTCTCTGCCTAGTCGTCGCCATTTTTACCTTCTGTTGCTGTGTTAGCTGACTAGCTGCTGTTATCTCACCTGTTGTTTTAGCTAGCTCTCCCAATCATGACCTGCAATCACTTTATGCCTTATTGTATGTCTCTCTCAAATATCAATATGCCTTGCATACTGTTGTTCAGGCTAGTTATCATTGTTTTGGTTTGCAATGGACCCCGTAGTTCCACTCTCCGTACCTCTGATACCTCCTTTGTCCCACCCCCCACACATGCGGTGACCTCACCCATTGAGACCAGCATGTCCAGAGATACAACCTCTCTTATCATCACCCAGTGCCTGGGCTTGCCTCCGCTGTACCCGTGCCCCACCATACCCTGGTCTGCACATTATGCCCAGAATCTATTCTACCACGCCCATAAATCTGCTCCTTTTATTCCTTGTCCCCAACGCTCTAGGCGACCAGTTTTGATAGCCTTTAGCCGCACCCTCATCCTACTACTCCTCTGTTCCTCGGGTGATGTGGAGGTAAACCCAGGCCCTGCATGTCCCCAGTCACCCTCATTTGTTAACTTCTGTGATCGAAAAAGCCTTGGCCTCATGCATGTCAACATCAGAAGCCTCCTCCCTAAATTTGCCTTACTCACCGCTTTAGCACACTCTGCCAACCCTGATGTCCTTGCCGTGTCTGAATCCTGGCTTAGGAAGGCCACCAAAAACTCAGATTTCCATACCCAACTATAACACTTTCCGTCAAGAAAGAACTGCCAAAGGGGGAGGAGTTGCAATCTACTGCAGAGATAGCCTGCAAAGTTCTGTCATACTTTCCAAGTCAATGCCCAAACAGTTCGAACTTCTAATTTAAAAAATTAATCTCTCCAGAAATAAGTCTCTCACTGTTGCCGCCTGCTACCGACCCCCCTTAGCTCCCAGCTGTGCCCTGGACACCATCTGTGAATTGATCGCTCCCCATCTAGCTTCAGAGTTTGTTCTGTTAGGTGACCTAAACTGGGATATGCTTAACACCCCGGCAGTCCTACAATCTAAGCTTGATGCCCTCAATCTCACACAAATCATCAAGGAACCCACCAGGTACAACCCTAAATCCGTAAACAAGGGCACCCTAATAGACTATCCTGACCAACTTGCCCTCCAAATACACCTCTGCTGTCTTCAATCAAGATCTCAGCGATCACTGCCTCATTGCCTGTATCCGCCACGGGTCCACGGTTAAACGACCACCCCTCATCACTGTCAAACGCTCCCTAACACACTTCTGCGAGCAGGCCTTTCTAATCGACCTGGCCCGGGTACCCTGGAAGGATATTGACCTCATCCCGTCAGTTGAGGATGCCTGGTCATTCTTTAAAAGTTACTTCCTCACCATATTAGACAAGCATGCTCCGTTCAAAAAATGCAGAACCAAGAACAGATATAGCCCTTGGTTCCCTCCAGACCTGACTGCCCTCGACCAGCACAAAAACATCCTGTGGCGAACTGCAATAGCATCGAAGAGCCCCCGCGATATGCAACTGTTCAGGGAAGTCAGGAACCAATACATGCAGTCAGTCAGGAAAGCAAAGGCCAGCTTTTTCAAGCAGAAATTTGCATCCTGTAGCTCTAACTCCAAAAAGTTCTGGGATACTGTAAAGTCCATGGAAAACAAGAGCACCTCCTCCCAGCTGCCCACTGCACTGAGGCTAGATAACACGGTCACCACTGATAAGTCCGTGATAATCGAAAACTTCAACAAACATTTCTCAATGGCTGGCCATGCCTTCCACCTGGCGACTCCAACCTTGGCCAACAGCCCCGCCCCCCCCCGCTGCTACTCGCCCAAGCCTCCCCAGCTTCTCCTTTACCCATATCCAGATAGCAGATGTTCTGAAAGAGCTGGAAAACCTGGACCCATACAAATCAGCTGGGCTTGACAATCTGGACCCCCTATTTCTGAAACTGTCCGCCGCCATTGTCGCACCCCCTATTACCAGCCTGTTCAACCTCTCCTTCGTATCATCTGAGATCCCCCAAGGATTGGAAAGCTGCCGCTGTCATCCCCCTCTTCAAAGGGGGAGACACCCTGGACCCAAACTGTTACAGACCTATATCCATCCTGCCCTGCCTAGCTAAGGTCTTCGAAAGCCAAGTCAACAAACAGATCACTGACCATCTCGAATCCCACCGTACCTTCTCCGCTGTGCAATCCGGTTCCCGAGCCGGTCACGGGTGCACCTCAGCCACGCTCAAGGTACTAAACGATATCATAACCTGCCATCGATAAAAGACATTACTGTGCAGCCGTCTTCATCGACCTGGCCAAGGCTTTCGACTCTGTCAATCACCATATTCTTATCGGCAGACTCAATAGCCTCGGTTTTTCTAATGACTGCCTTGCCTGGTTCACCAACTACTTTGCAGACAGAGTTCAGTGTGTCAAATCGGAGGGCATGTTGTCCGGTCCTCTGGCAGTCTCTATGGGGGTACCACAGGGTTCAATTCTCGGGCCGACTCTTTTCTCTGTATACATCAATGATGTTGCTCTTGCTGCGGGCGATTCCCTGATCCACCTCTACGCAGACGACACCATTCTGTATACTTCCGGCCCTTCCCTGGACACTGTGCTATCTAACCTCCAAACGAGCTTCAATGCCATACAACACTCCTTCCGTGGCCTCCAACTGCTCTTAAACGCTAGTAAAACCAAATGCATGCTTTTCAACCGTTCGCTGCCTGCACCCGCACGCCCGACTAGCATCACCACCCTGGACGGTTCCGACCTAGAATATGTGGACATCTATAAGTACCTAGGTGTCTGGCTAGACTGCAAACTCTCCTTCCAGACTCATATCAAACATCTCCAATCCAAAATCAAATCTAGAGTCGGCTTTCTATTCCGGAACAAAGCCTCCTTCACTCACGCCGCCAAACTTACCCTAGTAAAACTGACTATCCTACCGATCCTCGACTTCGGCGATGTCATCTACAAAATAGCTTCCAATACTCTACTCAGCAAACTGGATGCAGTTTATCACAGTGCCATCCGTTTTGTTACTAAAGCACCTTATACGACCCACCACTGCGACCTGTATGCCCTAGTCGGCTGGCCCTCGCTACATGTTCGTCGTCAGACCCACTGGCTCCAGGTCATCTACAAGGCTATGCTAGGTAAAGTGCCGCCTTATCTCAGTTCACTGGTCACGATGGCTACACCCACCCGTAGCACGCGCTCCAGCAGGTGTATCTCACTGATCATCCCTAAAGTCAAAACCTCATTTGGACGCCTTTCCTTCCAGTTCTCTGCTGCCTGCGACTGGAACGAATTGCAAAAATCTCTGAAGTTGGAGACTTTTATCTCCCTCAACAACTTTAAAAATCTGCTATCCGAGCAGCTAACTGATCGCTGCAGCTGTACATAGTCCATCTGTAAACTACCCACCCAATTTACCTACCTCACCCCCATACTGCTTTTATTTATTTACTTTTCTGCTCTTTTGCACACCAGTATCTCTTCTTGCACATGATCATCTGATGATTTATCACTCCAGTGTTAATCTGCTAAATTGTAATTATTCGATTTATTGCCTACCTCATGCCTTTTGCACACATTGTATATAGATTCTCTTTTTTCTACCATGTTATTGACTTGTTTATTGTTTACTCCATGTGTAACTCTGTGTTGTTGTCTGTTCACACTGCTATGCTTTATCTTGGCCAGGTCGCAGTTGCAAATGAGAACTTGTTCTCAACTAGCCTACCTGGTTAAATAAAGGTGAAATAAAAAATAAAATAAATAAAAATAAGGTCCCACAGTTGACAGTGCATGTCAGAGCAAAAACCAAGGAATGAGGTGGAAGGAATTGTCCGTAGACCTAGACAGGATTGTGTCGAGGCACAGATTTGGGGAAGGGTACCAAAAAATGTCTGCAGTATTGAAGGTCCCCAAGAACACAGTGGCCTCCATCATTCTTAAATGGAAGAATTCTGGAATCTTCCTAGAGCTGTCCACCCAGCCGAACTGAGCAATCGGGGGAGAAGGGCCTTGGTCAGGTAGGTGACCAAGAACCCAATGCTCACTCTGACAGAGGTCTAGAGGTCCTCGGTGGAGATAGGATAACCATCTCTGCAGCACTCCAACAGTAACGGCCTTTTATGGTAGAGTGTCCAGACGTAAGCTACTCCTCAATAAAAGGCACATGACAACCTGCTTGGAGTTTGCCAAAAGGCAAACTGAATAATTTCCAAATGCACTGTACAGTCGTGGCCAAAAATGGAGAATGATGCATATTAATTTTCACAGTCTGCTGCCTCAGTTTGTATGATGGCAATTTGCATATCTTCTTATGGCTGGGATCCAGTTAACGGGATCGATTTGACAACAGCCAGTGAAAGTGCAGGGCGCCAAATTCATAACAGAAATCTCATAATTAAAATTCCTCAGACATACTAGTATTTTACACCATTTTAAAGATAAACTTGTTGTTAATCTCACCCCAGTGTCCGATTTCAAAAAGGCTTTACGACGAAAGCACAACATTCACAAAAAACACAGCCATTTTTCCAGCCAAAGAGAGGAGTCACAAAAAGCAGAAATAGAGAAAATTAATCACTAACCTTTGATGATCTTCATCAGATGACACTCATAGGACTTCATGTTACACAATACATGTATGTTTTGTTCGATAAAGTTCATATTTATATACAAAAATCTCATTTTACATTGGCGCGTTATGTGCAGTAATGTTTTGCCTCCAAAACATCCGGTGATTTTGCAGAGTGCCACATCAATTTACAGAAATACTCATTATAAACATTGATAAAAAATACAAGTATTATACATGGAACTTTAGATAAACCTTTCCTTAATGCAACCGCTGTGTCAGATTTCTAAAAGACGTTACAGAAAAAGCACACCATGCTATAATCTGAGTACAGCTCTCAGAGCCCAAAAAAGCCATAAAGATATCCGCCATGTTGTGGAGTCAGCAGATGTCAGAATAGCATTATAAATATTCACTTTGATGATCTTCATCAGAATGCACTCCCAGGAATCCCAGTTCCACAATAAATGTTTGATTTGTTCCATAAAGTCCATCATTTATGTCCAAATACCTCCTTTTTGTTTGCGCGTTCAGTACACAATCCAAACTCACCACGCGCGGAAAAGTCCATGCGAAAGTTCAGACGAAAAGTCATATTACAGTTCGTAGAAACATGTCAAACGATGTATAGAATCAATCTTCAGGATGTTTTTATTATAAATCTTCAATAATGTTCCAACCGGAGAATTCCTTTGTCTGTGGAAATGCGATGGAACGAAGGTCTAACTCTCACGTGGACGGGCGTGGTCAGCTCATGGCACTCTGCCAGACCCCTGACTCAAGGAGCCCTCATTTCCCCCTCCATCACAGTAGAAGCATCAAACAAGGTTCTAAAGACTGTTGACATCTAGTGGAAGCCTTAGGAAGTGCAATTTGACCAATACCCTACTGTATATTCGATAGGCAATGAGTTGAAAAACTACAAACCTCAGATTTCCCACTTCCTGGTTGGATTTCTTCTCAGGTTTTTGCCTGCCATAAGTTCTGTTATACTCACAGACATCATTCAAACAGTTTTAAAAACTTCAGAGTTTTCTATCCAAATATACTAATAATATGAATATATTAGCAACTGGGCCTGAGTAGCAGGCAGTTTACTCTGGGCACCTTATTCATCCAAATGTGAAAATGCTGCCCCCTAGCCCAAACAGGTTAATATTGTCTTTACATCTACTAAAAAAACGTGTGAAATTTGATTCATAATGGACCATTATCGTGCACCTGTATTGACACACATGTCATCTATGCACTTATAGTGAATGGAGGATGCTTATTTTTATTTTTGTCCAGTTATTTTCATGCCAGCCAGGTAGGCTATAGTCCTGTTGAAAATAATGTGCTTAATATTAAGTAAGTTGAAAAATATAGCAGGCCTAGCCTACTAGAAAGCTGACCCTCCTATTTTTAGTAGAAGCCATCATTGTTTTTTTGCACAATTGCATATCCTATTGAAATGTTGCTCTCATGAAGTGTTTGATTTAGATTTGCATTGATGTCAGAGTGATTAGAGGGACAATAGAGTGCTGAGTACCGGGCAGTTAGCAAGTTTGGTAGGCTACTAATGAGCATCAGAGCTTGGAGAAGCCTAATTACCTAGACTAAACGGTCACGTGGAATTGACTTCCTTCATGACTCGTGACCGCCGGTGTGGTGGAAATGTGGTCACAGCAACAGTCCTAATCATTGGTGTATAAGTCTACACCGATGAAGAGCTGTTGTTGAACTTGACATACTGCCACCTGTTTAGCAGGAAGTCCAGTACCCACAAGGTAATGCTGGGGTCTGTCTGTAGGTGGGCGAGTTTGTAACAGAGAAGGTGAGGCTGCATGCAGAGAACTCCAGGAAAAGGATGCACACCTTACAATAATTATATTTAGCTTGGTAACCCCCCCCCCAGCTTAGACAGATCTTAGATGTCTGCCAGCTCATCTGAGCTTTGCTTCAGTAGCTGTCCCCTGATTATTTTTTCTTTTATAAAAAAAATTTGGTCTGGTCCTTTTCGCTTTGTTGGATTTGACTCTTGAAGACCTGTCTCACCTCAATGGTTTGCTCCCTCCAAGGCGTAGAGGTTCAGTTGCTGCCTCTGGCTTTATAGTTACAGTGGAAAAGTCATCATTATAAAAGTGTTGTTTATTGACAAACTGGTCCGTCTCCTTTTGTTTATCCCTTGGGTTTTCTTCTTGGCTTGCAAGGCCCTGCCAGGCCTGCTTGAGGTTCACTGTGTGGAACATGGTTCCACTAGCTTTTTGTAGTTGTCCTTAGCTTGGGTTATTTGTTGTTTTTCTCTCCTTTGCAGGGTTTTCAGTTCTTGGTTGCCAGCAGAAAAGGCTGTCTTTTTCGTCTTGCTACCAGGGTCTAGCCGTGTGTGTGTGTAGGCAGGCGTGTGTAGTTATTCCAGCATTGATTTACTCTGGCTCTTCCATAACTCTCCCCCTTTTTTTTTTCTTCCCTATCCCCACTCCCTGTCTTCCCTCTCTCCTCCAGGCCAAGCACCTGCAGAAGCCCTATGAGATCAACCTGATGGAGGAGCTGACTCTGAAGGGCATCACCCAGTACTACGCCTACGTCACTGAGAGACAAAAGGTCCACTGTCTCAACACACTCTTCTCCAGGGTAAGCCATCGCACTATCGACCACAAACGCATGTGAATGTAGATGTAGTCTGGAATGTGGGCACACATTAGTACACCATAGAGCCTTTACAGGCAACCTTTATTAACATTTGTCTAACTCGGTGGTTCCCAAACTTTTTTTTAGTCCCGTACACTTTCAAACATTCAACCTTCAGCTGCGTATACCCCCTCTAGCACCAGGTTCAGCGCACTCAAATGTTTTTTTGCCATCGTTGTAAGCCTGCCACACACACACACACACACGCAATACGATACATTTCTTAAACATGTGAGTAAGGTTTTTGTCCCAACCTTGCTCGTGGGAGTGACTTGCTCTTATAGGACCAGGACACAAATAATAATAATCAATAATTTTGCTCTTTATTTAACCATCTCACATATAAAACCTTATTTGTTTATACAAAATTGTGAGTAACTCACCACAGGGTAATGAAGGGTGTGCTTGAAAGGATGCACGTAATTCTGCAATGTTGGGTTGTATTGGGGAGAGCGTCTGTCTTAAATCATTTTCCACACAGTCTGCACCTGTATTTAGTTTTCATGCTAGTGAGGGCTGAGAATCCACTTTCACATAGGTACGTGGTTGCAAATGGCATAAATGTCTTAACAGCACGATTTGCCAATGTTTCTCTATCAACAATTGTTATTGAGAGTGAAAAATAAATTTAAACAAAATACAGCAATATAGTTTGAGTTAAATATCAAACATGTTTTTTTGAACCCCCCTTTGTTTTATTTCCCATTATTTGACTTTGTATATTGGCAGAACAGTGCACTACTTTCTCTTGTACACTAAGGACCTGGGGAAGAGAATAATGTGCCTATGTAATGGCTAGGAAAAAAATTGTAGCTGGCTATGTTTTTTCTAAAAGTATCTCATGCTAGAAAAGGTTGCAGACTGCTGATTTAGATATCCTTGAGTTATGCAGTGTGTCAAAGTAGGCGACCAGTGTTTTGAATGGTGTACAGTGAGTGAATTTTAAAGCAGATAGTGTTAACAAACTAGCATAGCCTACCTATGTATTTTGCTTAGTGGCGCGCACTGTTGAGTTTTGGCCACATGAGAGATGCAGTGGTGTATGTCTTACTGTAACCTTATTCTATGCTTTTATATTTGTTGCTGTTATGTAGGGATACTGTTGTGATCTTGCAGACATTTGATCTAACTTTAATCAACAAGCACCATTTGCCAGAGTAGCCTGTTCTTTACTAGCCTGGGAACCAGTCTCTTTAGCTAATCCACTCCATGTCATGTGCCAAAGAGACTGGCCTTCCAGCCAGCTTCAAATATAAATATTCTATAATGAGTTTGAGGAGTACAGAGGATTTGATTATGTAAATATTGGAACTTGTTTTGTTTGTCCAGACAAAACAGTCTGTCAAGTTGCTATCTCATGTCTAAATTCTCACACTAAATACAAACTGCAATTCCAACCACAAAATGTCTTCGTTTTGATTTTAAGTCTCAAAATACAAAAAAACTTGCCTAGCCAAAAGCTACATTTTAGTTTTTTACGTTCTATTTTTGAGGGCCAGATGTTGTCATGGAACATATTAATCTTATTTCCAATGAGCAACTCTGCCGTAAATCCTGCGCATATTGAACGTTGAGATTGCCGAAAGGCCAATCTCTTTGAAATGTCCGGGAAACGTTGGAACCGCAGCCACTGATCTGTTAAACCCACTTCAGAAATGTTTACATTCATGTTAAACCATTGCCTAAGACCTGCCAGAATCCCGTATTTATTTTTGTTTAAGGCTTTGAGATTCTCATTATAATGAAAAGTGCTATATGAAGTACATCTCTGAATGTTTGTTAGTTTTAACATTTCCTTTCTCAGTTGCAGATCAATCAGTCCATCATCTTCTGTAACTCCACCCAGAGAGTTGAGCTGCTGGCTAAGAAGATCACCCAGCTGGGCTATTCCTGCTTCTACATCCACGCCAAGATGATGCAGGTCATCCATTTAGATTCACGCTTATTGTCCTACAAGAGGAAAATCTGCGGCCACTTTAAAAGGAGGGGGAAAGTTATCAGGGGTTGGAACCAAAATTATTTTCCAATCGTTTCGTTCTGAATAGAACTTTTTTGTTCCACTGTTCCGACCAGCAAAATAACGTTCTGAACCCATTTAATCCCCAAAAGAGTAACGGCTTATCTTTCCTTTTTTAAACTTCTAAAATTGTATTTATTTTTTTGCTCGACATTGGTGAAGTAATGTAATCAATGTAGATAGATCAGCTTGCTATGGAGCAGGCAAGCTATTTACATGCATTGGACAGACGAGTGAAGGATGCGACTGAAATTTGCCAGGTCGAGCGAGGGTGGAGGAGGCTTTGCTTGAAGTGCTGTGCATCTTATGACATGCATCTGAATTAGGCCCACAGAATTATAACTTATTCAAAGTTCCTTCATAGAAGCTATGGTATGTCTTTTGAAGTGTGTGCAGAGCGGCAACAGAATTAAAATCATGTCTTACTGTAGTTAATAAATCCAATGTGAAACATGATCACTGCAGTATTCTTAACTAGCATTGAAAAGGTTAATTCAATCTTTAATTAAAAATATATCTTCTGAATCACGCTTGTAATGTCAGTAGGCTACTAGACTATGCTTCTGAGGGGCAGGCTGCCTGCACACACTAGCAAAGATTTTCTGTCAGGCAGACACTGGAATACATTTGAGTGACAGAGTGGGTTTTGTTTTATTGTGGGACTTGCCCTGAACGTAAATTTTTTTATTAACCTGTTCCCATGCTTTAAAAAAATAACGGTTCTGTTCCGGAACTGTATAGATCACTTTCATTTGTGGTTCTGATTCTGTTCCTTTAAGAATTTTCCCTGAACCGGTTCCAACTCCTGATTTTATTATTATGGTCTACAAACCATACCAGATTTAATGAAGAACAGATTTGTATTTATTGTCCTACAAGAGAAAAATCTGACCAAAGAGGAGACGACCTTTGGACAGAAATATGGGGAATATATGAGTTTGTGCTAGTCACTGTATGGGAGCCATGAGAAAATATGCAATTCTGAGGTTGTGTTCAGTGCTCTCATGCAGTGTTCTTTTAATCCTCACAGGAGTACAGAAATCGTGTGTTCCACGACTTCAGAAATGGACTCTGCAGAAATCTTGTCTGCACTGGTACGTGTCCACAGGGCTCTAAAGTGCGACCATTTTGGTCACATATGCTCCTAAATATTTAGCTGTGCGACCTGGAATATTAATTTGGGAACACCATTGTGTCTAGAAAAACTAGTCTGACAAGTCTGATGGGTGACAATATTAGCCTATCACTTGTGAATCATATCATCACTTGTAAATGATGCCCAGCATAAGAAATAATGCTCTTTTTTTGGTGACTTTTTCGAATCAGTCAGCTACCTCAAGTATCCAAGGCATATATATTATTTTGTGTCCCAACTAAAGTGGCCAAAAAAACTTCTTAGGGATCTGACCCTTTTTTGACATACATCTAACTGCCTGTAGCTCAGGACCTGAAGCAAGGATATGCATATTCTTGATACCATTTGAAAGGAAACGCTTGGAAGTTTTTGGAAATGTAAAATTAATGTAGGAGAATATAACACATTAGATCTGGTAAAAGATAATACAAACACAAAAAAATGCGTTTTCTATTTATTTTTTGTTCTATCTTGAAATGCAAGAGAGGCCATAATATATTGTAGTTTAGGTGAAATTTCGAGTTTGGCCACTAGATGGCAGCAGTATGGGCACATTTTCAGATTGATCCAATGAAGCACTGCAATATCGGACAATATTTTGTATCAAGTCTGCCAAAATGTGCTGAATTGGTCAATTGATACATTTTCAAGTACATAACTATAGAGCACAGACAAAAATGATATGGTAATACAACATAATTTTACACACTCCCAGGAATATCATACATGATGGATCATTAGCTTATACGCTTTCACACATCTAGCAGGGTTGGTGTGGAGCCAGAGACAGCAGGGGTTCAAACTGTAGAACCCAGTTCCTAGATTGACATAGGCTAGTGCTTTTGCTGTGAGGTAGGCCTACTCATATTGTTGGCAGACAGAAGTAAATGTGGACAGTTCTTCCAATATCTTCAATATGCACCTCGGAATTGGATATGGATGCGCGCAGTTGCATCTCTAATGTGTCTCTCCACTTGTGGCCTGTGAGAAAGACCCGATCACGTGATGGAGCGCGGATCACTCAGGGGGAGGTGCACAATGGCCGCAAAAGGCATGGATTTTTTTTTTTTAGGGTGCGTTACAGCCACCGACGGGATGCCGCCGTGAAATTCTAGGCAATATCAAGTCCTTGTCAAATTGTGAATGAGTGATCTGATGTAGTGTGTGCAGCCTGTGCAAAAAAAAAAAAAAACTAGGCAGAGCTCATGTCTTTCAAGCTACTTTTTAATCGCAGCATGCAGCCTTACAATGTATTAGAAATCCAAACATATAGCCCAACATTTGTAGAACTAAACCTCGGAATACCTAGGATAGGATAAAGTAATCCTTCTGACCCCCCCCCCCCCCCATTTAAGTCATTTAGCGTCTGCTAAATGACTTAAATGGAACTAAAGTTACATGAATAACTCTAAATTAAGCATATAGGAATACCTATTTCTTTGATCAGGACCTAACATAAGGACAACTCAAAGTATGCTATTCTGTTCTTCAGAAATAGATGACATTTTTTTCATATGCTTCTTTAGACCTGTCTAAAATAATGTATTTATTGTGAAGGTGTAGGCGATATAACATGGATTTAGGAAGCCAGGAGATGCTAAATGTGTGTATGTTAATTCACGCTCAATTACCGTGAGACCAACAGTTTTATTTGCATGACAATCACTGGCTGACAATTTGGTGACAGCCACATCCCTAGCAGCAACCTATCCTCTATTTATTTTCTATAACTGATTTGAAGGGGAAGCACTAATCATGTTTATGCAACCTAATAATCACCCTTTAGAATACTTCCGGGACTAACTTCATTTTTTATTATAAATTGAGAATCTACAATCGAAATTGGCCCACGCTAGTCGTCATTGATTGGGATGCATGTGAAGTTGCACAGTGGTTTTATACCAATGAGCGACCCGACCAAATTCAGAAATGTGACTTTCATTGAGTCTGAAGCGGTAGATCTGGTGTGTGTGCTATTTCTATGCTTCGCGTAAAGTTTTTTTAATTTATTTTTTACTTTCGGTTTTGTGCACCAGCTGAAAATACAATATTTTTTGTTATTGGTAAGATATTTCACAGCGGTTTAGATGGTACAATGATTCTCTACAAAATTAGGTGAACTTGGCGGTATACTGTATTTTGATTTTTACGTTCTGTAACAGTATTTGAATGTTTTGAAAATATTTTGAAAATATGCTTTGCAGTGAAAGCAATCCAAGCTTTTGTGAGCGTATCAATCAATGCTACAACAGCTAGCCCCAAATTAGCATGGTCACAAAAGTCAGAAAAGCAATACAATTAATCGCCTACCTTTGATAATCTTCGGATGTTTGCACTCACGAGACTCCCAGTTACACAACAAATGTTCTTTTTGTTCGATAAATATTATTTAATATTATATTTATTTTTAATAATATAATTTTTTTAACAAAAAAACTTTTTAAAAAACGATAAAAAAATAACAAAAAAACGCCATTTGGGTTGCGCGTTATGTTCAGAAAACCAAAGCCTCGTTCCGTTCGACGAAAATTCCAAAAAGTATCCGTAATGGTCGTAGAAACATGTCAAATGTTTTTTATAATCAATCCTCAGGTTCTTTTTAACAAACATAATCGATAATATTTCAACTGGACCGTAACCTATTCAATAAAAGAAAGAAAATGGAGAGCTACCCCTCTCGCGCGCAGGAACTAATCAGAGGACACCTGACTAGTTTTGAAAAATCTCGCTCATTTTTCAAAATAAAAGCCTGAAACTATGTCTAAAGCCTGGTCACAGCCTGAGGAAGCCATTGGAAAAGGAATCTGGTTGATACCCATTTAAATGGAAGAAAGACGGGCAAGGAAACACGGGTTAGATTTTCTCAGGTTTTTGCCTGCAGAATCAGTTTTGTTATACTCACAGACAATATTTTGACAGTTTTGGAAACTTTGGAGTGTTTTCTATCCTAATCTGTAAATTATATGCATATTCTACGATCTGGACCTGAGAAAATAGTCTGTTTACCTTGGGAACGTTATTTAAAAAAATATATTTAAAAAAATCAGTCTGACCCCTAGCGTCATAAGTGATACGCTGTGTGTATTTTTTTTAAATTGTTTACTCCACTACTTGAGTCGTCTCTATCTATGCCGCTTTCCACACAGACCTATCCCCGCCCAGTCACTCAAGGAGCGCATTTGTTTCTTGACCACGAGACACTTACGTTCAGTCTGCATGGTCAATGCAGCACATGCAACATTGTTGATCACAACGATGCTGTTCTCACTTTGCTTCTTAATATAAATCCACTAGTATTCTATAATTACACTTAGATTGTTTCTTACATCTGCGAGCCGCTAATCGCTAGTTAGCTGGCTGGCTACATGAAGTAGTTAAGAGAACATTCAATGTAGCTAAAGATTATAGGGTCCCCTAGGAAACACTTATTAACACTTCGGTTCCTACCCTGTCACAATAACTCCACCTGATATTTTCATTCGTTGTCATGTCAAACAATAGTGTTCGAAGTTCCCACTATATTCTAATTATTTTGCATTTTAGTCATTTAGCAGAAGCTCTTAACCCTAATCCAGAGTGAGGTAGGGTCACGGGCTACTCATCAAACAAATGTAGAACTTTTGTCATTCAAAAACATAATGCTATCACTTTTTTTTTTTTATACCGTGATATATTTTGGCTATGTCTCACCAGCCCTAGGCAAACAATTGTATGTTCTTTTGCAACCAGGAAATGGCTGAGCAAATTCTGCATATTGCACGTCCATATACATTTTTCTGAATATTTTGTTTGGTTATATCAGATTTTACATGGGTATGTAGTACAGTTGATTAAACTGTTTTATGGTTTACTGTTTGAAACAGATCTCTTCACTAGAGGTATTGACATCCAGGCCGTCAATGTCGTCATCAACTTCGACTTCCCCAAGAATGCTGAGACATACCTGCATCGCATCGGACGATCAGGTATGGAAACCTTTTTGTATGCGCTTCTTTTGGTATTATGGCAAGGCTTTCTATCAAATCTGTTCTGTTTTGAGAACCTGGCCACATGTTCATTCCATCCCTCTGTGATATTGTCTCTCAGGGAGGTTTGGCCACCTGGGCCTGGCCATCAACCTGATCACCTCTGAAGACCGCTTCAATCTGAAGTCCATCGAGGACCAGTTGGTCACCGACATCAAGCCTATCCCTGGCAGCATCGACAAGAGCCTGTACGTGGCAGAATTACACGCCACCAACCCCAATTGCGAGGAGGAGCTGAAGGAGACAGGCCGCCAACAGGTGGAGCCCTAGAACTCCTCAACTGGTGAGTCATTCCCTATAACATGCAATATGACAAATTCCTCAGAAGACTAGTTGGACCCAGTACTTTATTGTTTATATAGGCAGTCTTTTATTTGTATACATTTTTATTTATATATAGTACCAGTCAAAAGTTTGGACACACCTACTCATTCAAGGGGTTTTCTTTATTTTCACTATTTTCTACATTGTAGAATAATAGTGAAGACATTAAAACTATGAAATAACACATGGAATCATGTAGTAACCAAAAGTGTTAAACAAAACAATATATTTTATTTTCTTCAAAGTAGCCACCCTTTGCCTTCATGACAGCTTTGCACACTCTTGGCATTCTCAACCAGCTTCATGAGGAATGCTTTTCCAATAGTCTTGAAGGAGTTCCCACATATGCTAAGCACTTGTTGGCTGCTTTTCCTTCACGCTGCGGTCCAACTCATTCCAAACCATCTCAATTTGGTTGAGGTCAGGTGATTGTGGAGGCCAGGTCATCTGATGCAGCACTCCATCACTCTCCTTCTTGGTCAATTAGCCCTTACACAGCCTGGAGGTGTGTTGTGTCATTGTCCTGTTGAAAAAACAAATGATAGTCCCACTTAGCACAAACCAGATGGGATGGCGTATCACTGCAGAATCCTGTGGTAGCCATGCTGCTTAAGTGTGCTTTGAATTCTAAATAAATCACTGACAGTGTCACCAGCAAAGCACCATCACACCACCACTTCCATGCTTCACGGTGGGAACCACACATGCGAAGATCATCCGTACACCTACTCTGCCTCTCTCAAAGACACGGCGGTCCAGACCACAGGACAAATTTCCATCGGTCTAATGTCCATTGCTCGTGTTTCTTGGCCCAAGCAAGTCTCTTCTCCTTATTGATGTCTTTTAGTAGTGGATTCTTTGAGGTAATTAAACCATGAAGGCCTGATTTCACGCAGTCTCCTCTGAACAGTTGATGTTGAGTTGTCAGTTACTTGAACTCTGAAGCGTTTATTTGGGCTGCAATTTCTGAGACTGTTAACTCTAATGAACTTATCCTCTGCAAATCAAATTTTATTGGCAACATACGTGTCCAGCAGATGTTACTGCGGGTGTAGTGAAATGCTTGTGTTTCTAGCTCCAACAGTGCAGTAATATCTAACAAAACACACAAATCTGAAGTAATGGAATTAAGAATATATAAATACTTTAGACGAGCAATGTCAGAGCAGCATAGACTAAGATACAGCAGAATAGAATACAGTATATACATATGAGATGAGTAATACAACATATGTAAATCTTATTAATGTGACTAGTGTTCTACTATTAAAGTGGCCAGTGATTTCAAGTCTATGTGTATGGGGCAGCAGCCCCTCTGTGCTGGTGATGGCTGTTTAACAGTCTGATGGCCTTGAGATAAAAGCTGTTTTTCAGTCTCTCTGTCCCAGCTTTGATGCACCTATACTAACTTTTCCTTCTGGATGAGAACAGGCAGTGGCTCGGGTGGTTGTCTTTGATCTTTTTGGCCTTCCTGTGACATCGGGTGCTGTAGGTGTCCTGGAGGGCAGGTAGTTTGCCCCGGTGATGCGTTGGGCAGATCGCACCACCTTCTGGAGAGCCCTGCGGTTGTGGGCAGAGCAGCTTCCGTACCAGGTGGTGATACAGGATGCTCTCAATTGTGCATCTATAAAAGTTTGAGGGTTTTAGGTGTCAAGCCAAATTTCTTCAGCCTCCTGAGGTTGAGGAGGAGCTGTTGCGCCTTCTTCACCACGCTGTCTGTGTGGGTGGACCATTTCAGTTTGTCGGTGATTTATACACCGAGGAACCTGAAGCTTTCCACCTTACTCACTGCGCTCCCGTCGATGTGGATACGGGGGTGCTCCCTCTGCTGTTTCCTGAAGTCCACGATCAGCTCCTTTGTTTTGTTGACGTTGAGTGAGAGGTTATTTTTCTGGCACCACACTCTCACTTCCTTCCTGTAGGCTGTCTCGTCATTGTTGGAAATCAAGCCTACTGTTGTTGTCATAGGTAACGCTGGCTCTTCCTTTCCCTCATGAGCCAGTTCCATCATAGCGCTTGATGGTTTTTGCGATGGCACTTTCAAAGTTCTTGACATATTCTGTATTGCCTGACCTTCATGTCTTAACGTTATGTTGGACTGTCGTTTCTCTTTGCTCATTTGAGCTGTTCTTGCCAAAGTAAGGACTTTGGTCTTACCAAATAGGGCTGTCTTCTGTACACCAACCCTACCTTGTCACAACACAACTGACTGGCTCAAACGCATTAAGAATGAAATAAATTCCACTATTTAACTTAACAAGCCACACCTGTTAATTGAAATGCATTCCAGGTGACTACCTCATGAAGTTGGTTGAGAGAATGCAAAGCTGTCATCAAGACAAAGGGTGGCTACTTTGTATATTGATTTAACACTCTTTTTTGTTACTACATGATTCCGTAAGTGTTATTTCATAGTTTTGATTTCTTCACTATTATTCTACAATGTAGAAAATAATGAAAAACCCTTAAATGAGGTGTGTCCAAACTTTGGACACACGTACTCATTGGACTGGTACTATATATTTTATTTATATACTTTTTTTGGTGCATTCGGAAAGTATTCAGTCACCTTCACTTTTTCCAAATTTTGTTACATTACAGCCTTATTCTAAAATGTATTTTTGTTTTAAATGTAAAAGCACAAACTCAGTACTTTGTTGAGGCACATTTGGCAGTGATTACAGCCTCGAGTCTTCTTGGGTATGACACTACAAGCTTGGCACACCTATATTTGAGGAGTGTCTCCCATTCTTCTCTGCAGATCCTCTCAACCTCTGTCAGGTTGGATGGGGAGTGTCGCTGCACAGCTATTTTCAGGTCTCTCCAGAGATGTTCGATCGGGTTAAAGTCTGGGCTCTGACATTCAGTCTTGTCCCGAAGCCACTCCTGTGTTGTCTTGGCTGTGTGCTTAGGGTCGTTGTCCTGTTGGAAGGTGAACCTTCGTCCCACTCTGAGGTCCTGAGCACTCTGGAGGGAGCAGGTTTTCATCAAGGATCTGTTTTACTTTGCTCTGTTCATCTTTCCCTCAAGCCTGACTAGTCTCACAGTCATTGATGCTGGAAAAACATCCCCACAGCATTATTCTGCCACCACCATGCTTTCTGTAGGGATGGTGCCAGGTTTCCTCTAGACGTGACACTTGGCATTCAGGCCAAAGACTTCAATCTTGGTTTCATCAGACCAGAGCATCTTGTTTCTCATGGTCAGAGTCCTTTAGGTGCCTTTTGGCAAACTCCAAGCGGGCTGTCATGTGCCTTTTACTGAGGAGGGGCTTCCGTCTGGCCACTCTACCATAAAGGCCTGATTGGTGGAGTGCTGCAGAGATGGTTGTCGTCCTGGAAGGTTCTCCCATTTCTACAGAGGAACTCTGGTGCTCTGTCCGTTACCATTGGGTTCTCGGTCACCTCCATGACCAAGGCCCTTCTCCCCCGATTGCTCAGTTTGGTGGTTCCAAACTACTTCCATTTAAGAATGATGGAGGCCACTGTGTTCTTGGACCTTCAATGCTGCAGACATTTTTTGGTACCCTTCCCCAGATCTGTGCCTCGACATAATCCTGTCTAGGTCGTCTACGGACAATTCCTTCCACCTCATTCCTTGGTTTTTGCTCTGACATGCACTGTCAACTGTGGGGTGTCTGAAAGGTGTGTGCCTTTCCAAATCATGTCCAATCAATTGAATTTACCACAGGTGGACTCCAATTAAGTTGTAGAAACATCTCAAGGATGAGATGATCAATGGAAACAGGATGCATCTGAGCTCAATTTCGTGTCTCATAGCAAATTGCCTGAATACTTTTTTTTTTATACATTTGCAAAAATATTATCTGTTTATGCTTTATCATTATGGGGTATTGTGTGTGTGTGTGTGTAGATTGAGGATTTTTTTATTTAATCCGTTTTAGAAAATAAGAATAACGTAACAATATTTGGAAAAAGTAAAGGGGTCTGAATACTTTCTGAATGCACTGTATGTCTGACATGCCAGTGAAAATGGCTAATATTTTAGGGCAACCCTAACTTGTATCTGAAAGGGCTCAGATGTGTGTAAGGAATATGGTAAATTCCTCAGATGGCAAGCTGACTCCGTTACCATCTTCCTTATGTCGATCAAATAATTGTGGCTATAAAAGGGATACGGGATATATTGAATTGGGCGCAGGTGTGTGTGAGAGAGAGACACCTATCTTTTTAATCCTTGCCACCTTATCTTCCATTCAGGACAACAGGATGTACCCGGCTTTTGCACAACATTCAGCTCTTGCAGCTCAGGCACCTCTTCAACTTATCTTTTCTCAACCTTCAGAACCTGGCACATGGATGTATTTGTTTTTGCTGATTTGTATGTTCTGTTCTTGTTTCCCCTTTTATTTCATTAGGAGATGCCGTCATTTTTTTTGGCTGAAATAGTCTTAACCATGTTGTTTTGCACCAAAGGTAACTTGCCAAATGCACACTGATTTGAGTTATCAGTCCTTTTTTGGCTTAAGACATGTAGACTTTTTGGGGGGGGGTTGTATCCTGGTATTGCAAGGTAATATTCAGCTGAAAAACTTGAGATAGTTGAGGAACATTGCCTTTAAAAAAAGTAAGAACCGTGCAAAATATTGTATCTTGTATTGTATTGTTTCCTGCTGAATACGTCATCCACTTTTATGGCTAGTAGGTTTGGGCGATATACTGTACACTGGGGTATTTTGAAATACTGACTGATTTTCAAAACAGTTTTAAAATATTTTTTGGGGGGGGGGTTGGGGGCACCTGGAGGCTGCAGGTTTGTGTGCTTATAAATATACGGAATCTAAGATGTCATTATAATTTAGATCCACCTCTGGTCTCCAGCTTTGCTAACTTGCTAGGTACCTAAGTGGCTAGATGTCAAGATCAAGCTTCTTGGTTACAGCAGACTTTCTAACCTGGGTACCAGTCTTTTTAGCTAACATTCCACTCCTTGCCATTGCCAAAGACGGGCTTTTCTGCCATCTTCAAATATGAACATTCTATCTTTAATGAGCTCAAGGAGAACATAGGAGTTGTTCCTAATTCGATAACCCCCACCTCTCTCGTCCAATCACAACGATTATCCTAATATTGGAACCTAACTTTTTTCCCCCTCCTCCACAGAACATAAACTCAGCAAAAAAAGAAACATCCTCTCACTGTCAACTGCGTTTATTTTCAGTAAACTTGTTGAATCTTATGTTCATACAAATATTTACACAACTGAGACATAAACTGAACAAGTTCCACAGACATGTGACGAACAGAAATGGAATGTGTCCCTGAACAAAGGGGGGGGGGGTCAAAATAAAAAATAATTCAGTATCTGGTGTGGCCACCAGCTGCATTAAGTACTGCAGTGCATCTCCTCCTCATGGACTGCACCAGATTGGCCAGTTCTTGCTGTGAGATGTTACCCCGCTCTTCCACCAAGGCACCTGCGAGTTCCTGGACATTTCTGGGGGGAATGGCCCTAGCCCTCACCCTCCGATCCACATGTCCCAGACGTGCTCGATGGAATTGAGATCCGGGCTCTTCGCTGGGCATAGCAGAACACTGACATTCCTTCCTTGCAGAAAATCACACATAGAACAAGCAGTATGGCCAGTGGCATTGTCATGCTGGAGGGTCATGTCAGGATGAGCCTGCAGGAAGGGTACCACATGAGGGAGGAGGATGTATTCCCTGTAACGCAGAGCATTGAGATTGCCTGCAATGACAACAAGCTCAGTCCGATGATGCTGTGACTCACTGCCCCAGACCATGACGGACCCTCCACCTCCAAATCGATCCCACTCCAGAGTACAGGCCTCGGTGTAACGCTCATTCCTTCGACGATAAACGCGAATCCGACCATCACCTCTGGTGAGACACAACTGCGACTCGTCAGTGAAGAGCTCTTTTTGCCAGTCCTGTCTGGTTCAGCAACGGTGGGTTTTTGCCGGTGATGTCTGGTGAGGACCTGCCTTACCACAGGCCTACAAGCCCTCCGTCCAGCCTCTCTCGACCTATTGTGCACAGTCTGAGCACTGATGGAGGGATTGTGCGTTCGGTGTAACTCGGGCAGTTGTTGCTATCCTGTACCTGTCCCGCAGGTGTGCTGTTCGGATGTACCGATCCTGTGCAGGTGTTGCACATGGTCTGCCACTGCGAGGACAATCAGCTGTCCGTCCTGTCTCCCTGTAGCGCTGTCTTAGGTGTCTCACTGTACAGATTTACAGCAATTTTGCCAATTTATTGCCCTGGCCACATTTGCAGTCCTCATGCCTCCTTGCAGCATGCCTAAGGCACGTTCATGCAGATGAGCAGGGATCCTGGGCGTCTTTCTTTTGGTGTTTTTCAGAGTCTGTAGAAAGGCCTCTTTAGTGTCCTAAGTTTTTCATAACTGTGATCTATGACAACATCCGGTGAAATTGCAGAGCGCGAAGTTCAAAATACAAAAATCGTAATATTAAACATTCATGAAAATACAAGTGTCATACATCATTTAAAAGCTTAACTTCTTGTTAATCCAACCGCGTTGTCAGATTTCAAAAAAGCTTTACGGCGAAAGCATACCATGCGATTTATCTGAGGACAGCGCCCCACACAAATACTTTCTCAACCAGCACATGCATCACAAAATCACAAATAGCGATTAAATGAATCTCTTACCTTTTGAAGATCTTCCTCTGTTTGCAATCCCAAGGGTCCCAGCTACACAATGAATGGTCGTTTTTGTTCGATAAAGTCCTCCTTTATATCCAGAAGGTCAGTTTAGTTGGCGCCAATGATCTTGGTAATCCACTCTTTCAACATGCATATAAACAAATCCAAAAAGTTACCAGTAAAGTTTGTCCAAACAAATCAAACGATGTTTCTAATCAATCCTCAGGTACTCTAATATCTAAATAAATGATAATATTTAAGACGGAGAATAGTATGTTGAATAGGTGAAGATAAATAACAAAGTGCGGGCAACTCATTCACGCGCAAACAAGACCACTTTTCTAATGAGAGAGTACTTGGAGTTCTTCAAACTACTTGTCAATTTTTCGCAAAACAAGCCTGAAACCCTTTCTAAAGACTGACATCTAGTGGAAGCCATAGGAACTGCAATCCGGGTCCTATCTATTTGAATATCCCATAGGCAACCATTGAAATAACCTGTGGCCTCATATATATATTCCGGATGGATTTTCCTTGGGTATTTGCCTTCCATATCAGTTCTGTTATACTCACAGACATTATTTCAACAGTTTTAGAAACTTCAGTGTTTTCTATCCAATGCTACCAAGTATATGCATATCCTAGCTTCTGGGCCTGAGTAACAGGCAGTTTACTTTGGGCACGTCAGTCATCCGAAATTCCGAACAAAAACCAGTCTCCAAAACAGGTTAATTGCCTACGCTGTTCGTGTCTTAACGACCGTTCCACAGGTGCCTGTTCATTAATTGTTTATGGTTTATTGACCAAGCATGGGTAACAGTGTTTAAACCCTTTACAATGAAGATCTGTGAAGTTAATTTGTAAAAATCCAAATATCTTTGAAAGACAGTGTCCTGAAAAGGGGATGTTTCTTTTTTTGCTTGTTTTTTTGTATCTGGTTGCTGAGCAACTTTTTAAAAATTGTCCAGACGAAATCAGTCTGTCAGAAGTTGCTAGTCCACGTCAAAATTTTCTAAGTAAACCAAAACTTATTTGCTTTGATTTTAGATAAAGATCCTTGTTTCCTAAATTGTTTTGTGCGACTCAGAAAATCTATTGTATTTTTCAAATAGTGCCCCTTGTGTGCACTTCCGGTAATACAGTTTACCCCAGTATGGTACAAAAAAGGTATGAAAATCTGGATACCACCCAACCGTAATGGGGTGGGTTCTAAGCTACATATTTAATTGTTTTAAGATGGTCAAAGAAAGGCAGTGAATAACATAGTCCCCCCCAAAAATCTAAAGGTTCTGAAGTGTCTGTCCTATATCTGAGTGATGTAAGAAAGATCAGGGAATGTTTATTTTATTACATGTACTTATTCTCTTATTTTAGGCACTAAATAAACTACAGTATCTTCATATACTTACATTCATTTTTATTTTTTTTACTGATACCGGAGACCTTCAGACGAGTCGTGAGGCTTGTGGGTGTCCTAAAACTGAACACCATCGTGAGAGTCTCAGCTTTCCACAGAGCAGCCATATTAGTGTGCATCCAAAACCAACGTTTTTGTGAGAAGACCGGTTTTACGGGATGTCTAATGGTCTGACAAACATCGCTCTAACTCTGCCACCTTGCACCGCAGATGCCGAAGGGTGATATCTGCGGATGCTTAACCTGTCTAGGATCAGCGTGGCGCTAGCGGCACACCCCCCCCCCCCCCCCCCCCCCACTGAAAAACCAGTGCCGCGAAATTCAAAAAAAATATTTTTTTTAAATATTTAACTTTCACACATTAAAGTCCAATACAGCTAATGAAAGACACAGATCTTGTGAATCCAGTCAACATGTCCGATTTTTAAAATGTTTTACAGGGAAGACACAATATGTAAAGATGTACATCTATTACCTAAAAACACATTAGCATAATCCACCATCTTTTATTTGTCCACCAACACCAGTAGCCATCACCAATTCGGCTAAACTAAGATATTTATAGCCCCTAACCAACAAAAAAACTCATTAGATGACAGTCTGATAACATATTTATGGTATGGGATAGGTTTTGTTAGAAAAAAGTGCATATTTCAGGTAGATGGCATAGGTTACAATTGCACCCACCGTCACAAATGGAATAGAAAAACTACTTAGAGCAACGTGTTTACCTACTTACTAATCATCAAACATTTCGTAAAAATACACAGCATACACGAATCGAAAGACACAGATCCTGTGAATACAGACAATATTTCAGATTTTCTAAGTGTCTTACAGCGAAAACACAATAAATCGTTATATTAGCATAGCACATAGCACATAGCAGCCCAGCATTGATTCTAGCCAAAGTGAGCGATAAAAGTCAACATCGCCAAAAGATATTAATTTTTTCACTAACCTTCTCAGAATTCTTCCGATGACACTCCTGTAACATCACATTACAACATGCATATACAGTTTGATCGAAAATGTTTATATTTAGCCACCAAAATCATGGTTAGACAATGTGAAATGTAGACAAGCTGGTCAGAAAATGTCCTTGCGCCACTTAGACAGTGATCTACTCTTATACATAAATACTCATAAACGTGACTAAAAAATATAGGGTGGACAGGGATTGATAGACAATTTAATTCTTAATACAATTGCGGTATTACATTTTTAAATTTATCCTTACTTTTCAATACAGTTTGCGCCAAGCGAAGCTACGTCAAAAAACATGGCGTCCTAAGCCACTAAAATGTTTCGACAGAAACACGATTTATCATAATAAAAATGTCCTACCTTGAGCTGTTCTTCCATCAGTATCTTGGGCAAAGGATCCTTTCTTGGGAGGAATCGTCTTTTGGTGGAAAGCTGTCCTCTTGCCATGTGGAAATGCCAACTGCGTTCGGGATGAACTGAAAGCGTGCCCACCTATTCACAGCGTTAAAGAAATAAATGTCCCAAAATCGCACTAAACGGATATAAATTGCTATAAAACGCTTTAAATTAACTACCTTATGATGTTTTTAACTCCTATAACGAGTGAAAAGATGACCGGAGAAATATAACAGGCTAAACTAACGCTTGGAACAGGAGAGGGTCGGTGTCCTCCACGCGCGTGACGCACCAAGAAAAGACTTGCTAGCTACAGGGTTTTTTGATTTATAGGGCTTGTGAACGCGCAATCGACCCCATTGGAATCGTCATCACGTAAAGGCATCCAGGGGAAGACGTAAGAAGTGTCCGTACAGTCATAGCAATATCAGTGCCTTTTTAACTGACTTCAGAACAGTGGCCAACATTTCTGAAATCTGAATCCATGTCAGGGAAATTGCTGTAGAATGGGCTCTGTTCCACTTAGAGACAAAATTTCAACTCCTATAGAAACTATAGACTGTTTTCTATCCAATAATAATAATAATATGCATATTGTACGATCAAGGATTTTGTGGGAAGCCGTTTCAAAAATTACCCAATTAGCATAAATAGTCTAAACAGCGCCCCCATCCCCAACAGGTTAAACAGACGCTTCTGATGGGGATTTTTGTATTGTTAATTAGATTTCCGCAGGGATGCAGAAATTGTATTTAAAGCGGTAACCTTAACAACCACAAAGGGTAAAGAAAGCATCAATGTTGGATAGCCCATTCATTTACATGTGTTTTTGTTTGATATTAAGATTATATATTTTTAAGATTAAATGTATTCACAAACGGTTGGATAATAGATCCTTTGCTACAGCACTACTAACATCCAACTTCGACTTAAATAATGTCTCATCTGTACTAGAAATATCTAGCTAGCTAGCTGACTGCTGGTTGCAGGCAGATTGAAAACTGGACATCTTGCTAGCATTATAAATTAAAAAGCCAAAACGTTTTATGCAGGCTGCGTATATAGCTAGCTTCCTTAGCTGGGTAATCAAACAAATGCCTGTATTAGAAAATGGCTACATAGCCGATGGCTTTAGGTTGCTTGAAAGTTGTCACTTTCAAAATGATCAACAGCTAGCTAGTTCAGCAGCTTGACTCACATACACTTTCGGCAGCCCAGTCCATCCCAACCGTAAAACATGTTTTGGTTATTCAAACCTGATCTGTTATCGATGACAAGCAGTTGGCTCAGGTCTTTGAATTACACACGGTGATGTCGTTTTCTCAGCAATATTTCTGAATTCTGCTGATTTTTAAAAGTAACACTGCTTCTGCCTTACCTCAAGCTAGCTAGAGATACCTAGGTTTACATGACATGCATGTCACTAGACACAGCTCCTATTTTTTTGTCCATCTCAAATTACACAGATGTAAATGCCTGTGGTAATGTTCCCACTCACTAGATACAAACCCACCAAACGTATGTTTTTAGTGGCACACAACACCTTTCGTGCATTGAATTACTGGTATTTCACCACCTTTGCTTCGTAGCTTGAAATAAGTGGTGAATCTTTCTTTCTTTCCCCCCCCCCCACATGGTGGCTCACACACACACACACACACACACACACACACACACACACACACACACACACACACACACGTCAGACATCAAGTCAGGATTTATATGAAAATATATTTTTTTGCAATTTAACACTTAAATAAATGCCTTTCAATGAGATTCCTTTTTCTTTCCCCTTTGTGCGCTGGACCGAAGCAGTTGGCAGAGACGCATGGCCCCATTCAAACATTTAAACTTGTTTTTCTCCCAAGATACAGTGCCTTCGGAAAGTATTCAGACCCCTTGACTTTTTCCACATTGTTACGTTAAAGCCTTATTCTGAAATTGATTAAATACGTTTTTTTCCTGAATCCACACAATACTCCATAATGACAAAGCGAAAACAGGTTTTTAGAAATGTTTGCACATATGATACTTCAAATTGAGCTCAGGTGCATCCTGTTTCCATTGAGCACCCTTGAGATGTTTCTACAACTTGATTGGAGTCCACCTGTGGTCAATTCAATTGATTGGACTTGATTTGGAAAGGCACACACCTGTCTATATAAGGTCCCACAGTTGACAGTGCATTTCAGGGCAAAAAACAAGCCATGAGGTCGAAGGAATTGTCCGTAGGGCTCCGAGACAGGATTGTCAAAGAATTCTGCAGCATTGAATGTCCCCAGTGGCCTCCATCATTCTTAAATGAAAGATGTGTGGAACCACCAAGACTCTTCCTAGAGCTGGCTGCCTGACCAAACTAAGCAATCGGGGGAGAAGGGCCTTGGTCAGGGATGTGACCAAGAACCTGACAGAGCTCCAGAGTTTCTCTGTGGAGATGGTTGCCCTTCTGGAAGGTTCTCCCATCTTTGCCGCACTCCACCAATCAGGTCTTTATGGTAGAGTGGCCAGACAGAAGCCACTCATCAGTAAAATGCACATGACCGCCCACTTGGAGTTTGTCAAAAGGCACCTAAAGGACTCTGACCTTGAGAAACAAGATTCTCTGGTTTAATGAAACCAAGATTGAACTCTTTGGCCTGAAATGCCAAGTGTTTCGTCTGGAGGAAACATGGCAACATCCCCAGGCTGAAGCATGGTGATGGTGCCAGCATTGTGCTGTGTGGATGTTTTTCAGCGGCAGGGACTGGGAGACTAGTCAGGATCGAGGGAAAGACAACGCAGGAGTGGCTTCGGAACAACTCTCAATGTACTTGAGTGGCCCAGCCAGAGCCCGGACTTGAACCCGATCGAAGATCTCTGGAGAGACCTGAAAGTAGCTGTGCAGCGACGCTCCCTCAAGCACGGTCAGGTTGGATAGGATCTGCAGAGAAGAATGGGAGAAACTCCCCAAATACAGGTGTGCCAAGCTTGTAGCGTCATACCCAATAAGACTCGGCTGTAATTGCTGCCAAAGGTGCTTTAACAAAGTACCGTGTAAATGCTCTGAATACTTATTTTAATGTGATCTTTCAGTTTATTTTTAATACATTTGCAAAAATGTCAACCTGTTTTTGTTTTGTCGTTTTTACGGGTATTGTGTGTGTGTGTACAGTTGAAGTCGAAAGTTTACATACTTAGGTTGGGGTCATTAAAACTAGTTTTTCAACCACTCCACACATTTCTTGTTAACAAACTATAGTTTTGGCAAGTCGGTGACGACATCTACTTTGTGCATGACACAATTTTTCCAACAACTGTTTACTGACAGATTATTTCACTTATAATTCACTGTTTCACAATTCCAGTGGGTCAGAAGTTTACATACATTAAGTTGACTGTGCCTTTAGACAGCTTGGAAAATTCCAGAAAATTATGGCATGGCTTTAAAAGCTTCTGATAGGCTAATTGACGTCAATTGGAGGTGTACCTGTGGATGTATTTCAATGCCTACCTTAAAACTCAGTGCCTCTTCGTTTGACATCATGGGAAATCAGAAAAAGATTGTAGACCTCCACAAGTGTGGTTCATCCTTGGGAGCAATTTCCAAACGCTTGAAGGTACCGCGTTTATCTGTAGAAACAATAGTACGCAAGTATAAACACCATGGGACGAAGCCATCATACCGCTCAGAAAGGAGACGTGTTCTGTCTCCTAGAGATGAATGTACTTTGGTGCGAAAAGTGCAAATCAATCCCAGAACAACAGCAAAGGACCTTGGGAAGATGCTGGTGGAAACGGGTACAAAAGTATCTATATCCACCGTAAAACGAGGCCTATATCGACATAACCTGAAAGGCCGCTCAGCAAGGAAGAAGCCACTGCTCCAAAACCGCCATAAAGCCAGACTACGTTGCAACTGCACATGGGGACAAATGTCATACTTTTTGGAGGAATGTCTTCTGGTCTGATGAAACAAAAATATATCTGTTTCTAGGGAAGGCTTGCAAGCCAAAGAACACCATCCCAACTGTGAAGCACAGGGGTGGCAGCATCATGTTGTGGGGGTGCTTTGCTGCAGGAGGGACTAGTGCACTTCACAAAATAGATGGCATCATGATTAGGGAAAATTATGTGGATATATTGAAGAAACATCTCAAGACATCAGTCAGGAAGTTAAAGCTTGGTCGCAAATGGGTCTTCCAAATGGAAAATGACCCCAAGCATACTTCCAAAGCTGTGGCAAAATGGCTTAAGGATTACAAAGTCAAGGTATTGGAGTGGCAATCACAAAGCCCTGACCTCAATCCCATAGAAAATGTGGGCAGAACTGAAAAGGTGTGTGAGAGCAAGGAGGCCTACAAACCTGACTTAGTTACACCAGCTCTCTCGGGAGGAATGGGCCAAAATTCACCCAACTTATTGTGGGAAGCTTATGGAAGGCTACCCGTAACGTTTGACCCAAGTTAAACAATTTAAAGGCAATGCTACCAAATACTAATGGAGTGTATGTAAACTTCTGACCCACTGAGAATGTGATGAAAGAAATAAAAACTGAAATAAATCATTCTCTCTACTATTATTCTGACATTATACAGTCTTAAAATAAAGTGGTCATTCTAACTGACCTAAGACAGGGAATTTTTACTAGGATTAAATGTCAGGAATTGTGAAAAACTGAGTTTAAATGAATTTGGCTAAGGTGTATGTAAACTTCCGTCTTCAACTGTATGTATGCATGTATGTGGGGTGGGGGGGGACTGAACAATTTTAGAATTGGGCTGCAACATAAGATGTGGATAAAGTCGAGGGGTATGAATACTTTCTGAATTCACTATAGATTCTTGTAATGGCTAACTCACACCAGCCATCCATTCCCGCTTACAATCACACGCTTTTTTCCACTCAAGTGCCTTAATTACGCTCCCATATGCACTCATTTCATCGGTCTTTCTCTCACACCACAAACAGAATACAAGCACAATTTAAGCTGAATTGAAACAATGGTTTATTCAGATATCATTATGCAAGTAGAAAGTTCGGTGTGCACTCCTAGGAAATCTTATTCCTGTTCGAGATGTTGTTCAATAACCAAGGCTCAAACTCTGACTGCCATCATCTAGAATGTGAGAGTACTTTTAATATACACATCGCAATAAAAAAGGGCAGCTTTTACTTAGATGCAACGTGATAGTTTTCCTGTCACTGAGTAATCAATTGTGTGGAGAAAATAAGATCTAAATCCGATGTAAGACCGCATAGGTAAATAGACTGGGCCCATTGTAAAAACTGTGGATGGTAGCCTGCAATTAGGTTGCTATAGCACAGGACAAGAATTTCCCTATGTATAAACAATTTCAGACCAGTACAGGAGCAGTTCATGAAAAATCAAGTCACACTAGTGTCCAATTACTGAGCTTCTGCTGCAGTTTACTAGTAGAACACTTTTCTGGGCTTTCATACTTTGGTGGTGCATGATCTGGCCCCATTATGTTGTTATTATGAAACTAGGTAAAAATGGCAGCCTATTCCCTATAAAGTGCACTGCTTTTGACCAGGGCTCATAAAGTAGTGCACTATAGGGAATAGGCACATGTCTGCAGCTATGGAAAGAACTGGTGGAATTTACCATCTGATCAGTCGTATGCATCCAATTTCTGAAAGATGCACAGGGTATTGTTGGCGATTACGATCAGCAGGGGCTCTTCTTTTTTTAACCTTTTATTTGAGCAAGGAGTCATGCTGAAACCATGCTGAAACATCAGTGAACACTGTACATATCTAATATATACTGAACAAAAATATAAACGCAACAACTTCAAAGATTTTACTGCGTTAGTTCATATAAGGAAATCAGTCAATTGAAATAAATGTATTCGGCCCTAATCTATGGCTACAGAAACTTGTCTGTTGGTCACAGGTACCTTAAAAAAAATGTAGAGGCATGGATCAAAAAACAGTCTGTTGTGCTGCATGATGCAAATGGTGGTCCCATCTCCTTTTCATAGTTGATTAGGCTGTTGATTGTGGCCTGTGGAATGTTATCCCACTCCTCTTCAATGGCTGTGCGAAGTTGCTGGATATTGGCAGGAACTGGAACACGCTGTCATACACGTTGATCCAGAGCATCCCAAACATGTTAAATGGGTGTCTGGTGAGTATGCAGTCCATGGAAGAACTGGGACATTTTCAGCTTCAAAGAATTGTGTCCAGATTCTTGTGACATGGGGCTGTGCATTATAATGCTGAAACATGAGTTGGCGGCGGCGGATTAGTGGCACGACAATGGGCCTCCAGGATCTAGTAATGTTCTCTGTATTCAATTGTGTTCGTTGTCCGTAGCTTATGCATGCCCATACCATAACCCCACCACCATGGGGCACTCTGTTCACAACGTTGTCATCAGCAAACTGCTCGCTCACACGACGCCATACACGTGGTCTGCGGTTGTGTGGCAAAGTCTCTAAAACTAAATTTGAGGCAGATTATGGTAGTGAAATTAACATTGAATTCTCTGGTGGAGAATTCCCTCAAATTTAGTGGCCTTTTGTCCCCACCACAAGGTGCACCTGTGTAATGATCATGCTATTTAATCAGCTTCTTGATATGTCACACCTGTCAGGTGGTTGGATTATTTTGTCAAAGGAGAAATGCTCACTAACAGGGATGTAAACAGATTTGTGTAAAAAAAAAGAAGAGATAAGTATGGAACATTTCTGGGATCTTTATTTCAGCTCATGAAACATGGGACCAACACTTAACATGTTGCATTTCATATTTTCAGTATACATATCAATTACACTATACTTGAAAAGCAAACACAAAATAATAAGAAAATAAATATCAAATGAAACAAACTCGATTTTCTGCCTGAATTGCCCTAGAGGCAATCTTGCTGTTTACTTTGTGCAAAACAACATGGTTTAACATATTTTTAAGACCTGCTTTTTCTTTCTCAATGTGAGGGTCCCTTAAGTTATCTATTTTTTTTTAGGTAGACGTTTCATGTTGGTAAGACTGGCCTAGTTTTGTGGGTATGTCTTTAGGGTTAGAGTCTAATTAGAATCGATCTCCTAAGTGTGTTTCTTTTTCATCTCCATAATGGCAATTTTAAAGTTTAAATGTATTAAGTGTCGGTATTTACTGTGCAGCCCAATGGTGCATGCCAAGCCCAAAATGTATTTAGACTAAAAACGAGGTAACAAACCATGCTTTTATTTTAAAATCTTCAGAGCTCTTGAGTGATGTTCCTTACTCTGGCTCCGAGAGAAGGGAGGGTATTTTGCTATGATGCATATGAGCATATGTATTTGTTATTTGTTATCTCTGCTATTCATTAGGTGGGAGGACCCTGGTGTTTTTATTTTTTATTTTATTACATTTCGGACAGTTTTGTTATTGTGAAAGGCTGAGGGACTAATCTCATGTGGCGTGGGTTTGCTCACATCAAAATTCTATATGAAAGCGAATTGTAGCATCTTCAAACTGGCAGCTGTGATATTTTCTTTGTCCCTCAAAAATGTTTGATGCGGATAAAAGCAGATGCATAATTTTTTTTGCTTTTAAATTATTTTTGACAATGCTTGCTGAGCAGGGAGGGGGCAGTGCTTTGGGGCACTAGGTTTGTGTGGGTTTGCGAGCCACCTAGTCTTCAATATGGGGCGCTGAGGCATCTTGAATATTTTCTTTACTCTGGTACTTAAAGTGGAACTGAGATTTTCAGCAACATGAAACCTTATTCATCTGTTCATATACACCCCCAGGAAGAATATTTATTTAACATTTTCTGACGAGCGAGCACTTAGATATGGTCATTTTCACATTTTCATAAATTCATAGAATGTTTGTGAATGACGTATAGTAAGGCATTTGTGAAAATTCTCTAGCAGTTTAGAATGGGAAAGCGGCCAAGCGTTGGCTAGCCTTTCAGTGAAAAAAACCTGCCTGTCAACTTTTCATTGCGTACTGCCAGTAGACTTAATTGGTTTTTCACCAACATCTTCAGTGTTGTAACCAAATCATGTCTCATTTGCTTTAGAGACGAATCTTATGTTTTGAGAAAGTAAATAACAGTTTAATACTAACATATGAATAATTGAGGTCAAAAGTTGGATATTAAATGTGTGGCGTCGCACAGTCTAATTTTACAAAATACAGTGTGTCCCACATTTATATTTATATATATATATATATATATATATATATATATATATATATATATATATATATATATATATATATATATATATATATATATATATATATATATACACACACACACACACAATTGTGGCCAAAAGTTTTGAGAATGACACAAATATACATTTTCACAGTCTGCTGCCTCAGTTTCAATGATGGCAATATGCATATACTCCAGAATGTTATGAAGAGTGATCAGATGAATTGCAAAGTCCCTCTTTGCCATGCAAATGAACTGAATCCCCAAAAAACATTTCCACTGCATTTCAGCCCTGCCACAAAAGGACCAGCTGACATGTCAAAAACCCAACAACTGAAAGCAAAATGTATAGAATTGTAAACAAAAATAATACATCAAAAGAAAAACCCAAACACTTGTAAGCAAATAATTTTAAAGAGCGAGCAAAACTCTATGACAAAATATTTGAATTACCTTAACAACGTTCGGCGCGGGTGTTGGTAACTGGTTCGCCATACACCTGCGCCGAACGTTGTGCGACACGTAATTTATATGTTTACTTAAGTACTTTGTCATTAAATGTATTAGATAGACATGCTTATAATATCCATACATTATTGACCGTGACTGACAATTTTGAAGTAAGTTAGCTAAAACCCTAAAACGAGGTGACGTCAGACCGTCTACTTAAGTAGGCAATAGAAAAAAAGCCTGTATCACCTTCATTGATTGGGTTAAGACGAACCGTCACTCCAAAACTAGCGACCAATGGAGACTCATTGTCTACGCCTCCCTCTAAACCCCGTCCTTCACGGAAAAATAATGTCAAAACTCGCAATTGAAAAGACTGGCCATGAAAGCAAAGATACAAGTAGCGCAACCAAAAGGTAGTACATGCAGGCAAGAGCGTAGGCAAAATATATTCAATAGGATTGGTGGCTTAGAAAGTTTATAACCGAAAACAATTTTTGCGAATATTTTTTAATAATTTGTTATAGTTTTGTTCTTGCTTTAACATTATTTGCTTACAAGTTTTGGGGTTTTGCTTTTTGTTTACAATTCTATACATTTTGCTTTCAATTGTTGGGTTTTTGATTTCAACATCCATTATTTGACCCGTCATCAAATATATAACGTTTACATTCTCAACTTTATTTTTCATGTTCACAATTTATTTTATTTTGAATTCAATACATGAAATTAGGCATGAAATTGACCCCATAGTGGCATGTCTGTACACTTTCCCTCCACTGTAAACGGGACACACGAAAGCAGCGAAATTTAAGTTGAATTGACCGACGCGAGCGCACGAGGCTGTCATTTCATAAAGTAGACTCAACTGTTGACTGATTTTATACTCTTGTGTGTCCTATTCGGCTGGCGGGCCTTGTGTTTGGAACCTGCGCTAGCCTACATTATTAATGACTTGTGATCATTGCCCCTGCAAGTTTTATTGTATTGACATTCTCATTCTTAGTTACAGTCGTCCGTTTTTGTTCAAAATATTGAGTCATTGAAAGTGAAACGGTGCATTCTGAGTGGGTTGTACCAGGCCAGCTGTGATTGACAACCTGATAGCAATATTTTTTTATTGGGGAATTATATTAATCATGCATTGAACTGCATTCATCTATTCTTTCAACAACCAACAATGCCTTACTGTAAGTCATGGAATTAAGTCAAATGGTTACCTCTTATAAAGTTGTTTTTGAAGCATAAACAGGGAATTATATTATATGAATGTTTGTTTCATGTCTGCAAAGTAGTTAAAACGTTGTCAGTTCCACTTTAAGAACTCCAGCACAACAGTGGACCAACCAATATGGTTTGCAACAGATCTGAAAATCAACACATTTTGTAATTTCTCCCAAATTACAAAGAAAGTATAGTATTTCGATCATGTTTTGTTTTTTTACTGGAGAGTGCTACACCAGCTCAGTCACACTGGTTAGCTAGGTCAATCTTTTTACGAGGTGGTTGGTATCATTCTGAGGAAATTGGTTTGTAAATGATTCATAGTTCACACAAGTCGTTTACAAAAACAATATGAATTTGCTTCATGGTAGAGTTTTAAATATATCCTTTATTTTTTATTATACTGACTTACAGGATTTATATTGAACCTAAACCAAAAAATAATAATTTAATGTTTTTGTGTGCTTTGCGTGAGTGACTGTCGGTAAGTGTTTTGTACGTGCGTGTGTGTTGTAGAGAGAAGGGTGGTGTGTGAGAGAGTAAGTTAGTGTCATGTTTGTTTGTTGGTGTGGATGTGATTGCCTGTGTGTCTGAATATGAAAGACTGTGCTGTAAGATTGTTTGGGTGGGTGTACAATTGGCTGAATGTGAATGTCTGTATGCGACTGTGTTTCTGTGTGCTTGTTTGTCAGTGATTGTGAGAGTGACATACAAGGTCTAAATACCCGTATTTCTGTTTTCTGACAGAATAGGTCACCACTCGCCTATATAGTGTAAACCCCAAACTTGCCCAAGGCAGAGTTTGTTTCAGATTCCCCTAACTTAATGTTCCTTTGTCACAAAGGGGGCTAGAAAATGGGCAATGTTAGACTGAGACTGAGTATTTGGTCTGTCAGTGGGTAAATGTCTATGTATGTCACTGTCTAGTCCTGTGTATGCTCTTGACCATAGAGTCAAGTTTGTGACCGTGTGAATGAGCACAAATGGGGGAGGGCGAGAGAGTTCAATTGTTTAAGTTCAAGAGGTTTGGAAAGGGTAGTCATGTTCATACTCTTTAAGAACACGAGTAAGAACTAGCCAATAATATGGCGGGGAATGGTAAAAGGGGTTTGGGGTATAATGCAATTAAAGCAACAAATGATGGTATTGCAGCATTGGTTTTGGAGAAAATAAACATCAACTAGTAGAGAATTCTGAAACCACAATATCGGCAAATTGCAATACAGCTAATTGACGGTGTATCTCCAGTTGCACCAATTCTGAATTGGATATGTGGCTGTGTTGTGCTTCTCTAATGTAGACTCATGTTACATGCCGAGACTCTGCATTCAATAAACTGTGAGACTCTGAATTCTGCGAAAGCTGGAAAGAATGATTTGTATTCTCTTCCTGGTCCTGAAATTCTAATTTTCTTGCTAAAATTTCACACCCATAAATGACCCATTTTTAACTGCAAAATTACTTGTTTGGTAAAAATGTTCACACAAGACCTTGAATGACGAGTAAAACATTTTCTGTAGATATTTTCAGGGGGGAGAAGCCATTTCAGAATTCAGTTGTCCTGTTTTTTTTTTCTGTAGTTATTGTATGTGGGAATGTACACACCTTGGTGGCTCTAACTTTTTCTTTCTCATTTGTTCTTTTCAAACCTGTTCAGCCCCAAGAGTGAGAATTACAGAATCAGTTTTAACATTGACACTTTGACCAGGTCGTTTTACAATGTCTTACAAATCAGACGAGTAGTCAGCCACTATATTGGAACATGTACGGTTGATCTCCTGATGATAAAGTCGATGGGTAAAGTGGCATCATTGATTCACTTACAATACCCCCTAGTCTCCCTAGAAACACAAGCAATACAAGAAGCATATTTAAATGTTTATACTTCTATCGCTCTGTCCTAAACTGTAGTTTAATGACATTGGAATTAATGCAGGGGGTATAAAACATAATTAAAATGAACTTGAATTCAAAGTGTGTGTTTTTCATTGTTGCTGTCTTGAAGGCATGTGTACATACCAGGCTGTGTGTTTGGATTTGACAGCTATGTGTAAAAATACCACAATCACATTTTGTCACATGCTTCATAAACAACAGGCGTAGACTAACGGTGAAAGGCTAGAAAAAATACTTTAGTCTGCACTTTCAGCTGTGTAGGCCTACATTTTTACATTCAGCAGATGCTCTTATCCAGAG
The DNA here is from genome assembly GCF_029448725.1 of Salvelinus fontinalis. Lineage (NCBI taxonomy): Eukaryota > Metazoa > Chordata > Actinopteri > Salmoniformes > Salmonidae > Salvelinus > Salvelinus fontinalis. The sequence goes on along the minus strand of NC_074696.1, from coordinate 44,572,881 downwards.
CAACGTGAAGTTAGTGACTGAGCAGGTCATTAGTGTAACTGAAAGGTAACGCTTCCATAGATATTGACAGGATTGTGTCAACACAGCACATATTACACAACACTGTTGCCTTTGTTAGTGGTTGAGAATTGTTGCAAGTTAAAAGTCCACTCAGCAGAGAACTTTACCAGATGGAAGGGTTGGGCGGTATACTGTATTGTACTATATACCGGTAATGCTGCACGGAACGGTTTGAGTTTTTACTTCACCTTCTATAACCGTCTCTCATTGTTTGGTTTGTTAAATGTGATATGCAACTCCGCCGCGTATAATGTCAGTTTTTTTTAAATAGTTTACTCCGTTTGCTACTTGAGTCGTCTCCCTTTCCTGCTGCTGCATGCCGCTAACCACACCAAGCCCCGTGTCACACAAGGAGAGAGCAGTTCTTCAAACAGAGTAAAGAACACTTTCTTTCTGTTCACTCTGCATGGTCAGATTGATGCAACAAAGTTGGTGACATGCTGCTTTCCACAAGCATTCTATACACTTAGTTTGTGTATCCACTGTCTGCAAACTACTATCTGCTAGTTTGCCTTTTGTTAGCAAATTGTTGCTAAAATAATTTTGTTTAGAGGCTAATGCTAATCACTAGTTAGCTGGCTAGCTAGCTTGCTAAATGTACTAAGAATCAGAGCAAATGTAGCTAGCTAATACTGACTGGTACCAAGCATGTTTGTGCAACGGTATCATATCAGAGAGGAATAGGGTCCAGCTGCAACATATCTCAGAGCAGTCTGTCATGTGAAAATCTTCCCAGCGTGAAATGGCTACCCACTTTGGTGTGATGCTTTCCACCTTTTAATCACACCATTCATATGGTGAATGTGGTACCCCACGTGTAGTACGCGTTACCTTTTTGAATAGTGATTCAGAACTAGAAGGCCAAAGTTCAACTGGCATTACTAGGCTTCCATTTGCAGTCTTGGCTACATGGAGTAAGAGTATCTAGATTCACGTACCGGGAAGTATTTTGTTTTCACTTGGTTTGTGTTCTTCGGTGGGGTTTTATGGCAGACTACAACCCAAAAAGGTGTGTTTCTGCCACCTACTGGATGTGGTGATTCCAAGTGAATACACCCTAAATCAAGCTTATCCAACTGGCCGAATTTGGTCCGCGGGTGGTTTTACTTGGCCCCTCAAGTTCTCTCAGCAAAAAAATAAATGCAAGTTTCATTCCAGATGCCAAACAGTAGGACAGATTCAGACCAAATACACAGCTGGACAGTAGGTCGTACATACTTTGAATATGTTAAAATGTAAATGTGTGACTTGTGTAATAACTTTCCAGTTTTTCGTACTGCATGTAATATATTGTGTTTGTATGCTGACGTTTGCAAATTAATTTCCATGTAAATTGACCAAGTACAGTGCATTCAGAAAGTATTCAGATTCCTTGACTTTTTCCACATTTTATTACTTTACTCCCTTATTCTAAAATGGATTAAATTAATTTGTTTCCTCATCAATCGACACACAATACCCCATAATGACAAGCGAAAAGTTTGTATTTTTTATTTTCAATAAAAAATCTTGTTTACGTAAATATTCAGACCCTTTGCCATGAGTTTCGAATTTGGGTTCAGGTGCATCCTGTTTCCGTTGATCATCCTTGATGTTTGTAAAACTTGATTTGGACTCCACCTGTGGTAAATTCAATTGATTGGACATGATTTGGAAAGGCACACACCGGTCTACAGTATATAAGGTCCTGCAAAAAACCAAGCCATGAGGTTGAAGGAATTGTCCGTGGAGTGCCGAGACAGGATTGTGTCGAGGCAGAGATCTGGGGTACCAAAACAATTCTGCAGCATTGAAGGTTGCTAAGAACATTGTGGCCTCCATCATTCTTAAATGGAAGAAGACTCTCCCTAGGGCTGGCCGCCCAGCCAAACTGAGCAATCGGGAGAAGGGCCTTGGTCAAGGAGGTGACCAAGAATCCGATGGTCACTCTGACAGAGCTCCAAAGTGCCTCTGTGGAGATGGGAGAACCTTCCAGAAGGACAACCATATCTGCAGCCAGAGCCGGGCGGCCCTATACGCTCACTACGCAAGTTGCGTAGGGCCCCGCAAATTATGCAAGGGCCCCGCCTCCCCCTTGTGTCAAAGCTCAAGCTGAACCTCGGCAAGACGGAGCTGCTCTTCCTCCCGGGGAAGGACTGCCCGTTCCATGATCTCGCCATCAGGGTTGACAACTCCATTGTGTCCTCCTCCCAGAGTGCTAAGAACCTTGGCGTGATCCTGGACACCCTGTCGTTCTCAACTAACATCAAGGCGGTGACCCGTTCCTGTAGGTTCATGCTCTACAACATTCGCAGAGTACGACCCTGCCTCACGCAGGAAGCGGCGCAGGTCCTAATCCAGGCACTTGTCATCTCCCGTCTGGATTACTGCAACTCGCTGTTGGCTGGGCTCCCTGCCTGTGCCATTAAACCCCTACAACTCATCCAGAACGCCGCAGCCCGTCTGGTGTTCAACTTTCCCAAGTTCTCTCACGTCACCCCGCTCCTCCGCTCTCTCCACTGGCTTCCAGTTGAAGCTCGCATCCGCTACAAGACCATGGTGCTTGCCTACGGAGCTGTGAGGGGAACTGCACCTCCGTACCTTCAGGTTCTGATCAGGCCCTACACCCAAACAAGGGCACTGCGTTCATCCACCTCTGGCCTGCTCGCCTCCCTACCTCTGAGGAAGTACAGTTCCCGCTCAGCCCAGTCAAAACTGTTCGCTGCTCTGGCACACCAATGGTGGAACAAACTCCCTCACGACGCCAGGTCAGCGGAGTCAATCACCACCTTCCGGAGACACCTGAAACCCCACCTCTTTAAGGAATACCTAGGATAGGATAAAGTAATCCTTCTACCCCCCCCCCCCCCTTAAAAGAGTTAGATGCACTATTGTAAAGTGGTTGTTCCACTGGATATCATAAGGTGAATGCACCAATTTGTAAGTCGCTCTGGATAAGAGCGTCTGCTAAATGACTTAAATGTAAATGTAAAGCGGGAGTAAATGTTTACAACTTCGATGAGAGGATGAAGCAGAACTATCATTCTGGTCATGAAAATAAATAAAAAACACCATGAGAGTGAATTGCGGGACAGCAATCGGGTAAACTTGTGTTCTCTCCTCTCCAAGTTTGATGTCTGCAAATAACAGTAACATTAAGTTGATGTGCTAGCTTGCAGTGCATCTCTCGCTAGTCTGTCTGTCTTGGTTGAACACCCCTACTCTTACAATAAGTGCCATGAGATTTTGAATGACCACAGGAAAAGGCGGGCCGAACAGGCCTCCAATAACATTGATGGGGCTGTAGTTCTTTGGTGTCCACATCACCAAAGAATGATCATGGTCCAAACACACTAAGACAGTCGTGAAGAGGGGATGACAACAACTTTCCCCCCCGGGAGACACAAAAGATTTGTCATGGGTCCCCAGATCCTCAAAAACTTCCACAGCTGCACCATCGAGAGCATCCTTACCGGTTGCATCACCGCCTGGTATGGCACGGCGGTGATGCAGGATGGTGTGGTGTGCCCAATGCACACCACACCAAACTACCTGCCCTCCAGGACAGCTACAGCACCCGATGTCACAGGAAGGCCAAATATAATCAAGGACATCAACCACCCGAGCCACGGCCTGTTCGCCCCGCTATCAACCAGAAGGCGAGGTCAGCAAAGGTGCATCAAAGCAGGGACCGAGAGACTGAAAAACAGCTTCTATCTCAAGACCATAGGACTGTTAAATAGCCATCACTAGCCGGCTTCCACCCGGTTATGCAACTATGCCCCTTAGAGGCTGCTGCCTTGTGTGTATTGTTAGATACTACTGCACTGTTGGATCTAGGAACGCAAGCATTTCACTACACCCACAATAACAAGTTCCCAGTTGAATCAATCAATAACAAGTTCCCCCAAAAAAACAAGGTTGAATCATGACGTCAGTGATTTTCAGGTCGGAGCTTTAGAAAGAGGCCCGAGTTACCAACTTGGAATTCCGAGTTGAAGAGTAGTGGTTCTCGGTCATGGTCCTGGGGACTCAGGGCAGCACATTGTTGTTTTTGCCTTAGCAATACACAGCTGATTCAATTGATCAACTCATCATCAAGCTTCAAATGGTATTTATGTATTCATTTATGACGCTATCCTTGATATGATCCTGCTGTTTTCACATGCTATACATGCATCTATCCATTCAATGTTATCATGATTTGGTATAAGATATATTATACTTTAGTAGTCCACAATAACCTGTTGATGTAAAAGTCTAAATTACATTCTTCCGTATTCCTAGAAATACCTTAAAAATGGATATTCCTTCAAAAATATTGCCTACAGTTACCGTGTAGGGCACTACAGGGTTGGGTGATCAGGGTCATCTGGGAATGCCTCCTGGGGGAAATCAGGCATGTGAAGACTATCTGTCCTGCATAACTTAATGAGGATAGACACGAGGGCCAGGAGGGGCTCTGAACCTCGCCACCGTGTGCCATAAGTGAGGTCTGCTGCTCTGCAGGATGTTTCAAGGATGGAGGCAATCTGTGTGCGGGAGATCTTCACCTCCTACTTCTTCGAAGAGAGTGCTGTTCCCTGGCAACACCATAGACTACATACACTATGCACAACCAAAGGCTCTTTTAAGAGCCATCCACATTGCAATAAGAGTTTTCTTCCGTTCCTTCTGGAAATAATTCAGTATTTTTCCACATTTTGTTACGTTTCAGCCTTATACTTAAATAGATTAAGTTATTTGTTTTCCTAATCTACACACAATACCCCATAATGACGATGCGAAAACAGTTTTTTAGAAATGTTTGCAAATGTATTAAAAAAAATACAAGAAAAATAACTTATTTACATAAGTATTTAGACCCTTTGCTATGAGACTCGAAATTGAGCTCAGTTTCCATTGATCATCCTTGAGATGTTTCTACAACTTGACTGGAGTCCACCTGTGGTAAAATGAAATTGATTGGACATGATTTGGAGAGGCAAATACCTGTCTATATAAGGTTCCACAGTTGACAGTGCATGTCAGAGCAAAAACCAAGCCATGAGGTCGAAGGAATGGTCCGTATAGCTCCGAGACAGGATTGTGTCGATGAACAGATCTGGGGAAGGGTACCAAAAATGTGCTGCATTGAGGGTCCCCAAGAACATAGTGGCCTCCATCCTTCTTAAATGGTGATCACTCCATAGTTCCTCTGTGGAGATGGGAGAACCTTCCAGAAGGACAACCATCTCTGCAGCACTCCAACAATCAGGCCTTTATGCTAGAGTGGCAAGATGGAAGCCACTCCTCAGTAAAAGGCACATGACAGCCCGCTTGGAGTTGACCAAAAAGCACCTAAACGGCTCTCAGACCATGAGAGTCTGATGAAACCAAGACTGAACTATTTGGCCTGAATGCCAAGCGTCACGTCTGGAGGAAACCTGGCACCATCCCTACGGTGAAGCATGGTGGTGACAGCATCATGCTGTGGGGATGTTTTTCAGCGACAGGAACTGGGAGACTAGTCAGGATTGAGGGAAAGATGAACGGCGCAAAGTACAGAGATCTTTGATGAAAACCTGGGAGACAACTCGGGAGTGGCTTCGGGACAAGTCTCTGAATGTCCTTGAGTGCTTCAGCCAGAGCCCAGACTTGAACCCGAACGAACATCTCTGGAAGCCTGAAAATGAGGTCAGGGCTCTGTGCAGGGCACCGATCTCGATAAACCATTTTTGTATGGACCTCACTTTGTGCACATGAGCATTGTCATGCTGAAACAGGAAAGGGCCTTCCCCAAAACTGTTGCCACAAAGTTGGAAGCACAGAATCATCTAGAATGTCATTGTATGATGTAGGGTTAAGATTTCCCTTCACTAGAACTAAGGGGCCTATGAAAAACAGCCCCAGACCATTATTCCTCCACCAAACTTTACAGTTGGCACTATGCATTGGGGCAGGTAATGTTCTCCTGGCATCTGCCAAATCCAGATTTGTCCGTCGGACTGCCAGATGGTGAAGCGTGATTCATCACTCCAGAGAATGCGTTTTGAATGGAAGCTTTACACCACTCCAGCCGACTCTTGGCATTGCGCATGGTGATCTTGCGCTTGTGTGCGGCTGCTCGGCCAGCTCCTGACAAAACAGTTCTTGTGCTGATGTTGCTTTCAGAAGCAGTTTGGAACTCGGGAGTGTGTGTTACAACTGAGGACAGACCGGTTCTGTGAACTTGTGTGGCCTACCACTTCGCTGCTGAGCCGTTGTTAATCCTAGACGTTTCCGCTTCACAACATATACACTGTGTACAAAATATTCAGAACACCTTCCTAACGCTGAAGATCTGCTTTATAGTGCGATTGATAATTAAAGGCATTATATTCCTGTGGTCGGGGAGAATTAATTCATGGTAAACGCTATATGTTGACTCAATCAGAAATTACTTTTAAATTCTAAAGCGGATCTTCAGCGATACAGATTGAATAGATCCCCAAGTATTGTATCAAAGGACACTTCTCTGCACTAAACATTTTATAGACCGAGGCTGTCTGAAAATGTTACTAGCTGATTTCCTAGAGGAAATCCTGGTTCAGGATGTAGATATTTCTGTATTTCATTTTCAACACATTTGCTAACATTTCTCAAAACATGTTTTCCCCTTGGGGTATTGTGTGTAGATGGGTGAGAAGAAAATCTATTTAATCCATTTTGAATTCAGACTGTAACACAACAAAATGTGGATTTATTTTCTATTATTTAACCTTTTATTTAACTAGGCAAGTCAGTTAGTTACAGTTATTTACAATGACGGCCTGCCAAAAGGAAAAAGGCCTCTTACGGGGGCTGGGATTAAAAATAAATAAAATTAAAATATAGGACAAAATACACATCACGACAAGAGAGACAACACAACACTACATAAAGAGAGACCTAAAACAACAACATAGCATGGCAGCAGCACATGACAACACAGCATGGTAGCAGCACAGCATGACAACAACATGGTAGCAGCACAACATGGTAGCAGCACAAAACAGGGTACAAACATTATTGGGCACAGACAAAAGCACAAAGGGCAGGAAGGTAGAGACAACAACACATCACACAAAGCAGCTACAACTGTCAGTAAGAGTGTCCATTATTGAGTCTTTGAATGAAGAGATGGAGATAAAACTGTCCAGTTTGAGTGTTTTTTGCAACTCGTTCCAGTCGCTAGCTGCAGCGAACTGAAAAGACGAGAGACTCAGGAATGTGTGTGCTTTGGGGACCTTTAACAGAATGTGACTGGCAGAACGGGTGTTGTATGTGGAGGATGAGGGCTGTAGTAGATATCTCAGATAGGGGGGAATAAGCATCAACTAGTGGGTCTTGCGACGGGTATACAGAGATGACCAGTTTACAGAAGACTTGAGTGCAGTGACGTGTCCTATAAGGAGCATTGGTGGCAAATCTGATGGCGGAATGGTTGATGTAAACAGAAGAGCGTGGGAATAATGGTAGTGGTAAGAACACTGCAATAACTTCTCACTCACTGATCATTACGCCAATGAATTTCTATCCATGTGCTAGTGTCTGGAACACTGACAATGACTTCAAAGGTCAAAAGTATTCCAGGTTATAGACCGAATCAAGAAACATTGACCAATGTGTTGGAGACCAATATAAACCATGGCAGCATAAGACTTGCTGGCCAAAGGCCGCTAAACAATATCACATCATATCAGTGTGATCTGAGCTTGCTGATATCAGGCATGCTCTCTGCCATTGTCATTAAACATAAACCTTTGGAATAGTACATTGATAGGACACTTTCCAATTGGCTAACACTATGAATACTGACAATTGGCTTTCTTTACTCGTCTCCTTACCTTGATCTGAGAAGGTAGGGTAGGTTAAACCAATAACGGAGGTCCACCAAGGGATTTGGTTTCACCTTTAAGTCTCAGCATATTAGGAGCTTTACTGGATGCTTTTGCTGGACCGTATTAAGATGTGAATCACCTGTATGTATCATGCCTGTTCTTTTGAGAGTGCTTGATAGTGATAACAGCTTGATTGTGCAACGTGGAACAAAATTATAATCCAGCAATAAAAAAAGGACAACTCACTCTGTGTTGGGACCTTCGGACACAGGTTGGCCATTCACCTTGCATTTATGGGATCGCATCAGAGCTATCAAAGTTGTATAAATACTCAGTGAGCGTCTGTCAGTGTTTACTTACAGTAACATCACCACAGAGGATCTCTAAGGTCAGTTATTTACCTAATATATATTGTGTTTTAATCACCGGATCATTGCTGTTTGACTTTCAAGATATACAGAATTATACTATTCGTACCTCAGTAAACAAGAAACGTGTGAATACTACTAATATTCATTGATTCCATGTTGTGTAAGTAGTGCTCAGTTTGTTTTTGTAAACGGAGAACGTTCCAGTGCATAAATAAGGGCATTTATAAAGTCCTGTATATCATTGTCATAAATCAGTGATCCTGTTCATAACACAAATCAGTGATCCTGTATATAATATTGTTATAAAATCACTGAATCAGAGTGGTATATTACTGTTGTAAAAGCCGATATTCTCCATTGTGTTCACAGGTGTATTGTCAGCAGATCACCATGAAGGTTGTCGCAGTAATCCTGGCTCTAGCCGTCCTCTCAGGTGACCTTTTAACTTCTTCTGGGTTTGTGTCCCAAATACCACCCTATTCCCTATACACCCTGGTCAAAAGTAGTGCACTAAATACGGAATAGGGTGCCATTTGGGATGCCGCCTACCTAAGATAATCATTGGGCTTTCATCAGTTCTGGAAAAACATTTTTTTTTCTGAAACATTACCCAACAGGATAATTGACAGGGGAAATACACATACCAACTGGTTTAAATCAATCGATTGCTCCATTCTCTTAACTATAGGCTGCCATGCATGGGTGCTACCCATGCAGGATGAGCCCCAAACTCCCTGGGAGAAGACAATTGACCAGTTTAAGGACTACATAACAGATCTGAACTCTAAGGCTGATGAGAAGGTGAAGAACATCAGGGCCTCCCAGCTCAGCAGAGAACTGGAGTGAGTTTATTTCTGTGCAAATGTACCTTTTACTTTCCTACAGTTGGCCATTAATCCTGGCAAAAACATAAACAAATATGGTGAAACATGTCTCTGATGTGCATTTAGCTGCAAGCCTTTTTGCAGATGTCTTCAATACTATTGTGAATAATCATGCTCCCTTCAAAGAATGAAGGGTTAAAGGTAGATGGAATGCCTGGTACACTCCGGAATTATCACAAGTCATTCATAAAAGAGATGATGCTTGGGTCAAGGTCAGGCACACAGGCTTAGGCCCGGACTGGCAAGCTTTTAAGCAACTGAGGAATCATTGTGTAAGTCAAATCAGAAAGGCAAAATGATTATGTAACCGCTCTTTCGGATTTTAATGGGCTAAATTCTGGAAAACTGTCAATCGCTGAAGAGTTCTACTTCCTCCACTGCAACAACAAATTTAATTTAGAAACTGGCCTTATTACGGGGGAAAAGGGATGCATTTTATCACCATTTTATTTCAGGAGGCTCTTAGAAGTTATTTCAAAGCCTATTCACAATGATGCTGATAGAGGAAACTTGCTGAATGATCCGAGAAATGATAGTCAAAGCTTTCCTTTTAGCCTATTTACAGAAAAGAAAGTCCTGGATGCTTTACTAGCAATAGACAGTAAGAAATCCACAGGGGCCCGACAAATTGGATCCCGGTCTGCTTAATAAGTGTGCAGCGCCCATTATTGTTGGCTCAATAACACACATTTTCTATTTAATATTATTAGGAAATATTACAAAAGTATGGAAATCAGCTCTTGTGCTGGGCGGGGATAGCGGTGTTCCTTGTCTAGCTATGACTCTTGACCTTTAGACACAAAATGAATGCTGCTTTGTTTTTGGACCTGTTGAAAGATTTTGATACTGTTGATGATGATTATTGAATAAGTTGAATTTCTTGTACATGAAGGTGTACCACAGGGGGCGATTTTGGGACCTGTTCTCCACTATTTATACAAACCCCATTGGTCAATCTGTTAAAAATGGTCAACTTCATCTATATGCGGATGATACTATTATGTATGCTATTGCCCCGACTGTTGATTTGGCTGTGTCAAAACTAAAGTCAGATTTGTATAACTATGCAGGAATCATAACTGATTTAAAACTTGTGATTATTATAAGACAAAACTAAATACATGTTGTTTTCAGACTTCGGTAAGAATGTTTCAGATGAACTAGATGTTCACTCATTAGATGGTTCTCAAATCGAACGTGTTCCCGCATGTCAATACTTAGGCATTTGGATTGCTATGGATTTGACGTTTAAGTTCAGATTTAGAGTTGTCTTTTTCTACAGAAACAGATCTTGCCTTTCTCTGAGCAGTAGGAAGCAGATTATTCAGTCAACCTTTTTATCTGTTCTTGATGAAGGCGATATTATCAGCTGCTACTACTTTTAAACCTTTGGATGCCATCTCCCATAGTGCCCTTTGTTTTGTTACAAGTGACAGTTTTGATCCTCATCACTGCATCCTGTATCAAAAAGTTGGCTGGACTTCGCGAAAGACCTGTAGATCTCTACATTACTCGCTTTTAGTTTACAAGGCCCTACTTCATACACTTCTGTCTTATATAACTTTGCTATTGAAGTATAGTCACCTGAGTTGTCTGGATTGGTTAACTCTTGAGGTTCCTAGGGTCTCCACCGAGCTAGGTGAATCTGCTTTTAGTTTTAATGCTCCGTATTGCTGGAACAAAATTCGAAATACATTTCATCTTGATGTTCTGGTGCCGTTCGTGCAATTGAAAGTATTGATTGGGGACTTACTTGTGGAGGAATGTATCTGTTTTTCTGGGTGATTTGCAATGTTTTATTTGTTCTTCCCATTACCGTGTTTTTGTATGTTAATGTGTATACATATACAGTGCATTCAGAAAGTATTGAGACCCCTTGATTTTTTCCACATTTTGTTACGTTACAGCCTTCTTCTAAATGGATTAAAATGTGACATTTACATAAGTATTCAGACCAATTACTCAGTGCTTTGTTGAAGCACATTTGGCAGCAATTGCAGCATCGAATCTTCTTGGGTATGGTGCTACAAGCTTGGCACACCGGTATTTGGGGAGTTTCTCCCATTCTTCTCTGCAGATCCTCTCAGCCTGGGGAGCATTGCTGCACAGCTATTCTCAGGTCTCTCCTGAGATGTCCGATCGGGTTCAAATCCAGGCTCTGGCTGGGCCACTCAAGGACATTCAGAAACTTGGCCCGAAGCCACTCCTGCGTTGTCTTGGCTGTGTGCTTAGGGTCATTATCCTGTTGGAAGGTGAACCTTCACCCAAGTCTGAGGTCCTGAGCGCTCTGGAGCAGGTTTTCATCAAGGATCTCTCTGTACTTTCCCCTCGATTCTGACTAGTCTCCCAGTCCCTGCTGCTGAAAAACATACCCACAGCATGATGCTGCCACAACCATGTTTCACCTTAGGGATGGTGCCAGGTTTCCTCCAGAAGTGATGCTTGGCATTCAGGCCAAAGAGTTTAATCTTGGTTTCATCAGACCAGAGAATCTTGTTTCTCATGGTCTGAGAGTCCCTTAGGTGCCTTTTTGGCAAACTCCAAGCAGGCTGTCATGTGCCTTTTACTGAGGAGTGGCTTCCGTCTGGCCACTATCATAAAGGCCTGATTGGTGGAGTACTGCAGAGATGGTTGTCCTTCTGGAAGGTTCTTCTATCTCCACAGAGGAACTCTAGAGCTCTTTCAGAGTGACCATCGGGTCCTTGGTTTTATATTTTTACACCATTTGCTCAAATTTTGAGAAACTTGTTTTCGCTTTGTCATTATAGGGTATAGTGTGTAGATTTATGAGGAAAACATTTAATTTCATCAATTTTAGAATAAGGCTGTAACGTAACAAAATGTGGAAAAAGTCAAATACTTTCAGAATGCACTGTATTGTTCGGGTATCATGTGTATATTTTAGGTTGTATATACAGGGCGCTTTTGTAAAAGAGACATCTCAATATGCATTCCCTGTTAAAATAAAAAAATACATTTCAAAATGTGTATTTTCACCCAGTCCAAACACTCACCTATTCTGATGTATTTCATAAATGTCCACTGAGTGTCCAAAACATTAAGAACACCTTCCTAATGTTGAGTTAGATTCACCTGGTCAGTATGTCATGGAAAGAGCAGGTGTTTACATTGTTAAATTACAAATGAAATAGTAAAAGTAATTTAATAGGATCTATGTGTTAATAAACCTGTCTGTTTTCCCTCCCAGTACCCTGATCACAGACACCATGTCTGAGCTGAATATGTACAGTGATGATATGAAGACCAAACTGGGACCTCTCGCTAAGGACGCCGCTGAACGTCTGGGCAAGGAAGTGCAGCTCCTCGTTAACAAGTTGCAGGCTCACATGACTGAAGCTAAAGACCGTACCACAGTGTACACCCTGGAACTCCAGACCATGTTGGAGCAGAATGCCAATGACGTCAGTCACAGGTTCAACACCTATAGCCGCAAGCTGAACAAGCGCCTGAGCAAAGACACCGAGGAGATCCGCAGGTGTGACAGAGAGAAGGCAGGAGCCGTTTGCCAGACTAAATCAATTAATGTATTGAAGTCTTTAGATTGAAGTTTGATTGAAGATTGAAGTCTTTAGATTAAATGTTGGCTGTTATGTCATAATTCATCATGTATTGTTCACCGATTTAAAAAAAAATAAAAAAAAAATAAAAAAAAAGTTTAATACTATTTGTCTGTCACATAAGTAGTCATGCACATAGAGGGAGTCATTTAACTGCAAACAAGTTCTAATGAAATGGAATGCTTTACCTTACTTTGTACAGTACCTGTCTTTGACATCTCCTTCCTCTCCACTCTTTTTTAGCAAAGTGACCACCTATTTCGAGGAGTTGCAGTCTCGAACCACCTCTAGTGTGGAATCCGTGAAGGATCGCTTTGAGCCTTACTACGTCCAGATCCGTGAGCGCGCTGAGGATAAGATGGCTATCCTCAGCAAACTGCTGACGACCGAGGCTGAAAAGGTGAGCACTGTCTGGCTCAGTAAGTAGAGCAATGTGCTTGCATTGCCAATAATTGTAGGTTCGATTCCCGCTGGGGCTACCCATACAAATAAATGTATGCATGAATGCAAGCGCTTTGGATAAAAGTGTCTGCTACATGGAATATACAATGGCAAGAAGAAGTATGTGAACCCTTTGGAATTACCTGGATTTCTGCATAAATTTGTCATAACAATAGACAAACACAGTGTGCTTAAAATAATAACACACAAATGATTGTATTTTTGTTGTCTATATTGAATACATCATTTAAACATTCACAGTGTAGGTTGGAAAAAGTATGTGAACCCCTAGGCTAATGACTTTTACAGAGCTTCCCTGCCCTGTAAAAAATACTCACTTGAGTTTGCTATTCACAAGAAGCATTGCCTGATGTGAAGCATGCCTTGAACCAAAGAGATCTCAGAAGACCTAAGATTAAGAATTGTTGACTGGAAAGGGTTACAAAAGTATCTCTAAAAGCCTTGATGTTCATCAGTTCATGGTAAGACAAATTGTCTATAAATGGAGAAAGTTCAGCACTGTTGCTACTCTACCTAGGAGTGGCCATCCTGCAAAGATGACTGCAAGAGCACAGTGCAGAATGCTCAATAAGGTTAAGAAGAACCCTAGAGTGTCAGCTAAAAACATACAGAAATCTCTGGAACATGCTAACATCTCTGTTGATGAGTCTACGATACGTAAAACACTATACAAGAATGGTGTTCATGGGAGGACACCACGGGAGAAGCCACTGCTGTCCAAAAAAAACATTGCTGCACGTCTGAAGTTTGCAAAAGAGCACCTGGATGTTCCACAGCGCTACTGGCAAAATATTCTGTGGACAGATGAAACTACAGTTGAGTTGTTTGGAAGGAACACACAACATTATATGTGGAGAAAAAAAGTCACAGCACACCAACATCAAAACCTCACCCCAACTGTAAAGTATGGTGGAGGGAGTATCACGGTTTGGGGCTGCTTTTCTGCCTCAAGGTCTGGACAGCCTGCTATCATCGATGGAAAAATGAATTCCCAAGTTTAGCAAGACAATTTGAAGGAGAATGTAAGGCTATCTGTCCTCCAATTGAAGCTCAACAGAAGTTGGGTAATGCAACAGGACAACGACCCAAAACACAGAATTAAATCAACAACAGAATGGCTTCAACAGAAGAAAATACGCCTTCTGGAGTGGCCCAGTCAGAGTCCTGACCTCAACCCAATTGAGATGCTGTGGCATGACCTCGAGAGCGGTTCACACCAGACATCCTAAGAATATTGCTGAACAGAAACAGTTTAAAGATGAATGGTCCAAAATTCCTCCTGACCATTGTGCAAGTCTGATCCGCAACTACAGAAAACCTTTGGTTGAGGTTATTGCTGCCAAACGAGGGTCAACCAGTTATTAAATCCAAGGGTTCACATACTTATTCCACCCTACACTGTGAATGTTTACACAGTGTGTTCAATAAAGACATGAAAATATATAATTGTTTGTGTGTTATTAGTTTAAGCTGTCTATTGTTGTGACTAAGATGATCAGATCAAATGTTATGACCAATTTATGCAGAAATACAAGTAATTCCAAAGGGTTCGGATATCATAAGGTGAATGCACCAATTTGTAAGTCGCTCTGGATAAGAGCGTCTGCTAAATGACTTAAATGTAATGTAAATGGTTCACATACTTTTTCTTGCCACTGTATTATATTACAACTAGCTGCACCTAAATGGTATTTATTATATCAGCTGAAGGACAAGCTTGAGTCCCGGGCTGAGGAGGTCCGCGAGCAGCTGGAGAAGACCACCGAGAACCTCCGCAGCACCCTCGAGGGCAAGACGGAGGAACTGCGCACCTGGTTCAACCCCTACGGCCTCGTAATCCGTGATCAGGCTAAGGCCATCATGGAGGCCATGTAAATCAACATACCACCATGCAGGCTTAGGGTGACGGTCTAGTTCACTCACTATGTTCTATGTCACATATTTCACCCAAGTTAAAAAAAGGGAAGGGAAGTTGCCTTTCAGAAACCATTTCGTTTGTCACTCCATTCGTAAACAAGACATAATGCATATTTGGCTGAGCACAGAGCTTTTCAGACTTGTAACAGATCCCCAAGATCAACCAAACAAATCTACTTGTGTTAATATCCTCTCTCCCTCATTGTCATCCACCTCTACAAAAAGCACCCTTTCAAGGCCTAGCTGATAAAGTTCACACTCTAGCCATTACTGCTTAACATCAAAATGTATATTAGCGGTACAGAACAGTTGTGGTAGGGGAATTGTATAAAGGGCTTTGTGAGTAAGTAATAATAATAAAAACATACATTGGTGACTGTGGTGAAAGTCTGTCAATCCAATAAAAACATCTATACTAATCTGGGAATTGTTATTCTTATTTTATGATCATAGATATGACAATCATCATAAGCTAGGTTTCCATCCAATTGGCAACAGATTTATGTGAATATTCTCAAATCTGCATTCAAAAACATGCACTTTTTCCCACCAAAGGTGTTTCAAATACAGATATGGAGGACTCGGGGCCCAAAAGCCTGTTTTAGCATGGGCAGCGCCATTGAGGACTTTCACCATCTTGAAGTAGTCAACTGGGTGGGACTTCCTATGGGTTGAGGAAGGATCACATCATTTGTATTCAGACCCTTAACTCAGTACTTTGGTGAAGCACCTTTGCCAACAATTACAGCCTCAAGTCTTCTTGGGTATGATGCTACAAGCTTGATGAACTGGTAGTAGGGAACAAAAATATAAACGCAACATGCAACAATTTCAAAGATTTTATTGAGTTACAGTTCATATAAGGAAATCAGTCAATTTAAATAAATTCATTAGGCCCTAATCTATGGATTTCACATGACTGGGCAGTGGTTCATCCATGGGTGGGCCTGGGCGGGCATAGGCTCCCACACATAGGCACCCACTGGGAAGCCAGGCCCAGCCAATCAATGAGTTTATCCCCACAAAAGGCTTTATTACAGTCAGAAATATTCAGCGAAGTCAGCATGCCAATTTCACGCATGCTCAAAACATGAGACATCTGTGGCCTTGTGTTGTGACAAAACTGGCCTTTTATTGTCCCCAGCAAAAGGTGCACCTGTGTAATGACCCTACTGTTTAATCAGCTCCTTGATATGCGACACTTGTCAGGTGGATGGATTATCTTGGCAAAGGAGAAATGCTCACTTACAGGGATATAAACAAACTTGTGCACAAAATTTGACAGAAATAAGCTTTTTGTGAGTATGGATCATTTCGGGGATCTTTTATTTCAGCTCATGAAACATGGGACCAACACTCTACATGTGTTTATATTTGTGTTCAGTGTAAATAAACCACTTGCTATTTATTAGAAATGTGAATCAAGTTCATCACTGTCCATCACTTGACCACCATGAAGTTCATCACCGTCCATCACTTGACCACCATGAAGTTCATCACCATCCATCACTTGACCACCATGAAGTTCATCACCGTCCATCACTTGACCACCATGAAGTTCAACAGTTATTTAAATCTGCTTATAAACTAATGCTTTTCTACATCGCACTGGTAGTACAACGTAGCATGTCATCACGTGACTCCCAAGTTAAATTCGGCATGATAGTTTATTATATATTTGCCCATAAAAGGAGTTTCCACTGCAATTGTGGGATAATTAATTGTACCGAGAGAAAAAAAAGATCCCGCCATGTTGACCGAACAAATTGTCTGTACCGACACGTCATGTCTCAATCACCCGTCTACATTATTTTTTATATGGCATGGCTTTACTTGCATTAAAACAGTGGATGGAAACGCAGATACTGTGGAGAAACTTCAGCGGAAACAACACAAAAGTCAAAGTCAAGATACTTTTATTGTAAGACAACTGTAAATAAAAACTTAAAAAAAAAACTTTTGCATTGATAATGAGACATCTAAAGAATGAAAATGATCAGTACAGAATCAATATAACAAAACCTTTCCATCACATCTTTGTGTTGACAATAGCTTTGCTGTACACACACAGTGCTTAAAGATTTAATGAGTAATGTTTACTGAATGGTGACATCTTTGACATTTGAAAATGACTAATTACAATAGTGTCACAAACCACACTTTGCATTTCCAGAAATCAAAGATGGTAAGTAATCACCATTTACCAAACAATTGACTATTTGGAAAGCAGATCTAACCGTTACCCCAAAGGACACAACTTAGGGTGTTTTCACATTTGTTCCCTTTCAGCCAATATTTGTGAACTCTGTGCAGTTCGCTTAATTTATTGTACATCGTTAACACTCCAAAGAAACTCAAACCCCTCAAAACCGCCCCCGAAGCAAACCGAACAGAGACCATCTCGAGAGGTGGTCTGAGTTGGGTTCGCTTGAATTCTGTGGTCCGGTTCCCTTTTTTAGAACAATGTAAACACAAAGCTCCCCAGGTTCGCTTGTAACTATTCCCACACAACACACTAGACTACAGCAACACCGTTTCCCCTGCCATAAACCCTTACATTGGTGCCACAAGAGAGATGATGGAAGAAAACAAATGTCAGCTGTTTTTGGATATTGACTAGCAATTGTCAAGGATGCACAGAAACTCCAAAATGTGTGGATTTTTTAGTTCAGAATATTGGTTTGCAATATGTGCTCTATGTGCTAAGAGAGTTTTATAAGCTGTTTATTGATCGTGGGGTTTGAATAGTGTGAGAAGACAACATATTTGGTGAGAATAACAACCTATAAAATCTATTCTCTCTCTTAAAGGGGCAGTAGCCTACATTGGGTGTACAATTTTCAATTACAGCATTATTTAATCTGCAGTTACTCAATTGCTATTTGTTCTGTTACCAATAATATTTACAAGTTAATCGTATCTTCTGATTACAGTTATTTTGTCTCCTGTTTGAACTAAAAGCAATCTATTAGCTTCCAAAATGTAAGTATGTATATCTAGCTGTCCCATAACACATTATGATTGAATGGCTTGTCCTGCATTGAGTGAATGTTGGAAAACGATGTTGGTTCTTTTCTAAACACAGCAATGTGAATGCAAAAAAAGAGGACTCAGTCAACAAAATAGGTGAAGTGAACTGGTAAAAGAGTTGAGTCCTGATTCAAAGGCCAGGGCAAGTGTCACTACAAAGATAACTACATTTTGTTACCCTCCAGTTCACTTTAAAGAGGACTATATGTGAATACACCCTTAGAGTGTGTTACAATATCGACAACGTTAAACAAAAATAAAAAAACGTACAGTGCATTCTGAAAGTATTCAGACCCCTTGACATTTTCGATGTTGTAACGTTACAGCCTTATTAAAAAAAAAAAAAAAATATCCCCCCTCATCAATCTACACAATACCCGATGACAAAGCAAAAACAGGTTTAGAAATGTTGGCTAATTTATAAAAAACAGAAATACCTTATTTACATAAGTATTCAAATCCTTTGCGATGATCCTTGAAATTGAGCTGTTTCCATTGATCATCCTTGAGATGTTTCCACAACTTGATTGGAGTCTACTTGTGGTAAATGCAATTGATTGGATATGATGTGCACACACCTGTCTAAAAAAGGTCCCACAGTTGACAGTGCATGTCAGAACAAAAACAAAGCCATGAGGTCAAAGGAATTGTCCGTAGAGCTCCGAGACAGGATTATGTCGATGCACAGATCTTGGGAAGAGTGGCAAAAAACAATCTCCAACATTGAAGGTCCCGAAGAAGTTTGGAACCACCATGACTCTTCCTAGAGCTGGCCACCCAGCCAAACTGAGCAATTGGGAGAAGGGCCTTGGTCAGCGAGGTGACCAAGAACCCGATGATCACTGACAGAGCTCCAGAGTTCCTCTGTGGAAATGGGAGAATCTTCCAGAAGGACAACCATCTCTGCAGCACTCAACCAATCAGGCATTTATGGGTGTGGCCAGACGGAAGCCACTCTAAAGTGAAAGGCACATGACAGCCCGCTTGGAGTTTGCCAAAAGGCACCTGAAGAATCTCAGACTGTGAGAAACAAGATTCTCTGGTCTGACGAAACCGAGATTGAACTCTTTGGCCTGAATGCTAAGAGTCACGTCTGGAGGAAACTTGGCACCATCCCTATGGTGAAGCACGGTGGTGGCAGCATCATGCTGTGGGGATATTTTTTAGCGGCAGGGACTGGGAGACTAGTCAGGATCGAGGGAAAGATGAACGGAGTAAAGTACAGAGAGATCCTTGATGAAAACCTGCTCCAGAGCGCTCAGGACCTCAGATCGGGCGAAGGTTCACCTTCCAACAGGAAAACAACCCTAAGCACACAGCCAAGACAATGTAGGAGCGGTTTCGGGACAAGTCTCAATGTACTTGAGGGGCCCAACCAGAACCCGGACTTGAACCCTATCGGACTTCTCTGGAGAGACCTGTAAATAGCTGTGCAGCGACACTCCCCATACAATTTGACAGAGCTTGAGTGGATCTCTAGAGAAGAAATGGGAGAAACTCCCCAAATACAGGTGTGCCAAGCTTGTAGCGTGATACCCAAGAAGACTCAAGGCTGTAATTGATGCCAAAGGTGCTTCAACAAAACACTGAAAAGGGTCTGAATACTTATGTAAATGTAACATCATTTATTGATTTTTTTGCTCAAATTTCTAAAAACCTGCTTTGCTATGTCATTATGGTGTTTTGTGTGTAGATTGTTGAGGGGGAAAAACAATAGAATCCATTTAAGAATAAGGCTGTTATGTAACAAAATGTGGAAAAAGTCAAGGGCTCTGAAAGGGGTACTTTCCAAATGCTCTTCCAAAAAGAAAAAAAAGAAAACAGGACAGATTGGAGTAACTGTTTAAAAGTATGACAAGTTCGTAATCTATTCAAAAGGCACATTTTTGTAGTACTGTACAATTTTGGGGAGGGGGGAGAAAAACTTATTCCCCGGATATATTCAAATAATATAAGTATTAGTATTTTTATTAAGAAAAAAAAGTTAATGTCATAATTAAACAAAAAATCCACTGAAGGAATGAATCACCTCTCAAATTGGTGATAGTCTGTTCTATGATTATTTTCACCATGGCATGATTTAACTTCTGGTCCGAAATCGTGCCGCGTCATCACGATAAAGTTTTTGTCTTTGGAGATAGGCAATAACAAACTAGCATATTTCATAATACTTTTAAAACAATTACCTGCACTCCAGATTGCCAAATCAGACAATAGATGACATTGACATACTAGTCTAGAACACATCCATCAGTCTATATCGTCATGACAAAGTATATATTTCATTCAAACTCAAAGTGCACCGTGAGATCAATGTCCTTTAACTACCATCACGCAAAGCGACCTTTGCAGTGCCGTCAGGGTCATTGCATTGCCATAGCAACCTCACTCACTGTTTTGAGCGAGACACAATCTCCACCAGGTTGAACATGGTGAGATTGTAACTCCTAAAATTGATAGCGCAGTGTGTTTCAGGGATTTTACAGCTAACTAGCTACTTCACATGCTGATATTGACTTTGATATTATCGTGTGTAGCTATGTTTTGTAGCTAGCCAGCAATCCTGTCCAGAGAGAGCGCCAACTGATTTCTACAACAATTTTCATATGTTGCTTCCTGCCTTATAACGACAAAATGCAAAAGGCGTTATTTAACAATGTAAATCATCGTAATTAGGGGTTTTGTGTGGATTATTCCTTTAACCATTGCTATAGCTATTAAGACAACTATGGTTAACTCAGAAACAGATATCGTACTCTTCAGATGTAAATGACCAATACCATCAAAAACAATTATATACAATAGTGGAATTGTGAAAATCTGTATTGACTTTCACTTCACCCCCCTGGCATGATGTATGTAATGCTCATGTAGCTCTGAGACGTCGCTAAATGTTACCCAACAATCAGCACACTCAAAGGCATCATTCCCCCACTTTTTGCCCCTTGGTATCACAAATGTTGACGCTCTAAAGAAAGCATCATGATCACCCTTAGACTTTGGGGCGGTACACCCTCGTATTTGGGGCGGTACATTCTGAGGACCTTTATCCAGGGGACAGGGTGAGGGTGGTTCACGGGCCGGCATGTGTGCGGTGTCTGTTTGGGGCTTTGGTGTACATTGAGTAGGTTCATCAATAAGAACACATGAGGAGGGGTATGAGGGCTGAGGTAAATCGGAGTTGCTTGCCTCACAACAACCATTGCTAGGGCTGATTTGCCCTTCATGTTCAAGGGACACAGTGTTACAGGGTGAGTCGTAGACTGAGGATAAGCTCATGTTTAGAATCTCTTGAGGCTCTTCTTCGGTGTCTGAAATAACGACTGATGGCTGTGAGGATATTTTAGGGACGACATACAGACGATCGGGGTTAGGATACCTATACACGTTCCTTTTCTTTGACAGAGGAATTGGTATTGTCTGAGGGGATAGCAGCGTGACTCTCTGTCTTGGCTTGTTTGAGCAGTTGGAGGTAAGGGATGCAGAAACATAATTAGCTGAACAGCTGCTATATGCTTTCTTCCCCCCAATAAGATGACAAACCTGATGGGCTTGGAGCAAGTCTGTGGTTGTAAATCTGGCATTACATTTTCCACAGCGATATGGAAATAGAAGTGGTTCCAATGGCCCTTCAGGGAGAGGGATAACAGGGCGGGCTTTGTGAGCCTTCAAGTGATTCTGTAAGGCTTGGTTACTAGGAAATGGGAGCATGCAAGGGAGACAGTAGTGCGAGCTAGCACCTCTGTGTAAGAGACGATGTCTCTCCAAGTTTCTGAAACCAGTGAACTCCTTTCCGCACGTGTCACATTTCAGGCTTTCCCGCGGCTGGTGATTTTCACACAGATGGGTATTTAAGTCTTCTTCAATGACATAGGTTTTGGGACATAATGGACAAGCATATGGTCTCTGTGATGCATGTTCCTGCATGTGCTCCCTATACGAGCCAAAGAAGCGAAACTCTAAATTGCACTGAGTGCATGAGAAGCTACAGTGTTTTCCTCTGTGTAGTCCCTGATGCAACCAGAGCTTGTTCCACTGGGTAAAGGATTTTCCACATTGTCCACATGAATACCTGTCACAAGGGGCATGGGTCTGTAAACAAGAGCGAACACCTGCAGGCTGTTGAACCACACGTACGGAATTACAGCTCATTACAGAAGGGGAAGATAGAGCAGGACTTGCACACATGGAGTTTGAGGGAGAAGGTTGGGCTCTGGGGTCTGGGGTCTGGCAAACAGGTTTGGGGTTTTGTGGAAGCACATCTGAGGAATGCTCCTCCATAGTTTCCGGAGGTGGCAGAGGCTCAGGCTCCTTACATTGGGGATGCTGGTCATCCGTAGATAACATTTCCTGATTATCATTGTACAGAGAATCAATTTCAGGCTCAGGTGTCTGATTCTGCAGAGATTGGGGTTCATACCAGACCTGTGACAAGGACGAAATGCATGCCCTCTCCTCTCCACTTGATTTGCAGCAAACTTCACAATGAACACATAATTCAGTGACCTGATCATACCGTTGTCCACAGACCTCACAAAGGTTTGGCTTGTTATTAGTGTGCGTTTGTAGATGAAGAATGTACTGACACCAGTGACGATTAAGTTGTTTGCAAATCTGACATTTAATGTACATCGGGGTATTAATCTGCCCATCGGTCCTTTGCTCCACCAGGAACCCTTCAATGTCAACCTTGTTTCCATCCCCTTCATCTCTAGCCTCAAAACACACTTTGGAGACTTGATGTGTGCGCAAGGATGAGAAGTCGCTAAAGGCCTGTCCACAGTGGTTACAGAAGAAAGGCATCTCTCCTGAGTGCATGTGAGAGTGGGTTTTAAGCTCCCTAAGCAGAACAAATCCTTTTCCACACACAGAGCAAGCATACGGTTTAACAGGCCAGTGTGTTTTTTCATGTGCACTGAAACTTAAGAACTTGCTAAACATCTTGCCACAGACTTTGCAGGTGAAACGCCTCACTCCACTGTGTGTTTGCAGGTGCATCTTCAATGTGGCCGTACTGAAAAAACATTTGAAACAAGTGGAGCATCTAAGGGATTTCCTGCCATTAAGAGAGACCGGGGACTCTATGTAATCAGCGTAAGGTTGAATCTGAATGTCTCGGTCTCGTCTCGTTTTATGAATCAAACTGAACCTCTTGGTGCCCTTCATGTGGATCTTGAAATGATCAATCAAGTCATCTTTGTTTGGAGACTGAGTGACGCAACATGGGCATTGCATGAGTCCATGTTGTTTGTGGATGTTTGAGTGCGAGTTGAGTTTGGAGAGCTGAGCAAAGCTCTTGCCGCACTTCTGGCACCTGTACGGCTTCTCACCTGTGTGGATGCGCTTGTGAATTGTGTATGCCGATATGTGACGAAACGAGCGACCACAGAAGTGGCATGACATTGGTTTCCTTGTCTTCAAATTTTGTCGAAGTACACTTGAATGCTGTAATTTAGCACGAGCTGTTAGGGGTTGATCTCCACCGTTGATCTCCTCCACATGAACTACATTGTAATCGTTTGCTACTGCTTTCACTTCTTGTGCTCTACATTCTTCTTGTTCAACACTTTCCAATGTATCATTTTCCGTTGACGAATTACAGAGGCTAGAGTTGAGTCCAGTGTTGTCAATGGGAGACTGAATCAAAACGTCAAGCCTATCCCCGGAGTTCACTTTGGAGAGTGGTCGTTTGGATTTCACTTTTGTAGCCCATCCAGTTTTATTTCTCCTGCGTCTCTTCTTCATGCCAGTCACTTTATGAGGTAATTTTGTGAGATGGGGCGTTAATTGGGTAGATTCAATTTGCTGGATTCCTTGTATCGCCCCTGC
Organism: Salvelinus fontinalis; assembly: GCF_029448725.1. Classification (NCBI taxonomy): domain Eukaryota; kingdom Metazoa; phylum Chordata; class Actinopteri; order Salmoniformes; family Salmonidae; genus Salvelinus; species Salvelinus fontinalis. The sequence continues at coordinate 44,548,930 of NC_074696.1, read as the reverse complement.
ATCAACAGAGCACATTGTTTCTGAAGATATGGTTTCAAATTCTTGCCCTGAAATACTGGGGGAAATAGTCACAGTTTGTGAGGAGAAAATGTTGCTGGATACATCAACGGTCTCCCATATGCCATCTTGCTCTTGTTTAAGAGCAATGTCTTCAATCGTCATTGCCTTGGATGCTTTAGTGTGCCTTAAGGTTGACGACGCTGGGATCAAATTGTGCTTTTTCCCTCCCTTAGAAGTTCCCTTTGATTTACAGCTCTGTGTCTTATTCACAGAAAGTTCCCCGCTCGTGTTTGACTTCTGCTTTCCACATAACAGCCGTTTTGCCACTCTCAAAGTTCTTTTCCTGAATGGCCGACCTTGTTTATTTTTCAGTGCTGCTCTGGTGGTCTGAAAATCTTGCCCCACCATCTCTTTTACGACTGATATGGCCACTGTCTGTTCTTCCGTAATTGTCTTGGATTTTTTCTTACCTTTGTTCTTCATTCTCTGATTCTCCAGTAAGGATGAGTCCACTAATACAGAGCTATCACTAAGATCATCTTTAGGATTTAGGACTTTGATATCTGCATTAGCAAAATCAGTACTTCGGGTGTCAACTTTTCGTTTTCTATGTATTTCTGATATATTGCTGACACACAGAGATGTTTTTTCTGGGGACATATTAATGCATTGCTGTTCACTGGGAACGTTGGTGGTAGATGACGTTTTTTGCAATCTCTTGGAAAAACGACCACCTTTTTTACGTTTTGGAATCGCAGTACTGATTGTGTCTATTGCAATAGACATAGAGCCCCCTGCTTCATCTATAGGGACTTGTAAAATGAATGTGTCATCTGTTAATGCATTGCCATCCTTCACCTGCGATTGGCTGTGTTTACTTTGCGGATTCACATTGTCTATTTTGAGAATTTTGCCTTTCTTCCCTTTGCCGTCTTCTTTCCCCCTATTTTCTGGGCTTTTTTCTTCCTCAATGAGTTCCTCTTTTACAAATGCTGATAAGAATTTGCGAGACATGTTGTCGTCTGTGATATTCTTACCAAGACCTGTACTTTTTGGTCTCTGAGGTTTTATCGTCTTAGGAGTCCTCATTTTATGTGACCTTTTCTCTATACAGTCAGCACTCACTAATTCAGTAATCTGTCCTTGCACTGCAATTGAGGACACTGTTATTGATACAGGACTGGTAGGGTTATTGGTGAGATCTGATGCAACCGATAGAATTACTTGATCTTGCATCGACTCATTTGTGATATGTGAATTAGATGTGTAGGGCCGTCTGGATTTTCTTCGATTGGATATTCGACGGCTTGATCCAGTAATTTTTTTTCTCACTTTGGAGATTTTATAAGTATCAAGAATATTCTGAACCTGGTCCACATGTGTGAAAGTGGTAGCCATTTCAGAATATCCATATTCCATTCCAAGAGAAAGTGTTGAACTTGGTGGGGTTGGAGTTATCTTCCTTTTCTTGCATGCCTTTGAAATATACTTTTTTTGTGTGGGTGTGACACATCCACTGTTGCATTCTGACTTGATCTCTGATGCCAGCGAAGAAACTTGGTTGGGATGTTTATCTGAGGTAAGAGTTGCTGCTTGTTCTGATATGGAAACATTGCTGTCCTCTTCTTTCAGATTCCTTTTTGACCCCACACGTTGTGTGTGCGCTGTTTCCATATGATCTTCCATCCCTGATTTCGCGGTTTCTTTTTTATGTTGAACCACATTATTGGTTTTCCCATCACGCTTTCCTCCTTGATTTGCATGGGTAAGGTGGGGAGGCATTTCAAGATATCCAACTTCTGCTCCAAGAGAAGGATTTGAAGTTAGCATAGCTGCTCTTTTAGCGTTTCCTGGGGGTGCTTTTAAAGGGAGTTCTCTTTTCCTGGATGTTTTTGACTTATTTGTTGTTGCCTTTTCACGTACGATATGTTCCATTCCTGATTCTGTCGTTGTCTCCGATGCTAGCAAAGAAACATGCTCTAATGCATTGTGGTCATGCTGTTTTAGCTGGCTGTCTGAGATAGTGGATTCTACTTGTTCTGGTTTGGAAAAGATGCAGTCCTCTTTTTTTAGCTTCTTTCTTGGCCCTTTACGCTGATGTGGTTTGTGGGCTGCTGTTTCCAAATTTACGACATCATTATTGTTTTGTCCATCACTCTTTCCTCCTTTCTCTGCTTGGTTGTGGGGAGGCATTTCAAGATATCCATCTTCACCTCCAATAGAAGGATCTGAAGTTAGTACAGCTGCTTTCTTATCAGTTTTAGAGAGTTTCCCTTTGAAGCATGCTTTTGACTTATTTTTTGTTGCCGTTTTGGGTATGGCATGTTTCAAGCCTGATTTTGTCTTTCTGGATGACAGATTCTGTCTCAATTGACTATGGTTATGCTGTTCCAACAGGTTATCCAAGGCAGGGAAGGTTGTTGGTTCTAATGGAGCGACATTATCAGTCTCTTTTTTTAACTTTTGTTGTTGATCCTTAGGTTGGTGGAGATCCTCAATCACTGCGTCTATAAATGCTTCCACATGTCTCATTTCATCCATTTGTGGGATTTCAGGACTTTTATGTTTCTCTCCAGAGTAGTTTATATCCAGAGTTGACACCTGTGCTTTCTCAACTTTCAGTGAAGGTCTTTTTCTTTCTCGACAAGTATTGGAATTCTTGTTAACTCTTTTGGATGGCGCATGCACTGTGTCAGATGAAGGACGTGAAGTTGGCATCGATGCTTTCTTACGATTTTTCAATAGGCTTTTTGACATAGGTTTCTCTTTCATGCATATTTTTGACTTTTTGGGTAGGGCATTCTTGATTCTGCCCGATTCGGTCTTTATTTCTAATGTCAGCAAAGGCGATTGAGATAATGTACTATGGTTATGTGGTTCAAACAGGTTATCCGAGGAAGGAAAGGTTGAGTATGCTGAGGCAGAAACATCACTGACCTCTTTTTTGTGTAGATCCTCGGTCACTGACTCTATCACTGCTTCCATTTGTCTTGTATGATCCACTTGTGGCGCATCAGGAGTGCTATGTCCCATTCCAAGTGAAGGATCCAGAGTTGATGCAGAAACATTGCTGGCTTCTTTTTTCATTTTTTTCCTTTGATCCACATGTTCCCGTGGTTTGTGAACATCTTTAATTACTGACTCTATCACTGCTTCCACTTGTCTCATTTGATCCACTTCTGGCACATCAGGACGCAAATGTTCCACTACAAGGGAAGGATCCAGAGTTGGCGCCTGTGCTTTCTCAACTTTCCGTAAAGGTTTGTTTCTTGCCTTACACGTCTTTGGAATATTCTTTGTAACCGTTCGAGGTGTCGGGTATGCAGTGTCAGATTCTGTCTCAATCTTTGATGGCAGTAAAGGCATTTCCTGAGATGCACTGTGATTTTGCACCTGCAACTGGCAATCTGAAACAGGAAGGGCAGTTTGATCAGATAATGGGAAAAGTGCCTTTGCTGTACCTTTTTTATGTTGAACCCCACGTTTCCGGGAGTGTGGCACAGTAGGTGCTGAAGTCTTAGAATATACCCCATCCCTATTAGTTTGGGTATGTATATCTCCCTGAGGAATCCCATTTGTACACAGCAATTCTGATGCACCACGAGTTCTAGGCACCTGTTTGCATTTACTTTTGGATCCAATGTCTTTCTTTGTTCCTTTGTCATTCCCTGTAGAGACAATCTCAGCAAGGGCCTTGGAATCTAGTGCAAATATTGGAGGATGTGGGACTGCAGTGGTCATGTTTTTGTAAAATTGTGTGTTTTTCTTCAGGGGTTTTCCACATCTGTGACTCACCTGTTGAAGGGAAATATCTGCACTACATAGAGGAATTACAGAGAGTGGTGAGATAAGGGTTGTGTCCTCCATTTTGAGAATGGGTTCAATAAGATAGGATGGAACTGGTAACACTGGTTGGGTGGGCGTGTGGGTGAGGATTTGCATCTTTTGAGCAGTTTTTGGGGTCGTTTTACACGTTCTGCTGGATTTTCTTGAGGTGCTTGTAGGTGAATTTGATGCCATGGTTCTTGTATCTGTCTTCTTTACTTTTGACTTGAGGGGGTGATAGGCAGGGACCTCCTGCTGGAATTTTGGAACACACTCTTCAATCATGCCACAGTTCTCTGTATCATTAGATCCACCTTCCTGGGCTATCGCTAGCAGTTTAGCCATTTTAAACAATGTCTTTTTCTTGAATGGTCGACCAGCTTTCCGCTTCATTTTCAGCACATCCTCAATACTCTTCAGTCCTGAGAGATCTTGAGTTCTCGGAGTCATTTCCCCCTGGTTTCCTACAGCTGAAGTGTTAGCAGTTACATAATATTTGATTTCCCTCCTTATGTCACTTGGTGCCCCCTGGTCTTTTTGAGTGATAGACAAGTCAAAGCATCTAGACATCACACCAGGACTTTTAACACTCCCTTCTGTAAAGTTTTTGGAGGGTTCTCTTTTTCGGTGTTCCTTCAAATTGTTCTCGACATCCAAGACACCAGTGTCTGACAAGTATTTGGGCTCCATTTTTATGTCAGATGATTGTAGTGGAGTTGCATCTTGAGAGAGTCCCAAATAAAAATGTTCTTGGGGTGTAGCACTGCTACTCTGTGACTGAGTGGTCAAGAGGCTGCTCGGAGTCATTCTGTTTCTTTTGAACGCCTGAGTCCTTCTATTTCCTGCTTTGGACGTTATTGCTTTATTTTTTCCAGGTATCTTTTGTACTTTCAATGCATTCTCTGTGTTATCATCAAACGAGCAGACAGTTTCAGACGGCACCAATGTGTTTTGTGCCAGAGCTTGTACTATAGGAGAATCTTTCCCCTCTGTGGCAGTGGTCAATTTCAGCGCCGGCACTTCTTCTTCTGCTTTTTGTGTGGTCTTTGAAGTTCTCTGTCCTCTGGGGGGTTGGATAAATTCCATAGAAATGCTTGGTCCAGTTATTTGAGATTTAGAAATGATGTCATCTGAATGTGAAATAGTAAGGTGGTTTGAAGAATCAGATGTTGAATTGCATCCAAAGCTTGTGGCACTTGAGGTAGTTGGGGGAAATTCTAACATTTCATCCCTTTTCTTCTCATCTGTTTGTTTGCATGAGGGTGTTAGATTATCCTTATTGCGAGTCACCCTGGGTATTTCTGTGGCATCTGAATCCCATTCTTGGGTAATTGCTGAAAGAGTTTTCTTATATGGCTGACCAGCTTTTCGCTTTTGTTGCTTTTCCATCACAGGCAAAAGTGAATTAAAGGATATTTTCTCTTTTCCTTTTTTGGTTTCCGCAAGTGGTAACATTTGATGGGATACGTCAGCATAGGCTTTCTCATCCACTACCGCCCTTGAAGATTGTCCGGGGTCACTTAGAGAAGAGTTTGACAGAGAAGATTGCTGTAACTCAAGAGCTATGAGTGACTGTGTGACAGTTCCCTTTATATTTTTTGACAGATTGCTTGAAAAGGGGGAGAAAGAAACTTTAGTACCAATCCCCACTGCAGCAGAATCTATACCTCTCTTCTTTTTTACATCAAATCCAGAAGCCAAAATACAACTTTCCTGAACATTGGTTAGGCCCACAGGGCATAATCTTTCTAAGAAAGGGGAACACTTATCTTGGATGACTTCTGTTGCCCCTCGTTGAAGATCTTGAGCTATGATCTTTGAATGATTGTGGATGTCCGAAAAAGGACTAGAGTCATCTTCATTCTTCACCTTAAATGCTGCCATATTCTTCTCATATGTTTTGTCAGTCAGGATCTCTTCTCCCCCTTCTGCTCCCTTTTGACAAAAAAAATAGAATGGAGTACAAATAAGTGATTATTATTGAGGTTGGAATAAGGTCTATAAAACATTTACATTTCTGCTTTGTAATGTTGTTTAAGGATGTCCTACCTTGTGTTCAGTGATTTTCTGACATGAATGGCTTGGTAAATTTCTAGTTTCATCTGTTGAGTAGTCGCCTGCTGCATCTATGCTGTCCCAACTCTTCTCCATGTTGTCAAAGGCTTTCAGGAGAACTTGGACAAGAAGTTTGTCTGCAACCTTCATATGAGAAACAAACATAAAACACTTTGTCCACTATGTTCCAAATAGAGCAAATCAACAGCACAACACTTCTATAAGTAGCACTTATATCAGTGCTATTGTATGCAACAACAAAAAATATGTTGACAATGGCATCATTATGATTAAAATAGCCTTCTAGGATATATCATTTTGAAAAATATGAAATGTACTCACTGCAGATCATATCCAGACGCCTTCAGTTATCTGGGAAAAGACAAGTGCTCCTTGGTTGGCTATGCCTAAAATATAAGAATTAATACATTATATAACATTTGTAAACACACTAACTTTTGTTGTTGAATTTCTAAAACATCATTTGATATATTGTAACATTAGTACAGTATAATGTAGTCCAAAGGCCGGCAGATGGCAATATTGAGTCGTTTCATCTTACCATCCAAAGGGAATCGATGCAGCCGGCTATACACTCGTGCAGCCGGCTATACACTCGTTTCCCCCCATGGACCTGTTCATACATAAAACATTCTCCATTCAGGCTGCAAAGCGGTCAACTTCCTCCTTAACTCAGTTTAATGGCGAGAAGGGAGGGGGGGGGGGGGGGTTAAAAAAATCTGGGGAAATGTGTACTTTCTTTATGAAACACAATTTTCTACTACCATGCTACAGTGCTAATACTAGTCCCGGGTGCTAGCCATAATGCTAGTATCACATTCAGATAATCAGGTTGCAGCAGTCTGTTTTTTCACTACTGATCTGATAGTTTCAAAACGGTATCGTGGACAGGGACTAGCATTAACCACTGTAGCATGGTGGTGGAGAATAGTGTTTCACAAAGAAAGTATGCACAATTTCCTTGTTTTTTTCTGCCATCTCGCCATTAAAACTAGTTAAGGTGAGAATGTTTAATGACGAACCGGTCCATACGAGTGTATAGCAGGCTGCATAGATTCCCTTTGGACGGTAAGAAGGAACGACTCAATATCGCCATCAGCCGGCCTTTTGGGCTAGGCTAAGTATAAAGCAGCAAACAAACAGTGAGATTTACTATGAACCAAATCCACCCTGCACCATTCTAATTGGTAGTCCATGAAACACATGCATGCTTGTGACCACAACAAATGGTCCATATTATTGTACACATTGATTTTGTGAGTGCACTGTTTTCAGATTAATATTGTGTAGCTAATTAATTTAGTCTGATGCAACATAGCTAGCCAACAGTGTTTGTTTATTCAACTAGCTAGGGTGGGGGTGAAAAGGACTAAACTACCATCACACCAGATGGTTTATCATTTTAATTTATGTAGTTTAAATGTCAAGCAATGATACAAGCACGTGTCACTCGGCACATAATTATAACCTCTTGTCTTGCTACTAGTGTAACGTGTAGCTTACTAACTGTAGCTAACGCAGGGCTACCATCACCACACATTCCCACTCCCCCCCGTTTCATATGCATGCACGTACCATTAGCTAGAACGTGAACTCGTGAAGTCTCTGATCTGCAAAATTACGAAATCGAGATACATTTTGGAAACAACGTCAAAGACGCCCATTTCGAAAGTCATTTCATTCGATTTTGTTTTCCTCTGAGAACCATCTGAGGACCGGAAGTTGGTATCTAACCATGCGCGACATAAGCACCGAGTGGGTCCAATAAATGGAGTTAACGTTCCACCAAACTTTTTATACCCGACCAGCCACGAAGATATGTTTCTATTAAATTAGACTTTTATTCACAACATTAAGCTTTACAATCCTACAAAATAAAGCCGAAATTAATCATATTTTGGTTTTTATTGAGATTAAAAAAACATCAACAAATAAAACAAATCTTGACATGTCACTTTATTACAGCAAACTTTCAAATAATTTTCTCTTGAACAAAACTCAAATTCACATTACCCTCAAATTAATGTTAGGTGGCTTCACAGACCCATTTCTAATTACAGAGATAGATGCCGTATGTTTTACAATATGTATGTTTTTATCTGTATAGTTCAACTGCATTGTCAAAAACATTATTACAAGACAAGAATATTTAATTAATCGAAGCAACATAGGATAAGAGCAGACCAAGTTGAAAACATGAAACCGTAAGAAACTTGTTACAGGAACGTAAAATCGTACAAATTATAGATGTTGCTGTGTACCTCAATTACAATTTCTATATTACAGAAATTACAAAGTTACAATGCAGTATGAACTGATATTGTCATGCACACAATTCATTAAAGAAATGAATAACAGGCTAGAAGACATGTTTAACATACATGCAATCTTGAACAACATTTACATACAACTTTGCTCAGTCTGTGAAACATAGCCATCCACTTTAGTTGAAAGCAAAGTAATAAAAAACAAGTAAAAAAGTTGACAGCTAACAGATAACAAAGTCTTAAAAATAACTATGAGTAGTGATGTTTAGTGAATTACAAGGATGATACTAGCTAACAAAAACCCCTCACAGTAGACAATAACTACACATCTTCTGGGAGAAATCTTAGTGATGATTGGATTGGAAGTTCACAGTTACCGTCTTGACTCCACAAGGTGAAGTATGCAATGAACCAAGTGAAAGAAAGTGCAACTATGTTTAATGGCGCCGTCCCAAATGGCACCTTATTCCCTTTATAGTGCTCTACTTTTGACAAGGGTCCGTAGGCTCTGGTCAAAGTAGTGTACTTTATAGGGAAGAGTGTGCCATGACAGTGACACTAACAAAATCTGTATCGAAACAAAGATGGCTGGGAAGGAGAAGTTGTTACATTCAAAGCTTTGGCAATTAAGGGAAATAAAATTACAAGACATTAGCATTTTGAAAATTGCAGACCCTCAGGAGAGATAAGACAACAATTAAAAGTATGTTATTATTTATTTATTACAAGAAACAAAACACTGATTTAACCCATTTTAGCTTCTTATTTACCTATATGAGTAAATAGACAATTGATTCATACATTCCCGATCTTTCCACATTGTAATATTTCGGATGGAGATGAAGAAACATCTCGGTTAAAGCGCAATGAGAATATCATGACCTAAAGGATGAGCATGGAATTAGAAACAGTATCCAAATGGGATGTCTGCACAGACCAATATATTATCAACTGTCAATGAAATTGTCTTCACATCATTCGAGCTATGAAGGAAAAAATAATTCACATGGGTTCCACAAACCATCAAAAATAATAGCAAGAGCAAATAGACACCTAGGTTAATTGAGAAAACTAAAAAGTGTTAGGTAAGAGCTATCCCATTAATAAAATGTTAAAAATATGTCCATTCATCCTACAAGATGCTACTGATATTTTGTGTTTCCCGGCAACAAGATATGTTGTCTTGTTCAGTTTGCTCCACCTAGGTTCCTTTTACTTTAGAACCTTTTTGGTTGAACCAGGCTTCCTGCCCCGCCTTTTAGAAACAACCCCCACCTTCTTTAGGGCTGCCGCCACCTTACCAGGTTTGTTAGCCTTGTGATGACCACTGTGTGGATTTATTTCCTCTTCAACTGGAGACAAGTCTTCGTCCTCATTTTTCTCTGCATCTTCATTTTCCTCCTCCTCTGAATCATAAGTTGTATAATCAACTTTCACAGTCTTTCTCCTGCCTCTTCGCCTCTGGGCTTGGATGGCAGCTTCATCTAACACATTTGCTTTACCATTGGTGCAGCGGTAAAGCTTTACTATTGGAGAAACAGTGCACCCCCGTTTGGCTGGGGGTGCAGTATTGGAACTATCCTTCTCTGCTGCTCTCTTGGCTTTGTTTGCTTGAACGGAGCCTAAGGGGCGGCCCCTCTTTCGCGGGGAACCATCTTTAACGGGTGGCTCGGAAACTTTAGAGGTTGGAGGTGGGTTTTTCCGTAAGTGGGCACCTTTACCTATTATTGCCTTGCGTGGACGGCCTCTTCCCCGTGGCTCGGCAGAGGTGGCTGGGGGATCCACGCAGGGATGGATGCGCGGCCTTCCGAGAGGCTTCCACACTCTTGATCCCTTTGGTTGGCTTTTCGGTTTCTTTCTCTTTTCTTCCTCCTCGGTTGATAGTGGGTTCTTCCTCGGCCTACCCCTTTTTTTTTGTTGTTTAACTTTTTGGGGCCGGCCATGCTTCAGAGGTGCAGTTGGCTCTGCTGAAACAGCATTAGGGTCAACCACTTTACGTGGCCTACCCCGTGGCTGCTTGTCTAGTACCCTCAGTATCTTGGGTGTCTTAGAGCCTGATCCCTTGGGCCTTCCCTTTCCCCTCTTAGGTGGTATGGGGTTGCCATTAGACAAGGCTTCACCTAACTCCTCATCACTACCAGTATCAGAGGCAATTATCTGTCCTTTTTCCGACACCGTTGCCCCTTCTTCCGACATTGTTGCCCCTTCTTCCGACATTGTTGCCCCTTCTTCAGACATTGTTACCCCTTCTTCAGACATTGTTACCCCTTCTTCAGACATTGTTGCCCCTTCTTCAGACATTGTTGCCCCTTCTTTCATCTGTTTTCTTGCAACCTGGCTCCTTCGTTCTTTCCTTCCAGCTCACTTTCTTGGGAGGACTAGTGAACTACTTAGGGCTTCCCACTGTAAAACACACATCTCGAGAAAGTTACAAAACAAACAAATGTTCTTTGTGCACCCCCTCATTGCTTCATAAAACCGACCTACACGGGCACGAGAAAGTGTAGCTAACATGTATTTCAACATGCACAGCCTAAACACTGATTCTGTGTTTACTGATTTTTCATTTATGTATATGGTAAGGTGGACAATATTAACAAAATCTGATATGAACATCTCCATGACATCTCTAATTAAGGTTACTGCATTGAAGCGATTCTGAAATCTAGCTAGCTAATATCCTGAATCAGTGATTGTTTTGGTTAATAGTAGTTAGCTAACTTTACCAGCTGTTCGAAGAAACATAATATTAATATTTTAGGACAGGGTTTCCCACACTCGGTCCTGCCCACCCCTGGGTGGACGTTTTGTTTTTTTCCTAAGCACTACATGATACATGATTTTCCTAAGCACTGATTGAAATAATCAAAGTTTGATGATGAATTGGATATTTGAATCAAATGGGTAGTGCTTGCGCAAAAACAAAAACGTGCACACAGGGGGAGGGAGGGGACCAGGACCGAGTTTGAGTAACCCTGTTCGAGAAGTAACTAGTTGACTAAATGGACTTGAAAATAAACTAGCTAATTGGCTAACTACGTAGCATCGACAGCCATTTCGCTAGGTAGCTACCTAGCTAGTTATCTTGACAAAGCCAACTGACTAGTTAGTTAGTTAAATAAAGGTTAAATAAAAAATCAAATAAATAAAAGCTAGCAAGCAGCAGCACGAACGCCTGCGACAGCCATGGATAGCAAGCTAGCTAGCTAACGCCGTTAGCTTGCTAGCGAAGCTAGTTTAATGAAAATAAAATGCATATGCGCAGCATACGCCTCACCTTGGTAAAATCCTTGGTTAGATATCGTTTAATATCATGAAAGTTGACAGATGGTTAATTTGTCCTTGTTGTTGTTTTTTAGATAGCTAGCGATGTATATTTCAAACGGAAGTTGTGGGGGCTGATTTGTAAACCCCTACTACTAAGGGCAAGTGGGACCCCTTTTTTCAGTTCCGTTCCTTGAAATCAAAAATCTGTTGTCTATGACCTCTTCCTTCACAGGACACTGATGACACTTGTGGTTAGTGCTACACCCAGAGAGTTTGCCATAGTCGTTGATGCTATTCCATCTGGAACTCTCATGTCGTTTAGAGTTGTAACCAGACCTCATTTTCTTGACCTACCCTCCTTAATCCAGTTGACTCTCCAATAGGAAAAATGTGTTTCTCCTTGCTCACTCAAAACAACAGATCTATACGTGCTTTATTTCAAAGGGATATTGTATCCATTCCTTATGTAATATCTGTTGGAAAAAAGTATGGTTATTATCACACAAATACCTGCTTGTTAACAAGGTCAAAGAGGTCTCTTTCAGAATGATCCATAAGTATTACCCTGCAAATCATAACATGAAGAAACTCAAAAAAGACATTAACTGTACTTTTTGTGTTGAGCATCCAGAAACTGTTTTGCATTTATTTTGGCATTGTCTACATGTAAAGAAATTATGGAAAAATATTCATAGTTTTATAATTGTTCATAATCTTGATTACTTTAGTTTTTTTATGGGAGAATGTGCTGCTCGGTTTACTTAACTATAAAAAGGATACAGATTTTTTTTAAACCTCAAATCTAATTGTGCTAATGGCAAAATGTCATATTCATTAATGTAAATTCACTAGTGAAAAAACACTCTTTTGTGTTTTCTATAAGGAATTCGAGCAGTACATTAAGACCATTCTACATTCTTCTAATAAGAAAGCTGTTCACCTCTTAAGGATCGGACCCTTTTTTTTCAATTTTCGTCTAAAATGACATACCCAAATCGAACTACCTGTAGGGTCCGAAGCAAGGATATGCATATTCTTGGTACCATTTGAAAGGAAACACTTTGAAGTTTGTGGAAATGTGAAAGGAATGTAGGAGAATATAACACATTAAATATGGTAAAAGATAATACAAAGGAAAAATCAACCGATTTTTATTTTGTACCATCATCTTTGAAATGCAAGAGAAAGGCCATAATGTACAGTCGTGGCTAAACGTTTTGAGAATGACACAACTATTAATTTCCTCAAAGTTTGCTGCATCAGTGTCTTTAGATATTTTTGTCAGATGTTACTATGGAATACTGAAGTATAATTACAAGCATTTCAATAAGTGTCAAAGGCTTTTATTGACAATTACATGAAGTTGATGCAAAGAGTCAATATTTGCAGTGTTGACCCTTCTTTTTCAAGACCTCTGCAATCCGCGCTGGCATGCTGTCAATTAACTTCTGGGCCACATTAACTTCTCGGCCACAACCTCTGCAATCCACTCTGGCATGCTGTCAATTAACTTCTGGGCCAGAGCCACATAATCAATGCTTGGACTTTGTCAGAATTTGTGGGCTTTTGTTTGTCCACCCACCTCTTGAGGATTGACCACAAGCTCTCAATGGGATTAAGGTCTGGGGAGTTTCCTGGCCATGGACCCAAAATATCATTTTTTTGTTCCCCGAGCCACTTAGTAATCACTTTTGCCTTATGGCAAGGTGCTCCATCATGCTGGAAAAGGCGTTGTTCGTCACCAAACTGTTCCTGGATGGTTGGGAGAAGTTGCTCTCGGAGGATGTGTTGGTACCATGCTTTATTCATGGCTGTGTTCTTAGGCAAAATTGTGAGTGAGCCCACTCCCTTGGCTGAGAAGCAACCCCACACATGAATGGTCTTAGGATGCTTTACTGTTGGCATGACACAGGACTGATGGTAGCGCTCACCTTGTCTTCTCCGGACAAGCTTTTTTCCGGATGCCCCAAACAATCGGAAAGGGGATTCATCAGAGAAAATTACTTTACCCCAGTCCTCAGCAGTCCAATCCCTGTTCCTTTTGCAGAATATCAGTCTGTCCCTGATGTTTTTCCTGGAGAGAAGTGGCTTCTTTGCTGCCCTTCTTGACACCAGGCTATCCTCCAAAAGTCTTTGCCTCACTGTGCATGCAGATGCACTCACACCTGCCTGCTGCCATTCCTGAGCAAGCTCTGTACTGGTGGTGCCCCGATCCAGCAGCTGAATCAACTTCAGGAGACGGTCCTGGCGCTTGCTGGACTTTCTTGGGCGCCCTGAAGCCTTCTTCACAACAATTGAACCGCTCTCCTTGAAGTTCTTGATGATCCGATAAATGGTTGATTTTAGGTACAATCTTACAGGCAGCAATATCCTTGCCTGTGAAGCCGTTTTTGTGCAAAGCAATGATGACCTCACATGTTTCCTTGCAGGTAACCATGGTTGACAGAGGAAGAACAATGATTCCAAGCACCACCCTCCTTTTGAAGCTTCCAGTCTGTTATTCGAACTCAATCAGCATGACAGAGTGATCTTCAGCCTTGTCCTCGTCAACACTCACACCTGTGTTAACGAGATAATCACTGACATGATGTCAGCTGGTTGTTTTGTGGCAGGGCTGAAATGCAGTGGAAATGTTTTTGTTGGGATTCAGTTCATGTGCATGGCAAAGAGGGACTTTGCAATTAATTGCAATTCATCTGATCACTCTTCATAACATTCTGGAGTATATGTGTCACGTTCCTGACCTGTTTTCTGTTATTATTTTTTTCTGTTAGCCTCATGTGCGTCTCCAGAGCCCTGTACGCACTGTTCCTTCTCCCCGTACTTGCCCTGATGTGCGTGCCCTCAGCCCGGTACCACCAGTGCCGGTACCACGCACCAGGCCTATAGTACGCCTTGAGAGTCCAGTGTGCCCTGTTGCTACTCCCCGCACTAGCCTGAAGGTGCGTGTCTTTAGCCCGGTACCTCCAGTTCCGGCACCACGCACCAGGCCTACAGTGCGTCTCAGCCGGCCAGAGTCTGCCGTCTGCCCAACGGCGCTTGAACTGCCCGTCTGCCCAACGGCGCTTGAACTGCCCGTCTGCCCAACGGTGCCTGAACTGCCCAACGGTGCCTGAACTGCCCGTCTGCCCAACGGTGCCTGAACTGCCTGTCTGCCCAACGCCGTCTGAACTGCCCGTCTGCCCAACGCCGTCTGAACTGTCCGTCTGCCAAGCGCCGCATGAACTGCCCGTCTGTACTGAGCTTTCAAAGCCGCCCGTCTGCCATGAGCCTGTGTAACAGTTTAACTTTACGGCGTCCCCTCGCCCCAACACGGGCGCGAACCAGGGACCCTCTGCACACATCAACAACAGTCACCCACGAAGCGTCGTTACCCATCGCTCCACAAAAGCCGCGGCCCTTGCAGAGCAAGGGGCAACACTACATCTAGGTTTCAGAGCAAGTGACGTAACTGATTGAAACACTACTAGCGCGTACCCGCTAACTAGCTAGCCATTTCACATCCGTTACACTCACCCCCCTTTCAACCTCCTCCTTTTCCGCAGCAACCAGTGATCCGGGTTAACAGCATCAATGTAACAGTATAACTTTAGACCGTCCCCTCGCCCCGACCCGTGCGCGAACCAGGGACCCTCTTCACACATCAACAACAGTCACCCACGAAGCGTCGTTACCCATCGCCTGCAGCACTCAACAACTCAGCAATCAATGTAACAGTTTAACTTTACGGCGTCCCCTCGCCCCAACACGGGCGCGAACCATGGACCCTCTGCACACATCAACAACAGTCACCCACGAAGCGTCGTTACCCATCGCTCCACAAAAGCCGCGGCCCTTGCAGAGCAAGGGGCAACACTACATCTAGGTTTCAGAGCAAGTGACGTAACTGATTGAAACGCTACTAGCGCGTACCCGCTAACTAGCTAGCCATTTCACATCCGTTACACCTGCAAAGCCGCCCGTCTGCCATGAGCCTTCAGAGCCGTCCGCCAGCCAGGATCCGCCAGAGCCAGCCAGCCAGGTGTTTCCCCTCATTCTGGTGTTGCCCCTCATTCTGGTGTTGCCCCTCATTCTGGTGTTGCCCCTCATTCTGGTGTTGCCCCTCATTCTGGTGCTGCCCCTCATTCTGGTGCTGCCCCTCATTCCGGTGCTGCCCCTCAATCCGGTGCTGCCCCTCAATCCGGTGCTGCCCCTCATTCCGGTACTGCCCCTTAGTCCGGTGCTGCCCCTTAGTCCGGTGCTGCCCCTTAATCCAGTGGGGTTAATTTGGAGGGTGGTCATTGGGAGGAGGCTAAAAAAGCGGGGATTTATTATGGTGGGATGGGGACCACGCCCAGAGCCTGAGCCGCCATCTGTCTGGGTGGACAGGTGCCCACCCAGACCCTCCCCGAGACTTTTGGTGGTGCGTCCGGAGTTCGCACCTTGAGGGGGGGGGGGGGTTCTGTCACGTTCCTGACCTGTTTTCTGTTATTTTTGTATGGGTTTAGTTGGTCAGGGCGTGAGTTGGGGTGGGCATTCTATGTTTTGTGTTTCTATGTTTAGGTCATTTGTAATTAGCCTTATATGGTTCTCAATCAGAGACAGGTGTTTGACTTTTCCTCTGATTGAGAACCATATAAAGGTAGGCTGTTCACACTGTTTGTTTGTGGGTGGTTGTCTTCCGTGTCTGTGTATGTGCACCACACGGGACTGTTTCGTTTGTTTGTTCGTTTCTGTAGTCTGTACCTGTTTGTGCGTTCTTCGTGTATATGTAAGTTCTCTAGTTCAGGTCTGTCTACTTTCGTTTTGTTATTTTGTAAGTTATTCAAGTGTTCTTCGTGTTTCGTCTTTAATTTAATAAATTCATTATGTCGTATCACAATGCTGCGTTTTGGTCCAATCCATACTCCTCCTGTTCGAACGAAGAGGAGGAGTACAACCGTTACAGAATGCAAATTGCCATCATACAAACTGAGGTAACAGACTTTGTGAAAATTAATATTTGTGTCATTCTCAAAACTTTCGCCAATACTGTATTATTGCAGCCCAGGTGCAATTTAGATTTTGGCCGCAAGATAGCAGCAGCGTATGTGCAAAGCATTTCTGCTCAAGATTTTGTATCAAGACTGCTCAAATATGCCTAATTTGTTTATTCATAACTTTTCATGTTCAAAACTGTGCACTCTCCTCAAACAATTAACAAATATTATTTCACTGTAATAGCAACTGTAAATTGGACAGTGCAGTTAGAGTAACAAGAATTTGTCAGATATGCTTGTGAAATTTTCTTGTTACTTACAACCTCATGCTAATTGCATTAGCCCACGTTAGCTCAACCGTCCCGCAGGGGACCCACCAATCATGGAGAAGTTTTAATTACTTCAAAATTATACAATGTGATTTTCTGGATTTTTGTTTTAGATTCCGTCTCTCACAGTTGAAGTGTACCTATGATAAAAATGACAGACCTCTACATGCTTTGTAAGTAGGAAAACCTGCAAAATCGGCAGTGTATCAAATACTTGTTCTCCCAACTGTATATGGTGAAATATGGTGGATATGGTGGATCTTTGATGTTATGGGGTTATTTTGCTTCCACTGGTCCTGGGGCCCTTGTTAAGATCAACGGCATCATGAACTTTACCCAGTACCAGGACATTTTAGCAAAACACCTCTGCGAGGAGGCTCAAACTTAGCCGCAAGTAGATCTTCCAGCAAGACAATAACTCCAAGCACTTGACTTGAACCCCATTGAAAACGTGGTTTGAATCAAAGAGGGCAGTCCATAAGCGCAGACAAGCGATGTCAAGGATATGGAAAGATTCTGTTTGGAGGAATGGTCTAAGATCCCTCCCAATGTGTTCTCCAATCTCATCAAACATTTTAGAAAAAGGCTCAGTGCCGTTATCCTTGCAAGGTGAGGTATTGAAAACAGGGGTGCCAATCATTTGGATAAACAACGTCTTTCTCTGAGCAATGAAATAAAATAATTGCCCAATTTATTTGAACATACAATATTGCTCAGTATTTGTATTATATATTTTATACAGTCTTTTTTGCTCATCTCTATAAATGGTGCTAATAATTTTAGACCTGATTGTAGGTATCAAAATAATTTACTGAAAACAAAAATAGGTGACATGAAAAGGAAGCTCTTGTACAATAAATTGTACTAATATATTGTACAAACATAAATGAAAATTACTCTCTAATTACTCTTATTTTCACTAACCCATAAACAAATGAATTCTAGAAGCAAGCTTTTGAAAACAGCATAATATTTTCTAAAAGCAGATTATTTCAATCACCTTACATTATCCAACCCTAGCTGGCAGCTTTTTTGTTTCCCTGGCCCTCTGGTAGTGGTTGTGCATCCTGGGACAGTTGATATTGATTGTGCCATTTGCTGGGGACACAGACCGAGACACATTAGCACCCAGCTTGCCCCTGCTGCTGAAAAACTTTATTAACTGCCTACATCGGCAGACCTGTCTCGTAACCATGGCAAAGAATGCAGGGAGGTGGTGGGGGTATTAGTGGGAAGAGGGTTCAACATACAGTCTCTCTGCAGTTGTCTCTTATCAAATCAAAATCAAATCAAACTTTAATTGTCACATGCGCCAAATACAACAGGTGTAGACCTTACAGTGAAATGCTTGCTTACAAGCCCTTAACCAACAATGCAGTTCAAGAAAGACTTAAGAAAATATTTACCAAATAAACTAAAGTAAAAAATTATAAAAAGTAACACAATAAAATAACAATAACGAGGCTATATACAGGGGGTACCGGTTGGTATTTGGTCAATGTTCAGGGGTACAGGTTATTCAAGGTCATTTGTACATGTAGGTAAAGTGACTATGCATAGATAATAAACAGCGAGTAGCAGCAGTAAATGTAAATAGTCCGGGTGGCCCCAGGAATGTACTGGGCCATACGCACTACCCTCTGTAGCGCCTTACGGTCAGATGCCAAACAATTGCCATACCAGGCAGTGATGCAACCGGTCAGGATGCTCTTGATGGTGCAGCTGTAAAACTTTTTAAGGAGCTGGGTACCCTCTCCTGAGGGGGAAAAGGTGTTGTCGTGCCCTCTTCACAATTGTCTTGGTGTGTTTGGACCATGATAGTATGTTGGTGATGTGGACACCAAGGAACTTGAAACTCTCGACCCGCTCCACTACAGCCCTGTCAATGTTAATGGGCGCCTGTTCGGCCCGCCTTTTCCTGTAGTCCTCGATCAGCTCCTTTGTCTTGCTCACATGGAGGGAGAGGTTGTTGTACTGGCACCACACTAAACAGCCAGTCCTGCTTCTCTCCCTACCCCACACAGAGGCACGTACAGGGTTACGCGCATGCACACACACACACACACACAATTTGGCTATCTTTTTTTTATTCAGGCTGCTTTCATCGCTCACCCAGTACCTAATACCTCTTCTTTCCCTTAATCTCCTTCCCTCCTCATAAGCCCTCTCTCTCCCTCCATCCATCAGTATTTTCCCTGTCTTTCTATTCTGGCCAAAGAAAGGTGTAGGGTATCAAGTCATGCAAAAATCAAGCCTTCTAAAAAGTTTAACAAAAGCAGTGTCTGGTATACTGTATATTTTCATTATTTCTAAAGTTATAGACCTATGCCATTACTTTATCCAGTTGCTGTAAAAGTTCTCAACCATACTGTAGGTCCCTAATGAGCCACGTGCAATTCCCAACAAGTGAGCTAATCCTATTGGCATGAGCCGTAGAGTGTTTGCCGTTCGCGGCCCAGTCCCTCCGTTCGCTACATTGGTGTCAGAAGTGGTATGAGCATGAGCCTTCCCATTCCGAGGGGGCAGTGTAGCAATCCTCGCTACAATTCCCAAGTGTGTTACCCTATTGGCGCAATGTTTACCTTTCACACCAGCGGCACAGGTTTATGCCCCTGTCCCTCTGTTTGCTACAATAATATAAACAACTTTTTATATATATATATTTATATCTAAAAGTTTGGAATTTCAAGATAAGTCTCAAGAAAAAAAGGTAAATCTAGCAATGAATAACAAACTAATTGATGAGCTATTAATTTTCATTATCCAAAGACGAGTAGATCTAGCAGGGTTGGCTGCTGTTGGCACTGTATAAAACATTCACTTGCCATGATGGACAGATCATCTCTTCTCCAGAGTAGCCACAAGGGGACACTACAACCGTATGCATTTTCCTCAGCTTTCAATTGGCTTTTTAAAAATGTATTTTATTGTAATTTAGCAGCAATTTACAGTAGTGAGTGTATACATTTTCATACTGGTCCCCCGTGGGAACTCAATTTGAGGTCATGATGCTATTATGAACATAAAAAAACTAAACTAAATAGAAGGAGTAACCACAAGTTATTTTTTATATATTACAGGAAAACCAGTATGCATACAAGAAGTATACAAACAGACAATGATAACATATGCTAGAGGGTACAACAAATTAGAGATTATACAAAGACCTTAAAAGATGCACACATAGTGATTGTTTTAATTTGCATTTTATTGCATGACATAAGTATTTAATACATCAGGAAAGCAGAACTTAATATTTGGTAGAGAAACCTTTGTTTGCAATTAAAGAGATCATACGTTTCCTGTAGTTCTTGACCAGGTTTGCACACACTGCAGCAGGGATTTTGGCCCACTCCTCCTCCATTGGTGAATGCACCAATTTGTAAGTCGCTCTGGATAAGAGCGTCTGCTAAATTACTTAAATGTAAATGTATACAGACCTTCTCCAGATCCTTCAGGTTTCGGGGCTGTCGCTGGGCAATACGGACTTTCAGCTCCCTCCAAAGATTTTCTATTGGGTTCAGGTCTGGAGACTGGCTAGGCCACTCCAGGACCTTGAGATGCTTCTTACGGAGCCACTCCTTAGTTGCCCTGGCTGTGTGTTTCGGGTCGTTGTCATGCTGGAAGACCCAGCCACGACCCATCTTCAATGATCATACTGAGGGAAGGAGGTTGTTGGCCAAGATCTCGCGATACATGGCCCCATCCATCCTCCCCTCAATACGGTGCAGTCGTCCTGTCCCCTTTGCAGAAAAGCATCCCCAAAGAAGGATGTTTCCACCTCCATGCTTCACTGTTGGGATGGTGTTCTTGGGGTTGTACTCATCCTTCTTCTTCCTCCAAACACGGCGAGTAGTTTAGACCAAAAAGCTATATTTTTGTCTCATCAGACCACATGACTTTCTACCATTCCTCCTCTGGATCATCCAGATGGTCATTGGCAAATTTCAGACGGGCCTGGACATGCGCTGGCTTGAGCAGGGGGACCTTGCGTGCGCTGCAGGATTTTAATCCATGACAGCGTAGTGTGTTACTAATGGTTTTCTTTGAGACTGTGGTCCCAGCTCTCTTCAGGTCATTGACCAAGTCCTGCCGTGTAGTTCTGGGCTGATCCCTCACCTTCCTCATAATCATTGATGCCCCACGAGGTGAGATCTTGTATGGAGCCCCGGACCGAGGGTGATTGACCGTCATCTTGAACTTCTTCCATTTTCGAATAATTGCGCCAACAGTTGTTGCCTTCTCACCAAGCTGCTTGCCTATTGTCCTGTAGCCCATCCCAGCCTTGTGCAGGTCTACAATTTTATCCCTGATGTCCTTACACAGCTCTCTGGTCTTGGCCATTGTGGAGAGGTTGGAGTCTGTTTGATTGAGTGTGTGGACAGGTGTCTTTTATACAGGTAACGAGTTCTAACAGGTGCAGTTAATACAGGTAATGCGTGGAGAACAGGAGGGCTCCTTAAAGAAAAACTAACAGGTCTGTGAGAGCCGGAATTATTACTGGTTGGTAGGTGATCAAATACTTATGTCATGCAATAAAATGCAAATGAATTACTTAAAAATCATACAATGTGATTTTCTGGATTTTTGTTTTAGATTCCGTCTCTCACAGTTGAAGCGTACCTATGATAAAAATTACAGACCTCTACATGCTTTGTAAGTAGGAAGACCTGCAAAATCGGCAGTGTATCAAATACTTGTTCTCCCCACTGTAGCTCAGTATTTGTATTATTTATATACAGTCTTTTTTGCTCATCTTTATCAAGGGTGCCAATCATTTTTGAAATGACTGTATATCTATTCAGTTATTGCACAACAGGTACGTACATATGTCCCCGTCAGTAAAATATATGCATAATGTATATCATGTACATTGTTGATATACATAATTAAGTGACAGTGAATATTACAGTTCCCCTTACCAGTAAAATAAATGGAACAACCAAATGAATCACATTTTATGTTACTTTATTGAAATGAAACATGTTTATAGCAACCCATCCAAGTGTTCTGTTTTTATTGATTTGCAACACAAACTCAACAATAACAGACACAAGATGACCATAAAAGTTCTGTCTCTGAAAGGACTTTTATTGTCATGTATGTATTCATCAGCTGGTCAGAAATCTTGAAAGTCTCAGGTTAAACATATATATGGGGGTCATGACCAATGTTCCTTCAAAAAAAAATAATCACTGAGCAAATTTCAGGTATGCAGAGCGCAAACTCGAACTTTGTAAAAATTCAGTGCAACTTCCTGCGCACGTTTACTGTGATCACTGAGGCTGTACCCGCTTTAAGTTACAGTTTTAACAGTGGCCAAGAGGATGGTTGAAGTTTTACGTGCTCCTAACCAACTGTATTATTTTGTTAGTTTTTTTGCGTTGTTTGTAACTTACTTTTTAACTTATTTTGTACATAATGTTGATGCTACTGTCTCTTATGACCGAAAATAACTTCTGGACTTCAGAACAACGATTACTCACCACGAACTGGTGAAGCTTTTTCCTTTAACGAGTCCAACAAGTCCGACATGAAGGATATACTGCTTTCTCGGGAACAGCCCCAAATCTCCCTCACTTGCGTGAAGAGAATACTGTGAGAAAAGAGGGGAGGAGGTCAGGCTGCCTTCTGAGAATTCATAGGCGAGCGAGTAAACCAAACCCCCACTGCCATCCGTTCTATTGGCCAACGTGCAATCATTGGAAAATAAAATCGATGACCTACGAGCAAGAATAACCTACCAACGGGACATTCAAAACTGTAATATTTTATGTTTCAACGAGTCGTGGCTGAACGATGACATGAACAACATACAGCGGGCGGGTTTTACACTGTATCGGCAGGATTGAACAGCAGCCTCTGGTAAGACAAGGGGTGGCAGACTATGTATATTTGTAAACAACTGCTGGTGCACGATATCTAAGGAAGTCTCAATGTTTTGCTCGCCTGAGGTAGAGTTTCTCATGATAAGCTGGAGACCACACTATCTACCTAGATAGTTTTCATCTGTATTTTTCGTAGCTGTCTACACACCCCCACAGACCGATGCTGGCACTAAGACTGCACTCAATGAGCTGTATACCGCCATAAGCAAACAGGAAAATGCTCATCCAGATGCGGCACTCCTAGTGGCCGGAGACTTTAATGCAGGGAAACTTAAATCCGTCATACCAAATTTCCATCGGCATGTTAAATGTGCATCCAGAGGGGGAAAAAAACTCTAGACCATCTTTACTCCACACACTGAGACGTGTACAAAGCTCTCCCTCGCCCTCCATTTGGCAAATCTGACCATAATTCTATCCTACTGATTCCTGCTTACAAGCAAAAATTAAAGCAGGAAGCGCCAGTGACTCAGTCAATAAAAAAGTGGTCAGATGAAGCAGATGCTAAGCTAAAGGACTGTTTTGCTAGCACAGACTGGAACGTGTTGCGAGATTCTTCCAATGGCATTGAGGAGTACACCACATCAGTCACTGGCCTCATAAATAAGTGCATCGATGATGTCGTCCCCACAGTGACTGTACGTACATACCCCAACCAGAAGTCATGGATTACAGGCAACATCCGCACTGAGCTAATGGGTAGAGCTGCCGCTTTCAAGGAGCGGACTGTAACCCAGAAGCTTATAAGAAATCCCGCTATGCCCTCCGACGAACCATCAAACAGGCAAAGCATCAATACAGGACTAAGATCGAATCATACTACACCGGCTCCGACGCTCGTCGGATGTGGCAGGGCTTGCAAACTATTACAGACTGCAAAGGGAAACACCTGACGGGCCTCCCCCAGGTGGTAAGAGTAGTTAACAACACATCTGTCACGCTGATCCTCATCACGGGGGCACCTCAGGGGTGGGTGCTCAGTCGCCTCCTGTACTCCTGTCCCAACAACGATGAGACAGCCTATGGGGAGGAGGTCAGAGACCTGGCCGTGTGGTGCCAGGACAACAACCTCTCCCTCAACGTGATTAAGACAAAAGAGATGATTGTGGACTACAGGAAAAGGAGGACTGAACACGCGCCCATTCTCATCAACGGGGCTATAGTGGAGCAGGTTGAGAGCTTCAAGTTCCTTGGTGTACACATCACCAAAAACAAACATGGTCCAAGCACACCAAGGCAGTCGTGAAGAGGCCACGACAAAACGTATTCCCCTTCAGGAGAAAATGTTTGGCATGGGTCCTCAGATCCTCAAAAGGTTCTACAGCTGCACCATCAAGAGCATAATGACTGGTTGCATCACTGCCTGGTACGGCAACTGCTTGGCCTCCGACCGCAAGGCACTACAGAGGGTAGTGCGTAAGGCCCAGTACATCACCAGTGCCAAGCTTCCTGCCATCCAGGACCTCAATACCAGGCGGTGTCAGAGAAAGACCCTAAAAATTGTCAAAAACTCCAGCCACCCTAGTCATAGAATGTTCTCTCTGTTACCGCATGGTAAGCGGTACCGGAGCACCAAGTCTAGGTCCAAGAGGCTTCTAAACAGCTTTTACCCACAAGCCACAAGAATCCTGAACATCTAATGAAATGGCTACCCAGACCATTTACACTGCCCCCCCCCCCCCCCACCCCTTTTATTATCTATGCAAAGTCACTTTGATAACTCTACCTACATGTACATATTACCTCAGTTACCTCAACACCAGTGCCTCCACACATTGACTCTGTACCGGTGCCCCCTACGTAAAGCCTCGCTATTGTTATTTTACTGCTGCTCTTTAATTATTTGTTACTTTTATTTCTTATTCTTATTTATTTTATGTATTTTTTTTTAAACTGCATTGTTGGTTAGGGCTTGTAAGTAAGCAGTTCACTGTAAGGTCTACATCTTTTGTACTTGGCGCATGTGACAAATACAATTTGATTTGATTTACTATGGCTATTTGAACATAACCAGAGTTGCCTACCATCAAAAACAATAGAAAAAAAGCATCCCATAACATTTTAACATGGAAATAGCTGTCTTTCAGCCTACATTTTAACATGGAAATAGCTATCATTCAGCCGACAGTAGCAGTCAATGTAGGCCTACATTCCACGAGACTTGCAGGGCTTGACATTAACCTGTTTATTCATTTGTCCTTCAGACAAGGCGGTGACTGAAAATGTTGTTGTGTTGTTTGATACAAGAAACCACTTTACAAAATAAAATGCATTATTATTCCCATACCTTTATTACAGAGAATCAAACCAATTATCCTACCCTCTGCTTATTGGCTACTTAGCTTATTCAAACCTGTCTCAAAATACACTGCCCCTTTAAGAACAAAAAAAAACTATTCACCTGACTCACTTTTCAAAGATGTCTAGAAATGTACACGTTTTGTGCTCTTGTAGGAAGCAGTCACTCCCCTATTGCTGACTACACATGATCTATAACTGGGCTAATAACTCACTAACTAGCAAAGGATATTAACTAAATGTTCTCTCGCTCTGATCTCAAAAGAAGCGCATCTACTCACAACCGCTCATGCCGTTAACAGTCCAAAGTAAATGGCACAGATCCATAAATGGCAATGGTCTATTTGCATATAGGCCTACTGCAGCTCTGATTGGTTACGCCGCACTAGTCTGTGTGTAGAGTATGGGCTGAGTCGTGCGTGTCAATGCAATATAATCCTTCTCCTATGCGTTCTGAATACAACAAAATCTATTGGATGATTAGTTTTGAATAGTTAGTTTTGTTTCGGTATGTTGCATTGAAAGTGGCTAATATTGCGTTGATTCGATCACAATAGCCACAGTAAAGGGAAACATTGATGGTGTTACTTAACAGGGAAAACTGTAGAAAGTTGAACTTCAATTTTATGCTTCTCTCCATGGGCTGATACTGTATTTGTTGTGTGCGGCAGTCCGGGGAGATGCGCTGCAAGAGGGAACGTTGGTCATGCCCCTTAGCGTTCTTCTTATTGGACCATATTAGTGGTCAGAGCACAAAGCCGGCCAATAGGGAATGCCCCTCCAGTGGTATCCCATTGGTTGCTCATGGAGTCTAAAAAAACCAAATACAATTTAACCAGCACCCCCCTTCTATCTCTGACTCTACTACTACGTTATTGAGGAAAAATGTACTTTATATGCCTGTGATATGTGGTTGTCCCACCTAGCTATCTGAAGATGAATGCACTAACTGTAAGTTGGTCTGGATAAGAGCGTCTGCTAAATTACAAAAATGTAAAGGTAATTAAAGACAATATTTTTTTTAAGTGGGTAGTTCAGCTATGAAGTTAGCAGATAGAATCAAAGTCTGTCTATTATTTTAGCCATGACCTAAATTATCAAATTATAATTTGATACGATTGACAGACGTGGTAATAAAAAATAAATAATTTAGGGAGCATTCCAAAGAGGCTAAATTTTCATTTAGAAATGAAAAACAAATAAATCACTATTTTAGAATAAAAACATTAAAAAAAGCTTTACAAGGTAAAGAAGAAAAAAAGGACGGAATTTAAGCAGGAATACGATCTTTTACTTTTGAAGAGAGCGAACAATACGATCTTTTACTTCTGAAGAGAGCCAACAACTACAGGTTAAACTCAAATAAACCATGCTGTTTAATGGCAAATAAACCTGTTAAATATCTCGCAGCTCTCCCGAAACGAATACATGCTAAATAAGTTATCATTTTAAAAGATAAAGATACAAAAGCAGTAATTAGAAACAACGTGATTTTAAAAGATTCTCTGAAAATGTATGTAAAATCAGAATTAAACAACAGTTGGACAGATCCTATAGCATTCTTAGACTCAACAACTCTAAAGCAATTATCAGCAGCCAAAAAATAATCACTAAAAACAGAGATCACCCAAGAAGAAAGATTAGACACATTTGCATGGAGAAAAGCACCCGGAATGGATGGCTTTCCCATAGAATTCTTCTCAACATTTTGAGACAAAGTACCCCCCCCCCCCTATTTACACAAATGACAGCACACGTCACTCAAGTTGGTAGAGCATGGTGCTTGTAAGGCCAGGGTAGTGGGTTCAATCCCCGGGACCACCCACACGCAAAACGTAAGCACGCATGCTGTAAATCGCTTTGGATAAAAGCGTCTGCTAAATGGCATATATTATATATATATATATTACTCAATTCAGTATTCCCTAGTTCCATGTATCAAACAGTTATTTCAGTTATATTGAAACCAGGAAAATCTGGATAGTCCCTTGCTGATTATAGACCCATACGTTTAATAAATTGTGACAATAAAGTGATAACAGAGCTTATACGCAATATAATGGCAAAAGTCTTACCAGACTTGATACATATTAATAAAACAGGTGTCACAACTTCTGCCGAAGTCGTTGCCTCTCCTTGTTCGGGCGGTGTTCGGCGGTCGACGTCACCGGTCTTCTAGCCATCATCGATCCATTTTTCATTTTCCATTGGTTTTGTCTTGTCTTCCCACACACCTGTTTTCAATCCCATCCATTACCTCTTGTGTATTTAACCCTCTGTTTCCCCTCATGTCTTTGTCAGAGATTGTTTCTTGTTAGTATTGTTTTTTATGTGTATAGGTGCGCGACGGGTCTTCGTACCCATGTGACATACAGTTAAATGCACTAAAGAGAAACAGTGGGTACATATTGAAGATGTGCATGCTCATCCCCAGAATCTTTTAAGTGTCTATTTTCAAAGGATAAAGCTAAAAACATTAAAAACTTCATAGTTAAGAATACCATAACAATATGGAAGAAAATGGTTTTACAAAAACCAATATCACTCCCTAAAAACACAAACTTATGGCCAATCCTTTGCTTTCAGCATTCCACGATAACTTGGTCCACATGGAAAACTAAAGGCATAGACACCGTAAATTACTTGGTAAAAGAAAATACATTTATTTCCGTTACAGATTTAAAAAGTAATTTTGGACTGGCCAATAAAGGACCAGTCAAAAGTTTGGAGACACCGACTCATTCAAGGGTTTTTCTTTATTTATCTTATTTTCTACATTGCAGATTAATGGCGAAGACATCAAAACGATTAAATAAGACATGGAATCATGTAGTAACCAAAAAAGTGTTATATATTTTAGATTCTTCAAAGTAGCCACCTTTGCCTTGATGAAAGCTTTGTGCACTCTTGGCATTCTCTCAACCAGCTTCACCTGGAATGCTATTCCAACTGTCTTGAAGGAGTTCCCACATATGCTGAGCACTTGCTGGCTGCTTTTATTTCACTCTGCGGTCCAACTCATCCCAAACCATCTCAATTGGGTTAAGGTCAGGTGATTGTAGAGGCCAGGTCATCTGATGCAGCACTCTATCACTCTTCTTCTTGGTCAAATAGCCCTTACACAGCCTGGCTGTGTGTTGGGTCATTGTCCTGTTGAAAAACAAATAATAGTCTGACAAAGTGCAAACTAGATGGAATGGCATATCACTGCAGAATGCTGTGGTAGCCATGCTGGTTAAGTGTGCTTTGACTTCTAAATAAAGCATAGACAGTGTCACCAGCAAAGCACCCCCACACCATTCTCCTCTATGCTTCACAGTGGGAACCAAAACATGCAGAGATCATCCATTCATCTAGTCTGTGTCTCACAAAGACACGGGGGTTGGAACCAAAAATCTCACATTTGGACTCATCAGACCAAAGGACAGATTTACACCGGTCTAATGTCCATTGCTCGTGTTTCTTGGCCCAAGCAGGTCTCTTATTTTTATTGGTGTCCTTAAATAGTGGTTTCTTTACAGCAATTCGACCAGGAAGGCCTTATTCATGCAGTCTCCTCTGAACAGTTGATGTTGAGATGTGTCTGTTACCTGAACTCTGTGAAGCATTTATTTATAACTCTAATGAATTTATCCTCTGCAACAGAGGTAACTCTGGGTCTTCCTTTTCTGTGGCGGTCCTCATAAGAGACATCATCATAGAACTTTTCCGGATTAAATTACCTTCATAACTTAAAGTAATGATGGACTGTCATTTCTCCTAACTTATTTGAGCTCTTCTTGCCATAATATGGATTTGGTATTTTACCAAATAGCTGGTTGAAAGAATTCCAAGAGTGTGAAAAGCTGTAAACAAGGCAAAGGGTGGCTACGTTGAAGAATCTAAAATCTTTTTTGATTTGTTTAACACATTTTTGGTTACTACATGATTCCATATGTATTATTTCATAGTTTTGATGTCTTCACTATTATTCTACAATGTAGAAAATAGTAAAAATAAAGAAAAACCCTGGAATGAGTAGGTGCTTCCAAACTTTTGACTGGTACTGTATATATTTATATGGCCAATCAACCAATCGCTCCAATCTTAATTCCAACCCTCAGATGTCCATAGACTAACCCATCTTTTCCAGTACACTACCATTTTACTATTTCATTTTGCAATACATCCTTCTATTTTACTGTGATGTCTTACAAGGGTCTTAAACCTCTCTATTTGTAGCATTTCTATCGAGATTGCCCTAAAAATAAATACTTTTACCAAAGAGTATAATCATATTTCCCATTGATTGATCGTTGTTTTTCAAATCTCCTAACAATACTGTTTGTAGGTGCATCTGAAGACAGACTTTATGATTTATTATAGAACGGGTGGGCCTAATCCTGAATGCTGATTGGTTAAAACCACATTCCAGCTGTTGTTTATTCCCCAAGTTACCACTGGCTAAATCTATGACCTTATTAAAATGCCTGTTCCATCTGACTGCGCAATCCACTGTCTCATCAGCCCAGCTAAGAAATGTATAAACTTGATCTCTACTATAAAAAGCATCTAGACAAATGCAAATGTGGCTACTTCGCTGTTATTCTGGCTGCACTTTTTGATGTGACTGTAAGTTAACCGTAGTTGGCTAGCTAGCAGAACGTTGCCAGCCAGTATGTCAATGGAACATTTAGAACGAACGACTTTGTCACGTCCATAGATACAGAACAAAAAGACTGAACATTTTTAAAGAAAATATGTCCATCATTATTTGAATATGTTGTATAAAAGTGATAATGCCCTCGAAGCCGGTGTTTGGAGGATATATTGGCACGGTTTGCTCAACTTCGTCTCAGGCCTAACAACACCCGTGCCAGTATATAAACACGGGCTTCTCTGGCATTATCACATAAACAACAACTCCTGGACCCGACTCCAAAAGTGAGTCACCGAAGGACAATGCCAAAAGAGATTATCTATTGATTCTGTTTCCTTGTGGTAGAGTCCGCACAGAGCTGACTGTTCAATGCCCCATATATTGAGCATTATTTTAGTGGGGAGAATGTTTTTAAAAATAGTTTTTCTCCCCACTTTCATGATATCCAATTGGTAGTTACAGTCTTGTCCCATCGCTGCAACTCCTGTATGGAATCGGGAGAAGCAAAGGTCGAGGGCCAAGCCGCACTGCTTCTTGACACACTGCTCGCCGAACCCGAAGCCATGCGCACCAATGTGTCGTAGAAAACACTGTACAACTGACGGCCGTGTTAGCGTGCATGCGCCCGGCCCGCCACAGGAGTCAATAGAGCGCGATGGGACAAGGACATCCCGGCCGGCTAAACCCTTCCCTAACCCTGACGACACTGGGCCAAATGTGTCACATCATGGGTCTCTTGGTCATGGCTGCGACACAGCCCGGGATCTTACCCGGATCTGTAGTGATGCCTCAAGCACTGCAGTGCCTTAGACCGCTGCGCCACTCGGGAGGCCCCGTGGTGAGAATTTTATATAATGGTTACGTTGAAAAGAACGGATTAATGCGTCAATTGTTGTTTTGTATATCAGTTCATAAACCTGACCCCATGGTATTGGGACATCAAAAATCTGTTCCCAACTATCTTGAATTTTATGCAGAATAGTTGTCAAAACTCTTAACCTTAAATGAAACTGATACATTTTACGATTTATACTATTCATTTTAAGCCATGCCTGGTTTTTCATTGGAGGCAGAAAAAACAATTAATTCCTTTCTCTTTTGAGAAATTGTCTCTTTCATTTTTGTCGTCTAGCTGTGATGCGTTGGTTATACTCCATACACCTTTGTTAATCGCTTGTGTGACATCATTTTACCGTCCTGATTTACAATGTCATTCATTGAACATGATACCTTCCTTATCCATATTTTCCAAGAAAATTGGTCTTTCCTCTACCTAGTAGATTGAACTTTAAATTATTTGCTAATAATACACATATGATTATTCTATGAAATAATTTTGTGAGGGTAACTGCTAAAAACTTGTTTGATATACTATCATTTCACAATAACACATTTTCTTGTAACACAAGTTGAATTTTAACACATTAAAAATGCATTCTACCCGTCTTTGCTTTCACAAACACGTTAAAGGTTGTTTGGAGTGCCTTTTTAGTTTCTAAATACATGACAAATGCATTGGACACAGGTTATCAAGTCATTTCACATGGAAAGGAACATGTTACAATTCTGGTAGGGTAACTGATGCTTTTGGTGATGATACTTCCTATGCTTTCTTGCTTGTTCATCTGATGACATCTTCTTGATCCCGATTATATCGTTCAACCCCTCTTCTAATAATTTTGTTGTTGTTGATTCACCCAAACTCTGATGAACATGCATGCAGCCTTGTTCCCAAGGACCTCACCTGTGACCTTTATAAAGTAATCACAGGTTAAGGGTCTCAGGGACAACGAAACACCCTTAGATATGTCTCTAAATAGACTCATGTGAATCTATTTGAGGATTAAAATACAACACAACCACGATAATAGAGTATATATAATATTATCACGTCACAATCAGAGGCATTGGTTGAATGATGGTTGGTGGCGTATAAAGGCTTTCGTTTCAAAATGGTGAACAAAAGTTAATGGGAAACTTACTTATGACGTCCCCTGAAAGTAAGAGTCGATCTGACACTAGTTTGGATACCATACAATTCATTGTGTTGAGTGTGCTGTTGGGTTGGCGGATGGCTCCACCTCATAATGGCTCATCTCTTTAAACTCGAAACTTGCTGGAGATATTACCTGAAAGAGGAAAAGAAGACAGGGGTAAGAAATAATTGGGAGGTATTGATACACAGTACTATTCTTGGGTTTTCATTTGAATCATTCAGGGACATAGGATACGGGACATGAAGATTTTGTATATGCATTTCATTCCTGTCCATCCAATGTCTATATACCGAACGTCACCCCCTAGTGGTAGACAGACAGACAAACAGTTGAAATAGACTGGCAGGCTAATTGTTTAAACTAACCAGACAATTAGTGTTTGAGGAGCATCTGATGAACATACAGTCACCAGGCTCCACTCAATGTGTGACTGTCCTCATTGAACTCAGTAAGACAAAACCTAAGTGTATGGGCTACACCGCCATGACATACATACTGTGTGTACTTGTATGTCGCACATCAAAAGCCAGCTGTAGCTAGAAATGTTTAAAAAAATCTATGCGCTAAGTTTGCTGCATGCATGCTAATGACAGATGGTGAAGATGGCCTTCACAAGCAGCAAGAACAAATCTCAGAGCTCATTAAACGAAATACATACATGTGCAACGGAATACAAATAAACCCAACACAACGAAGGTGCATGGAGCATGTGCTGCGCTGTCTGTGAAATTAGACCCCTCTTTCCTCTTTTCCCCTCTGGTTTCCCCTGTCCCAGTTTTACGAGCTCCTCCTTTCTTGCCAAAGCACAAGAGGAAGGTGGATGGAGAAAACCAGAGAGAGGGGGAGTATAACAGAAACAAATTGCGGAAATAAAGAAATCAAAAAGAAACTGTGAGAGAATTTTTTAAAAAGAGAATAACGGCGGCTAGCCGAAGAGGTCAGATGGATAGCTTCTCTCTTTTTGTTTGCCGGTTCGCTCGATTATGTCCACTCACCACTTTGGCTCTAGCTAACATGAACACACACACACATGACTGTGTGCACATACAACATGCACAGTTACACACACACTTGATTAGTTATTGATCCATTACCCCCCCTGAGAAAAAAATGAATTATTCAATCTTTAAAGGAAATAAAGCACAATAAACCCGAAACCTGCTCCATCTTCACTGTCTTCCTTTTTTTCAGGGCTGTAGCCTAGACAGTCAAATTAAAAAGGTGCCCGCTCTACTCCCCCAGCTTCTCTTTCTTATTTGTCTCTCTCTCCTTCTTCTATTCATCTCCCAGGCTCTGTCCCTACCTCTGTTTGTGGCTGTCTCCCTGTGCTAAGTCAGATCCCTAATTCTCTGGGCGATTAAAGTCCAAGCAGCCAGGGTGTGAGACAGGTGCACGAAGACAATCGCATTAATTCCATTACTGCTGCACCTACAGCCATAATTTCCCAACACAATACCACAAACACCAGCCGGCGCCTCCATCTCTGACCCCACTCCCTTGATAAATCTGTGTCACCTACATACATCCCACACACACAAACACACACATATGTAAGCCTACAATCCCTCTCTTTCTCTGTCGCCTGCTCTCACTACTCTGTCCCAGCCTCCCCATCTCTGTCTCTCACTCCATTTACCCTCATCTCCATCTATTTCCTCTTCCTACTCCCTCCTCTCTTTCTGTCTCTCTTTCTTGCTCATACTCTCCCCGCGTGACGTCTCGTCTCGCCCATCTTGGAAGTCTAAGTGTGTGCGCATGTGTGTCTGTACGGGTGCGCACGCTGCTGTGCTCGTGCATTTGGGAAAGAGAGCAAATGTGTGTGAGAGCTGGAGGGAGGGAGAATGGAGGACAGAGGCATTGGCGGGAGCAGATAGACACTAATGCCCTGTTTACATCCAGACGTATTTCATTTTGCCGTACGTCATCTTCACAGAGTCTCGCCCCACCACTGAACAGACAAGTGTAGCACAGATAGAACAATGAGACAAATATTTCACTGGATGTATAAATGTGAAGCATTCGGTTGGCGTTTCCACTCACTACCAGTGAGAAGAAGCCCACTGGCGGGCAATGGGAGAAGATGGAACGAGTGTGTTCTGCAAATGTTCTCATCAATTTAACATTTGATCTCAATATAGTTTTCTGCTCCCAAAACTAGAATCTGTTAAGAACAGAGTGGACTAAGT
Organism: Salvelinus fontinalis; assembly: GCF_029448725.1. Taxonomy (NCBI): domain Eukaryota; kingdom Metazoa; phylum Chordata; class Actinopteri; order Salmoniformes; family Salmonidae; genus Salvelinus; species Salvelinus fontinalis. The sequence continues at coordinate 44,515,200 of NC_074696.1, read as the reverse complement.
TTTGTAGACTTCACCCTTTGCAAAAGTTGTCAAAAAAATGTCTCTGTTTAAAAGGAGTGCAAGGCAAATTGAGTTATTGCACATGCGCACTTCACACTTCAATCTCAAATATCAAATATCTTTTGATTTGTTTAACACTTTTTTGGTTACTACATGATTCCATATGTGTTATTTCATAGTTTTGATGTCTTTATTCTAAACTGTAGAAAATAGTCAAAACAAAGAAAAAGCCAGTAGGTGTATCCAAACGGATGACTGGTACTGTACATCGATCATCATCTCTACATCTGAACAACACTCAGTACCTCTGCAGCAGATATGTCCCTAAGAATCTACCTCTTATAAATATCTCTTAATATAAATATTTTACAGTTAGAATCCCAACTATAATATGCATACATCTGCCATCTATTCATAGATCATTTCTATTCGTCAGAGGCACATTTATATCTTAACTGCACACATGAACAGGTTCACTGTGAAAGGATTTTCATGTTACGTCATTCACTTGTTCTGCACTAGCACTTTTAACCAACACAAGTTGTATGTGAATATAACACATTCAAGATAATTCCATGTGAGACAATTGGTTATCATATCAAGAATGGCTGACGGAACAAAGGAATGCCGGAAAGTCGAAAATAGTAAAATGCCGCCACAAGCCCATGAATGGCAGGCACACAATTCCAAAATAGCAGACAATAGTTGGCACTAGTGCCATGCTGGGTATATTTCTTCTATTGGAGGAGAGACCAAGGCAGTCTTTCTTTGTCAGCGTAAAGAAAAGAGCAGTGGCAGGCACAGATTGCTGATATATGCTCTTTTTCCCTCCTTACTGGAGCACTGCTGCGCAATGCGGATACTGAATGTCTGAGCCGCTAGCCAGACACACTGGGGGGACTAAGCGGAGTGGAGGGGGGATGTAAGGAGAGGAGGAGGAGAGAGGGGGAGGCGCTACGGTGGGGGAGCTCACACACGAGCTACCATGCTTTTGGAAATTTTTATACTAATGACTGTACATATTGTCAAACTTCCTGCAACCACACAGAACAGCAGACTCTTGTGAAGATGGCGGACTTAAGAGATTACAGTAAAACAATGCTCACAGTCCATTTTATTCAAAGGCAGTGGCCATATAATCCAGTCTGTGTGCCTTTTTTAAATGTAACTTTTATTTAGTTAGGGGAAACCAATTGAGACCAGGGTCTAACTTTCAAATGCAACAGTACAAAATTAGCACTCTAACAAAGAAAAAACATTCCAACCACAACAATCTCTTAATTCAATAAAAAAATCCAACTCTCATTAAAAACATTGAATATTAGAGTCTGTAGCGGTTTCAGGGGTTGTGTGGTGGATGGATGGTATGTGCCTGCATGGTTTCTGTGTTTTCTGGCTGCCAGGACCACGGACAGCAATGACAAGTATTCCCCAGAGGCAGGACCAGGGACAGCTCAGGGGAAATTTCCAGACTGCAGCAGAACAGCCACACCTGTCTCCAGTTGTAATTAGAGACTAAACTGCAAAGAGGTGAAACCACTCAGAGCCACTACTTAACCGCGCCCTGGGCTTTCTGTCTTTGGCTTTCCTTTGACCCCGGCAGGTGAAGGAGGAGGAGGAGGCGGCAGCTATTGGAGAGACTGAGCATACGTTGGAGAAGGAGGTTTACCGGAATAACCTAACTGAAGATTTCAACACGGAGTGAACCCCAAAGGACCTTCCACTGGTGAAGACGTATTTACTTTGTTTGAGTTGTGTATATCAGGAACACTGCGGGTAGCTGATAAAGAATAAACTGTGTTAACCCTTCACATGAACTGGTGGCGTGTGTTTGTAAGTATAAACCTTGCCTTACCAAGAACACGGTTCCATTCTTAAATGGAAGAAGTTTGGAACCACCGAGACTGTTCCTAGAGCTGGCAGCCCGGCCAAACTGAGCAATCAGTGGAGAAGGGCCTTGGTCAGGGAGGAGATAATGGCATCAGAGGAGATGGCTGCCGTTTTACGGGCTCCTAACCAATTGTGCTATATTGTATATTTTTTCACAATATTTGTTTAACTTATTTTGTACATAATGTTTCTGCCACTGTCTCTTATGACCGAAAAGAGCTTCTAGATCGGTGTCCCTAAACCGGGACAGTTGTTTCTAATGTGACCAGAATGACGTTGTAAGTAACAGCCAACTTTCCAGGACATAGAGATGTCTTATATGGGCAGAAAGCTTCTGTAAATTGGACAGAATTTAAGCTATTACAGTGAAAAAATACCATGCTATTGTTCGAGGAGAGTGCACAGCAATAACTTTTATCACGGCAACTGGTTTGATACATTCACCTCTGAAGGTAAATAATGTACTTACATTCTGTAATCTTGCTCTGATTTGTCATCCTGAGGGTCCCAGAGATAAAATGTAGTATAGTTTTGTTTGTTAAAATTCATTTTTACATTCCAATGTAGGAACTCATTTTTAACAAGTCAGATGCAAAGGATTTACTCCAGATACCAGGCCAGGTGCCTTGTTAGAATTCGTCGGCGAGTGGGTAACCCCACCTCTACCATCCGTCCTATTGGCCAACGTGCAATCATTGGAGGTTTTGCTTGCCGGAGGTAGAATATCTCATGATAAGCTGTAGACCACACTATTGACCAAGAGAGTTGATCTATATTTTTTTTGTAGCTGTGGTGGTAAACCACACTCAACGAGCTGTATAAAGCCATAAGCAAACAAAATGCTCATCCAGAGGTGGAGCTCCTAGTAGCCGGGGACTTTAATGCAGGGAAACTTAAATCTGTTTTACCTAATTTCTACCAGCATGTTACATGTGCAACCAGAGGGAAAAAACTCTAGACCACTTTTACTCCACACAGAGATGTGTACAAAGCTCTCTCACCCTCCATTTGGCAAATCTGACCATAATTCTATCCTCCTGCTTACATGCAAAAACTAAAGCAGGAAGTACCAGTGACTCGCTCAATACGGAAGGGGTCAGATGACGCAGATGCTGACCTACAGGACTGTTTTGCTAGCACAGACTGGAATATGTTCTGGAACTCATCTGATGGCATTGAGTATACCACATCAGTCACCGGCTTCATCAATAAGTGCATCGATGACGTGGTCCCCACACGTATATACACCAACCAGAAGCCATGGATTACAGGCAACATCTGCACTGAGCTAAAGAGTAGAGATGCCGCTTTCAAAGAGCGGGACTCTAATCCGGACGTTTATAAGAAATGCCCTCAGACGAACCATCAAACAGGCAAGGCATCAGGACTGAGATTGTATCCTACAATACCGGCTCCGACGCTCGTCGAGGGTGCGTGCTTAAGCCCTTCTGTACTCCCTGTTCACCCCCTGACTGAATGGCCTAGCACGACTCTAACACCAACATTAAGTTTGCAGATGACACAACGGTGGTAGGCCTGATCACCAACAACGATGAGACAGCCTATAGGGAGAAGGTCAGAGACCTGGCAGTGTGGTGCCACGTGATCAAGACAAAGGAGATGATAGTGGACAACAGGAAAAGGACGGCCGAGCACGCCCACATTCTCATCGACGGGGCTGTAGTGGAGCAGGTTGAGAGTTTCAAGTTCCTTGGTGTTCACACCACAAACAAACTAGAATGGTCCAAACACACCAAGACAGTTGTGAAGAGGGCACGGCAACGCCTATTCCCCCTCAGGAGACTGAAAAGATTTGGCATGGGTCCTCGGATCCTCAAAATGTTCTACAGCTGCACCATCGAGAGCATCCTGACTGGTTGCATCACCGCCTGGTATGGCAGCGGCTCGGCCTCCAAAGGGTAGTGCGTACGGCCCAGTACATCACTGGGGCCAAGCTTTCCGCCATTCAGGACCTCTATACCAGGCGGTGCAGGAGGAAGGCCCAAAAAATAAAATGTTTTAAATGTCTATTTCAATCTAATTGACATTGTGGTTACATTAGGGTATTTGTCTATTAAAAAATGGTCATGTTGGGATTAAATTCTAATTTCCAAAGTCTAAATAATGTGCATTAATTACATTGTAGTTCCTGTCTCTTTGAGTGAACTCTGATGGCCCTTATTCAAACACACCTAGGTTGCGTCGCTATGGGCACTGTTCAAAAGTAGTGCACTATTTAGGGATAGGCTGACATTTGGAACACAGTCCTATTTCCCATTACTTACTCAGTGATATTACACATTATTCATTATAAATTGACAGAACAATGTCCGTGCCAATGCTGCATATTCAATTAGCATAATACACAAATCCCACAAAAAAAAATCTGTCTGTTTAAGCTAGAGATATCTGAAATACTGTATATCTCTAGGAATATGAGCTGCGTGGGCTGCGTCTCATACAACCGAATCCGCCGATGTCGGCCTTCCGCATCTTAAAACAATCCCCCCCCTTAGAGCAATAGAGCATTATAGCGTAGACCTGACACTTTCTAAATGCCCCACTCTGTCTAAGAACTGTCATGGGGTCTTTAGTCAACTGTTCATACTTACCACAAGGGAGTTGAGAGAAGGGTTCCATCTCTGACTGATGTATTGGTGACACCGCAGGGAAAGCTAGAAGGTTGTACAGTTATCTCCGGACTGTTTATTATGCGAAACCATACAACCAACTACCTCACACTGCAGAGCACTCTTAGAGCAGGGTAAATCACTGGAGTCTCCTGACAGAATGATTGCCCGTCTGTCTTTAATGGCCTATCTGTTTCTCTGACCATGTCCCTTTGAGAATTTTCACTCTAAATACAGTCCGTGGTGGAAAAAGTACTCAAAAATCATCCTTGAGTAAAAGTAAAGATACCTTAATAGAAAATGACTCAAGTAAAAGTCACCCAGTATGTTTTAAATATACTTAAGTATCAAAAGAAAATGGAATTGCTCAAAAGTAAAAGTATTAATCATTTCAAATTCCTTATTATGCAAACCAGACAGCACAATTTCTTAATATTTTTTTTTTACAGATAGCCAGGGACTCACTACAACACTAACATTTAATTTACAAACAAAGCATTTGTGTTTCGCGAGTCCGCCAGATCAGAGGCAGTAGGGATGAACAGGGATGTTCTCTTGATAAGTGCGTGAATTGGACCATTTTCCTGTCAAAAGGTAGCAAGTATTTTTGGGTGTCAGGGAAAATGTATGGAGTAAAAAGTACATTATATTCTTTAGGAATGTAGTAAAAGTAGAAGTTGTCAAAAATATAAATAGTAAAGTACAGATACCCCCAAAAACAACTTAACTTCTCTGGGATATGTGGGACGCTAACGTCCCACTTGGCTAAAAGCCAGTAAAAATGCAGAGCGCCAAATTCAAATAAATTACTATAAATATCTAACTTTCATGAAATCACACATGAAAGACACCAAATTAAAGCTACACTTGTTGTGAATCCAGCCAACATGTCTGATTTGAAAAGGGATTTACGCCAAAAGCACGCCTTGCGATTATGTTAGGTTAGTACATAGCCAGAGAACAAAACAGCCATTTTTCCAGCCAAAGAGAGGAGTAACAAAAAGCAGAAATAGAGATAAAATTAATCACTAACCTTTGATGATCTTCATCAGATGACACTCATAGGACTTCATGTTACACAATACATGTATGTTTTGTTCGGTAAAGTTCATATTTATATCCAAAAATCTGAGTTTAGGCGGGACACTACTGTCTCACTTGTCCAAAAGCCAGAGAAAATGCAGAGTGCCAAATTCAAATAAATTACTATAAAAATCAAACTTTCATTAAATCACACATGAAAGATACCAAATTAAAGCTACACTGGTTGTGAATCCAGCCAACATGTCAGAATTTAAATAGGCTTTTCGGCGAAAGCAAACGATGCTATTATCTGAGTTAGCACCATAGTAAACAAAGAGAGAGACGCATATTTCACAAAACGCAGAAAAAAGAAAAAAAACACCTGTTCCAACTTGTGAAACGTGACTACAAAATATCTCAAAATTTACCTGTAAACTTTGCCAAAACATTTCAAACTACTTTTGTAATACAACTTTAGGTATTTTTTTTACGTAAATAATCGATACAATTGAAGACGGGATGATCTGTGTTCAATACAGGATTAAAACAAACTGTAGCTAGCTTTCTGGTCACGCGCCACTAACTAACAGGACACTTCCAGTGACCCTCGTTCAAGATGGCCGTGCTTCTTCACTACACAAAGGAAAAAACCTCAGCCAACTTCTAAAGACTGATGACATCCAGTGGAAGCGGTAGGAACTGCAAGAACGTCAATTAGAAATCTGTATTCCCAATGAAAACACATTGAAAAGAGAGTGACCTCAAAATCAAAATTCGGAATGGTTTGTCCTCGGGGTTTCGCCTGCTAAATAAGTTCTGTTATACTCACAGACATGATTCAAACAGTTTTAGAAACTGAGTGAGTGTTTTCTATCCAAATCTACTAATAATATGCATATCTTATCTTCTGGGGATCAATTTGGGTATGCTTTTCATCCAAACGTGAAAACGCTGCCCCCTATCCTAGAGAAGTTAAGTAGTACTTTAAAGTATTTTAATTCAGTACTTTACACCACTGAATACAGTATGTCTTTCACCTGATTGATCATCCAATTCAATACTTGTTCAAAAGTCAGCCTGAATAAAATGTTTATTTTTGTATTTTCTAAACAGGTTTGTTAACTTATATCCTAACATTGTACAGGGTAGCATGATAGAACTTACAGACTCAAAGTGATCAACAATGCGTTTGGGTTAAGCAATGTATCCACCCAATGCATTTCTGTGGTATTGTCTCCCTCTTGTGGTAAATTATTGAACCTTCAAGATATCCCCTCTCCCTCACTCACTCATGGTAATACCTTGGCTGAGTCCCAAATGGCACTTTATTGCCTTTATAACGCACTACTTTTGACCAGATATGGCACTATTTATGGCCCTTTAGGGAATAGGGTCCCATTTGGTATGCAACCCTTCACTGTCTCACAGCCAGGCACTCTACCTACAGTCTGTCTGACCTACATAAACAATAATGTGGTGCATCTGAAATCTTCACCCCCTTGAGAAAACTTCATTATTCTGAAGCAACCTAGAAAGACTGGGTTCAGTCTCATCATTTTTCTCTCACTTTCTCTTTCCTCAACCACAAACAGTACATTGGAATGTAAGTATTGTCGCTCTTTGTGAATTGTTAATCATCACTTTACTCAGGCAAAAAGGTCTGTATTCACTAGAATATCAATTGATGGAAATAAGAGTGTGATAAAAGAACATCCAATATAGTGTGTAGTGATTTGGAAATGATGTTATATGATTTGGAAATGATTATGGTAGATACAGTACCTACTTTTAGCGCACTTTCAATCACCACAACATGAAGAATTATTGTATCAGTGGAAATTATGTCTTAATAATCACTTGTAAATAATCACATGGGAGCAACTAAAAGAGGGAATACATAATATATACACTATACTAATATGTACTAATATGTTATATTCCCTTTTCTCAACCCTTTCAATGATGCAGCACTTGCCCTGATGGTAGATCCTGTATTTATCCGGGTTCTCTTTTAATTCCTAAAATATGAGTAATCATGGGTTATAGATACAGAACTACACCTCAATAGTGGAATAGTAGTACATTTAATAGTACATTTAGTACATCAATAGTACAATAGTACATCAATAGTACATTTATGATCTCACTGCACAACATACAGTGCCTTCGTAAAGTATTTTTTCCGCATTTCGTTACGTTACAGCCAGGGTTGGGTTACATGTAAGGGATTACAAAAAGACAGTAAATGTAATCTGTTACGTTACCAGAATAATATTGTAATCAGATTACAGATACTTTTGAAAAACTAGATGATTACTTTGAGGATTACTTTTAAATTCAGAAAGGATGTTTGGGAGAAAAAAAATATTTGACACTTCTCTGTTTCCTCAATGACATTCAAATCAGCATTGAAAAAAGGCGCAAGTTTAAATTTGTTCCAGCTGAGCGTGTCTGACCACAAGTCAGAGACCACTATGATGACACACCAAATGTGTTAGATGGATCGTGGGAAAAGAGCGGGAATAGGCTTTTGTAGGCTACAGTCCAAGCTATGTCTTCCAATAGTGCGACTGCTAAGATTATCCAACTTGAATAAATGCTTGGAGGTAAAGATGAGAGCAGTGGTGTAGTCTACGGCGATGATGTGAATCACACTGCTGCTCTTTCATTTAGCTATTCGGGCCTAACGGATTGTGGTTGTTGACGATGGCTGTTCAGCAATCCAAATGTGTATTTGAACCCAATAATGGTTGAATTCAAGAAGTTTAAGCTGCCTATCAATCATTGTTTTTGAAACCAGTGGACAGCCAGGGAAAAATGCGCTCTTGGAACAGCTGCATAGTGTGGATCCCAGCCTATGGATCCCAATATATAATTGAATCATTAGTATATGTAGTAGAAAGCGATGGATTAGAAGAAGCCTACACAACCAACCCATAAAGTAAAATCTAACATTGATTTATCCTGCAATAAATGCCGTTCAATTGATGAAATACATTTTTGTCTTCTTCTAATGCCTCTTAAGGGGAAAGTAATCTAAAGTAACTGAATATAATCAGATTATATTACTGAGTACCAAAAGTAATCCAAAAAGTTACATTACTGATTACAATTTTGGATAGGTAACTAGTAACTGTTACTGATTACATTCAGAAAGTAACCTACCCAACCCTGGTTACAGCCTTATTCTAAAATGGATTAAATAAAAACAACAATTCCTTAGCAATCTACACACAATACCCCATAATGACAAAGCGAAAACTGGTTTTTAGAAATTTGTGCAAATGTATAAAAAAAAATCTAAAACAGAAAATTTATTTAAATAGGTATTCAGACCCTTTGCTATGCGAATCGAAAATGAGCTCAGGTGTATGCTGTTTCCATTGAGCATTCTTGAGATGTTTCTACATGACAAAGCAAAAACAAGTTTAGAATAATTTGCAAATGTGTATATATATATACGTTTGAAGTCGGAAGTTTACATAGACTTAGGGTCATTAAGGTTAGAGTCATTAAAACTTGTTTTTCGACCGATTATTTCACGTATAATTTACTGTGTCACAATTCAAGTGGGTCAGAAGTTTACATACATTAAGTTGACAGTGCCTTTAAACAGCTTGGAAAATTCCAGAAAATGTCATGGCTTTAGAAGCTTCTGATAGGCTAAATGACTTAATTTGAGTCAATTGGAGGTGTACCTGTGGATGCATTTCAAGGCCTACCTTCAAACTCAGTGCCTCTTTGCTTGACATCATGGGAAAATCAAAAGAAATCAACCAAGACCTCAGAAAAAAAATTGTAGACCTCCACAAGTCTGGTTCATCCTTGGGAGCAAATCCCAAATGCCTGAAGGTACCACGTTCATCCGTACAAACAATAGTACGCAAGTATAAACACCATGGGACCACGCAGCCGTCATACCGCTCAGGAAGGAGACGCGTTCTGTCTCCTAGAGATGAACGTACTTTGGTGGGAAAAGTGCAAATCAATCCCAGAACAACAGCAAAGGACCTTGTGAAGATGCTGGAGGAAACTGGTACAAACGTATCTATATCCACAGCAAAACAAGTTCAATATCGACATAACCTGAAAGGCCGCTCAGCAAGGTAGAAGCCACTGCTCCAAAACCGCCATAAAAAAGCCTGGCTACGGTTTGCAACTGCACATGGGGACAAAGATCGTACTTTTTGGAGGAATGGCTTCTGGTCTGATGAAACAAAAATAGAACTGTTTGGACATAATGGCCATCGTTATGTTTGGGGAAAAAAGGGGGAGGCTTGCAAGCCAAAGAACACCATCCCAACCGTGAAGCACGGGGGTGGCAGCATCATGTTGTGTGGGTGCTTTGCTGCAGGAGGGACTGGTGCACTTTACAAAATAGATGGCATCATGATTAGGGAAAATGATGTGGATATATTGAAGCAATATCTCAAGACATCAGTCAGGAAGTTAAAGCTTGGTCGCAAATGGGTCTTCCAAATGGACAATGACCCCAAGCATACTTCCAAAGTTGTGGCAAAATGGCTTAACGACAGCAAAGTCAAGGTATTGGAGTGGCCATCACAAAGCCCTGACCTCAATCCCATAGAAAATTTGTGGGCAGAACTGAAAAAGACAGAAGAAAAAAAATAGAAGCTTCTAAAGCCATGACATAATTTTCAGGAATTTTCCAAATTTTCCAAAATATATATATATAAATATAAAATATTACATTTACAAAAGTATTCAAACCCTTTACTCAGTACTTCGTTGAAGCATCTTTGGCAGTGATTACACCCTTGAGTCTTCTTGGGTATGACGCTACAAGCTTGGCACACCTATATTTTGGAAATGTTCTCCCATTCTTCTCTGCAGATCATCTCAAGCTCTGCCAGGTTGGATAGGGAGTGTCACTGTACATGTATTTTCAGGTCTCTCGAGCTGTTTGATCAGGTTTAAGTCCGGGCTCTGACCGGGCCACTCAAGGACATTCAGAGATTTGTCCCGAAGCCACTCCTGCGTTGTGCTTAGGGTCGTTGTCCTGTTGGAAGGTGAACCTTCGCCCCAGTCTGAGGTCCTGAGAGCACTGGAGCAGGTTTTCATCAACGATCTCTCTGAACTTTGCTCCGTTCATCTTTCCCTTGATCCTGACTAGTCTCCCAGTCCCTGCCGCTGAAGAACATCCCCAGAGCATGATGCTGCCACCACCATGCTTCACCGTAGGGATGGTGCCAGGTTTCCTCCAGACGTGACGCTTGGCATTCAGTGCCAAAGAGTTCAATCTTGGTTTCATCAGACCAGAGAATCTTATTTCTCATGGTCTGAGAGTCTTTAGGTGCCTTTTGGCAAACTCCAAGCGGGCTGTCATGTGCCTTTTACTGAGGAGCAGCTTCTGTCTGGCCACTCCACCATAAAGGCCTGATTGGTGGAGTGCTGCAGAGATGGTTGTCCTTCTGGAAGGTTCTCCCATCCCCACAGAGGAACACTGGAGCCCTGTCAGAGTGACCACTGGGTTCTTGGTCTCCTGGAGGCCACTCTGTTCTTGGGGACCTTCAATGCTGCAGAAATGTTTTGGTACCCTTTCCCAGACCTGTGCCTTACAAGAGTGTGCAAGGCAAAGGGTGGCTATTTTGAAGAATCTCAAATCTCAAATATATTTTATATTTGTTGAACACTTTTTTGGTTACTACATGAATCCATGTGTTATTTCATAGTTTTGATGTCTTCACTATTATTCAACAATGTAGAAAACAGTAAAAAAAAAAAAAAAAATGAAAAAAAAAACCTTGAATGAATAGGTGTGTCCAAACTTTTGACTGGTTATGTATATCAGGTGGGAAAGACCAACTATTATTTCCCTCAATAGATTTAGTGCGAATTTCAAACAGTATGCTACTATGAAAAGTGTGAGCAGTGGAGACATGACAGATCGTAAAAAATTTTTTTATTTTTTTTACTCATGTTGAATGGCATCCAACTGCAAACCCCATTTGCCACTTCTCTCTCGCTTTCTTTCTCCTTCGCTCTACCACACACTCAAAGCCCACCCTCATGTCTCCCCTTCATTCACTTTCATTGGCCGGCTTAAGTGCCTCTTGTTAGTCCATTTCTGTCTGAGAAATCAATTCAACTCTTTCTTTTTTCGGGACAATCTCTCTTTTCATACAGGTCTCCCTTTTTCATCCCCTTGATTCCTCTCCTCCCCTTTCAATCTCTCCCACTGTCTAATTCGCAGTCGAATCACGCGTGTATGCGGCATGGTTGTGCCAATGCCAGCTCTCTGCCCGTCTGTTTGTGTGTGTTTGTGTGCCAACATAAGCCTGACGGAAAGCCCTCATGTTGGATGGCAGAGTCTATGAACCCCAGTTGGTTTGGGGTCAGGTAAAGCTGGTAGTAGGTAAGTAGGTTACCATTCAAACAACTTGATTGACCCAAAAATCACTGAGACGGTCGGAGGCTCGGAGCATAGAGCTCCACTGTCAAGAAAGAAAGTGATGAAGAATATTTAGATCGAAAAAAATGATTTAGAAATTCCTCAGTATATTCAGGAAGTGACAATACATGCACTTATCAAGCTGTCTGGGAATCTGTGGACTTTACACCAAACTCCAGAGTTGGGCTTGTTAAGGTGAGAGAGGGAAGCACATCCGTCGACAAAAGACAAATTCGGTAGTGCACAGTTGACTGATGGATGGTCACACTTTCCAGCTGTTTTACAGTGGCTGGCTCCCTCCCAGTCCATCTCTATAACTGGCCGTGTCTACGTCCCAAATGGCACCTTATTTCCTACTGTATATAGGGCACTACTTTTGACCAGGTCCCATTGTAGTGCACTATGCAGGGTGTCCCACTGTATATTCACTGAAGATAGAAGGACATTAGCCCATTGCTGACTGCTGGTAGTTAAAAAAATGTTTTATACATTAAGGACATAAGGGAAAAAAGGAGAAACAAAAGTAACAAAAGCTTGTTTGTTGAAAGAATAAGCTTAACATCTGTTTCTGTAGTCAAACGTTGAGAGATTGACAAAGCCTTAAATTAGATGCAGCTTTTAGGAACGAAGAGAATAAACTTGAACTTAACAGGGAAAGAACGCAAAAACAAAAGCTTTTACCTTGATATGCTTCTGACTAGACTGACTTGCTAGCAGCATACCACCCTGTATACCACTGCTGGCTTGCTTCTGAAGCTAAGCAGGGTTGGTCCTGGTCAGTCCCTGGATGGGAGACCAGATGCTGCTGGAAGTGGTGTTGGAGGGCCAGTAGGAGGCACTCTTTCCTCTGGTCTAAAAAATATCCCAATGCCCCAGGGCAGTGATTGGGGACACTGCCCTGTGTAGGGTGCCGTCTTTCGGATGGGACGTTAAACGGGTGTCCTGACTCTCTGAGGTCATTAAAGATCCCATGGCACTTATCGTAAGAGTAGGGGTGTTAACCCTGGTGTCCTGGCTAAATTCCCAATCTGGCCTTCAAACCATCATGGTCACCTAATAATCCCCAGTTTACAATTGGCTCATTCGTCCCCCTCCTCTCCCCTGTAACTACTCCCCAGGTCGTTGCTGCAAATGAGAATGTGTTCTCAGTCAACTTACCTGGTAAAATAACGGTAAAATAAAATAAATAAATGAACTGGAGAGAGACACTAGATCGATATGATGGCTGCACTGGTATCAAATGTGCCTGTCTGTCACCGTTTTCACAGACATCTTTGCCAGTTACTGATATTATTTTCTCTGGATACAAAGCTAAAAATAATGAGCTCAGGTGATAGATACACCTTTGACACACTTTAAAAGTGAAACGTCTTCAGACTGTCTCCTCTGTGATTTGCGTGACAGACGGCTAAGCTACTGTGTGTGGCTCGATCTCCCACTATTATCATTGTCATTGTCTCCTCCCCTAACTGGAAAACTGGATTAAATTGGACGGCAAGTCGACGTGACAGGCATTACATCACCAGAGCTGAGGCAGGTAGGAGTATAAACTGTGTATACTGTGTGGATATGTGGTAATTCTTTTTCCCTTTTCTTTTCATAACTTTTACGAGAGTGTGGTTATGTGACTGTTAGACGTTGGGGAGTGTGTTATACTCCTCTCCGGAGTCACATTCAGACCTTGGGGCTGGTTTCCTGTATGGGAGAGCAAGGCTCAGACCACCCCACAGACAAACTTTCCCTCTTCAGCCAGATAACAACTGAATTTAATGCCAGGGTAAGTATCTGCTACTCCCAGACCATAAATTATTAGCTTTCTCAAGATGATACGAGATGCTGTGGTAGCTATCCTTCCCAAACCCCCTTTTTTCTCTCCCCATACCTTATTTACAAATGCAGCAAATAAAACGTTACCATGGGAACACTGACATTGCCTGGCAACCTCAATTGCTTGGCAAGATGCCCAATGGTTGCTAGGGCACCGTTGTCAGTTGCTATGGGTAGTGTGCCAATCCTGAGAGTGCGTGCACGCACGCACGCGAGTGCGTGTGTGTGTGTGTGTGTGTGTGTGTGTGTTTGTGTAGCCTATGCAAGTCAATGTATTTGTACCCCATTCTAATGAAGCCCATTGAAAAAGTTGATATAGCCCATTATTTCATGTTTTACGTAAAGTAGATCTTCTCTACTGTATTTCATACTGGTCTACCATCTGTATGAAATAGCTACTAGTTGAAGTGTTTGTGAGTGGAAGGAGATTTAAAGTTGCTAGAACATTCACATATGCACTACTCTGAGTGCACAAAACATTAGGAACACCTTCCTAATATTGAGTTGCACCCCCTTTTGCCCTCAGAACAGCCTCAATTCATCGGCATGGACTCTACAAGGTGTCGAAAGCGTTCCACAGGGATACTGGCCCATTATTATCTCCAATGCTTCCCACAGTTGTGTCAAGTTGGCTGGTAGTGTATCTCTACTCCGAATGGCTAGTTTCATCTCATCCCACAGATGCTCAGTTGGATTGAGATCTGGTGACTGGGCAGGACACTGAAGTAAGCTGAATTCACTGTCATGTTTGTGGAACCATTCCTGGAAAATCTTAGTCTTGTGGCATTATCCTGCAAAACAATAATAATTTGCAGATGGATACACAGCTGCCATGAAGGGATGTACCAGATTGGCAATGATGGTCAGCTATCCTGTGGCATTCAAACGTTGCTCCACTTTTATCAAGGGACCCAATGTGTGCCATAAAAACACGCCCAGCACCATCACACCACCATCAGCCTGCAATGTTGATACCCATCGGCATGGACGGTTACATGAATTCACGTGGTTTATTCCATACCCTAGTCCCATCAGAGTGAAACAGCAGGAACTGGGATTCATCAGCCCAGGAAATGTTTTTCTAGTTCTCCAGTGTCCAGTGTTTTCTTTCTTTGGCCCATTGCAACCACAGTTTCTTGTTTTTTTGCTGAAAGAAGTGCAACTCTTTAAGGTCGTCGGCTGCCATACCCCATTCGTGTCAAGGTATGACGAGTTGTGCATTCTTTTATGGGTCTCTGGGCACCAATGTTGTACTGGAATGTCAGCTGACTAACTGTAGCCCGTCTGTTGCTCTGCACAATTCGTGTCAGCCTCCTTTGTCCTCTTTCACCAATTACCTGTTCTCAACCACTGGCCTGCCGTTGGCTGGATGTCCTTTGGGTGGTGGACCATTCTTGATACACACGGGAAACTGTAGATCATGAAAAACCCAGCAGCGTTGCAGTTCTTGACACACTCAACCCGGTGCTCCTGGCACCTACCATACCTCGTTCAAAGGCACTTAAAAGTTTTGTCTTGTCCATTCACCCTATGAAAGGCACACATACACAATCTATGTCTCCATTAACCTACCTCTTCCCCTTCACCTACACTGATTGAAGTGGATTTCAAATGTGACATCAATATATTTTTTTAAATTTCACCTTTATTTAACTATGTAGGCCAGTTGAGAACAAGTTCTCATTTACAACTGCGACCTGGCCACGATAAAGCAAAGCAGTGCGACAAAAACAACACAGAGTAAACATAAACAAACGTACAGTCAATAATACAATAGAAAAATCTATGTACAGTGTACGGGATCATAAGGGATCAAAGCTTTCATCTGGATTCTTTCCATGACATAGAATGACCAGGTGTTTCTAATGTTTTATACACTCAGTGTATATATATATATATATATACAGTATATCACAAAAGTGAGTACACCCCTCACATTTTTGTAAATATTTGAGTATATCTTTTCATGTGAAAACACTGAAGAAATGACACTTTGCTACAATGTAAAGTAGTGAGTGTACAGCTTGTATTGCAGTGTAAATTTGCTGTCCCCTCAAAATAACTCACACAGCCATTAATGTCTAAACCGCTGGCAACAAAAGTGAGTACACCCCTAAGTGAAAATGTCCAAATTGGGCCCAAAGCGTCAATATTTTGTGTGGCCACCATCATTTTCCAGCACTGCCTTAACCCTCTTGGGCATGGAGTTCACCAGAGCTTCACAGTTTGCCACTGGAGTCCTCTTCCACTCCTCCATGACGACATCACGGAGCTGGTGGATGTTAGAGACCTTGCACTCCTCCACCTTCCGTTTGAGGATGCCCTACATATGCTCAATAGGGTTTAGGTCTGGAGACATGCTTGGCCAGTCCATCACCTTTACCCTCAGCTTCTTTAGCAAGGCAGTGGTCGTCTTGGAGGTGTGTTTGGGGTCGTTATCATGTTGGAATACTGCTCTGCGGCCCAGTCTCCGAAGGGAGGGGATCATGCTCTGCTTCAGTATGTCACAGTACATGTTGGCATTCATGGTTCCCTCAATGAACTGTAGCTTCCCAGTGCCGGCAGCACTCATGCAGCCCCAGACCATGACACTCCCGCAACCATGCTTGACTGTAGGCAAGACACACTTGTCTTTGTACTCCTCACCTGGTTGCCGCCACACACGCTTGACACCATCTGAACCAGATAAGTTTATCTTGGTCTCATCAGACCACAGGACATGGTTCCAGTAATCCATGTCCTTAGTCTGCGTGTCTTCAGCAAACTGTTTGCGGGCTTTTTTGTGCATCATCTTTAGAAGAGGCTTCCTTCTGGGACGACAGCCATGCAGACCAATTTGATGCAGTGTACGGCGTATGGTCTGAGCACTGACAGGCTGACCCCCCACCCCTTCAACCTCTGCAGCAATGCTGGCAGCACTCATACGTCTATTTCCCAAAGACAACCTCTGGATATGACGCTGAGCACGTGCACTCAACTTCTTTGGTCGACCATGGCGAGGCTTGTTCTGAGTGGAACCTGTCCAGTTAAACCACTGTATGGTCTTGGCCACCGTGCTGCAGCTCAGTTTCAGGGTCTTGGCAATCTTTTTATAGCCCAGGCCATCTTTATGTAGAGCAACAATTCTTTTTTTCAGATCCTCAGAGAGTTCTTTGCCATGAGGTGCCATGTTGAACTTCCAGTGACCAGTCAGTATGAGGGAGTGTGAAAGCGATGACACCAAATTTAACACACCTGCTCCCCATTCACACCTGAGACCTTGTAACACTAACGAGTCACATGACACAGGGGAGGGAAAATGGCAAGTTGGGCCCAATTTGGACATTTTCACTTAGGGGTGTACTCACTTTTGTTGCCAGCGGTTTAGACATTAATGGCTGTGTGTTGAGTTATTTTGAGGGGACAGCAAATGTACACTGTTATACAAGCTGTGCACTCACTACTTTACATTGTAGCAAAGTGTCATTTCTTCAGTGTTGTCACATGAAAAGATATACTCAAATATTTATAAAAATGTGAGGGGTGTACTCACTTTTGTGATATACTGTATATATACACTGCTCAAAAAAATAAAGGGAACACTTAAACATCACAATGTAACTCCAAGTCAATCACACTTCTGTGAAATCAAACTGTCCACTTAGGAAGCAACACTGATTGACAATAAATTTCACATGCTGTTGTGCAAATGGAATAGACAAAAGGTGGAAATTATAGGCAATTAGCAAGACACCCCCAAAAAAGGAGTGATTCTGCAGGTGGTGACCACAGACCACTTCTCAGTTCCTATGCTTCCTGGCTGATGTTTTGGTCACTTTTGAATGCTGGCGGTGCTCTCACTCTAGTGGTAGCATGAGACGGAGTCTACAACCCACACAAGTGGCTCAGGTAGTGCAGTTCATCCAGGATGGCACATCAATGCGAGCTGTGGCAAAAAGGTTTGCTGTGTCTGTCAGCGTAGTGTCCAGAGCATGGAGGCGCTACCAGGAGACAGGCCAGTACATCAGGAGACGTGGAGGAGGCCGTCTAGGGCAACAACCCAGCAGCAGGACCGCTACCTCCGCCTTTGTGCAAGGAGGTGCACTGCCAGAGCGCTGCAAAATGACCTCCAGCAGGCCACAAATGTGCATGTGTCTGCTCAAACGGTCAGAAACAGACTCCATGAGGGTGGTATGAGGGCCCGACGTCCACAGGTGGGGGTTGTGCTTACAGCCCAACACCGTGTAGGACGTTTGGCATTTGCCAGAGAACACCAATTGGCAAATTCGCCACTGGCGCCCTGTGCTTTTCACAGATGAAAGTAGGTTCACACTGAGCACATGAGCAGATGTGACAGACGTGAGAGTGTCTGGAGACGCCGTGGAGAACGTTCTGCTGCCTGCAACATCCTCCAGCATGACCGGTTTGGTGATGGGTCAGTCATGGTGTGGGGTGGCATTTCTTTGTGGGGCCGCACAGCCCACCATGTGCTCGCCAGAGGTAGCCTGACTGCCAATAGGTACCGAGATGAGATCCTCAGACCCCTTGTGATACCATATGCTGACACATGCACATTTGTGGCCTGCTGGAGGTCATTTTGCAGGGCGCTGGCAGTGCACCTCCTTGCACAAAGGCGGAGGTAGCGGTCCTGCTGCTGGGTTGTTGCCCTCCTACGGCCTCCTCCACGTCTCCTGATGTACTGGCCTGTCTCCTGGTAGCGCCTCCATGCTCTGGACACTACGCTGACAGACACAGCAAACCTTTTAGCCACAGCTCGCATTGATGTGCCATCCTGGATGAACTGCACTACTTGAGCCACTTGTGTGGGTTGTAGACTCCGTCTCATGCTACCACTAGAGTGAGAAAGTGACCAAAACATCAGCCAGGAAGCATAGGAACTGAGAAGTTGTCTGTGGTCACCACCTGCAGAATCACTCCTTTTTTAGGGGTGTCTTGCTAATTGCCTATAATTTCCACCTTTTGTCTATTCCATTTGCACAACAGCATGTGAAATTTATTGTCAATCAGTGTTGCTTCCTAAGTGGACAGTTTGATTTCACAGAAGTGTGATTGACTTGGAGTTACATTGTGTTGTTTAAGTGTTCCCTTAATTTTTTTGAGCAGTGTATATATATATAGTTCTAAAATTGATTACATTTAGTGTTTTACTCATCAATCTACACACAATACCCCATATTGATCAAGCAAAAACAGGTTGTAGAAATTTTGGCAAATGTATTAACAAAAATGGAAATTTCACATTTACATAAGTATTTAGACCCTTTCCTCAGTACTTGTTGAAGCACCTTTGGCAGCAAAGTCTTCTTAGGTATGATTCTACAAGCTTGGCACACCTGTATTTGGGGAGTTTCTCCAATTCTTCTCTGCAGATCCTCTCAAGCTCTGTCAGGTTGGATGGGGAACGTCGCTGTACATCTATTCTCAGGTCTCTCCAGAGATGTTCGATCGGGTTCAAGTACAGGCTCTGGATGGGCCACTCAAAGACATTCAGAGTCTTGTCCCGAGGCCACTCCTGCGTTGTCTTGGCTGTGTGCTTATGGTCGTTGTCCTCTTGGAAGATGAACAGTCTGAGGTCCTGAGCGTTCTGGAGCAGGTTTTCATCAATGATCAAAATCAAATCAAGTCAAATTGTATTTGTCACATGCTCCAACTACAACCTTACAGTGAAATGCTTACTTACAAGCCCTTAACCACTAATGCTTTAAATATATAAAAATAGATGGTAAGTAAAAAATAGAAAATAGAAACTAAAAGTAACAAATAATCTCACTGTACTTTGCTCCGTTCATCTTTCCCTTGATCCTGACTAGTCTCCCAGTCCCTGCCGCTGAAAAATATCCCGACAGAATGATGCTGCCACCACCATGCTTCACCGTAGGGATGGTGAGGGCTTTCCTCCTGACTTGATGCTTGAAATAAAATGGAGCTGGAGCAGAAGGCAGACGTTTTACGCGCCCCCAACTGATTGTGTTTTTTTGTTCGTTTATCTGCGTTGTTTGTAACATTTTACTCATTTTGTACATAATGTTGACGCAGTGAAATGCTATGTCTCTTATGACCGAAAAAAAACTTCTAGACATCAGGACTGCGATTACTCACCACGGTCGAGCAGAATCGCTTTTCTTTTTTTCACGACTCTGACGAGCCCGAGGCGGAGGATATATGGCTCCCTCGGGAGCGGGCTGCCTGCTGATAAGTCAAAGGGGATCGATTAAAACCCCACTTCCCTCAATTATGTAGCAAATGTGCAATCTTTGGACAATAAAATCGATGAGTTACGCTTAAGATTAAACTACCAACGGGACATTAAAAACTGTAACATCTTAGGCTTCACGGAGTCGTGGCTGAACGACGACAACATCAACATACAGCTGGCTGGTTATACGATGTACCGGCAGGATAGGATAGAACAGCGGCGTCTGGTAAGACACGGGGCGGTGGTACATGTATTTTTTTAAACAACAGCTGGTGCACAATATCTAAGGAAGTCTCGAACTATTGCTCGCCTGAGGTAGAGTTTCTCATGATAAGCTGTAGACCACACCGAGAGAGTTTTCATCTGTATTCTTTGTAGCTGTTTACATACCATCACAGTCAGGGGCTGGCACTAAGATAGAATTGAATGAGCTGTATTCCGCCATAAGCAAACAAGAAAACGCTCACCCAGAGGTGGCGCTCCTAGTAGCCGGGGACTTCATTGCAGGGAAACTTAAATCAGTTTTACCAAATTTCTATCAGCCTGTTAAATGTGCAACCAAATGGAAAAGAACTCTGGACCACCTATACTCCACCCACAAAGACACATACAAAGCTCTCCCTCACCCTCCATTAGGCAAATCTGACCATAATTCCATCCTACTGATTCCTGCTTACAAGCAAAAATTTAAGCAGGAAGGACCAGTGACTAGATCAATAAAAAAGTGGTCAGATGAAGCAGATGGTAAGCTACAGGACTGTTTTGCTAGCACAGACTGGAATATGTTCCGGGATTCCTCCAATGGCATTGAGGAGTACACCACATCAGTCATTGGCTTCATCAATAAGTGCATCGATGAAGTTGTCCCCATAGTGACCGTACGTACATACCCCAACCAGAAGCCATGGATGACAGGCAACATCCGCACTGAGCTAAAGGCTAGAGCTTCCGCTTTCAAGGAGCGGGACCCGGAAGCTTATAAGAAATCCTCCTATGCCCTCCGACGAACCATCAAACAGGCAAAGCTTCAATACAGGACTTAGATCGAGTCGTACTACACCGACTCTTGACGCTCATCGGATGTGGCAGGGCTTGCAAACCATGACAGACGACAAAGGGAAGCACAGCTGAGAGCTGCCCAGTGACACGAGCCTACCAGACGAGCTAAACTACTTCTATGCTCGCGTCGAGGCAAATAACACTGAAACATGCATGAGAGCACCAGCTGTACCAGAAGACAGTGTGATCATGCTCTCCGCAGCCGATGTGAGTAAGACCTTTAGACAGGTCATCATTCACAAGGCCGCAGGGCCAGACGGATTACCAGGACGTGTACTGTGAGCATCCGCTGACCAACTAGCAAGTGTCTTTAATTACATTTTCAACCTCTCCCTGTCCGAGTCTGTAATACCAACATGTTTCAAGCAGACCACCATAGTCCCTGTGCCCAAGAACACTAAGGTAAACTGCCTAAATGACCACCGACCCGTAGCACTCACATCCGTAGCCATGAAGTGCTTTGAAAGGCTGGTCATGGCTCACATCAACACCATAATCCCAAAAACACTAGACCCACTCCAATTTGCATACCGCCCAAACAGATCCACAGATGATGCCATCTCTATTGCATTCCACACTGCCCTTCTCACCTGGACAAAAGGAACACCTATGTGAGAATGCTGTTCATTGACTACAGCTCAGCGTTCAACACCATAGTACTCTCAAAGCTCATCACTAAGCTAAGCACCCTGGGACTAAACACCTCCCTCTGCAACTAGATCCTGGACTTCCTGATGGCCCGCCCCCAGGTGGTAAGGGTAGGTAACAACACATCCGCCACGCTGATCACAAGGGCCAGGCGTGCGCGCTCAGCCCCCTCCTGTACTACCTGTTCACTCATGACTACACGGCCAGGCACGACTCCAACACCATCATTACATTTTCCGATGACACAACAGTGGTAGGCCTGATCACCGACAGAAACGAGACAGCCTATGGGGAGGAGATCAGAGACCTGGCTGTGTGGTGCCAGGACAACAACCTCTCCCTCAACATGATCAAGACAAAGGAGATGATTGTGGACTACAAGAAAAGGAGGCCTGAGCACGCCCCCATTCACATCGATGGGGCTGCAGTGGAGCAGGTTGAGAGCTTCAAGTTCCTTGGTGTTTACATCACCAACAAACTAACATGGTCCAAGCACACCAAGACAGTCGTGAAGTGGGCACGACAAAACCTATTCCCCCTCAGAAGACTGAAAAGATTTGGCATGGGTCCTCAGATCCTCAAAAGGTTCTACATCTGTACCAGAGAGCATCCTGACTGGTTGCATCACTGCCTGGTATGGAAACGGCTAAATATATGTGCTAATGATTGATCATTAGAAAACCCTTTTGCAACTATGTTAGCACAGCTGAATACTGTTGTTCTGATTAAAGGAGCAATAAAACTGGCCTTCTTTAGACTAGTTGAGTATCTGGAGCATCAGCATTTGTGGGTTCGATTACAGGATCAAAATGGCCAGAAACAAAGAACTTGCTTCTGAAACTTGTCAGTTTATTCTTGTTCTGAGAAATTAAGGCTATTCCATGCCAGAAATTGCCAAGAAACTGAAGATCTGGTACAACGCTGTGTACTACTCCCTTCACAGAACAGCGCAAACTGGCTCCAACCAGAATAGAAAGAGGAGTGGGAGGCCCTGGTGCACAACTGAGCAAGAGGACAAGTACATTAGAGTGTCTAGTTTGAGAAACAGACACCTCACAAGTCCTCAACTGGCAGCTTCCACCCCACTGGGCCAGGCTCAGACAATCAGAATGAGTTTTTCCCCCTCAGTGTATATGTGCTTGTGTGTGTGTGTGTGTGTGTGTGTGTGTGTATCTGAGAGTGTGTATCTGAGAGAGCGAGCGAGAGAGAGGGGAGATACAGAAAGAAGCAGTATTTGGGAGAGAGAAAGGGAAAGAGAAAAAGAGGGTGAGAGAAACAGAGGGTGAGAGTGAGAGCGAGAGACAGAGAGATTTGAGGCGGATTTACCTCACTGAAGCTGAAATTCTTCCCATAGTTCCTCCTTAGTGGAGAGTTCCCACAGACTCAAGACAAGTGTAGACCACAGCATTCCCGAAAGCATAGGCTGACCTTGTCCAGTGCTATTTCTGACGGAAACATAGAGCATTGCATAATTTAAGCTAAACATTTGTGAATAAATCATGGAAAAAGACAAAATGAGTGAAATAGTGGAAGAAATAAGAAAATTAGAGACATTGAACCAAAAACATAGTAACTCATAGCCTTAAGTCGGGAAACAGAGTGTATCCACACTATTATCTGTGAAAATAATGAAAGGGAAAGTGGAAGAGTGAAATTATTACAATGCTTTCGTGCTATTGACAAAGATTGAATAGAACATGATATACAAAGCCATGAATAGATGTTTAAAGACAACAGTGATGAATAATACATTAATAATGATGAACAACACCATTCAACATCATAAATTAAATAGTAGTGAGCCAAACAAATGCAATAATTATGATATCTCAACACAATAACACTCACATAGATGGAGTTGTGTGTGAGTTTGTGTGTTTTTGTGTATTACACACACACACTGTGTGTATCTAAGTGTCTGCATGCACTTAGTAGGGGACAGAGCAAGTGTTGCCTGCAGTGCATCTTATCTAACATCCCCAGAGGAAGTTCCCCCCCATCCCTTTGAATTAAAACCATGGCTGGAGATGTCTGATTGAGCACAGCATGCCCTTAAAGGAGGCCAAAGGCCAGGCTAAACAGTCTGGTGTCATGGCAACTTGATGCCATCAACCAGAGATTGCGAGGGGGGATGCTTGGGGAGGTCAGACAACCTGTCAGGGGGTCATTATCAGAGACACGTCATTCTGGCAGGAAGTTGAGCTTAAAATATTGATGCTTCTTAAAATGTACACTGAACAAAAATATAAACGCAACATGTAAACACGTTTCATGAGCTGAAATAAAAGATCCCAGAAATAAAAAATAAAAAATAAAAAAAATTGTTTACATCCTTGTTAGTGAGCAGCATGATCATTACACAGGTGCACCTTGTGCTGGGGACAATAAAAGGCCACTCTAAACTGTGCAGTTTTGTCACACAACAAAATTCCATGATGTCTCATGTTTTTGAAGTGTGCAATTCGCATGCTGACTACAGGAATGTCCACCAGAGCTGTTGCCAGATAATTTAATGTTAATTTCTCTACCACAAGCTGCCTCCTGAAGATCCCTGAGGCCCATTGTCGTACCATTTATCCGCCGCCTTCACCTCATGTTTCAGCACGATAATGCATGGCCCCATGTTGCAAGATCTGTACACAATTTCTGGAAGCTGAAAATGTGCAAGTTCGTCCATGGTCTGCATATTCACCAGAAATGTCACCCATTGCTATGCCCGCTTCGAGGCAAGTAACACTGAAACATGCATTAGAGCATCAGCTGTTCCGGACGACCGTGTGTTCACGCTCTCTGCAGCCGATGTGAGTAAGACCTTCAAACAGGTCAACATTCACAAGGTCGCAGGGCCAGACGCATTACCAGGACGTGTACTCCGAGCATGGGCAGACCATCTGGCAAGTGTCTTCAATGACGTTTTCAACCTCTCTCTGCTGAGTCTGTAATACCAACATGTTTCAAGCAGACCACCATAGTCCCTGTGCCCAAGAACACTAAGGTAAACTGCCTAAATGACTACCGACCCGCCTGTAGCCATGAAGTGCTTTGAAAGGCTGGTCATGGCTCACATCAACAGCATCATCCCAGAAACCCTAGACCCACTCCAATTTGCATACCGCACCAACAGATCCACAGATGATGCAATCTCTATTGCACTCCACACTGCCCTTCCCACCTGGACAAAAGGAACACCTATGTGAGAATGCTATTCATTGACTACAGCTCAGCGTTCAACACTATAGTGCCCTCAAAGCTCATCACTAAGCTAAAAACCCTGGGACTAAACACCTCCCTCTGCAACTGGATCATGGACTAGGTAGGTAGGTAGGTAACAACACATCCGCCACGCTGATCCTCAACACGGGGACCCCTCAGGGATGCGTGCTCAGCCCCCTCCTGTACTCCCTGTTCACTCATGACTGCACGGCCAGGCATGACTCCAACGCCATCATCAAGTTTGCTGATGATGGTGCCAGGACAACATCCTCTCCCTCAACGTGATCAAGACAAAGGAGATGATTGTGGACTACAGAAAAAGGAGGACCGAGCATGCCCACATTCTCATTGACAGGGCTGTAGTGGAGCAGGTTGAGAGCTTCAAGTTCCTTGGTGTCCACATCACCAACAAACTAACATGGTCCAAACACACTAAGACAGTCGTGAAGAAGGAACGACATAACCTATTCCCACTCAGGAGATTGAAAAGATTTGGCATGGGTCCTAAGATCCTCAAAAGGTTCTACAACTGCACCGTCGAGAGAATGGTTGCATCTTTGACTGGTTGCATCACTGCCTGGTATGGCAACTGTTCAGCCCCCGACCGCA
This sequence comes from Salvelinus fontinalis, assembly GCF_029448725.1. Taxonomy (NCBI): domain Eukaryota; kingdom Metazoa; phylum Chordata; class Actinopteri; order Salmoniformes; family Salmonidae; genus Salvelinus; species Salvelinus fontinalis. Next base: position 44,489,693 of record NC_074696.1, on the reverse strand, counting down.
AGGCACAACAGAGGATAGCGCGTACGGCCCAGTACAACACCGGGGTCAAGCCTCCTGCCATCCAGGACCTCTACACCAGGCGGTGTCAGAGGAAGGCCCTAAAAATTGTTGAAGACTTCAGCCACCCTAGTCACAAACTGTTCTCTCTGCTACCGCACGGCAAGCGAGCCGGAGGGCCAAGTCTAGGTCCAAAGGCTCCTAAATAGCTTCTACCCCCAAGCCATAAGACTCCTAAACAGCTAATCAAATGGCTACCCAGACTATTGGCATTGCCACCCCCCCCCCCAAAAATCTGCTGCTACCCTCTGTTATTATCTATGCATAGTCACATTAATAACTCTACCTACATGTACATATTACCTCAATTACATCGACATCGGTGCCCCTGAATATTGACATTGACTCTGTAACGGGACCCTTGTATATACCCCCGCTATTGTCTTTTTTTAAATTTTATTAAACTACATTGTTAATTAAGGGCTTGTAAGTAAGCACTTCACTGTAAGGTGTTGTATTTGGCACACCTGTTGCATTCGGCACGTGACAAATAACATTTTATTTGATTGAGCCTGTTAGGGATGCTCTGGATCGACGTGTACGGCAGCATGTTCCAGTTCCCGCCAATATCCAGCAACTTCGAACAGCCATTGAAGAGGAGTGGGACAACATTCCAATGGCCACAATCAACAGCCTGATCAACTCGCACTACATGAGGCAAATGGTGGTCACACCAGATACTGACTGGTTTTCTGATCCACGCTCCTTTTCTGTATAGGTATCTGTGACTAACAGATGCATATCTGTATTCCCAGTCATGTGAATATTGATTCCCTTATACTGGATGAACTGTAACTCAGTAAAATCTTTGAAATAGTTGCATGTTGTTTATATTTTTGTTCAGTGTATTTAAAAAGTGAATTCTGTCTGGATACTCAGTGAGTTTTCACTTGTGTTCTTCATACATTTCCATGCATACTAGACATCCTTCTATGAATTAACGGTACGTGTGTGGTGCCAATGTTGAAAAAAACAACAACACCAATGACAATGCAACCCTAAGCAACGTAAAGCCCCATTAAAAAATACCCTTCAAAAACATCAACACTGAAAAATGGTGTTACCTGCAAGGTCTGACTCTCTGTTTTCAATTCAACTCTTAAGTGTTGGATCAATATGGAATCTAGGCTCCATTCTGTGTCATTAGCTTGTCTGATTGTTGAGGAGAGACCTCTCTAAGCCTCAATGTCTTCAACCTCTAAAACCTGTGAGTGTGACTGCAGAAAACGAGGTTGTGTGTGTGTGTGTGTGCATCCCTACGTGCGTGCATGTGTGACAGAAAGAGAGATATACACATATTTACTGGAATAGCGCCTGAGTACCTGTTTATACACGCAAAGTGGTATTGCCTTTCAATACAGACCTGTCTTCACAACATGTATGCATTTATGAAGTTCACGTATGTCCTGTGTGTGTGTGTGTGTGTGTGTGTTTGTTTAATGCGGCAGAGGGTAGAGTGTCGGATCAATAAGAAACAAATGAATTCAGATCAATATGAAGCCAAGTGAGAGAGAGTGAAGGAAGAAGAAGGTGAGAGAGAGAAAAGGGAGGAGGGGGACGAAGAAGTGGGAGGTGGTGGGTTGGCGGGTTGGACAGGGGATTGCCTGTTAGTACTAGTGCACTGGCTAACTGTACACTAGGTAGAAACCAGTCATCTCTACAGCACAACATGAGTGCTTAGACTCTAGAAGTCAATGAAAGTGAAGAAAGAGGGTCAAGGAGTAAAGAGATACTGGAGACTAATTCAACCTTCCTACATTGTTATTGATATTCTGTTAAAGCAGTGACTCAGACTTGAGATCCCAGGACTGAGCGATACGAGAGGGAATTGGACATGCATCTCCTTCTCTTCTCTTCCTTATTGTTTCTCCTCATTCTTGTTGTTATAGTTCTACCATCATGAAAGCATTACTTTGCGAACTGACCAAGCACCAAGTGGCGTTCTAGCAATTAAGAGACGGGCAACATCCCAAAAGGCACTCTATTCCCTACATATTGCACTACTTTTGACCAGAGCTGCATGAGTAGTGCACTATAATATGGTGCCATCTGGGGTGAAGCCATGGTCTGGAGGGGGAGCAGGGTATGGCTGCGTGTCACCTATCATTGACTGCTGAACCCCAGTCATTGACATCTGGCTGTCTGATAGAGGCAGACATGCTGCAGCTGAGGGCCAAGTGAACTCTAACCCTCAACCTGTCACCCCACAGCCTAAAGCACATCTCTGTCTTCAAAAAAAAAAGCATGTATAGTAAATCACAAGTATCATACACTATACATTTATACATTATATATCTATTCATACTATCAATGTTCTTTTCCGACTGGGATTTTCTTTCTATCGTGACAAATATTTAAATTTTTCAGCCAATGTCTTCACACATCACAAACGTTAAAACAGGATTACTTGGGTTTCTTCATCGCCTCATCGCTCAGTGGCGAGATCAAAGCTTCGAGGGACATTTAGGCGTCTAGACTAGATGAGACTTCTTTGATGTGAAAGTGGCGAAAACAAACACCTGGCTACTGAGTGCTATTGTACCTGCTCTCCATCTCTTCATCTCGCTCAAGGTTCCTCAGCACCTGATACACGTTTTAATTAGAAAAGCTTCCGCTTACAAATCGCCCTCCTGGTTTTGACCCTTGCCTGTCCTGACTCCGAGCCCGCCTGCCTGACTACTCTGCCTGCCTGCCGACCTGTACCTTTGCCCCCCTCTGGATTTACCGACCTCTACCTTACCCTGACGCTGAGCCTGCCTGCCGCCTGGTACTGTTGCCCCACCTGACCCCTGTCTGTTGCCTGCCCCTGTTGGAACATTAAACTATTGTTAATTCAACATGGTCTGCATCTGGGTCTTACCTTCATACCTGATAGTTGAACCCCCTTTGCTGCTATAACAGCCTCCACTCCTTTTGGGAAGGCTTTCCACTAGATGTTGGAACATTTCTGCGGGGACTTGCTTACATTCAGCCACAGGAGCATTAGTGAGGTCGGGCACTGTTGGGCGATTAGGCCTGGCTCGCAGTCGCCGTTCCAATTCATCCCAATGGGGTTAAGGTCAGGGCTCTGTGCAGGGTCTTACCCAAACTGTTGCCACAAAGTTGGAAGCACAGAATCGTCTTGAATGTCATTGTATAGCATTAAGATTTCCCTTCACTGGAACTAAGGGGCCTAGCTTGAACCATGAAAAACGTCCCCAGACCATTGTTCCTCCTCCACCAAAATAGCATTGCACATAGTGATCTTAGGCTTGTGAGCGGCAATTCGGCCATGGAAACCCATTTCATGAAGCTCCCTACGAACAATTATTGTGCTGACGTTGCTTCCAGAGGCAGTTTGGAACTTGGTAGTGAGTGTTGCAGCCGAGGACAGGTGATTTTTAAGCACTACGCGCTTCAGTACAAGCCGCTCCCGTTCTGTGTGGTTTACCACTTTGCGGCCAAACCAATGTTGCTCCTAGACATTTCCACTTCCCAATAACAGCACTTACAGTTGACTGGGCAGTTCTAGCAGGGCAGAAATTTGATGAACTGACTTGTTGGAAAGGTGGCATCCTATGTCGATGGCACGTTGAAAGTCACTGAGCTCTTCAGTACACGACATTCTACTGCCAATGTTTGTCTATGGAGAATCCACAAATTTAAAAAAAAATCCACGAATTAGCAGAATCCACAAATTTGAAGGTGTGTCCACATACTCTTGGCCATGTAGTGTACTTACGGCTCTATTTGAACAAACCTAACGCAATGGTAAATCTTAGTGCTGGCGGTAGAGCTATAGGTTCGGGGATGTGTCAAATATTTTTTTCTATTTTCACAACCACAATTATGGACGCAGTAGCTGGCGGTGGCGCAAAAGGCCTGCGTTTTGATAAATGAATCAATTGGAGGTGTGACGAGGGCTTGGCCCCTCACTGGTCAATCAACACGTTTCATGGCTTAATACAGCATGCCGTTGTCTCAAGTTCTGTAGGTTATTGACAGTCTTTGCGTTGTCATCTCCAATTCGGTTGGGGACACAATATTCCCATCCTGGTCCATTGTGGATTGATACTACAGTTTAACAACAGTAACAAAAAACATTCAGTGTCTGCTAAATATGTTTGGAGTGTTGACAGTCAACATTGTTGAAATTCTCTTGGTTCTTGGGGGTGGGGAATGGAATTAATTGGGGGAAAAAAACATTTTCTTGAGGGGGACTGTGGGAGGGGTCTCGAATGTTTGAGGGACAACTATTGGGAAACTGTTGGGGGATCTTGGAGGATTCTTTGGCCTGGTGGAAGATCTGTCAATGTGCCCTTGAGCAAGGCATTGACCTTGGATGCTTTTGCTGCTCCCAAACTTGATCTTTGCAAGGTAGCTTTTGTGATTAGGATTTATTTCAAAGCGGTCTTAAGAGCCAAACCTTTTAAAATCATATCAAATCAAATTGTATTTGCTGCCTACACATGTTTAGCAGATGTTATTGCGGGTGTAGCAAAATACTTGTGTTCCTAGCGCCAGCAGTGCAGTAATATCTAACAATTCACAACAGTACACAAAGATCTAAAAGTAAAACAAATAGAATTAAGAAATATGTAAATATTAGGACGAGCAAAGTCGTATAAACATACAGTACCAGTCAAAAGTTTGGACACAACTAATCATGGAGGAGGAGGTGTGAGGGTGTGGGGGTGCTTTGCTGGTGACACGGTATGGGATTTATTTAGAATTCAAGTCACACTTAACCAGTATGGCTACCACAGCATTCTGCAGCGATACGCCATCCCATCTGGTTTGCACTTAGTGTTACTATCATTTGTTTTTCAACAGGACAATGACCCAACACATCTTCAAGCTGTGAAAGGGCTATTTGACCAAGAAGGAGAGTGACGGAGTGCTGCATTAGATGACCTGGCCTCCACAATCACCTGACCTCAACCCAATTGAGATGGTTTGGGATGAGTTGGACCGCAGAGTGAAGGAAAAGCAGCAAACGTATGCTCAGCATACGTGGGAACGCCTTCAAGACTGCTGGAAAAGCATTCCAGGTGAAGCTGGTTGAGAGAATGCCAAGTGTGTGCAAAGCTATCATCAAGGCAAAAGGTGGCTACTTTGAAGAATCTTAAATCTAAAATATATTTTGATTTGTTTAACACTTTTTGGTTACTACATGATTCCATATGTGCTATTTCATCGTGTTGATGTCTTCACCATTATTCTACAATGTAGAAAATTGTAAAAATAAAGAAAAACCCTTGAACGAGTAAGTGTATCCAAACTTTTGACTGGTACTGTATATGACACGCCAGCAACAAACGCTGACACTACACATCCAAGTATATCAAACCAAATTATGAAAGACAAGAACTGTACTTCTGAATTCTGTAAAGTCAGTGTGGAAGAGGTGAATTTTTTGTTGTTGTTGTCTATCAACAATAACAAGCCACCAGGGTCTGACAATCTGGATAGAAATTTACTGAGGATAATAGCAGACGATATTGCCACTCCTATTTGCTACATCTTACACAAATGACTGATGATTGGCTGAGAGAAATTGATGATACAATTATTGTGGGGGCTGTCTTGTTAGACTTCAGTGCAGCTTTTGACATTATCAATAATAGTCTGCTGCTGGAAAAACGTATGTGTTATGGCTTTACACCCCATGCTATTATGTGGATAACGAGTTACTTGTCTAACAGAACACAGAGGGTGTTCTTTAATGGAAGCCTATCAAATATAATCCCGTTAGAATCAGGAATTCCCCAGGGTAGCTGTTTAGGCCACTTGCTTACTTCAATTTTCTATGTATGCAACACTATACACATGAACTACTACAGTGACTGAAATGACTGCAACACTCAACAAAGAGCTGCAGTTAGTTTCAGAGTAGGTGGCAAGGAATAAGTTAGCCCTAAATATTTCTAAAACTAAAAGCATTGTATTTGGAACAAAACACTCACTAAACCCTAAACCTCAACTAAATCTTGTAATAAATAATGTGTAAATTGAGCAAGTTGAGGTGACTAAACTGCTTGGAGTAACCCTAGATTGTAAACTGTCATGGTCAAAACATATTGATGCAGTAGTAGCTAAGATGGGGAGAAGTCTGTTCATAATAAAGCGATACTTTGCCTTCTTAACAACACATTCAACAAGGCAGGTCCCAAAGGCCCTAGTTTTGTCGCATCACAAAAAAGGACTTAGGAAAATTGCAATTGGCTCAGGACAGGGCGGCACGGCTGGCCCTTGGATGTACACAGAGAGCTAATATTAATAATATGCATGTCCATCTCTCCTGACTGAAAGTGGAGGAGAGATTATCTTCATCACTACTTTTATTTATGAGAGGTATTGACATGTTGAATGCACCGAGCTGTCTGTCTAAACTACTGGCACACAGCTCGGACACCCATGCATACCCCACAAGACATGCCACAAGAGGTCTCTTCACAGTCCCCAAGTCCAGAACAGACTATGGGAGGCACACAGTACATAGAGCCATGACTACATGGAACTCTATTCCACATCAAGTAACTGACGCAAGCAGTGAAATTAGATTTTAAAAAACTGATTAAAAAACGCCTTATGGAACAGCGGGGACTGTGAAGCAACACAAACATTGGCACATACACACACACACACACCCCTAATTACATACGCACTATACATACACATAGATTTAGTACTGTAGATATGTGGTAGTGGTGGAGCAGGGGCCTGAGGGCACACAGTGTGTTGTGAAATCTGTGAACGTATTGTAATGTTTTTTAAATTGTATAAACTCCCTTAATTTTGCTGGACCCCGGGGAGAGTAGCAGCCGCTTTGGCAGCAGCTAATGGGGCCATAATAAATACAAATACAAATAGTGTGATGGGATGTATAGACATTATAGACATTATGGACAGTACAGTATGTAGATAGAATATTTAGTATACCTGTAGGATACGTAGAATAGCATAATATATATACAGCAATAGTTGAATAGGATGGCATTGACTAGAATACAGTATAAACATATGAAATGAATAAAACAGTCCTAAACATTATTAAAATGACAAGTGTTCCATTTATAAAGTTACTATGATTCCATGTCTATATACACAGGGCAGCAGCCTCTAAGGTGCAGGTTTGAGAAACCGGATGTAGCCGGCTAGTGACAATGACTAAGTTCAGGGCAGGGTCCTGGGTGGATGCCGGCTAGTGATGGCTATTTAACAGTCTGATGGCCTTGAGATAGAAGCTGTTTTCCAGTCTCTTTAGTCCCAGCTTTGACGCACCTGTACTGACCTCACTTTCTGGATGACAGCGAGGAGAACAGGCCATGGTGGTTGATGTCCTTGATGATCTTTTTGGGTGCTGTAGGTCCTGGAGGGCAGGCAGTGTGACCCCGGTGATGCGTTGGACCGCACCACACTCTGTAGAGCCCTGCAGTTGCGGGAGGTGCAGTTTCCGTACTAGGCGGTGATACAGCCTGACAGGATGCTCTCAATGGTGCATTTGTACAAGTTTGTGAGTGTCTATAAGGGGCCAAGCCAAATTTCTTCAGCGTCCTGTTGCGCCTTCTTCACCACGCTGTCTGTGTGGGTGGACCATTTCAGATTGCCAGTGATGTTCATGCCGAGGAACTTGAAGCTTTTTACCTTTTCCACTGTGGCCCTGTTGATATGGATTGGGCGTGCTACCTCTGCAGTCCCTGATGAACCTCTTGGGGCCCCTGTGTTGAGGATCAGAGTAGTGGAGGTGTTGTTTCCTACCTTCGTCACCTGGGGGCGGCCCGTCAGGAAGTCCAGGACCCAGTTGCACAGGGTGGGGTTCAGACCCAGGGCCCTGAGCTTACCGATGAGCTTGGAGGGCACTGTGATGTTGAAGGCTGAGCTGTATTCGATGAACAACATTCTTACATAGGTATCCCTCTTGTCCAGATGGGATAGAGCAGTGTGCAGTGTGATGGCGATTGCATCGTCTATGAATATATTGGGGCAGTATGCAAATTACAGTAGGTCTAGGGTGTCAGGCAAGGTGGAGGTGATATGATCCTTAACTAGCCTCTCAAAGCACTTCATGATGACAGAAGTGAGTGCTATGGGGCGATAGTCATTTAGTTCAGTTACCTTTGCTTTCTTGGGTACAGGAACAATGGTGAACATCTTGAAGAAAGTGGGGACAGCAGACTGGGAAAGGGAAAGATTGAATATGTCTGTAAATACTTGAGCCAGCTGGTCTGCGTATGCTCTTAGTACGAGGCTAGGGATGCCATCTGTGCCGGCAGCTCTGCGAGGGTTAACACGCTTAAATGTCTTACTCACTTCAGCGACGGAGAAAGAGAGCCCACAGTCCTCGAGAGCAGCCGGCGTTGGTGGTACTATGTAATCATCAAAGTGGGCGAAGAAGGTGTTTAGCTTGTCCGGGAGCAAGACGTTGGTGTCCGCGATGTGGCTGGTTTTCCCTTTGTAATCTGTGAATATCTGGAGTCCCTGCCACATATGTCTCATGTCTGAGCAGTTGAATTTCGAATCCACTTTGTCAGTCACCTTGCCATGGTTAAATGCGGTGGTTCGCGCTTTCAGTTTTGCGTGAATGCTGCCATCTATCCATGTTTATTGGTTTGGATAGATTTTAATAGTCACAGTGGGAACAACGTCCCTTATACACTTCCTGATGAACTCAGTCACCGTGTCAGTGTATACGTCAACATTATTATCAGATGCAACCTGAAACATATCCTAGTCCGCCTCATCAAAACAATCTGGAAGCATGGATTCCGATTGGTCAGACCAGTGTTGAATAGACCTTAGCACAGGTACTTCCTGTTTGAGTTTCTGCCTGTAGGAAGGGATTTTTATTGATAGTTTTGACTACTTGGCAAATGTATTGGGCAGGACAAAAAAATAATTGAGGAGGGGAGGCAATGCTTGGTTTTTAATCAAATTAAATGGGAACAAACATTTGTTTTTTGTGTTTCTAAATATGAAGTTTGGGGGCACAAAAAGCACATTTCTCTTGTTCCATGCGCATATGGGCACTGTGCATCACGGTTGGATAGGCTGCGCTTCCGCTGTCAAAATCAATGCCATAACTAACCGCGTTACCAATAAGATCAGCTTTTGGTTGGTCATAAATATCCCCACCAGCGCTGCCTGAAATTGGAACTTTGGCACACGTTTTTAAGGACACACCAGATATTGTGCCACCCTTCCCATCTTAGCGCAAGCGAGCTCATGTAATACAAGTAAATTACCAATCCTGGCGCAAGTCGAAATCACCAACGAGCGTTCATTTTACAATAGCGCTGGCCTGACGCCAGCCGAAAATACAACTTTTGACCAGGTCCAAACACGATTTCAGAAAATGAACTGCAATTGTTAAAGGAACTGGTTGACAATGTATTTTAGCTAGCTAGGTCTTTTTAATTTATCTCAATTCAAATCCACTTTTATTGGTCACATACACATGGTTAGCAGATGTGTGAGTAATAATGGGAGTGTAGCGAAATGCTTGTGCTTCTAGTTCCAAAAGTGCAGTAATATCTAACAATTCCCCAACAACTACCTAATACACACAAATCTAAAGGGGTGAATGAGAATATGTACATATAAGTATATGGATGAGCTATGGCCGAGCGGCATAGGCAAGATGCAATAGATGGTATAAAATACAGTATATACATGTGGTATGAGTAATGTAAGATATGTAAACATTATTAAAGTGGCATTATTTAAAGCGCCATTGTTTAAAGTGACTAGTGATCCATTTATTAAAGTGTCCAGTGATTGGGTCTCAATACAGTATATACATGTGATATGAGTAATGTAAGATATGTAAACATTATTAAAGTGTCATTATTTAAAGTGGCATTGTTTAAAGTGACTAGTGATCCATTTATTAAAGTGGCCAGTGATTGGGTCTCAATGTAGGCAGCAGCCTCTCTGAGTTAGTGATTGCTGTTTAGCAGTCTAATGGCCTTGAGATAGAAGCTGTTTCACGCACGCATTTGTACTGACCTCGCCTTCTGAATGATAGTGGTGTGAACAGGTAGTGGCTCGGGTGGTTGTTATCCTTGATTATCTTTTTGGGCTTCCTGTGACATCGGGAGCTGTAGGTGTCGTGGAGGGCAGGTAGTTTTCTCCCCGGTGATGCGTTGTGCAGACCGCACCACTCTCTGGAGAGCCTTGTGGTTGAGGGCGGTGTAGTTGCCGTACCAGGCTGTGATACAGCCCGACAGGATGCTCTCGATTGTGCATCTGTAAAAGCTTTTGGGTGACAGGCCAAATTTCTTCAGCCTCCTGAGGTTGAAGAGTCGCTGTTGCGCCTTCTTCACCACACTGTCTGTGTGGGTGGACCATTTCAGTTTGTCTGTGATGTGTACGCCTAGGAACTTAAAACTTTCCCCCTTCTCCACTGCTGTCCCTTCGATGAGGGTAGGAGGGTGCTCCCTCTGCAGTTTCCTGAAGTCCACAATCATCTCCTTTGTTTTGTTGACGTTGAGTGAGAGGTTGTTTTCCTGACACGACACTTCGAGTGCCCTCACCTCCTCCCTGTAGGCTGTCTCGTCGTTGTTGGTAATCAAGCCCACTGCTGTTGTTTCGTGTGCAAACTTGATTGAGGTGGAGGCGTGCGTGGCCACTCAGTAGTGGGTGAACAGGGAGTACAGGAGAGGGCTGAGCACACACCCTTGTGGGGCCCCAGTGTTGAGGGTCAGCGAAGTGGAGATGTTGTTTCCTACCTTCACCACCTGGGGGCGGCCCATCAGAAAGTCCAAGACCCAGTAGCACAGGGAGGGGTTGAGACCCAGGTTCTCCAGCTTGATGATGAGCTTGGATGGCACTATGGTGTTGAATGCTGAGCTGTAGTCAATGAACAGCATTCTTACATACTGTAGGTATTCTTTTGCCCAGATGGGATAGGGCAGTGTGCAGTGTGATGGCGATTGCGTCATCTGTGTATCTGTTGGGGCGGTATGCAAAGGGGTGGGTCTAGGGTGGCCGGTAAAGTGGCGGTGAAATGATCCTTGACTATCCTCTCAAAGCACTTCATGATGAAAGAAGTGAGTGCTACGGGGCAGTAGTTCAGTTATCTTTGCCTTCTTGGGTTCAGGAACAAGGGTAGCCATCTTTAAGCATATGGGACAACAGAGTGGGATAGGGAGCGATTAAATATGTCCGTAAACACACCAGCCAGCTGGTCTGTGCATGATCTGGGGACACGACTAGGGATGCAATCTGGGCCAGCAGCCCTGCAATGGTTAACAAGTTTAAATGTTTTACTCACGTCAGTCACTAAGAAGGAGAGGGGGGGACGCAGTCTTTGTTAGCGACCCGCGACGGTGGCACTGTATTATCCTCAAAGCTGGCAAAGAATGTGTTTAGTTTGTCCGGAAGCGTGATGTCGGTATCCGTGACGTGGCTGTTTATGTTTTTGTAGTCTGTGATTTCCTGTAGACCCACATACGCCTCGTGTCTGAGCTGTTGAATTACGACTCCACCTTGTCCCTGTACCGGCATTTCGGTTGTTTGATTGCCTTGCGGAGGGAATAACTACACTGTTTATATTAAGCCATATTCCCAGACCCCTTTCCATGCACTAAGACCTTGGCAATTTTTCAAGGAACTGGTTGACTTAATCTTTTAGCTAGCTAGGTCTTTTTAATTTGTCTAAATTTGTACTAAGAATTAAATAGGGATTTAAAAAATGGTGCCATTTGGGACGCATCCACTGACACAAACCTGTCAGTAGCAAACAGCTCAACAGTTCTGTAACCATCAGGACTGCTTAATTCGACCTCCTTGAGCCTACACTATAATTTCCACCTTTGGCAATTTCTTTCTGTTAGACCGGTGAAAGGGATACTTGGCTGGCTGACTGTGTGTGTGTGTGTGTGTGTGTATGTGTGTTTGGAGTCCTCACAATAATGAGAGATTCTTGATTGCCGGTCCTTACTTCTAAACGGGCTATTTTAGGCTTAGGCGTTTAAGGTTAGATATAGGGTTTAAGGTAAGGGTTAGGTTTAGGATAAAAAGTCCACACAAGTATAGTTGTGTGTGTGTGTGTGTGTGTGTGTGTGTGTGTGTGTGTGTGTGTGTGTGTGTGTGTGTGTGTGTGTGTGTGTGTGTGTGTGTGTGTGTGTGTGTGTGTGAGAGAGAGAGAGACACATACCTTATACCCTGACTACACCGTTCGCTTCGCGTGCGCTGCAAAATAAATTTAGAAATCTATATTATTCAATTATTGCGTCAACGAGCGTCTGCGTTGCCAGGCGCTAAAATATTAGTCAGTTCTATTTGTGAGTCAGATCGCGCTGCAAATCCTTCCTCTCCCATCTCCTCCCATCTCCTCTTCTCTTGAGAGCCATGTCTGCCTACGGCGGCCTTTCTCAATAGCAAGGCTATGCTCACTGAGTCTGTACATAGTCAAAGCTTTCCTTAAGTTTGGGTCAGTCACAGTGGTCAGGTATTCTGCCACTGTGTACTCTCTGTTTAGGGCCAAATAGCATTCTAGTTTGCTCTGTTTTTTTGTTAATTCTTTCCAATGTGTCAAGTAATTATCTTTTTGTTTTCTCATGATTTGGTTGGGTCTAATTGTGCTGTTGTCCTGGGGCTTTGTGGGGTGTGTTTGTGAACAGAGCCCTAGGACCAGTTTGCTTAGGGGACTCTTCTCCAGGTTCATCTCTCTGTAGGTGATGGCTTTGTTATGGAAGGTTTGGGAATCGCTTCCTTTTAGGTGGTTGTAGAATTTAACGGCTCTTTTCTGGATTTTGATAATTAGTGGGTATCGGCCTAATTCTGCTCTGCATGCATTATTTGGTGTTCTGCGTTGTACACAGAGGTTATTTTTGCAGAATTCTGCATGCAGAGTCTCAATTTGGTGTTTGCCCCATTTTGTGAAATCTTGGTTGGTGAGCGGACCCCAGACCTCACAACCATAAAGGGCAATGGGCTCTATGACTGATTCAAGTATTTTTAGCCAGATCCTAATTGGTATGTTGAAATTTATGTTCCTTTTGATGGCATAGAATGCCCTTCTTGCCTTGTCTCTCAGATCGTTCACATCTTTGTGGAAGTTACCTGTGGTGCTGATGTTTAGGCCGAGGTATGTATAGTTTTTTGTGTGCTCTAGGGCAACGGTGTCTAGATGGAATTTGTGGTCCTGGCGACTGGACCTTTTTTGGAACACCATTATTTTGGTCTTACTGAGATTTACTGTCAGGGCCCAGGTCTGACAGAATCTGGGCAGAAGATCTAGGTGCTGCTGTAGTCCCTCGGTTGGTGGCAGAAGCACCAGATCATCAGCAAACAGTAGACATTTGACTTCGGATTCTAGTAGGGTGAGATCGGGTGCTGCAGACTGTTCTAGTGCCCGCGCCAATTCGTTGATATACATGTTGAAGAGGGTGGGGCTTAAGCTGCATCCCTGTCTCACCCCACGACCCTGTGTGAAGAAATGTGTGTGTTTTTTGCCAATTTTAACCGCACACTTGTTGTTTGTGTACATGGATTTTATAATGTCGTATGTTTTACCCCCAACACCACTTTCCATCAATTTGTATAGCAGACCCTCATGCCAAATTGAGTCGAAGGCTTTTTTGAAATCAACAAAGCATGAGAAGACTTTGCCTTTGTTTTGGTTTGTTTGATTGTCAATTAGGGTGTGTAGGGTGAATACATGGTCTGTTGTACGGTAATTTGGTAAAAAGCCAATTTGACATTTGCTCAGTACATTGTGTTCATTGAGGAAATGTACGAGTCTGCTGTTAATGATAATGCAGAGTATTTTACCAAGGTTACTGTTGACGCATATTCCACGGTAGTTATTGGGGTCAAATTTGTCTCCACTTTTGTGGATTGGGGTGATCAGTCCTTGGTTCCAAATATTGGGGAAGATGCCAGAGCTAAGGACGATGTTAAAGAGTTTTAGTATAACCAATTGGAATTTGTTGTCTGTATATTTGATCATTTCATTAAGGATACCATCAACACCACAGGCCTTTTTGGGTTGGAGGGTTTTTATTTTGTCCTGTAACTCATTCAAGGTAATTGGAGAATCCAGTGGGTTCTGGTAGTTTTTAATAGTTGATTCTAGTATTTGTATTTGATCATGTATATGTTTTTGCTCTTTATTCTTTGTTATAGAGCCAAAAAAATTGGAGAAGTGGTTTACCCATACATCTCCATTTTGGATAGATAATTCTTTGTGTTGTTGTTTGTTTAGTGTTTTCCAATTTTCCCAGAATTGGTTAGAGTCTATGGATTCTTCAATTACATTGAGCTGATTTCTGACATGCTGTTCCTTCTTTTTCCGTAGTGTATTTCTGTATTGTTTTAGTGATTCACCATAGTGAAGGCGTAGACTCAGGTTTTCTGGGTCTCTATGTTTTTGGTTGGACAGGTTTCTCAATTTACTTTTTAGATTTTTGCATTCTTCATCAAACCATTTGTCATTGTTGTTCATTTTCTTCGGTTTTCTATTTGAGATTTTTAGATTTGATAGGGAAGCTGAGAGGTCAAATATACTGTTAAGATTTTCTACTGCCAAGTTTACAACTTCACTATTGCAGTGGAACGTTTTACCCAGGAAGTTGTCTAAAAGGGGTTGGATTTGCTGTTGCCTAATTGTTTTTTGGTAGGTTTCCAAACTGCATTCCTTCCATCTATAGCATTTCTTAATGTTACTCAGTTCCTTTGGCTTTGATGCCTCATGATTGAGTATTGCTCTGTTCAAGTAGACTGTAATTTTGCTGTGATCTGATAGGGGTGTCAGTGGGCTGACTGTGAACGCTCTGAGAGACTCTGGGTTGAGGTCAGTGATAAAGTAGTCTACAGTGCTACTGCCAAGAGATGAGCTATAGGTGTACCTACCATAGGAGTCCCTTCGAAGCCTACCATTGACTATGTACATACCCAGCGTGCGACAGAGCTGCAGGAGTTGTGACCCGTTTTTGTTGGTTATGTTGTCATAGTTATGCCTAGGGGGGCATATGGGGGAGGGAATGCTGTCACCTGCAGGCAGGTGTTTGTCCCCCTGTGTGCTGAGGGTGTCAGGTTCGTGTCCAGTTCTGGCATTTAGGTCGCCACAGACTAATACATGTCCCTGGGCCTGGAAATGATTGATTTCCCCCTCCAGGATGGAGAAGCTGTCTTCATTAAAATATGGGGATTCTAGTGGGGGGATATAGGTAGCACACAGGAGGACATTTTTCTCTGTTAAGATAATTTCCTTTTGAATTTCTAGCCAAATGTAAAATGTTCCTGTTTTGATTAATTTAATGGAGTGAGTTAGGTCTGCTCTATACCAAATTAGCATTCCCCCTGAGTCCCTTCCCTGTTTCACACCTGGTAGTTTGGTGGATGGGACTACCAGCTCTCTGTAACCTAGAGGGCAACCAGTGAGTCCGTCTCCACTATACCAGGTTTCTTGCAGGATGACAATGTCTGCATTACCGATTTCTTTGGTGAAGTCCGGGTTCTTGCTCTTTAGGCCAAAGGCAGATGACCTCAGGCCTTGGATATTCCAGGATGATATAGTGAAGGCTTTTTGTTCCATAAAGTGTCCAATGTTGTTGGTCATGGTTTGGCCTCAGGCCAGTAAGTGTGAGCAGAGCCTGCTGAGCATCTGGTACATGCCGTTGGCTTGGGCGAGTGTAAGAGTGGGGGTTGGGCCTGTTTGCCCGCTCACTGCCTGGGCGTATGTGTGACTTCCATGTTGATGCCCTCTTTGCGGGGGTGGGGTGCATGGGGTGGGCAGGAGTGGCATAGGTCTGATCTGTCTCTCTCTCTCTCTCTCTCATTTACATAAGTATTCAGACCCTTTACTCAGTACTTTGTTGAAGCCGCTTTGGCATCTTGGGTATGACGCTACAAGCTTGGCACTCCTCTATTTGGGAAGTTTCTCCCATTCCTCTCTGCAGATCCTCTCAAGCTCTGTCAGGTTGGATGGGGAGCGTCGCTGCACAGCTATTTTCACTCTAGGACATTCAGAGACTTGTCCCAAAGCCACTCCTGTGTTGTCTTGGCTGTGTGCTTAGGGTTGTTGTCCTGTTGGAAGGTGAATCTTCTGGGTGCACTGGAGCAAGTTTTCATCAAGGATCTCTCTGTACTTTGCTCCGTTCATCTTTCCCTTTATCCTGACTAGTCTCCCAGTCCTTGCTGCTGTAGAACATCAAATCAAATTGTATTGGTCACATACACATATTTAGCAATGTTATTGAGGATGTAGCGAAATGCTTGTGTTCCTAGCTCCAACAGTGCAGTGCTGTAGAAAGTTGAGGCTGCCACCACCATGCTTCACCATAGGGATGGTGCCAGCTTTCTTCCAGACACGACGTTTGGCATTCAGGCCAAACAGTTCAATCTTGGTTTCATCAGACCAGAGAATCTTGTTTCCAATGGTGAGAGAGTCCTTTAGGTGCTTTTGACTAACTCCAAGCGGGCTGTCATGTGTCTTTCACTGAGGATTGGCTTCTGTCTGGCCACTCTACTATAAAGGCCTGATTGGTGGAGTACTGCAGAGATGGTTGTCCTTCTGGTGTGTGCCTTTCCAAATAATATCAAACCAATTAAATGTATCACAGGTGGACTCAAATCAAGTTATAGAAACATCTCAAGAATGATCAATGGAAACAGGATGTATCAGAGCTTAATTTTGTGTCTCATAGCAAAGGGTCTGAATACTTATGTAAATAAGGTATTTTTTTGTATATATTTTTTTAATTAGGAAAAATTTCTAAAACTCTGTTTTCACTTTGTCATTATGGGATATCGTGTGTAGATTGCTAAAGATTTGTATTTATTTAATACATTTTATAATAAGGCTGTAACGTAACAAAATGTGAACAAAGTCAAGGGGTTTGAATACTTTCCGAAGGCACTGTATGGCGCTACAAAAACACATTGTGACAACATCTGGAGATGAAGGACTCTTGTGAAGCAGAATGTATTTCTTATTCTCCTGTTGGGGACGGGGGCGTTACATCAACACAAAGACAAACATGTAATGTGAAGCTTCTCAAAGCCACAAGCTCTTCTTTATACCCCTCTGCTTCTCCCTGATTCCCTAGCAATTCACTACTTACAATACCAGGACATGACCAACTGGCAACCGCACCACTTGTAACTCAGTAAGAGATACATTGTGTCAAAGACCAAACTGGAACCCCCATTGTACAAAGCTCAAATGTGACATGAAATACCTATCACTGTAGATCATATTATTTTGCTATTAAGCTTTGGTGGAAGAACAACCTTAATTCAATTGTTCTGATGGTAAATCAATGGGTCGATCGGTTCAGAGCTCAAAATGGCCGACCTAGTGATCCTCCTCACTGCTGGATGTTTGAGAAAAAACCTGACCGATAGGGCACTTCTATTCACATGACTTCCCTGAAGGGTAAGTGAAGTATGATGGATGATTTGTGTTGGTTAATTTTCAGTGAAAATTGAAATATCTCCTTACCTTTCAGGTCTTGGGCTATATGGAATGGGAGTAGCTATGTTGGGTGGGTAGGTCATGTCTGAAAAAGAGAAACAAACACCCTGACGATAAGTTAAGGTTCACCATTTTTTGTAATGCCTTTTGTTATTTTGAAAACGCCCCGTTCTAATGATGTATGCTTCTACACCTGAAGAAAGGTAGCCTCTGTCTTCTCTATATTTGTCGTTGCTTGTCTGTAAAGCTGCCTGTTGTTTTTACAGTACATCCACCTGTCTGTTTCACAGTATGTCCATGTTATATATGCATGTCCACTTCAAATCAAATCACATGTATTTGTCACATGTGCCAAATACAACCTTACAGTGAAATTCTTACTTACAAGCCCTTAACCAACAATGCTTTAATAAGTTAAGGAAAAAATGTGTTAAGTAAAAAATAAAACAAAAAGTAACAAATAATTAAACTGCAGCAGTAAAATAACTAGGGATGCACGATATATCTGTGAACATATTTTAATCCGCCGATATTAGCTAAAAATTCCAAAATTAGTATCAGCCGATGTCTAATTTAACGCCCCGATGTGCAAAACCTATATGGCGTAGGTACATGACGCCACGTAACATTTGGCGCAATACGTGCAACACAGCATTCCTAACCTAGCCCACAATGTCTGCTGTGTGGATTGAGCACTCAACAAGTCGAGCAGTCATTTGAAAGAGTAACAACAGCGAGACAACTCAAAGGCGAAATCCATTAAAGCCAAGATAATGGAATTCATTACCCTTGACAATCAACCGTTCTCTGTCGTGGGTGATGTTGGCTTTCGCCGACTGGTCGAGCACCGAGTGCGCTATTTTTCAGATGTTGCCCTACCGGAGTTACACAATAATAGTGTCACTGCTATTAGCTTCACGACATACATACTATGGAATCCCATTTGGGTCTTTGCATGTCAAAAAAGATACAGTAGCACTGTCAAAGCTATACAAAATTCTGCAAACAAGCAAACACCGGCCACAAACGATGTGTTTACAATACCGCGTTGATAATAAAGCATCATTTGTTAGACCACAACTTCTGGGGTAGCTAGCTTTAGCTTGGTACCTAGCTAGCACCAATAGAACCAGCCTGAAAACAATGACCAGTAGAACCTGCAGTCGTTTTCATTATTCTTAGCAATGATTTAGGAATCCATGTGAGTAAGTATTAGCTAGGTTGCCACTTGTTGGTTGCCTATTGAAATTAATATTCAGTTCATGAAAATAAATAGCTAGCCAGCTACTTAATAACCCTGTTGCCCAAAGCTAAAGTTAGAAGCAGCCAGCTAGCTTCATCTGGCTAGTGAGGCTCGATCGCCCCAGGTTATGTGTTGTGAAGCTAGCCACAATAAGGATTAGGCACAATAGTGGAATTTGCAGTTTGCCTTCAAAATAACAGTTTGTCATTGACAGTAATGCAAATGAATACAAATAGTAGAACTATGCCATTTTTATTTTGAAGGCTAACCGCAAAGTCCACTATTGTGCCTAATCCTTATTGTGGCTAGCTTCACATAGATGGGTCCAACCACCATTAATCAAATAAGAACTGTCTTATAAATTACGGTTATTTAGGATGATGACGCCTAGCTATATAGCTAACTATAGCTACTGAAACAGATTGTCGTTTTGCTATGTTTTTGGGGAAGAAAATTGTTTGCATCCATGACCTAGCTAGCTTTTTTTTATGACCAGCACTGTAGGTGCGCGAGACAACTTTACCAGCATCATAGCATACGTATCGATGAATCGTTGTGACATATGAAATACGAGTGATAGTGTAATCAATGTGTTATAACTATGTAAAAAATGGATGAACCCATTCAATTATTATGTGACGTGCAGTCCTATTCAGGTCCTGATTGGTGTACAAGCTTATCTGACACGTTAAATAGTATATTTTTTGACACGCAAAAACCTAAACGGCGTTCCAAAGCAAAGACCTAGCTAGGCAAGTCAGCTAAGAACAAATTATTATTTACAACAACGGCCTACCCCGGCCAAACCAAGACGACGCTGGGCCAATTGTGCGCCGCCCTACGGGACTCCCAATCACGGCCAGATGTGATACCGCCTGGATTCGAACCAGGGACTGTAGTGACGCCTCTTGCACTGAGATGCAGTGCCTAAGATCGGTGTGTGTGTTAACAATTTAACTGTACTAGAATGCTTAAAAGGCATCTAAAAATGTTATCGGTATCTAAAATCAGTTATCGGTATCGGGTTTTTTGGCAAGGAAAATATCGCACATCGGTATCGGCCAATAATGTCATATCGGTGCATCGCTAAAAATAACAATAGCGAGGATATATTTAGGGGGTACCAGTACAGAGTCAATGTGCGGGTGCACCGGTTAGTCGAGGTAATTGAAGTAATATGTACATGTAAGAAGAGTTAAAGTGACTATGCATAGATAATAAACAGAGAGTAGCAGCAGCGTAAAAGAGGGGTCTGGGTTGCCCTTTGATTAGCTGTTCAGGAGTCTTATGGCTTGGGGGTAGAAGCTGTTGGACATAGACTTCACACTGCGGTACCGCTTGCCATGCGGTAGCAGAGAGAACAGTCTATGACTAGGGTGGCTGGAGTCTTTGATAATTTTCAGGGCCTTCCTCTGACACCGCCTAGTATAGAGGTCCTGGATGGCAGGAAGATTGACCACAGTAATGTACTGGGCCGTAGGCACTACCCTCTGTAGTGCCTTGCGGTCAGAGGCCGAGCAGTTGCCATACCAGGCAGAGATGCAACCGGTCAGGATGCTCTTGATGGTGCAGCTGTAGGACCCATGACGAATCTTTCAGTCTCCTGAGGGGGAATAGGTTTTGTCGTGGCCTCTTCACGACTGTCTTAGTGTGTTTAGACCATGATAGTTTGTTGGTGATGTGGACACCAAGGAACTTGAAGCTCTCAACCTGCTCCACCTCGGTACTCCTTTTCATGTATTCCACAATCATCTCCTTTGTCTTGATCACGTTGAGGGAGAGGTTGTTGTCCTGACACCACACGCCAGGTCTCTGACTGTCACGCCCTGTTTCTCTTCTCAGAGCCCTTGTTTCTCTATGGTGTAGTAGATCAGGGCATGACTAGGGGGTATTCAAGTTTATTATTTCTATGTGGGTTTCTAGTTTATTATTTCTATGTTGGTGATTTGTATGATTCCCAATTAGAGGCAGCTGGTAATCGTTGTCTCTAATTGGGGATCATATTTAGGTAGCATTTTTCCCACCTGTGTTTGTGGGATATTATTTGGTGTTTTGTGCATGTGCACCACGTAGTAACGTTTCATTGTTAGCTTATTGATTTATTGTTTTGTTCTTGCTAAGTTTCACTTTATAATATATATGTGGAACTCAACATACGCTGCGCCTTGGTCCGTCTCTCCACACGTACGTGACACTGACCTCCTCCCTATAGGCTGTCTCATTGTTGTCGGTGATCAGGCCAACCACTATTGTGTCATCGTCAAACTTGATGATGGTGTTGAAATTTTGTCCAGGTGGGAAAGGGCAGTGTTGAGTGCAATAAAGGTTGCATCATCTGTGGATCTGTTGGGGTGGTATGAAAATTGGAGTGGGTCTAGGGTTTCTGGGATGATGGTGTTGATGTGAGCCATGACCAGCCTTTCAAAGCACTTCATGGCTACAGACGTGAGTGCTACGGGTCAGTAGTCATTTAGGCAGGTTACCTTTGTGTTCTTGGGTACAGGGACTATGGTTGTCTCCTTCCGTTATGTTGGTATTACAGACTCAGTCAGGGACAGGTTGAAAATGTCAGTGAAGACACTTGCCAGTTGGTCAGCGCATGCTCGGAGTAAACGTCCTGGTAATCCGTCTGGCCCTGTGGCCTTGTGAATGTTGACCTGTTTAAAAAGTCTTACTCACATCGGCAACGGAGAGCGTGCTCACACAATCCTCCGGAACAGTTGATGCTCTCATGCATGTTTCAGTGTTACTTGCCTCGAAGCGAGCATAGAAGTAATTTAGCTCGTCTGGTAGGCTCGTGTCACTGGGCAGCTTGTGGCTGTGCTTCCCTTTGTAGTCTGTAATAGTTTGCTACATCCGACGAGCGTCGGAGCCGATTCAATCTTAGTACGATTCAATCTTTATTTTATTTTTTTATTTTTATGTATTTTTTATTTTTATCCCATTTTCTCCCCAATTTTCGTGGTATCCAATCGCTAGTAATTACTACCTTGTCTCATCGCTACAACTCCCGTACGGGCTCGGGAGAGACGAAGGTCGAAAGCCATGCGTCCTCCGAAGCACAACCCAACCAGCCGTACTGCTTCTTAACACAGCGCGCCTCCAACCCGGAAGCCAGCCGCACCAATGTGTCGGAGGAAACACCGTGTACCTGGCCCCCTTGGTTGGCGCGCACTGCGCCTGGCCCGCCACAGGAGTCGCTGGAGCGCGATGAGACAAGGATATCCCTACCGGCCAAACCCTCCCTACCCCGGACGACGCTATGCCAATTGTGCATCGCCCCACGGACCTCCCGGTCGCGGCCGGCTGCGACAGAGCCTGAGCGCGAACCCAGAGACTCTGGTGGTGCAGTTAGCACTGCGATGCAGTGCCCTAGACCACTGCGCCACCCGGGAGGCCCTGTACGATTCAATCTTAGTCCTGTATTGACGCTTTGCCTGTTTGATGGTTCATCGGAGGGCATAGCGGGATTTCTTGTAAGCTTCCAAGTTACAGTCCCGCTTCTTGAAAGCGGCAGCTCTGCCCTTTAGCTCAGTGGGGATGTGGTCTGTAATCGATGGCTTGTGGTTGGGGTATGTACAGTATATATCATCAATGACCAGTGTATGATATATCAACAGATAGTGATAATTGGTGATAATTAACATTCAACCCCTATATATCTCGATGATTCAACCCCATCCCCACAAACAGCCTGCCTTCCTGCCTGCGAAGTCCTGAGGTCTGCATTGATCCAGTTAATGTATGCGGTTGAATATCATGTTTTACGAATGAGCAACACAACAGACTCACAGACAGAAGAATGGAACCTGTAGAGAGGAGTCTTTGGATGCTAAAACAATGTTACACATCGATGGTATACTTATTCCCTATATAGTGCACTACTTTTGACCAGAGCCCCCATATAACTCTGGTCAAAAGTAGTGGACTATAATAGGGTTCCATTTGAGACTAAGCCTAGAAAAAGTAGAGCTATGAGCTTGTATGTATTCCCATAACATGTTGAGAATATCACATGAGCTGCTGGGGGGGTGCCATATTCATTCAGTGTACTATATTTGTTCAAATTCTCCATATCAGCATAATGTGATGATGTGTGATTTCCAAATGTTTAAATGGGGTAGATTTGAATGAACTAGGCAAGTCAGTTAAGAACAAATTCTTATTTTACAATGATGGCCTAACCCGGCCAAACCTTCCCCTAACCCGGACGACGCTGGGCTAATTGTGTGCCGCCCTACGGGACTCCTGATCACCGCCAGTTGTGGTACAGCCCATGATCGAACCTGGGTCTGTAGTGACGCCTCTAGCACTGAGATGCAGTGCCTTAGACCGCTGCACCACTACAGAGTTTTCCCCCCTCTTTCTTTGAAAAGCATAGGAGGTTATGGTGGGGTCAGGGCTGTGACGCCACTA
Organism: Salvelinus fontinalis; assembly: GCF_029448725.1. NCBI lineage: Eukaryota > Metazoa > Chordata > Actinopteri > Salmoniformes > Salmonidae > Salvelinus > Salvelinus fontinalis. Next base: position 44,466,573 of record NC_074696.1, on the reverse strand, counting down.
AACAAAGAGACACAGACTATTGAAGAAATGCAAATTAATTAAATCATTACATGTAAATTCATCCCGTAACTATGCACGAAACATGCACAGAAAATAGGCCACGTATTGATGTCATACTGGTACCACTTGTGCACATATAACTCGTAACTACAAGGCTGATATTCTGAAACACGTGTCGATCAGATTCAAGTACTTATGTAGGCCTATACAGTACACATTTATTGCTATGCAGCAAAATAATTGGTGAGGGACTTACTCATTTACTACATGATATCCCTCAAGCAGTTTGTATAAAAATACCACTGAAAATCCATAATGAACATAAATGAGAACTTACAGTTACTACTGAGTCTATAACAAAGATAAAGTAATGGCAGAGTATACAAAGGGTGCACAGGTGTCCTTGACGCATAGCGGCTGATTACTATTTAACAAACGTAACAAAGCCAGTCAAACTGGTAAAGAAACTCTCAAACTGCCGTAATAAGATCACTCCATACACACAGCTCATGACACAGTACTGTGCAACAATGTTCGAAAACGGGGTCTACCGTAAAATGTCGGGAATATAATCCAGCATTCAGAGCACTGTTCAGCTCAATTCAATCCAAAAGCGTTTCAGAGTGTCACGTTCCTGACCTGTTTTCTGTTGTGTGGTATGTGTTTAATTGGTCAGGGCGTGAGTTTTGGGTGGGTAGTCTATGTTATGTGTTTTCTATGTTGGGTTAATGGGTTTCCTGGTATGGCTCTCAATTAGAGGCAGGTGTTTGGCGTGTCCTCTAATTGAGAATCATATTAAGGTAGGTTGTTTCACATTGTTTGTTGTGGGTGGTTGTCTCCTGTGTCAGTGTTTGTCACGCCACACGGGACTGTCTCGGTTTATGTAGTCTGTTCCTGTTCGTGAGTTCTTCGTGTTTTATGTAAGTTCCATGTCCAGGTCTGTCTACTCCGTTTTGTTATTTTGTTAATTATTCAAGTGTATTTCGTTTCGTGTTTTTTCGTCTTGTTTAATAAATATAATGTCAAGTTACAACGCTGCGTCTTGGTCGAATCACCACTCCTCCTTTTCGTATGAAGAGGAGGAGGAATTCCGTTACACAGAGCTTATTTCCAGTAGACCTAACAAACAGGTAGGGCTGTTACAGTGAACGTATTACCTCCACACCCCCAGTCTGGAGTCATGACCACAGTCAAATTCCACGTGACCGTTTAGTCAGGTAACTAGGCTTCTCCAAGCTCTGATGCTGCTGATGGTAATTTGTAACCAACCAAACTTGCTAACTGCCTGGTACTCAGCACTCTATTGTCCCTCTAATCACTCTGACATCAATGAAAATGTAATTGAAAATCAAATCAAACATTCCATGAGAGCCCATGAGCTCATGTTGCGCAACATTTCTTTAGGCTATGCAATTGCTTGAGAAAACAACGTTTTGATGGCCTCTATTAAAAAGAAGAGGATCCCGTCAGCTTTCTATAGGGTAGGCCTATATTTATTTCTCAACTTTCCTAATATTAAGCACATTGCTTCGCTTTACAACAGGAGTACAGCATACTTGGCTGGCATGAAAATGAATCATGGGAAATCGTCCTCAATTCACAATTGAAGTGCGTAGATGACACATGTATAATTTTTCCCCCTGCCCCTGTTCCGAGACAGGTGCATGGTAATGGTACATTCTAAATCAAAACGAATTTCACACATACAGTATATTATTTAGTAGGCTATATGTAAAGACAAGATTCAATTAAGAACAGTCAGATGGGTGACAATATTAGCCTATCACTTGTGAATGATGTCCAGTGTGTGCAGAAAGGCATCAACAGCACATCCCTTTTTTGCAACTTTTTCAAATCATAGTCGTACACCTCATGTAGCCTAGCCCATAGGCCTCTATTTTTTGATAAGGTGGCCAAATAACTTCTTAAAATTAAGCACATTAATCCGCTTTACAAATGGTGTAGAGCCTAACTGGCATGCATAGGTGGTGAGTGAGTTTCAAGTTTGGGGAAGATCATTTTCACCATAAAAATGTAACTTTATGCATAATCGCATTTGTGGTCACTTTTGAGGACAGTGTTTTCCCGCTAATTGATTACATTTGCGCTTATAGCCTACTGCCGTGTGTGCATTGCTGCGCTTATAATGTGAAGAAATAGCCTAATAGTTTATCAACATTTTAAGCTAAAAGTTCTGATCTGTTGCATCAGCCTCATTGCTTTTAAACGTGTTTTTGATGCGAGTGGTTGTATTAATTTGGGATCTATTGTATCCCACAACTGTCCCAGAGTATGTTTGGAATATTTATTTCTCGCACAGAAGTACAAGTTGACCAATAGAATAGGTCAACTTTTGTACTATAAGGTGTAGTAGATTGACATAGGCTAGTGTGTTTTCTGTTTGTTAGGCCTACTCATCTTGTTGGCTGACGAAAAGTAAATGTGGGCATTTATAACATCTTCAATATGAGCCTCGGAATTCCATAAGAGTTTCTGAGAAAAGGGAATTACAATTATTATATTCAGCCCAAGGACACAATGGCCACTTTGGTCGCAAAAGGCAATTCATTTTTTTAAGGGGAATTATGGCCACACAAGGGGGATGCAACTAGGAAATTTGAGGCCTGGTGAGAATATTATTAAGTGCTTGTCAAATTGTGAATGAGAGACTGATGAAGTGTGTGCAGCCTGCACAAGAAACAAAGCAGAGCTCGTGCCTTTCATGCAACTGTTTTCAAATCATCATTAGAGTGAATCACACACCCTTAGAAAGTATAAAAAATCTAAACATATAGCCCAACGTTTGTATCACAACTAAAGCTGCATAAATATCTCTAAATTAAGCAAATAGGAGGACCTATTTCTTTGTTAACCGCTCAACACAGAATAGCCCTCGGAAATCGTTTGGAAAAAATGTAATTTCCATTTTATTCAGCTATGTTCAATTGTATTATTAATACAATAAAATAATGCCACGGAATTCTAAGCAAATCTTGTCTGCTAAATTAACTAGTGTAGCCCACAGCCATATGACATAGCCAGATCAAGGCTTAACATCACAGTATGCTATTCTGTTCTTCTGAAATAGACTACATTTCTTCATGTCATGTTTCCTTAGACCTGTCTAAAATAAATAATGGGTTTATTGTGATGGTGTAGGCTATATTAAATTGATTTATTAGACCTACATGTTCCAAAGGCCTGCATCAGTGGCTTGAAGGCTATGCGTGGATAGCAGGAGATGATAAACGTGTTTATGTTAATTAATGGTAAATTACCGTGAGACCAGCAGTTATTTGCTTGACAAACACCGACTGACAAAATTTCACGACCGCCACAGCCCTACGTACAGGCATACTCGCAATCGAACACAACAGACAGACACACACACACACACACGCACACACAGGGGCCCCTGCAAATATGTATGTACACCAGTCGCAACTATAGATACCGTAGCACAATCTCAGCCATAGATGCACACCATGCACAAACGCATGGATTGAGATACAGAGAAAGCAGGGAGATAGTTAGTACCTATATAAATCAACCACAGAGTAGGGAGACAGATAACACAAAGGAGGGAAGAGAGAAAGGAAGAGGGAGAAATATATGTGACTGATACTGGAGATGGAGAGAAGGTGGGTTTACATACTGGTACTGGACATACAATGCTGTACACACAATACCGTACATATGGACAGATTAGCAGCTGAGGTAGGGCAGATTTGGGCCTTTGTCGAAGCAACAATAACATATCAATCACATACGTAGTGTGAATCGCCAGTGCCTCACAAGTCATTACATTAATATAAACAACATAATGCTTAAGCTTGGGCGATATACCGTTTATTTCTTAAGACTCTAAGCCGTTGAGAAAATATTGAAGAAAATATTGAATTTGGCCTTTACTGCTATAGCCCATAGAAACGCATTGAATAGTGCATAAATAAATAGCAAAAAAACACAGTAAAAAAATGAATCATAAGGAATACGGTTTTGAAGTGTCTGTCCTATATTCAGGCGATAAACAAAAGCTCAGTGCCTTCGGAAAGTATTCAGACCCCTTTCCCTTTTTCCACATTTTGTTACGTTACAGCCTTATTCTAAAATGGATTAAATAAATATAAATCCTCAGCAATCTACACACAATACCCCATAATGACAAAGTGAAAACAGGCTTTTATAAATTTTTGCAAATTTATTAGAAATTAAAACAGAAATACCTTATTTACATAAGTATTCAGACCCTATGCTATAAGACTCGAAATTGAGCTTAGGTCCATCCTGTTTCCATTGATCATCCTTGAGATACAACTTGATTGGAGTCCACCTGTGGTAAATTCAATTGATTGGACGTGATTTGGAAAGCCACACACCTGTCTATATAAGGTCCCACAGTTGACAGTGCATGTCAGAGCAAAAACCAAGCCATGAGGTCGAAGGAATTGTCTGTAGAGCTCCGAGACAGGATTGTGTCGAGTCACAGATCTGGGGAAGGGTACCAATATTTTTTGCAGCATTGATGGTCCCCAAGAACACAGTGGCCTCCATCATTCTTAAATGGAAGAAGTTTGGAAAAACAAAGACTCTTCCTAGAGCTGGCCGCCAGGCCAAACTGAGCAATAGTGGGAGAAAGGCCTTTGGTCAGGGAGGTCACTCTGACAGAGCTCCATAGTTCCTCTGTGGAGATGTATTTTATTTTATCTCTATTTAACTAGGCAAGTCAGTTAAGAACAAATTCTTATTTTCAATGACGGCCTAGGAACAGTGGGTTAACTGCCTTGTTCAGGGGCAGAATGACATAGTTTTACCTTGTCAGCTCGGGGATTCGATCTTGCAACCTTTCGGTTACTAGTCCAACGCTCTAACCCCTAGGCTCCCTGCCGCCCCAAGATGGGAGAACCTTCCAGAAGGACAACCATATCTGTAGCACTCCACCAATCAGGCCTTTATGGTAGAGTGGCCAGAGTGGCTTTCACGTGGCCAGAGGTCTGAATACTTATGTAAATGTAATATTTTGGTTTATAAATTTGCAAAAATGTCTAAAAAACTGGTTTTGCTTTATCATTATGGGGTATTGTGAGTAGATTGATGAGAATTTTTTTGAAATCAATTTTAGAATAAGGCTGTAACGTAACAAAATGTGGAAAAGGGATGGGGTCTGAATACTTTCCGAATGCACTGTATTTCAGTCCAAGTCAAGTACTGCACATGCCATACTCTCTCTTTACCAGTTAATATCCCCACATCAAACAAGTCATCCCAAAAATGCAGGAAAGATAATCAAACAAACTTTTAAAAACCGTTTCTATCACTTTCAGTGTTTCGGAACCAGCAGTTAATTTACTCAGATCTATTGATGACATCAGACCACATGTTGATTTGTGGATATTATCTTTAGTTACAGGAGAACGGACAGATCAAGGGGTACCCAGATGAACGGATGGAAGATGGGACAGGAAAGGGGAAAAAGAAGAGCGTTTAACGGAAAGAGAGAAATGGCGACCCTATACTTCTAACTTCCAATACCATCGCCTTATATTGTAATACTAAAATAATACAACCTGGTTCTCACCAGCCATGCTGCCATGCCCTTCACGTCTCCCTTAAAGTTGAATTATAACACACATCCTTTCGATACACACATTGATATATAACATGAAACGTGATTGGCCCAACCCCACGCATGCACAGGGAGTCACATAAGAGTGACTGGGCCCTCAGAACTGGATGCTCTAAATGCAGCCCCCTCCAAAATCCTAATCTAAATGTGACCAAGGGTAATCCTACAAGGAGAGGCACCGAGGATAGCATATGAGATATGAACCCACGTAACAGAACAGCAGAGGGGAGAGAGAGGGAGAGCGAGAGCGAGAGAGGGGATAGGATGGGGGATTAGGATCCTAGGTAACACATTTTTCAAGCAAAAAGTAAAAAGTTGAAAAATAGAGCAAGGCGTGAGGAGGGCGGGAGAAAGGAGAATCTGAGAGAAAGAAAGAAATAAAGGATGAGTGTATGAAGAGAAAAAGGATACGAACAGACACAGAGGCAAGAGGGAGATTGAAGGAATTATAAAACATTTGGAAAAGTGAGAGCGGAAATATATAAAAGTGAACAGAAAGTACCAGCACAGGTTTAGGAGATAAATCCAGTTCTGTCTTTTTTTCTCCATCTCTTTTTTTCCTCCTTTTCCTGCAATTTTGAAGAGTCCTATCCAGACATCCCTCCCTTCTTCTCTCCCCCTACGGGTCCCCCCTTCTGTTCTCGCCCTAAAATGTTTCTTGGTAATGCCGGTATTCTCTCTCCTACCTCTCTTGCTCTCCCACAGAACATGCTCTCCATTTTCTCACTCTTTTTTTTCTGCTGTCCCCTTTCATCTGTGCATTCCGCAAGCGTTCTCTTCTTTTCTTCGTCCCTTCTTCCAGAATGGGTATGTGAAGAAATTTGTCGAAGTGGACTGAATACAAAATTAAAGTTAGCAAGCAAATTTTTTTTTTAGAAAGAGCAAAAATAATAGGGAGGCGTAAATGCACAAATCAATTAGTAGCATGCAGTCTGATGCATGGCCAATCCAAGGCCTATGTTTTCAGGGGTGCTCTCTCTGCAGAGTAAGGGTGAAGTGGGTCTAGTCTCTCTGTACATGAGGGAAAAACCCAAAGCAAGCAAATGAAAAAAGAAGAAACAAAAAAAACAAAGCCCTGGCTTTGCTGCGGTCTCAGGCGAAAGTGGATAGTAGACGCTCGTGAGGGAAGGAGTCAGCCCGGGTGTGTGTGTGCATGTGTGTGCCTATGTGTAAAGAGGTGGGAGGAGAGAAGGGAAAGCTAGCACGACTGGGGGTTCATTAAATATCCAGGAGGGAGGGATAGAGGAAGAGGAGTGTGTCGGTGGGGAGAGAGGGAAGGGGAGGGGGCTGCTGGAATATTTTCTTTCTCACTCTCCCAGTGTTCGATTTTTGGACTTGCATTTTTACCCTCATTCCTGGGTTAATACATTTTCTTTCAGCTTTGTGTCCTGCCGCTTTTTGCCTCCCCTTTTCCTTGCTTACTTTCTGCTCTCTCTCTGTTTTATTCAGGCCATTTTCTACACATGCACTTGAACCCTAAATCCTGCCATACCCTCCCCTTTCCCTCTTTCTCTTGCTCGCGCTTGCTCTCTCTGTCTCTGCCTGTCTCGCTCTCTCCTAGACAGAGGATTGAAATAGTGCTTGCAGGCTAAAAAGCGAGCGAGTGAGAGGGAGGGAGGGAAAAGGAGAGGGTGAGGGGGAAGGGGACCAAAAAGGGGAGAGAGATGTAGAGGGGGAAGGGAAGATGCTTAGAAGGTCTGATTCAGAGCTGAGGGTGGATGTGTGTGTGTTTGCATGTGTGTGTGTGTGTGTGTGTGTGTGTGTGTCTGCCTTATCATATTCGTTACTTAATGCTTTCGGTCTTCAAATGCTATTTCATGTTTGGTACACTCGTAAGTCTGAGGCAATGGCAAATAAAGAAGAAACATAATCCTATTATGATGGAGGAAAACATCAAAATGTAAAAAACCACAGCAGCAAACTTCAGGGACCTCAAGACTTTTTCATGAAAAGCTGCAATAACTGAACACTATGAACATAAACACACAGACAGTGACAATGACTTTTATCTTTGGGCAATTTTCCTGCATTATATTTACCATGCATTGTGTACTACTCTGAAACAATAATATAATTATAATGAAATTAAGGGGTATCTGGTAAAAAAAGAATGTATTATGAATAACTTGTTACCATACTATTACTAAGTTAGTCGCACTTCATGATGTGTTACCCATCTAACAATGTGCATTGTCCTATTGCAAAACCATTTCTATGTGACCTACAAAATCCAAAACCAATTTATGCCATACTGACAAAGCATGAGGCTTTTCCATTTCATGTTTATGTTTGTGGGCTCACAGCGTCTGAGCGATGTCTGGCAAAACAAAACCTTTCACTCCCTAGCTGCATCCCAAATGGCACCCTATTCCGACAGTGCACTACTTTTAACTATAGATTTGGTCAATAGTAGTACACTATATCATATATGGGGAATAGGGTGCCATTTTGGACGCAGGCTCATCTCTCATCTAGTGGTGTAAAATGTCACTGCACCAGCTAAGTTGCCTGAAAGCATTGATCTAAGGTCAGTTTGTTTATATAGGGTACCTTTGTAGGTGGTCGGTAAACTTGCTGATCCTCCATCTACTGTAGGTGTCGGCTATCTTCTCCCTGAGGCCACTGCACCACACTTCATGTATAGGAATGGTCGCTGGGGAAAGAAACATGTGGACATAAAATGAACAAGCCTGCCCTCTGCTGGTATAGCATAGTAGGCTACTATCTCTCACATCCATTCCTCATCCCCTGATGAAGCAAATGCGTGCATTTAAATTGTGCTCATTGCTATTTCTTGCAATATCGCTTCGGAACTGTCTAAATACACCTAACTCCAAATCACAAGGTTGCTTACAAGCCCAGTTGCTGGCTAGGCCTACATCGAATTATTGAGAATACATCCACTCCAGCATCTTTTCTAAATGCTCACCACTGCACATTTCACCAGGACCTGACTGCACTGTTTATACCTCAATGGACTGCACAGCCTTTCGAGCACCAGTGGTGTAAAGTACTTAAGTAAAAATACTTTAGGGTACTACTTAAGTCGTTTTTGGGGGGTATCTGTACATGACTTTACTATTTATATTTTGACTACTTTTACTTCACTACTACATTCCTTAAGAAAATATTGGACTTTTTACTCCATACATTTTATTTGACACCCAAAAGTTCTCGTTACATTTTGAATGCTTAGCAGGACAGGAAAATAGTCCAATTTGTGCACTTATCAACCAAACATCCCTGGTCATCCTCACTGCCTCTGATCTGGCTGACTCACTAAGCCGACATGCTTTGTTTGTAAAGGATGTCTGAGTGTTGGAGTGTGCCCCTGGCTTTCCCGTAAATTAAATAAAAACAAGAAAATGAAAAGGTGGAGAGGGATGAAGTGAAGGAGAGTGTGTGTGTGTGTGTAACGGCAGCCTTCCTTCTCTTCAAGAGAAGAGGAGGTGTAGCAGGGATCGGACCAACACGCAGCGTAGCCAGTGCTCAACATGTTTAATCAAACGAAACAGTGAACACTTATAACGATACAAAATAACAAAAAGTGGCAAACCAATACAGTCCTAGCTGGTGCAGAGAAAACACAGAGACAGGAAACAACCACCCACAAAATCCCAACACAAAACAACCCACCTATATATGATTCTCAATCAGGGACAACGATTGACAGTTGCCTCTGATTGAGAAACATATTAGGCCGAACACAGAAACAGACAAACTAGACACACAACATAGAATGCCCACCCAGCTCACGTCCTGACCAACACTAAAACAAGCAAAACACATAAGAACTATGGTCAGGACGTGACAGTGTGGTCTCACCTGGTGTCCACACTAAGAGGCCAAAGAGCACTTTATGCTGAAAAACAGACACAAGACAATATTATTAGACATGAATACCACTTGAAGCTTGATGATGACTTGATCATTTGAATCAGCTGTGTAGTGCCAAGGCAAAAACAAAAATGTGCACAGGTGTTTGGAGCATTCCGATATGCCACAGCTGGTGAGGTGTCAGGTTCGCCTCTGTACTTAAAGGGTGATTATTTCAACTCTCTGTGAAATGCTGCAGATCTGGCAGCAGACGAGATAGGAACACATATCCCACACAGAAGAAGTGGATAGAATTCGACAGGTCAAGGTATCCTTCTTCCTCCAAAACTGTGAATGTGAGACAGGTTCCATGTACAACAAGACATGCAGAGGAAGAGAGAAAAAGAACACAGAACAGTGCCTTACCTCCCTTATCTTACCTCATTTGCACACAATGTATTTATACTTTTTTCCTATTGTGTTATTGACTGTATGTTTGTTTATTCCATGTGTAACTCTGTGTTGTTGTTTGTGTCGCACTGCTTTGCTTTATCTTGGCCAGGTAACTGAGTTGTAGCTGAGAACAAGTAACTGAGAACTTGTTCTCAACTAGCCTACCTGGTTAAATAAAGGTTAAATAAATAAAAAAAATTACCTCTGGTTATGGACACTTTTGCCAGCAATATAGCTTCCACGGCCTGTTCCTCAGACAGTGAACATCTGGCAATATCTAAATTTTCGACCCCTTGATCAGCTCGCACTCTGAAAGTAAAGACAATAGCTTATTTTTTGTAGATATGAAAACAATAACTGAGATATGACCGTTCAATCTAAAGCAGCAGATGTCATTTTCAGGATACGTCAATACAGCACAGAAAGCTTAACACCAGACTGGTATTGTGGTGGTTCATTAGGCGATGGGAAATATGCAGTTTGTATACAAAATAATATACTTACCTGTTGTATCTTGAAAAAAAGCATTGGAATTAAAAGTGAAATGTTTAACCTATTAACCTGCTTCATTATTTATGTATTAACAGTTGATAAAGAACAACTCCAATTTCATACATCATTGAAAATGTGTCTAGGAATAAGAATTTTAAAAGTTAAAATAACTTCTCAGATTTGATGGAGACGTTATACATCTTAGTACTTTATCAATTTATGATTTGTATCCATGTGGACGAGAGACAGGGGTGCAGGAACAGAGTATTTTTGCCCGAGCAATGCAACGAAGCTGGATCATTCTGGCAATAATACCTGCACCATCTACAAGCTGCAAAGACTCCATAACTCTTCTTTCGAAAAATTCACTCTGGTTATCTACTCCGATTTCAGAGAACTCGCGTCTGAGTGTCCCAGAGCGCAGAATAATGCATTTACGAGCGCTCAACACCCGTTGAATATGGCCGGTGTCAGTAAACGTCGGCAAAAAAAAGCGTAATTAAATTGTTTCCCGCAGCCCAGTTACAGTCACCAACGCTCTGGTTAACCTGTTGAGGATAGAGGGCGCTATTTACACTTTGGGGGAAAATCGTGCCCAATTTAAACGGCCTCGTACTCTATTCTTGCTCGTACAATATGCATATTATTATTACTATTGGATAGAAAACACTCAAGTTTCTAAAACCGTTTGAATTATATCTGTGAGTAAAACAGAACTCATTTTGCAGCAAACTTCCTGTCAGAAAGTGAAAAATCTCGAATCGAGGCTCGGTTCCAGGGCCCCCCTATCATTTTGCTTGAGATTTGTGACTATACATGCACTTCATACGCCTTCCACTAGATGTCAATAGGCTGTGAGAGGTGAAATGGGGTCTCAATCTCTTTCTATGGTCAAAAGAGACAGCTTGGAATGACATGAACCCCAGAATTCGTTTGTTCAGGAAGCGCATAAAGGTCACCAGTATTGGCTTCTGAAAAGCAATCGTTATAGACGTCTTATATCTCCGGCTTTGATTTTATTTGATAAATGTGAAGATATCATCGTAAAGTATGTTTTTTCAATATAGTTTTCTTAGATTATTGAAATTTTTTCGGGACGTTAGACGTTTTGCGTTCTTTGCGTTTGGTGAAGATGGACAGCTTAGCGCCACTTGGCTAGTTTTGCTTGCTAATTCGCGAGGGAAAAAGGCCATTCTAAAACCAAACAACGATTGTTCCCGACAAAGAACCCCTTGTACAACATTCTGATGGAAGATCATCAAAAGTAGGACCCATTTTATGATGCTATTTCATATATCTGTCGAACATGTGTACTATTAGGTAGCGCCCAGATTTTGGGCACGTTCTCGCTATAACGTAAGCTGAATGTCGTAATGAAGTTCTTTTTAGAATTCTAACACGGCGATTGCATTAAGAACTAGTGTATCTATCATTTCCTATACAACATGTATTTTTTTGTCATGTTTATGAATAGTTACTTGGTCAGAATAGGTGAGTTTTAGAAAAATATCCGCACATTCTGGGAAAAGATGCTACGTTAGCACAATGTATAACCACTGATTTCAGCTCTAAATATGCACATTTTCGAACAAAACATAAGTGTATGTATAACCTGATGTTATAGGACTGTCATCTGATGAAGCTTATCAAGGTTAGTCAAAAATTATATATCTTTTGCTGGTTTGTTACGATCGCTAACTTTTGCTGCTGGTAAATGGCTTGTGTTTCTGGCTATTGTGGTAAGCTAATATAATGCTATATTGTGTTTTCGCTGTAAAACACTTAAAAAATCTGAAATATTGGTTGGATTCACAAGATGCTTGTCTTTCATTTGCTGTACACCATGCATTTTTCAGAAATGTTTTATGATGAGTATTTAGGTATTCCACGTTGGTCTCTATAATTACTCTGGCTGCTTCGGTGCTATTTGTGACGGTAGCTGTGATGGTAGCTGCAATGTAAAACTGATTTATAGCTCAAATATGCACATTTTTCGAACAAAACATAGATTTATTGTGTAACATGTTATAAGACTGTCATCTGATGAAGTTGTTTCTTGGTTAGTTTGGTTGGTTCTTGGTTAGTTAGGTTGGTTTTGTGCATGCTACCTGTGCTGTGAAAGAAATGTCTGTGCTTTTTTGTATTTGGTGGTGAGCTAACATAAATATACGTGGTGTTTTCGCTGTAAAACATTTTAAAAATCGGACATGTTGACTGGATTCACAAGATGTTTATCTTTCATTTGCTGTATTGTGTGAAAGTTAAATATTTCTCTAAAATATTTTTTGAATTTCGCGCTCTGCCTTTTCAGTGGAATGTGGGAGGAGTTCCGCTAGCGGAACCCCGGGGCTAGACAGGTTAACACGAAAACGGCCAAACCAGCTCTTCTAGAGCGAGTAAAATGGTCAGAGTGGTCTCATTGTGTCTGGAAGTAGCTAGCAAGCTAGCCACGTTTGCCTGGGTCCTTGGGTGCTTTACTGCCTCGGCCTGAACGTCCAGTGTGCGCTCCGAGAGCGAAACGGTATGAATTTACCCAGAGGGTTTTGCGTATTTCATGGAATAGAAACACCATAATATTAATCAAATTAATTAAGCAAGTACCAGCCAAAAGTTTGGACACACCTACTCATTCCAGGATGTTTCTATATTTTTACTATTTTCTACATTGTAGAATAATAGTGAAGACATCACAACTACGAAATAACACATATGGAATCAGTTAAGAACTCATTCTTATATTCAAGGACAGCCTACTCCTTCCTCCACCTTGGGGGATTGAACCCAGGTCTCCCGTCCACAGGACATAGGGATTCTTTAGCTAAATAGCCCAGTATTGTACTGCCGACCATCATGTTGTACAGCGCTATATTTTCCGTTCCATCCTAACAGAAATCCAGAGTTTTTTTCTCGTTTTCATGGAATAGAAACACCATAATATTAATGAAATTAATTAAGCAAGTACAAGTCAAAAGTTTGGACACACCTACTCATTCCAGGATGTTTCTATATTTGTACTATTTTCTACATTGTAGAATAATAGTGAAGACATCACAACTATGAAATAACACATACGGATGTCAATCTCTCCTCCACTTTGAGCCAGGAGAGATTGACATGCATATTATTATTATTAGCGCTCTGTGTACATGCAATTTTCCTAAGTCCTTTTTTGTGGCACCTGACCACACGACTGAACAGTATTCCAGGTGTGACAAAACTAGGGCCTGTAGGACCTGCCTTGTTGATAGTGTTGTTAAGAAGGCAGAGCATCACTTTATTATAGATAGACTTCTCCCCATCTTAGCTACTACCTCATATGTTTTGACCATGACAGTTTACGATCTAGTGTTACTCCAAGCAGTTTCGTCATCTCAACTTGCTCAATTTCCACATTACTTATCACATGATTTAGTTGAGGTTTAGGATTCAGTGAGTTTTTTGTTCCAAATACAGTGCTTTTAGTTTTAGAAATATTTAGGGCTAACTTATTCCTTGCCACCTACTCTGAAACTAACTGCAGCTCTTTGTTGAGTGTTGCAGTAATTTCAATCGCTGTAGTAGCTGACGTGTATAGTGTTGAGTCATCCGCATACATAGAAACTCTGGCTTTACTCAGTCAGTGGCATGTCGTTAGTAAAAGTTGAAAAAAGCAAGGGGCCTAAACAGCTACCCTGGGGAATTCCTGTTTCTAACTGGATTATATTTGATAGGCTTCCATTAAAGAACTCCCTCTGTGTTCTGTTAGACAAGTAAATCTTTATCCACATTAAAGCAAAGGGATGTAAAGCCATAACACATATGTTTTTCCAGCAGCAGACTATGATCAATAATGTCATAGCTGCACTTAAGTCTAACAAGACAGCCCACACAATCATTTTATCATAAATTTCTCCCAGCTAATCATCAGTCATTTGTGTAAGTGTTGTGCTTGTTGAGTGTCATTCCATATAATCATGCTGAAATTCTATTGTCAATTTGTTTACTGCAAAATAGCATTGTATCTGGTCAAACACAATTTTTTCCAGAAGTTTACTTAGGATTGGTAACAGTCTAATTGGTCAGCTATTTGAGCCAGTAAATGGGGCTTTACTATTCTTGGGTAGCGGAATGACTTTAGCTTCCCTCCAGGCCTGAGGGCACACGCTCTCTAGTAGGCTTAAATTGAAGATGTGGCAAATAGGAGTGGCAATATCATCTGCTGTTATCCTCAGTAATTTTCCATCTAGATTGTCAGACCCTGGTGGCTTGTCATTGTTTGCTAGACAACAATACTTTTTCACCTCTTCCACACTGACTTTACAGAATTCAAAAGTACAATTATTGTCTTTCATAATTTGGTCTGATATACTTGGATGTGTAGTGTCAGCGTTTGTTGCTGGCATGTCATCCCTAAGTTTGCTTATCTTGCCAATGAAAAAGTCATTAACCTCTAACGCCTCACAAACCCGGATCCGGGAGCACCCCCATCAGTAAAAAAGCTGACTAGCATAGCCTAGCCTAAAGCCACAGGGATATCATATAATAAAATGTTCATGAAATCACAAGTCCAAGACACCAAATGAAAGATACACATCTTGTGAATCAAGCCATCATTTCTGACTTTTTAAATGTTTTACAGGGAAGACACAATATGTAAATCTATTAGCTAACCACGTTAGCAAAAGACACCACTTCTTTACTCCACCATTTTTTTACTCCATCAGTAGCTATCACAAATTCGACCAAATAAAGATATAAATAGCCACTAACCAAGAAACAACCTCATCAGATGACAGTCTGATAACATATTTATTGTATAGCATATGTTTTGTTAGAAAAATGTGCATATTTCAGGTAAAAATCAGAGTTTACCATTGCAGCCACCATCACAACTCTCACCAAAGCGACTAGAATAACTACAGAGACCATCGTGTATTAGCTAATTACTCATCATAAAACACTTCTTAAAAATACACAGCGTACAGCAGATGAAAGACACAGATCTTGTGAATCCAGCCAATATTTCAGATTTTCTAAGTGTTTTACAGCGAAAACACAATATAGCGTTATATTAGCTTACCACAATAGCAAACATCACAACAGCATTGATTCAAGGCAAAAATAGCGATAATGTATAAACCACCAAAATATATAAATCTTTTCACTAACCTTCTCAGAATTCTTCAGATGACAGTCCTATAACATCATATTACACAATGCATATAGAGTTTGTTCGAAAATGTGCATATATAGCGGCACAATTCGTGGTTATACAATGTGATTAGTGGCCAAAACTTCAAGAAATCTGTCCGGCGCCATCTTGGAGAGGCACCTAATTCTAATCGAAAACTATTCATAAACTTGACTAAAAAAATACAGGTTGGACAGCAATTGAAAGACAAATTAGTTCTTAATGCAATCGCTGGGTTACATTTTTTAAATTAACGTTACTTCAAGCATACAGCGTGCGCTAAAGCGAGACCGCACGGAAATTAATGGCGGAATTATTATTTTACATTTGTCAACATAAATACGAATTAACAACATAAAGACTGCTTACTGTTTGTTGAGCTTCCATCAGAATCTTGGGCAAGGTGTCCTTTCTCCAGAACAATCGTCTTTTGGTTGAAAGATGTCCTCTTCTCCTGTAGAAATAGCAGCTAATGCTAGCCATTCACCTGAGAGGTGTCCAACTCGTGATAGCGTCTGACAATGAAACCCCAGAAAATCGCAATAAACTGATATAAACTGCTAAGTCGGTTTAAATTAACTACCTTATGAAGTTTTTAAGTCAAAAATCAAATTAAATCAGAGCCGGAGATACAGAACTGCTAAAACTAAAGTTTTTCAGAACGCCATTGTGATGTCCCTCTTGCGCCAGGCGCCCCGTTGAAAAGAACAGTACTTCCGTTCCATGAGCCTTTATAGTGTCCCAGATGGTGCAATCCAGTCCATTCAAATTCTCACCGCTTACTGACATCTAGAGGAAGGCGTATGCAGTGCATGTAGCCCCATAGCTTGCATGGGGACTTATAAACTGACCCTAGAACAGGGACCTCGATTTCAGAAATCTCACTTCCTGACAGGAAATGTGCTGCAGAATGAGTTCTGTTTCACTCAGAGAAATAATTCAAACGGTTTTAGAAACTAGAGAGTGTTTTCTATCCAATAGTAATAATAATATGCATATTGTACGAGCAAGAATTGAGTAAGAGGCAGTTTAATTTGGGAACGAAATTACAACAAAGTGCCAACAGCACCCCCTATTGAGAAAAGGTTTTAATGGCATCAGATCGAGGCTCTGCATCTGTCCTCGTGCTCCTAGACCTTAGTGCTGCTTTTGATACCATCGATCACCACATTTTTTGGTAGAAATTAGAAACCCAAATTGGTCTACATGGACAAGTTCTGACCTGATTTAGACCTTATCTGTCAGAAAGATATCAGTTTGTCTCTGTAGATGGTTTGTCCTCTGACAAATCAACTGTAAATTTCGGTGTTCCTCAAGGCGCCGTTTTAGGACACTATTGTTATCACTATATATTTCACCTCTTGGTGATGTCATTCAGAAACATAATGTTAACTTTCACTGCTATGCAGATGACACACACCTGTACATTTCGATGAAACATGGTGAAGCCCCAAAATTGCCCTCCCTGGAAGCCTGTGTTTCAGACATAAGGAAGTGGATGTTCTACTTTTAAACTCGGACAAAACAGAGATGCTTGTTTTAGGTCCCAAGAAACAAAGAGATCTTCTGTTGAATCTGAAAATTAATCTTGTTGGTTGTACAGTCATCTCAAATAAAACTGTGAAGGACCTCGGTGTTACTCTTGACCCTGATCTCTCTTTTGACGAACATATCAAGACCGTTTCAAGGACAGCTTTTTTCCATCTACTAACATTGCAAAAATCAGAACATTTCTGTCCGAAAATGATGCAGAAAAATGTATCCATGCTTTTGTCACTTCTAGGTTAGACTAATGCAATGCTCTACTTCCCAGCTACCCGGATAAACCACTAAATAAACTTCAGTTAGTGCTAAACATGGCTGCTAGAATCTTGACTAGAACCAAAAAATGTGATCATATTACTCCAGGGCTAGCCTCTCTACACTGGCTTCCTGTTAAGGCAAGGGCTTATTTCAAGGTTTTACTGCTGACCTACAAAGCATTACATGGGCTTGCTCCTACCTATCTTTCCGATTTGGTCTTGTTGTACATACCTACACGTACGCTACGGTCAGAAGACTCAAGCCTCCTTACTGTCCCTAGAATTTCTAAGCAAACCGCTGGACGCAGGGCTTTCTCCTATACTATCCCTGTCCCCAGTCCACCTGGTCATGCTGCTGATCCAGTCTCTGTGGTTTCTGCCTGCGGCTATGGAACCCTTACCTGCTCAGAGCTCACCGGACGTGATACCTTGTCCCGGACCTGCTGTTTGACCCCATCTCTCTACAGGACCTGCTATCTCAACTGGCATTTACTCCAGAGGTGTTTAACTATTGCACCCTCTATAAGCACAGTGCTTTTTATGTGACCCTGCTGGTCATCTATGAACGTTTAAATGTCTTGAAGAACGATCTGGCCTAAATGGCTGTACTCTTTTATAATCTCCACCGGCAGAGCCAGAAGAGGACTGGCCACCTCTCGGGGCCTGGCTCCTCTCTAGATTTTTTCTTAGGCTCCTGCCTTTCTAGGGAGTTTATCCCTAGCCACTGTGCTTCTACATCTGCATTGCTTGCTCTTTGGGATTTTAAGCTGGGTATCTGTATAAGCACTTTGACAACCGCTGATTTAAAAGGGGCTTCATAAAATAAGTTTAATTGATTTATTGCCTGCATATGCTTCTATTCATGTCAGTAACTAAATCTACAGTGCATTCGGTAAGTATTCAGATCCCTTGACTTATTCCACATTTGTTTACGTTACAGCCTTATTCAAAAATGGATTAAAAAAAACATATCAATCTACACACAATACCCCATAATGACAACGTGAAAACAGGTTTTGACAAGTTTTTGCAAAATGTATTAAAAATAAAAAACAGAAATACCTTATTTATATAAGTATTTAGAAACCTTTCTATGAGACTTGACACTGAGCTCAGGTGCATCATGTTTCCATTGATCATCCTTGAGATGTTTCTACAACTTGATTGAAGTCCACCTGTGGTAAAGTCAATTGATTTGACATGATTTGGAAAGGCACACACCTGTCTACAGTAGCTTGCGAAAGTATTAACCCCCCTTGGCATTTTCCTATTTGGTTGCCTTACAACCTAGAATGAAAATAGATTTTTGGGGGGTTTGTGGCATTTGATTTACACAACA
Source organism: Salvelinus fontinalis (assembly GCF_029448725.1). Lineage (NCBI taxonomy): Eukaryota > Metazoa > Chordata > Actinopteri > Salmoniformes > Salmonidae > Salvelinus > Salvelinus fontinalis. Next base: position 44,447,875 of record NC_074696.1, on the reverse strand, counting down.
TGCCTACCACTTTGAAGATGCAAAATAGTTTTTATTATGAAACAAACAAGAAATAACACAAAAAAACTGAAAACTTGAGCGTGCATAACTATTCACCCCCCCAAAGTCAATACTTTGTAGAGCCACCTTTTGCAGCAATTACAGCTGCAAGTCTCTTGGGGTATGTCTCTATAAGATTAGCACATCTAGCCACTGGGATTTTTTCCCATTCTTCAAGGCAAAACTGCTCCAGCTCCTTCAAGTAGGATCGGTTCCGCTGGTGTACAGCAATCTTTAAGTCATACCACAGATTCTCAATTGGTTTGAGGTCTGGGCTTTGACTAGGGCATTCTAAGACATTTAAATGTTTTCACTTAAACCACTCGAGTGTTGCTTTAGTAGTACGCTTAGGGTCATTGTCCTGCTGGAAGGTGAACCTCTGTCCCAGTCTCAAACCCCTGGAAAACTGAAACAGGTTTCGCTCAAGAATTTCCCTGTATTTAGCGCCATCCATCATTCCTTCTGACCAGTTTCCCAGTCCCTGCCGATGAAACACATCCCCAGAGTATGATGCTGCCTCCACCATGCTTCACTGTGGGGATGTTGTTCTCGGGGTGATGAGAGGTGTTGGGTTTGTGCCAGACATAGCGTTTTCCTTGATGGCCAAAAAACGACATTTTAGTCTCATCTGAATTTTAGTACCTTCTTCCATATGTTTGGGGAGTCTCCCACATGCCTCTTGGTGAACACCAAACGTGTTTGCTTATTTTTTTCTTTAAGCAATGGCTTTTTTCTAGCCACTCTTCCATAAAGCCCAGCTCTGGAGTGTAAGGCTTAAAGTGGTCCTATGGACAGATACTCCAAACTCCGCTGTGGAGCTTTGCAGCTCCTTCAGGATTATCTTTGGTCTCCTTGTTGCCTCTCTGATTAGTGCCCTCCATGCCTGGTTCGTGAGTTTTGGTGGGCGGCCCTCTCTTGGCAGGTTTATTTTGGTGCCATATTCTTAGATTTTTTTAATAATGGATTTAATGGTGCTCTGAGGGATGTTCAAAATGTCTGATATTTTTTTATAACCCAACCCTGATCTGTACTTCTCCACAACTTTGTCCCTAACCTGTTTGGAGAACTCCTTGGTCTTCATGGTGCCCCTTGCTTCGTGGTGTTGCAGACTCTGGGGCCTTTCAGAACAGGTGTATATATACTGAGATCATGTGACACTTAGATTGCACACAGGACTTTATTTAACTAATTATGTGACTTCTGAAGGTAATTGGTTGCACCAGATCTTATTTAGGGGCTTCATAGCAAAGGGGGTGAATGTATATGCACGCACCACTTTTCCATTGTTTTAACCTGTCTAGGATGAGCGTGCCGCTAGCGGCACACCCCCCCCCCCCCCCCCACTGAAAAACCAGTGCCGCGAAATTCAATTTTTTTTTTTTTTTTAAATATTTAACTTTCACACATTAAAGTCCAATACAGCTAATGAAAGACACAGATCTTGTGAATCCAGTCAACATGTCCGATTTTTAAAATGTTTTACAGGGAAGACACAATATGTAAAGATGTACATCTACCTAAAAACACATTAGCATAATCCACCATCTTTTATTTGTCCACCAACACCAGTAGCCATCACCAATTCGGCTAAACTAAGATATTTATAGCCCCTAACCAACAAAAAACCTCATCAGATGACAGTCTGATAACATATTTATGGTATGGGATAGGTTTTGTTAGAAAAAAGTGCATATTTCAGGTAGATGGCATAGGTTACAATTGCACCCACCGTCACAAATGGACTAGAATAATTACAATGAGCAACGTGTTTACCTAACTACTAATCATCAAACATTTCGTAAAAATACACAGCATACACTAATCGAAAGACACAGATCCTGTGAATACAGACAATATTTCAGATTTTCTAAGTGTCTTACAGCGAAAACACAATAAATCGTTATATTAGCATAGCACATAGCACATAGCAGCCCAGCATTGATTCTAGCCAAAGTGAGCGATAAAAGTCAACATCGCCAAAATATATTAATTTTTTCACTAACCTTCTCAGAATTCTTCCGATGACACTCCTGTAACATCATATTACACAATCCATATAGAGTTTGATCGAAAATGTTTATATTTAGCCACCAAAATCATGGTTAGACAATGTGAAATGTAGCTCAGCTGGTCAGAAAATGTCCTTGCGCCACTTAGACAGTGATCTACTCTTATACATAAATACTCATAAACGTGACTAAAAAATATAGGGTGGACAGGGATTGATAGACAATTTAATTCTTAATACAATTGCGGAATTACATTTTTTAAATTATCCTTACTTTTCAATACAGTTTGCGCCAAGCGAAGCTACGTCAAAAAACATGGCGTCCTAAGCCACTAACATTTTTCGACAGAAACACGATTTATCATAATAAAAATGTCCTACTTTGAGCTGTTCTTCCATCAGTATCTTGGGCAAAGGATCCTTTCTTGGGAGTAATCGTCTTTTGGTGGAAAGCTGTCCTCTTGCCATGTGGAAATGCCAACTGCGTTCGGGATGAACTGAAAAGCGTGCCCAGCTATTCACAGCGTTTCAAAAATAAATGTCCCAAAATCGCACTAAACGGATATAAATTGCTATAAAACGCTTTAAATTAACTACCTTATGATGTTTTTAACTCCTATAACGAGTAAAAAGATGACCGGAGAAATATAACAGGCTAAACTAACGCTTGGAACAGGAGCGGGTCGGTGTCCTCCACGCGCGTTACGCACCAAGAAAAGACTTGCTAGCTACAGGTTTTTTTAATTTATAGTGCCTGTGAACGCGCAATCGACCCCATTCAAATCGTCATCACGTAAAGGCATCCAGGGGAAGACGTAAGCAGTGTCCGTATAGTCATAGCAATAACAGTGCCCTTTTAACTGACTCCAGAACAGTGGCCAAAATTTCTGAAATCTGACTCCATGTCAGGGAAATTGCTGTAGAATGGGCTCTGTTCCACGTAGAGACAAAATTTCAACTCCTATAGAAACTATAGACTGTTTTCTATCCAATAATAATAATAATATGCATATTGTACGATCAAGGATTTTGTGGGAAGCCGTTTCAAAAATTACACGATTAGCATAAATAGTCTCAACAGCGCCCCCATCCTCAACAGGTTAAAAAAGCACTAAAAAATGTCTGCAGCATTGAAGAACATTCTTAAATGGAAAACGTTTGGAGATGGAAGAAACCGAGATTAAACTCTGGCCTGAATGCCAAGCGTCACGTCTGGAGGAAACCTGGCACCATCCCTATGGTGAAGCATGGTGGAGGCAGCATCATGCTGTGGGGATGTTTTTCAGCTGCAGGGACTAGGAGACTAGTCAGGATCGACGCAAAGATGAACAGAGCAAAGTACAGAGCAATCCATGATGAAAACCTGCTCCAGAGCGCTCAGGACCTCAGACTGGGGCAAAGGGTCTGAATCCTTATGTAAATGTCATATTTTAGTTTTTTATTTATTTATGAATTTGCAAACATTTCTACAAACCTGTTTTTGCTTTGTGAATATGAGGTATTGTGTATAGATTAAATTGAAAAAAACAATTTAATACATTTTAGAAAAAGGCTGTAACCTAACAAAATGTGGAAAAAGTCAAGGGGTCTGACTACTTTCCGAAGGCACTGCATGCTCTCAATGGGATTTGATAGGAGTGACCCCACATCCAAGGTGGCTTTTCCCTTGACACTTTTTTTTGTGCGCCAGGACCATTCACATTTGAGCTCGCTTTTTTATACTTTTTTTGTCAAGGGAGGCCAGATGCTCACTGGCTTCCCTTGCCTTCAATGCTACGGGCGGCAGCAATGTTATACTCGTTTGGACCAGACAGCATCAGATAGATGGCCTACATGTAGAGAGACAGAGGGGCGCTGTTTCGCTCTCGCTGATGCTTTCTCCTGTGAATTGAAGAAAAATTATGAAACACAGAGAGACAAAAGATAAATTATTTTGTTTTTTTAATGGTCAATTATTTTTGGCTTCCCTCTCCATGAATACACGCCACTGGTAAATAGGAATTGCAACGCCATAGCTTTAGCCGGTGGTAACGTGTGAAATACACACCAGCTGGATGCGGTTTTAACCAATCAGCGTCCAGGATTAGACCCATCCATTGTATAATTAAGCAATAAGGCACAAAGGGGTGTGGTATATTAAATAAAGGTTAAACAAATAAAAGTTGAATAAACATTAAATAAATAACAAATACGTGATTTTACTGCTTGCGTAAGTTGCTTGATGTGGAATAGAGTTCCATGTAGTCATGGCTCTATGTAGCCATGAGCCCCACGCTACCTATTGTAAACCATTTATCCATCCCATTTCCCCAGTTAAGCAAACAAATTACTTTATTTGATAAACACCCTTTATTGTGTTTGTGTCCCCTTTTTGAAGTTTTAATAAAACCTTCATTCAGCCAAGAAATCCATATTTTCATTTATTAAATATTCAACAGACTGAACACTCATGTACCAATGAGATTAATTAGTTGCATTGCAGTTGTGTGTGGTGTTGTTGAATAACCAATAGTGTCGCTGTGGACACTGGATATTCTGACTAACACATATACCTGTTTGATCTCGCTGTGATACTGTGGGCCTACTTATGTTACTTTTCAATTTAGGTAGCATTTAATATCCTGCATTTGTGCTAACCATAGCAGCCAGCATTGTAAATAAAGAGATGTGCAGAAAGATAATCAGCCTCCGTGTCATTGGATCCTTTCCCCTTAATGTATTTTTTACGTCAGCCATCTTTTTAAAGAAACCCCATTTATTTCAATCTATAGTTGAGTAAGGAGTCTATTGTTTCATTCCTTTAATATTTTTATATTCTAGTTACCTGGTAAATAACCAACAACCATGGGTAACCACAAGGAGAATAAGGTGAGGAAACAGTCCATCTCAGTCAGGCCATTTTTTTTTTTAAAGAAACAATTTATTTCAATCTCTAGTTGAGTAAAATAAGTAGTTTTGTTCTGGTCACAATAATCCACAAAATTGCGGTAAACAGCACAACAATCAGGCAGAAAACGGAATGTTCTCTTCTCATCCAGGGCCATCTTTTCAAAGAAAACACAATTTAATTACATATTTGAACAAAATATGTAGTTTTGTTGTGATCACAAGAAAATCCTAATAATTCCAGTAAAAAGCCCCACAGTCAAGCAGACAAATCTGAATGTTCTATCATAAAGGGATAGTTTCATAAAGTTTCCCTGGCTCATATGGGTTGTACTTAGAAATACTAGGAGAGTAAATTAATTGATGACATTCACTGCTATAAACCTGTCTCCAATAAAATCACATAATTTACATAGACCCACCGTGGTTCTTCATGTGAAAAGGCGTTCCACGGTCTGTTTTGTCAATGAGCAATGTATTCCAAAGACTTGTGGTAACCAGATGATCCCAATAATTTAGGTAGCCTTGTAAAAGATGCCCCCTCTGGAATGTTCTATTGCGAACTGTCTTGGGACTCGTTGTTGTTCCCCTGTTACTATTCAAAGATATTTTACTTATTGAGTCAAAGACAAAATTAACTGCAATACACTTGTCTCAAATATACAGTTGAAGTCGGAAGTTTACATACACTGCCAAATACATTTAAACTCAGTTTCTCACAATTCCTGACATTTAATCCAAGTAAAAATTCCCTGTATTAGGTCAGTTAGGATCACCATTTCATTTTAAGACTCTGAAATGTCAGAATAATAGTAGACAGAATTATTTATTTAAGCTTTTATTTCTTTCATAACATTCCCAGTGGGTCAGAAGTTGACATACACTCAATTAATATTTGCTAGCATTGCCTTTAAATTGTTTAACTTGGGTCAAACGATTCGGGTAGCCTTCCACAAGCTTTCCACAATAAGTGAATTTTGTCCCATTCTTCCTGACAGAGCTGGTGTAACTGAGTCGGGTTTGTAGGCCTCCTTGCTCGCACACACTTTTTCTTTTCCGCCCACAAATTTTCTATAGGTTTGTGGTCAGGGCTTTGTGATGGCCACTCCAATACCCTGACTTTGTTGTCCTTAAGCCATTTTGCCACAACTTTGGAAGTATGCTTGGGGTCATTGTCCATTTGGAAGACCCATTTGCGACCAAGCTTTAACTTCCTGACTGATGTCTTGAGATGTTGCTTCAATATATCCACATAATTTTCCTGCCTCATGATGCCATCTATTTTGTGAAGTGCACCAGTCCCTCCTCAAGTAAAGTACCCCCACAACATGATGCTACCACCCCTGTGCTTCATGGTTGGGATGGTGTTCTTCGGCTTGCTAGCCTCCCCCTTTTCCCTCCAAATATAACGATGGTCATTATGGCCAAACAGTTCTATTTTTGTTTCATCAGACCAGAAGACATTTCTCCAAAAAGTACGATCTTTGTCCCCATGTGCAGTTGAAAACCTGGCTTTTTTAATGGCAGTTTTGGAGCAGTGGCTTCTTCCTTGCTGAGCGGCCTTTCAGGTTATGTCGATATAGGACTTGTTTTACTGTGGCTATAGATAATTCTGTACCCGTTTCCTCCAGCATCTTCCCAAGGTCCTTTGCTGTTGTTCTGGGATTGATTTACACTTTTCGCACCAAAGTACATTCATCTCTAGGAGACAGAACATGTCTCCTTCCTGAGCGGTATGACAGCTGCGTGGTCCCATGGTGTTTATACTTGCGTACTATTGTTTGCACAGATGAACGTGGTACCTTCAGGCGTTTGGAAATTGCTCCCAAGGATGAACCAGACTTGTGGAGGTCTACAGTTATTTTTCTTGGCTGATTTCTTCTGCTTTTCCCATGATGTCAAGCAAAGAGGCACTGAGTTTGAAGGTAGGCCTTGAAATACATCCACAGGTACACCTCCAATTGACTCAAATTATGTTAATTAGCCTATCAGAAGCTTCTAAGTCCATGACATCATTTTCTGGAATTTTCTAAGCCGTTTAAAGGCACAGTCAATTAAGTGTATGTAAACTTCTGACCCACTGGAATTCTGATTAAGTGAAAGCTATAATTTGTTAACAAGAAATGTGTGGAGTGGTTGAAAAACAAGTTTTAATGACTTCAACTGTATTAGCATAACTAGGCTACAGAGAACCATGTTGGACCCACTGTAAAATGTGTTTTTTTTTGGAGCCAAATAGCTGAACATACTGTATCATTAGGATCGTAAGAAACATGAAATGTCATCTGTGAACATACAAACACCATGTTACGATTACGAACTAATATTTTAGGCTTGAACAAATCTTGTGTTGCAATTCTGACGTACAATAATACCTCTCAGATTTTTGGCAGTTTCATCTCACCAACAAACAAAAAAGTACACCAGGAGGAGGAGTCCTACACAAACAAGCATAACACAGTATAAAAGAAACGGAAGTGAGGGAAACCGGAAATGTAGTGGATTTGTTTGCCAGCGCAAGTCGAGATAAAACTAACTTATGCCTACAACAGGGACGTTTCAGTCTGCTAGGTGTATCTCTACAGCATGGGCATATCTCTAGGTGACGTGGACATCCCAGTGCATACACCTTATCAAAATATGACTAATTCAATATTGCACCATCCCATTCTCTGGGCTCTGTCTGCAGTCATAACCAGTAGTATACCAGGAATAATGAAAAACAGAATAATAATAATAGATCTCATGTGAATCTATGAATTATGTATGACCACTGGAGTCTTTGACACTCAAAAAAAGAAATTCTAGAATATTTTGACATTTAATTCATCACTCAAAATCTTGCTAAAGCATATTCTGTAGGAGGTGTTAATTGAAAATAATTTGACATGGTTTATATGAATAGGGTCATGAACATATGGACTTTGAAATTAACAAGGTAGAGGTCTGGCATAAGCTTATTCGCACCCTTTACAATAACTCTGTTGCAGTGGTCTTAGGTAGTCTCCATATAGGCTACTCCCTCCATCGCGACACTGCTGCCCAGTTGAAGAGCTTGTGATCTCCATGCAGCACCACATCACCATGCGCCTTCGGAAAAGCACCCCTCAGCCTCAGAAGATGCTCTTCTGGAGGCATGCAACCATAGAGTCATTATACCCTAATGTAAGCCTATTTGCCTACTAAAGTGTAGAGCATGCATGATGCGTACAACTCATCATTCAAACATATTTGAACATTTAATTCATCCTTCATTCAGTTCAGTCAGTCAGTGTGTCATCCATTCTGTCATTTGTCTGAGTTGAAATAGGAACTAAATCAAAGAGAATAGAACAGTCTTATCCATTTGTTTATTGAAATTATCTTAATTCTCCAATGTTTTTTTTGCCTATCCAAGTAAAAAAATAGGCCTTCAACTTGTAGGAATTGCAATTTAGGCTATCATTTTGGGTACTGGTGTCTTGTGGAATAATTTTAGAACTCTATTTGTGATTTTTTAAATTATATTTATAATATCCTCTTAAAAAGAGACCCTAGCTCACAGGCATCTAAATACATTTAAAACAAAATAGTTGAAGAAGCACATGCAGTGGCGGTTAGGGAGAACAAATCTGGCAATAAGAATAGGCTATAGATAGTCTTGATCATTTGGCACCCGTTGGCTATTTAGCTCAGGACAGGTTATAGCCAAGATATAATCAATATTTTGTTTTGTCTCATTTCTTGATATTGATATAGCCTCTGCGTAATAGGGTTTTGCAACGCAAATGGCTATAACAAGCCTACATACAGAGTGGAATTCGCAAATACAACAGTCAAAATGCCTAATATAAGGCCTACAGTCCGTGCTCCCAAATACTGGAAAAATGTAATTCATTAGGTTACATGATCACCATAGTAGCCCAACGCGGTTATAAAAATAAATGATGCAATTAAATGGCCATTAAATAACATAGTGGAATAGGCCTAGCCTAAATCATATTTACTTTCTATTTTGCAGCTCAGGCGGTTATTCTAGACAAGGTTTATCTGTGTCTTTATAGTATAATTCTCACACAAGTCATTTGCTGAAGGCCCAAGCCTATACTACGCCATCTACTGGTGTAACGTAGTTACTGTTATTCTAAAACAAGCGCTCGACTTTTATTTTGGAAATGAAACCAGAAGCTGCAAAGCAACTCTGGGCTAGAGTTACTTGATTGACTCGCTAACTTCAAATAGCTATGTTCAGTTCATTCCTTTGCAGATGCCGCATTCCTGACAAAAGTTTGTATGTATAAAAAAGAACTGTGACCGGGAAAAGGGAAATGTAAAGTTAGAATTGAACGTGTAAATGTTCATTCATAGTTGTAATATAGGGTTTATAAGTTCACAGATCGAATTTAACGGTTATGTTACATGTATCACGCATTGCTTTTCTTACGATCCTAACAATTTACGTATGGATTTTCTTACAATCTTAACGATACGTACGTTCAACCTTTTGGCAGCTATCTGGCTCCATACCTCTGCCCACTGGGGCGTGGCTTATGGAGTGCTCTCTGAAATAAGTGCTCGTATTTCACCGGATCGACTTCGCTCATCACACCAGTCTGCTTTTGTTCAAAAACTAAATAAATTATGTTATGCCATGCTATTACAGTAAGATAACTCCAACTGGACTGAAATAATAAACATGCTGAACGTACATTTCTGTGACTCACTAGCTAACATTAGCTTGCTAGCTCAGTGACTTCTACCAGGTTAGGAAATATGCACCTCTACCTGTTTACAGTGTTCCCTATGGGAAATCAGACTAGCGCCACAAAACCAACCAGTGGACAGAATTATATTACACAGGGGTTAGTTTAGAAACCGCATTGACATTGCATGGGAAATGGTTTAGGGCTGTTTAGCGATAGAACGTTTTTTTAATAGTAAAAAAAAAGTAAGCCTATCCAGAAACCATTACCTTAACCTGGGGCGGCAGGTAGCCAAGTGGTTAGAGCCTTGGGCCAGTAACCGAAAAGGTTGTTTGATCTAATCCCCAAGCTGACAAGGTAAAAATCTGTTGTTCTGCCCCTGAACAAGGCAGTTAACCCATTGTTCCTAGGCCGTCATTGTAAATAAGAATTTGTTCTTAACTGACTTGCCTAGTTAAATAAAGCTTAAATAAAATGTTTAAAAATAAAACAACACATTTTTGGGGGGAGTTAATACCTAACCTTAAGATTTCGGGGGGTTAATGCCTAAAATTAACCCTAACCTAAAAAATTGTAGTGTGACCTTGAATGAGTGTGTGAGCATTACTGTACAGTTGTGTGTGTGTTCAACACTGTGTATGTCACCAGGCTTAATAATAATGCCTGGAATGGAGTGAATGGAATAGGATCAAACTCGTGTTTGATACCATTCCACTTACTCCATTCCAGCCAATATGTTGAGCTGTCCTCCCCTCAGCAGACCTCCACTGGCTTGTGTGTGTGTGTGTGTGTGTGTGTGTGTGTGTGTGTGTGTGTGTGTGTGTGTGTGTGTGTGTGTGTGTGTGTGTGTGTGTGTGTGTGTGTGTGTGTTTAGTTGTTGCTCATAATATCGCTGATCCAGATGTTGTATTGGCAAACGTGGGCGTAGAGACTAGGGTGTCCCTCCTGGGCACACTCGTAACCCCAGGACACCACACCCTACAGCTGACCATTACACACCAGGGGGCCACCAGAATCACCTCGCGCACACTCACACATAGACACGAACACAGAAAGATACAAAGGTCAGAATTAAAGTGATTATTCCCAGGAGACAGGAGACAGAATACTGTAACTCTAGCAAGATCTAAAGGAGAGTGTTGAGAAGATGCGTAGATGGTTAGAGAATTTTATCAATACAAGTGGGAAAGAGGGGATGAAGAATGAAAGCAGGAACTTGATAGTATAGTCAAACAGTCTTATTTCGGTATCATTCTCAACCCCCATTTTCTCAGTGGTTTATGTCGACTAACGTGACAGCTGCTGACTCCTCCGTGAATGCGGGCCATGTTCTCTGTGAACAGATTCTCATTCTCGCAGAGTCTGTGATCGATGATGGGCTGTCTCAGGCACTGCAGTTTAGTAGGGAAGCTGTCTGGCAAAGCAGAAATAAATCAAGGAATGTGCTATGCCACACTCACACAGCCTCTCATTCAACATACAGTATTCTGTGTTGTGTGCTTTCAAGTCAGCCCTAGACCGTTTGCATTTGAAATGTTATGTATCATGTAAAAAAATAAAGCATACTCAAGTTACTTTGCTTTAATTTAAAAAAGCACTTATTAACTCAATACAACATCAAATCCCACTCCCCTCTCATTTCCTCTGCAGTTTGTGCCCTATTTACCCTGGAATAGAGGTATGGGTACTGTAAAAAGTGCCCCTAACCACTAATACAGAATCAGATTATTTAGTATTTGCCTAATAGTTTTAAGTTTAAGGGTTGACTAGTTGCAGCCTAGGTTTATGCTTAGGTCCAAATTCTACCTTTAGCTCCCAGCCTCTCACTTCCGTTGGGGATGGTGTTGCCCCAGCCGGACACCAGGCAGTTGTCGACGGCCTGGGGGTAGCGGGAGGGCAGGGCCACAGTCTGGACATGGCTGTAGAGTTCAAGTAAACATTTTATTACACCTACCTAGCAGCAGCCAATAGTTCAACTACCACAGAGTTACTGCATAATGTAATTATACTGAACAAAAATATAAACGCAAAACATGCAACAATTTCAAAGGTTAATATAAGGAAATCAGTCAATTGAAATAAATTCCTTAGGCCCTAATCTATGGATTTCACATAACTAAGAATACAGATATGCATCTGTTGGGCACAGATACCCCCCCAAAAAGTAGGGGCGTGGATCAGAAAACCATTCAGTATCTGGTGGGACCACCATTTGCCTCATGCAACGCGACACATCTCCTTCGCATAGAGTCGATCAAGCTGTTGACTGTGGCCTGTAAAATGATGTCCCATTCCACTTCAATGGCTATGCGAAGTTGCTGGAATTGGCGGGAACTGGAACACGCCGTCATACACGTCGATCCCCCACACGACGCCATACACGTTGTCTGCGGTTGTGAGGCCCGGTTGGAAGCTAGCAGCACTGGTGCTAGCAGCACTGGTGGAGCGAGTGGTCGCATTTCGCTCCGCAGGTAGTATTACATTTCATTACAGTACAACGGTTTGACTTGTCTGATCTTAGCTAGCTACATAGCCGTCTTTGTATCAAAGATAATTGTGTGGTTTAGAGTAATTATCGTAATTACCGAGGTTAGCTAGTCAGCTATTTTCGTCCTAGTCAACACTGCTAGCTAGCCAGCAGCTAGCCAACGTCTACCGTCTACCGAATAGCAGCACTGTAGAAACTATTACATTAGTTTCTACATTACAACGGAACGACTTGATTAGTGTAGTGTTAGCTAGCTACATAGTTGTCGTTGCTGTCTTTGTATCCAAGGTAATTGTGTAGTTTAGAGTAATTATCGTAATTACCGAGGTTAGCTAGCCAGCTATTTTCAACCTAACGTAGGCAACACTGCTAGCAAGCCAGCAGCTAGCCAGCGTCTACCGTCTACCGAATTGCAGCACTGTAGAAACTATTACATTACAACGGAACGACTTGATTAGTGTAGTGTTAGCTAGCTACATAGTTGTCTTTGCTGTCTTTGTATCCAAGATAATTGTGTAGTTTAGAGTAATTGTCAAGGTTACCTAGCCAGTTACCGAGGCTACCTAGCCAGCTACACTTTCAAACTAAGTCAACAACGCAGCCACTGCTAGCTAGCCTACTCCACCAGCCAGCAGCACTATCATTTTAGTCAATAAGATTTTTTGCAACGTAGCTTAACTTTCTGAACATTCGAGACGTGTAGTCCACTTGTCATTCCAATCTCCTTTGCATTAGCGTAGCCTCTTCTGTAGCCTGTCAACTATGTGTCTGTCTATCCCTCTTCTCTCCTCTCTGCACAGACCATACAAACGCTTCACACCGCGTGGCCGCCGCCACTCTAACCTGGTGGTCCCAGCGCGCACGACCCACGTGGAGTTCCAGGTCTCCGGCAGCCTCTGGAACTGCCGATCTGCGGCCAACAAGGCAGAGTTCATCTCAGCCTATGCTTCCCTCCAGTCCATCGACTTCTTGGCACTGACGGAAACATGGATTACCACAGATAACACTGCTACTCCTACTGCTCTCTCCTCGTCTGCCCACGTGTTCTCGCACACCCCGAGAGCTTCTGGTCAGCGGGGTGGTGGCACTGGGATCCTCATCTCTCCCAAGTGGACATTCTCTCTTTCTCCCATGACCCATCTGTCTATTGCCTCCTTTGAATTCCATGCTGTCACAGTTACCAGCCCTTTCAAGCTTAACATCCTTATCATTTATCGCCCCCCAGGTTCCCTTGGAGAGTTCATCAATGAGCTTGACGCCTTGATAAGTTCCTTTCCTGAGGATGGCTCACCTCTCACAGTACTGGGTGACTTTAACCTCCCCACGTCTACCTTTGACTCATTCCTCTCTGCCTCCTTCTTTCCACTCCTCTCCTCTTTTGACCTCACCCTCTCACCTTCCCCCCCTACTCACAAGGCAGGCAATACGCTTGACCTCATCTTTACTAGATGCTGTTCTTCCACTAATCTCATTGCAACTCCCCTCCAAGTCTCCGACCACTACCTTGTATCCTTTTCCCTCTCGCTCTCATCCAACACTTCCCACACTGCCCCTACTCGGATGGTATCGCGCCGTCCCAACCTTCGCTCTCTCTCCCCCGCTACTCTCTCCTCTTCCATCCTATCATCTCTTCCCTCTGCTCAAACCTTCTCCAACCTATCTCCTGATTCTGCCTCCTCAACCCTCCTCTCCTCCCTTTCTGCATCCTTTAACTCTCTATGTCCCCTATCCTCCAGGCCGGCTCGGTCCTCCCCTCCTGCTCCGTGGCTCGACGACTCATTGCGAGCTCACAGAACAGGGCTCCGGGCAGCCGAGCGGAAATGGAGGAAAACTCGCCTCCCTGCGGACCTGGCATCCTTTCACTCCCTCCTCTCTACATTCTCCTCTTCTGTCTCTGCTGCTAAAGCCACTTTCTACCACTCTAAATTCCAAGCATCTGCCTCTAACCCTAGGAAGCTCTTTGCCACCTTCTCCTCCCTCCTGAATCCTCCTCCCCCTCCCCCTCCCTCTCTGCGGATGACTTCGTCAACCATTTTGAAAAGAAGGTCGACGACATCCGATCCTCGTTTGCTAAGTCAAACGACATCGCTGGTTCTGCTCACACTGCCCTACCCTGTGCTTTGACCTCTTTCTCCCCTCTCTCTCCAGATGAAATCTCGCGTCTTGTGACGGCCGGCCGCCCAACAACCTGCCCGCTTGACCCTATCCCCTCCTCTCTTCTCCAGGCCATTTCCGGAGACCTTCTCCCTTACCTCACCTCGCTCATCAACTCATCCTTGACCGCTGGCTACGTCCCTTCCGCCTTCAAGAGAGCGAGAGTTGCACCCCTGCTGAAAAAACCTACACTCGATCCCTCCGATGTCAACAACTACAAACCAGTATCCCTTCTTTCTTTTCTCTCCAAAACTCTTGAACGTGCCGTTCTTGGCCAGCTCTCCTGCTATCTCTCTCAGAATGACCTTCTTGATCCAAATCAGTCAGGTTTCAAGACTAGTCATTCAACTGAGACTGCTCTTCTCTGTGTCACGGAGGCGCTCCGCACTGCTAAAGCTAACTCTCTCTCCTCTGCTCTCATCCTTCTAGACCTATCGGCTGCCTTTGATACAGTGAACCATCAGATCCTCCTCTCCACCCTCTCCGAGTTGGGCATCTCCGGCGCGGCCCACGCTTGGATTGCGTCCTACCTGACAGGTCGCTCCTACCAGGTGGCGTGGCGAGAATCTGTCTTCGCACCACGTGCTCTCACCACTGGTGTCCCCCAGGGCTCTGTTCTAGGCCCTCTCCTATTCTCGCTATACACCAAGTCACTTGGCTCTGTCATATCCTCACATGGTCTCTCCTATCATTGCTATGCAGACGACACACAATTAATCTTCTCCTTTCCCCCTTCTGATAACCAGGTGGCGAATCGCATCTCTGCATGTCTGGCAGACATATCAGTGTGGATGACGGATCACCACCTCAAGCTGAACCTCGGCAAGACGGAGCTGCTCTTCCTCCCGGGGAAGGACTGCCCGTTCCATGATCTCGCCATCACGGTTGACAACTCCATTGTGTCCTCCTCCCAGAGTGCTAAGAACCTTGGCGTGATCCTGGACAACACGCTGTCGTTCTCAACTAACATCAAGGCGGTGACCCGTTCCTGTAGGTTCATGCTCTACAACATTCGCAGAGTACGACCCTGCCTCACACAGGAAGCGGCGCAGGTCCTAATCCAGGCACTTGTCATCTCCCGTCTGGACTACTGCAACTCGCTGTTGGCTGGGCTCCCTGCCTGTGCCATTAAACCCCTACAACTCATCCAGAACGCCGCAGCCCGTCTGGTGTTCAACCTTCCCAAGTTCTCTCACGTCACCCCGCTCCTCCGCTCTCTCCACTGGCTTCCAGTTGAAGCTCGCATCCGCTACAAGACCATGGTGCTTGCCTACGGAGCTGTGAGGGGAACGGCACCTCCGTACCTTCAGGCTCTGATCAGGCCCTACACCCAAACAAGGGCACTGCGTTCATCCACCTCTGGCCTGCTCGCCTCCCTACCTCTGAGGAAGTACAGCTCCCGCTCAGCCCAGTCAAAACTGTTCGCTGCTCTGGCACCCCAATGGTGGAACAAACTCCCCCACGACGCCAGGTCAGCGGAGTCAATCACCACCTTCCGGAAACACCTGAAACACCACCTCTTTAAGGAATACCTAGGATAGGATAAAGTAATCCTTCTAACCCCCCCCCCCCCCCCTTAAAAGAGTTAGATGCACTATTGTAAAGTGGTTGTTCCACTGGATATCATAAGGTGAATGCACCAACTTGTAAGTCGCTCTGGATAAGAGCGTCTGCTAAATGACTTAAATGTAAATGTAAGCACTGACAAATTCTCTAAAACGACGTTGGAGGCAGCTTATGGTAGAGAAATGAACATTCAATTGTCTGGCAACAGCTCTGGTGGTCATTCCTGCAGTCAGCATGCCAAATGCACGCTCCCTCAAAACTCGGTAGTGAACAGTACGTTTACTCTGCCTGACCTACCTGTATTACATCACCTTTTACAGGGAGTCTTTCCTGACCATATGATTATTTTAACAGGAAAGACTGTGGGTCCTACTTGTAATAGGCTAAACTCTGGGCCCCAATTAAAGGCTAAAACCCCAAGGGTTTAACACTTTAATTGGTCTACACTGCCACGAGCCTAAATAAGCCTACATCAGTTTAATAAAGCCCGGTCAGCACTTACGACTTGTGGCAGTGGGCAGCAGACACCACCCACTGGCTGGAGATCAGGGAGCCACAGCAGAAGTGGTAGCCAGCGTTCAGAGACACTTAGAAGGGCATGGAGTGGGCCGGGCACTCATACCCTACGATAACCTTCTCATCGCTCTCCTCCACCGGGGTAGCAACTGAAACAAACAGGTGTGTGGTTAAGCATGATCATACTTACATACAGTAGATAATAAGAGCCATAAACGGATGGATCCATGAACAAAGCAGAATTTTAAAACAATTTAGATAACGAGGATAGACCTACTGTGCTGTAAATCAGTCCACTTTCCTGTAGAGCTATTTGTTTTTCTTAAGTACAAAGACTCAGGGCCTTCCATGTTTGTGTTTGTCCGTTGGCACTCACACAACCAAGGCTACAACCAAGCCATCTTTATAAACTGTACCACTCCATTCCTTTGCTCTCCACTTTTTCAAGGTGCTGTTAAAAACCGATTCTGCCTGCGAATAGGGCATGATTACCTAATGCAATACGGGTGTAGAATTGAACCAATAGGCGTCCAAGTAGTGTTTCTAGAAAGTCACATTGTTATCTCCTGTATGACATTCCAAATGTAAAGGATACACTATAGATTCTAGAGTAAATGTACCTAGACACCTGAAGTAATTGTGTGTGTTCACTGACTCAAATTCAGTGATTTAAAAAGTGATATTCTCACATAAGACGACTTCATTATTTAGAAACAAAACCGATGCATGTGCAACTATGGGGCAAAACAGACAGGGTTGTCTTAAATTGTTGACAGCATGTCCCCCCCCCCCCCCCCCCTCTACTTAAATTTCCCTCACAGTCCCTTCAGTTTACCTTGAGTCCCATTAGTTTGGCTGTTTAGCCTACCTTAGTTATCCGTCACCCATCATAGCCCTGACATTCCCAATCAGAGCGCTTGCAAAGACGCATCTGGACACTGCACCCGCCCACTCAGGTCAGAGTGTTATCGTTGTCCGAAGAAAGAAGACACACATTTGAGGATTATTTTTAATATGGACAGTAACAAGAATACCTGAATGTGGTGTGTGCATTGAAATGTAAATTGCATGGGGGGGTGTATTGGGTTTCTTTTTACAATTGCCCCAAATGACTTAATAACTTTGATAGGTTTGTAGCCATATGTTCTATTGTACCGCTATTATTATTCTTTCTTGTTGGAGTTGCCAGTATTGCTTGGCATATTGTTTGTAGTATGTAGCATTTTGCCCGTTGCCATAGGTGTCATTGTTTCATTGGTAAACATAGTTTTCATATGCTCATGATACTGTAGCGCTTCCATAGCGGCCTTCGTTAAAGTGGTTGTTGCACTGTCATGGGCGAGCTTCGAGAAGCCTCTGAGACGGGTCTTGGAGCTCACACATGCGCAGAGTAATTTCCGACCCTGTGGCACTGGGCAGATTAGATAAGACCTCAGCATGGCAGGCTCTTGCACCGGGCCAGAGAGCAGTGGTGGAAAATGTACCCAATTGTCATACAAAAAAATACTCACGTAAAAGTGGATGTCACCCAGTAAAATACTACTTGAGCAAAAGTCTAAGAGTATTTGGTTTTAAACATAACTTAAGTATCAAAAGTAAATGTAATCGGTAAAATATCAAAAGTATAAATCATTTGAAATTGCTTATATTTTAAGCAAGCGGCACAATTATCTAGATGTTTTAATTAACGGATAGCCAGGGGCACACTTCAACACTCAGACATTATTTACAAACAAAGCATTTGTGTTTAGTGAGTCTGCCAGATCAGAGGCAGTAGGGATGACCGGGGATGTACTCTTGATAAGTGCGTGAACTAGACAATTTTCCTGTCCTGCTAAGCATTCAAAATGTAACTAGTACTTTGGGTGTCAGGGAAAATGTAAGGAGTAAAAAGTACATTATTTTGTTTAGGAATGTAGTGGAGTAAAAGTAAAATTTGTCAAAATTATAAATAGGGAAGTAAAGTACAGATAATTAAAAATACTAAAGTAGTTTTTTGGGGTAAGTACTTTTCACCACTGCCAGAGTGAGAGGGTGACATAGTTCTTCATCTTTGTAGTGTCTTAGCTCTTATTACTAATTTATTTAATAAGAAAGACTCCGAATACACGGAAGTGAACTGGAGCTTCACATTTACTAAAGCTAGTTAGTACAAGAATAACATAGAGTAACACTGTACATGACCAATGGCGCTCCGTTCTTAAAGGGGGCATCTCCGTAATTAACAGAGCATAACATTCCTTCTCTTATACAATGAGAGTTACTTTTACCAACCACAAGCAAAACATTTCTCAGAACTTGTAGTTATTTTGCATCTTTGATTGGAACTTGAACAGTCGTGGGTTGCACCAACATTGTTTAAATTAATCTAGGATTAGAGCTGATCTAGGTATTGTAAATCTAGGTTTTTAATTAATCAGAGATGTGTTGCACCACTTAATTTTAAATCTTGATCAGTAAATCTATGATTAACGGTTTTAAACTATGATTAGTGACATGTTACACCAATATATTCGTTATTTTGTGGGTTGAAACGAAGTAGGTAGCCTACTTGACAAATGAGGCCACAAAGTTGCTGTTCCTTGATAAAATAATAACAATGTAACGTTAGAACTACTGCAACACCATCGTGAAAGGTTCTCATGGGTTGGCTGATTTGAAATAAAATCCGTTATTTGCCAGTACTAGACAGAAAACTAATTTGTTAGCTAACATTAGCCACTGTAGCTAGCTAATTTATAAACCAAGCTAGCTAGCATACAATATTATTCATTATTGTCATTACTTAACGTCATTTATCCATTTATTATTTGTACCTGATCATGGCACATCAAAGAAGTTCAAATTTCTCAGTTAAAAAAAATATAATATTGTCGGAGCTGATGGAGGAATTTTGTAACGTGCTGGAGGATAAAAAGACAGACAACACGACTGGCAAAAAGCAGGAAGACACCTGGGTCATTTTATGCGACAAATGTAATGGATCGACCCGGATTAAAGAGAAGAGGGACCCAAATCGGATAAAAGCGCGAAGGAATGTTTTTAAAAGCGAAAGCCTAAAAGGATGCGGCAGAGGAGAGGCGGGGGCTATTTCAGACCAGAGCCGGAGGGTCCTATCACTCAGAAGATATGCGAGATGATGCCCCAGCAGTTTGGCCATCTCCATAACCCCTATGATGACAAAGGACAACTTGACCCACCAATATTTAGTAAGCATAAATAAACTGGTAAATATCAATGCCTATAAGGCACTTTAAAACTAACGTTAATGCTACTTCACTACAATGTTACCGTTATCAAGCCCGTTACAGCATGTTGCATAACATCATCATTAGTACCAAGGCTGGGCATATCATAAGCCCCAATTCAATTGTTGTACAAAATGGGCATGTAAATAGCCGGAATAGACCTTTGTGTGTGTTTATTGTCAGGTACTGTTTAGAGCTCTCTTCAATCGGTAGCTGCAGGTAAGCCTGTTTCAGATCGATTTTACTGAAGTGTTTCCCACCAGCTAGTGCAGCAAAGATGTCCTCCAGACATGGCAAGGGGTATTGGTCCACATGCAACATTGAATTCACAGTTACCTTGAAGTCCCTCCACATTCTAACAGACCCATCTGTCTTTACAATAGGAACAATGGGTGTGGCCCATTCGCTTCTGTCCACTTTCGTCAGGATCCCTGTATCCTGCAAGCGATCGATTTCCGCTTCCACCTTTGCTCTCAACGAGTATGGAACAGATCTGGCTTTGCAGAATTTTGTGGTTGTGTCATCTCTCAGTACGAGTTTGGCTGTGAAGCCTTTTACTGTTCCCAACTGATCACTGAAAACAGTTTTGTATTTCTTCAGCAAGTGTTCCAGTGTTTGGTCTGTGCCTTTCTCTTTAGGCTGGGACTTGTGAAGCATTTTGAAGTCACACCAGTTCAGCTTTATTTTGGACAGCCATTTCCTGCCAAATAATGGGAGGACCAGTTCCAGGCACCACATACAGCTGTAACTGCTGCGTTTGCTCCCCATAAATCACTCTGACCTGCCAAGCCCCAATTGGGCGCAATCTCTCTCCGGAGTATGTCTTCAGCAACACATTTGTTTCCTTCAGATTGATAGCCTTGAAGTGCTCATTGTAGACAGTCGTGGAAATTACAGGCACTGCAGATCCTGTGTCCAGCTCCATTTTGAAGGGTGTACCTTCAATTTCTGGTGTCACCCATATGCTACGAGAAGTCACTGCGTTTAACTCCGTTGTACCAATTAATTGTTCATTTGAATCACTGCCACTGTTCTCTGCCAGTGCATTCCCAGACCCTTTACATTTCTCAGTTTTCCTGTTGTGACTGAATTTTGCTCTGCATGCTCTTTGAATTTTGTCTTTGAAACGCCAGTTCTCTGCTCCGTGACCATCTCTGTCACACCTGTTTTTTACGGCCACACGCTGTCGGCTGCGTGAATACTTGTTTAGGTAAGTTTGTGATAGGTCAGCATTTCTTTTCCTTTGCAACACAATTGCATCTTTGGGGCGATTTCCATAGCAACAGCAATTTCAACAGCCTTTGAAAAAGTGAGGTTTGATTCTGTGAGCAAACGTTTCTGAATGTCCACAAACAAATATATCCCTTAATATGTAATTTAGGTTTTCTCCTAAATGGCAGTGCTCTGTCAGTTTCTTCAACTCTGCTACATATAGTGCCTTCGGAAAGTATTCAGACCCCTTGACTTTTTCCAAATTTTGTTACATTACAGCCTTATTCTAAAATGTATTAAATAAATAAAAATCCTCAGCAATCAACACCCAATACTCGGAAGCAAAAACAGGTTTTAATTTTTTTTCTCCAAATGTATTAAAAATAAAAAGACAAACTTATTTACATAACTATTCAGACCATTTGCTATGAGACCCGAAATTGAGCTCAGGTGCATCCTGTTTCTATTGATCATCCTTGATATGTTTCAACAACTTGGAGTCCACCTGTGGTCAATTCAATTGATTGGCCATGATTTGAAAAGGCACACCTGTCTATATAAGGTCCCACAGTTGACAGTGCATGTCAGAGCAAAAACCAAGCCATGAGGTTGACGGAATGGTCCGTCGAGCTCCGAGACAGAATTGCGTCGAGGCACAGATCTGGGGAAGGGTACAAAAGAATTTCTGCAGCATTGAAGGTCTCCAAGAACACAGTGGCCTCCATCATTCTTAAATGGAAGACGTTTGGAACCACACTGAGCGAACGGGGGAGAAGGGCCTTGGTCAGGGACGTGACCAAGAACCCAATGGTCACTCTGACAGAACTCAAGTTCCTTTGTGGAGATGGTTGTCCTTCTGGAAGGTTCTCCCATCTCTGCAGCACTCCACCAATCAGGCCTTTATGGTAGTTGCCAGACGGAAGCCAATCCGTCTGGAGTTTGCCAAAAGGCACCTAGACTCTCAGACACAGCCAAGACAATGCAGGTGGTCAAATCTAGTCTTATTGGTCACATACAAATTTAACCAAACAGATGTTATTGCGAGTGTAGCGAAATACTTGTGCTTCTAGTGCCGACAGTGCAGCAATATCTAACAAATACACACAGATCTAAGTAAAGGAATGGAGTAAGAATATATAAATATATGGATGAGCAACGACCGAGTGGTATAGGTTAAGATGCAATAGATAGAATACAGTATATACAGTGGTAAGAAAAAGTGTGTGAATCCTTTGGAAATACCTGGATTTCTGCATAAATTGGTCATACAATTTGATCTGATGGCTGTTTAATAGTTTGATGGCCTTGAGATAGAAGCTGTTTTTCAGTCTCTTGGTCCCAGCTTTGATGCACCTGTACTGACCTTGCCTTCTGGAGGGTAGCGAAGTAAACAGGCAGTGGCTCGGGTGGTTGTTGTCCTTGATCTTTTAAGCAAATAGAAGTGGGTCTAGGGTGACACTAGGGTGACAGGTAAGGTGGAGGTGATATGATCCTTGACTAGTCTCTCAAAGCACTTCATGATGACAGAAGTGAGTGCTACGGGGCGGTAGTCATTTAGTTCAGTTAACTTTTTCAATCTTGCGTACAGGAACAATGGTGGCCATCTTGAATCATGTGGGGACAGCAGACTGGGATAGTGGGAGATTGAATATGTCCGTAAACACACAAGCCAGCTGGTCTGCGCATGCTCTGAGGACGCGGCCGTCTGGGCCGGCAGCCTTGCGAGGGTTAACACGTTTAAATGTATTAGTTACGTCGGCACGGAGAAGGAGAGCCCACAGTACTAGGTAGCGGGCCACGTCGGTGGCACTGTATTCTCCTCAAAGTGGGCAAAGGTGTTTAGTTTTTCTGGATACAAGACATCAGTGTCCGTGACATGGCTAGTTTTCCTTTTGTTGTCCGTGATTGTCTGTAGACCCTGAATTGCGACTCCACTTTCTCTCTATACTGACATTTGTTTGAGCATTCAGTTTTGCGCGAATGCAGCCATCTATCCACAGTTTCTGGTTAGGGTAGGTTTTAATAGTCACAGTGGGTACAACATAGAGGTCGACCGATTATGATTTTTCATCACCTATACCGATTACTGGAGGACCAAAAAAAGCCGATGACGATTTTTATATATATATATATATATATATATATATATACATATTTGTAATAATGACAATTACAACAATACACTTTTATTTTAACTTAATTTAATACATCAATAAAATCTATTTAGTCTCAAATAATGAAACATGTTCAATTTTGTGTAAATAATACAAAAACAAAGTGTTGAAGAAAGTAAAAGTGCAATATGTGCCATGTAAAAAAGCTAACGTTTAAGTTCCTTGCTCAGAACATGAGAACATATGAAAGCTGGTGGTTCCTTTTAACATGAGTCTTCAATATTCCCAGGTAAGAAGTTTTAGGTTGTAGTTATTATAGGAATTATAGGACTATTTCTCTCTATATCATTTGTATTTCATATACCTTTGACTATTGGATGTTCTAATAGGTGCTTTAGTATTGCCAGCCTAATCTCGGGAGTTGATAGGCTTGAAGTCATAAACAGCGCAATGCTTGAAGCACAGCGAAAAGCTGCTGGCAAATGCAGGAAAGTGCTGTTTGAATGAATGCTTACGAGCCTGCTGCTGCCTACCACCGCTCAGTCAGACTGCGCGATCAAATCATAGACTTAATTATAATATAATGACACACAGAAATACGAGCCTTAGATCATTAATATGGTCAAATCCAGAAACTATCATTTCAAAAATGTTTATTCTTTCAGTGAAATACGGTACGGTTCCGTATTTTATCTAACGGGTGGCATCCCTAAGTCTAAATATTGCTGTTACATTGCACAACCTTCAATGTTATGTCATAATTATGTAAAATTCTGGCAAATTAGTTCGCAACGAGCCAGGCGGCCCAAACTGTTGTATATACCCTGACTCTGCGTGCAATAAACGCAAGAGAAGTGACACAATTTGCCTAGTTAATATTGCCTGCTAACATGAATTTCTTTTAACTAAATATGCAGGTTTAAAAAAATATACTTCTGTGTATTGATTTTAAGAAAGGCATTGATGTTTATGGTTAGGTACATTCTTGCAACGTTTGTGCTTTTTCACAAATGTGCTTTTGTTAAATCATCCCCCGTATGGCGAAGTTGGCTGTCTTTGTTAGGAAGAAATGGTCTTCACACAGTTTGCAACGAGCCAGGCGGCCCAAACTGCTGCATATACCGACTCTGTTGCACAGATCGCGAGAGAAGTGCCACAATTTCCCTAGTTAAAAGAAATTCATGTTAGCAGGCAATATTAACTAACTACGCAGGTTTAAAAATATATACTTGTGTATTGATTTTAAGAAAGGCATGGATGTTTATGGTTAGGTACACATTGGTGCAACGACAGTGCTTGTTTCGCAAATGCTCTTGTTAAATCTCCCGTTTGGCGAAGTAGGCTGTGATTCAATGATAAATTAACAGGCACCGCATTGATTATATGCAACGCAGGACAAGCTAGATAAACTAGTAATATAATCAACCATGTGTAGTTAACTAGTGATTATGTTAAGATATTGTTTTTTTATAAGATAAGTTTAATGCTAGCTAGCACCTTACCGTGGCTCCTTGCTGCACTCGCATAACAGATAGTCATCCTGCCACGCAGTCTCCTCGTGGAGTGCAATGTTTCTGAATGTCCTTGAGTGGCCCAGCCAGATCCCGATCGAACATCTCTGGAAATACCTGAAAATAGCTGTGCAGCAATGCTCCCCATCCAACCCGACAGAGCTTGAGACGAATGAGAGAAACTCCACAAATACAGGTGTGCCAAGCTTGTAGCATCATACCCAACAAGACTCAAGGCTGGAATTGCTGCCAAAGGTGCTTCAACAAAGTACTGAGTAGACTAGGGTCTGAATACTTATGTAAATGTGATTTTTATTTTCTTTGTATATATTTGCAAAAACATCTTGGTGTGTCCAAACTTGACTGGTATTGCATATACAGTATCAGTCAAGTTTGGACACACTCATTCCAGGATTTCTTTATTTTACTATTTTCTACATTGTAGAATAATAGGTTAGACAAACTATTAAACATGTTCAGTCATGATTATTTATTTAATCCATTTCAGAATAAGGCTGTAATGTAACAATGTGGAAAAAGGGGTCTGAATACACTGTATACGTACAGTGGGGAGAACAAATATTTGATAACCTGCAAAATCGGCAGTGTTTCCTACTTACAAAGCATGTAGAGGTCTCTAATTTTTATCATAGGTACACTTCAACTGTGAGAGACGGAATCTAAAACAAAAATCCAGAAAATCCCATTGTATGATTTTTAAGTAATTCATTTGCATTTTATTGCATGACATAAGTATTTGATCACCTACCAACCAGTAAGAATTCCGGCTCTCACAGACCTGTTAGTTTTTCTTTAAGGAGCCCTCCTGTTCTCCACTCAATACCTGTATTAACTGCACCTGTTTGAACTCGTTACCTGTATAAAAGACACCTGTCCACAGACTCCAACCTCTCCACAATGGCCAAGACCAGAGAGCTGTGTAAGGACATCAGGGATAAAAATTGTAGACCTGCACAAGGCTGGGATGGGCTACAGGACAATAGGCAAGCAGCTTGGTGAGAAGGCAACAACTGTTGGCGCAATTATTAGAAAATGGAAGAAGTTCAAGATGACGGTCAATCACCCTCGGTCTGGGGCTCCATGCAAGATCTCACCTCGTGGGGCATCAATGATCATGAGGAAGGTGAGGGATCAGCCCAGACCTACACGGCAGGACCTGGTCAATGACCTGAAGAGAGCTGGGACCACAGTCTCAAAGAAAACCATTAGTAACACACTACGCCGTCATGGATTAAAATCCTGCAGCGCACGCAAGGTCCCCCTGCTCAAGCCAGCGCATGTCCAGGCCCATCTGAAGTTTGCCAATGACCATCTGGATGATCCAGAGGAGGAATGGGAGAAGGTCATGTGGTCTGATGAGAAAAAAAGAGAGCTTTTTGGTCTAAACTCCACTCGCCGTGTTTGGAGGAGGAAGAAAGATGAGTACAACCCCAAGAACATCATCCCAACCGTCAAGCATAGAGGTGGAAACATCATTCTTTGGGGATGCTTTTCTGCAAAGGGGACAGGACGACTGCACCGTATTGAGGGGAGGATGGATGGGGCCATGTATCTCGAGATCTTGGCCAACAACCTCCTTCCCTCAGTAAGAGCATTGAAGATGGGTCGTGGCTGGGTCTTCCAGCATGACAATGATCCCAAACACACCGCCTGGGCAACGAAGGAGTGGCTTCGTAAGAAGCATTCCAAGGTCCTGGAGTGGCCTAGCCAGTCTCCAGATCTCAACCTCATTGAAAATCTTTGGAGGGAGTTGAAAGTCCGTGTTGCCCAACAACAGCCCCAAAACATCACTGCTCTAGAGGAGATCTGCATGGAGGCATGGGCCAAAATACCAGCAACAGTGTGTGAAAACCTTGTGAAGACTTACAGAAAACGTTTGACCTCTGTCATTGCCAACAAAGGGTATATAACAAAGTATTGAGATAAACTTTTTTTTATTGACCAAATACTTATTTTCCACCATAATTTGCAAATAAATTCAAAAATGTTCCTACAATGTGATTTCCGGGATTTTTTTTTCTCCTTTTGTCTCATAGTTGAAGTGCACCTGTGATGAAAATTACAGGCCTCTCTCATCTTTTTAAGTGGGAGAACTTGCACAATTGGTGGCTGACTAAATACTTTCTTGCCCCACTGTGTATACATATATATACATATGTGCGTGTATATGTAATAGATATTTAATCGAATCAAAATCAAATCAAAAATCAAATCCCTCACCAGCATTTCTTCAAACATTTCAACATCTTTATTAAGCCAAGTATATCATAAATAAAAAAAGTGCTTAGAAAAAAATACAGCTTTAGAATTTTTTTATACAACTATGTACAGACAAAGTTCGCTTTACAGAACAATGTTCATTCAATACGCAGTGAAATAAACAGTCCTACGGCAACACACTGCATTTATTCAGTACTCTGGGGCAGAGACCCCTCCAAACCCGAAACATGTAGATTGTGTCCTTTGTTGCATCCACTGCCAGCTCAGTGCCCTAAAATGGGGTTGCACAGCATGAGTTGGAAACCAAGAGCAAGTTACAATGTCCATACGAGCATACCACTTAGAATGAAACAATCTATTGGCCGTGGTTTACTACAGTCAGTGCTTGACTTGGGCCAGAACAAACAGAAAAAGAGTTCCAATACCCCAAGCACTGGCTGAACTAGTTATTGTAACAGAGCCCAAACATGATCTTCTCTTGTTTATGTCATGGTGAGCCACTGAGGTAATACACCCGTGAGAGACAGGGGAGAGGATTGGTCACTGTTAGGTAAGTAGAAGAGGGCCACACAGATAAAGATAAAGGACGACAATTTGAGCATAGGCTACGACCAGGTATTTAACTGTAATCTTTATGCCCGTTTAAAATTAGTGGGTGTTCAGTACCAAATATAAACCAGGTTAATATTTGACAACATCACTTTTTCATTAGCTTTTTGATTATACATGTATACCAATATACATTAATACATATACAAATTGGGTTGTAAAATGTTAGGGAGGGAGTTGACTTATCAAAGCAGTTTTTATCAGTATCAGTACCAGTATTAAAGTCTGGATAATCAAGAACAAAACGGCACAAAAATAGTGAAAAAAAGTATCCCTGGCAGACTAAAAACATCTTTCATTATTTCTTTCTAGAAGGGTGCAACAAGATATGTTTTCACAGTAATTAAATTCTAATTTCAAGTACAGGGGAGAAATGAGTGGAGAACCAGTTTAAAAGGTAGACTCAGCGATATGACGGCGTTGCAGAAAGTAAACAGCATAGTGGGTCAATTTCCAACTAAGAGCGTTGAAGCGCGAGCCTCAACGTCGCCGCTGTTCTCGTGCCCTGGCTACCACGCTGTAACAGCGTGAATCTAACCCGTTACGCACATACGGTGTGTGACTGTGTGAAATCCAAGTCCTGCATCTCGCTCATCTCAATATCTGCGGTGGTGATCGTAGCATAGCAACGGCACTTCGCCGAGTTTACCTTTATTAAAACCAGAAGTGAAAGTATCTTTTAGTTGAACAGCACCTTCATATAAGTACAACAAAAGGAACAACAACCTGAACCTGCTCATAAGAGTCTCTGGCCATGTCCAAAATGTCACCCCGTTCCCCATTGGCCCTGTTCTAAAGTAGTGCACTATGTATGGAACAGGGTGTCATTTGGGACATATTCTGTTATAACGGTCTCCATAATATCGACATGGGCAATTAAAATATAGCTGCTCTAAAATGTATACTGGAGGTGGCTAGGGTCAACGGGAAAAAAAATAAAAAAATACAACAGGCTTTTTTTATTTTATATACAGCAACGCTCACGCTTATGGCCATTGAAAATAAGGTGCTAAAATAGTTTGACTCGACTCGAGTGTAGCCTTGTACTGTCATAGCTACAGTACAATAACATGGAATTCCTCGTAAAAACAGAGTAATCTGAATGATGACAAACTGAAATGAAGTACATAATCAACCCCACCTCTGGTCTAAGTGATAAGCACCACAACTGTGGAATATTTACCTTCATTTTCAGCAGAGGCCATTGGCAACTGATTCAAGAACGTAGACAAACCAAGCGAGTGGCCCATGAGATGGTGTAATGTCACCAGTGGCCTAAAGTCCTGAGGCCTGAATCAACTGGGTTTCTTTGAAGGCCTAGAATAGATGCCTGTAGCGGTAGACATCGAGTTTAGGAAAACCTGCTCTGGGATATATCCACAAAATGTCCATCAGTCTGTCTTTAAATTAAAAAGCGTCATATCAGTCCGTCTTTAAATTAAACTATCTACGGAGGAGTGTCCAATTCATCAGTACTTATCGGTAACGCCACCCTTATGACCACATCATTGCGTCTCCCAGTCTCCCTCTAAGAATTCAAGTACTCCAACGTGGTGTCTGTTCAGGTTGGTCTTCTAGTTGAGGAAGCGGCGGCAGCGCCTGGTGGCACAGTTGCAACGCAGCTTGCTGCTGTCGTCCTCGATGGGGAACTTGTAGTCGTAGGTGAGCTCCTCGCCGCGGTAGATCTTACGCAGGGCGAAGATGACGATGTGCTTGTGGCTGTCGACGAGGATGACGCGCGAGTAGCAGTTGGGCTCGCATGAGTGGTTGATGAAACGGGCGGCATTGCCGTGCATGGTGGCGTCAACTACATCAAAGTCATCAATGCGGAACATGTAACAGCCGATGCCCTGACAAGGAAATGAGAGGGTTTTAGAAGACAAAGATAAAATAGTACTTTATTAATCCGCCAAAGGGGACTTTTTTTTGTGCTAGCTATAAAAAACAATAAATACACAACCAACGCGACACTAAAATCCACACATGAATGCATGTTCAAAATCTAAGTGCTCAGATTAAAATGTACCATCGCAAATGTCAAAATATATTTAGTTATTGAATGAAATGAGATGCATAGCTGTATTTTCTGAAATGAAATGCATTGCTGTATTTTCTAAAATGAGATGCATTGCTGTATTTTCCTTTGTATTCAACCTAAACATCCGCAGCACAACCCGTTTCTGTAAACTGCTTATAAGACAGTATTCACTCCGGTGATTTTGTTGACCAACCTTGCTGTCATAGTATTTCTCCCTCTTGTCTGTGAGAACAGCACGGATGACATTGCCTGCGTACTCGATCACCATCTCCCCTGCCTCAATGTTCCTCTTGCAGAACAGACCACGTCCGTGAATTTCAGACCTAGGATAAGGAAAATATTTTTTTTAAACAGTGAAAGAGAAAAATAGTAAGTATGAAGTATTTTTCCCCCAACAAAACAAACTAATCATAATAATATTAGAACATTTAAAAATAGTTTCTTAGTGACCTGTAAACCCCCACTGCTTCCTTTGAGGTCTTCTCCAGGTGCCTGAAGCGCATGGCCATGGGAAGCTCTGTGCTGGTGGCTCGTCTATGAGATGGGAACATGGAGAATATTGTAGGTTAGAACAATATTTCTCTCAGAAAAAAAAAACAGAATACAATTAAATTACAGCATTAGCTCAATGGTAATTGTGGAGTTGTCTAACCTGGTGGATTTCAGTAGGACGTCATCGTCCTCCTCGTCACATGGCGTCGACATGATGTCAGGCAGCTGTCTGTGTTGAGACGCCAAGAAGTTGAACATGTCGAAGGTTGACTTCCTGTGAGGGGACAGAGGGAGTTAGTCATAGCTACAGTAATTTAATGTTCTAAATATAGGGGATGTAGAATTCAGGTTACAAAAAAATAGAAATTCAGATTCAATTACATAAGCTTAAAAATGAAAATCACCTCTACATTCCAATAAGAGAGATATGGAGATCTTATAGCAAGATGGCACAGACATCAACATGCCTATTTTAACCACAGACATCAGTGCTTGGTTCTTACCGCGAGTAGACCTCAGCGCGGGCGCAACCGCTGGGGTTGATGGGCAGCTCGTCGTCAGGGCTGTCGGAGTGGTGGAAGCGGAAGCGGTGTTGTTTACAGCTGGCGGCACCCTGCAGCTGCTCCAGTAGGAAGATGACAGCGTCGTGGAGCAGGCCCAGAACCCGTGCCCCGATCACCCCGCCCAGGGGCAACGCCTTCAGATGGAACCCTGCTCGGGCCTCCAGGACGCCGTCGATCACCGCTCGCCACGCCACTGAGGGAGCGAGAAGAGAGAAAAAAGGAGGATATGAATAACAAAATAAAATGCTATACTACATCGGGTCGGTTTACTGGGCACACATTAAGCCTAGTCCTGGACTTAAAAGCCAGTTCAACAGATTCTGCATAGAAAATGCTTTTACATTCAAATAGGAATAGCTACAGTGGCTTGCGAATGTATTTACCCCCCTTGGAATTTTTCCTATTTTGTTGCCTTACAACCTGGAATTCAAATGTATTTTTTGGGGGGTTGTATCATTTGATTTACACAACACTTTGAAGATGCAACATTTTTGGGGGGTGAAACAAACAAGAAATAAGACAAAAAACAGAACTTGAGTGTGCATAACTATTCACCCTCCCAATATTTTGTAGAGCCACCTTTTGCAGCAATTACAGCTGCAAGTCTCTTGGGGTATATGTCTCTATAAGCTTGGCACATCTAGCCACTGGCATTTTTGCCCATTCTTCAAGGCAAAACCGCTCCAGCTCTTTCAAGTTGGATGGGTTCCGCTGGTATACAGCAATCTTGGATTTGTGGATTTTTATTTTACCTTTATTTAACTAGGCAAGTCAGTTAAGAACAAATTCGTATTTTCAATGACGTCCTAGGAACACTGCCTGTTAAGGGGCAGAACGACAGATTTGTACCTTGTCAGCTCGGGGATTTGAACTTGCAACCTTTCGCTTACCAGTCAAACGCTCTGACCACTAGGCTACCCTGCCGCCCCTTAGGTCTGTGCTTTGACTAGGCCATTACAAGACATTTAAATGTTTCCCTTTAAACCACTCGAGTGTTGCTTTAGCAGTATGCTTAGGGTCATTGTCCTGCTGGAAGGTGAACCTCTGTGCCAGTCTCAAATCTCTGGAAGACACAGGTTTCCCTCAAGAATTTCCTTGTATTTAGTGCCATACATCATTCCTTCAATTCTGACCAGTTTCCCAGCCCCTGCCGATGAAAACCACCATCCCCACAGTGAAGCATGGTGGTGGCAGCATCATGCTGTGGGGATGGTGTTCTCGGGGTGATGAGGTGTTGGGTTTGCACCATATATAGTGTTTTCCTTGATGGCCAAAAATCTCAATTTTAGTCTCAACTGGCCAGAGTACCTTCTTCCATATGTTTGGGGAGTCTTCCACATGCCTTTTGGGGAACATCAAACGAGTTTGCTTATTTTTTTCTTTAAGCAACGTTTTTTTTCTGGACACTCTTCCGTAAAGCCCAGCTCTGTGGAGTGTACGGCTTAAAGTGGTCCTATGGACAGATACTCCAATCTCCGCTGTGGAGCTTTGCAGCTCTTTGTTGCCTCTCTGCTTAATGCCCTCCTTGCCTGGTCCGTGAATTTTGGTGCGCGGCCTTCTCTTGGCAGGTGTGTTGTGGTGCCATATTCTTTCCATTTTTTAATAATGGATTTAAAAATGGTGCTCCGTGGGATGTTCAAAGTTTTGGATACTTTTTTTTTATAACCCAACCCTGATCTGTACTGCTCCACAACTTTGTCCCTGACCTGTTTGGAGAGCTCCTTGGTCTTCATGGTGCCGCTTGCTTGGGTGGTGTTGCAGACTCTGGGGCCTTTCAGAACCGGTGTATATATACACTGAGATCATGTGACACTGAAAGTCCACCTGTGTGCAATCTAACTAATTGGTGACTTCTGAAAGTAATTGGTTGCACTAGATCTTATTTAAGGGCTTCATAGCAAAGCGGTGAATACATATGCACGCACCACTTTTCCGTTAACTTCTTATGGCTGCAGGGGCAGTATTGAGTAGCTTGGATGAAAGGTGCACAGAGGTGACCAGAGTAAACGGCCTGCTTCTCAGTCATAGTTGCTAATATATGCATATTATTATTAGTATTGGATTTAAAACACTCTGAAGTTTCTAAAACTGTTTGAATTATGTCTGTGAGTATAACAGAACTCATATGGCAGGCAAAAACCAGAGAAAAAATCCAAACGGGAAGTTGGAATTCTGAGGCTGGTCGATTTTCAACCAAGATCCTATTGAAATCACAGCGAGATATGGATGAGTTTGCACTTTCTACAGATGTCAACAGTCTGTAGAACCTTGTCTGATGCCTCTACTGTGAAGGGGGGCCGAATGAGTGGGGAATTAGTCAGGTCTGCCATGACCTGACCATGCACGTTCACTCTGTTCCATCGCTCATCTGAAGTCAATGTAATTCTCCGGTTGGTACGTTACTCAAGATCTTTGTTAAAAACCATTCTAAAGATTGATTCAATACATCGTTTGACATGTTTCTACGGACTGTTACGGAACTTTTGGACATTTTGTCAGCTTTTCGTGAACGCGCATATTTTGGAGGTATTTCTGAACATAGCGCTAATGGAAACTGAGGTTTTTGGATATAATATGAACTTAATCGAACAAGACATATGTATTGTGTAACATGAAGTCCTATGAGTGTCATCTGATGATCATCAAAGGTTAGTGATTAATTTTATCTCTATTTGCGCTTTTTGTGACTCCTCTCTTTGGCTGGAAAAATGGCTGGTGGTTGGTGGTGACCTAACATAATTGTTTGTGGTGCTTTCGCTGAAAAGCTTATTTGAAAATCGGACACTTTGGTGGGATTAACAACAAGATTACCTTTAAAATGGTATAAGACACATGTATGTTTGAGGAATTTTAATTATGAGATTTCTGTTTGAATTTGGCGCCGTGCACTTTCACTGGCAGTTGTCATATCATCCCGTTAATGGGATTGTAGCCATAAGAAGTTAATTTTATATGAATGTTTTGAAAGAAGTAATTATTTTCATTTCACCAATTTGGACTATTGTGTGTATGTCCATTACATGAAATCCAAATAAAAATCGATTTAAATTACATGTTGTAATGCAACAAAATAGGAAAACTGCTAAGGGGGATTAATACTTTTGCAAGGCACAGTATAGCTTTTCTGTGGTTAGGCTGAGATTCTTACCCTCTATGGTGTCTGCCTGTACATGGAAGCCGTCGTCGCTGGTGATCTCAAAGCGCAGGTGGGGCTGGTTCCTGTGGGCAAACCTGGTCTTGTCCTGTTTAGGTGGCAACGTGTCCTCGTCAGAGCTGAAACCTGAGAGGTTCGAAGTGTGTTAAGATAGGAAGGTTAATATTTTTTTTTTATGAGAAATATTTATTAACATTTAGAATAAATTTCAAATATTGGTTTGGTATGTTTTTGTTTGTTTTAAGAGTAAAACCACTCAATGCTGAATGTATACAATGTTGCCCACCTGAGTAGGGGCCCCAGTCAGAGAGATCTCCATGGCGGGCACTGACCCAGACGTGGGTTTTCCCATGGATGTTACTGCTACTATGAGTGGTGCTGCTGCTGGGTGGACGTAGAGTGCGGTTGGGCTGACGTGCCATCTGAGGTATGGGAGGTGGTCTATACGACCGGACACACAAACATGGTGTTATATTAATTAAGAATTTAGTTATCCCTATTCCACTGAAGGCTTCTAAGGGAAGACCCCCATGAAAAGGACAAAAATGAATGGGATCTTATTGGCATTGGGCCAACCATACACACAATCGTAAATACCACTCAATTGGGCGGCTGTTGGTCAAAAATATATTGCAAGTGGAACATGTCAAATGCCGGGTGTTATAAACCAAAAATCCAAAAGGTGGTTTAGCGCCACCTGAAAGTCAGGTCTCAAGGGTGAAATCTTAAATTTGACAAAATATTAAAACCTTGTAAAAAGTGTTTAGATTTTTGTCAATTATACATATATAGGAACCGTATGGACATAGATTTGTCTTATTTTATGCGAGTTGTCATAAGGCCTATGTTTTGTCCATTTGACAAATCCGATCATAGGAAGTCGTGTTCTGAACCCAGAAGTCACAGAACCATGTCCAAATGGCATATATAGGTATTGAAAGTACTAAATCAGGATGTTATGTCCATTTGCCATATATGATCATGGGAAGTCGGCTTCCGAACCCAAAAGTCAGTGAACCATGTCGAGATGGCCTATATATATATATAATGTCGAGATGGCCTATATACTGACCAAATGATATATCACTATGTTAAGCCTTGAATCAACCTAGAAGGTATATTTGTCATGTTTGATCAAAGGAAGTCAGAATTTCTCGTTGGTGTTGATTCAACATCCTTATGGATATACATTGACAACGGACACTGTCAACTTGCAGAAGAGTATGTTCACACTGACAATATAGCATGTGTAATGGACACTATCCAATAGCAATATATTGGCAATGGACACTGTCCAACTGCAGTATAACATGTTAAGATTGGCAATGTATTAAGTGCCTTGGATACTGTCCATTAGCAAATACATTACAATGGGCATTGACCATCATGAATCGAACCTGCTCTAATATATTGCTGAAATGCCCAATTGTCTGGTTCGCTGAACTCGGGATGGCCGAGCAGCGATAGTGGTTGCTCTCCATCGCTCGTTGGTGTTGATTTCAGCCTGTCCATTTGGTGATGGTAAATCACTGTTTAAACTTATTGGAAATAGACACTGCCCCTATGACCCAAATGTAAGGCACTTCCGGTTGTCACAGGAAGCTGAGAGTAAACATATTCTCATTGGGACACCCTTATACAGAATCCTGAGTGTCAAGTCTTTACATTAAGAACTGAATGATTTACAGAGGGTTGAATGCAGTGTTTTTCACTAACTGCAGGGAGTGAAATCAAAATCAACACAGGTAATCCTTAGAGTGGCCTGATGGGTTGTCATTGAAGACAGTTTGATATGGCAACCATAATCCACATGGGCATCAGGTTGAAGTTAGGGCAGCAGGCAATGTATTGCTATGGGGAGAGATATCAAGGTCAACTGAAATACCCCCTGTTTTCACTGTTAAGGGTTAATTACACATGGTCAAGGTTAGGCTTGCACAGATTGGGAGGACCTTAGGAACATTCCTGTGGTTGAATTGTATTTCCAGTCTCAACGGTTCTGCCACTGTAACCCAAAAGCACCTCAAATTTAGGTCAGGCTTAATTTTGGGCCTACTTTTTTGCACGGTCACGGAGGTCAGACCGCGTGAGCTACGGTCAAGTGGAGCACCTCGTTGAACTCGGCACGGCCTAGAGACTATGGTGATGACATATGTTTCCCTTTCTGTGATGATTTCAGCCTGCCCATTTGTTGATTTCAGCCCTATTTGATGGTAAAATGCATACTTCCCCTTTAGGATATGAAGGGGACTATTCAATATTTTCATGTTGATATCTGTAGAGGTACAGGTGACCCTGCACATGTGGCAAAGAAATTTAGAAAATTGCCTGCACAGAAGTAGAGTTAGAATAACCTGTAAACCCATGTTATCCTTAGGGAGAAACTTGGATGTGTCAAATTACATGAACCGGCGAGCGCAGCTAGAACAACTCTGTCCCACCCGATGACCCCAGTCGAAAACAGCGTCTGTGTGATCCAGAGGCCGTAATGTCAAAAGCATGTCTAAATAACTACTGGTCAGGGTTCATTTCGGGCCTACTATTTGCACGGTCGCTGCGGTCAGGCCGAGCGAACTACAGTCACAAGTGGGGCACCTCGTTGAACTCGGCATGGCCTAGAGACTACGGTGATGCCATTTACCAACACTTTCAGTGTTGATTTCAGTCTGTCCATTTGGTGATGGTTCATAACTGTTTAAACTTATTGGAAATGGACAAAAGTCAGCCATCCATCAGTCAATAAGATATCATACTGACACCAAACTGATACATACTTGACACCAAACCCACTTTGTCCAAATCGTTTAGAAGCCAACTATCGCATATTTCAGATCCGGCCCAAAATTCACAGCGCCTTCTGTTAAAACCATAAAAAACGTAAAACACGTAGTTACGTTCTAGCTGTGGGTCCAGTTCTGATATTATGTGTAGGCCTAGCTGAGGCGACCCCGAATTTCGTCTTGATAGGTCATTAGGAGCCCAAACAGCGACCTTAATTAGTGCTGAAAATGCAATTTTTTCTGCCGTTGCTACGGGGTTCCTGAAAGAGCTATAGGACAGAAACCTGTAGTGTCCGTCTCTATGGGCCGAGGCGGTTTCGATGCACCTAATCTTGTGATTCTGGGACTTGAAATGTTGTCATTTTCGCAACGTTAAATTAATTGAAGATATTGCAAATGGACAAGGCTGTTTCTCGGCCTGAGAACCTTCTAGAGACACAACTCACCGTGCACTACCGACTTAAGCTCTAGAACAGGTTTATAAAGTTGAAGACCTTTAGGTCTGATGATTCTGAGATCGTTCTAACGCCAGTAACTATTGCAGGCTCTGTGTGTCTACACGCCACACTGTGCCACTCCATCTTGGCTGTGTTTGTGAGTACAGAAAGTCACAGAAATCACGTAGAGCTCCGATACCCGCCTTAACACGCCTCAACTGGATCTATAACTACATTTTTAAAAAATAATTTAAAACACGTTTTAGCATCATGAAATGGACGTTGTATGATAAACTATGATAGATAAATGTCTGGTTGTATTTTTCCTTACACTGCATTACCATTTTCGACCTTTAGTCCCACAAAATGTGCATTAAGGGACTGTCCATTTTCCCTATGAAAATCCTCGTCAATCAAAAGGAAGCTGCCACATGCATCCCTTATGTAGGAAAGGGGTGTTCATCTGGGTTGTCATTCCAAAAAAGAAAATGTGAAGGAGGACTGACTGAGGTCGAAAGGCATTCGTTTAAAAAAAATAAAAACCCCACAGTATTCAGACCCCGTTGACTTTATTCTAAAATGGATTAAATAAATAAAAATCTCAGCAATCTACACACAATACCCCCTAACGACAAAGCAAAAACAGACCGATATTTTCGCAAATTTCTTACAAATAAATATCACATTTACATAAGTATTCAGACCCTTTACTTAGTACTTTGTTGAAGCACCTTTGGCAGCGATTACAACCTTGAGTCTTCTTGGGTAGGAAGCTACTTGGGGAGTTCCTCCCATTCTTCTCTGCAGATCCTTTCAAGCTGTCAGTTTGGATGGGGGAGCGTCACTGCACAGATATTTTCAGGTCTCTCCAGAGATGTTCGATCGGGTTCAAATCCGGGCTCTGGCTTGGCCACAAGTACATTGAGACTTGTCCCGAAGCCACTCCTGCGTTGTCTTGGCTGTGTGCTTAGGGCCGTTGTCCTGTTGGAAGGTGAACCTTCGCGCCCAGTCTGAGGTCCTGAGTGCTCTGGAGCAGGTTTCCATCAAGGATCTCTGTACTTTGCTCCGTTTTTTTCTCCCCTAAATCCTGACTAGTTTCCCAGTCCCTGCCACAGAAAAACATCCCCACAGCATGATGCTGCCTCCAGCATGCCAGGCTTCCTCCAGACATGATGCTTGGCATTTAGGCTAAACGTCTTGGTTTCACCAGACCAGAGAATCTTGTTTCTCATGGTCAGAGTCTTTAGGTGCCTTTTTGGAAAACTCCAAGCAGGCTGCCATGTGCCTTTTATTGGCTTATGTCTGGCCACTCTACTATAAAAGGCCTTATTGGTGGAGTGCTGCAGAGTTGTCCTTCTGGAAGGTTCTCCCATCTCCACAGACTTTGGAGCTCTGTCAGAGTGACCATCGGGTTCTTGGTCACCTTCCTGACCAAGGCCTTTCTCTCCCGATTGCTCAGTTTGGCCAGCTCTAGGAAGAGTCTTGGTGGCTCCAAACTTCTTCCATTTAAGAATGGAGGCCACTGTGTTCTTGGGGGCCTTCAATGCTGCAGAGATGTTTTGGTACCCTTCCCCAGAACTGTGCTTTGACACGATCCTGTCTCGGGGCTCTAACGGACAATTCGTTCAACCTTATGGCTTTGTTTCTGTTCTGACATGCACGGTCAACTGTGGGACCTTAGACAGGTGTAACCCTTTCCAAATCATGTCAAATTTAACACAGGTAGACTCCAATCAAGTTGTAGAAACATCGTAAAAACCTCTTAACTTCTAAGGTAGGGGGCAGCATTCGGAATTTTGGATGAAAAGCATGCCCAAATTAAACTGCCAGCTACTCATCCCCAGAAGATAAGATGCGTAGATTTGGATAGAAAACACTCTGAAGTTTATAAAACTGTTTGAATCATGTCTGTGAGTATAACAGAACTTATTTAGCAGGCGAAACCCAGAGGACAAACCATTCAGATTTTTGTGTTGTTGAGGTCACTCTTTTCAATGTGTTTTCATATGGAATCCAGATTTCTAAGGGACCTTCTTGCAGTTCTTACCTATTCCACTGGATGTCAACAGTCTTTAGAAATTGGTTGAGGTTATTTCCTTTGAGTAATGAAGAAGTACGGCCATCTTGAACGAGGGTCACTTGAAGTGTACTGTTTGTTAGAGGGGCGTGACCAGAAAGCTAGCTACAGTTTGTTTTAATCCTGTATTGAACACAGATCATCCCGTCTTCAATTGTATCGATTATTTACGTAAAAAAAATACCTAAAGTTGTATTACAAAAGTAGTTTGAAATGTTTTGGCAAAGTTTACAGGTAACTTTTGAGATATTTTGTAGTCACGTTTCACAAGTTGGAACCGGTGTTATTCTGGATTAAACGCGCCAAATAAATTGACATTTTGGATATATATCGACGGAATTAAATCGAACAAAGGGACCATTTGTGATGTTTATGGGACATATTGGAGTGCCAACAACAGAAGCCCGTCAAAGGCATGAATTATATTTTTATTTCTGCGTTTTGTGTCGCGCCTGCAGGGTTGAAATATGCTTCTGTCTTTGTTTACTATGGTGCTAACTCAGATAACAGCATCGTTTGCTTTCGCCGAAAAGCCTATTTGAATTTTGACATGTTGGCTGGATTCACAACCAGTGTAGCTTTCATTTGGTATCTTTCATGTGTGATTTAATGAAAGTTTGATTTTTATAGTAATTTAATTGAATTTGGCGCTCTGCATTTTCTCTGGCTTTTGGCCAAGTGAGACAGTAGCGTCCCGCCTAAACTCAGATTTTGGGATATAAATATGAACTTTACCGAACAAAACATACATGTATTGTGTAACATGAAGTCCTATGAGTGTCATCTGATGAAGATCAAAGGTTAGTGATTCATTTTAACTCTATTTCTGCTTTTTGTTACTCTTCTCTTTGGCTGGAAAAATGGCTGTCTTTCTGTGACTTGGCTCTGACCTAACATAATCGTTTGGTGTGCTTTCGTCGTAAAACCTTTTTGAAATCGGACACTGGCTGGATTTACAAAAAGTGTATCTTTAAAATGGTGTAAAATACTTGTATGTTTGAGGAATTTAAATTATGGGATTTCTGTTGTTTTGAATTTGGCGCCCTGCAGTTTCACTGGCTGTTGTGAGGTGAGACGCTACCGTCCCACATACCCTAGAGAAGTTTAGGATACACCCCCTTTTTT
The DNA here is from genome assembly GCF_029448725.1 of Salvelinus fontinalis. Classification (NCBI taxonomy): domain Eukaryota; kingdom Metazoa; phylum Chordata; class Actinopteri; order Salmoniformes; family Salmonidae; genus Salvelinus; species Salvelinus fontinalis. The sequence goes on along the minus strand of NC_074696.1, from coordinate 44,407,935 downwards.
AAATTTTTGCCTAAAATGACATACCCAAATCTAACTGCCTGTAGCTCAGGACCTGAAGCAAGGATATGCATATTCTTGATACCATTTGAAAGGAAACACTTTGACATTTGTGGAAATGTTAAATTAATGTAGGAGAATATAAAACATTAGATCTGGTCAAAGATAATACAAAGAAAATACATGCGTTTTTTGTATATATTTTTTGTACCATAATCTTTGAAATGCAAGAGAAAGGCCATAATGTATTATTCCAGGCCAGGCACAATTTAGATTTTGGCAACTAGATGGCAGCGGTGTATGTGCAAAGTTTTAGACTGCGCCAATGAACCATTACATTTATTTCCAAATGTTGTATTAAGACTGCCCAAATGTGCCTAATTGGTTTATTAATACATTTAAGTTCATAACTGTGCACTCTAAAATAATAGCATGGTATTCTTTCACTGTAATAGCTACTGCAATTGGACAGTGCAGTTAGATTAACAAGAATTTAAGCTTTCTGCCAAAATCAGATATGTGTATGTCCTGGGAAATGTTCTTTTAACTTACAACCTCATTCTAATCACATTAGCCTACGTTAGCTCAACCGTCCTGCGGGGGACCCACCGATCCTGTAGAAGTTAAGGATGATCAATGGAAACAGGATGCACCTGAGCTCAATTTCCAATGTCATAGCAAAGTGTCTGAATACTTATGTGAATAAGGTATCAGTTCTTTATTTTTAATACATTTGTTAAAACAAAAAAACTGTTTTCGCTTTGTCATTATGGGGTAGTGTGTGTAGATTGATGAAATATTTTTATTTAATACATTTTAGAATAAGGCTGTAACGTAACAAAATGTGGGAAAAAGGGGTCTGAATACTTGCCGGAATGCACTGTATGTACGGAGCCCCTTATGGGGTTATGGTGGAGAGAGAAAAAAAACAGCCAGGCTAATCAGTTCCTTCAGTTTTTTCATTAGTCCCCTCAATATAAAAAGTAGATCACTCAATTGCATTAATCCATTGCTTGAATTTGTTCCCTCAATAATGTTGGGGCGGCAGCGTAGCCTAGTTTTTAGAGCGTTGGACTAGTAACCGAAAGGTTGCAAGATCGAGTCACCGAGCTGACAAGGTACATATGTCGTTCTGCCCCTGAACAAGGCACTGTTCCTAGGCCGTCATTGAAAATAAGATTTTGTTCCTAACTGACTTGCCTAGTTAAATAAAGGTAAAATTAAATTAAAATGTAATAGTCCTCAGAATCGTCATTCTGTCTCTCTGCAACCATTTCCCAGAATTTCAGAAGCATGCTGCTGCGTGTGACTTAGCCAACCATGATGGTTTAAAGAGGCTCTGGCTCTATGTTCATAACAAAAACTGACCGCTATTCGCTTTGTTGCGATGACACTACGTTCACCTGGATATTAGCTAATTACCAGGCTAGGATAGGTAGCTAACGAACTGGAGTATAGACAGGCTATAGAACAGCTAAGATCATGGAGCTGCCTCCGATGAGTCACATGTTAAGTCAAAAACACATCCAAGAACTTGGCTGGTGCCATGTTATAGTGGATGTATAGCCCAAACTATATGCAGGAAGCCGGGTAAAAAACAGGGTCGCAGGGATGAGAGGCACTCAAAACGGGCAACTGTTCATGTTGTCCAAGTGTATGAATAGGAGTTTGCATTATAAACATGCATCATTCAATTATGACTGCTTGCGAGGCTTCTGGCTTTTCAGGCTATTGAACTTACTTAGCCAGATTAAGAGGTTTTAAACGCTATTATTTGCCCTTATAGGCATATGAAAACACTGAAACTAAGCTATTGAATGGTCAGTGATCATCACCATTTGAAGCATGTAATTAACTAAATACTTACAATAAGGCTGCAATATGTTATCGGCCAAGTGGGAATGGGACCGGGTAGGCCTACATTAGGAATGCCATTCTTGTAAGCCTAGAGATCCGAGGGAACTAATACAATTGAGGGAACTACTTTTTCTATTCAGGGAACAATGTTTTATATGAGGGAATTACTTTTTATATTTTAGGGAATGTAAAAAATAAAAAAAAGGGAATGGATTAGCCTTCCTGTTAAAAAAAATGTCTTCACCATGACCCCTAAGGGGCTCCGTACTTATGCATTCAAAAATGTACCTTGCAGTGCGTATTTCTGGCATCCATCTTGCTGTGGTCGTGTTTGAGAAGAAACTAACCTGATCTTCTCAGGTTCTGTTGGTAGGATGACCTTGGGCTCAACTTTCTCCTGGTCCAGATCCAGCACGTCTTTCATTGTTGGGGCTTTAGTTCTAACGCCACAATTTCTATATGAGAAAAAGAGTGACAGTCTTTCAAATCAATCTTTATTATCCCAAAATGTGTAGTGCAGTCAAAGTTACAACATTAAAAGTAAAATAAAAAAATGTTATTCCATTATCTCATATTGTACTCTGCCTTACCTGCTGCCATCTAGGTCCTCAAGGTCACTAGAGGGTGACTGCGGGAGGAAATCAGTTTTACATTTCTTCTTGCCGGGACGCTCTGCGACAAAGGACACTCTTTTGACACGGACCTGAGACTCGGGTACGGTGGCCGGCTCGTGGCGGAGCATCTGACCAGGTGTGTCTGAAATGTCTAGAGGGGACTGAAGCTTGTTGAGGAACGGGTGGACCTGGATGTGGGATGGGCTCAGCTGGGACGCTCTCGCCCTGAGGATATTAGGCCGTATCCGAGAGGGCTCGCGATGAGTAGCCATGGCTCTGTCTAAGATAGCTTGGGCCTGGTTGCCTGTCATCACTGGAGAGCTGGGCACAGAGACGCACTTGACCCTCACTTGTTTCGCTCCATGCGTCATAGGCATGGCTCGGACCAGCACTCGCCCATCATGCAAACTCTGTGGGGTCCTGATCAGGAGATTGGTGGTGGTTGCTGGTGTGGTGTTGTTTCTGTTAGAGATGGTGGTTGGTGTGGTGGTGTTTCTGTTACTGGTGATGAGATTTGAACTATGGAAGATGGCTGTCAGTGGCGAGGGTGTAGATGTAGCGGGTACGACCACCATCTGGGGAATCGCGCGGGGCAGTGCACCACTGTTGTGGATAATCTTGGCTATCTGGCTGATGCGGCTGTAGGAAGGGGAGCTGGTGCTGACAGTCTGGAAGGTGTTAGTCTTTGGATCTTTCATCAGAATTTGACCTTGACGGTTGACTAGCAGAACCTGTGGAGACATGGCTGAGTTGGAGGCAGACTGAATAGTGGCAGTCAGCTGCTGCTGAGCTGCTTGTCTTGGTGTGGCAAGGCGGATAGCGATAGCTCTCCCCGTAGTGGCCCCTGTCTGTAAGGCTATAGAGTTCATGCCATTCATTACAAATGGGGTCGGGGAGGCGGTGGAGGTGACTGTCCTTGGAATGGTTCGAACAGCGATGGGTGGAGAAGAGAAGGCTACATTCAGAGGCAGAGCAGGTCCAGAGGGTAGGGACACCCTGATGATTTTTCTCTGCGTTGGTGTGGGTTTACGTGGAATAGTTTTCATGTTCACAGGACGAGGGCGTTCCATGATGGTTTTCACGGGAATTGATTTGGGGTTGGGTTTGGGTTCCGGCTCAAAGTCTGGGTCTCCCATCTCGTCGTCCACTCCAATGAGAGAATCTGTAGAGGAGCCAGAGCTGTCGCTATCATCAAGCACTACTTTTTTATTATTAGCCAGGTACTCTATGATGCTGTCGTCATCCGAAGCAAAATGGCCACTGCTGGGGTCCAGAAGAACCTCTTTCTGGGATTCCATTTGCTCAGACTCCATCAAAACCTCCTCTTCAATAGACATGTCATTATTTGGGTCACAGGTTTCAAATACGGGTTCCCCATTCTTCCCCTCTTCCTGAGTTTCTTCCTCATCGCAGGTAGAATCACTTGAGTCACTCTCAGAGCCGTTATCCGCTCCGTCAAGCTGGGAGATGGACTGAGACGTAGGAGCTGGTGTGGGGAGAGGGAGACTTGCCTGCCCTGAGTCCTTTGAGACTTTGCACACCAGCAACGTACGAGATAACTTCAAGTAGTGATCCATGTCTTCGTCTGAGGAACTGTTCTCCAGGACCTCTTTAGTAGCCATTACTTTGGTGAATAGTGGAGCCATGTTGGCATCCATGTTGTCCCCACCCCGAGTCTGGCTCTGGGTCTCCTCCTCTAATGCCTCCTCCAACTCCTCCATATCGCCTCCACCTGTCTGGGAACCTCCACAGTGAAGCGCCACAGTCTCATTCAGCAAGGCCTCGTCAAACTCCAGCTTGGCGTTTAGCACAGAGGCCACCGCCACGTCTGCGTCCGCCACGTCGAAGGGCAAGTCCTGATCCGACGTCAGGGGGCCGACGTCTGGGTCTTCATCCATATTATTTGCTGTCAATGTGATCCCGTTTGAGGGCACCACCACTGCCACCTCTGGCTCAGATGACGCTAAGAAGTCTTGTGGCACCTCAGTGGACACTGGAGTTGTGATTTTGAATGAGTGCCTGATCCTGGAGGAGTGGCGGAGGGCCAGAGGGAGGTTGGAGGGTGGGATGCCGATGGCGCCAGGCCGCAGAGATAGAGGGGAGGTAACACTGGAGGGGGACAAGAGAGGGTAGCGCCAGCTGGAGGAGCCAGCGCGAGGTTGTACTCTCTGAGGGGAATTCAGGAGGTTTTCGCTGGTTCTGGGAGGGGAGCTGAAGGGTAGGAACCTGGGGTGGAGGGTGCCCCCTGAACGGAGCATCATTGGTCCCGCGGGGCTATCGGTGGGGGAAGAGGAGTCCCCGGAGTGGCGGCCCCGAGACAGGCGACGCGGCTGACAGGCATCGCCCAGATCCCTGAGAGTCAGGATGTGGTGGGATTTGGTCATGGCACTCCCTAGAGATTAAAGGATCACCAGATAGTGTCATGACGGAACAGAGTGATATTAACATTTTACGTTAATGTCGTTTAGCAGACGCTCTTATCCTAAGCGACTTACAGTCAGTGCTTTAAATTTAAGGGAACTAGGTAAGACAACATATCACTCATTGCAAGTAAAAACGTTACTCAAATAAGCAGAGATATCTCACTGTTAACTGACACTAGATATTAAACTGGTATCGATATCTAACTCAATGTCAATGTTACCTGGAGAGGGAAGAGGTCGAGATGTTCCTCCTGCTGGTCTCCTGGTTTGTGAGTAACTAGGGGTTTTGGCCCCAAACTCCTGTTTCAGGGGGGATGAAGTGGTGCTGGGAGATACCTGAATGGGCAGAGGACTCATCACAGTCTCTGGAATTTCCATTTCTGGTCAAGGAATAAGAAAGGAACATTATTTACTTTGAAGACTCAGAATTAGTAGATTCGAGTAAATTGTACAATTCCAATGTAGTTAATTATGTTGTTATACTTATCCCTCTTAATTATTTCAATTGAAAAGAAGAAACAAATATAACATATGGGACATCAAGGTTATCCATTGAAGTGCCCACCCTACTACCAGATAGGGGCAGGTGAGGTGGGTTTGCTGACCTTTGTAGAAGCTGTGAGCTATGGTTCGGTTCTCCTCCTGCTCCCACCAATGTGGTTCCCCTGGCTTCTCCGGGAGTGGAGAGTACACCTCCGTCACATTACAGGTGTACTTACAGCGCCGCCGAGGGTCCACTGTGCTCCAGTACAGCCGAGAGCACCTGGACGGAGGAAAACAGGGAGGGAGGAGAATGACAAAAAGGTGAGTAAAGTAAAAGATAAACCCAATAGAATTTCAATACGAACTCCAGGGAAGTTCTCCTACAAAATAACCGCAGTTTTATACTGCCAATCTTATAATAACAATACAATGACAACCCCGACCACATTATTCACAAATCGAATATTCAAAACAAGAAGAATCTAAAATGGATACTGTCGATGTCTGGGTCACAAGAGGATTATTGGTCACTTACTGGTAGCCCACAGGATACAACCTTGCATCATGTGCTGATTGTTCAGTCAGCACACCCAGCCTGTTGATCTGAAGTGAACCTGGATATAGAAGGAAACAGATGGATGGTTTTTCACGAGTAAAAAGGGGGAATGATTGATGGTGGTAAAATACTGTAAATCCCTTACTGGCCAAACTTTTAGAGTATATGGGTCACACCTTCCAAATCAAAAGCCCCTCGACCCAGGGAATAGGGTGCCATTTGGGACAAAGCCTGTGTAATGCACTATTTGACCAGTGCCTGGGGGTTTTGTTAAGCATTTAAACGTGTACACGTATATGGGTTGAAAGTGCCTAATTTGGAATGCAGTGACTGTACAGTAACATGCTACATGAGAGCTCAGGGTCTCCGCTTCACAGCTCTGTATTTGTTTTGACTGATACCCGCTCTGAACTTGAGCACCGAATGCGACAAGACGGTTTGCGCATTTCTTGTTGGTTGAGTGAGGGAAATGCTGTAAATTAAGAGGGCTAGATTTTATTTAACTATGAAAGTCAGTTAAGAACAAATTCTTATTTTCAATGACGGCCTAGGAACAGTGGGTTAACTGCCTTGTTCAGGGGCAGAACGACAGTTTTATTTTGAAAGAGGATAAAAAAAAAAAAATCCATATCATAAAACTCATGAAAATATAGCATCAACGTTTACGATCACCATGTTTGATGTACAGTTAGAAGATGAGATGGCGTTATACCCTGGGTTGTCCTGAAAAGAATGAGCACGTTTGTTGAATTGCGAAAAAAAATTGGCACCCATGACTTCATTGTATGCGCACCAAAATTACAATATGCTTCACCGAATTTTTTTGTGAAAGCCTAACACTAAAATCGTATTTTATAATTTAGCTAGTTATATCTGCAATAGAACAGGGTTTCAAATGATGCCCACCTGACCCAGATTGCGATTTATAATGGACCATTTTCCGTTTGCATAAACAGTAATTGTGGGATGGCACCAGTGTTTCCGTTAGCTGTTAATAACCGGCTTTTGGCCGTTAGAAAAGACAATAAATAAAATTGTCTCTGCCAATTGTCTGGGAGAAGAAAAATCCCATTGCGAAATAATGCTTTTTAGCCTATTACCAGTCGATGGAAAAATATTTGACTGGGCATGCATTCAAAAATAATAAAAAAAAAAAAAAAAAAAAAAAAAAAAAAAAAAAAAAAAAAAAATAAAAAAAAAATCGGTCTATAGGTTAATTTTAGTGACGCACCGATATGACATTTGTGGCCGATACCAACATTTAAAATTTTAGCGGCCTTAAGCATTCTAGTACAGTTAAATAGTTCACACACACGCAGCGGTCTAAGGCACTGCATCTAAGTGCAAGAGGTGTCACTACAGTCCCTGGATCGAATCCAGGCTTTATCACATGGAAGTCTCTATGGAAGTCCCATAGAGCGGCGCACAATTGGCCCAGCGTCGTCTGGGCCGTCATTGTAAATAAGAATTTGTTCTTAACTGACTTGCCTAGTTAAATACAGGTGTGTGACGCATTGATGAAGCCTGCCTTCCGTTACCTATGCATTTGCTGTTTGAGATGCTGTTGTAGAGGTTTCTCACGCTTTCTGACAGATGTTCCACTCAAAGGCTCTGTATCTGTGTGCTCGACGCCTGTGATAAGATACATAAGTACTTAAGTACACTCGCCAATTTAATTCCACTAAATCTTGCAAATTAACTAGGGATGCACAATATATCGTAATCGGACAATATTAGCTAAAAATGCTAACATCGGTATCGGCCCGATGTCTAGTTTAACGCTGATGGTAAAAACCGATGTCAAAGCTACCGTGCATACCTATATAATGTAGGTACATGACGTAATGACGCCACAAGTTTTGCGCTCCACGTGCAACACAGCATTCCTAACCTAGCCCAAAATGTCTCCTGTGTGGATCGAGCAGTCAACAAGTCGAGCAGTCATTTGAAAAAGCAAGAAAATGTCAGTGAGACAACTTAAAGGCTTAATCCATTAAAGCCAAGATAACGGAATTCATTACCCTTGACAATCAACGATTCTGCCGTGGGTGATGTTGGCTTTCGCCGACTGGTCGAGCACCGGTACACACTACCAAGTGCGCTATTTTTCAGATGTTGCCCTACCGGAGTTACACAGTAGCGTCACTGCTAATAGCTTCACGACATACATACTATGGAACGCCGTTTGGGTCTTTGCGTGTTACAGTAGCACTGTCAAAGCTGTATAAAAAAGTCTGCAAACACCGGCCACGAACGATGTGTTTACAATACCGCGTTGGTAATAAAGCATAATTTGTTCGACCACAACTTCTGGGGTAGCTAGCTTAAGCTTGGTACCTAGCTAGCACCTATACAACCAGCCTGAAAACAATGACCAGTAGAACCTGCAACCATTTTCATTATTCTTAGCAATGATTTAGGAACTCTTGTAAGTATTAGCTAGGTAGCCACTTGTTGTTCGACCTAATGAACTAAAGTTCAATATCAAGAACATAAATAGCTAGCCAGTTTACTTAACCCTGTTGCCCAAAGCTAACGTTATAAGCAGCCAGCTAGGTTCATCTGGCTAGTGTGCCTCGACCAGACCGGGTTATGTGTTGTGAAACTAGCCACAATAAAGATTAGGCATAATATTGGAATTTGTGGTTTGCCCTCAAAATAAAAGTATGTCATTGACAGTGATGCAAATGAATACAAATAGTAGAATTGTGCCATACTGTTAATTTGAAGGCTAACCGCAAAGTCCACTGACGTGGCTAATCCTTATTGTGGCTAGCTTCACATAGATAGTTCCGGCCACCATTAAATAAAAGAGAACTGTCTTAAAAATAGGGTTATTTTAGATGAGGACACCTGGATAGTCGTTTGCTATGTTATTGGGGAAGAACATTATTTGCATCCATGAGCTAGCTAGCTTTCTTTTATGACCAGCACTGTAGGTGCGCGAGACAACTTTACCAGCATCATAGCATACGTATCGATGAATCGTTGTGACATGAAATACAAGTGATAGTGTAATCAATGTGTAATAACTATGTAAAAATGTATGAACTCGTTAAATTATTATGTGACGTGCAGTCATATTCAGGTCCTGATTGGTCAACAAGCTCATTTGACACGTCAAATAGTGTTATTTGACGTGTATCCTTTTTGACATGCAAAGACCTAAACGGCGTTCCATAGAAATCCTGGTTGAGAATATAACAAGTGAACAAATTAACCACAAAACAGCACAGCAAGTAAGTGAAAGAAATAGGTTTTGATTATGTTTTACTGGTAATGGGGACATAAGTAAATGCCAGCAAATTAACCTTTTGGTCAGTGTGTGTGTGACCTTCATTTAACTAGGCAAGTCAGTTAAGAACAAATTCTTCTTTACAATGACGGCCTAGGAACAGTAGGTTACCTGCCTTGTTCAGGGGCAGAACGACAGATTTTTACCTTGTCAGCTCAGGGATTCGATCTAGCAACCTTTTGGTTACTGGCCCAACGCTCTAACCACTAGGCTACCTGCCGCTCATTTGCAATGAGCTGGAGGCAGTACGCATTTTGAAAACATATATTAGGGCTGTCCAACATTTTTTTTTAAATATTGGTCGACCAAAAGTAGTCGACCAATCGATTGGTAGAAGTTTTAAAAACGTGTATTTTTTAATATATAGACGCCTATGTGTTTTAATAAAATCAATATGTACTGAGCTTGTCTGATGCTTTAAAACACTGTTTTATTAAATAATTAAGACACAAAAATTACTCAAGGGAGCCAGAGATCAAGATAACGTAATCAGAAGGGGAAAAAAACTTTGATCTTCCGCCTCCCGCTGCCGGCCTTCGCAGATTCTGCCATTTCGTTCTTGAAGTTGCCGGTAATAGGCTACACCAAGGGTAGGCAAACTTTTTCCTTTCGAGAGGCAATTTATCTTTTTTTTTTTTTTTTTTTTGGGGGGGGTGGGGGGGGGGTGGATCAGCTTAATATTGCGGAAAGAATGTTGCTTCCAATGTAATTGTCTGCATCATTTCCAATCCCCCATATTTTTTGGGGTAAATATAAATATCCATTCACGTATGCATACATATACACATATATACATACACATACCTACATAGACATACATACTTTTTTAAAGAGTATACCTTTATTATTATTCCCCGCAAACCCTACCACCGATCCCCCAATTGGAGTTAACTGATAAACATTTCTGTTTTTACCTTCAATTTATACATCTTATACACATTTTACAGACACAGTCTACTTTATAATAGTTCTCTCTTGTTTGTTCTTAGTCCTTCCTCTATTTCTGTTGTCCATCCAGTTTGATTTCCACTTGTAACTGTGCTAATTCACAATAGCTCCGCACCTATACACATTTCACAGATCCCGTATGCCCTACATTGTTTATCTTGTTATTAGTCCCACCCTTCAGCTCCACTCAACCTTTCCCATCTATCTTCCAACATCATCCATTTCGGATTTTTATTTGCCATATATTTTTCAACTGTGCTGTGATGCTTCACAAAAGATTTGAATCTTCCTATTCTCATAGCTTCCACGGATTGTAAATTAAAAATAAACATTTTTGCTAAAATAATTATTATATTATTGATTGATTGACTATGGCTTTTCAAATCCCCCAGTATTGCTATCTGTAGCGTTAGTTCTACGCAAATGTTGCAATTCTTCAACCATTCCTGGACCTGTGACCAAAAACGAGCTACATGCGGACAATACCAAAATAAATGGTCTAATGACTGCCTCCTCACAGCAGAATCTACAGAGCTGGGAAGATTGTATCCCCCATATATATAACATTCTATTAGTTGCAAGAATTTTGTACAATAATTTAAATTGAAAAATTCGAAGTTTTGAATCCGGCGTTGTTTTGCGTATCAATTCATACACCATGTGCCATGGAATGGGTACATCGAAAATCTCTTCAACTATTTTGCAATTTATATGGCACAGCTGTAAGTTTTTTGGTCCTTAAATGAAATTGGTATATGTTTTTATTTATCACACTTTTCTTTAACCATTTATGTTCTTTAATATAAGGCCGACATACAAGTTCCTTACTTTTATCCCCTTCCACCTGCCTCTTCCATTTTTGTGGTAATGCTGCAATTAATTGGTTGTAATTTTGGGTAGAGCAGACATTTCCATATGTCTGCGTTAGCTGCATGTGTGACATTACTCCACCAGTCCTATTTATGATATCATTCACAAAAATTATACCTTTTTTAAACATTTCTTCGATAAATACAGTTTTTTTATCAATTACTATATTTGAATTTAACCACAAGATTTGTTGTACTATTTGTTCCGTCCTTTCAGGTGGATTAAACTGAAATTGCAACCAACTTTCTAAGGCTTGCTTAAAAAATAAAGATATTTTGGAGATTATTTCCTTTTCAAGCAACCGAAAGTGAGCAGGTGTAATCTGAATAAAGGGAAAAAGGCCCTTCTTGAACATAGGATGAGACATTCGTACCAATCTACTAGAGAACCAGTTTGGATTTAAGTATAACTTTTGTATGACTGATGCCTTTAGTGAGAGGTCTAATGCTTTAATATTTAATAATTTCTGCCCTCCGAATTCATATTCGTTATATAAATAGGCCCTTTTAATTTTATCTGGCTTGCCGTTCCAAATAAAATTGAATATTTTTTGTTCATATAATTTAAAAAGCAGGTCACTAGGTGTAGGCAAAACCATAAGCAAATAGGTAAACTGTGATGTGACTAAAGAGTTAATCAGGGTGATTTTCCCACAAATAGACAGGTATTTTCCTTTCCATGGTAGCAAGATCTTATCTATTTTTGCTAACTTTCTATAAAAATTTATTGGAGTGAGATCATTTCTTTCTTTTGGGATTTGTATACCGAGTATGTCCACATCACCGTCAGACCATTTAATTGGTAAACTACATGGCAATGTAAAATGTGTATTTTTTAGTGATCCAATACGTAATATGGTACATTTATCATAATTTGGTTTTAATCCAGAGAGGATAGCAAATATATCTAGATCCTCTAAGAGGCCGTGGAGAGATTCTAGTTGTGGTTTTAAAAGAAAACATGAATCAGCGTACAATGACACCTTAGTTTTTAGGCCCTGGATTTCTAATCCCTTAATATTAATGTTTGATCTCATTTTAACAGCTAACATTTCGATGGCAATAATAAATAGATATGCCGATAGTGGACAACCTTGTTTTACTCCTCTAGATAGTTTAAAACTTTCTGAGATGTAGCCATTATTTACTATTTTACACCTAGGGTTACTATACATAATTTTTACCCATTTTATAAGAGATTCCCCAAAATTGAAATATTCTAGGCATTTATATATAAACTCCAGTCGTACTTTATCAAAAGCCTTTTCAAAATCAGCTATGAAAACCAGGCCTGGTGTCCCCGATATTTCATAATGTTCTATTGTTTCCAGTACTTGCCTTATATTATCTCCAATGTTTCGTCCATGTAAAAAACCTGTCTGATTAGGATGAATAATATCTGACAAAACTTTTTTTATTCTATGCGCCAAGCATTTTGCTAGGATTTTTGCATCACAACACTGAAGTGTAAGAGGTCTCCAATTTTTTAAATGGACTGGATCTTTATAATATACCACTTGGGTCCTGTTTCAGTAATAATGATATCACACCTTCTTGTTGCGTGTCTGATAATCTATCATATAGGAGTTATATTATATAGGAGTGGTTAAAACAAGCTAATAATGGTCCTTTGAGTATATCAAAAAAATGTTTGTATACTTCCACTGGTATGCCATCCAGTCCTGGAGTTTTCCCATCCTTAAAGGCCCCAATTGCATCAAGTAGTTCCTCCTCTGTAATTAGGCCTTCACATGAGTCTTTCTGTACAGATGTTAATTTTACATTATTATTAGGGAAAAAATCCATACAATTAGTTTCAGTTAGTGGAGATGGAGGAGCCTGAAACGAAAATATATTCTTAAAGTACTTTACTTCCTCTTTCAAAATATCATTTGGTGAATCATGCGTGACTCCATCATTTGTAACAAGTTTTAATACGTTTTTTTTGGTAGCATTTCTATATTGAAGATTGAAAAAGAATTTGGTGCATTTTCCCCCATATTCCATCCAGTTCGCTTTATTTTTGTAATATATTACACTGGATCTTTCTTGAATAAGTTCCTCCATTTCTTTTTGTTTTTCCTCTAAATTATTCTGTGCCTCTATGGTACCGTTTTTATTGTTATCTAACTGTACTGTTAGTCCTTCAATTTCCTTTGTTAATATGGACTCTTTTGATCTAAATTTCTTTTGTTTTATAGATGAGTACTGAATTGCATGGCCTCTAAAGCCACACTTAAGTGTCCCATACAATATGGGGATCTGCTGTACCTATGTTATGTCTAAAAAAGTCAGTTATAAATTCTTCTGTCCTAGTTCTAAACAATTTATCATCTAGTAGGCTTTGATTAAATTTCCAATATCCTCGCCCACGTGGAAATTCTGTAAGAGTAATATATATGCCAATTATGTGATGGTCCGACCGCATTCTGTCCCCTATCAAACACTTTTTAACTTTTGGTGCCAGAGAGAATGATATAAGAAAGTAGTCAAGGCGACTAGCTTGATTAAGCCTCCGCCAAGTATATCTCACTAGGTCAGGGTATTTAAGTCTCCATATATCCACTAATTCCAATATATCCATGACATTCCTGATTTCCTTAAGTGCCTGAGGGTGATAGTTTGTAGTGTGATTTCCTTTCCGGTCCATAGAGGTATTTAAGACCGTATTAAAATCTCCCACTATAATAATAGAGTCTAGTGTTGCTTGTAGAGTTGATACATTCTTATATATATTGTCAAAGAAGCTTGGATCATCATTATTCGGACCGTATAGCTTAATAAGCCATATATGTTTATTGTCCAATAACATATTTAAAATAATCCATCTACCTTGAGGATCTGTTTGGACAAGTTGCACATTTGGATCAAAGTTATTATTAATTAAAACCATCACCCCTTTTGAATTTCTTTGCCCATGGGAGAAATATTTCGCCCCCCCCAGTTCTTTTTCCACAAAACTTCATCTAAAACTGTCGAATGGGTTTCCTGTAAACAGTAGATATTATAATCCTTCTCTTTTAGCCAGGTAAATACTGATCGTCTTTTCTTATTATCTGCTAAGCCATTACAATTGTAACTGGCTATACTTATTTCACCACTTACCATAATGAGACACACCTTTCAATTATTTTTATCAAAATATATGTTTGTAAACGTCCTATTAAAAAGTAACATAATGATTGAGTGTCTATATAGTTGTACCATGACATTTGCATCTCCACTAAGCAAACCTCCAATTGGTCCCCACTATTCCACCCGCCAAAAGCCCCCATCTCGAGTTGGGTTGTCATCCCAATGACCGGCAGACCACCCCCGACCCCCCGCATCGCACAGCCCCGGACCGACTGGGATCCATCCTTCGAAAAGCGCACACAGCGCCATCCACCGAACCGAAGCAGATCCATTGCCAAATGCATTTCCATCGCCCTCACCTCTATTTTTATTACATATTGCTGTGAATCATCCTCTATAGTCCCTAACATCTTTTACTTCTTCCTTCGCAACAGTTGTGGGATACACACATACACCCACACACATTCAGCCCTTACCCCCACACAACCATAAGCTCACCCTCTCAACAATTGCACCATCCCAGAGCCCAACTCAAGATGGATCATGATTTACAAATGTACTTGCAGCTGCATGAGAAGGCCTGCAAGACCGCGCAAAAAATGAGCATAAATGTAGAGATTTATTTACCATTGTCACATCCTAAATGATGGAGGTCAAATGTACACCTTCTTCCTGAAACACCCACAATACGGTCATCCATTTTGACCATGTTCCCAAGCATCTCCATGCAGTCCGACTTGATTTCGTGCCACCAGGGCCACAATAATATACCCCCTCTCTGAATGTCCGAGTGTGACCCCCTCCCCATGGGTTACTGCAGCTAGTGTTGCCAGCACTGCCACTGCCTGGGTGGGGGCACCCCACCGGAATCCCCACCGGCTAGGTGCAAGGTCGTCAAGGTTCTCATTAGCAGCTTTGAGAATTTCCTTGTTTATTATGCTCTCCCTTTAGGGGGCTTTGGCTTTGCAGGACCAACCCTGCCAAGCAGGCTCAGAATCTTGAGGGGGCAGTGCTGCTCTTGGTCTCTGACCTCATTTTGGCTGCATACAGACCGCTTACAGCATGCACATAAAACAGTTAGGGACTTCTCCTTAGTATCTGGGCCATTCATGTGGGTGTCTAGGGTATAGGGCCATGGACCGTACCATTAAAATAGGATAATAAATAATTAGATATAATTTATTTTAAAAATGTAGTTCCCCATGATAGGACAATAAATAAATAAGACGTATAATTCATTATAAAAGTATATCCATCATCTGAACAACATTGAAAGCCCTCTCATACCCGGCCCACAGCAATACACTGGCTCTGGGATATGCAACTATTTCATTACTCACTCACTCAACTTTCCAAACATAACAAATAAAAATAAACACACACCACACCATCCACACATACTGTGCCTTCTGTTTACTTAGTTTTTATTTTCACTATGTAGAAATAGTGCTTGTGTTCAATTAGTTATATATGAAGATTTATAGAAAAGCTATATTTTGTATTGTATTGTTACAATCAATAACCGGGCTTGAATTGTGTTTATTTTCCTCATCTATGAGAACTTTGTAATTTTTAAAATGACCATGGAGTAGTCTTTGTGTCTCTGAACAACTGGTTATCAATATATAGTTTATCAACGACGAGAGCTACTCGTTTCGCTTTTAATCTATTTTCTTTGAAAATTGGATACAGAACTTTGCGCCGTTCTGCAATTTCTTTCGGAAACTGATCATTCATGCCAATTTTGGTCCCAGCAAGTCTTTTACCCAGGCTTTTAACCATTATTTTATCTTTAAATGAAGCAAATTTGGCAACGATTGGGCGTTCGTACCTCTGCCCTCTCTGTCCGAGGCGGTGTACACGTTCAGGTTGGATCTTATCGATAACTTCGCGTGGAATCTGAAGCGCTGCAAAAAGGAACTCTCTAACTACAGATTCAGGAACCTCTCCTTCTTTCTCTTGGATACCTGTAAGTACCAAATTCTCTCTCATGGATCTAGTTTGTATGTCTAGTAAGCATTCCTTCAGAACGGTGTTCTCCTTTTTAATTTCATTCATTTCGGTTTCAATTTTATTGACTGTCCCTTTTAGCGCGTGTTTCCTTCTCCAATGTCGCAGCTTTTTCATCACTCATCTCTAGGCTTGCCTTCAACTCTTTTATATCTTTACTAACTAATTCAAGTATACCCAGTTTGTCATTTATTGATTTTAACAGATCGGTTTCGACCTTTACCATTGCCGGTGGTGAGAATATTAAATCATCCGTGTCGGTTGAGGAGTCACGTTTTCGTTTTTGAATCGGTTCCCCTGTCTTACTCTCCGTCATGTTTGGGTGTTGCTTGTTTTCGTAATATTTGTCGATAAATGTCTCTAATCTTAGGATTTGTTTTGTGTTATTATCCAGATTGAAGGTTATCACCCACCAGATTATTTAGTGCTAATATTTTAGTCTAATTTAGCAGATATTTCGAATATTATGTTTTATCTTGAGGTGCTCTACATAACTTCGTTCAGTCCGCCATTACCTTTACGTTACCTTTACGTCCGCCGTCCTACGTAAGAACCTGTCCCCTGTGTGTTACTTAGTGGGTAGAGCCAGCCTCTGCAATTTATCTTACCATTTCTAACAATCTGAGTGCCAGTTATGATTTTCATATGCACATTTTCGTGGAACAGTTTCATTTAATTTATAATAGTCTTTGTATCTCAAAATCATCATTGTCATGTGGTTCTAAATCTAAATGACGATGATGCAAATCTAAAAGTAACTTCTATTGCTAACCATGTAAAAATAGCCTACATAAAGCCAACAAATAAAAACATTGCAGCCTGCAGGTAGAAAATATCTTATAAACCACATTGCAGACAGGACATGCCTAGCCAAAGAACTTGAAACAATTTATCAACTATCAATTTTGTCCTGCCGAAGCTAGCAAACTTGCAACATTGTAAAAAATATTCTGGGCCCCTCAGAGTTTCCAGCGCCAGTGAGTTCAGTACAGACTAGAGGTCGACCAATTAATCGGCATGGCCGATTAATTAGGGCCGATTTCAAATTTTCATAACAAATCGGTAATCAGCATTTTTGAACGCCGATTATGGCCGATTACATTGCACTCAACGAGGAGACTGTGTGACAGACTGACCACCTGTTACGCGAGTGCAGCAAGGAGCCAAGGTAAGTTGCTAGCTAGCATTAAACTTAACTTATAAAAAAACAATAATTCTTAACATAATCACTAGTTAACTACACATGGTTGATGATATTACTCGCTTGTCCTGCATGTCATATAATCAATGCAGTGCCTGTTAATTTATCACCGAATCACAACCTACTTTGCCAAATGGGTGATGATTTAACATGCGCAAAAAAATGCACTGTCGTTGCACCAATGTGTACGTAACCATAAACATCAATGCCTTTCTTAAAATCAATACACAACTATATATTTTTAAACCTAAATTTAGTTAAAATACATTTATACTAGCAGGCTATATTAACTAGGGAAATTGTGTCACTTCTCTTGCGTTCTGTGCAAGCAGAGTCACGGTATATGCAGCAGTTTGGGCCGTCTGGCTTGTTGTGAACTGTGTGAAGACCATTTCTTCCTAACAAAGACCGTCATTCATTTGGCAGAATTTTACATAATTATGACATAACATTGAAGGTTGTGCAATGTAACAGCAATATTCAGACTTAGTGATGCCACCTGTTAGATAAAATAGGGAACGGTTCCGTATTTCACTGAAAGAATAAACGTTTCGTAATTGGTATCGGTGTTGAAAAGTCATAATTGGTCGACAGACACAGCTAGTACAGACACAGCTGTAGGCTATTTGTGCAAGGGATAAGAAGTAATCAGGTATTTTATGATGTTTCAACAATCTTCTACCGCACGGCAAGCGGTAGCGGAACGCCAAGTCTAGGTCCAAAAGGTTTCTTAACAGCTTCTACCCCCAAGCCATAGGACTCCTGAACAGCTAATCAAAGGGCTCTTTTGCGCTGCTGCAACTCTGTTTATAATCTATGCATAGTCACTTTAACTCTACATACATGTACATATTACCTCAATAACCGGTGCCCCCTGCACATTGATTCTGTACCGGTACCCCCTGCATATAGCCTCTCTTGTTATTTTACTACTGCTGTTTAATTATTCAACTTTACATTTTCTATTTAACTTCTTAAAGCATTGTTGGTTGAGGGATTGTAAGTAAGCATTTCTCTAAGGTCTGCTACACCTGTTGTATTCAGGGCACATGTGACAGAATTTGATTTGAAATAGTTGATCAACATCTTAAGCTAAACTTTCTGATCTGTTGCATCAAACTCCTTGCTTTTGAATATTTATTTTTTATGTAACCTAAGCCTACTGGTTGTATGAATTTAAAATCAAATCAATGTGGATCTATCGTCCCACGACTGTCCCAGAGTTTGCTTGGAATAAGCTATTTCTTTGTCGACAAGTTTCTCAATACCATATGTCAAGTTTCCTACTATTTTGGATAGTAGAGTGACATGCACTGTGTACAAAACATGAAGAACATTTACCTAATATTGAGTTGCAGGGCTGTGTTCCAAACAAAACAACTATAAGTGTGCTTGCTCGAGTTCATCAACGGCACAGCTAGGAGAGCTCAAAAAAGCACCTTACAGTTGGAGACTCTTCTTTGAGTCATAAAAGTGCATTGAATTTACTTACTGTGCATACTTTGGAGAGCTGTGTGGCCACTTGGATACACCAGTTTGACCTCTCAAACCTTTGCCATTTTTTTTAATGATGCACCTACCCCAAATTTTCCGATAATATTGTTACTGAATGTATCCAGAGTATTTTCAGATTTCATTTCAACAAATGCATTGGAAGGCACAGTAAATGTAAACTGTACATAAAATCAGCGTCATGTTTAGACTCAGTCTTGTGTCAGGTGAACTGCTGTGTCCTCCTCATCTTCCCACAATCTCCTAACTGTTCCCTTTTAATTGCTACCATGGGTATGCATATGCTTTCCACATTTCTTCTGTAAAAAAACATTTCAATTTAGCCCTATCCATATAGGCTCATTCCCAAGAGTGTAAAGGGTTAAAAGCAGTGCACTACATAGGGAATAGGGTGCCATTGGGGATGTACACATACTCACCAATGGTCATATTTATAGACTCTGGCTCCAGGCCAGTCAGAAACTTCCTACGGAGGCTGATCCCTTCGAAGTCCACGTAGACCCGCCGGAGAACTTCAAACCCATTCTCAGACACCATCTGGAGAGGGGAAACGGGAATGCAAATCCTGAGACATAAGTTTGGATGCCGCTGACAAGTCACAGTGAAAGTGGTGGTGCGCACTGTTGGATAGATGACCGTTTCTGTTTGTGTGCGCCTCAGCCCATTTCTAAAAGTTCACCTTCTCACTGACGAGGTCGCGGTGCCTTGAGCAGAAGACCTTCCTGTCCTCCTGGAAGACACAGTTGCGGGCGCGGGCGCACATGAAGTGGTAGTTACTCTGACAGGACGAGAGACAGCAGCCAACCGTCGCCCCCGCCTGGCCACAACGCTCACAGCGCTGTAGGGAAGATATGTACAATGAGGAAGAGAAAAGAAAACAGAATGAGAACGACTAGCAGAAAACTCACTGAACTAAATGGGCATAGCAGACTTGACAAAACAATTCTATCTTTGGAACAATAAAGCTGCTATTATTTTACGGCAATGTTAAAAACAGGAAACTGCACACCTATGCCTGAATACAAAGTCTATTGGGAAAGGATGTACTCCAGCTTTGATATGTGGGAAGTGTCCCAAATACCACCCTATTCCCTACATAGTCCACTATGGGCCCTGGTCAAAAGTAGTGCACTTTATAGGAAACAGGGTGCCATTTGAGGCGCATCTATGGTGATGTTCAATGCATTCTTACCATGTGGCGCCCCCTGGAGACAGCACTGTGTACTTGGAGTAGAGCTCCGTTATCTTCGTACACCTCAGCGGACCACAGGCAGCAGTTGACGTGGGCCCACTCGTTCTGCCCCAGGAACAGCATCCTGCCTGCGTCCTTTAATAAAAACGAGGAAATTCAGATTTAGAGTGGACCTGAGACAACATTCTGGGATGTCTGAATAGCTGCTAATATCATTACTGTGGGTATAATGTATTACAGAAGTGTTTCACAACTCCGATCCTTGAGTACCCCAAACAGAATACATTTTTGGTTTAGCCGAAAAGAATAACAAACTCATCTAGTCATGTGCTTGTTGATTAGTTCACTAATTGAATTGGGTGTATGGCCACAACAAAAATACTTTCTCTTTGTCAGTCATCTTCGGTACAACACACTATCGAGGAGTCGCACACTCACGACTTCGGTTGAAGGATCTACAATCATGCTCGACAAGGCCAATGAAATACACGGCTCGCTGGAAGCCCCTCCTTCCACGTGTGATAAGCGTGAGACTCGGATTCATTCTTTCAATTATTCCACTCTTCACCTTGGTGTGAACAGGTACATTTCACAGTACTAAAACAAACAATTGGAACACGAGACTGTCTTATGTTGCGCCAACTTAACTGTCCCTTAGGTTGCAGAGCGTGCTCACCCCCGGGACGTTGTGTGCTGTGGTTTATGATTAGGAAACTTATGAGAACAGTACAAACAATGAGTTATTCTTCTAATTGCTTGGCCTGACTTCAGCAATAGGTAAGATAGCTAACGAGACCGAAACGACAAGGTGGGTTTGGATTCGCGACCACGCCCCCAATTAATTAATAGCTATCCAGGTTTGTTGTCTTGTGTCTTGGCGCATGCTCAGGCCGCCCTCGCTCTAATCAGTTTGTGTGCGAGACTAGGGGACGGCTGGGGCTTGGTGTTTCAGATGACTTCCTCTCCCGGCTGCCCGTACCTCGACAAAGTCGGAGTTGCGGGACACGGAGATGGGTTGGGTCGTTGGGCGGGTCAAATGTCTCCCGGCTCCTGTGCGCTCTGTTGCCAGTTATAGGAGGCTACTTGAAGAGAGAGGATGACCAGGTTCTGTCTGTTGCCTTGGTTAAGCACCGCTTGCCTCTCTTCTCAGAAGTGTCCGGGTTCCACCTCAGTGAGTCCTACGACTCGAGACCAGGCTAGCTTACAAGCGCTGCATAGCGTGCTAGCCAGGTTAGCTAACTTGTAAAAGCGAGCTAGTTACTACCATCCAGAAGGCGAGGTCAGTACAGGTGCATCAAAGTTAAGACCGAGAGACTGAAAAACAGCTTCTATCTCAAAGCCATCAGACTGCTAAACAGCAATCACTAACTCAGAGAGGCTGCTCCCTACATTGAGACCCAATCACTGGCCACTTTAATAAATGGATCACTAGTCACTTTATACAATGCACTCTAAATAATGATGTTCACATATCTTACATTACTCATATCACATGTATATACTGTATTTTATACCATCTATTGCACCTCTCGGTCATCACTCATCCATATACTTACATGTACATATTCTCATTCACCCCTTTAGATTTGTGTGTATTAGGTAGTTGTTGGGGAATTGTTAAGATTACTTGTTAGATATTACTGCACTGTCAGAACTAGAAGCACAAGCATTTCGCTACACTCGCATTAACATCTGCTAACCATGTCTGTGACAAATAAATTTAGATATGATTTTAGCCATTCCAGCTTCCTAATGGTGGAATTGCTTGGGTAACCCTCCTGTTTAGTGTACGTAGCCAGCATTAAGTTGCTTGGTTATTCTAAACCGACCGTGTTGCAGTCAGAGGCTAGCTAGCCTAGCTTAAACTAGAAGCCTTAGCATGGCTAAATTCAGTTAGCATGCATAACTTCCGGCAAATAAAGCTTATTAGCTTTCCGCCAGTGATACGGCAATCATATTCCCATTTCAAATTCTTGGAGTTGGAGGGAGTGGAGGAAGCGGGGCATGCAGGCACCTCAGATGAGGAAGCAGCCGCCGAGCACTTGGCTCGGGTAACCCCCAGAGCGAGGGATCTTAGCACGGGTCTGATCGACCGGTGAGCCCCACCACAAACATATTACTGTGGCGTCAGTGCCCCCCACGTTTGGTTACAGCAAAACGGGGTGCTAGACTTTACTGGAGCCCCATGTCCATAAGTGGCAGGGCTTCATCCAGGCTATAATCTCACAGAAGAACAATTTAGCTTGGAAGCTTGTCCATGTTTAAAGCCTCCTCTGTTACCCCGCTTTCCTTGGTGTTCACAGGGTTCAAGGGGTATATCAATCTCCCCAAGGTGAGAGTAATAAGTTGGGCGACTCGCTCTCAGTCCACAAGAAGGCTCATCACTGGGATTCATTGCTGATTCCTGCCTGTAGCATTCCTGGAAATTACATTCAATTACCAATTGCCCCGTCTGTTACCACAGAAGGGGTCCATTTTTCAGAGCTGTCTGTCCCTTTTCCAGCTTGGCTGAAAGATTGTGGCACCGGTAACTATGAAAAAGTACAATGAACCAATCACTCCCAGTCCATATGGTGGCATCCAGCTCCTTCAGATGGCACTTGACGGGAGGCTCGCTGTCGGCTCCAAACAATGGTGTGCATGGATCATGCGAACAGTGACGTCGGGGTACAGGCTACAACTTTTGCGCATCCCCCACACTTCAACGACGTCATCAGGTCGACTGTTTCTGGGGCCTTAGAGCCCGTTTTGAGGAAGGGAATAACCTCCCGTCTCCAGACGCAGGTAATCCGAGAAGCCTCTATGTCAGATCCAGGACCCTGGTTGTGCGGTTGTCTCAGACTGGTCTCTAAACCAATTGCGCCCACATGGCACTTGGCCCTGATCCTCCACTACAAAATCTCCCTGCTCATGACTTTGGTCATGGCTAAACATGCTGCCAGGGGTCCGGCAGCATCTTGGGCGTTGTTTAAATGGTTGAGTGTAGGATTCATTTGTGCTGCAGCGAGTTGGGCTTCACCACATACTTTTGTGATGTTTTATTGCTTGGATGTCACTGCTCCCAGTGCAGCCCAGTGTGCTTACGGCTGGGACGGGGAAAGTGTGCACGATACCCAGACTGCCGCATCTGGCGGGGTCAGGTCTGGGTGGTCTGGCACGGGCAGTTTAATTTAGTATCCGTTGGGCTCAGCTAGGGGTGTGATTATATATCCCCATAGTATGTTGTACTGAAGTTGACTGAATGAAAGGGAACATAACTTTATGACTATAACTACTGTTCCCTGAAGGAGGGAAACGAGATACAACTTCTGTTTAGCCCCACACTGCCCGTTCCTGCGCTGAGTGAAGGAATGAATCCGAGCCTCACGCTTATCACCTGTGGAAGGCGGAGCTTCCAGCAAGGTGTGGATTTCAGGCGGTTGTGGATCCTTCAACCGAAGTAACGAGAGTGCGACTCCCCCATAGTGTGTTGTACCTTGTCTCCCTTCTTCATGGAACAGTAGTTATAGTCATCAAGTTACGTTCTGTTTGAGATACTCAAGGACCGAAGTTGAGAAACACTGTACTACAGTACCCATAATGCTCTATTTATGGTTTTATCTTAGTAAAGATGTTTCTGAAGCCAACACAATGGTGTCCCGCCTCCTTATCAATACAATTACTGGGTGGGATCAGTACAGAGGTGGGTGGGAAACTCACGTTGGGTGTGGCGTCTCCACATTGTTGGCAGAGTGCACACTGCCTCTCATCTTTGGTCCAGTCGAGTTCCAGGGCCCCGGTTAGAGCACAATGTGTACCTACTCAAGATAGACCAAACACATTCATTAATCATTGAATTGATTCACATTGTTAGGATGACGTAAAAAGCTAGATCACCATCAGTCCTTGTACTCAATAACTTTACGCACAACAAACATCTTCTTGTGCCGGTGAATGGGGTTAAATCTAAGTCTGCTTTGAGACAGGACATAGGCTTACAGAGGAAGTGATAGATATATAATATAATGCACTACTGTTGACCAGAGCCCTATGCCTATGACCAGACCCCCTATTTGAGACACAGCCAAAGACTCCATACCTTGGGATTTGAGTGGGAGTCTCTCCAGAGCCCGGGACTGATGGGTGGTGACTGAGTACAGGGAAGGGATGCTGTTCTCCTGCTGGAGGCACCCCGAGCCCCTGGTAACTTGGTATGTCCTCTCCAGCCACTGTGCATAGCTGTGCTCCTTAGAGGGTGGAAGAACTGCCTCAGGGAGCATACCACTGAGACAGAAGAAAAAGGGGGGAGACCTGTTCAGCAACAGAGCCTTTTAAATTGTATTTATTTAACCAGGTAAGCCAGTTGAGAACAAGTTCTCATTTACAACTGCGACCTGGCCAAGATAAAGCAAAGCAGTGTGACAAACAGAGTTACACATGGAATAAATAAATGTACAGTCAATAACACAATAGAAAAGTCTATATACAGTGTGTGCAAATCAAGTAAGATTAGAGAGGAAATGCAATAAATAGGCCGTAGTGGCGAAAAATTACAATTTCGCAAATTAACACTGGAGTGATAGATGTGCAAGTAGATACTGGGGTGCAAAGGAACAAAAAAAATGAAAAAATATAAAATAAATAACAATATGGGATGAGGTAGTTGGATGGGCTATTTACAGATGGGCTATGTACATGTGCAATGATCTGTAAGCTGCTCTGATAGCTGATGCTTAAAGTTAGTGAGGGAGATCTCCAGCTTCAGTGATTTTTGCAGTTCGTTCCAGTCATTGGCAGCAGAGAACTGAAAGGAAAGGCAGCCAAAGGAGGAATTGGCTTTGGGGGTGACCAATGAGATATACCTGCTGGAGCTCGTGCTACGGGTGGGTGCTGCTATGGTGACCAGTGAGCTGAGATAAGGCGGGACTTTACCTAGCAAGGACTTATAGATGACCTGGAGCCAGCGGGTTTGGCGACGAATATGAAGCGAGGGCCAGCCAACGAGAGCATACAGGTCGCAGTGGTGGGTAGTATATGGGGCTTTGGTGACAAAACGGATGGCACTGTGATAGCAAATGGGATGCAGTCTGAGTAGAGTGTTGGAGGCTATTTTGTAAATGACATCGCCGAAGTCAAGGATCGGTAGGATAGTCAGTTTTATGAGAGTATGTTTGGCAGCATGAGTGAAGGAAGCTTTGTGGCAAAATAGGAAGCTGATTCTAGATTTAATTTTGTACTGGAGATGCTTAATATGAGTCTGGAAGGAGCGTTTACAGTCTATCCAGACACCTAGGTATTTGTAGTTGTCCACATATTCTAAGTCAGAACTGTCCAGAGTAGTGATGCTAGGCGGGCGGGCGGCGATCGGTTGAAGAGCATGCATTTAGTTTTACTTGTATTTAAGACCAGTTGGAGGCCACGGAAGGAGAGTTGTATGGCATTGAAGCTTATCTGCAGGTTATTTAACAGTGTCCAAAGAAGGGCCAGAAGTATACAGAATTGTGTCGTCTGCGTAGAGGTGGATCAGAGAATCACCAGCCGCAAGAGCGACATCATTGATGTATACAGAGAAAAGAGTCGGCCTGAGAACTGAACCCTGTGGCACCCCCATAGAGACTGCCAAAGGTCCGGACAACAGGCCCTCTGATTTGACACACTGAACTCGATCAGAGAAGTAGGTGGTGAACCAGGCGAGGCAGTCATTTGAGAAACCAAGGCTGTTGAGTCTGCCGATAAGAAAGCGGTGATTGACAGAGTCACAGTATTGACTATTGTCGATGGCAATTATGATATCGTTTAGGACCTTGAGCGTGGCTGAGGTGCATGACCATGACCAGCTCGGAAACCAGATTGCATAGTGGAGAAGGTACGGTGGGATTCGAAATGGTCGGTGATCTGTTTGTTAACTTGGCCTTTGAAGACCTTAGAAAAGGCAGGGTAGGATAGATATAGGTCTGTAACAGTTTGGGTCTAGTGTCTTCCCCTTTGAAGATGGGGATTACCACAGCAGCTTTCCAATCTCTGGGGATCTCAGACGATACGAAAGAGGTTGAACAGGCTAGTAATAGGGGTTGCAAAAATTACAGCGGATCATTTTAGAAGGAGAGGGTCCAGATTGTCTAGCCCAGCTGATTTGTAGGGGTGCAGATTTTGCAGCTATCTGGATTTGGGTGAAGGAGAAATGGTGAGGCTAGGGCAAGTTGCTGTGGGGGGTGCAGAGCTGTTGAACCGGGGTAGGGGTAGCCAGGTGGAAAGCAAGGCCAGCCGTAGAAAAATGCTTATTGAAATACTCGATAATCGCAGATTTATCAGTGGTGACAGTGTTTCCTAGCCTCAGTGCAGTGGGAGGAGGTGCTCTTATACTCAATGTCCAATGTACAATGTCCCAGAACTTTTTGGAGTTTGTGCTACAGGATGCAAATTTCTGTTTGAAAAAGCAAGCCTTTGCTTTCCATTCAGGCCAAGGAGTTGCTTTTTTTGACGTATTCTTTGCTAGCTTTTCAAAAATAAGTATTCTATGCCTGCTTTATCTTTCTGAAGGCAAAACTATTTATTGTCATAGTTGGTTCGTTCAGGGAGATTCCCTTTTGTCTTCTTGGCGGAAATGTGAGTAAGAACAACAATATCAAAAACCGGTCAAAATCGATAACATACACCGTCATACGGTCTACACATAGTGTATCCATTTACCTTGGGAAATCTTTGGAGATTGGGTCCCACATTTTCTGATCCTGGCTATGAAACCAACTGAAAGTCTCCTCCAGCAACTGAAAGGACAGATACAGTGCATTCTGAGAGTATTCAGACACCTTGACTCTTCCCACATTTTGTTACGTTAAAGCATTATTCGAAAATTCATTAAATTGTTTTTTCCTCCTCAATCTATACAAAATACCCCATAATGACAAAGCAAAAAGTGTTTTTTAGAAATATATAAATAAATAAAACTTAAATATCACATTTACATAAGTATTCAGACCTTTTACTCAGTACTTTGTTGAAGCACCTTTGGCGGAGATTACAGTCTTGAGTCTTTGATTGAGAGGGGTTGAATTAAATGCGGAAGACACATTTCAGTTGAATGCATTCAGTTGTACAACTGACTAGGTATCCCCCTTTCCTTTCCCTTTCTTGGGTATGACACTAAGTTTGGCACAACTGTATTTCAGGAATTTCTCCCATTCTTCTCTGCAGATCCTCTCAAGCTGTCAGGTTGGCTGGGGAACATCGCTGCACAGCCATTTTCAGGTCTCTCCAGAGATGTTCAATCGGTTTCAAGTCCGGGCTCTGGCTACGCCACTCAAGGACGTTCAGAGACTTGTCCCAAAGCCACTCCTGCGTTGTCTTGGCTGTGTACTTAGGGTTGTTATCCTGTTGGAAGGTGAACCTTCGCCCCAGTCTGAGGTCCTGAGTGCTCTGGAGCAGGTTTTCATCAAGGATTGCGCTGTACTTAACTAGTCTCCGCCGCTGACAAACATCCCCACAGCATGATGCTGCCACCACCATGCTTCACTGTAGGGATGGTGCCAGGTTTCCTCTAGACGTGACCCTTTGCATTCAGGCCAAAGAGTTGAATCTTGGTTTCATCAGATCAGAGAATCTTGTTTCTCATGGACAGAGTCCTTTAGGTGCCTTTTGGCAAACTCCAAGCGGGCACTCATGTGCCTTTCACTGAGGAGTGGCTTCTGTCTGGCCACTCTACCACAAAGCCCTGATTGGTGGAGTGCTGCAGAGATGGTTGTCCTTCTGGAAGGTTCTCCCATCTCCACAGAGGAACTCTGGAGCTCTGTCAGAGTGACCTTCGGGATCTTGATCTTGTAGGCCCTTCTCCCCCAATTGCTCAGTTTGGGCAGGTAGCCAGATCTAGGAAGATCGTTGGTGGTGCCAAACTTCTTCTATTTAAGAATGATGGAGGCCACTGTATTCTTTGGGACCTTCAAAGCTGCAGAAATGTTTGGTAGCCTTCCCCAGATCTGTGCCGCGACACGATCCTGTCTCTGAGCTTTACGGACAATTCCTCCGACCTCATGGCATGGTTTTTGCTTCTGACATGCACTGTCAACAGTGGGACCTTACATAGACAGGTGTGCCTTTCCAAATCATGTCCAATCAATTTAATTTATCACATGTGGACACCAATCAAGTTGTAGAAACATCAAGGATGATCAATGGAGACAGGATGCACCCTGAGCTCAATTTCGAGCCTCATAGCAAAGGATCTGAATACTTAGGTACATTTTTTATTTACTTTTTAATCTAAAAACCTGTTTTCGCTTTGTCATTATGTGGTATTGTAAATGTATTTAATACATTTTAGAATAAGGCTGTAAAGTAACATTTTGGAAAAGGGAAGGGGTCTGAATACTTTCCGAACACACTCAAGTGTGTGATCTTTATACATCGTTAAAGAGAGGCAATATGCAAGGAGTTCATAAACAAAAATATTATTTTAGAGTTATTTTATTCGGTTTTATTAATTGAGGCAATTAATAAAATAACATAAGAGCCCAGAAAGTATTTTTTTATGCGGACTATACTAAAATATCAGAGTAAATATACAAATATTTATATAATGTAGAGATATGACGCAGTATGGCCCATAACAAATGTCTATAGCATTAATGGAGGAAAGGTCTTTCTACTAACCTTCAGGTAGTGAGACCTGGCCAAACAGGTGGGCCTCAGGTCCTCAGGGAGAGACTCCTCCTCCTTTAGCCACTTCCTCATCACCATGACAACATCCTCATGGAATGATTTCTGATTGGTAGACAAGAGCAGGAAAAACAGGTGTCAAGTTTAGGAGACGGATGTATTGTTGTACAATATATGTGAGATTAAATTTACTGTATGGAGTCTTCCCTCCCATTAGAACATCTATAAGAGCATCTGCTAAATGACCAAAATGTATATAAAGTGAGCGGATTGTGGTCTGAAAAGAGCTACGTGAGTCACAGTGGAACATTGATGCCATGAAAGCAAAATTACCAACCTCTAGGTCTTAATATAGTTTTCATGTGACATAATTCAAATGTTTATAAAGGACTGGGGTCTCTCACCAGTGAAGTGTACTGGCCGCCTGTACATTTTTGACCCACGGCATGTAGGTCACAGATGGGGTGCTGTTGGTCCCTGAAAGCATTTAGTTCCGTGGATTCCTCACACTGCAGAAAACAAAAGAACAGCATAGTACCGTAAAATGGAGACCGCCGTCAGAGGGTCAGCGATATACAATCCACAAGACAGTCTAAACATGTAAAAGTTAAATATTTTTATACTTGATTTTGGATATAGAGAAAAGCCATGTTAGGAAAGTGAGAGAGTATGTTACGAGTATCTGACTCGTGACTACTTG
This sequence comes from Salvelinus fontinalis, assembly GCF_029448725.1. NCBI lineage: Eukaryota > Metazoa > Chordata > Actinopteri > Salmoniformes > Salmonidae > Salvelinus > Salvelinus fontinalis. The sequence goes on along the minus strand of NC_074696.1, from coordinate 44,378,572 downwards.
ACGTCTTTACTGTGCTGGCGGCAGACATTACCTCTCTGCAGGTAATCAGGTGCTGGGCGGAGGAGTCAGAGAGGAGGTTGGTCAGCACATTCTCTAGCCCCGCCCGCAGCCTTTCCTTCAGCGCCTCCTTCCAGAATCTGGGCTGTGATTGGCTGCAGCGTGTACAGGAATATACTACGCTCTCTGGCAGGCTGGACATGATCTCATACAGGTCATCTGGGAGACAGAAGAGAAGCAGAATTTCAATGTAATGGAGTGGGTTTATAGTGAGATAGTTGTTCTGATCCCTTAAGTTAGGGCCCGCCTGAACAATTGGCCCAGCGTCGTCCAGGTTAGGCCAGCACATGCCGTCATTGTAAATAAGAATTTGTTTTTAACTGACTTGCCCAGTTAAATAAAGGTGAAATAAGGTGAAATATTTGAGGTGGCATCGTCCCCTACACATACTGCTAACAGGGGTGGTCACCCCTTCGCCTGGAGAACTACCCTCTTGCAGGAATTGGTTCCAGCTCTTATATCCAACACACCTGATTCTACCAATGAGATGCTCCCTGGAACCTTGATTAGCTGGATAAGGCGTTTGTATAGGGCGAGAGCAAAAGCCTGCATACCCAGTAACACTAATGAGTGTCGGCCACCCCTGTTGTACATCCCCTTGATAAAGAAAGTTTTAAAGCTGAAACATTAGTGTCACTCACCAGAGAGTCCTTCACATTTAGAATGTACCCAGTGGCTACACCTGGAGCACTCCATCATCTGGCTGTTGTGGTCCTTCTCCTCGTAACACTTGGAGCAGATGGTGCAGAAGTTCCCTTGTAAAACAAATAAGAAACAAAATCAGATGTCCTAAAGTAATCAATGATTAAATACATTTCAAAAATGTCAGTAGGGGGTTGACAGAGTCATCTGGTCTTTCGACCTAACGAAAAAGAAAAAAAAGTTTAAATAAAATCAACCTATACAGTGCTTTCGGAAAGTATTAAGACCACTTTACTTTTTCCACATTGTTACATTACAGCCTTATTCTAAAATGTATTAAAAACAACATTTAAAAAAAGACAAAGTAAAAAAGTTTAGAAATGTTCGCAAACGTATAAAAATAACAAAAAAAACTGAAAAAGTACATTTACATAAGTATTGATGAGTCTGAGTCTTAATTATCAGGGAATCTATTGAAATTGTAACCTTTATTTAACTAGGCAAGTCAGTTAAGAACAAATTCTTATTTACAAGGACGGCCTACTCTGTCCAAACCCGGACGACGCTGGGCCAATTGTGCGCCGCCCTATAGAACTGCCAATCACGGCCGGATGTGTGACAGCCTGGAATCGAACAAGGGTCGAACACCTCTTGCACTGAGATGCAGTGCCTTAGACCGCTGTGCCACTCGGGAGCCCTATTGAGTGCCTTGGCCTGGTTTCTACACCAGAAGTTAATGGTTAATGGTAGGAGGAATGTACAGTTGAAGTCGGAAGTTTACATGCACTTAGGTCAGAGTCATTAAAAGTAATTTTTCAACCACTCCAAATTTCTTGTTAAGTTCTTTGGGGTAGGGGGCAGGATTTTCAATTCCGGATGAAAAAAGCATGCCGAGAGTAAACGGCCTGCTACAAAGCCATAAAAGCTAGAATATGCATATTATTAGTAGATTTGGATAGAAAACACTGAAGTTTCTAAAACTGTTTGAATGATGTCTGAGTATAACAGAACTCATATGGCAGGCAAAAAACCTGAGAAAAAATCCAACCAGGAAGTGGGAAATCTGAGGCTGGTCGATTTTCAACTCAGCTCCTATTGAAGATACAGTGGGATATGGTAATGTTGCACTTCCTAAGGCTTCCACTAGATGTCAACAGTCTTTAGAACCTTGTCTGATGCTTCTACTGTGAAGTGGGGCCGAAGGAGAGGGGAATGAGTAAGGTCTATCATGACCTGAACATGAGCTGACCATGTGCGTTCATGTGAGAGCGAGCTCTGTTCAATCACAATTCTAAAGACTAAAGGAATACGCCGGTTGGAACATTATTGAATAATGTTAAAAACATCCTAAAGATTGATTCAATACTTCGTTTGTCATGTTTTTACAGACTGTAATATATAAAAAAAATACTTTTCGTCCGTACTTTCCGCTGGACTTGCGCGAGTTTGGAAAGTGTACTGAACGCTAGAACAACAAGGAGGAATTTGGACATAAATGGACATTATCGAACAAAACAAACATTTATTGTGGAACTGGGATTCCTGGGAGTGCCTTCTGATGAAGATCAAAGGTAAGTGAATGTTTAGAATGTTATTTCTGACTTATGTTGACTGCATAATATGGCGGATATATTTGTGTCTTGATTGGGCTCTGAGCGCCGACTCAGATTATTGCATGGTTTGCTTTTTCCGTAAAGCTTTTTTGAAATCTGACACAGCGGTTGCATTAAGGAGAAGTGCATCTAAAATTCCATGCATAACAGTTGTGTCTTTTAGCAATGTTTATTATGAGTATTCCTGTAAATTGATGTGGCTCTCTGCAAAATCAAAGGATGTTTTGGAACTTCTGAACGTAAGGCACCAATGTAAAAACTCAGATTTTTGGATATAAATATGAACTTTACCAAACAAAACATACATGTATTGTGTAGCATGAAGTCCTATGGAGTGTCATCTGATGAAGATCATCAAAGGTTAGTGATTCATTTTATCTATATTTCTGCTTTTTGTGAATCCTCTTTGGCTGGAAAAATGGCTGTGTTATTCTGTAAATAGGCACTCACCTAACAATCGTTTGGTTTGCTTTCGTCGTAAAGCCTTTTTGAAATCGGACACTGTGGCTGGATTTACAACAAGTGTATCTTTAAAATTGTGTAAAATACATGTATGTTTCAGGAATTTTAATTATGAGATTTCTGTTTTGAATTTGGTGCCCTGCAGTTTCACTGGCTGTTGAAGAGGTGGGACGCTCCCGTCTAGAGAGGTTAAGTACTGCAGTGAATCTCCTCATGGACTGCACCAGATTTTCCAGTTCTTGCCGTGAGATGTTGCCCCAATCTTCCACCTGCAAGTTTCTGGACATTTCTGGGGGGAATGGTCCTAGCCCCCACCCCCCGATCCAACAGCTCCAGACGTGCTCAATGGGATTGAGATCCGGGCTCTTCGCTGGCTGTGGCAGAACACTGACATTCATGTCTTGTAGGAAATCACGCACAGAATGAGCAGTATGGCTGGTGGCATTGTCATGCTATAGGGTCATGTCAGGATGAGCCTGCAGGAAAGGTACCACATGAGGGAGGAGGATGTCTTCCCTGTAACGCACATCATTGAGATTGCCTGCAATGACAAGCTCAGTTCGATGATGCTGTGACACACAGCCCCAGACCATGACGGACCCTCCACCTCCAAATCAATCCCGCTCCAGAGTACAGGACTCGGTGTAACGCTCATTCCTTCGACGATAAACGTGAATCCAAACATCATCCATGGTGAGACAAAACCGCGACTCGTCAGTGAAGAGCACTTTTTACCAGTCTTGTCTGGTCCAGCTATGGTGGATTTGTGCCCATAGGCGACGTTGTTGCCGGTGATGTCTGAAACCCGAAATAACATCTGATAAACACGTGTATGTGACAAATACATTTTTATTTGATACATCTTCAATTTCTCAGAGATCATTTCGTTCACCTTGTTCTCAGACTCCATCCAGGTCTCATGTGGAGATTCTGCTATTCCGTCCTCAACCATGTTGTTCAGCCTTGATTGTCACTTGATTGTCATTTCTCCGTCATTGTTATTATGGATTCACACAGAACTAATGTCCTCTCTCAATGACTTAGATTGTTGTCATCTTGCCATTCTCCTGTTTCTATCGAGCTGACCATGGGAGAACTGCAAACTATTCTTCAGGTCCTGGACCTCTCTGGTCAGGTCATCCATTCTTTTATTAGTTGAATCCACCAGTAATGGACAAAACACTTAGGATACTCTGTTTATCCTCGCAGCTCCAGACAAGGGAGGTCACAGGGAAGATTGTTTTGTTTTCAAACTGCGGGGATCAAGACAGCCACAAACTCGGGACAATCCGCAGTCCCAGGCACAATGGGTAACGGCATCACGGGCTGCATTCAAGCCCTCAAGAAAACCTTGATAGCTTAATAGGCAGCTAGCTGGCTGCTACGCAAAATAGTTCCTCAGACCCAGCCTTGGTCGGGTCACCCTTTCTAATACGCTTTTTTTTTTTTTTTTTAACATGCTCTCCCTCACGTTCAACAGGCAGTGACACACTGACGGGAACACAAGAATCCACATACAGCGCAGTGTGTAAATACATTACACAGACCCACACACATACTATTCATAATCAGTTGTGGGTCCTTACTCTTAAAAAGAAAGAGCGCCAGCACACTCTAGGAGCTCAGATGCAATCATTTATTATCCAACGTTTCGACAGTCACGCTTGATTTCATTAAATTATCTGTAAATCTAAATAGAACATATAAAAAGCATAAATGGATACGATATGATCATAGATACAATTTGGCTACATAGGCCTACAAACATTATTTACAATGGAGAGCAAAAACACAATAGTCACAAGAATGGCTTCAGTTCAAAGTCTACGTTGAGACTGAGGGGCCAAGGGTCCTTAAATTAAAGATCCAGGCGGCCTCTCGATTTAAAATTGTCCTGTTCCTGGAGTGTGTATACCTTGCCTTGGTTGACTTGTGATGTGTCTGTGTGACTCACTGAGGTCCTACCTTTGCTGTGGAGGGTGCTGCAGTCGGGACATAGGTCCTGCTCGTGGTTCCAGGCCATGTCCCAGGTCTTCCCTGGGGTCACTCCACAGCTCTTACACCGGATACACGTCATACACACCTGGGACACGGGGGCAGGTAGCCCAGAAGTTAGAGAGATGGACCAGAACTTTAAGGTCGCTGGTTGTCCCAGGCCGGGCGAAGAAAGATGGGAAATTAACTGTCTGAGAACTGAGGATTGCTGGTTTCAGATCATTACTGGAATCCACTATGGTTGTGCCCTTGAGCAAGGCACTTATGCAAACTGGACAATACACTTGCATTGTATGGTATTGACCCACATTACAGTGAAAAACAGTCGTAAATCAGAATGGGGAGAAGAGAAGCTAAACAGTAATAGATGTTAAATTCCTGGTACTTACCCAGGGCATCTTACAGTTGATGGGCTTTGGGTAGGTGGGTCCCAGACAGGAGGGGTGGTAGCAGTTCTGACACCTCCTGCACTGCAACACAGGCTAAAGGAAGTAATAGTACACTTAGAATGTGAAAGTGGGGGTGAAAAAAAACAAAACACTAGACTACTTAACCTCAGATCCTGCTGACCATACACACCTTGTTGTTCTTGCTCTTACGGCCGCACACGTGGCAGAACTTGCAGCGGCGGCAGCACCAGTTCTCCTTGTTCTTCTCGTGGGGGCGCTCTTCGGGCCAGAGGCAGAAGCTGTGGAAGGGTTCGCAGCACACCTGGCAGTAGATCATCTGAGGTAAGGTGGCAGAAGGCAGTCAACTCTCAAAATCAGGATTACACCATATTGCACTAAACCTACTGTTTTACATACAACCCAGTGTAGCTATTCAGTAAACCTATGGAGTCTCCTGTGTGCTTCCTAGTTCATTTCTTTCCCTCAAAACGGTCAGAGTAATACTTATCTACAATGAAATGTGATTATTCGAATGATAATACTGCAAACACAGGCACTGAATAATCTGTGGATGCCTCTCCATGATTACCTCATGGTGTCCTTTGCTGGCACAGAGCAGACAGACAGGCTGAGGCGTGACGGGGACAGAGGTGAGGATACTCAGACCGCCCATCAACCACACGTTCTGGATGGCACAGTCCTCCTGGGAGAGAAACACAATAAGTTAGTGTGAGTAAATAAACTTTGATTTTGCAGTCATTCATTAAGAGTATATGACAGACAAAGAAAAGGAGAAAGACAGTTGGCAATGAGTTAATAAGAAAATAAACAATTTCACATTTTTAAGAAAGTTTATATGGGAGTGAGATGGAGTGAAAGAGTGAGTGTGTGAGAGAGAGATACACACCTTAAAGTCCACACGGATCCTGTGCGTCCCGGTCTTCAAGTGGCCCCTTTGGGGGAGTCTGTTGGTTAGCGCAGTGAGGATGTTAGTTGACGTGTTTTCCACGGCATTCTGGGAATGAAGGACATAGTGGGGATCAATTCTGGGATTGTGTTGTTGCTCTCCCTCTTTAACAACAGTCATCTCCTCTTCCTGCGAAGACTCGTCATCCGACTCCTCGTCCCTCTGCATGAGCGACTGCACCACACACGGGGGCAGTCGCTGCAGCTGAACCTGCAGGCGCCGCCGTAACCGCAGCAGTGAGATCCTGGGAGGGCAGGAATCGCTGGGGCTCCTTGTTAGGTGGCCCTCTGTAACCAACAGCCCTGGGCGGTGCTCTTCTGAGACGCTCCCCTGTGCATGTGAAGGGGGGGGGGGGGGACTGCTTAAGCCATTGAGTGGGGGACCAGCATTACAGCACGACCACGGTCACATGCTACGCGGCGGGCCAAGGCAGAGGAAAGAAGGAGAAGAAGACCCACCAAAACTGCCTTTGGCTTTGAGAATAAAGTGTTAAGAGAAGTGACGGAGAAGAGTTAAGAGAGGGTTAAGAAAAGCCTGATCAGAGTTAAGGCATGCCAAGTCTAATCAGAGGAAAAGAAAGAGGTCCAATCACCAACAGTAGTCAAACGTTGTTAAAGAGAGCGAGAAAGAAATCATAGGTCATGCCAGTCAAGAGAAACATGGAAAGAGTCACGGCATCTATGGACTATAAAATATTCGATTAAGTTCCAGAAAAACATGAAGGAAGATTCCAGAGGAGCAGGAATTTAAGGTGTAATGCATGCATCAGGGATGAATGTGAAAGGGGTAAGATTTTCCAACATGAGAACAGAGTTATACGAGACATTACCTTGTCGGCTCTGCATCGGCCCAGCAGTCTTTTGGGTGGACCAGGTCTGCGGCGCCTTACAACTTCACTGGGCACTGGGCCATCCTCAGAAGCTAGGAGGTCAGAGGATGCAGCATCTGTCAGAGAGCAAAGGGGTTTTAAAGCATAAAAATGAATAACAAAGTCTCCACTCAAACCAATACCCTAAAACGACTCAGAAAAATGACCTGCACTTCTATCCTCAATCACTGTAATCCTTAATCTCAATTACTATGGACTTCAACATCCACCACTAATCTTCTGATCTGCTTGGCTAATGGCTTTACATCCTTCAACTCTACCTGTCAAATTACTCCATTTCAAGGATGGAGTTCAATGGATCTTGTTGTGGTCCAACTCAAAAGGAGAAGCCCGAATGTGCATCGACCTATACTTTCATCCATACAGTACGGCTCCTATCCCGGTGTACGGCGTTACCTTGGCTGCTGGGAGCGTCAGAATTCTTCACAGGACTATTGACCACGCCTTCGCCGCCTGTGTCCTCGTCCGAGTCAGACTTCAGCAGGCTGCTGTAGGAGCGTGGCGTCACGTTCCGCCTCGGCTGCTTCCTGGCGGAAAGCCTCAGGCAGTCTCCAAGGGTTGCAGGGGCCGACATCTCCTCTGCCTCTCCCCAGCACGCCGACACATCATTGTTGAACTGAAGGCCATTAGCTGACGTCTGGCGCCGCCGCCTCGAAAGGACTGCACGACAAAGAGAAGCCCATTGTTAAAGCTAAAAAAAAAACACTGGCTGAATATTTGGGCCATGAGGCAGGCCAGTGTTCTAGTGTGGCTTTCGGTTAACGGTGTCAATGTTTTTGGTAGTAACAGCAAATTCAAACAAGTGGCGTTATTCATTAGTAAATGATCCACCCTCTTCAAGACCCTGGTGCTTGCCTACGGAGCAGCAAGGGGAAATGCCCCTCCTTAACCTCTCTCATCCCGACCACTCCGTTCCGCCATCTCTGGTCTCTTGGCCCTCCCACCCCTACGGGAGTGCAGCTCCCGCTCAGCCCAGTCAAAGCTCTTCTGTGTCCTGGCACCCCAATGGAGGAACAAGCTTCCCCCTAAAATCAGAACAGTAAGGCCCTTGCCCATCTTCTGAAAACATCTGAAACCCTACCTCTTGAAAAGTACCTTAAATAACTCACGGCACCCCCGACGCCCCACTCCCAAGAAAAAGGCGCATGTATTTTCCTACCAGCACATGACATTGCTGATAAATACTTTGAGGGGAAACGTACTTGATACGATTGTGATATGTTGTGGTCTCACCTAGCTATCTTAAGAAGAATGCAATAATTGCATAAGAGCGTCTGCTAAATTACAAATGCAAAATATTACAGACGTATTGAACATAAGAACACAACAAACCTGTGAATGGCTTGATGCCGCGCTTTACTTTCCTTGCCTCAATCCGAACACATCGTTTTAACCTGGTGGCACAGGGACATATTTATCATCACCATTTAAAAATAGGTGCCGTGTTCAATTTGTGCACAAGACAACTAGAGCCGATTATAGAAATGAAAAACCGTGTGTGCGCGCCTGAGTGTGTGTCCATGAGCGGATGAAAAGTGAGAGCAGCGGCCACAACTCTAGGTACAGTCACTTACACACAGCACTGGCGTCTGGTGTTGGGCCCTCCAAACTTGGGCTTGTCTAGGCAGTTGAGGCAGGTGCTGCAGTCACCCTCACGCAGGCAGCCCTGGCAGTTCCTACAGCGGGTGGCGCGGCCCCCGGGACCAACCTCGTTATAGTTCCGCTTGAACTTCCGCTGCTTGCTGTACTTGTGCTTCTGTCTCATCTTGTGCCTGACTGTGCAGTCAGAGGGGTCATCCGCAATGTCTAAAAACAGAGCGAGATCCCAAAAAATTATCTTAAATGACTTTGCAAACATAGGTCACTGCGCTAACGTCACATACCTGAAATCGACAAAGCTAAAAAAAAAAATCAAGAAAACATAAGAGGTAACTACCGTTCTTATCAGCGTGCTTCATAAACAAAGGTTACCTTCTACAGCTGGTGAGGTGGTGATGCCCTCTCGCTCATGGAGGGGCAGAGCGCTAAGCCGGGGGATATCGTCAGGCACCATGGCACGGGGTTGCCCCAACGCCACCGCTGCTGCCCGACAGACGTGCTTGATGCGTGGGCCGCCAGGGAGTTGGTCCTATGGGAACAGGAACATTGTCATATATTATAATTAAACTACCGTAAAGAAATGCCACCCTAAACACAGCCACAGCACAAATAGCCTAAGCCTAATTCATTGCAAATAGTCTGGGTAGCCATTTGATTAGATGTTCAGGAGTCTTATGGCTTGGGGGTAGAAGCTGTTTAGAAGCCTTTTGGAACTAGACTTGGCGCTCCGGTACCACTTGCCGTGCGGTAGCAGAGAGAAAAGTCTATGACTAGGGTGGCTGGAGTCTGACAATTTTTAGGGCCTTCCTCTGACACCACTTGGTATAAAAGTTGTGGATGGCAGGAAGCTTGGCACTGGTGATGTACTGGGCCGTACGCACTACCCTCTGTAGTGCCTTGCGGTCGGATGCCGAGTAGTTGCCATACCAGGCAGTGATTGCAACCCGTCAGGATGCTCTTGATGGTGCAGCTCTAAAACCATTTGAGGATCTGAGGACCCATACCAAATCTTTTCAGTCTCGTGAGAGGGAATAGGTTTTGTCGTGCCCTCTTCATGACTGTCTTGGTGTGCTTGGATCATGTTACTTTGTTGGTGATGTGGACGCCAAGGACCATGAAGCTCTAAACCTGCTCCACTACAGCCCCGTCGATGAGAATAGGGGTGTGCTTGGTCCTTTTCCTGCAGTCCACAATCGTCTCCATCACAGAGGGAAAGGTTGTGGTCCTTGCACCACACGGTCAGGCCTCTGACCACCTCCCTATAGGCTGTCTCATCGTTGTCGATGATCAGACCTACCACTGCTGTGTCATTGGAAAACTTAATGGTGTTGGAGTCGTGCCTGTCCATGCAGTCATTAATGAACAGGGAGTACGGGAAGGGACTGAGCATGCACCCGAGGGGCCCTTGTGTTGAGGATTAGCGTGGCGGATGTGTTGTTGCCTACCCTCACCACCTGGGGGCGGCCCGTCAGGAAGTCCAGGATTGAGTTGCAGAGGGATGTGTTTAGTCCCAGGGTCCTTAGCTTAGTGAAGAGCTTTGAGGGCACAAATAGTGTTGAATGCTGAGCTGTTGTCAATGAATAGCATAGGTGTTCCTTTTGTCCAGGTGGGAAAGGGCAGTGTGGAGTGTAATAGAGATCGCATCATCTGTGGATCTGTTGGGGCAGTATGCAAACTGGAGTGGGTCTAGGGTTTCTCGGAGAACGGTGTTGATTTAAGCCATGACCAGCCTTTCAAAGCATTTCATGGCAGACGGCATGGCAGACGTGAGTGCTACGGGTCGATAGTCATTTAGGCAGGTTACCTTAGTGTTATTGGGCACAGGGACTATGGTGGTCTGCTTGAAACATGTTGGTATTACAGACTCGGACAGGGAGCGGTTGAACATGTCAGTGAAGACACTTGCCAGTTGGTCAGTGCATGATCAGAGTACAGACCCTGGTAATCTGTCTGGCCCTGCGGCCTTGTGAATGTTGACCTGTTTAAAGGTCTTACTCACGGAGATCGTGATCATCAGCTCTTTCGGGAAACCGTGTGCTCTCATGCATGTTTCATTGTTACTTGCCTCAAAGCCAGCATAGAAGTTATTTAGCTCATCTGGTAGGCTCGTGTCACAGGGCAGCTCTCGGTTGTGCTTCCCTTTGTATTCTAATAGTTTGCAAGACCTGCCACATCCGACGTGCGTCGGAGCAGTACAATTTGATCTTAGTCCTGTATTGAGGCTTTGCCTGTTTGATGGGTCATCGGAGGGCATAGCAGGATTTCTTATAAGCTTCCGGGTTAGAGTCCCGCTCCTTGAAAGCGGAAGCTCTAGCCTTTAGCTCAGTGCGAATGTTGCCTGTAATCCATGGCTTCTGGTTGGGGTATGTACAAACAGTCAGTGGGGACGACGTCATCGATGCACTTATTGATGAAGCCAGTGACTGATGTGGTGTACTGCTCAATGCCATTGGAAGAATCCCGCAACACATTCCAGTCTGATAGCAAAACAGTCATGTAGTTTAGCATCTACTTCATCTGACCACTTTTTTTATAGACCTGAGTCACTGGTGCTTGCTGCTTTCATTTTTGCTTGTAAGCAGGAATCAGGAGGATAGAATTAATGGTCAGATTTGCCAAATGGAGGGCGAGGGAGAGCTTTATACGCATCTCTGTGTGTGGAGTAAAGGTGGTCTAAAGTTTTTCCCTTCTGGTTGCACATTTAACATGCTGATAGAAATGAGGTAAAACGGATTTAAGTTTCCCTGCATTAAAGTCTCCGGTCACTAGGAGCGCCGCCTCGATTTGCGTTTTCCTGTTTGCTTATGGCGGAATACAGCTCATTGAGTGCAGTCTTAGTGCCAGCATCGGTCTATGGTAGTATGTAGACAGCTACAAAAAATTACAGATAAACTCTAGATAGTGTGGTCTACAGCTTATCATGAGATACTACCTCAGGCGAGCAAAAACTTGAGACTTCCTTAGATATCGTGCAACAGCTGCTGTTTACAAATATGCACAGGCCCCCGCCCCGTGTCTTACCAGAGGCTGCTGTTCTATCCTGCCGATAGAACAGCAGAGTGTATAACTTGCCAGCTGTAAGTTATTAATGTCATCGTTCAGCACAAGACTGTGAAACATAAGATATTACAGTTTTTAATGTGCCGTTGGTAGGATACACGTGCTTTCAGTTCGTCCCATTTATTTTCCAGATTGAACGAAAGCTAACAGTACAGATGGCAAAGGCAGATAAGCCACTCGTCGCCTGATCCTCACAAGGCACCCAGATCTCTTTCCCGCGAGATCTCTGTTTCTTTCTCCAGCGAATGATAGGGATGAGGGGCTGCACGGGTGTTTGGAATATATCCTTCCCAACTGACTCATTAAAGAAAAATGATTTGTTCAATTCGAGGTGAGCAATCGCTGTTCTGATGTCCAGAAGCTCATTTCGGTCATAAGAGACGGTAGCAGCAACAATACGTACTAAATAAGTTAAACAAAGCGAAAAAACTGACAAAATAGCACGGTTGGTTAAGAGACAATAAAACTGCAACCATCCACACCGGTGCCATTATACTTAAGTCGTGTGGGTCCAATTGGCTCATTCATCTCCCCTGTAACTATTACCCAGGTCGTTGCTGTAAATGAGAATGTGTTCAGTCAACTTACCTGGTAAAATGTGGATGCAATTAAAAATAAAACACTGTACTATAAACATCAACAATACATAAGCATCAAACAGAGACAAAGAATGAGAGCGACACAGGCGGCTAGAAAAAAAAACACAGCCACGGTCAGGAAACACAGGCTCACCTGAGCAGAGCCGAGCCTCCTCCTCCTCCTCCTCCTCCTCCTTCCCCCTCCTAAATCTCTGGGACCAAGCTTTACCGATCCAGACAGGAGCTGAAAGAGACAAGGGTGTAACAATTAAACTATGACCTTTCAGTGCCATAGTAATAAAACAGACTAATAACTTAGGCTGGGAATTCCCAGGAAGCTCACGATACTTAGGTGCTGATACGATATGGCAAATCAAAGTTTGTCACGTGCACTGAACACAACAGGTGTAGACCTTACAGTGAAATGCTTACTTACAGGCTCTAACCAATAGTGCAAAAAAGGTATTAGGTGAACAATAGGTAGGTAAAGAAATATAACAACAGTAGAAAGACAGGCTATATACAGTAGCGAGGCTACATAGACAGGTTAGTCAGGCTGATTGAGGTAGTATGTACATGCAGATATGGTTAAAGTGACTATGCAAATATGATGAACAGAGAGTAGCAGTAGCGTAAAAGAGGGGTTGGCGGTTGGTGGGTAGGACACAGTGCAGATAGCCCGGTTAGCCAATGTGCGGGAGCACTGGTTGGTCGGCCCAATTGAGGTAGTATGTACATGAATGTATAGTTAAAGTGACTTGGCATATAGGATAAACAGAGAGTAGCAGCAGCGATTCTCATGATTCTACAGTGCCTTCAGAAAGTTCACACCCCTTGACTTTTTCCACTTTGTTGTTACAGGCTGGATTTTGTATTGATTACAATTAGATTTGTCACTGGCCTACACACACACAAACCTATAATGTCAAAGTGTAGTTATTATTTTTAATGTTTTTTGAGGGGGGGGGGGGGTCTTTAATGTCTTCAATCAATAAGTATTCAACCTCTTTGTTTTGGCAAACCTAAATAAGTTCAACAGTAAAAATGTGCTTAACAAGTCACATAATAAGTTGCATGGACTCACTCCGGGGGAGGAGGGGGGTACTGCTAAGCTATATGGAATTGTTTTAAGAACATCATACCAGGGAGCATTTTGATTTTAAGACTACGACATTGGGGGGGGGGGGGGGTGGTTCACTACATGGAACCCCCTCAATGAACCATAAACAATTATTGAACATGCACCTGTGGAACGGTCGTTTAGACACTAACAGCTTACAGATGGTAGGCAAATAAAAAGAGGCCTTTCTACTGACTCTGAAAAACAGCAAAAGAAAGATGCCCAGAGTCCATGCTCATCTGCGTGAACGTGCCTTAGGCATGCTGCAAGGAGGCATGAGGACTGCAGATGTGGCCAGGGCAATAAATTGCCATGTCCGTACTGTGACATGCCTTAGACAGCGCTAGAGGGAGACAGGACGGACAGCTGATCGTCCTCGCAGTGTCAGACCACGTGTAAGGATCGGTACATCCAAACATCACACCAGCGAGACAGGTACAGGATGGCAACAACAACTGCCCAAGTTACACCAGGGATGCACAATCCCTCCATCAGTGTTCAGACTGTCGGCAATAGGTTGAGAGAGGCTGGACTGAGGGCTTGTAAGGCCTGTTGTAAAGGCAGGTCCTCACCAGACGTCGCCTATGGGCACAAACCCACTGTAGATGGACCAGACAGGACTGGCAAAAAGTGCTCTTCACTGACGAGCCGCGGTTTTGTCTCACCGGGGATGATGTTTGGATTCGCGTTTATCGTCAAAGGAATGAGCGTTTCACCGAGTCCTGTACTCTGGAGCGGGTGTGTCACAGCATCATCGAACTGAGCTTGTTGTCATTGCAGGCAATCTCAATGCTGTGCGTTACAGGGAAGACATCCTCCTCCCTCATGTGGTACCTCATGTGGTACCCTTCCTGCAGGCTCATCCTGACATGACCCTATAGCATGACAATGCCACCAGCCATACTGCTTGTTCTGTGCGTGATTTCCTGCAAGACAGGAATGTCAGTGTTCTGCCACAGCCAGCGAAGAGCTGTACAGAAATGTACCTGCAAGTTCCCGGACCTTGGTGGAAGAGTGGGGTAACATCTCACAGCAAGAACTGGCAAATCTGGTGCAGTCCATGAAGAAGAGATGCACTGCAGTACTTAATGCAGCTGGTGGCCACACCAGATACTGACTTACTTTTGATTTTGACCACACCGCCTCCCCCTTTGTTCAGGGACACATTATTCAATTTCTGTTAGTCACATCTGTGAAACTTGTTCAGTTTATGTCTCTCAGTTGATGAAGCTTGTTATGTTCATACAAATATTTACACATGTTAAGTTTGCTGAAAATAAACACAGTTGACAGTGAGAGGACGTTTCTTTTTTTTGCTGAGTTTATATAACTAAAAAACAGTAAAAACAAAACTACTTTTGTCCTCTGAAGAGGGATGGGTTAATAATATTTTTTTAAAGCAAGGCCATCTATTGGTAGATGGGTAAAAACAAAATACAAATCTGACATTGAATATTCCTTTGAGCATGGTGAAGTTATTAATTACATTTTGGCTGGTGTAATCAATACATCCAGTCACTACAAAGATAAAAGCGTCCTTCCCTAACTCAGTTGGTGGACAGAATGGAGACCGCTCAGGGATTTCACCATGAGGCCAATAGTGACCAAAACAGTTATAGTTTCATGTCTGTGATCGGAGAAAATAGAGGATGAATTAACATTGTAGGTACTCCACAATACTAACCTAAATGACAGCGTGAAAAGGAGGAAGCATGTAGAGACTAAGTACATTTCCTAAAACATGCATCCTATTTGCAATAAGGCACTGAACTGCAAAAACATTTGGCAAAGACATTCACTTTTTATCCTGAATGCAGAGTTGTGTTAGTTATTTATTTATTTCACCTTTATTTAACCAGGTAGACTAGTTGAGAACAAGTTCTCATTTACACATGGAATAAACAAACATACAGTCAATAATACAGTAGCAAAAGTCTATATACAGTGTGTGCAAAATGAGGTAGGATAAGGGAGTTAAGGCAATAAATAGGCCGTGGTGGCGAAGTAATTACAATATAGCAATGAAACACTGGAATGGTAGACGTGCAGAAGATGAATGTGCAAGTAGAGATACTGGGGTGCAAAGGAGAAGGAAAAATAAATAAATACAGTATGGGGATGAGGTAGTTGGATGGACTATGTACAAGTGCAGTGATCTGTAAGCTGCTCTGACAGCTGGTGCTTAAAGCTATCGAGGGAGATCTGAGTCTCCAGCTTCAGAGATTTTTGCAATTCATTCCAGTCATTGGCAGCAGAGAACTGGAAGGAAAGGCAGCCAAAGGAAGAATTGGCTTTGGGGGTGACCAGTGAGATATACCTGCTGGAGCGCGTGCTACGGGTGGGTGCTGCTATGGTGACCAGTGAGATGAGATAAGGCGGGGCTTTACCTAGCAGAGACTTGTAGATGACCTGGAGCCAGCGGGTTTGGCGACGAGTATGAAGCGAGGGCCAGCCAACGAGAGCTGAGTAGAGTGTTGGAGGCTATTTTGTAAATGACATCGCCAAAATTGAGGATCGGTAGGATGGTCAGTTTTACGAGGGTATGTTTGGCAGCATGAGTGAAGGATGCTTTGTTGCGAAATAGGAAACCGATTCTATATTTAATTTTGGATTGGAGATGTTTAACTTTTTAGTGACAGGGTGCAGTATTCAGAAATTCAGATGAATGACGTGCCCAAAGTAAACTGCCTGTTACTCAGGCCCAGAAGGTAGGATATGCATATACTTGGTAGAATTGGATAGAAAACACTCTGAAGTTTCTAAAACTGTTCAAATAATGTCTGCGAGTATAACAGAACTGATATGGAGGGCAAAAACAGAAGAAATCCATCCAGGAAGTGTGATTTCTTTTTTATGTGAGTGGTTTTCCATTGAATGCCTATTGACTTTGTAATTGGTTAGGGCCCAGATTACAGTTCCTATGGCAACAACCCTGCTTATTCAGGGTGAATCAATGGCTGCATCTGGAACGACACCCTAAGTTGTGCACTACTTTTGACCAGAGCCCATAGGGCACAATTTAGGGAATAGGGTGCCATTTGCGACACAGACAGGCTAAATCAAAGTCACAGATTCTCACCTGTGATGACTTTATTGGTTTTTCTTGGTCGATCTTCACAAGCTGCAGCCTAGCTCTCTTCAGCTGGTCGATCTTAATGAGTTGGACCTTGGCCTTCTTCAGCAGATGGAACATCCTCTTGTTGATGCTGGTGAGGTTGCTCCGATGGCTGGTGCCCTCCGGTTCCACCACCACCCCATCATCAGCCTGGCTTTCTCCTTCGTAATCCCCATCAGCAGCAGCCTCCACCCCTGGGGAGAAGAATCAGGCAAGTGACTAATTTGCAAAGGCTGACATCAAACCTGCAAATGGCAACTTATTCCCTATATTGTGCACTACTTTTTATCAGAGCCCTCTGACAAGCTACACTGCAAGCTATACAGCTCCATCCTATGGGAATATGTAGAATTCAGTCCCCTTGACTTTTTCCACATTTTTACATTAGAGCCTTATTCTACAATGGATTAAATTGTTTTTCCCCCTCATCAATCTACACACAATACCTCATAACGACAAAGCAAAGTTTTTTTTTTAAATGTTTGCAAAACTGAAATATACCATTTACATAAGTAATCAGACCCTTTACTTTGTACTTTGTTGAAGGACCTTTGGTAGCGATTGCAGCCTCGAGTCTTTTAGGGTATGACGCTACAAGCTTGGAACACCTGTATCTGGGGAGTTTCTCCCATTCTTCTTTGCAGATCCTCTCAAGCTCTGTCAGGTTGGATGGGGAGCGTCACTGCACCGCTATTTTCAGGTCTCTCCAGATATGTTAGATGGGGATCAAGACCGGGCTCTGGCTGGCCCACTCAAGGACATTGAGACTTGTCCCGAAGACAGTCCTGCGTTGTCTGAATACTTACGTAAATATGCTACCTGTTTTTTAAATATGGTACCTACATTTTATAAAATTTGCTTTAAAAAAACTGTTTTCACTTGGTCATTATGGGGTATTCCGTGTAGATTGATGAGGATTTTTTTTATTTAATCAATTTTAGAATAATACTGTAAAGTAACAAAATGTGGAAAAGGTGAAGGGGTCTGAATTTTTTCCGAATGAACTGTATTTGCATGTCAACATCTAAGAATTCTACTTTAAATCACAGTCCAAATCATTTTCTGGAATAAGAAAATAGATGTTTGCTTAATGGATCTTTAGGAACTAATACATTTAACTGAGCACAGTTAGGGCCTTACCTTGGACATTTTTTGTGTCATTTGCTGCCTCCTCCAGAGTC
Organism: Salvelinus fontinalis; assembly: GCF_029448725.1. Taxonomy (NCBI): domain Eukaryota; kingdom Metazoa; phylum Chordata; class Actinopteri; order Salmoniformes; family Salmonidae; genus Salvelinus; species Salvelinus fontinalis. Next base: position 44,360,905 of record NC_074696.1, on the reverse strand, counting down.
TCAGATGAAGCAGCTTGAGATGCAGCGTCACTGACTATCACCGCCAGTTTCCTCACAACCCCAGGAGAGTTGAGGTCCTCCATCTTCAGATCGGTCCTCCCCCTCTTCCTAACCGGCGAGGTCAAACTTAGGTAGTCCTGGGCTTCTTCTGTGGTTTCACGATCAGCAGCACTAAGGCCTTTCTTCTTCTTCTGGGCCAGGCTGAGAGTCAGCTTCTTGAGTCTCTCGTAGACCTCGAGGTGGGATGAGCCTGGGCTTGAGGAAAGGCTGGTCTTATGTGTTTTTTTACCAGTTGAGCCGTCAACTTCAGGTTTGAACTCATTTTGACCTTGAGTTCGAGACGAGTTGTCCATGTCATCATTGTCTGAATCATAAAAGGATAAGCTCATGGCATCCTCCTCCACCTTGTATTGGCACTTTTTTTTCGGGGAGCCCCTCGGCAAGGATATGATCTCGTCATGGAGGAACCTCTTGGGTGCCTTGATGACACGTGAAGACCTGGCGCTCACCACAGGCAAGGAGATGTTACTTCTGCCTCCTTGCTGGATCTCTCCAGGGGACAGGAGAGGTTTGCCCTCTGTCCCGGTTCTCTCCCACTGCGCCTCCTGTCCCACCTGCTTCACTGGGGTTGGAAGCGACTCTGGCACGTAGGTGTCGAAGACAACCTTACGACGGAAGCGTTTCACGACAGAATCTGGCAGACTAAGCTTGTGCACATTACTGGGCTTCCTCCTGAAGCCAAATATGGACTTACGCGTATATGGTGCTGGTTTCTTTCTTTCCAGGGGTATTGATGGCTCCTGACCCAGCTCAGCTCCAACCTCAGTGGAATCCCCAGTTCCCCTGGACACCCTCTTCCTCTGCTGCTTATTCACAGGTTTAGGAGACAGTGCTACTCCTTGAGAGGCGATGTGGGGATTCGTGGTCTTCTGTCCATTTCTAGACTGAGCTTCAACCTTAACCCCTTGCTGGGATCCTTTTCTTCTCTTCCCAGACCTCTGTGGCTTAACTTTGTCTGTTGTTATCTCCCCAGCCTTTTTGACCTTGGAAGTCTTCCCTTTGCCCTTGACCACTGTCAGGGTCCACACCAGTTTACCCTGCTTGTTTCTGCTGGTTTGTGGTCGGGCTGTGCTGGACCCTGAGCCTCCCTTAGTTGTTTGTTCCTGCCTGTTCCCCTTTCTGTCTGTTGAAGACGATTCCACCGCTTTCCATCCCATTTTCAAGTCAGAGCCATCTGATTTTGCACTGCCCTTGCTTTTTGAGGCCTTTGTCCCAATAGCCTGCTTTCCTGTAGACTTAACCCCCGAACTGATGGATTTCTTTTGGGCTGCCAGTTTGGTAATTATTTTGGGTTTCACAGCATTTTCTTCCCGACCCTCTCCAACCTCTTCTTCAGAGACCTTGCCTCCACTTTTCTTAAGCTTTGCTGTAGGTTCTGGAGCTAGGGGAGGCTTTTTTGGCTTCAATAATGATGTTTGGAAAGGACAGTCTAGAAACGAGAGAGGGAAACATGTGTTGATAGGAATAGACTAATGTCAGACAATAACTTGATCATGCATATTATCAGGTATGCTACCAAAGCAATACATAGCAAATATGAAGGCTACTGCATATTTCTGCTAGGAAATGTGATAATTCCTGAGCACAGATGATCTCACATTACTGTTCCTCATTAGCCTACTTACTTGTAGAGATATTGCGTGCTGAGAGTGTAGGCCGGTATTCCGTCCCAAATCCAGAGAAATCCTCATCCTAACACAGGAACACAGGGTAGGAATGTGTTTAACAAAAAAATGTAATACTGACCCTAACAACCACCATAGGCTACACGAATACTTAGCAGGTATACCACATAAGGCCTAATAAATCAACCAATGTATATTTCTTTACAGTTAATAATGAAATGTTTAGCCCTAATCGATCTTAAAATCACAGGGTTGGGATTAGATGAAACCATGGACAGCAGCCCAGATGATATCTGTTTATAAACCATCACACTGAACTGGTTGGAGAGATCAGGATTCACAATGTAGTGGGGGATAACTGCAAACGGACATGTGTCATTTCAATTAGGTCTAGGCTAGTACAAATGCAAAGTGTGATCATTGATCAAACTCCACTTCAACAGAAAATACAGATCTGAATTCTATTCTACAGCATTACCGGAAGTTGAGGATGTGTAGGAAAAAGAGAAATATAAAAAATATCAAGGCCCCAAAACATTCTCTACTGAGTAAACTACAACCAGCTCACTAGCCGACAGGGCAAGCTGTGTGACAAAAAAAACGATATCGGGGCCAGAGACTACATTTTTTTTACTGGGAGTTAAAACAGACAAGATTTAGAAGAGGAAAATAGACAGATCAAAGATCTGGGTGATATGCAAGAGGCATTACTGAGAGTGTATAAAGCTACTTATAAACTGGGTGGTTCGAGCCCCGAATGCTGATTGGCTGCGAGCCGTGGTATATCAGACCATACACACGGGTAAGACAAAACAGTTATTTTTACTTTACTATTCAGAAAGCATCTCAGAGGAGTGCTGATCTAGGATCAGTTCCCTCCCTCTGTAAACAAGGTAGCACAAGTGAGAATCAGCCCAGCAATGGCCAAAATTCATGCAATTCTACCCCCTCCCCCACGACTACTAAAAAAATATTAAAATGTAGGTAGTAATTTTATATTTAATGGAGGTACTGTAGTAATAGAAGCTATCAACCGAACTATGAAAGGCAAACAAAAAATACATTCAGTCACAAACTTATTTTTAAAATTGATGAAATGTACTTTGTGTGGGTGTCATCCATCAACAGGCACTATGTATGGATGTAGCATGGATGCATCCAAATACATTTCACAAGAAAGCAGCTTATAAAAACGCAAATGCAACTACTTCAATGTTATTCCATCTGCAGAGTTGACGCGACTGCTAGCAAGCAAGCAAGCAAGCAAGCAAGCGATAAGAACATTGCCAGCTTGCATAGCAATCAAACAAACAAATACAATGAATAACAAGTCCACTTCTCAACCACCTAACTTCTCTAGCAACCTAACAACCAAGTTCAGGTGGATTAAATATAATCACGAATTAACTTATCAATAATGTTAACAATCACGTTTTAATTAAGATTAACAGTAAATGTGTGCTTGTTTTCTTTCTTTGGCAATCGTGGCTTAAGCAGGATAAATGTCTCCATTCCGTATATACATTCGGGCAGTACCAAGTCATCATTATTTCCAGATAATGTACGAAGCATCAGTGTTTATCCCTTACATGTACGGTACCAGTCAAAAGATTGAGTAGGTGTCCATTCAAGTGTTTCTCATTTAAAAAAAATAAAAAGCAGTGATCAGCATTTGTGGGAACTCCTTCAAGACTGTTGGAAAAGCATTCCAGGTGATGCTGGTTGAGAGAATGCCAAGAGTGTGCAAGTGCAAAGCTGTCATCAAGGCAACGGGTGGCTACTTTGAAGAATCAAAAATATTTTTTTTGTCAGCTCAGGCTCAGGGTTCCAACCTTCAGATTTATTTGGCAAACGGTGGGGGAAGGTGGGGACAGTCCATATGATGAGCTGAGAGTAGAGAGAGAGTCTGCTTGTAAAGAGACAAACAAGACATGCATTTTAGAGCACATCACTTTACATGAGGTTTAAGTGAGGAATGGAGTCAGATGGAAACATTAATCATTAAAGCAATAGAATGTTGTTTTACATTATACTTAGTTTATTTACTTTTTATAGATTTCCTTTTCAGTTAAAGACAGCAGCCGATTCACCCATTGACTGTATAGGGTCAACCATGAATCGTGTGGCAAAACAATTTGTTTTGGGGTCGACCACGAGAGCTACCAAAATTAATTGGGTCTAATGTTATACACCAGGGACATAGGGGGGAAAAAGACACACACACTGCCTTCGGAAAGTATTCAGACCCCTTGACTTTTTCCACATTTTGTTACGTAACAGACTTTATTCTAAAATCGATAAAATTTAAAAAAAAATCCATAGGTATCTACATATAATTATCCCATAATGACAAAGCGAAAACATTGATATTTTAGCAAATGTATATATAAAAAAAAAAAAAGTAAACTAACAAAATGTTGAAAAAGTCAAGGGGTCTGAATACTTTCCGAAAGCACTTATATACAGTACCAGTCAAAGGTTTGGACACAACTACTCATTGAAGGGTTTTTAGGAATGTACTATATTCTACATTGTAGACATCAAAACTATGTACAGTATAGACATCAAAACTATGAAATAACACATGAACTCATGTTGTAACCAAAAAAAAGTGTTATATCAAAATATATTTGAGGTTCTTCAAAGTAGCCACCCTTTGCCTTGATGACAGCGTCACTCTTGGCATTCTCTCAACAAGCTTCATGCGGTTGTCACCTGGAATGCATTTCAATTAACAGGTGTGCCTCGTTAAAAGTTAATTTGTGGAATTTCTTTCCTTCTTCATGCATTTGAGCCAATCCGCTGTGTTGTGACAAGGTAGGAGTAGGAGCAAGACCACAATGTCTTGCTCCCAGACAAACTAAAGAGCTTCTTTGCTCGCTTTGAGGACAATACAGTGCCACCGACACGGCCCTCTACCAAAACCTGCGGGCTCTCCACCACAGCCAACGTGAGTAAAACATTTAAAACGTGTTAACCCTCGCAATGCTGCCCAGACGGCATCCCTAGCCACATCCTCAGAGCATGCGCAGACCAGCTGGCTGGTGTGTTTAGACATATTCAATCAATCCCTATCCCAGTCTGCTGTTCCCACATGCTTCAAGAGGGCCACCATTGTTCCTGTTCCCAAGAAAGCTAAGGTAACTGAGCTAAACGACTATCGCCCCGTAGCACTCACTTCCATCATCATGAAGTGCTTTGAGAGACTAGTCAAGGACCATATCACCTCCACCTTACCCGACACTCCAGACCCACTCCAATTTGCCTAACATCCCAATAGGTCCACAGACAACGCAATCACAACCACACTGCCCTAACCCATTTGGACAAGGGGAATACCTATGTAAGAATGCTGTTAATTGAGTATAGCTCAGCATTCAACACCATAGTAGCCTCCAAACTAGAGGTCGACCGATTAAATCGGAATGGACGATTAATTAGGACCGATTTCAAGTTTTCATAACAATCGATAATCTGTATTTTTGGACACCGATTTCGCCGATTTTTTTTACACATTTATTTATCCTATATTTAACTAGGCAAGTCAGTTAACTTCTCTAAGATAGGGGGCAGCGTTTTCACGTTTGGATGAAAAGCGTACCCAAATTCAACTGCCAGCTAAGATATGCATATTGTTAGTAGATTTGGATAGAAAACAGTCTGAAGTTTCTAAAATCGTTTGAATCATGTCTGAGTATAACAGAACTTATTTAGCAGGTGAAACCCAGAGGACAAACCATTCAGAATTATTATTTTTTTGAGGTCACTCTTCAATGGGTTTTCATTGGGAATCCGGATTTTTAAGGGACCTTCTTGCAGTTCCTACCGCTTCCACTGGATGTTAACAGTCTTTAGAAATTGGTTGTTTTTTCCTTTGTGTAATGAAGAAGTACGGCCATCTTGAACAAGTGTCACTTGGAGTGTCCTGTTTGTTAGAGGCGCGTGACCAGAAAGCAAGCTACAGTTTCTTTTAATCCTGTATTGAACACAGATCATCCCGTCTTCAATTTTATCGATTATTTACATAAAAAAATATCTAAAGTTGTATTACAAAAGTAGTTTGAAATGTTTTGGCAAAGTTTACAGGTAACCTTTGAGATATTTTGTAGCCACGTTGAGCAAGTTGGAACCAGTGTTAGTCTGGATTAAACGCGCCAAATAAATTGACATTTTGGATATATATTGACGGAATTAATCGAACAAAAGGACCATTTGTGATGTTTATGGGACATATTGGAGTGCCAACAACAGAAGCTCATCAAAAGGTAAAGCATGAATTATATTTTTTATTTCTGCGTTTTGTGTCGCGCCTGCAGGGTTGAAATAAGCTTCTCTCTCTTTGTTTACTCTATTGCTATCCTCAGATAATAGCATTGTTTGCTTTCGCCGAAAAGCCTATTTGAATTCTGACATGTTGGCTGGATTCACAACCAGTGTAGCTTTAATTTGGTATCTTTCATGTGTGATTTAATGAAAGTTTGATTTTTATAGTAATTTATTTGAAATTTGGCGCGCTGCATTTTCTCTGGCTTTTGGCCAAGTGAGACAGTAGCGTCCCGCCTAAACTCAGATTTTTGGATATAAATATGAACTCTACCGAACAAAACATACATGTATTGTGTAACATGAAGTCCTATGAGTGTCATCTGATATAGATCATCAAAGGTTAGTGGTTCATTTTATCTCTATTTCTGCTTTTTGTTACTCCTCTCTTTGGATGGAAAAATGGCTGTTTTTCTGTGGCTATGTACTGACCTAACATAATCGGAAGGTGTGCTTTCACCGTAAATCCTTTTTGAAATCAGCCACTGTGGCTGGATTAACGAGAAGTTTATCTTTAAAATGATGTATAAAACTTGTATGTTTGAGGAATTTAAATTATGGGATTTCTGTTTTGAATTTGGCGCCCTACAATTTCACTGGCTGTTGGTTAGGTGGGACGCTACCGTCCCACATATCCCAGAGAAGTTAACAGAATGTGACTGGCAGAACGGGTGTTGTATGTGGAGGATGAGGGCTGCAGTAGATATCTCAGATAGGGGGGAGTGAGGCCTAAAGGGTTTTATAAATAAGCATCAACCAATGGGTCTTGTGACAGGTATACAGAGATGACCAGTTTACAGAGGAGTATAGAGTGCAATGATGTGTCCTATAAGGAGCATTGGTGGCAAATCTGATGGCCGAAGGGTAAAGAACATCTAGCCGCTCGAGAACACCCTTACCTGCCAATCTATAAATTACGTCTCCGTAATCTAGCATGGGTAGGATGGTCATCTTAATCAAGGTAAGTTTGGCAGCTGGGATGAAAAAGGAGAAATTACAATAGAGGAAACCAAGTTTAGATGTAACTTTTGCCTGCAGCTTTGATATGTGCTGAGAGAAGGACAGTGTACCGTCTAGCCATACTCCCAAGTACTTGTATGAAGTGACTACCTCAAGCTCTAAACCCTCAGAGGTAGTAATCACACCTGTGGGGAGGGGGGCATTCTTCTTACCAATCCACATGACCTTTGTTTTAGAGGTGTTCAGAACAAGGTTAAGGGTAGAGAAAGCTTGTTGGACACTAAGAAAGCTTTGTTGTTGAGCATTTAACACAAAATCCGAGGAGAGGCCAGCTGAGTATAACGCCATCATCTGCATATAAATGGACGAGAGAGCTTCCTGAGCTATGTTGTTGATGTAAATTGAGAAGAGCGTGAGGCCTAGGATCGAGCCTTGGTGTACTCCCTAGGTGACAGGCAGTGGCTGAGAAAGCAGATTTTCTGACTTTATACACTGCACTCTGAGGTAGTTAGCAAATCAGGTCAATGACCCTTCAGAGACACCAATACTCCTTAGCCGGCCCACAAGAATGGAACGGTCTACCATATCAAAAGCTTTGGCCAAGTCAATAAAAAAAGCAACACAACAGTGCTAAGAATCAAGGGCAATGGTGACATCATTGAAGACCTTTAAAGTAGCAGTGACACATCCACAACCTGAGCAGAAAGCAGACTGCATACCAGAGAGAATACTATAGACATCAAGAAAGCCAGTCGGTTGATTATTGACAAGTTTTCCAACACTTTTGATAAACAGGGCAAAATAGAAATAGGCCTATAACAGTTAGGATCAAGTTGATCTCTCCATTTAAATAAAAGGACAAATCGTGGCTGCCTTCCAAGCAATGGGAACCTCCCCAGAGAGGAGAGACAGGTTAAAAAGGTCAGAGATAGGCTTGGCGATGATAAGAGGCAACAACCTTAAAGGGTCTAAAGCATCTGACCCAGATGTTTTTTTGGAGTTTCAGGAGAAGCATCGGGGATAGTCGCATTAGAAGGGTTGGGAGATGAGGAAATGTTGGACGGGCAACGAGGCATGGCAGAGTCAAATAGGAATTCTGACTTAATGAAGTGGTGATTAATGAGCTCAGCCATGTGCTTCTTGTCAGTAACAACCACATCATCAACATTAAGGAACATGGGCAGCTGTGAGGAGGGTTTATTCTCCTGGTCTTTAACAGTTTCGCAGAACTTCTTGGGGTTAGACCAGGGGTGTCAAACATACGGCCCGCGGGCCGGAACCGGCCCCCAAGGAGGTTCGATCAGGCCCGCAGGATAATTTGAAAGTGGAAAAAATGCATAAAAGACATGGAATTAATATTTTTAATTCGCTGCAATTCATGGATTATCCGCTAAGGGGCGCACTCTTTCCATCAGAGTAGAAGACAAGCCGCATCACTGAGACAGACTGAAAACAGCAAACGGTATCAATGCGCCATCTGCTGCTTGTTACGACGTTGTTAATACCTTGGTCTCTACCTCTCCGCTACACCCTCATTAGCCAAAATGTCGTTATCCAAACGGAGAAAATTAGATAAGGAGTGTAGAATTTTCAAAGAAAAATGGACCACGTCCTATTTATTTACAGAGATGCACGGAAAACCTTCGTGCTTGGTGTGTTTGCAACAAGTTTCGGTATTGAAGGAATATAATATTCGACGCCACTACGAGACTCATCACAGCGAGAAATATGACGGCTTGCAAGGACAACTGAGAAGAGATAAGATTAACGAATTGCTGGCGGGTCTGAGGAAACAGCAGTCAACTTTCATCCAGAGCCGAGAAGTCAGTGAAGCAGCGATAAAAGCCAGCTACCTAATTGCTAGCGAAATAGCATTAGCATCGAAGCCGTATTCCGACGGTGACTTTGTTAAACGATGCATGATGAAGGCGGCTGAACTTGTATGTCCCGAGAAGCGACAAGCTTTTGCCAATATTAGCCTGACGAGGAATACTATAACAGAGAGGATTTCGGAACTATCGGCAGATTTAGACAGTCAATTGAAACAGAGAGTCAAGTCATTTATTGCATTTTCCGTGGCAATTGACGAGAGCACTGACATCACAGACGTGGCCCAACTGGCCATATTTATTCGAGGAGTTGATGAGACATTGACTGTTACTGAAGAGTTTCTTGAGTTGGTGATGATGGACACCACAACAGCTGAGGACATTTTCGGCTCTGTCGTTGCTGCATTGGACAGAGTTGGAGTGGACTGGTCCCGCGCTGTCAGCCTGGCTACAGACGGCGCGCCATCCATGGTCAGAAAGAAAGCAGGTGTCGCGACAAAGTTCAAAGACAAAGTACAAGCCCTTAATGGAGGAGATCGTTTCTGGACATTTCACTGTATTTTGCACCAGGAGGCATTGAACACTTTCTTCATTACACATTTAAAATCACTCTCCTTAGTTTGTAAGGTGTACGCAGGGATTACATTTAGATTTTATATGCGTATGTGTAAGTGGTTTAAAAATTCCTTTCTTTAAAAGTCTCATTTAATCTTAAAGTGCATTACTATATTTTTCAGTACCAATTAAAGTTTTGTGCCTTTGTACAATCAGTGGGATCAGTTGCAATGCATATTTGTGAATGATAAAAGTAAATTGCACATTTGTCTAAGGAAATATGAGGTGTTTCATGAAATGTTTTGTAAAAGGATAGTTCATTAAATTTCAATATTTTCCTAATGTTCTTGTGCTTCTTTACACCAAAACAAAGGAAAGACATGATATTTTGGTTATTTATAGCAGAGTATGGTATAATTTTAATGGTCCTGCCCACTTGACATCTCCCTAGGCCGTATGTGGCCCACGATGCGAAATGAGTTTGACACCCCTGGGTTAGACCCACAGAGAGAGAACGGCTCCTTAAAGTAACTAACTTTGGCCTTCCGGAAAGCCTGAGCGCACTTATTTCTCATTTGCCTGAACGGTAGCCAATCAGCCTGAGTATGCGTGTGCCGAGCCTTTCGCCACGCCAATGCAATTCTTGAAGTGGAGCAACTCTGCAAGATCATGGTCGAACCAAGGGCTGAACCTGTTTTTAATTCGAATTTTCTTTATGGGGGTGTGTTTGTTAACAATACCACTTAAAATATCAAAAAAGAAGGTCCAAGCGACTTCGACAGAGGGCATCAAGCAGATTCTATACCATTTTACAGAGTCCAGTTCATGAAGGAAGGCTTGTTCATTAATGTTCAACAAGCATCTATGACAAATCAGGACAGGTTGTTTCACTGAGGGGCAATTACAAACACATGTTGTAAAACAGTGATCCCTAAGGTCATTACAGAAAACGCCAGACTGATACCTATCAGGATTATTTGTGAGGTTAACATCGAGGAGAGCAGCTTTTTCTGGGTGTTTGGAGTCATACCTTGTGGGATTGGTAATAATCTGAGAAAGATTTAGGGAGTCCCATTGCTTTAGGACTTTGTCAGGTGGTTTAAGCATGTCCCAGTTTAGGTCACCTAGCAGGACAAATTCAGACTTCGTGTAAGGGGCCAGGAAAGCGCTTAGGGTAAGTAGGGTACAGGCTGGTCCTGATGGAGGACGATAGTACCCAGCAACAATCAACAAAGAGCAATTTGAAAGTTTAATACTTAAAACCAGCAAACCAAATTGTTTGGGGACAGACTTGAAGGGGACAACCGAGCACTGAAGGTGACCCTTGGTAAAAGACTGCCACTCCCCCACCTTTGGAAGATCGGTCTCACCGAAAAAGGTTATAATCATCAGAAAGGTTAACATCAGTATTCAAAACACTCTTCCTTAACCACGTCTCAGTAATGACCAGCACATCTGGATTGGAGCTGTGAAACCACACTTTCAACTGATCCATTTTAGGTAATAACCTTGGTGTTAAAATGCAGAAAACTCAGGCTTGTATGAGAGCAGAAATCAGTGAAGCATATTTCTGACTTGTGCTCTGATTTGGGGCTAGCAACAGTAGATGGGCCAGGGTGAACATGCACATTTCCAGATATCAACAGTAATACAATCAAGGCACGGCATAGGAAAGGCAGAGCTCTGCAGTGCTGATTTATGAAATATAAATGTGCAATCAGATGGCAACAAGATCATATTGTACAGCAATTTCATCAGGTAACATAAATACAAAGCCAGCAAGCGGTGGTTAGAATAGAATGGGAGGCCAAAAGTCTGTGTAACCCATAGAGTCAGAGTCCCGAGTGAGGGAACAAACTAGAGGTCGACCGATTAATCGGAATGGCCGATTAATTAGAGCCGATTTCAAGTTTATAACAATCGGTATTTTTGAACACCGATTTGCAGATTAAAAAAATATATATATATATTTTACACCTTTATTTAACTAGGCAAGTCAGTTAAGAACACATTCTTATTTTCAATGACGGCCTATGAACGGTGGGTTAACTGCCTTGTTCAGGGGCAGAACGACAGACTTTTACCTTGTCAGCTCGGGGATTCGTTTTTGCAACCTTCCGGTTACTAGTCCAACGCTCTAACCATTGCACTCCACAAGGAGCCTGCGTGGCAGGCTGACTACCTGTTACGCGAGGGCAGCAAGAAGCCAAGGTAAGTTGCTAGCTAGCATTAAATGTATCTTATAAAAGACAATCAATTTTAACATAATCACTAGTTAACTACACATGGTTGATGATATTACTAGTTTATCTAGCGTGTCCTGCGTTGCATATAATCGATGCGCCTACTTCGCCAAACGGGTGATGATTTAACAAGCGCATTAGCAAAAAAAAAAGCACTGTCGTTGCACCAAAATACCTAACCATAAACATCAATGCCTTTCTTTAAAATCAATAAACAAGTATATATTTTTAAACCTGCATATTTAGTTAATATTGCCTGCTAACATGAATTTCTTATAATTAGGGAAATTGTGTCACTTCTCTTGCGTTCCGTGCAAGCAGTCAGGGTATATGCAGCAGTTTGGGCCGCCTGGCTCATTGCAAACTGTGTGAAGTCCATTTATTCCTAACAAAGGCCGTAATTAATTTGCCAGAATTGTACATAAGTATGACATAACATTGAAGGTTGTACAATGTAACAGCAATATTTAGACTTAGGGATGTCATCCGTTAGATAAAATACGGAACGGTTCCGTATTTCACTGAAAGAATAAACGTCTTGTTTTCGAAATGATAGTTTCCGGATTCTACCATTTTAATGACCAAAGGCTCGTATTTCTGTATGTTATAATTAAGTCTATGATTTGATAGAGCAGTCTGACAGAGATGGTAGGCAGCAGCAGGCTCGTAAGCATTCATTCAAACAGCACTTTCGTGCTTTTGCCAGCAGCTATTGCGCTGTTTATGACTTCAAGCCTATCATCTCCCGAGATTAGGCTGGTGTAACCGATGTGAAATGGCTAGCTAGTTAGCGGGGTGCGCGCTAATAGCGTTTCAAACGTCACTCGCTCAGACTTGGAGTAGTTGTTCCCCTTGCTCTGCATGGGTAACGCTGCTTTGAGGGTGGCTGTTGTCGATGTGTTTCTGGTTCGAGCCCAGGTAGGGGCGAGGAGAGGGACGGAAGCTATACTGTTACACTGGCAATACTAAAGTGCCTATAAGAACATCCAATAGTCAAAGGTATATGAAATACAAATCCTATAGAGAGAAATAGTCCTATAATTCCTATAAATAACTACAACCTAAAACTTCTTACCTGGGAATATTGAAGACTCATGTTAAAAGGAACCACCAGCTTCCATATGTTCTCATGTTCTGAGCAAGGAACTTAAACATTAGCTTTTTTACATGGCACATATTGCACTTTTACTTTCTTCTCCAACACTGTGTTTTTGCATTATTTAAACCAAATGGAACCTGTTTCATTATTTATTTGAGGCTAAATTGATTTTATTGATGTATTATATTAGGTTAAAATAAGTGTTCATTCAGTATTGTTGTAATTGTCATTATTACAAATAAATATACAATTAAAATTATAAATAAAAAAAATCGTCAGATTAATCGGTATCGGCTTTTTTGGTCCTCCAATAATCGGTATCTGCTTTTTTGGTCCTCCAATAATCGGTATCGGCGTTAAAATCATAATCGGTCGACCTCTAGAACAAACAGCCTGTCCCACGGTTGGGTAAATAAAGTTCGTAGTCAAAATTAACAAGCTTTTATATAATATATATATATATATATATACACACACACACAGTGTTTCAACTACTCCAAGTCTGAGCGAGTGACATATATATATATATACATATATATATACATATATATATATATATACATACATACATACATACATACATACATACATACATACATATATATATATACATATATACATATATACATATACATATACATATACATATATATATATATATATATATATATATATAAATATGAACAACACAACTTGGGGCTAGCCATTGTAAGTTCAGAGTCACTCACCCCAAAAGTGTGTGTGTGCTGGAGGCGAGCGAAAGCTCGGGAGAGGGAGTGTGGTGGAGGTACCTGTACTAGACAGGGGGAGACAGGCCAGGGCAGACAGTGAACAGATCACCAGGTATAATCCAAGCAGCAGTGCAGCAGGCAACGGGAGCAAGTGTCACACCCACTTGGGAGAAGCTCTTATATCTGAAGGCATATTTCTTGTATTAAATGCCTGTGGATAGTATTTGAACAGAAGGAGGGGGCTTCAAAGACTCCTGACACTTGTTGGGCCTAAACACCTTTCACTTCACACCTCAGTGCTAACTGAAGTTGCATCTGGTCTGTCCTAGCAAGCCTGACAGCTTTAACTCAGCATTCAGTCCCCATAAAGTAAAATATGTCATTGTAATGTACTTTATTTTTATTTTTGGCTTTCAAAATAGCATCAGACCAAACACTACTCACTCAGTTCCAGGTTAGATGGTGTCCTCAGGTCTCTGCTGTTTGTTTACTAGAGCACCCTCTAATGCTTGGAAAAAGGAAACTTTGGTAGCACTACTCTCGCAGGTTAATTAAGTTTATCTAACTCCAAATCTATCCTTTTCTAAAAAACATTTTGAAAAATGTGAGCGCTCACATTGAATGCTTTTTGCTTTGTCAATATGGGGTATTGTGTGTAGATTGATGGTAACAATTGAATCAATTTTAGAATAAGCCTGTAACGTAACAAAACGTGGAAAGGTCAAGGGGTCTGACTACTTTACGAATACACTGTAAATCTGAACACACTACCAGCCCTTTAACAATTTTATTTAATTATGCTTTCCTGTGGATAGTCTCACAATCCTACCACCAAAAGGACAAACCGCACGGACAACTAGTACGCTAAAATGTAATTGCATTCAACATTCTGGCTTGTAGGTGTCATGGGAAGAAACTTTACAGATTCAAACTCTCATTTCTGCCAGACATAATTCAACGCCGGGTTTCCAGGCAAGCAGACAACAAGCTTGTATCCAGCCAAGGTGACGTTGGGTACAGCACATTTCACCGCTTAAAGTAAACGATTGTCGAAGATCCTGGCAAAGGTAAAGTTAGTCAGTCTAGGAGATTGTCAACCATGGATATGTTGTCACAATGTTATCGACTAGTTTGTCAACTTGCCACTGAGTAACGTTAGTGGCTAACGTAGCTAACGTTAGCAAGCGTTTAAGTTTCAACAATTGCATAATTTAGATACAGCTACATAGCTAGCTAACGTTTACTAGCCCAGGAATGAACGTTATCGCGAACACTTGGTTCTCAATATCACCAATATTACAGAAAGGGCTGTGGAACATGCACGTTTTAATTGGGTCTGTGGTGTGGGGCTGGTACGCAGTGCATGGCTTGGAAACTCACCTCACTCCCGCTTGAGTAGAAACCCGCGTCGCTCTGGCGCCTATGTTTCTCAGCAATCCCGAGTAAGCGTAGCAGTGACGGGTCCTCGCACAACGTTAGTTCAATGTTGATTGGCCTCGGGCCTCCAGTGATTACCTCTCCACCTTCCGTGTCCAATCGTCCCCGCTGCGGACGTTTCTCAGACCGTGGCCGACTACGAGATGTCCATGGCCGGCCCGGGAAACGAGACCGGGCCACGACCGGAGTGTTAAAGCCAGTCACATTAGCAGGATATGTTAATCCCCCTCCCGATGCCGCCATTATTCACTTGCTGCTGCTACTACAACAACAACGACGGTGGTGGTACGCTGTTGCTTTGTGGTAAAACAAGATGGAAAGGCGCGAGATAGGAAGGAAATACCGTTGCATCATGGGAAAACGAGTTTGTTGTATTTCATAATTCTGAGCGTCCTTTCGAGTGTTTGTGAATGTGAATGAGTACATACATAGACAGATTGTTTTATTCGTGTTTTATATTTCAATGAATAGAAAATAATTAAAATGAAATCAAATAAACATAAATTATAGTAAAATAATATCTAAAAATGTTATTCTTCAGTAAATGTTTGTAACTTTGAGCCTTTTTCCCTTCTGCCCACTTGTTCCTCTCCTATTGACCATAATATGTATTGTAACGACCCTGGGTTTATAAGCGCGGAAATCGACTCTGCCGCTGGAGCATGCTTTTGCGGCACAGTCGATAGCGCGCCGGACCTCGGGCTAGAAGGTCGAGGGTTCGAGACCTGCTCCCTGCCTGTTTCATTACATTGGTGTCGGAAGTGATCGGACCTCGCATCCACGACAGTGCGTGTGCTTGGCCGGTGAGCGCGTTCCTGTAAGACGTAAAGTCGCAAGCTAGCGCGAGGACGCGCTCTTTGAAAGGAGGGAGTAGTGTAACGACACTGTGTTTATAAGCGCGGAAATCGACTCTGCCGCTCGAGCATGCTTTTGCGGCACAGTCGATAGCGCGCCGGACCTCGGGCTAGGAGGTCGAGGGTTCGAGACACGCTCCCTGCCTGTTTCATTACAGTATGTTTATACACTGAACAAAAATATAAACGCAACATGTAAGGTGTTCGTTACATGAGCTAAAGTAAAAGATCCCAGAAATGTTCCATATGCATAAAATGCTTATTTCTCTCAAATGTTGTGCACACATTAGTTTACATCCCTGTTGGTGACCATTTATCCTTCTCCTGCCAAGATAGTCCATCCACCTAACAGGTATGATATATCAAGATGATTAAACAGCATTATCATTACACAGGTGCACCTTGTGCTGGGGACAATAAAAGGCCACTATCAAACGTGCAGTTTTGTCAGACAACACAGATGTCTCAAGTTTTGGGGGGCCGTGCAATTGGCATGCTGACTGCAGGAATGTCCACCAGAGCTGTTGCCAGAGAATGTAATGTTAATTTCTCTAACATAAGCGAATGTAATGTTAATTTCTCTAACATAAGCCACCTCCGTTGTTTTAGAGAATTTGGCAGTACGTCCAACCGGCCTCACAACCGCAGACGTGTATGACGTTATGTGAGCGGTTTGCTGATGTCAACGTCGTGAACAGTGCCGCATGGTGGCGGTGGGGTTATGGTATGGCAAGGCATAAGCTACAGACAAACACAATTGCGTTTTATCGATGGCAATTTGAATGCACAAAAATACAGTGACAAGATCATGAGGCCCATATTTTTAAAGTTATCTGTGACCAACAGATGCATATCTGTATTCCCAGTCATGTGAAATCCATAGATTAAGACCAAATTAATATATTTAAATTGACTGATTTCCTCATATGAACTGTAACTCAGTAAAATCTTTGAAATTGGTGCATGTTGAGTTTATATTTTTGTTCAGTATAAAATTGTGTAGGTAACCACAGATTCTTATTTGAAATGACAACTATAAGCGGTGAGCACAGCAATGATATAAAATACCCACAAAAAAATCTGTCTATCCATCTCTCTCTGCACTCCTTCTCCATGATGCTCATTTTCATTTGACTCACCACCTGCCAATATTCATGGAGTATTTTTGTATAGTGACTTCTCCAAAACATCATCTCCTTCAGCAGCACCATCCCTATTTCTCCTATTTCTTTGCTGCTCCTCTACATCTCCAGGCTGGCCTTGACCCATTCCCCCTTAGCCCATCTCCTCTCCAATTAGCCAGGTTAAGCTCCAGCTTACGCTTTAGCTCGGTCAAGGTGTTATTCTCATCCTTACTCCCCTTCTCCACTACAAGCGTTTGCCTTTGAGGCTGTTATTCTCTATCCCTTTGTCTTTCTACCTCCTTGATCTCTCCTCATATTGTCCTGCCACAAGCCTTTAGATTTCCTCCTCACTAGCTCCTTCTGCCACAACAAACCCAAATGAATGGAAAAGATAAGCACCATACAATCATTCAGTGCTTATAGTTTCCATTCATTTCAGGGTGACATTTCCCGTAACCTTAAATTCACATTGATTACAGGCTGCAATTGAAATCACTCCTTAGTTTAATGCCATTACTATTTCATTGTGGATGAAAAAAAGTACAAGATCACCTGAATACAACAATGACATCCTTTACGGAACAATGGATTCCCCAGACCAATATAAATTTACATGATCAGAAGATGCCTTGACAGGAACAACTAAATTATGAGTGGAATGGTACACCATAAAACCCATTGATTACCTACTAAAATCAATACTATAAGTTACAAAAACTTCTCACATTTGAGGCAAATCGTTAGACTAGCTCTACATCCATAATATGAATACAGAATTATAATTTTTTAAAGGTGTTGGCAATATGGAAACAAATAGATTCCCACTCTGGGTGGCAGTTGTAATTCACAATTATGTACACATCTGTATAAAGGGTTTTATACACAGTACATTTTGTTTTTTTTCTAAAAGCCCTTTAAAATAACCACGAACAATCTAATGATCCAACTGAGTGCTTTTGTGTATGGTATGTCACATATTCCATACCCCCATCTTGAACATAAAAAACCCACCCACATCAAAGCCTGTTTTACCCAAAATTATATTTTCAAACCCCTAAACCATCCATTACATTTTCATGATGATATTCCCTTTCCCGAGATTATCTCTTTTCTTTGTCTGTTGCCTCTTCTCCCTCAGTGTGGGTCTTCTGGTGTGCCTTTAGGTTGCTCTCCCGACTAAAGCTCTTGCCGCAGGTGGGGCAGTTGTGTCGGCCAGAGCTGTGAGCCCTGGCCATGTGGGCTTTGAGCTGCTCCAGCCGGGCATAGCCCTCTTCACACTCAGAGCAGGGGTGAGCCTTGCGAGGTTGAGGCGGCCGCCCGTGCTTCTTCTTCTTGTGGGCCCGGAGAAGGGCAACAGAGGAGAAGGTGAGGTCACACTCAGCTTCAGAACAGGGAATTTGGAGCTCCTCCTTAGGGGGTCGCCCCAGGCCTTTCCCTCTTTTTGCCACAGACTCGTCTCCCCCCTCCTCAGATTCTCCGCTCTTCTCTCCGTTTGCTGCCTCAGCCACTTTCTTGGGAGGTCGGCCACGTTTTTTGGCCGGGACCTTTGCATCGCAATGCTGATCACCCGCAAAGTTCTCCTGATGCAGCACAAGATCCACCTCCGCCTCAAACCCACGGCCACACTTGCCACAACGGTGAGTCTTGGTGTCATCATCCTCCTCTTCCAGTGGCTGGGGGTGCTGGGTGAGGCGGTGGGTGCGTAACTGGTTTGGGCCCCGGAATACCATGCCACATTCCTTGCACACACACTGCCGCTCCTTGCACAGCTGTCGCCGGTGGACTGTCAACTATGAGAGACAGAAACAAAATTATAAGAGGCTTAGGGCATCTTGAGGAAACAAACTTGGTGACTTGGTCCCCATTGGACAACAGAAGGCAGATGCACTACAGAGCACCTGCCTAGCCACTGGTTCTTTATCTTTATTGGGATTCCCATTAGCTGATGCCATGACCACAGCTAATATTGCTGGGGTCCTAATATCTAATGGAGAGACTATGTAAACATAACTGGTAACGTAGATCTGTCTGCATTCTATGGGATGCGTGAGATAATGAGAAGCACTAATACATTCTGGATCTTGTGTTTTCGTCACTGGTTATTTGGACGCATCAGGATTGGGCGAAGGCAGTGCTTAACTCTTGACAATCATGGGAATTGGTCTATATGGACAGGGCTAAATTCAAATGTTTCTTACAGAAGAGATGTAAAAAGTTATATAGGGAAATTATTAGACCAAAGCTGATAACAGTTCAAGACTAAATCCAAACATTACACTTGATTTTATGTGCATTTTACATTTAATGTACTTTTCACTGCATTTGTTAATAACAAAATCTGAAAATACTCGGGATACATTCAGTAACATAAGAATATTCCTGCATTTACAATGGTTTGAATGAGGAACAACAACTGCAGTCTCCAGGTGGCCACACACCTAAATGTGCACAGTTCCTAAGTCATTTCAAGCCGTTTGAAGAGACTCAAATCCAATTTTTTTGCATATCCGATTCAAATCTGTTATTTTTCCTGCAGTCTGAAAAAGCTAAAGGCCACATTTCAAACCACCTTCATAGGTGGTTTGAAGTCAGATACAAATCCGATACCTGGCCATGCGACTTGTGACTAAACGGTCAAATCTGATTTATTTGCAGTCAAGTGGTTTTTGGACTCATTTGGCATTTCTTGTTGCTTGCTAGCTACTCTGTTGAGTTTGACAAGAACATGGAGGTTGTAGCTAACTAGCTTGTTAATTGTTTACAAACAAAATTAGTGAATGTGCTAGAAAGCTGAACAGCTACCTAGCTATAGCTGACTGCTGTGACTAGCCAAAAATGACTCCTTCTGAAAGTTGTATCATCTTATCATTTGAAGCTTTAAAAAGTGTTCTTACACTATAATTTTGAACATTCAAAGCAACCGGGAAAAGTTCCATGGCAGGCATTGTTGCTACATAACTTCTGAGTGATAGGAAGCATGAGCACCACCACCAATCTGCCTACACCACTGTACTATGACAACAAGTGTAGCCATGACAGCAAATGACTGATGCCTGAACACATACGTCTGATTTGGTCACTTGTAACTTGCTGTTTGGACAGTCAGTAATCTAAAACGGAATTTGAAAAACAAAACTTATTGGAGCAGTGTGCACAAGGCTAAAGAAAAGTCTTCAAATATAAGGTGCTTGAGCTGAGCACACTTGTAGTTGTTTGGAACAGCCCTGCATCCCCACCATCGCACAATTACTTTTGTTTACATAATCCACAAACGGCCCATTTTAAATCGTAATCTGGGTCAGGTGGGCATCATTTGAAAGGTTGTTTGAAAGGTTGTTCCAACATGTATTTTTTTATGTAACCTTTATTTAACTATACAAGTCAGTTAAGAACAAATTATTATTTACAATGACGGCCTACCTTGTTCAGGGGCAGAACGACAGATTTTTACCTTGTCAGCTCGGGGATTCGATCAGGCAACCTTTCGGTTACTGGCCCAACGCTCTAACCACTAGGCTACCTGCCGCCCCATGACTAGCTAAGTTATAAGTGTTAGGTTTTCACAAGGCAATTCAGCAAAACAGATCAGAATTTTGGTGCGCTTAGAAAGGAGTCATGAGTGCCTTCAGATGCGTGTTCTGCAGTGAATTTTCTTCACAATAGACAAACATAGGCTCATTCTGTTCAGAACAACCCAGGTTGACACCATGTCATCTTGTAACTGTACATAAAAGAGTGATTATAAACAATGACACTGTATATGACATGAGTTTTGTGATATGGAAATGTGATATGCACATTTGGACTTTTGGGCTTGTATGACATCAAAGTGGTATTTATTTTAATCTTCAATGTCTCATCTTTCAAAATACATTGAGTCTTTTTCATATATATAGAATTCCCTCAAACAACAAAAAAAAAAACAGCAAAAGTTACCCAATTAGCAGGAAGGACGGGGGCAACTTCTTGCCGCATGCGGTGCTGAAGTTCAGAACGGCTGTCAGTCAAAAGCCATACAGCACTGTGAAGCGCAGAGCCTGAGCTCTGACGTCATTTATAGCTTATCAGTGCCCAAATCTGCCATTTTCAACCCGAGTACGGGTATAAAAGGGTTAAATGACTTTGCTTTGATGGATGATAAACACAGGTGAAAATATCAGAAGGGAGGGCTTTGGCTAAGAGTTTCCTTTTGCGAGGGTGGAGACGTCGCAAACCGGAAATCTCAACTTCTTACACGTTTACCCCCAAAACCTATTCGAGCATCTGACCAAATTTGGAACGATTTTAGTTCTGGGTTAACTGAGATTACTGGGGTCCTTTCACACAACTAAAAGTCATTAGAGACAAAAGACTTTACTACTTTCATTGAAAGACCGTTGTCTCACCTCAGAGAAGGTCCGGAAGCTTCCCTGGCAGTGGGCGCAGCGGAAGGGCTTGTCTTCCAGGCTGTGTGAGGTCTGGTGCTGTGTCAGCTCCTCAGAGGAGGAGAAGGTACGATCGCACACATAACAGGTGAACAGCGTATCGGTCTGCAAAATAACACAAAACAGCAAATAATTAAGTGTTAGAGGTAATGTACATCATTATATATGCTGTGCATATAGGGCTACAGCATCCTGCTGTTAAGCTGTGTGCTTTGCAGCTCCGGGGTGAAGTTTCCCATAGGTACACCATACAGATTTACGATCAGCTCCCCTGCCCTCCACAATTACTATTTGACCCTGCTGGTCATTTATGAACATTTGAACATCTTGGCCATGTTCTGTTATAATCTCCACCCGGCACAGCCAGAAGAGGA
This sequence comes from Salvelinus fontinalis, assembly GCF_029448725.1. Lineage (NCBI taxonomy): Eukaryota > Metazoa > Chordata > Actinopteri > Salmoniformes > Salmonidae > Salvelinus > Salvelinus fontinalis. The sequence goes on along the minus strand of NC_074696.1, from coordinate 44,339,267 downwards.
CTGGCCACCCCTCATAGCCTGGTTCATCTCTAGGTTTCTTCCTAGGTTCTGGCCTTTCTAGGGAGTTTTTCCCAGCCACCATGCTTCTACACCTGCATTGCTTACTGTCTGGGGTTTTAGGGTGGGTTTCTGTACAGCACTTTGTGACAAAAGCTGATGTAAGAAGGGCTTTATAAATACATTTGATTGAAATTTGATTGAATTTTAAACTTAACCATTACTAAAGAAAATCAAAAAAATTACCCAAGATCAGCATCTAGGGGCAATTTCACCCTACTCCTGCAATGCATCTTGCATTTCTTTTATCCATTCCATACCTGTTGGAGTGACTGCTTGTATTCCTCACGATGGCTCTTTCTCATGTGCCTCTCCTTGGCCTTGGCATTACAAAATGTAATGAAGCATTGAAAACACTGTAGGCTGTCATGCTGATCTGCAATAAAAGGAGAGGAGATACTGCACTTGAAATTCAAACACATTAACAACTATCTGTAATCACTATCAAACGCTCCCTAAAACACTTCTGTGAGCAGGCCTTTAAATCGACCTGGCCCGGGTATCCTGGAAGGATATTGACCTCATCCCGTCAGTAGAGGAAGCTTGGTTGTTCTTTAAAAGTAATTTCCTCACCATCTTAAATAAGCATGCCCCTTTCAAAAAATGTAGAACTAAGAACAGATATAGCCCTTGGTTAACTCCAGACCTGACTGCCCTCGTCCAGCACAAAAACACCCTGTGGCGGACTGCACTAGCATCGAATAGTCCCTGCGATATGCAACTTTTCAGGGATGTCAGGAACTAATACACACAGTCAGTTAGGAAAGCAAAGGCTAGCATTTTGCAGAAATCAAACAGAAATTTGCATCCTGTAGCTCTACCTCCAAAAAGTTCTGGGACACTGTAAAGTCCATGGAGAATAAGAGCACCTCCTCCCAGCTGCACACTGCACTGAGGCTAGGAAACACTCACCAACGATAAATCCACTATAATCGAGAATTTCAATAAGCATTTCTCTACGGCTGGCCATGCTTTCCTCCTGGCTACCCCAACCCCGGCCAACAGCTCCGCACCCCCCGCAGTGACTTGCCCAAGCCTCCCCAGCTTCTCCTTCACCCAAATCCAGATAGCTGATGTTCTGAAAGAGCTGCAAAACCTGGACCCGTACAAATCAGCAGGGCTAGACAATCTGGACCCTCGCTTTCTAAAATAATTCGCCGCCATTGTTGCAACCCCTATTACAAGTCTGTTCAACCTCTCTTTCGTATCGTCCGAGATTCATAAAGATTGGAAAGCTGCCGCGGTCATCCCCCTCTTCAAAGGGGGAGACACTCTAGACACAAACTGTTACAGAACTATATCCATCCTGCCCTGCCTTTCTAAAGTCTTCGAAAGCCAAGTTAACAAACAGATCACTGACCATTTCGAATCCCACCGTACCTTCTCCGCTGTGCAATCTGGTTTCCGAGCTGGTAACGCTCAAGGTACTAAACGATATCATTGATAAAAGACAGTACTGTGCAGCCATCTTCATCGACCTGGCCAAAGCTTTCGACTCTGTCAATCACCGTATTCTTATCGGCAAACTCAACAGCCTTGGTTTCTCAAATGACTGCCTCGCCTGGTTCACCAACTACTTCTCTGATAGAGTTCAGGTTGTCAAATCGGAGGGCCTGTTGTTCGGACCTCTGGCAGTCTACGGGGGTACCACGGGGTTCAATTCTCGGGCCGACTCTTCTCTGTATATATCAATGATGTCGCTCATGCTGCGGGTGATTCCTTGATCCACTTCTACGCAGACGACACCATTCTGTACACATCTGGCACTTCTTTGGACAGTGTTAACAAACCTCCAAACAAGCTTCAATGCCATACTCCTTCCGTGGCCTCCATCTGCTCTTAAACGCAAGTAAAACTAAATGCATGCTCTTCAACCGATCGCTGCCTGCACCCGACCGCCCAATTAGCATCACTACTCTGGACAGTTCTGACTTAGGTATTTGTAGTTGTCCACATATTCTAGGTGTCTGGCTAGACTGTAAACTCTCCTTCCATACTCATATTAAGCATCTCCAATCCAATATTAAATCTAGAATCAGCTTCCTATTTCGCAACAAAGCCTCCTTCACTTATGTTGCCAAACATACCCTCGTAAAACTGACTATCCTACCGATCTTTGACTTTGGCGATGTCATTTACAAAATAGCCTCCAACACTCTACTCAGACAACTGGATGCAGTCTATCACAGTGCCATCCGTTTTTTTTACCAAAGCCCCATATACCACCCACCACTGCGATCTGTATGCTCTTGTCGGCTGGCCCTTGCTACATATTTGTCGCCAGACCCACTGGCTCCAGGTCATCTATAAGTCTTTGCTAGCTAAAGCTCCTCCTTATCTCAGCTCACTGGTCATCATAACAACACCCACCCGTAGCACGCCCTCCAGCAGGTATATTTCACTGGTCACCCCCAAAGCCAATTCCTCCTTTGACCGCTTTTCCTTCCAGTTCTCTGCTGCCAATGACTGGAACGAATTTATAAAAATAAATAAAAATAATAATAAAATAAAAATCGCTGAAGTTGGAAACGTATATCTCCCTCACTAGCTTTAAGCATCAGCTATCCGAGCATCTTACCGATCGCTGCAGCTGTACACAGCCCATCTGTAAATAGCCCATCCAACTACCTACCTCATCCCCATATTGTTTTAATTTACTTTTTTGCACACCAGTATTTCTACTTGCACATCATCATCTGCACATATATCACTCCAGTGTTAATTTGCTAAATTGTAATTACTTCGCTACTATTGGCCTATTTATTGCCTTACCTCCTTACTCCATTTGCACACTGTATATAGATTTTTCTATTGTGTTATTGACTGTTCTTTTGTTTATCCCATGTGTAACTGTGTTGTTTTTTTGTCCCACTGCTTTGCTTTATCTTGGCCAGGTCGCAGTTTCAAATGAGAACTTGTTAAATAAAAGGTGAAAAAATATGTATATATATAAAAATATATATATATACACAAATGTGTGCTTACAGGGTTGGATAGCAGGAACAGTCTGTGGCTTGATGGTGGACGCTGTGGCACTGGTCATCACCTCTTCCCCCAGAACGACCTGCTCTATGTCCAACATAACATTACCCAACTCCATTGACGTCTGAATCCACCCAGCAATGCAAACACAAGTTTACATAGGGCTGTAACAAAAATATAGACATCATCGGATGTGGGAATAAATTCATATTTTCAGCATTGTCTTATTTTTCTAATGTTAATTGGCAACTAATAGCAAGCCAATGTGAACCTGTGTGTATGTTTCGATAACTAACGTTAAATTAGGTAACGTAGCCAGCAACAACCAACAAAATGCGCCGTGGATCAAATGATTGAGGAACTTGATTAATGATTATTTAACATGCTAGCTAGCTAGGAAGGCTGGCGGGCTTAGCCTTTGCCACCAGATATACGTTTTACAGAACAGAAAAATGCATTGATAACCACCCAGAAAAACTACAAATATAAGAAAACAAATAACGTTATATATTTAGCCAGGCAATGCAGAAAACAGGGAGGGGGGAATTCAAACTGGAACTAAAGCATACATTTCCGCAAAAATTATGAAATTGCATTAGCTATATTGTTGCATTCGGCTTTCATGCAAATGTATTTATATAATTTGGGATTGCACACTAAAATCCAAGGCAAAATCTATGTAAACATTTATACGTAAGCTAGCTAGTTAGCTTCAACCGTTGCTTACCCAAAGTGTCCAATGAAATGAAGTCTTTGTGTGAACTCTTGACCCATATCACGTGACACTGGATCTTACGGGCTTGGCAAATCACTGCTAGTTGAGAGACTGGGTGGGAGAAAACCCTTAATATCCAAGTTGCCTCGATTTGACTATGCAAATTCATGACATGAGGCTAGTAGCATAGCGTCTCTGTCTAATGAATACAGGCAGTTGAAGTCAACAACCTTCATCGAATATTCTAAACAAGATTACAATAATGAGATGTATCGTGGTAGCCAGGTGGTACGCAGGACTTGTTCATTCTGCAGAACAGCAATGTTGGCATATATGCCTACAGGAGGGAGCTGTTGAGGATGGATGGTTTATCGGTGACTGTTGCCTACTCATTTGTCTTAAAGCAACTAACGTTACCTCATCATCTCTTTGTAGCGTTGTTTTTGTAGCTTGAGCCAAATAAATGCTTTTGGTTGTACTCAATCTCTGACACTAGCACTTCTATTTCAGTCTCTTTTTTTCTCTTAGCAGTTGTGGGTTGCGACGTTGTATATTCCCCACGCGCTTTAAAGGGATGATTTTTACCATATGTGGTTCATTAGGTGAATTTGCAGAAATCTTGCTTGTTTGTAGGTGACCAAATACTTATTTTCCACCATAAGTTGCAAATAAATTCATAAAAAATCCTACAATGTGATTTTCTGGATTTTTTTTTCTCATTTTGTCTGTCATAGTTGAAGTGTACCTATGATGAAAATTACAGGCCTCTCATCTTTTTAAGTGGGAGAAGTTGCACAATTGGTGGCTGACTAAATACTTTTTTGCCCCACTCTATGTATCTATTGTAATCTAATTTCAGTGGTCATTTTATGATTTGTTTTTTCTATCTCGCATAGCTCATTAGTACACCCTTGTAGTTGAATATATATGTATCTATTGTAGGTCCTAGGATACAACAATGAATAATGTGGAGCAAATAAATACAAACAAAAGATAACTTACAATAACGAACACCTTGTGAAACATCTGTGAAAACCAACCTGGCAATATTTAAGATTTCAATACATGAACTTTGATAGTTTTTGGTACAATTGTGTCATTCGTTTATTTTAACAGACTTTTTTGTGCACTCACATGGCAATCATGGACTAAAATAATGAATTCTGGTGTTTGGAATATAGAGGTGGTTGCGAGGCTCTGCCTGTCACTTGTTCTCAACAGACAGCCAGTCTCAGAAGGGGGACTTGAAGAGAGAGACTGCAAAGTCCAGGCACTGCTGCTCTCTCTGTTCTGAGTGTTTGCAGTGCAGTGTTTTTAGTTAATCTGTGTATCTCACATATTATGTGCCCGGTATGATAGAGCAAGAAAACTTTCTTAGCATATAATGACAACATAACAACAACAGTAGCTGTAGATTATGTAATGAAAAGTTGGAGGGTGGTTGGTAATGGTTGACATCAGTTGGATCCACGTCTGGGTGTTGGGCAGAACCCCTAGTTCCTGGAACAGGAGCAAAGGTAAAGGGAACAGGGTAGGAAACAGATACGTAAACAAGCAAACACACAGGTTACACTTTACTGTGAGAAAATGTAATGGATTAGTGCAGTGTTATAAATGGGAGATATGTACTTTTCATCACTTTTGGAAGGTATAGCCTACCTCAAGCTGGTCCCCCTCTGACTCAGAGTACAGCGAATCAGACTGATCTGAACTCAATGGTTCTGGTGGATGGGATACCTCCTGGGGGGCAGGTGTTGAAGATGTCCACCATGGCCTTGGAGGTGGCCTTGTTAGTCTCATCCTTGATGGGTATCATACGAAACAAAAATCTATTTTTGGTTCCAAGCACCTTTTTTAACTGGTTACAGAAGGGATATTAGAGTTAAGCACGTACTCTTCTTTTACTGACCTTAATGGGTTTTGCCTCCACCCACTTGGTAAAGTGATCGGTCGCTGTCAGACACCAGCTGTTGCCATTCCTGGATTACTTTATTCATACACATATCTGTGTCATACCATATGCAGATTTTCATATTCGTAAGGACACACACTATAATTTTTACTTGCTGTGGTCAAATAAAGCAACCATTACAAAACAACTTATCAGGGCAAAATTTGAATTTGGACACTTACAGATCATGTGCCATGGTGAAATAACTTTGATTAGCTTCAACTCCGGCGCCACAGTCTGCTCCCTCTCAAACTTCTGGCAGGCTAGATAGGGTACTGAACTTTTCGCAAAAAGGAACACATTCAAACATTGTGTGCTCTCTAATATGACATTCATTGAAATCATAATATGTCATATATAATAGAATGTGATTAATAAACAAATGGTTATTTCACTTTCCCAGGTGTACACCTCCTTGACAATTCCCCGTCAGAAGAAGCATAGGTTGATTTTGGAAATCATGCTCTTCACTCCGAAATGGCCAGCATGCATCTCGGTCAGCATGGCCTCCTTCTCCTCCTTAGTAAAATTCACCCTCCTGTGTGGCTGGCCATCCTTCCCCCGTAGGTAGATGTGATTGCCTAACAAGTTGGAAGAAGAGTTGTTGAAATATTCAAGTCTAAGTACATTTGCACTGCTGTTTTTTGCTCTCTCTCTCTCTCTCTCTCTCTCTCTCTCTCTCTCTCTCTCTCTCTCTCTCTCTCTCTCTCCCTCTCTCTCTCTGTCTGTCTGTCTGTCTGTCTGTCTGTCTGTCTCTCACTTTCATCCTCCCCGTGTCTGTCTAGCAAAGACACCTAGTTAAGGGCATTTGTAATTACCATAATTGCTTACACCTTTCCATTTGATTGATCAGGTTTAACTTATAGCTAGATACCTCAATATGACAGACATGTCAGGGGGGGGTGGGGGGGGGGTGAGGGGAGAGGAGGACAGCTCATAATAATGGCTGGAATGGAGTCAATTGTATGGCATCAACCACATGGAAACCACGCGTTTGATACCATTCCATTTAATCCATATTATGAGCCATCCTCTCCTCAGCAGCCAACGTTAGATTGAAAATGCTGTTGAAAAATGGTTGTACATAGCTAAATCAGTCCAGTTATCTAATAGAAGTTAACTGCTTAACGTTACACTGAATTGTGAATTTCTCGGAATGTTGCGCCTCTTGTCGAGATCCGTGGTGTCTTCATAGTACTTCTCCTGGTTAGAAAGATAAAAGAAAATCTCCTCGAGGGATGCCATTAAAGTGCAAGCTAACGTTACATACAAACAGAAAGCTGCAATAACAGTTACAGTAACGTAAACTCACCCCATTCTGTACAAATGTGCCTAACCGCAACATTCAAACGAGGCTACAAAGAAAACTAATGGGACTGTAGCGACTGTGTTGACTTCAAAATCGGGGGTGTGAACTAGGTTTTTCTTCAAGCGTTGATCGACATGGTAATGGGTCTATAGTAGTGGAGAAAAGTTGAAAAACGGACCCTCCGTTACATCGTGACGTGTCATGTCATAACGTACAGCACGCATAAAGCAACTATTTCTGTCTTACAATCTCTCTCCACCAGGTGTAGCACTTCTCTCATCGTTTAACTTCTTATGGCTGCAGGGCGGTGCCGGTACACTTATGACAACAGCCACTTCAAGTGCAGGGCGCGAAATTCAAAATATATATTTTTTAAATATTTAACTTTCACACATTAACAAGTCCAATACAGCAAATGAAAGGTACACATCTTGTGAACCCAGCCAACATGTCCGATTTTTAAAATGTTTTACAGCGAAAACAGCACATATATTTATGTTAGCTCACCACCAAATACAAAAAAAGGACAGACATTTTTCACAGCACAGGTAGCATGCACAAAGCCAACCTAACTAACCAAGAACCAACCAAACTAACCAACAAACAACTTCATCAGATGACAGTCTGATAACATGTTATACAATAAATCTATGTTTTGTTCGAAAAATGTGCATATTTCAGGTATAAATCATAGTTTACATTGCAGCTACAATCAGAAATTGCACCGAAAGCAGCCATAATAATTACAGGCACCAACGTTAAATACCTAATTACTCATCATAAAACATTTCTAAAAAATACATAGTGTACAGCAAATGAAAGACAGGCATCTTGTGATTCCAGCCAATATTTCCGATTTATTAAGTGTTTTACAGCGAAAACACAATATAGCGTTATATTAGCTTACCACAATAGCCAGAAAGACAAGCCACACATATTCTGACCAAATAGCTATTCATAAACATAACTAAAAAATACATGTTGTATAGGAAATTATAGATCCATTAGTTCTTAATGAAATCGCAGTGTTAGAATAAAAAAAAATAACTTAATTACGACATCCAGCTTCGGTATAGCTGAGTACCCAAACGTTGGGCGCCGACGACTAGTTCACATGCACGACAGATATATGAAATAGCATCATAAAATGTTTCTTACTTTTGGTGATCTTCCATCAGAATGTTGGACAAGGTGTACTTTGTCAAGAACAATCGTTGTTTGGATTTAGAATGTTCATTTTCCCTCTTGAATTAGAAAGCGCACTTGCCAAGTGGAGCGAATCTTTCTATGTCAACAAACGGAAGAGAACGGAACACGGCAAAACTCCCGAAAAATTTTAAATAATCTGATGAAACTATATTGAAAAAACATACTTTACGATGATATGGTCACATGTATCAAATAAAATCAAAGCCGGAGATATTAGTCGCCTATAACGGCAGCTAAACAGAAGGCAAATCCAAGTCCCCTTTCGAGCCTCCAGAAAACAGGAAATGGGCGGACACGTCATACAAAGAGCCTGTATTCCACTTCAGACCAAGATAATCACTAAATTTCTTCTCTCACCGCCTCTTGACATCCAGGGGAAGGTCTATGAAGTGCACGTATACTCTTACGTATCATGCCCATTTATAGGCAGGAAGTAGAACAGAGCCCCAATTTCAGACTTTCCACTTCCTGGTCAGGAAGTTTGTGCCAAATGAGTTCTGTTTACATTTACATTTAAGTCATTTAGCAGACGCTCTTATCCAGAGCGACTTACAAATTGGTGCATTCACCTTATGATATCCAGTGGAACAACCACTTTACAATAGTGCATCTAACTCTTTTAAGGGGGGGGGGTTAGAAGGATTACTTTATCCTATCCTAGGTATTCCTTAAAGAGGTGGGGTTTCAGGTGTCTCCGGAAGGTGGTGATTGACTCCGCTGACCTGGCGTCGGGAGGGAGTTTGTTCCACCATTGGGGTGCCAGAGCAGCGAACAGTTTTGACTGGGCTGAGCGGGAACTGTACTTCCTCAGAGGCAGGGAGGCGAGCAGGCCAGAGGTGGATGAACGCAGTGCCCTTGTTTGGGTGTAGGGCCTGATCAGAGCCTGAAGGTACGGAGGTGCCGTTCCCCTCACAGCTCCGTAGGCAAGCACCATGGTCTTGTAGCGGATGCGAGCTTCAACTGGAAGCCAGTGGAGAGAGCGGAGGAGCGGGGTGACGTGAGAGAACTTGGGAAAGTTGAACACCAGACGGGCTGCGGCGTTCTGGATGAGTTGTAGGGGTTTAATGGCACAGGCAGGGAGCCCAGCCAACAGCGAGTTGCAGTAATCCAGACGGGAGATGACAAGTGCCTGGATTAGGACCTGCGCCGCTTCCTGCGTGAGGCAGGGTCGTACTCTGCGAATGTTGTAGAGCATGAACCTACAGGAACGGGTCACCGCCTTGATGTTAGTTGAGAACGACAGGGTGTTGTCCAGGATCACGCCAAGGTTCTTAGCACTCTGGGAGGAGGACACAATGGAGTTGTCAACCGTGATGGCGAGATCATGGAACGGGCAGTCCTTCCCCGGGAGGAAGAGCAGCTCCGTTTTGCCGAGGTTCAGCTTGAGGTGGTGATCCGTCATCCACACTGATATGTCTGCCAGACATGCAGAGATGCGATTCACCACCTGGTTATCAGAGGGGGGAAAGGAGAAGATTAATTGTGTGTCGTCTGCATAGCAATGATAGGAGAGACCATGTGAGGATATGACAGAGCCAAGTGACTTGGTGTATAGCGAGAATAGGAGAGGGCCTAGAACAGAGCCCTGGGGGACACCAGTGGTGAGAGCACGTGGTGCGGAGACAGATTCTCGCCACGCCACCTGGTAGGAGCGACCTGTCAGGTAGGACGCAATCCAAGCGTGGGCCGCGCCGGAGATGCCCAGCTCGGAGAGGGTGGAGAGGAGGATCTGATGGTTCACAGTATCAAAGGCAGCCGATAGGTCTAGAAGGATGAGAGCAGAGGAGAGAGAGTTAGCTTTAGCAGTGCGGAGCGCCTCCGTGACACAGAGAAGAGCAGTCTCAGTTGAATGACTAGTCTTGAAACCTGACTGATTTGGATCAAGAAGGTCATTCTGAGAGAGATAGCAGGAGAGCTGGCCAAGGACGGCACGTTCAAGAGTTTTGGAGAGAAAAGAAAGAAGGGATACTGGTCTGTAGTTGTTGACATCGGAGGGATCGAGTGTAGGTTTTTTCAGAAGGGGTGCAACTCTCGCTCTCTTGAAGACGGAAGGGACGTAGCCAGCGGTCAAGGATGAGTTGATGAGCGAGGTGAGGTAAGGGAGAAGGTCTCCGGAAATGGTCTGGAGAAGAGAGGAGGGGATAGGGTCAAGCGGGCAGGTTGTTGGGCGGCCGGCCGTCACAAGACGCGAGATTTCATCTGGAGAGAGAGGGGAGAAAGAGGTCAAAGCACAGGGTAGGGCAGTGTGAGCAGAACCAGCGGTGTCGTTTGACTTAGCAAACGAGGATCGGATGTCGTCGACCTTCTTTTCAAAATGGTTGACGAAGTCATCAGCAGAGAGGGAGGAGGGGGAGGAGGGGGAGGAGGATTCAGGAGGGAGGAGAAGGTGGCAAAGAGCTTCCTAGGGTTAGAGGCAGATGCTTGGAATTTAGAGTGGTAGAAATTGGCTTTAGCAGCAGAGACAGAAGAGGCGAATGTAGAGAGGAGGGAGTGAAAGGATGCCAGGTCCGCAGGGAGGCGAGTTTTCTCACAGATATAATTCAAACGGTTTTAGAAACTAGAGAGTGTTTTCTATCCAATAGTAATAATAATATGCATATTGTACGAGCAATAATTGAGTACGAGGCCGTTTGAAATGGGCACCTTTTATCTGGCTACTCAATACTGCCCCTTCAGCCCAAACAGGTTAAAAACAAGAAATGGACAGTGACGGGGGTAGGGGGAGATACCTAGTCATTTTTTGCGTCATCATTGCATGCGATCATCATTCTCAAAGACGCTGTTTACTTCTAAGATCACTTTAGCACCGCCCTAAAAACCCGATTCAAATTCGACACAAACCTTCAAATAGGTATGTAATGACACATTACATAAACTCTTTATAGTGTTTTATTAACATTTTAGAGGTGATAAGGTGATAAGTTGGACAGATCGAGTGAAAAAAAGCATTTTGCCCTCACAACATCTCTCCTTCTCACTATCACACATTAGTTTCGCTTCCCCACCCGCCATTTTTAAAAAGACCCGACGGGGCTCATTGCCTGCTTGAATTATGCAGAAACGGGCAGCGTTTAGGTCATGTAATTGATTCTGTTGGAAAGGGGAGAAATTGTGCTTTACAATGGTATTGACATTACATTTGATCTGGAAGTATTACGTTTTTGGGGCGCTAAAATAAGGGCAATTGTCCCCGTCCCCAGTGAAAGTTGTGCCCCTGGGTTACATTATATTATATAGCCTGTCAAGATATGTTACACAAATTCACAAAGGGATTCACAATGGAAAAACAATTCAATCGAAAAAAGAAAAATATATATATAACTCACACAATTTCACACATTTTGAACATACAGTGCCTTCAGAAAGTATTCAAATCCCTTGACTTTTTCCACATTTAGTTGTGTTACACCCTGAATTTAAAATCGATTACATTTACATTTTGTGTCACTGATCTACACACAATACCCCATAATGTCAAAGTGGAGTTATGTTTAAGAAATGTATACAAATTAATTAGAAATTAAAATCTGAAATGTCTTGTCAACCCTTTTCTTATGGTAAGGCTAAATAAGTTCAGGAGTAGAAATGTGCTTAACAAGTCACATAAAAAGTTGCAAGGACTCACTCTGCATGCAATAGTGTTTAACATGATTTTTAAATTACTACCCTGTAAGGGGTGCGTAACCGGTGGCAGGGAAGTCAGACGCAGGAGAGCAGAACTTGGTAATAGCCGGAGCAGTTTAATAGCAAAACCAATGGCATAAAAATAACAAGATATGGGTACAAAAACCCGTCGTGCACCAATCAACACTTGCACAAGCACTTACAATAAACAATCCCACACAAAGACATGGGGGGAAAAGAGGGTTAAATACACAACAAGTGATTGATGGCTAGAAGACCGGCGACGCCGAGCGCCGCCCGAACAAGGAGAGGACCCGACCTCGGCGGAAGTCGTGACATACCCCTTCTCTGTACCCCACACATTCAATTATCTGTAAGGTCCCTCAGTCGAGCAGTGAATTTCAAGCACATATTCAACCACAAAGCCAAGGAGGTTTTCCATTGGTTCACAAAGTAGGGTACTTATTGGTAAATGGGTAAAAAAACAAAACGGACATTGAATCCCTTTGAGCATGGTGCATTTATTATTTACACTTTGGCAGGTGTATCAATACGTCCAGTCACTACAAATATACAGGCACCTTTCGTAACTCAGTTGCCGGAGAAGAAGGAAACCACTCAAGGATTTCACCATGAGGCCAATGGTGATTTTAAAACAGTTACAGAGTTTAATGGCTGTGATAAGAGATAGGTGAGGATGGATCAACAACATTGTAGTTATTCCACAATACTAACATAAATGACAGAGTGAAAATAAGGAAGCCTCTAAGAATCGACACTGGAGACGAGAAGCAGGTACAGGGAGTGAACATTTAATAACCACGGATATGAACAGAATACGGACAGCATCTGGACAGGGGAAACGGAAACGACAATAATGCTGACACGGGGATGAAACAGAGGAAACAGACAGATATAGGGAAGGCAATTAAAACGTGAAGGAGTCCAATGAGCGCTGATGCGTGTAATGATGGTGACTGGTGTGCGTAATAAAAGGCAGCCTGGCGCCCTCGAGCGCCGAAGAGGGAGACCGTGAGCAGGCGTGACAGTACTCCCCTCTAGCGGCGCCACCCGGCGTCCCACCTGGGCGAGCCTGACGGGCCGGCCGAGGCATGGGCGCTGGACAAGCCAGCTGGGGGGCGTAGAAGCCCGACAAGCCGGCAGAGGCATGGGATCCTGGCGAGCCGGCTGAGGCGTGGGAGTCTGACGATCCGGCTGAGGCGTGAAAGCCTGACGATCCCTCTGAGGAGTGGGAGCCCGACGAGCCGGTTGAGGCGTGGGAGCCTGATGAGCCGGCTGAAGCATGACGTGGGGTGGGAGCCTGATGAGCTGGCTGAGGCATGACGTGGGATGGGAGCCTGGAGACGAGAAGCAGGTACAGGGAGTGAACATTTAATAACCACGGACAGGAACAGAATACGGACAGCGTCTGCACAGGGGAAACGGAAACAACAGTAGTGCTGACAAGGGGATGAAGCAAGTGTGACAGAAGCCTGTACAGAATAAAAAATATTCCAAAACATGCATCCTGTTTGCAATAAGGCACTAAAGTAACACTGCAAAAATGTGGCAAAGAAATACACTTTTTGTCCTGCACACAAAGCACTATGTTTGGGGCAAATGCAAATGCAAATGCAAACACATCACCGAGTACCAAACATGGTGGCGGCTGCATCATGTTATGGGTTTGCTTGTCATCGGAAAGGACTAGGGAATTTTTGGGAATAAAAATAAACGGAATAAAACTAAGCACAGACAAAATTGTGGAAAACTTGATTGTCTGTTTTCCACCAGACACTGGGAGACAAATTCACCTTTCAGCAGGACAATGACCTAAAACACAAGGCCAAATATACACTGTAGTTTCTTACCAAGACTACATTGAATGTTCCTGAGTGGCCTAGTTAAAATATGGCGAGACTTGAAAATAGCTGTCTAGCAATGATCAACAACCAACTAGACTATCACGCCTGCACCCGCTCCTCCTCTCTGGCACTCAAGGGCGCCAGGCTGCCCATCATTGTTTCATGTCCATTTATCCTTTAAATCTTCACTCCCTGTACTTGCTTCTCGTCTCCCAGCGTCTGTCCTTACATAGACAGAGCTTGAAGAATTTAGAAAAGAACTAGGGATAGGGGGCAGTATTTTCACATCCGGATGAAAAGCGTGCCTAAAGTAAACTGCCTGTTACTCAGGCCCAGAAGCTAGGATATGCATTCTAAAGTTTCTAAAACTGTTACAATTATGTCTGTGAATATAACAGAACTGATATGGCAGGCGAGACCCCGAGGACAAACCACCCCCCCCAAAAAAAAAAATTCAGCTTACCACTATTTTCAATGGCTAGTACTATAATTATAAGCCCTCCCAGATTTTCAGTTCCTAGGGCTTCCAATAGATGTCAGGCTGGTTTTTGGAGAAAAACTAATTCTAGGTGGCTCCCATTTTGGCTGTAGTGTGTCCAAGCGCATGGAAGAAAGCGCGTTCTTTCTTATTTATCTCCGGTAATGAACATTCAATTCTCCGTCTTAAATTTTATCGTTTATTTGTGTATTGGGATACCTAAGGTTTGATTATAAACGTTGTTTGACTTGTTTGGCAAAGTTTATTAGTAACGTTTGGGATTCATTTTGTATGCATTTTGATGGAGGGAAACTGGATGGATAATTGACTGAAGCGCGCAAAGTATGTTTTATTTTGGGTTTTTATGGATATAAAGAAGGACATTATCGAACAAAAGGACCATTTGTGATGTAACTGGGACCTTTTGGAGTGCCAACAGAAGAAGATCATCAAAGGTAAAGCATTTTTTATATCGCTATTTCTGACTTTCGTGTCGCACCTGCCTGGTTGAAATATGTTTTTCATGTGTTTGTATGCGGGGCGCTGTCCTCAGATAATCGCATGGTTTGCTTTCGCCGTAAAGCCTTTTTGAAATCTGACGTGGCTGGATTAACAACAAGTTAAGCTTTATTGCGATGTATTACACTTGTGATTTTATGAAAGTACAATTTTTATAGTAATTTAATTTGAATTTGGCGCTCTGCAATTTCACCGGATGTTGTCTAGGTGTCCCGCTAGCGGCACGCCTTTCCCAAACTTAAGGGCAAATATTGTACAATCCAGGTGTGCAAAGCTCATAACGACTTAACCAGAAAGCCTCTCAGCTGTAATCACCGCAAAAGGTGATTCTAACATGTATTGACTAAGGGGGTTGAATAGTTATCTAATCAAGAGATATTAGTGTTTTATTTTCCATACATTTTTCCTTCCACTTTTTTACCTTAATTTAACTAGGCAAGTCAGTTAAGAACAAATTCTTATTTACAATGACAGCCTAGGATCAGTGGGTTAACTGCCTTGTTCAGGGGCATAAAGACAGAATTTACCTTGTCAGCTCTGGGATTCGATCTAGCAACCTTTCGGTTACTGGCCCAACACTCTAACCTCTAGGCTACCTGCCGCCATTACAGGGTATTTTATGTAGATCATTGACCAAAAAATTACAATTAAATCCATTTAAATTCCACTTTGTAACACAACAAAATGTGTAAAAAGTGAAGGGGTGTGAATACTTTTTGAAGACACTGTATATTTTACCTATAGGCTTGACAAGCGGTTCCTTTATTACACCACTTGGCACTGTGCGTATGCATGGTCATGGCTGGGCGTAAAATGTATGCACTGTCAAGCAAATGTTAATAGAAATCTCACATTTTGCATGGAAAGGATTCTACACGTGGTTTACACACAGATTTGTACCTACGCATGATTGATAAATGAGGCCCGTGAGCAATCTTTCAAATTATTAAGACATGTATACACCTTAATCAGCATTCCGTATTTGATCTGCACTTGTGCTAGCACCAACCGAGGCAGCCTCCCTCTTTAGCATGAGTTAAGGGAATTTGGAACAATTGAATGTATGTATTTTAAAGGTCGTTTTCACATACAAACTTTAAAATAATATGGTCGGACGTTTATTTCGAATGCCAATTTTCTGCATTTGTCAGAGGGCCATCAGGTAGCAAATTCAGATGTGTAAACAGGATTATTAACATGTTGACCAGACCGGACACGTCGCGTGCGTTGCAAAATAAATGTACACATACATGTTATTCAATCATTGCACCCGCACTGCTCGTCTGCGTAGCCAGGCGCTGAAATAAAACTTGATTCTATTTGTGATACTCGATGCGCTGCATCTCCTGCCTCTCCCATCTCCCCATTTGGTTTTTAGGAGCATATACTCACGTGGGTGATTGAAAGATGAACTGAGGTCCACACTCCAGTCGGTTGTGGTAATGCACCTTAAGGTTGGTTGCCAACCGCCATATACAGTCCGAAGAAGAAGAAGAAGATGAAGATGAAGAAGAAGCCTGAAGGAAGGAGGAGAGATTACTAGAAACTAACTTGGTTGACCATTTTATCTGTTGATTAATTATCGGAGTGGAGGTCCTTGTGGATTTCAGGTAAAATAACAACAACCCAATGTTTATCTCCCAGTAAAAACTAGCTAGCAACAGCAAGCTAGCTTGCTAAATTGCCATAAATGTTTAATGCTTTTCGACCTGTCCCCAAATGAATATAATTGGTTCAGAGCTTGTTTTGATATTTGAACCTCCGTGTCCTGATCGCGTCTGGTGTGGGTGGACAAAATCAACTTGCGCGCGATGGCGCACGCACACGTTTTAATCAAACTATTATGTTAATCTAACTATCCACAATAATCCCATTATTGTGTGTATGTAACTATAGTCAATGATTTGAGAGTGTAAGATATATTTATAGTTGTAAACACAATTTTCAAGTGTGTAACTGATGAGTTGTGAACATGAAAGAATAATCTGCAGTTGTAAACGCATTCTAAAACTGTAACTGATGTGAACATGTGAACATGAAAAAAAACTAATTTGTAATTTCCTTTGCGAAACGGTAAATTAATATTTGCATCTGTACACCAGCGCATGCCAATTTTGCATGATCAGACTTTTGTCAAGCTATCTTATATTTTAATCTAGCTAGTTAGCTAATTTTAGCTTGATTCTGTATGGAGCCACAGCTAGCTAGCATAGTCATTAGAAAATGAATCATTCACCTGCTAAGACCTAGTAAGTGACATAAATCCCATGATTTATTGATCACCCAGTTAGATCGGGAGTTTTAGTAGAAGCACGACTGAAGGTAGAAAATCATTTCTTTAGCTTTGACATTGGCTGCATTCTGTGACCCTGTACTGCACTTTGATTCAACCTCTAGATAAACCATTTACACTTGTCTGTCCCCACTCTCCAGGCTGCAATCCACTCACAGTTAGACGGGCCTCCGTCACTCCCTTTTGAGGCTTTAGTCAATTCCACAATGCCGTGGTGGACATGAAGGACGTCCAGAACTTCCTGGCAGAAGTCAGCAATGAATGGAGGCAAAGCATCAACAATATTGAGAACCCGAAGGACGTAAAATATGCTGGGATGGAACACAGTCAGCTAGCCTCAGCCATGTAGAACCTGAAGAAAATATTTTCAGGTATGTTCAGCTGCAGCATTACATGTCACTTGATTGGGAACCTATTGTTGGCTTGCATTGCATTTGATGTGACACTGTACAGTTCCAATCTATTTGTGTATTAATATTTCTCCTCCCTTCCTGTGCAGTGCCGACACTCCGTTTATGTTTGAGCAAGCCGAACTGCTGGAGGGCCACCACAAGCTGATGAACCTGGAGTGCTCATGGAATTACCTAATGTACGATCACTTCCGCATGGACAGCAATAAACACGCACAACAAGAACCTCAATCGAAACTACTTTGGCACGGTGCATGACCTGTTGGACGACCTGGCCAAGCAACTGTGGATAGTACACGGGCAAGCTGGAGGCCACAGTGAGTGCAGTGCTTCCCAACTCATTACACTGTGTCCATGAGGGTGCAGGAACTGGCTGCAGAGGACCTGACGGCCAACAAGATTGTGTCCCTCCTCACCTGGGTCCTCAAGTAATACAAAAGTATGTCTGCACTGCCCTCTCTGTGACTCATGCTGCATTAGCGATTTCTGGGCACCAGTCCAATCATACATTTCTATCATCCTAGGTTGTAAACAAATACAGTCGGAATGTATTCAGAAACCTTCACCTTTTCCACATTTTGTTACCTTACAGCCTTATTTTAAAATTGATTAAATAGTGTTTTTCCCTCATCAATCAACACACAATACCCCATAATGACAAAGCAAAAACAAGTTTTTTGATTTTTTTTTGCAAATGTATTAAAAACAAAAAACATTAATATCACATTTACACCAGCTTGGCACACCTGTATTTGGGGAGTTTCTCCAATTTTTCTCTGCAAATCCTTTCAAGCTCTGTCAGGTTATATGGGGAGCGTCACTGAACAGCTATTTTCAGGTGTCTCCAGGGATGTTAGTTCGGGTTCAAGTCCGGGCTCTGGCTGGGCCACTCAAAGACATCCAGAGACTTGTCCCGAAGCCACTCCTGCGCTGTCTTGTCTGTGTGCTTAGGGTCGTTGTCCTGTTGGAAGGTGAACCTTAGCCCCAGTCTGAGGTCCTGAGCACTCTGGAGAAGGTTTTCAACAAGGATATCTCTGTACTTTACTCTGTTCATCTTTGCCTCGATCCTGACTAGTCTCCCAGTCTTTGCCGCTGAAAAACATCCACACAGCATGATGCTGCCACCACCATGCTTCACCGTAGGGATGGTGGCAGGTTTCCTCCCGATGTGACGCTTGGCATTCAGGCCAAAGAGTTCAATCTTGTTTCTCATCGTCTGAGAGTCCTTTAGGTGCCTTTTGGCAAGCTCCAAGTGGGCTGTCATGTGCCTTTTTACTGAGGAATGGCTTCCATCTGGCCACTAATAATCATGGCCTCTAAACCTTCAAGCTGCATACTGGATCCTATTCCAACTAAACTACTGAAAGAGCTGCTTCATGTGCTTGGCCCTCCTATGTTGAACATAATAAACGGCTCTCTATCCACCGGATGTGTACCAAACTCACTGAAAGTGGCAGTAATAAAGCCTCTTTTGAAAAAGCCAAACCTTGACCCAGAAAATATAAAGAACTATCGGCCTATATCGAATCTTCCATTCCTCTCAAAAATGTTAGAAAAAGCTGAAAAAGCAACTCACTGCCTTCCTGAAGACAAACAATGTATACGAAATGCTTCAGTCTGGTTTTAGACCCCATCATAGCACTGAGACTGCACTTGTGAAGGTGGTAAATTACCTTTTAATGGCGTCAGGCCGAGGCTCTGTATCTGTCCTCGTGCTACTAGACCTTAGTGCTGCCTTTGATAACATCGATCACCACATTCTTTTGGAGAGACTGGAAACCCAAATTGGTCTACACGAACAAGTTCTGGCCTGGTTTAGATCTTATCTGTCGGAAAGATATCAGTTTGTCTCTGTGAATGGTTTGTCCTCTGACAAATCAACTGTACATTTCGGTGTTCCTCAAGGTTCCGTTTTAGGACCACTATTGTTTTCACTATATATTTTACCTCTTGGTGATGTCATTCGAAAACATAATGTTAACTTTCACTGCTATGCGGATGACACACAGCTGTACATTTCAATGAAACATGGTGAAACCCCAAAATTGCCCTCGCTAGAAGCCTGTGTTTCAGACATAAGGAAGTGGATGGCTGAAAACGGACAAAACAGAGATGCTTGTTCTAGGTCCCAAGAAACAAAGACATCTTCTGTTGAATCTGACAATTAATCTTGATGGTTGTACAGTCGTCTCAAATAAAACTGTGAAGGACCTCGGCGTTACTCTGGGCCCTGATCTCTCTTTTGACGAACATATCAAGACTGTTTCAAGGACAGCTTTTTTCCATCTACGTAACATACGTAACAAGCAGAAAAATGTATCCATGCTTTTGTTTCTTCTAGGTTAGACTACTGCAATGCTCTACTTTCCGGCTACCCGGATAAAGCACTAAATAAACTTCAGTTAGTGCTAAATACAGCTGCTAGAATCCTGACTAGAACCAAGAAATTTGATCATATTACTCCAGTGCTAGCTTCCCTACACTGGCTTCCTGTTAAGGCAAGGGCTGATTTCAAGGTTTTACTGTTAACCTATAAAGCGTTACATGGGCTTGCTCCTACCTATCTTTCCGAGTTGGTCCTGCCGTACATACCTACACGTATGCTACGGTCACAAGACGCAGGCCTCCCAATTGTCCCTAGAATTTCTAACAAACAGCTGGAGGCAGGGCTTTCTCCTATAGATCTCCATTTTTATGGAATGGTCTGCCTACCCATGTGAGAGACGCAGACTCGGTCTCAACCTTTAAGTCTTTACTGAAGACTTATCTCTTCAGTAGGTCATATGATTGAATGTAGTCTGGCCCAGGAGTGTGAAGGTGAACAGAAAGGCTCTGGAGCAACGAACCACCCTTGCTGTCTCTGCCTGGCCGGTTCCCCTCTCGCCACTGGGATTCTTTGCCTCTAACCCTATTACAGGGGCTGAGTCACTGGCTTACTGGTGCTCTTTCATGCCGTCCCTAGGAGGGGTGCGTCACTTGAGTGGGTTGAGTTACTGACGTGATCTTCCTGTCTGGGTTGGTGCCTCCCCCCTTGGTTTGTGCTGTGGTGGAGATCTTTGTGGGCTATACTCGGCCTTGTCTCAGGATTGTAAGTTGGTGGTTGAAGATATCCCTCTAGTGGTGCAGGGGCTGTGCTTTGGCAAAGTGGGTGGGGTTATATCCTTCCTGTTTGGCCCTGTCCGGGGGTATCATCGGATGGGGCCACAGTGTCTCCTGACCCCTCCTGTCTCAGCCTCCAGTATTTATGCTGCAGTAGTTTATGTGTTGGGGGGCTAGGGTCAGTTGGTTATATCTGGAGTACTTCTCCTGTCTTATCCGGTGTCCTGTGTGAATTTAAATATGCTCTCTCTAATTCTCTCCTTCTCTCTCTCTCTCTCTCTCTCTCTCTCGGAGGACCTGAGCCCTAGGACCATGCATCAGGACTACCGGGCATGATGACTCCTTGCTGTCCCCAGTCCACCTGGCCTTGCTGCTGTTCCAGTTTCAACTGTTCTGCCTGCGGCTATGGAACCCTGACCTGTCCACCGGACGTGCTACCTGTCCCAGACCTGCTGTTTTCAACTCTCTAGAGACCGCAGGAGCGGTAGAGATACTCATAATGATCAGCTATGAAAAGCCAACTGACATTTACTCCTGATTATTATTTGACCATGCTGGTCATTTATGAACATTTGAACATCTTAGCCATGTTCTGTTATAATCTACACCCGGCACAGCCAGAAGAGGACTGACCACCCCTCATAGCCTGGTTCCTCTTTAGGTTTCTTCCTATGTTTTGGCCTTTCTAGGGAGTTTTTCCTAGCCACCGTGCTTCTACATCTGCATTGCTTGCTGTTTGGGGTTTTAGGCTGGGTTTCTGTACAGCACTTTGAGATATTAGCTGATGTACGAAGGGCTATATAAAATAAACTTGATTTGATTTACCATAAAGGTCTGATTGGTGGAGTGCTGCAGAGATGGTTGTCCTTCTGGAAGGTTCTCGGGAACTCTGTCAGAGTGACCATTGGGTTCTTGGTGACCTCCCTGACCAAGGTCCTTCTCCCCCGATTGCTCAGTTTTCTCAGACGGCCAGCTCTAGGAAGAGTCTTGATGGGTACAAACTTCTTCCATTTTAGAATGATGGAGGCCACTGTGTTCTTGGGGTCATTCAATGCTGCCAACATTTTTTGATACCCTTCCCCAGATCTGTGCCTTGACACAATCCTGTCTCGGAGCACTATGGACAATTCCTTCAACCTCATGCCATGGTCTTTGCTCTGACATGCACTGTACATTGTGGGACCTTATACAGACAGGTGTGTGCCTTTCCAAATCATGTTCAAACAATTGAATTTACCCCAGAGGAAACATCTCAAGGACGATCAATGGAAACAAAGATGCACCTGCTGTCAATTTAGAGTCTCCTAGCAAAGAGTCTGAATACTTATGTATATAAGGTTTTTCAGTTTTTTGTTTTTAATACATTAACAAAAAAAACTGTTTTTGCTTTGTCATTATGGGGTATTGTGTGTAGATTGATGAGGGGGAAAAATAATTGCATGGTTTTTTTTAAATAAAGCTGTAATGTAACAAAATGTGGAAAAAGTGAAGGGGTCTAAATTCTGTCTCAGAAATGTATTGTTTGTTTAAATGGGAACCACTGATAAATGTATAGATATTCTCTTTGATTTTCCGTGAATGGGTGTGTGCTTCTGTATGTACTGTGAACGGGTTGCATTCGTCCCTTTCCCTGCCCCAACTTGGGCTCAAACCAGGGACCCTCTGATAGAATGGGTATGAATAGTCTGTGCTCGTGACTGTTTGTGAGTTTATTTGTGTGTAAAATGAAGATTCAGGCATTGTTGTGTGTGTGCGTGCGTCCGTGCGTTGCTGTATTTGTGAACGTCCACAGTACAGCACATACTGTACATGGTTCTCTCATTTCTATACTTTATCTGTCTGTGATTATTATTATAGTTATTAAAGATGAACAAGGTTGTGTTGTGCGCCAGTTTACACTCTCACCCCTCCGTCAGCCAACATTACAGAATGGCTGCACAAGGTTCTGAAGAATAACAAGACCGATAAGCAGAAAGATACAGCGCCAGAGGCTGATTAAGATGGGTACCACCAGACAACCATCACAGCCATAATCTTCCAGGTATCCTATAGATATACCGTATCCCCGTATGTCACATCAGCCTGGATTTCTTTAACCAACAACTGGAGGAAACTAAGTGGTCTAGAGATGCTACAGTAAGGTTACTTTCAATTATGTAACTTCAGGATTTTGGGCGCTGGCCAGCTGGGCTTGTAAACCAACCAAAATCATATTAGCCCGGGTCCAAAATCGGTGCTGAAAATCACTTGCTTAATTTCTATCCCTGGTTACTATACCGTAAATGTGTATTTGACCAGAACTCAGACTAGATTTTTGTCTTAATAGGTACCACGGCAAGGGCTCTAGTTTGTACAATACATCCATTCTTAATATTGTCAGGACTGATAATCTGACATCTGTTTTTTCCTTTGCATGTGGATGCGAGAATATGTTTGGTGACTGCGAATCTTTTGTTAGTTTTGAAAGCCTAATTTCCCTCATGTTATACAAGTGATACTCGTCTCAGTCTTTCTGTGAATTATCTGACTCAGTCTAAAGGACTACGTTTTGAAAGGTGTAAATTAGTGTAGTATGTACACTTATTAACGGGGTACCAGTTACTGTTATTGGACAAAATGGTCTTCTAAGAAGACCTGACTTATTAGTTATTTAGTAATAACTCTGACTACAATTATAATAATAGTAATAAATTGATTCATCTCAAGGTATGAATTCTTTGAGAATGAATTGGAGTTCTTTACCAGGATTTCTTTTATTTTGTATTTTTTTATTTTACCTTTATTTAACCAGGTAGGCAAGTTGAGAACAAGTTCTCATTTACAATTGCGACCTGGCCAAGATAAAGCAAAGCAGTTCGACACATACAACAACACAGAGTTACACATGGCGTAAAACAAACATACAGTCAATAATACAGTAGAAAAATAAGTCTATATACAATGTGAGCAAGTGAGGTGAGATAAGGGAGGTGAAGGCAAAAAAAAGGCCATGGTGGCGAAGTAAATACAATATAGCAAGTAAAACACTGGAATGGTTGATTTGCAGTGGAAGAATGTGCAAAGTAGAGAGAAATAATGGGGTGCAAAGGAGGAAAATAAATAAATACAGTAGGGAAAGAGTTAGTTGTTTGGGCTAAATTATAGATGGGCTATGTACAGGTGCAGTGATCTGTGAGCTGCTCTGACAGCTGGTGCTTAAAGCTAGTGAGGGAGAAGTGTTTCCAGTTTCAGAGATTTTGTAGTTCGTTCCAGTCATTGGCAGCAGAGAACTGGAAGGAGAGGCGGCCCAAGGAAGAATTGGTTTTGGGGGTGACTAGAGAGATATACCTGCTGGAGCGCGTGCTACAGGTGGGTGCTGCTATGGTCACCAGCGAGCTGAGATAAGGGGGGACTTTACCTAGCAGGGTCTTGTAGATGACCTGGAGCCAGTGGGTTTGGCAACGAGTATGAAGCGAGGGCCAGCCAACGAGAGCGTACAGGTCGCAGTGGTGGGTAGTATATGGGGCTTTGGTGACAAAACGGATGGCACTGTGATAGACTGCATCCAATTTATTGAGTAGGGTATTGGAGGCTATTTTGTAAATGACATCACCGAAGTCGAGGATTGGTAGGATGGTCAATTTTACAAGGGTATGTTTGGCAGCATGAGTGAAGGATGCTTTGTTGTGGAGTAGGAAGCCAATTCTAGATTTAACTTTGGATTGGAGATGTTTGATGTGAGTCTGGAAGGAGAGTTTACAGTCTAACCAGATACCTAGGTATTTGTAGTTGTCCACATATTCTAAGTCAGAGCCGTCCAGAGTAGTGATGTTGGACAGGCGGGCAGGTGCAGGCAGTGATCGGTTGACAAGCATGCATTTAGTTTTAATTGTATTTAAGAGCAATTGGAAGCCACGGAAGGAGAGTTGTATGGCATTGAAGCTCGCCTGGAGGGTTGTTAACAGTGTCCAAAGAAGCGCCAGAAGTATACAGAATGGTGACGCCTGCGTAGAGGTGGATCAGAGACTCACCTGCAGCAAGAGCGACATCATTGATGTATACAGAGAAGAGAGTCGGTCCAAGAATTGAACCCTGTGGCACCCCCATAGAGACTGCCAGAGGCCTGGACAACAGACCCTCCGATTTGACACACTGAACTCTATCAGAGAAGTAGTTGGTGAACCAGGCGAGGTAATCATTTGAGAAACCAAGGCTGTCGAGTCTGCCGATGAGGATGTGGTGATTGACAGAGTCGAAAGCCTTGGCCAGGTTACTGAATACGGCTGCACAGTATTGTTTCTTATCGATGGCGTTTAGGACCTTGAGCGTGGCTGAGGTGCACCCATGACCAGCTCTGAAACCAGATTGCATAGCGGAAATCTGTTTGTTGACTTGGCTTTCGAAGACCTTAGAAAGGCAGGGTAGGATAGATATAGGTCTGTAGCAGTTTGGGTCAAGAGTGTCCCCCCCTTTGAAGAGGGGGATGACCGCAGCTGCTTTCCAATCTTTGGGAATCTCAGACAACACGAAAAAGAGGTTGAACAGGCTAGTAATAGGGGTGGCAACAATTTCAGCAGATAATTTTAGAAAGAAAGGGTCCAGATTATCTAGCCCGGCTGATTTGTAGGGGTCCAGATTTTGCAGCTCTTTCAGAACATCAGCTGACTGGATTTGGGAGAAGGAGAAATGGAGGAGTTTTGGGCGAGTAGCTGTGGGAGGTGCAGTACTGTTGACCGGGGTAGGGGTAGCCAGGTGGAAAGCATGGCCAGCTGTAGAAAAATGCTTATTGAAATTCTCAATTATAGTCGATTCATAGGTGGTGACAGTGTAGAATAAAAAGACAAACAATCGATTTATACAATCAACGCTAATCTAAATATTTAAACATAATGAGAATGATCATCAAAAGGTAGAAAAATGAATGAAAGACAAGAATTGAAGACCTGGAGATCCTGAACATTAAATGATGTTATAATATGTCTGTGATCAACGTCTGTTGTGGCTTCTTGATTGTTCAGGCCGCATGGACGAGAACAAAGGAAGAAGATGGCTGTGTGTCCTTTCTTGTTGAGTTGGGGTTGCTCATTTGGTCATGAGTTAGTGTCATTATGCTTGTTGCTCTTCTGTTGGCTTGTTTGAGTTGCAGAGGCTGTGATCTAATTGTGTCACGCTTGCTCCCGCTCCCCCTCCCTGGGACTCAAGGGCGCCAGGCTACCCGTCATCATAAGCACCTGTTACCATCATTACGCGCAGCTGCGCTCATTGGACTCACCTGGACTCCCTCACTTTGTTGATTGTCCCTGCATATATGTCTGCTCCTCTGTTGTTCCCTGTAGTAGCATTGTTTGTTGTGTCGTGTCTATGGCCAGACGCTGTCCCTGTTCCGTTGCTTGTCCGTCTGTATTAAATGGTTCACTCCCTGTATCTGCTTTTCATCTCCTGCGATGGGCCTCACTAATTGTCTTCTTAAGCTTAATTTCAGGCTACACGAGACTTAAGTCTCGTCTTCTTCTGAGACTGTGTTCTTCTGAGTCTGTTTAGTGCGTGGGCACTTCCGTTACAACTTCTGTACTGCATTACAGGTACTATTCTCTAAAAGGCACCTTTTTCCCTAACTTATCAGTTACCAGTTCTGGCCATTAAAGGCAAAGGTCCAGGGCCTATGGTCCAGGGCCTGTGGCCAATGGTTCAGGGCCTGCTGGAGATGGAAGTCCTTCTCCAGCAGGCTTTGACCAGAAGTGGTGCCTCTGCTTGACAACTCTTTGCTCCAGAAGATTGTTCGCCTTGTGGGTGTAGGCCTGAACCTATTCAAGTAAATACATTTTGAAAATGTTAAAACAATGTATCAGCTAGTTAACGTCATGTTAGCTTGTTGTTGATGTAGGCCTATTTATGTCACGCCCTGGCCTTAATATTCTTTGTTTTCTTTTTTTAGTTAGGTCAGGGGGTGACATGGGGAATGTTTATGTTTTGTTGGTTTTGGGTGTTGTTTATGGTAAAGGGGTTGTGTATAGTATATGGGTTTGTGTGGAGTACATGTTTCTAGTGTTGTCTATGTATGTTTAGTTGTCTAGGAGAGTCTATGGTTACCTGAATGAGTTCCCAATTAGAGACAGCTGATTTCGGTTGTCTCTGATTGGGAGCCTTATTTAGGGTAGCCATAGGCTCTCATTGGTTGTGGGTAATTGTCTATGTGATACGTTTGTAGCCAGTGTGTGCACATCGTTGTTTTAGCTTCACGATCGTTTTCTTGTTTTGTTTTTGTATTAAGTGTTTCGTGTTTATTTTTCGTCATCTTTTAAAATAAAAGAAGATGGCTTATTTTCCAAGTGCTGCGTATTGGTCCGTCAATCCTCCACACGATCGTGACAGAATTACCCACCATAGGACCAAGCGGCATGGAAGGCGGAAACAGGACCTACCTACACAGGATTTCTGGAGATGGGAGGAAATTCTAGACGGGAGAGGACCCTGGTCACAGCCAGGGGAATATCACTGCCCCAAGGCAGAGATAGAGGCAGCACGGCGACACGGGAGGAAGCCCAAGAGACAGCACAAAAAAATTTTTGGAGGGGGGCACTTGGAGCAGTCGGCGAAGTTGAGGGGTGAGTCTGAGTGTGTCGAGGAGTTATTGGACAGATTGGAGGAGAGTGAACGAAGGGGAGATTATGAGACATTCGAAGAGTTGTTGACGAAATTGGAGGAGAGTGAAGAGAGAGAGCTGTTGGTTTGGCAGAGTATGCAATGCATTCTTCCTGAGGAGCGTATTAGCTGTCCGATGCCACCTGTGTCAGTTCCTCGTACTCAGCCTGAAACTCGTGTTAAAGTTCCGGAAGATTTGATGCCGGCTATACACACCAGGTCTCCAGTACACCGTCACAACCCGGTGTGTCCTGTTCCTACTTTTTTCACTCATCCTGAGATGCATGTCCCCAGCCCTGTACCACTAGTTCCGGCACCAAGCACTAGGTCTAAGGTGCGTCTCCAGAGCCCTTTACGCACTGTTCCTGCTCCCCGCACTAGCTTTGAGGTGCGTGTTTCCAGCCCATTACCACCAGTGCCTACACCACGCACCAAGCCCTCTGTGTGTTTCCAGAGTCCTGTACGCACTGTTCCTTCTCCCCGTACTCGCCCTGATGTGCGGGTCCTCAGCCCGGTACCACCAGTACCGGTACCACGCACAAGGCCTATAGTACGCCTTGAGAGTCCAGTGTGCCCTGTTGCTGCTCCCCGCATTAGCCCTGAGATGCGTGTCCCCAGTCCGGTACCACCAGTTCCGGCCCCACGCACTAGGCCTAATGTGCGTCTCCAGGGTCCAGTATGCCCTGTTCCTGCTCCCCGCACTAGCCCTGAGATGCGTGTCCCCAGCCCGGTACCACCAGTTCCGGCACCACGCACTAGGCCTAATGTGCGCTCCCAGGGTCCAGTATGCCCTGTTCCTTCCCCCCGCACTAACCCTGAGATGCGTGTCCCCAGCCCGGTGCCACCAGTCCCGGCACCACGCACCAGGCCTACAGTGCGCCTCAGTCGGCAGGAGTCTGCCGTCTGCACAGCGATGACTGAACTGCCCGTCTCCCCAGCGCCATCTGAGCCATCCGTCTCCCCAGCGCCATCTGAGCCATCCGTCTCCCCAGCGCCATCTGAGCCATCCGTCTCCCCAGCGCCATCTGAGCCATCCGTCTGCCATGAGCCTGTAAAGCCGCCCGTCTGCCATGAGCCTGCAAAGCCGCCCGTCTGCCATGAGCCTACTGAGCCGTCCGCCAGACAGGAGCCGCTAGAGCCGTCCGTCAGACAGGAGCCGCTAGAGCCGTCCGTCAGACAGGATCTGCCAGAGCCGCCAACCAGACAGGATCTGCCAGAGCCGCCAACCAGACAGGATCTGCCAGAGCCGCCAACCAGACAGGATCTGCCAGAGCCGCCAACCAGACAGGAGCAGCCAGATCAGTCAGCCAGCCATGAGCAGCCAGATCCGTCAGCTAGCCATGAGCAGCCAGATCCGTCAGCTAGCCATGAGCAGCCAGATCCGTCAGCTAGCCATGAGCAGCCAGATCCGTCAGCTAGCCATGAGCAGCCAGATCCGTCAGCCAGCCATGAGCAGCCAGATCCGTCAGCTAGCCATGAGCAGCCAGATCCGTCAGCCAGCCATGAGCAGCCAGATCCGTCAGCTAGCCATGAGCAGCCAGATCCGTCAGCTAGCCATGAGCAGCCAGATCCGTCAGCTAGCCATGAGCAGCCAGATCCGTCAGCTAGCCATGAGCAGCCAGATCCGTCAGCTAGCCATGAGCAGCCAGATCAGTCAGCTAGCCATGAGCAGCCAGATCCGTCAGCCAGCCATGGGTCATCCCTCAGTCCGGAGCTGCAGTCCCTCAGTCCGGAGCTGCAGTCCCTCAGTCCGGAGCTGCCATTCTTCAGTCCGGAGCTGCCCCTTATCCTGGTGCTGCCCCTTACCCTGGTGCTGCCCCTTACCCTGGTACTGCCCCTTACCCTGGTACTGCCCCTGACCCTGGTACTGCCCCTTACCCTGGTACTGCCCCTTACCCTGGTACTGCCCCTTAGTCCGGAGCTGCCCCTTAGTCCAGAACTGCCCCTTAATGCAATGGGGTTAATGTGGAGAGGGGTCATTCTGAAGAAGATAAGGAGGTGGTTAGGGACTGTGGTGAAGTGGGGACCACGACCAGAGCCGGAGCCGCCACCGTGGAGGGAAGCCCACCCAGACCCTCCCCTAGACTGTGTATGGTGCGCCCGGAGTTCGCGCCTCAAGGGGGGGGTTATGTCACGCCCTGGCCTTAATATTCTTTGTTTTCTTTTTTTAGTTAGGTCAGGGGGTGACATGGGGAATGTTTATGTTTTGTTGGTTTTGGGTGTTGTTTATGGTAAAGGGGTTGTGTATAGTATATGGGTTTGTGTGGAGTACATGTTTCTAGTGTTGTCTATGTATGTTTAGTTGTCTAGGAGAGTCTATGGTTACCTGAATGAGTTCCCAATTAGAGACAGCTGATTTCGGTTGTCTCTGATTGGGAGCCTTATTTAGGGTAGCCATAGGCTCTCATTGGTTGTGGGTAATTGTCTATGTGATACGTTTGTAGCCAGTGTGTGCACATCGTTGTTTTAGCTTCACGATCGTTTTCTTGTTTTGTTTTTGTATTAAGTGTTTCGTGTTTATTTTTCGTCATCTTTTAAAATAAAAGAAGATGGCTTATTTTCCAAGTGCTGCGTATTGGTCCGTCAATCCTCCACACGATCGTGACAATTTATCATTGTAAATTAAAAACTCATGCTCCAAATGCATTTGTAGCAATGGAAGAGGGTGAAAGGATTTTCTGCCCCAGCTGTCAGAAAAGAAAGTAGGTGTACTAGTTATATAGGGCAGGTTGTGGGATGACATTATTAAAATATTTTCCAGTTTTAGTCCCTAGAAAGGAAAACTATGAAGAGACAATAGACAGGGCTGTCTAATTGTAATAAAATTAAGCCTGTTTCTCAGATGTGAATAGGTTTGGAAATTATATTGATTAGTTACATTTTGATTCATTTAAGTGAAGTGTTTAAATTTGTTTTAATTGTTAACTTAAACATTTATTCAAGATGAACTAGTGTCAATGTTCATTCATCACAGATCACAATTCTGCAATAAAAAGATGTGAATGGAATCTGTCTCTAATTTTTATTTAACCTTCAACTATGTACCTACTACTAGTTAGCATGGGGGACTAACTTACTTCCACTAGCTAGCATGACTATAGGCAGTAGCCCTAGTTAGCAGTAACGTTAGCCGGCTAACGTTGTTGTTGAGTTCGTTCTATTGGCATGCTAACGTCATGATAGGTTAGGAATCTTAGCTAACATTACTATTTTTATCTTCCTGTCACACAAATGTCTAATCTTTGTCTGCTCATATTGCAGCTCAACCCAGACTGTAAACACACCCGCTATGCAACTTGAATATTATATTAGGGGGCAAATACTTCCAGGTATGAACAAAAAGAAGAAAAAAAATTGATACATTTTGTTATTTGTTACTCTATGCCTAATTTGTCAACCATAAATGAGAAAACAAGTTGATACTCCATTTTCTTTTTGGCTTTCAACTAGAAAAATTATAAAATGATGAATTCTCTCATGTTTGACCTTGCCGAGATGAAAGGAAATATCCATAAACATTTACACTGATTTACACTGATTTACACTGAATAATTTCATGTCAGAAAAATCAGGTAGAAAATGTGGCTTATGGTTAGCCTCATATGCATTATCTGCTGGTAAAACGTTTGTATTGAGAACATACTGTATAGCTAGCTCATCAATATGTAAATGTGTGGGCTTAGCTATTCTTTGCTTCAGATGTACAATGATAAGGGGCACATTGATTGCTCATGGCAATTAGGCCAGTTATGTCATCATACTGTAGGCCTATGGCTACATATGGCTGCATTATGGTAAACTGCAAAATGGGTTCACATGGCTGATGTCCTGAGACAGTGACAATCAAATAAAACCGATTGGAGAGCTCACAACTGGACAAAAAGGTCATGTTCATTTGAGAAAGCAACACAGAAACACAGACAAATGTTTAGGGGCTCCCGAGTGGTGCAGCTGTCTAAGGCACTGCATCTCAGAGCTAGAGGTGTTACTACAGACCCTGGTTCTATTCCAGGCTGTATCACAACCGGCTGTGATTGGGAGTCCCAATGGGTGGTGCACAATTGGCCCAGCGTTGTCTAGGTTAGGGTTTGGCTGGGGTAGGCCATCATTGTAAAAAATAATTTGTTCCTAACTGACTTGCCTATTTGAAGTAAGTTAACGTTAGTCCCTCAACCTGCTACAAGATGAAGTGGCCCGGCCAGAGGTACCTGTTGCAGAAAGGTGAGATTTCTACATTCCTTTCTGTAGCTAACTTAGCTAGCTATCTAGATCGATCGACTGGCTGGTGCTTATTGACTGAGTAGGCTAATAATGAACTGCAGTTACTGTAAATGGTTACCTATCTGGCACTTCGCATAGCTATTTCTTACACATTCAATACAACAATATCCAGTTAAGCTACAGTCAATGCTGATTTGTGTGTGTGTGTGTGGGGAGGTTCAGAATGCTCGCAGGAGAGGACACAGTATGGCATCTGGGTAGATCTTCATGAACTTCATCCAGTTACATCAGCCTTTTATTGCCTTTTATTGTATAATTCACAAACCTCCTTTCCTGCTTACTGAAAGGCAGATGTAGAAAAGCCATAATGGTGAGGATACTACGTGAATTGCTACAACAATTGGCAAACAAACTTTTCTGAGCGTATACCTACAACCTTTCAGGGGGGCTGATGATCAATGATACAGGGAAAGTCTGATACTACTTCATTGCATGAATCCCCCCAAGCGTACTCTCCCTCTCTCTCATTCACAGGGCCATTCACACAGTCCAGTCACTCAGCCCTATCCAGAAGATCTCATGGTCCTACACTACTTCCTCCAACACCCTGACGAGAAGCAAAAAGTCTGGCCCATGACCATAAGTGTGGATATCTCTCTAACCCTGTTGTACCCTACCGTGCTGAGACAATCTGACACTAGAACAGTATTGATTATTGATCTCTCTCTGCCATCCTTACAGCTCACTCACTCAGATGGTATGTAGGCTGGCTGATGCACCTACAGGCCTGTTTGAGGGACAACTGAGCAGAACCTATCAGAATGCTTGGACCTCAGCTGAGACCCTCCTCTCCTTCCCCGTCTTTCAAGGAAACCCCCTTCTTTACACTTCCGGTTTGGCATGATGCTCTCAAGGTGTCTCTTTCTCATGTTGTGTGGTATTGCCTATACATGACTCCTAGACACTTTCACATAGTTTGCCTCTGAATCGATGTCCATGTCAGGTAACATCAGGGATAGAACTTGTTATCTGTGTGTTAGAATACTGCGTCCCTTTTACATCATTTGAGTGATCCCTCCACTGCCAAATGCTCTCTTCCTCTCCAGGATACATTAGGGGAAGTTTATTTGCTGTTGGCAACAATCCCACATTTCCAGGGTGTGCCAGACAACATCAAAGTCTTTATCACTCTCATCCTAAACTTTGCTAAATCTTGTTCACCTGCTCTTTGGTTAAATTGGTTTAAATAAATGTTGTCATGACTGGCCTGTTCGGGTCAGGATACAGTGGATCACAGTCCTACAGAGACATCTCTTACTCCCACCAGAGGAGAAGAGGTATAGAGGATTGATTGGGGGGGTGGGGGTGTTATGACACCTCATCCCCAATGTAAATCTTAAGGCAGCAGACAAAATCCTTTGTCCTCTCAGTGTGGAGGATTTGAATGTTTGTGTGGGCCCTATGGAGAATCTACCTCAGAATGGTAATATGCAATAAATGGACTTTGGGACAATATTTTTCATCAGCCAAAATGGTGGCAACAACAACAGATGGAATATGAAAATGAATATTGTTTTTGTTATGTTATTAAAAGTGAAATGATGCCGTGATAACGAAAACATTGTAACTTTTCATATGTTTTCCTAATATGTACATGATGTTTACATACTGTGCGGTGTGTGGAAAATGTCCAGATCAAAGAGAATGTTTTTGTACAGATGAACTGTGAATTTAGTTGTCTAAACTGGATCAGAGTAAAATCCTGATGCCTTGCCTCGTAACAAGCCCCAGACAACTTGTCATAAACTTGTCATTTCTACCCTGGGGTATAAAACATGTGAGTTAAGAATTTACATACAGACTCACACGGACCACAGCTGCAGCGTGATCTAAGATAGTCGCACACCCCAAAACGTAACACGATGTCGAAGACAAAGAAACCCCTTAACGATCAACGCTACAGTTGAGTATCTGTATCTAAGAAGGTGAATTCAAGCATGACCACCCGGTTATTCTATCCAAAGGAATTGTGTGTCTACACTGCTTTCATTCCCACGCTGGAACCATCTACACGGCTGATTAGCTGTCCTCAGAAGACCCCTCTTACAGATCAAGGGCAAGGAAACAGACCACTAAGAGAAAGGACACTGACATCGTGTGGACAATCAGAGAGTTACACCCGGTAACCGAGGTGCCACCATCAGAGGAGAAGGCAGAACTTGGTCCACGAAGAGATACCCGAACAGAGACCTTCAACAAGTAATTACATCATTATAATTCTGACCCATAAGAGCAGCAGTTTGGGGCAAGGTGTTAGGGCTAAACTAAGCATAGTTTATACATGTATGCAAGTGTGCTTTTCTCTAGTGCACTCTCTTTCTAAATCCCCATCTTGTGTAACCCTTGTCATATTGTGTTGGTCCGCAAGGGACCTGTTTCATTGTACTAAGTTCTAATCAATAGCCTAGACTGTGTGTTTGTGTACCTTTATATTATAATTTAGCTTGTTAGTAAATAATCAACTCAATTGGTGTGGTACGGAATGATTTAGGGAGACCCCGGGTTTGTGCAGATTTATGAATTATGCGACGTTCAGAATGAGACTGTACCTCTCTCCTGGATGACAAAGTTGAGAAGTACTACTACTCACCTCAGCTGTGTCCGTTACCAGAGACTTCATTTGTGTGGCGATAAAAACATTAAGAGGTATCTGTACAGCCCATTTACTGTGACATGGACGCAGGCTATCTGTATTCCCTTAGTGACTTTTGTTCTGTATTTGTTGAGTGGCTGTTTGAGTAAAGCTGGAACAAATGGGCTGTGGGCCTGTGTTCAGAACTGCTACCAATAAATAGATATAATTTGTTTTTGGAGAATGGATTTGCCTGACCTGTGCATTGACACCTCTGCACTAGATGGAGAGATGAACTTGTCGCTGGTGATATAGGTTGATGTGTTCAAGGGGTCACGGAGGGCGAAGTTTAAAGTTTTACGTTTTAATGTCACATGCACAAGTACATTGAAATGCCTGTCTTGCAAACTCAAAACCCAACAATGCAATAATCAATAACAATATAATACTATAAAAAAAGAAACAAGAAATAAGAAGAAATAATGAAGAACACAATAAGTAGGCAAGCATACTATATACAGGGTCAGTTCCAATACCATATTTACAATGTGCAGGGATACTGGAGTGATGGGGGTAGATACAGTGCATTTGGAAAGTATTCAGACCTCTTTACTTTTTCCACATTTTGTTACATTACAGCCTTATTCTAAAATGGATTAAATAACTTTTTTTCTTAATCGATCGACACACAATACCCCATAATGACAAAGCGACGACAGGTTTTTATTTTTTATTGTTGTAAATGTATAAGTATTCAGACCCTTTGCTATGCGACCCGATATTGAACGCAGGTGCATATTGTTTCCATTGATCATCCTTGAGATGTTTCTACAACTTGACTGGACTCCACCTGTGGTAAATTCAACTGATTGGACATGGTTTGGAAAGGCACACACCTGTCAAAATAAGATCACACAGTTGACAGTGCACGCCAGAGCAAAAACCAAGCCATGAGGTTGAAGGATTTGTCCAAAGAAATCCGAGACAGGATTGTGTCGAGTCACAGGTCTGGGAAATGGTAACAAAAACTGTCAGCAGCATTGAATGTCCCCAAGAACACAGTGGCCTCCATCATTCATAAATGGAAGAAGTTTGGAACCACCAAGACTCTTCCTAGAGCTGGCCGCTCGGCCAAACTGAGCAATCGGGGGAGAAGGGTCACAGAGTTCCTATGTGGAGATGGGAGAACCTTCCAGAAGGACAACCGCCTCTGCAGCACTCCACCAATCAGGCCTTTATGGTAGAGTGGCCAGACGGAAGCCTCTCCTCAGTGAAAGTCACATGATAGCCCATTTGGAGTTTGCCAAAAGGCACCTAAAGGACTCTCAGACCATGAGAAACAAGATTCTCTGGTCTGATGAAACCAAGATAGAACTCTTTGACCTAAATGCCAAGCGTCACGTCTGGAGGAAACCTAGCACAATCACTACGGTGAAGCCTGGTGGTGGGAGCATTATGCTGTGGGGATGTTTTTCAGCGGCAGGGACTGGAGACTAGTCAGGATCGAGCGAAAGATGAACGGAGCAAAGTACAAAGAGATCCTTGATGATCCAGAGCACTCAGGACCTCAGACAGGGGGCAAAGGTTCACCTTCCAACAGGACAACGACTCGAAGCACACAGCCAAGACAACGCAGCAGTTGCTTCGGCACAAGTCTCTGAATGTCCTAGAGTAGTCCCGCCAGAGCCCGGACTTGAGCCCGATCGAACATCTCTGGAGAGACCTGACAATAGCTGTGCAGCGATGCTTCCCATATAACCTCACAGAGCTTGAGATAATCTGATGAGAAGAATGGCAGAAACACCCCAAATATAGGTGTGCCAAGATTGTAGCGTCATACCCAAGAAGACTTGAGGCTGTAATCGCTGCCAAAGGTGCTTCAACAAAGTACTGAGTAAAGGGTCTGAATACTAATGTAAATGTAATATTTCAGTTTTTTATTTTTAACAAATGTTTGCTTTGTCATCATGTGGTATTGTGTGTAGATTGATGAGGTAAGACAAAACAATGTAATCCATTTTAGAATAAGGCTGCAACATCACAAAATGGGAAAAAAGTCAAGGGGTCTGAATACTTTCCGTATACACTGTATCTTCAATTTGCTATCTGTGGATTCTATTCAAATAGATAGATTCAAAGTGTATGTTAAACGCCACAGTGTAGTTGATATATAGCGGGTAGAAATCCGAATCCGAAGCGTGACCAGCAGAGATAGGTGGGATGGGCTGAGGGAAACTGAGGGTTGGGATGTGGAACTGGAGACAAGTAGGAGTGAATAGAATGACAGTGAAATATAAAAGTCAAAATAATATCAAAATTAACAAAAAAAGGATGTTTGAATGACATTGAGGGGGAACACTGTTACATCCCGGTTGAGAGCTTGGGCCAGCAGGTCGCTGGTTCAAGTCCCCGATTTGACTTGGTGGGAGGTCTGTCAATGTGCCCTTGGGCGGGGTGCTAACCCTGGTTACTCCTGTCGATTGCTCTGGATCGGAGTCTCCTAGATGACTGAATGTAATTTAAATGTAGAGCGGCTTCACTGCAGGTATATTGTATGGTTTAATATTCAATTGTCACGTTCTGACCTTTATTTTCCTTTGTTTTTGTCTTTAGTTAGTATGGTCAGGGCGTGAGTTGGGGTGGGCAGTCTATGTTATGTGTTTCTATGTTGAGGTTTGTCAATTGGCCTGATATGGTTCTCAATCAGAGGCAGGTGTTTTGCATTGTCTCTGATTGGGAACCATATTAAGGTAGCCTGTTTTCACTGTTGGTTTGTGGGTGATTGTTCCTGTTTGTGTGTTCCTGTTTTTTTCTGTGTTCACTAGTTCGGGACTGTAGCTCCGTTGGTTTATCATCTGTTTATTGTTTTTGTTCATATTGAGAAGTATTCTAATAAATTATGGATACGCACCACGCTGCGCTTTGGTCCTCCTCTCCTTCTACCGACGAAAGCCATTACATCAATATGATTTTTTTTATGTCCCTGTGATGTTCTCAGTGAAAAAACGGAACTAGTCAAATCCTCCAGGGGACCATGATACAACATCCCAATAATGTATTAAATACACCCTTGAGGACATTGCCACAACAAACCGGGAACTAGACAGAACCTCCAGGGGATCATGTCACAATATCCCAAGAACGGCCTAAAAACAATTCCTTGGGATGTCCCCGGAACAAACCGGGAACTAGACAAAACCTCCAGGGGATCATGTCACAATATTCCAAGAACGGCCTAAACACGTCCTTGGCATGTTCCCTGAACAAACTGGGATCTAGACAAAATCGCAAGGGGACCATGACACAGCATTGCAAGAACGTACAAAAAACATCCTTGGAGATGTCCCCAAGGACAAACTGGGAACTAGACAAACCTCAAGGGGACCCTGATACAACATCCCAAGAACACCTTTAAACATCATTGGGGACGTCCGCAGGACGAATCGGGAACAAGACAAAATCACAAGGGGACCATGACACAACATTCCAAGAACGTTCTAAAAATCAATTACATTTATTTATAAAGCCCTTTTTACATCAGCCGATGTCACAAAGTGCTATACAGAAACCCAGCCTAAAACCCCAAACAGCAAGCAATGCAGATATAAAAGCACGGTGGCATGGAAAAACTCCCTAGAAAGGCCGGAACCTAGGAAGAAACCTAGAGAGGAACCAGGCTATGAGGAGTGGCCAGTCCTCTTTTGGCTGTGCCGGGTTGAGATTATAACAGTACATGGCCAAGATGTTCAAACCTTCATAAATGACCAGCAGGGTCAAATAATAATAATAATCACAGTGGTTGTAGAGGGTGCAACAGGTCAGCGACAGGTCAGCTTTTCATAGCCGAGCATTCAGAGTTAGAGACAGCAGGTGAGGTAGAGAGAGAGAGTCGAAAACAGCAGGTCCGGGACAAGGTAGCACGTCCGGTGAACAGGTCAGTGTTCCATAGCCCCAGGCAGAACAGTTGAAACTGGAGCAGCAGCACGACCAGGTGGACGACCAGGTGGACTGGGGACAGCAAGGAGTCATCAGGCCAGGTAGTCCTGAGGCATGGTCCCAGGGCTCAGGTCCTCCGGGAGTGAAAGGGAGAGAGAATTAGAGGGAGCATACTTAAATTCACACAGGACACCGGATAAGACAGGAGAAATACTCCAGATATTACAGACTGACCCTAGCCCCCCGACACAAACTATTGCAGCATAAATACTGAAGACTGAGACAGGAGGGGTTGGGAGACACTGTGGCCTCGTCTCACGATACCCCCGCACAGGGCCAACCAGGCAGGATATAGGCAGGATATAACTCCACCCACTTTGCCAAAGCACAGCCCCCACACCACTAGAGGGATATCGTCAAACCACCAACTTACTGTCCTGAGACAAGGCCGAGTATAGCCCACAAAGATCTCCCGCACGGCACAAACCCGAGGGGGTGTCGCCAAACCTGGATAGGAAGATCACGTCAGTGACTCAGCCCACTCAAGTGACACACCCCTCCTAGTGACGGGATGGAAGAGCACCAGTAAGCCAGGGACTCAGTCCCTGTAATAGGGTTAGAGCCAGAGAATCTCGGTGGAGAGAGGGAAACAGGCCAGGCAGAGACAGCAAGGGCGGTTTATCGCTCCAGTGCCTTCCCGTTTACCTTCACACCCTGGGCCAGATTACACTCAATCATAGGACCTACTGAAGAGATGAGTCTTCAATAAAGACTTAAAGGTCGAGACCGAGTCTGCTTCTCTCACATGGATAGGCAGACCATTCAATGAAAATGGAGAAAGCCCTGCTTCCCTGCTTCCAGTTTGTTTCGAAATTCGATGGACAATAAGGACGCCTGCGTTTTGTGACCACAGTGTAGGTATGTACGGCAGGACCAAATCGGAGAGATAGGTAGGAACAAGCCCATGTAATGCTTAGTAGGTTAGCAGTAAAACCTTAAAATCAGCCCTTGCCTAAAAAGGAAGCAGGTGTAGAGAGGATAGCACTGGAGAAATATGATCACATTTTGGGGTTCTATATCACCAAAACTTAGAATATTATCTGCCATGACTACAAGGTCCGATAGGAATTCACGGAACTCAGTGAGGAACGCAGTACATGGCCCAGGAGGCCTGTAAACTCAAGCTATAAAAAGTGATTGAGTAGGCTGCATAGATTTCATGACTAGAAGCTCAAAAGATGAAAACGCAGTCATTTTTTGGGGGGGTAAATTGAAATTTGCTATCGTAAATGTTAGTAACACCTCCGCCTTTGCGGGATGCACGGGGGATATGGTCACCAGTGTAACCAGGAGGCAAGGCCTCATTTAACACAGTAAATTCATCAGGCTTAAGCCATGTTTCAGTCAGGCCAATCACATCAAGATCATGATCAGTTCATTGACTATAACTGCCTTGGAATGGAGGGATCTAACGTTAAGTAGCCCTATTTTGAGATGTGAGCTATCACAATCTCTTTCAATAATGACAGGAATGAAGGAGGTCTTTATTCCAGTGAAATTGCTAAGGCAAACACCGCCATCTTTAGTCTTGCCCAACATAGATCGAGGCACAGACAGTCTCAATGGGGACAGCTGAGCTGACTACACTGACTGTGCTAGTGGTAGACTCCACTAAGCTGGCAGGCTGCCTAACAGCCTGCTGTCTGGACTGCGCCCTATCTCATTGTGGAGCTAGAGCTCTGTCTATGTTCATAGATAAGATGAGAACACCCCTCCAGTTAGGATGGAGCACTGGACAACAAACCGTGAACTAGACAACTCCTCAAGGGGACCATGATACAACATTCCAAGAACGTACTGAAAACGTAGTAGGGATATCCCCAGGAGAAACCGGGAACTAGACAAAACCTCCATTGGATAATGACACAACATCTCAAGAACGCCCTAGAAACGTCCTCGGGACATCAACAGGACATATTGGGAACTATATAAAACCTCAAATGGACCATGACACAACATCCCAAGAAGGTACTAAAAGTGACCTTGAGATGTCAAGACCTCCAAGGAACACTGACACAGCATTCCAAGAAAACATCCTCAGGGACGTCCCAAGAACACCCTAGAAACGTCCTTGGGGCGTCAACAGGTCAAATTGGGAACTAGACAAAACCTCCAGGGGACCCTGACATAACATCCCAAGAACACCCTTAAACATCCTCTGGGGCGTCCCCAGGACAAACCAGGAACTAGACAAAATCTAGATAGTAAGATGGCGCCGACAGATATGGCAGCTCTGCTTCTAGCTCCTAAGCAACTTTGCAGTATTTTTTTTGTGTGTGTTATTTCTTACATTATTAGCACAGAAAATGTTTTGTGTTTTTACATACATCTGAAAATAACTTTTTGAAACAAGAGCGTCGGTAGAATTACGACCAGGAATATGACTTCCCCGAATTGGATCCTTTGTTCATACCCCCCAGGGTAATTTAACTCATTCCAGAGACTGCTCCAAAACACCGCCGGCGGAGAAGAGGTATTCGGAGTGGACTTCTAGTCCGACTCAGGACCACACCATCCACTGCTTCATAGTGTCACACCCTGATCTGTTTCACCTGTCCTCGTTATTATCTCCACCCCCTCCAGGTGTCACTTGTTTTCCCCAGTGTATTTATCCCTGTGTTTCCTGTCTCTCTGTGCCAGTTCGTCTTGTATGTCTAAGCGTACCAGCGTTTTTCACGTTTTCCTGCTTTTCCTTTTCTCCTTTTGCTAGTCCTCCCGTTTCTGACCCTTGCTTGTTTTCTGGACTACATGTCCGCCTGCCTGACCATTCTGCCTGCCCTGACCTCGAGCCTGCCTGCCCTTTGGTACCTCCTGAACTCTGAACTGGTTTTGACCTTTTGCTTGTCCACGACCATTCTCTTGCCTACTCCCTTTGGATTTACTAAACATCTTAAACTCCAACCATCTGCCTCCTGTGTGTGCATCTGGGTCTCACCTTGTGTCATGATACACAGTATATTACTCGCTAATGTTCTGTCTCTGGATAATAAAGTAAAGGAGCTCAGGGTGAGGATCTCCTTCCAGAGAGCATTGTAACATACTCTGTTTCACGGAATCATGGCTCTCTCGGGATGTACTGTCGCTGTCCATTCAGCCATCTGGGTTCTCAGTACATCACGCAGACAGGAATAAAGAACTCTATGGGAAGAAGAAAGGTGGGGTTTATGTTTCATGATTAATCACTCATGGTCAGATTGTGATAACATACAGCAACTCAAGTCCTTTTGTTTACCCGACCTAGAATACCTCACAATCAAATGCTGACCGTATTACCTCCCAAGATAATTCTCTTAGTTTATAGTCACAGCCGTGTATATTCCCACTCAAGCCGATACTACGATGGCCATCAAAGAACTACATTGGACTTTATGCAAACTGGAAACCACATATCCTGAGGGTGCATTTATTGTAGCTGCGGATTTTAACAAAGTAAATTTAAGGAAACAAACCGTGAACTATACAAAACCTCCAGAGGACCATGACACAACATCCCATGAACGTAGGAAAAATGTCCTCGGTTACAACCCCGGCACAAACCGGAAACAGGTCAAAATCTCCATAGCACAATCACACAAATTAGAAACGTCCTTTGGATGTCCCCAGTACAAACGACAAACTAGAAAAAACCTTCAGAGCACCATGACACAACATCCCACGTACGTCCTAAAAACATAATCGGGGACATCCCCGGGACAATCCGGGAACTAGACAAAACCTCAAGGGGACCATAACACAACATTCCTAAAAACGTAATCAGGATGTCCCCAGGACAAAACATCCAAAGAATGTTCTTCAAATGTTCTTGGGATGTCCCCGGAACAAACCGGGATCTATACAAATCCTCCAAGGGACCATGACACAACATCCCAAGAATGTTCAAAAAATGTCCTCGGGATGTCCCCGGGAACAAAACCGGAAACTATAGAAACTCCCAGATGTCCATGAACATCCTGAAATAAATGTTCTTGGAATGTCCCCAGAACAAACCAGGAATCTTCTCAAGGGGACCATGACGTAACACCTCAAGTACATCCTAAAAGTGTCTTTAGGATGTCAGCGGAACAAACTGTGAATTAGACAAAACTTCCAGGGGACCATGACACAATATCCCAAAAACGTCCTAAAAACGTCCCTGTGAAGTCCCCAGAACAAACCGGGAACTAGACAAAACCTCCAGGTGACCATGACACAACATCCCAAGAATGTCCTAAAATTGTCCTTGGGATGTTTCCGGAACAAACCCGCAACTAACCTCGAGAGGATCATAACACAACATCCCAAGAACGTACTAAAAACGTCCTTGCCGACATCCCTAGGACAATCTGGGTACTAGACAAAATCTCAAGGGCACCTTGAAACAACATCCAAAGAACATCCTTAAAAATCCTTGGGGACGTCCCCAATACAACAAACCGGAAACTACCTTGAGAGGACCATGACAGATCACCCCAAGAAAATCCTAAAAACGTTATTGGGATGTCCCTGGGACAAACTGGGAACTAGACAAAACTTCAAGGGGACCATGATACAAATCCCATGTACTTCCTAAAAACGTAATCGGGGACAAGACAAAATCTCAAGTGGACATTTTTTAAATTCCCAAGTACATCCTAAGACCATCTTTGGGACATCCCTGGAACTAGGGGGGGTTGAGGTGAGGTGATTATTTAAGATACTGTTTTTTTTTTTTTAAATGGCAGGGACTCTGCTGTCCTAGCTTCAGGGGGAAGCTGGTTCCACCATTGGGGTGTCAGGAGAGAGAAGAGCTTGAACTGGGCTGAATGGAATCTGCCCTCCCGTAGGGGTGGGAGGGCCAAGAGACCTGAGGTGGCAGAACATAGTGTTCGGGTGGCGGTGTAGGGCTTGAGTATAGCCTGAACATTGAGAGGGGCAGTTCCTCTTGCTGTTCCTTAGGTAAGCACCATGGTCTTGTAGTTGATGGAAGCTTCGACTGGAAGCCAATGGAGTGTGGAGTGAAATGTGGAGTGAAATGAGAGCACTTGGGAAGGTTGCAAACCAGACGGGCTGCAGCGTTCTGGATAAGTTGCAGGGGTTTGATGGCACAAGCTGGGAGCCCAGCCAACAGTGAGTTGCAGTAGTCCAGACAGAAGAGGAAAAGTGCCTGGATTAGGACCTGCGCCGCTTCCTGTGTGAGGTAAGGTTATACTCTTCAGATGTTGTACAGCGTGAACCAGGAGGAGCGAGTCACTGCTTTGTTTGCAGAGAACGACAGGGTGTTGTCCAGGGTCA
Organism: Salvelinus fontinalis; assembly: GCF_029448725.1. NCBI lineage: Eukaryota > Metazoa > Chordata > Actinopteri > Salmoniformes > Salmonidae > Salvelinus > Salvelinus fontinalis. The sequence continues at coordinate 44,296,036 of NC_074696.1, read as the reverse complement.
CGCCAAGGTTCTTTGCACTTCGGGAGGGCAACACTGTGGAATTGTCAACCGTGATGGAGAAGTCTTTAAGAGGGGCAGGCCATCCACGGGAGGAAGAGCAGCTCCGTCTTGTAGAGGTTGAGCTTGAGGCGTTGGGCCGACATCCAAGTTGAAATATCCTCCAGGCACACAGAGATGCGTGTATCAGAAGGGAGAAGGTATCAGAAGGGAGAAGGAGAGAAGTAGTTGAGTGTCATCTGCATAGAAATGATAGGAGAGACCATGTAAGGATATGACATAGCCGAGTGACTTGGTGTATAGAGTGAAGAGGATAGGGCCTAGAACTGAGCCCCGTGGGACACCAGTAATGAGAGTCCATGGTGCAGTCACAGATCCTCTCCACGTCGCCTGGTAGGAGCGTCCTGCCAGGTAGGATGCAATCCAAGAGTGTGCAGAGCCTGAGACGCCCAGCCCTTAGAGGGTGGAGAGGAGGATCTGATGGTTCACGGTGTTGAAGGCAGCGGATAGATCTAGAAGAATGAGAACAGAGAGAGAGTAAGCTTTGGCACTGCAGAGAGCCTCTCTGAAACAGAGAAGAGCAGTCTAGGTTGAGTGACAGTCTTGAAGGCTGACTGTTTAGGGTCAAGAAGATCGTTCTAGAGAGATAATGAGAAAGTTGATCAGAGACAGCTCAAGTGTTTTGGAAAGAAAACAATGAAGGGATACAAATTTGTAGGTTTTGACATCAGATGGGTCAAGTGTTAGTTTCTTGAGGAGGGGAGCAAGATCCCCGGGAGAAACCGGGAACTAGACAAAACTTCAAGAAGACCATGACACAACATCCCACGTATGTCCTAAAAAGGTCCTTGGGGAAATCCCTGGGACAACCTGGAAACAAGATAAAACCTCCAGGGGACCATAACACAACATTCCAGGAATATCCTAAAAATGTGCTCAGGATATTCCCCAAACAAACCGGGAACTAGAACAAACCTCAAGGGAACCATGAAACAACACCCCAAGAACACTCATAAAAACGTCCTCTTGGACATCCTGGGGACAAACCAGAAACAAGACAAAACTTCCAGGGGACTATGAAACAACATCCCAGGAATGTCCTAAAACTGTCCTCTGGATGCATGCGGAACAATCCAGGAACTAGACAAAACCTCAAGAGGACCATCACACCACATCATAAAGTACGTCCTAAAAATACAGGAACTACGCAAAAGGGTACCAAGGCCAGTGGTGTAAAGTACTTAAGTAAAAATACTTTAAAGTACTACTTAGGTCGTTTTTTGGGGTATCTGTACATTGCATTACTATTTATATTTTTGTCAACTTTTGATTTTACTTTACTACATTTCTAAATAGATATTATGTACTTTTTACTCCATAACTTTTCCCTGACACCCAAAAGTACTCATTACAATATATTTTAGCAATTACATTTACTTTTGATACATACGTATGTTTAAAACCAAATACTTTTAGACTGTTACTCAAGTAGTAATTTACTGGGTGACTTTCACTTTTACTTGAGCCATTTTCTATTAAGATATCTTTACTTATACTCAAGTATGACTATTATGTACTTTTCCCACCACTGACTATGACACAACATCACAAGAACGTACTAAAAACGTATTTAGGGACATCTCCATGACAAAACCGGGAACTAGGCAAAACCTCCAGGGGACATGACACAACATCCCAAGACTGTTCTAAAAAATGTCCTTGGGATATCCCCGGAACAAACCCAGAACTAGGCAAAACCTCAAAGGGAGCATCACACCACATCCCAAGTAAGTCCTAAACATGTCCTCGAGGACATCCTTGGGACAAACCGGGAACTATGCAAAACCTCGAGGGGATCATGACACAACATCCCATGAACGTCCTAAAAATGTCCTTGAAATGTCCCAAAAACAAACAGGGAACTGGAAAAAATCTCAAGTGGACCATCACACCATATCCCAAGTACGCCCTGAAAAAGGTCCTCGGGGACATCCCGGAGCAAACCAGGAAATACGCAAAACCTCCAGGGTACCGTGACACAATATTCCAAGTGCGTACTAAAAACGTCCTTGGGACATTCTTGTGAAAACCGGTAACAATTTTTTAACATTTTATTTAACTTTTACTTCACTAGGCAAGTCAGTTAAGAACAAATTCTTATTTACAATGACGGCCTACTCCAGCCAAACCCGGACGACACTGGGACAATTGTGCGCCGCACTATGTGACCCCCAATCACGTCCGGATGTAATAAAGCCTGGATTTGAACCAGGGACTGTAGTGACACCTCTTGCACTAACCAGACAACGACTCAAGGGGATCATGACACAACATCTCAAGACCGTCCTAAAAAATGTCCCCAGAACAAACCGTGAATTGCACAAAACCTCAAGGGGATCATCACCACATCCCAAGTACATCCTAGAAAAGGCCCTCAGGGATGTCCCCAGGACAAACCGGGAACTACGCAAAACCTCCAGGAGACCATGGCACAACATCCCAAGTACATCCTAAAAACGTCCTCGGGGACATCCCTGGGACCAACCGGAAACTAGACAAAACTTCTAGGGGACCCTGACACAGGGGAACAAACCCGGGAACTAGACAATACCTTCAGGGGACCATGACACAACGTCCCAAGAACGTACAAAAAATGTCCTGTGGGACATCCCCGGGACAAACCAGGAACTAGACAAAATCTCAAGGGGACCTTGACACAACATCCCAAGTACATCCAAAAAAAGTCCCCTGAAACAAACCGGGAACTCCGCAAAACCTCCAGGAGACCTCTACACAACATACCAAGAATGTACTAAACAAGTTATCAGGGACATCCCCGGGAAAAGCCAGGAATTAGAAAAAACCTTGATTTTGACACAACATTGCAAGAACGTCCTAAAAATGTCCTTGGGACGTCTCCAGGACAATACGGGAACTAGACAAAATCTCAAGGGGGCCATAATACAATATCCCAATTGTGTCCTAAAACATCCCAAGAACACTACTAAACATCCTCGGGGACGTCCACCGGGATAAACCAGGAACTTGGCAAAACCTCCAGGGGACCGTGACACAACATTGGAAGAACACCTTGGAAAGGTCCTCGGGACACACCCGGGAGAAACCTGGAACTAGACAAAACCTCCAGGGGACCATGACACAACGTTCTGACCACTTTAGGCAACCATTTGGTAATGTTCCAGGGACGTCCTAACAACACATTTTTGTGTGCAGGTTATATATTCTATGCAGACACAGAATAAAATAAAAAAACAAGAGCCAAGACATGGTGACATAAAAAGGTTACCACTCCTGAAATCAATCACACACAATGCCTTTCCTGGCCTTAATAAACAATGGTACCGCTTGAACCTATTGAAAGACGCACAATAGTATAAAGATAGTGGGAGCCCATTAATCAAAATACTTTAATCAGGAATGACACCTTGGTCTTTTTCTTGTGGGTGGTGGCCACAATGTAACAATTGATGTCAACAATGTAATCACGATTAAGAAGGGAGGTCAGCCATAGAGCCTTTCATATGGAGACTGAAGTGGAGGCAGGTACACTTGGTTAAGAATCACAGACCTAGTCTCACGCAATGTTCAGTATCAATATGAAAGAGCTACTGGTAAGTCACACGTCACAAAGGCTCTGAAGGGAGTTTCACACGTCACAAAGGCTCTGAAGGGAGTTTCATGTGATTAGGAGATTACAGATGAGTGCTGCCCTGCAGCTCAATATAATTGACTGTTATAATTGACTGCTGCTTTTTATCATTCTTCCCCTCTAATCAGGGACTGATTAAGACCTGTGACACCAAGTAGGTGCAATTAATGATCAGGTAAAACAGAAAACCACCAATACTCCTCGTAGGGTAAGATTTGAATACCCCTGCTGCATACTGGGGTGGCAGGTAGTCTAGTGGTTAGAGTGCGGGGCCAGTAACTGAAAGGTTGATGGATGAAATCCCTGAGCAGACAAGGTAAAAAATCTGTTGTTCTGCCCCTGAACAATGCAGTAAAACAACTGTAGGCTTTCATTGTAAAACAAGAATTTGTTCTTAATAACTGACTTGCCTAGTTAAATAAAAGAACACTATACAGGTGTAGGATGCTAACCTGCTTTATGAAGGCTTCACCATGTGTGGGTGTGGGTGTGCTGATTGTATTGTACTGAGGATCAGAGAGCCTCATTGGCTCTTGGGGAGAAGCTGAATAGAATTTAAGGCTGAGCTACAAAGACCCCATCACACCAGTTTTCCAGCTCAGGTAAGAGAATACTGAATTCCAGATAATTGGCATATATTGTTTTGTTATGATACAACCATACCTCGGATGATAATTTAAGAATATCCCTTTCATTGACATTGTTCAATGTCCCCATTTCAACAAAATGATTACAAATATCAATGTGTTTATTTATTATGATTAAATGTTGCTTTTTTTATGTCGTGAAATGGGCATGAGTCTCATTTGACTCATCATTGAGTCATTGAATGACACAGGCGTTGCTGATGAGAGTGTATAGTTGTCCTTGGGGGTTTAAACTGTATTCTCTGATTTCAGCTATGTGGATGTTACTGTCCAGCTCTGTGGTGCTACTGCTGAGTGGTGAGTCCTGAAAGTCTGCGTTTTGTTTTCCTTTTTCTACCAACGATAATCCTGAAGAACGTTGGCGTTTACCCATTAATTGTTGGTGGTTACCCATTAATTGTTGGTGGTTACCCATTAATTGGTGGTGGTTACCCATTAATTGTTGGTGGTTACCTATTAAATGACTGGGAGCACACAGTATTTAGAGTGTGTGACCATCTTTATTTTGTCCATTTATTTTAATACAAATGATAAGAGTAATAAAAAAACAGAGAAAGCATAGTCTGCAAAGAAATGGAAACCATTGATAAATGTGCTACCGTGAGATTAATACAAATTAGGTGCCAGGCACACAAGACGCATTTAAATCAGTACTACAATAAAATATTGCATATCAAACCACTGTAAAAGGTTACTCCTACAGTGAGACTGATTCAGAAATGACAAATGGTTGCTGAGTACACGTTAGACTGTGGTAAATTGCAATTCTAAACTATATCCATATAATATTCATTATTATCTCTCTTTACAGTTCTTATTTGAACAGCGGAAAATGAAAATACAGCAATATTGTGCTGTGGGTGAATATTAAATTGCAATTTGATAAGACCTGTGGAATATGGAAAGACTATGGGCTCTATTTTCACAAATCTAACGCAATGGTAAATCTAAGCGCAGGCAGTAGAGTTATGCTATTTTCACGATCACAATTACCAGCCCACTTGCTGGCGTTGGTGCGAAAGGGCTGTGTTTTGATGAATAAACAAGTTGTGGGTGTGCCGAAGCTTGCTCCATGGCAAAATATGTGGTTGCTTCAAGTTGTGTATTTAAGGTCTTTTATGCATTGACTTGGAATCAACTGTAATTCCAATGTTGGTCTGTTATAGTTTGTTAAACAGAAAGAAAATCACAAAATGTAGACCTATCTTTACTAAATACCTTAACTTGAACCCATTTGCAGTCCACATTGTTCTACCGTAAGTAATTGCATGGCTTCAATAGCATTCACACGGATATAGGGGTAAGGCATACTGTAAATTGCATTATGGCTGAGCATGAACATGCCAAACATTGTCAAAACGCAAGATTCAATTAATTATTGATAAGGCCTAACAAGAGAACAAATATTTTTAAATAGGCTGTCATACTTACAGGCACCATCATTTCTCTCCGTGGCTATATAATATTTAAACAACACAGACTATGGATGGCTTTTATGCACATCCAAACTTCTCCCAGTAGCTGGACAAAGATCCAATATAAATGGTAAAGGAGAATGTCCATTCACTGTTATACTGCTCCCAAATAGGCATATGCTTTATGAACATAATTGGAAACATCTAACAGATCAAATCGCATTCACACATCTCCAGAAGTTGCATTGCAAGCGCACCACGGACGTTGTCACCATAATACCAGGAAGGTGAATCATTCGAATAAGTTTGGTTGTAATAACATTTTAACAGCGTCAACAATAAATACATGTCAAATGTACTGATATCATAAAATCGGCAGCATAAAAAAGACACGCATTGCTGTTGAACCAGCCTTATAGTAGGCCAAAGGGAGGGCTTGGATTTTGAACATATAAAATGGAAAACAAGTCATTTTTACAGATTACAGATCACTTTTAACTGGTATTCACCAGAGGTTCTCATCTCTTGTTTCATGATGGAAATGAACACATAGCCTACATCATGGAGGGGTTTTTACGCATGTCCAACACGGGACCTCAAATCAAATCAAATTGTATTAGTGACATGCGCCGAATACAGCAGGTGTAAACCTTATAGTGAAATGCTTACTTACCATCCCCTAACCAACAATGCAGTATAAAAAAAATACGGATAAGAATAAGCAAAGAAAAGTAACAAGTAATTAAAGAGCAGCAGTAAAATAACAATAGCGAGACTATATAGTCTCTAAGAGACTAAATTAGTCAAGGGAATTAAGGTAATATGTACATGTAGGTAGAGTTATTAAAGTGACGATGCATATATAATGACAGAGAGTAGCAGGGGCGTTAAAAGAGAGGGTGTGAGGAGTGGGCAATGTAAATAGTCGGGGTAGCCATTTGATTAACTATTCAGCAGTCTTATGGCTTGGGGGTAGAAGCTGTTTAGAAGCCTCTTGAACCTAGACTTGGAAGTGCGGTACCGCTTGCCGTGCGGTAGCAGAGAGAAAAGTCTATGACTAGGGCGACTAGAGTCTTTGACAATTTTTAGGGCCTTCCTCTGACACCGCCTGGTATAGAGGTCCTGGATGATAGGCACCACATAGCCAGGTCTCTGACCTCCTCCCTATAGGCTGTTTCGTCGTTGTCGGTGATCAGGCCAACCACTGTGCAAACTTAATGATGGTGTTGGAGTCATGCCTGGCCGTGCAGTCATGAGTGAACAGGGAGTACAGAAGGGGCTGAGTATGCACCCCTGAGGGGCTCCTGTGTTGAGGATCAGCGTGGCAGATGTGTTGCTACCTAACCTTACCACCTGGGGGCGGCCTGTCAGGAAGTCCAGGATCCAGTTGCAGAGGGAGGTGTTTTGTCCCAGTGTCCTTAGCTTATTGATGAGCTTTGAGGGCACTATGGTATTGAACGCTGAACTGTAGTCAATGAATAGCATTCTCACATAGGTGTTCCTCTTGTCCAGGTGGGAAAGGGCAGTGTGTAGTGCAATAAAGATTGCATCATCTGTGGATGTGTTGGGTTGGTTTGCAAATTGGAGCAGGTCTAGGGTTTCTTGGATAATGATGTTGATGTGAGCCATGACCAGCCTTTCAAAGCACTTCATGGCTACAGACGTGAATGCTACGGGTTGGTAGTCATTTAGGTAGGTTACCTTAGTGTTCTTGGGCACAGGCACTATCGTGGTCTTCTTAATACATGTTGGTATTACAGACTCGGACAGGGGAGAGGTTGAAAATATCAGCGAAGACACGTCCTGGTAATCCGTCTGGCCCTGCGGCCTTGTGAATGTTGACCTGTTTAAAAGGTCTTACTCACATTGGCTGCGGAGAGCGTGATCACACAGTCTTCCGGGAACAGCTGGTGCTCTCATGCATGTTTCAGCGAGCATAGAAATAGTTTAGCTCGTCTGGTAGGCTCGTGTCACTGGGCAGCTCGCGGCTGTGCTTCCCTTTCAATCAGATTTATTTGTAAAGCCCTTCTTACGTCAGCTGATGTCACAAAGTGCTGTACAAAAACCCAGCCTAAAACCCCAAAAGCAAGCAATGCAGGTGTAGAACCACGGTGGCTAAGAAAAACTCCCTAGAAAGGCCAGAACCCTAGGAAGAAACCTAGAGAGGAACCAGGCTATGAGGGGTGACCAGTCCTCTTCTGGCTGTGCCGGGTGGAGATTATAACATAACATGGCCAAGATGTCCAAATGTTCATAGATGACCAGCATGTTCAAATAAAAATAATCACAGTGGTTGTAGAGGGTACAACAGGTCAGCACCTCAGGAGTAAGTGTCAGTTGGCTTTTCATAGCCGATCATTCAGAGTATCTCTACCGCTCCTGCTGTCTCTAGAGAGTTGAAAACAGCAGGTCTGGGACAAGGTAGCACGTCCGGTGAACAGGTCAGCGTTCCATAGCCGTAGGCAGAACAGTTTGAACTGGAGCTGCAGCACGACCAGGTGGACTGGGGACAGCAAGGATTCATCAGGACAGGTAGTCCTGAGGCATGGTCCTAGGGCTCAGGTCCTCAGAGAGAGAGAGAGAGAGAGAGAGAGAGAGAGAGAGAGAGAGAGAGAGAGAGAGAGAGAAATAAAATACTTAAATTCACACAGGACACCGGATAATAAAGGAGAAATACTCCAGATATAACAGACTGACCCTAGCCCCCCGACACAAACTATTGCAGCATAAATACTGAAGGATGAGACAGGAGGGTTCGGGAGACACTGTGGCCCCATCCGATGATACCCCCGGACAGTGCGAAACAGACAGGCTATAACCCCACCCACTTTGCCAAAGCACAGCTCCCATACCACTGGAGGGATATCTTCAACCACCAACTTACTGTCCTGAGACAAGGCCGAGTATGGCCCACGAAGATCTCCCCCACGGCACGAACCCAAGGTTCGGCATCAACCCAGACAGGTAGATCACATCAGTGACTCAACCCACTCAAGTGATGCACCCCTCCTAGAGACGGCATGGAAGAGCACCAGAATGCCTGTGACTCAGCCCCGTATTAGGCTTTGAGGCAGAGAATCCCAGTGGAGTGAGGGGAACCGGCCAGGCAGAGACAGCAAGGGCGGTTCGTTGCTCCAGTGCCATTCACCTTCAAACCCCTGGGCCAGGTTACACTCAATCACAGGACCTACTGAAGAGATGAGTCTTCAATAAAGACTTAAAGGTTGAGGCCGAGTCTGCGTCTCTCACATGGATAGGCAGACCATTCCATAAAAATTGAGCTCTACAAGAGAATGCCCTGCCTCCAGCTGTTTGCTTAGAAATTCTATGGACAGTAAGGAGGCCTACGTCTTGTGACCGTAGTGTACGTGTAGGTATGTACGGCAGGACCAAATTGGAAAGTTAGGTAGGAGCAAGCCCGTGTAGCCTTAACAGGAAGCCAGTGTAGAGAGGCTAGCACTGGAGAAATATGATCACATGTTTTGGTTCTAGTCAAGATTCTAGCAGCCGTGTTTAGCACTAACTGAAGTTTATTTAGTGCTTTATCCGGGTAGCCGGAAGGTAAAGCATTGCAGTAGGCTAACCTAGAAGTGACAAAAGTATGGATAAATTATTCAGCATAATTTTTGGACAGAAAGTTTCAGATTTTTGCAATTTTACGAAGATGGAAAAAATCTGTCCTTGAAATAGTTTTGTTATGTTCGTCAAAAGAGAGATCAGGGTCCAGAGTAACGACGAGGTCCTTCACAGTTTTATTTGAGACGACTGTACAACCATCAAGATTAATTGTCAGATTCAGCAGAAGATGTCTCTGTTTCTTGTGACCTAGAACAAGCATCTCTGTTTGTCTGAGTTTAAAAGTAAAACATTTGCAGCCATCCACTTCCTTATGTCTGAAACACAGGCTTCCAGGGAGGGCAATTTTGGAGCTTCACCAAGTTTCATCGAAATGTCCAGCTGTGTGTCATCCGCATAGCAGTGAAAGTTAACATTGTTTCCGAATGACATCACCAAGAGGTAAAATAAATAGTGAAAACAATAGTGGTCCTAAATCGAAGCCTTCAGGAACACCGACATTTACAGTTGATTTGTCAGAGGACAAACCCTCTACAGAGACAAACCGATATCTTTCCGACAGATAAAATCTAAACCAGGCCAGAACTTGTCCATGTAGACCAATTTGGGTTTCCAATCTCTCCAAAAGAACGTGGTGATCGATGGTATCAAAAGCAGCACTAAGGCCTAGGAGAACGAGGACAGGTGCAGAGCCTCGGTCTGACACCATTAAAAGGTCATTTACCACCTTTACAAGTGCAGTCTCAGTGCTATGATGGGGTCTAAAACCAGACTGAAGCGTTTTGTATACATCGTTTGTCTTCAGGAAGGCAGTGAGTTGCTGTGCAACAACTTTTACATTTTCTTTGGAGAGGAATGGGAGATTCGATATAGGCCGATAGTTATTTTATATTTTCTGGGTCAAGGTTTGGCTTTTTCAAGAGAGGCTTTATTACTGCCACTTTTAGTGAGTTCAGTACACATCCGGTGGATAGAGATCCGTTTATTATGTTCAACATAGGAGGGCCAAGCACAGGAAGCAGCTCTTTCAGTAGTTTAGTTGGAATAGGGTCCAGCATGCAGCTTAAACATTTAGAGGCCATGATTATTAGTATTAAAAAACCTGAGTGTCTCCCTTGATCCTAGTTGTTGATCCTAGTTGCAGTTGTGTGCATACTCAGGACAACTGAGCTTTGGAGGAATACGCAGATTTGCTTTCTAATGATCATGATCTTTTCATCAAATGTATCACTGCTGAAGTGAAAGCCATCCTCTTTTGGGGAATGTTGCTTTTTAGATAGCTTTGCGACAGTATAAAATATAAATATTGGATTGTTCTTATTTTCCTCAATTAAGAAAAATAGGATGATTGAGCAGCAGTGAGGGCTCTTCGATACTGCACGGTACGGTCTTTCCAAGCTAGGCGGAAGACGTCTAGTTTGGTGTAGCGCCATTTCCGTTCCAATTTTCTTGCTTCAGTGCTCCGGTATTTTCTGTATACCAGGGAGCTAGTTTCTTATGACAAATGTTTTTTTGTGCGACTGCATTTAGGGTATTACGCAAGGTTAAATTGAGTTCCTCAGTTAGGTGGTTAACTGATTTTTGTACTCTGACATCCTTGGGTAGATGGAGGGAGTCTGGATGGGCATCTAGGAATCTTTGGGTTGTCCGAGAATTTATAGCACAACTTTTGATGATCCTTGGTTGGGGTCTGAGCAGATTATTTGTTGGTGGTCCGATAGTCCAGGATTATGAGGAAAAACATTAAGATACACAACATTTGTTCCACGGGATAAACTAGGTGCAGAGTTTGACTGTGGCAGTGAGTAGGTCCGGAGACATATTGGACAAAACCCACTGAGTTGATGATGGATCAGTAAGGCTTTTGGAGTGGGTCTGTGGACTTTTCCATGTGAATATTAAAATCACCAAAACTTAGAATATTATCTGCCATGACTACAAGGTCCGATAGGAATTCAGGGAACTCAGTGAGGAACGCTGTATATGGCCCAGGAGGCCTGTAACCAGTAGCTATAAAAAGTGATTGAGTAGGCTGCATAGATTTCATGACTAGAAGCTCAAAAGACCAAAACGCAGTCGTTCATTTTTTTGCAAATTGAAATTTGCTATCGTAAATGTTAGCAACACCTCCGCCTTTGCGGGGTATATGGTCACTAGTGTAACCAGGAGGTGAGGCCTCATTTAACACAGTAAATTCATCAGGCTTGAGCCATGTTTCAGTCAGGCCAATCACATCAAGATTATGATCAGTGATTAGTTCATTGACTATTACTGCCTTGGAAGTGAGGGATCTAACATTAAGTAGCCCTATTTTGAGATGTGAGATATCACAATCTCTTTCAATAATGACAGGGATGGAGGAGGTCTTTATTCCACTGAGATTGCTAAGGCAAACACTGCCGTGTTTAGTTTTGCCCAACCTAGATCGAGGCACGGACACGGTCTCAATGGGGATAGCTGAGCTGACTACACTGACTGTGCTAGTGGCAGACTCCACTAAGCTGGTAGGTTGGCTAACAGCCTGCTGCCTGGCTTGCACACTATCTCATTGTGGAGCTAGAGGAGTTAAAGCCCTGTCTATGTTCGTAGATAAGATGAGAGCACTCCTTCAGCTAGGATGGAATAGTGGCGCCACTGTTCTGTCCTGCCGGTACAGCGTATAACCAGCCAGCTGTATGTTGATAGCGTCGTCATTCAGCCACATCTCCGTGAAGCATAAGATATTATAGTTTTGAATGTCCTGATGGTAGTTTAATCTTGCGCGTAGGTCATCGATTTTGTTCTCCAAATACTGCACGTTTGCTTGCAGAATGGAAGGAAGTGTGGGTTTATTTGATCGCCTACGAATTCTCAGAAGGCAGCCTGCCCTCTGGCCCCAATTTTCTCCGCCTCCTCCTCACGCAAATCATGGGGATCTGGGCCTGTTCCCGAGAAAGCAGTATATCATTCGCGTTCATCAGACTCCTTAAAGGAAAAAAGGATTCTGCCAGTCTGTGGTGAGTAATCGCAGTCCTGATGTACAGAAGTTATTTTGGCTCATAAGAGACGGTAGCGGGAACATTATTTACAAAATAAGTTAAAAAAGTAAAGTTACAAACAACGCAAATAAACAAAGAAAAAAACACAATCGGTTGGGTACACGTAAAACGTCTGCCTTCTCCTCCGGCATGGCTAAAATAATGTGGGCCTGACTACAATGCAAAGATAAAAAGGTAATGTCAGCTCATTGTTTTACTCTTTTAAAACTTGATATTTTAATAAATCTTTGGTGATTAAGATTTATTTCCAAGGGGTCTCAGGAGCCAAACCCTTTTTTGACAGTCTTGACCACTTTGCGATTGCCTTTGGCAAAAAAAAAAAAAACTTAATTGAGAAGAGGGGAGGTTGTGCTTGGTCTTTAATAAAATTTAACGAAATGGAAAAAAACCATAACTTTTTCATGTTTCTAAATATGAAGTATACAGGAACCAAAAGCACATTAGGCTACTCTTGTTCTATGCACATAAGGACAGTGTGCGTCACGGCAGGATAAGCTGCGTTCCCCCTGTCAAAATTCATACCATAGCCAATTGCGTTACCACTAAAACCAGCTTTTCGTTGGTCTTAAATATCCCTATCAGCGCTGCCTGAAATTAGCACTTGGATCATGTTTTTAAGGACACACCTCAAATATTTCAACCCAGCCCATCTGAGCTTAAGTGAGCTGAAACAGTGCATTCGGAAAGTATTCAGAGCCCCAATCAAGCTGTAGAAGCATCTCAAGGATGATCAATGGAAACATGCCAAAGGTTGCATCAATCAAATCTGGTATCAGGATAAAATGTGATTCAAAGTCACCGAATATACTTTAAGTATTTTTATTTAACATAAGCTCAGAATGGTAAATGCAATTTTCGTATATACGGGTTCCCTGTATCACCACGCAGGGTAAAGCAGAGAACTGACTGAAATAGTACAGACATCTTCTTTTATACTGTGACAGAGGTAGTTCCAACTTTAGAGTTGGCCTGTCACAGTAGAGGCTTAGCGTGGTTTAAACTTGCTAGCCTATCGGTGGTGCCCAGACACAGCACTCAGGATTCAAATGTCCGGAATGGTGTTTGTGAAGATTGAGCTGATTTGTTGGTTTCTACACATTCCTCAGTTCCTGTTTTCTTGTTATTCAGCATTTTCCCTACACATTCCTCAGTTCCTGTTTTCTTGTTATTCAGCATTTTTCCATCTTGTCTCAACCTTGTGGTTTGCACAGTCGACACCCTAGATTAACAACAGCTTTTCTGCAGTCACGCTATGTGTTGTGATTAACATGTCCTTTTTCTATAAGGCATATATTTATGTTAAAAGAGAACAAAACCATCCTTCACAAACAGGATGCGCCTGAGTTCAATTTTGGGTCTCATAGCAAAGGGTCTGAATACTTATGTTTTTTCTTTTTAATAAATATGCAATATGTCTTTGACCTCTGTCATTGCCAACAAAGGGTATATAACAAAGTTTTGAGATAAACTTTTGTTATAGACCAAATACTTATTTTCCACCATAATTTGCAAATAAATTCATCAAAAATCCTACAATGTGATTTTCTGGATTTTTTTTCTCATTTTGTCTGTCATAGTTGAAGTGTACCTATGATGAAAATTACAGGCCTCTCTCATCTTTTTAAGTGGGAGAACTTGCACAATTGGTGGCTGACAAAATACTCCCCCCCCCCCCCACTGTATAAGACAGTCAAACCTGGCGTTAGGGCTGGAAAATGCCAGTGAGCCTGTTTTTACATGATGAAATTGCAAACCAATGTGCGTTTGACATTAGCGCTGCCTTAACGCCAGCCGAAAATATAGCACTCGAGATAAAACAAAGGGTATTTGCTATGCTGACACTGATAACTTACAATATAAACTGTGGGTGTAAGGTACATATTAGCCCTGCAAATACACAATGACAGAGATTGTGTTCTATTGACTATCACAAAAAGAAGTGTTCAGCTTCACCAAATCTATGCCAAAGGGTAAAGGACCAATGGCATAGTATAAAATGTTGCATAATTGCTACAGCTGAACAAAGGACATACAATTATGGTATCTAGACAGATCAAATCAATTATAGGGATTTTCTGTTCACTTTGAGGAGCATAACATTTACCATTAGAGCACTTTGTAGGACTCTGCTCTGCAGGACCAGCTACTGTCCCACCAAAGATAGGCACCTGCTGGGCGATGGGCGACCCCCACTACCGCACGTTCGACGGCCACTACTACACCTTCATGGGCAACTGCACCTACATCATGACTAAGAACTGCCATGTTGACAAGGACCACCCAGCCTTTGAGGTGCAGGCCAAGAATGTGGAGGATCCCGCAAACTCCCAGCTCACCTCCGTGGGAATGGTCACCGTCAAGGTTTACGGAGTCAACATTGACATTGTCAACTCTGAATTTGGTCTTGTCCGGGTATGTGGATTCTCAAGTTTTCTATCTATGTTATCTGTTCAACAATCCTTGTCTTTGTTTGGTGTATATGGGTGTACTGTATCTGCATGTACCGTGTGTAAATTATTTGTCAAATGTGGTTTGATTTCATTGCAGGTTAACTTCCAGTTATGGAATCTTCCCATCAGCTTAGACAATGGCAAATTGAAACTCTCCCAGAGTGGATTTTCAGTTGTCCTGGAGACAGACTTTGGTCTGATGGTGCAGTATGATTGGCTGAAGTCACTGGTGGTGACTATGCCCAGGAGCCTGGCAGGCAAGGTGTGTGGCATGTGCGGCAACTTTAATGGCAAACAGGATGACGAACTCACCACTCCCAGTGGCTCCCTTGCCAGTAATGTTGTGGCCCTAGGCAAGAGCTGGAGGGTATCAGACAAGGGAGGTGATGCCTACTGCAGAGACGAGTGCACAGGCCAATGTGAGAACTGTACGAGCGACTTGGTTAAGCACTTAGAAAGGGAGATCTTTTGCACCTTTGTCACAGAAATAATGAATGGACCCTTCAAAAACTGCAATGCCGCCATTGACTACAAGATCTTAAATGAGAACTGCTTGTATGACCTTTGTCGGGGCGAGATCATGAAGACGTACATGTGTGACACCATGCAAGTGTACACCGATGCCTGCCAGAGGGCTGGGCTCAGCGTGAACAACTGGAGAAGCATTGCCCATTGCCGTGAGTGACTTGCAAAGACAACTGATCATTTTCAGGAGGATTAGAGCATAAAAGGACTGCAATACTTTACTTCCCATTTCAAATGTTGTAAAAATGAGTGTGGTTTGTGGTCTTTTCCCCCCAGCCAAGCCTGAATGCCCAGAGCACAGTCACTATGAGTTCTGTGGAAACGCCTGCCCTGCCACCTGTGAAGACCCAAATTCTCCCTCAAAATGCAAAGCCAGCTGTGTGGAGGCCTGTACCTGTGACGAGGGCCACCTGCGCAGTGGGAACAAGTGTGTGCCTAAGTCTCAATGTGGCTGCCAGTACAACGGCCACTATGTGGAAGCCGGAACATCTTTCTGGGGGGATGAGAGCTGTACCAAACGCTTTACCTGCAGCTCCACTGGTGGGAGAATTGAGAGCCAGGTGGTCAGTTGTCCACTTGGACAGCAGTGCAAGGTGGTTGATGGCATAAGAGGCTGCTACCCTACAACCTTTTCCTCATGCATGGTGTCTGGTGATCCACATTACCACACTTTCGATGGACAACTCTACAACTTCCAGGGCACCTGTGTGTATCAGATGGCTATTGTCTGCTCCAATGACACCAGCCTGGAGCCCTTTAGTGTTGCCATACAGAACGATGGGCGAGCTAAAAAGGTGGGGTCCATCACCAAGCTGGTAGAGGTCAAGGTCTATGGGTACACGATTGTCATCAGCAAAGAGCACCCAGGATTTGTGATGGTAAGAAATGACTTGTAATTAAAAATCGTATAGTTTTGATTACAATGCCTTCGGAAAATATTCATACCCTTTGATTTATTCCACATTGATTGAATAGTGTACCCCATAATGACAAAGTGAAAACATGTTTTTAGAATTTATTGCAAATTTCTTGAAAATGAAGTACAGAAATATCTGATTTACATAAGTATTCACATGCGTGAGTCAATACATGTTGGAATTACCATTGGCAGCGATTACAGCTGTGAGTATTTCTGGGTAAGTCTCTAAGAGCTTTGCACACCTGATTGTACAATAATTGCATTAATATTTTTGAAATTCTTCATGCTCTGTCAAATTGGATGTTGAGCATTGCTAGACAGCCATTTTCATGTCTTGCTATAGATTTTCAAGCTGTTATAAGTCCAAACTGTAACTAAGCCACTCAGGAACATTCAATGTTGCCTTGGTAAGCAACTCCAGTACAAATTCAGCCAAAAAAGAAATGTCCCTTTTTCAGGACTCTGTCTTTCAAAGATAATTCGTAAAAATCCAAATAACTTCACAGATCTTCATTGTAAAGGGTTTAAACACTGTTTCACATGCTTGTTCAATGAACCATAGCAATAAATGAACATGCACCTGTGGAACGGTCGTTAAGACACTAACAGCTTACAGATGGTAGGCAATTAAGGTCACAGTTATGAAAGCTTAGGACACTAAAGAGGCCTTTCTACTGACTCTGAAAAACACCAAAAGAAAGATGCCCAGGGTCCCTGCTCATCTGCGTGAACGTGCCTTAGCCATGCTGCAAGGAGGCATGAGGACTGAAAAACGTTGCCAGCGCAAAAAATTGCAATGTCCGTACTGTGACATGACTAACACAGCGCTACAGGGAAACATGGCGGACAGTTGATCGTCCTCGCAGTGGCAGACCACGTGTAACAACACCTGCACAGGATTGGTACATCCGAACATCACACCTGCTGGACAGGTACAGGATGGCAACAACAACTGCCCGAGTTACACCAGAAATGCACAATGCCTCCATCAGTGCTCAGACTGTCCGCAATAGGCTGAGAGAGGCTGGACTGAGGGTTGTAGGCCTGTTGTAAGGCAGGTGGCCAGGACAATAACCGGCAACAACGTAGCCTATGGGCACAAACCCACCGTTGCTGGACCAGACAGGACTGGCAAAAGTGCTCTTCACTGACGAGTCGCGGTTTTGTCTCACCAGGGGTGATGGTCGGATTCGCGTTTATCGTCAAAGTAATGAGCGTTACACCGAGGCCTGTACTCTGGAGCGGGATTGATTTGGAGGTGGAGGGTCCGTCATGGTCTGGGGCGGTGTGTCACAGCATCATCGGATTGAGCTTGTTGTCATTGCAGGCAATCTCAACGCTGTGCGTTACAGGGAAGACATCATCCTCCCTCATGTGGTACCCTTCCTGCAGGCTCATCCTTACATGACCCTCTAGCATGACAATGTCACCAGCCATACTGCTCGTTCTGTGCGTGATTTCCTGCAAGACAGGAATGTCAGTGTTCTGCCATGGCCAGCGAAGATCCCATTGAGCACGTCTGGGACCTGTTGGATCGGAGGGTGAGGGCCAGGGCCATTCCCCACAGAAATGTCTGGAAACTTGCAGGTTCCTTGGTGGAAGAGTGGGGTAATATTTCACAGCTAGAACTGGCAAATCTGGTGCAGTCCATGAGGAAGAGATGCACTGCAGTGATTAATGCAGCTGGTGGCCACAACAGATACTGACTGTTACTTTTGATTTTGACCCCCCGTTTGTTCAGGGACACATTATTCCATTTATGTTAGTCACATGTCTGTGGAACTTGTTCAGTTTATGTCTCAGTTGTTGAATCTTGTTATGTTCATACAAATATAGTCTCAAAAATCATGTTAAAACATTCCATATGTTAGCTTAGTAGAATCCTTTTAGAGGTTAAACACTATTATTTCACTATCCATGCAACTTAGTGGCGCAGAGGTCTAAGGCACTGCATCGCAGTGCTAGAGGTGTCACTACAGACCCTGGTTCGATCCCAGGCTGTATCACAACTGGCCGTGATTGGGAGTCCCATAGGGCGGTTCACAATTGGCCCAGTGTCGTTTGGGTTTGGCCAGTGTAGGCAGTCATTGTAAATAAGAATTTGTTCTTAACTAACTTGCCTAGTTAAATAAAAAATATTTATTTCATCCATTTTAAATTCAGGCTGTAACACAACAAAATGTGGAAAAAGTCAAGGGGTGTGAGTACTTTTTGAAGGCACTGTATATGTTAAAAAGGTCAACACTGAGGTTAACTGAACCATTCGTCTACTTTTTTGTTTCCTTCAAAGGTGAATGGTGAACTTGTGAATCTTCCTGTAAAACTCAATAAACTGCACATATACAAGAGCGGTTGGTTTGCTGTGATCAAAACTGACTTTGGGGTGAAAGTGTCCTATGACTGGAACAGCGTAGCAACAGTCACCGTCCCCGACACTTATGCAAGTGCAATGTGTGGCATGTGTGGCAACTACAACCACAATCCAAAGGACGACATGCAGATGAAGGATGGGAAGGAGGCTGCCACTGCAGAGGAGTTCGGTCAGAGCTGGAGATTAACAAAGATCCCTGGTTGTGTGAACGGGTGCAAAGGCCCCTGTCCTGACTGTAGCATCACCCAGAGGGACCAGTACATGACAAACAAGTACTGTGGCCTCATCAGTGACCCAACAGGCCCCTTTCGTGACTGCCACTCCAAGGTGGAACCCATGGGTTTCGTCCAAGACTGTCTGTATGATGTCTGTCTATACCAGGGAAACAGGAACATGCAGTGCAATACCCTAACTGCCTACACAGCTGCCTGCCAGGATAAAGGGGCCATAGTCTACTCCTGGAGGACAGATCAATTCTGTGGTATGGATGTTTGTTTGATTACTTTTTTTAAAACAAATTACATTTCAGGTTATTTAGATGGTGACTAGGCATTGACATTTTGCAAATGTCAATTCTCGTAGATGCCCAGTGCCCTGCAAACAGCCACTATAGGCTTTGTGCCCAGGGCTGTTCAGCCACATGTCAGAGCCTGTCAGCACCCACTGGCTGTGAAGCTCTGTGCAAAGAGGATTGTGTCTGTGATGCTGGCTTCCTTCTCAGCGGAAACCAATGTGTACAACTCTCCCAGTGTGGTTGTCTCCACGAAGGAAGATACTACAAAAATGGACAAGTCTTCTACCCCAATGGACTCTGTCAGCAAGAATGCACATGCAATGGCACGGTAGGGATGATGAATGACAGAAAAATAGGACCTACCTTTCTGTAATTGAATGTAAACGCTTATAAACTTGTATTAACATCTTGTGTACAAAATAATTGAACTGTTATTTTTAGATGAAGTGTCAGAACTTTTCCTGTGGACCCAATGAGAAGTGTGAGGTGAAGAACGGCGTCAGGGCTTGCCAGCCTGTTGGAAAAGGAGTTTGTTCCATCTCAGGCGACCCACATTACAACACCTTTGACAACGGCACCTATGACTTCCAAGGCACCTGCACCTACACTGCAGCTAAAGGCTGCCATCTGGAAGGCACACACCTCAACCCCTTCTCTGTGGTGGTGGAGAACGAGAAGTGGTATGCTCTGTCATCAGCTCCAAAAGTGTCCGTTGCCAAGCTTTTGGCTGTAGAAGTCTATGATAAAATTCTAATTCTACGCAGGAACCAAATCGGAATGATCATGGTATGTATATGATTATTTTTAATCATGTGTCTGTGTTCCATTAATGATCTTTTCTTTTTTTAGTGTCATTCATATTGATGACTGACACATCCTTACAAAAAAAAAAAAAAAAAAAATATCACTCAGATTGAGTTTAATTGCAGCCCAGAAGTGAGTGAGAATCAAATGCAACATGTCTTCCCTAGGTGAACGGCGTCCTGACTAACCTCCCACTGAGCCTAAACAACGGTGCAGTGCAGATTTATCAGGACGGCTCGAATGATGTCATATTGACAGACTTCGGCCTAAGAGTCACCTATGACCTTGTGTACCACGTCACCGTCACCGTCCCTGGCAACTACAGAGGCAAGACCTGTGGTCTGTGTGGCAATTTCAATGGTAACAAGAATGATGAGTTCCTGCTACCTGGTGGACAGATGGACAAAAACGTTAACTCTTTTGGGGCGGCCTGGAAGGTCAGCATGCCTGGGGTGGTGTGTGAGGACGGTTGCAGCGGAGACTTCTGTCCCAAGTGTAACTCTAAGAAGAAAGCAGTGTTTGGTGCTGACTGTGGTATCATTACGGATCCTAAAGGACCCTTTGCCGCCTGCCACCATGAGATAGACCCAGCCTCTTACTTCAGAGACTGCCTCTTTGATGTCTGTATGGCTGAGGGAGAACATAAAATGCTTTGCCACAGTGTTGCTGCTTACATGTTAGACTGTCAGGACTTTGGTGTAAAGATCGAAAGCTGGAGATCACCAACCTTTTGCCGTGAGTAGTTTAGGGGGTTTTCTGACACTAGACCAAATTTTCTACAACTCTCTCAGGCTGGTCTCAAATGGTAGACGTAACATAGTAAAGGAAAATCCAGGACACTCAAATTTGTATGATATGTAACCATTTAAAATATATATATACCTTTATTAAAAAATACCTTTACTAGGCAAGTCAGTTAAGAGCAAGTTCTTATTTTCAATGACGGCCTAGGAACAGTGGGTTAACTGCCTTGTTCAGGGGCAGAACGGCAGACTTTTACCTTGTCAGCTCAGGGATTCGATCTTGCAACTTTTCAGTTACTAGTCCAATGCTCTAACCACCTGCCGCCCCAACCATACCAAACGTACCATAAGAAAGAAGGTTATTTAAGGCAAAAACAAAAGGACGGTGGTTGGTTGGGTTAGATGGGTGGGCGTATAACGTGAACGTCTATAATGCGTGTTCTTGTTGGAGTTCGTTCCTTGTTCCTTGTCAATCATTGGCTCATTGGTGAAATTAGCATTCTGACAATATCTTTATTTAAATCATTCAAAAACCTTTATTAATGCAATTGCAGACAGAAGTTAACAGGAACATAGCATGCATGTTTCCGAGTAATTTCTGCAAAATAGAAAAGGTCCCAAGTTGCTTTTATCATGCTTGTAGTCAACCCCCTGTGATGTAACTGCCTACGTCATTACCTTCTACTCATGAGACCAAAACCATGCCTGCACAGCTATATAAACAAGAGTTTTAGTGTTATCTAAAAGCTTAGCAGTAAATGTCCAAGTTGATTTATAGTGGAATGTCTGACTAGTCTCTTATCCCTTACACTCCCCTGCAGAGTTCTGTCTTAACAGTCACACATTTCTCAGACAGTTTCTTTATAAGAGGCAGAGATTAGAAAATACTGTGGAACAATATTAAATCTTTAACCCCTCCCGTTCTATTAATACAACATAAGCATAATCAATTATTATAATATATCAAACATTTGGTACAGCCCCTATCATGACCCCAAGGTGAACCCTTGACATTCTCATCATAGAAAACTTTTGCATTTTAGCTAATTAGCAACTTTGCAATTACTTACTACTTTTGAGCTACTTTGCAACTACTTAGCATGTTAGCTAACCCTTCCCTTAACCCCTATCTCTAACCCATAGCTAAGCTAACATTAGCCATCTAGCTAACCTTAGCCATGGCAAATTGGAATTTGTAACATATCAAATGTATTGCAAATTCTTAACATAATGTATGAATTGCAGTTCGCAAAATATCATGTGAATTGTAATTCGTAACATATGATATGAAATGGGTGGTGGACATCCACAAATGAATACATACCATACCAAAAGTACTACCTTTGAGTGTCCCTTATTTTCGTTTACTATGTTACGTCTACCCGAGTCCAGGTTGACTCTGCAAATCAGTCCAACATAACTTTCTTTCGGGTTTCACATTCGGATAACCTAATATTTGAAGTCATAACTAAAAGTAATGTTCATGCAAAAGGACTAAACAATAGTTTTTCTCATATGTCCACAGCGTTCTCCTGTCCTGCCAACAGCCACTACCAAACCTGTGCTGAAACCTGTGCAACTCCATGTCCCGGCCTCTCTGACACCATCAACTGTCCCACCACCTGTGTTGAGGGATGTGCCTGCGACAAAGACTTCTACTTCAATGGTACTGGCTGTGTTAGCTGGGACCAGTGCAGCTGCTATACTGGTGGACACACCCTTAAGGTAGGGACACTGCAAGCTGGAGTCTAAAAGCATACTTTAAGCATTATTTGAAATATGTAAAACATTATTTGACATTTTCAGCTGGAACTGAACCTGGCCATGAAATTAAGAGCTATGTATTTTGGAGAGCTGTCTGTGACTCAAATGTGGATGTGTAAAAGTCTCACTGATATGTGTCTGGGATGTATTTTTTTTTAGATAGGGGAATCCCTGATTTCGGACGACTGCTTTGCGGTCCACATCTGCCAAAAATCTGGAGTTGTTCTGTCACAGTCTATGGTGTGCCAGAGTGAAGAGAGCTGTCAGGTCAAGAATGGTCTACGGGGATGTTATCCTATCCAGTCACTTAATGCAGGGGTACATGACTGAGTAAGTAGCCTCTGACTTCCCCCAATGGTGAGCCACTTCACCATAATGTCATATGATTGTGAACCTAACCATCAATATATGAGACTGTGTGTCAAATAATGGTGTTTGTAGGGTATTGGACTTGAAACTTGTGATTTTAACTTAATGAGGGATTGAAAGTTAAAGTCCACAGTGTCTTTTGAAAACATAACAGCAGGTGTTAGCCTTCGTACTTACATGATAGGTTCCAGTGGAGAAGGAAATGATATGCACTCACAACATCTCTCCCCTTCTCTTTTACAGTGATATGTGAGACAACTGAAGAACACTCTACTATTGGAGAATCCCAGCAAAAATACATATTCCTTAAATTCCTATGATCATTCGTCAATGATTTGTAACAAACAGTAATTCAGCTATGTGTAGAAGGAATGTCATTTTCTGCCAAACCCTAGCCTCATATTTTTAAAACAATTCCAGAAAGTGATTTGGAATGGTCAAATATTTCAATGGTAATCAAGTCAACCAAATGCTTATCTCATTATAGGTTAGAAATTAGATGTTAAATATTTACTATGTAATAGAAAGGGCTCCCGAGTGGCTTAGTCACCACTGACCCTGGTTCAATTCCAGGCTGTATCACTACCGGCCGTAATTGGGAGTCCCATTGGGCGGTGCACAATTGGCCCAGTGTCGTTAGGGTTTGGTAGGCCATCATTGTAAATAAGAAATTGTTCTTAACTGACTTGCCTAGTTAAATAAAGGTAAAATATATATATATATATATATATATATATATATATAT
Source organism: Salvelinus fontinalis (assembly GCF_029448725.1). Lineage (NCBI taxonomy): Eukaryota > Metazoa > Chordata > Actinopteri > Salmoniformes > Salmonidae > Salvelinus > Salvelinus fontinalis. Next base: position 44,272,489 of record NC_074696.1, on the reverse strand, counting down.
ATATATATATATATTATCTCCATGTAATTTGCTATCTAAATTACACTGAAAAGTATCGTTCCGAATATGCATTCTTGTTAATAAAAATTACAATGAAATATCCATTCATAAATGTGTACAGTGCATTCAGAAAGTATTCAGACCCCTTCTCTTTTTCCACATTTTGTTACGTTACAGCCTTATTCTAAAATGGATTAAATATTTTCTCATCAATCAACACACAATACCCAATAACGACAAAGAAAAACGGCTTTTAGAAATGTTTGCAAATTTATGAATTATACACTACCGTTCAAAAGTTTGGGGTCACTTAGAAATGTCATTTTTTGTCCCAACACTGGTCTCAACATCAACAGCAAAGAGGCAACTCTGGGATGCTGGCCTTCCAGGCAGAGTTGCAAAGAAAAAAGCCATATCTCAGACTGGCCAATAAAAATAAAAGATTATGATGGGCAATAGAACACAGACACTGGACAAAGTAACTCTGCCTAGAAGGCCAGAATCCCGGAGTCACCTCTTCACTGTTGACGTTGAGACTAGTGTTTTGCAGGTACTATTTAATGAAGCTGCCAGTTGAGGACTTGTGAGGCATCTGTTTCTCAAACTAGACACTAATGTTCTTGTCCTCTTGCTCAGTTGTGTACCGGGGCATCCCACTCCTCTTTCTATTCTGGTTAGAGACAGTTTGCGCTGTTCTGTGAAGGGAGTAGTACACAGCGTTGTACGAGATCTTCAGTTTCTTGGCAATTTCCCGCATGGAATAGCATTCATTTCTCAGAACAAGAATAGACTGACGAGTTTCAGAAGAAAGTTCTTTGTTTCTGGCCATTTTGAGCCTGTAATCGAAACCACAAATGTTGATGCTCCAGATACTCAACTAGCCTAAAGAAGACCAGTTGTATTGCTTCTTTAATAAGCACAACAGTTTTCAGCTGTGCTAACATGATTGCAAAAGGGTTTTCTAATGATCAATTAGCGTTTTAAAATGATAAACTTTGATTAGCTAACACAACATGCCATTGGAATACAGGAGTGATGGTTGCTGAGAATGGACCTCTGTACGCCTATGTAGATATTCCATAAAAAAAAGAATCTGCCGTTTCCAGCTACAATAGTCATTTACAACATTAACAATGTCTACACTGTATTTCTGATCAATTTGATATTATTTTCATGCACAAAAAATGTGCTTTCCTTTCAAAAAACAAGGAAATGTCTCAGTGACCCCAAACTTTTGAACGGTAGTATATATATATATATATATATATATATATATATATATTACCGGCCGTGACCGTGAGTCCCATAGGGCGGCGCACAATTGGCCCAGAGTTGTCCGGGTTAGGGGAGGGTTTGGCCGAGGGGGCTTTACTTGGCCCATCGCGCTCTAGCGACTCCTTGGGGCGGGTGCCTGCAGGCTGACTTCGATAGCCACCCAGCAGGCTCCAGGCAAATGTTGCAATTCTTCAGCTATTCCTGAACCTGTGACCAAAAACAAGCTACATATGGACAGTACCAAAACAGATTATCTCAATTATTCTATCTATTCGCAGCAAAATCTGCAGAGCTGGGATGGTTGTAACCCCCATATATATATATATATAACATTCTATTGGTTGCAAGAATTTTGTATAATAGTTGAAATTTAATAACTCAAAGTTTTGAATCCAGCTTTGTTTTGTGTATCAGTTACCATGTGCCATGGAATAGGTAAATCGTAAATCTCTTCCCAACTATTTTGCAATCTATATGGCACAGCTGTCATTTTTTGGTACACATGTGGGCACCTAGAACCGCGAGCAACTGCGGCCCCTCATGAGGAGTTCAGATTTTTTGTGGCCCCCACCCCCATCCAAGTTCTTCATCCCTGGTGTACAGTGAATTCGGAAAGTATTCAGGCCCCTTGACTTTTTCCACATTTTGTTAAGTAAAAATGAAATCAAATTTTATTTGTCACATACACATGTTTGGCAAATGCTACTGCGGTTGTAGCGAAATGCTTGTGTTTCTAGCTCCAATAGTGCAGTAATATCTAACAATTTCACAACAATACACACAAATCTAAAGTAAAGGAATGGAATTAAGAATATCTAAATATTTGGGTGAGCCATGTCAGAGCGGCATAGACTAAGTTACAGCAGACTAGGATAGAATACAGTATTTACATATGAGATGAATAACGCAAAATATTTAAACATTATTAAAGTTACTAGTGTTCCATTATTAAAGTGGCAGGGTGATGATTTCAAGTCTATGTATATAGGCAGCAGCCTCGAATGTGCTAGTGATGGCTATTTAACAGTCTGATGGCCTTGAGATAGAAGCTGTTTTTCAGTCTCTCGGTCCAAGATTTAATGCACCTGTACTGACCTCGCCTTCTGGATGATAGCGGGGTGAACAGGCAGTGGCTTGGGTGGTTGTTGACCTTGATGATCTTTTTGGCCTCCTGTGACATCGGGTGCTGTAGGTGTCCTGGAGGGCAGGTAGTTTGCCCCCGGTGATGCGTTGTGCAGACTGCACCACGATCTGGAAAGCCCTGCCATTGCGGGTGGTGCTGTTGCCGTACCAGGCGGTGATACAGCCCGACAGGATGCTCTCAATTGTGCATCTGTAAAAGTTTGTGAGGGTTTTAGGTGCCAAGACAAATTTCTTTAGCCTCCTGAGGTTGAAGAGGGGCTATTGCGCCTTCTTCACCACACTGTCTGTGTGGATGTGCCATGTCAGTTTGTCAGTGATGTGTACGCCGTGGAACTTGAAGCTTTCCACTTTCTCCACTGCGGTCCTGTTGATGTGGATAGAGGGGTGCTCCCTCTTCTGTTTCCTGAAGTCCATGATCAGCTCCTTTGTTTTGTTGACTTTGGGTGAGAAGTTGTTTTCCTGGCACCACACTCCCAGGGTCCTCAACTTCTCCCTGTAGGCTGTCTCGTGACTGTTGGTAATCAGGCCTACTACTGTTGTGTCGTCTACAAACTTGATGATTGAGTTGGAGGCGTGCGTGGCCACGCAGTCATGGGTGAACATGGAGTACAGGAGGGGCTGAGCAAGCATCCTTGTGGGGCCCCAGTGCTGAGGATGGAGGTGGAGGTGTTGTTTCCTACCCTCACCACCTGGGTAACAGCCTTATTCTAAAATTGATTACATCATTTTTCCCTCATCAAGCTACACACAAAACCCCATAATGGCAGAACAAAAACAGGTTTAAAAATGTTAGCAAATTTATAAAAAATAAAAAACTGATATCACACTTACATAAGTATTCAGACCCTATACTCACTACTTTGTTGAAGCACCTATGGCAGCGATTATAGCCTTGAGTCTTCTTGGCTATGACGCTACAAGCTTGGCACACCTGTATTTGGAGAGTTTCTCCCATTGTTTTCTGCAGATCCTCTCAAGCTCTGTCAGGTTAGATGGGGAGCTTCGCTGCACAGATATTTTCAGGTCTTTCTGACCAAGGCCCTTCTCCCCCAATTGCTCAGTTTGGCTGGGCGGCCAGCTCTAGGAAGAGTCCAGGTGGTTCCAAATTTCTTCCATTTAAAAATAATGGAGGTCACTGTGTTCTTGGGGACCTTCAATGCTGCAGAAATGTTTTGGTACCCTTCCCCAGATCTGTGCTTCGACCCAATTCTGTCTCGGAGCTCTACAGACAATTCCTTTGACCACATGGCTTGGTTTTTGCTCTGACATGCACTGTCAACTGTGGGACCTTATATAGACAGGTTTGTGCCTTTCCAAATCATGTTCAATCAATTGAATTTACCAAAGGTAGACTCCAGTCAAGTTGTAGATACATCTCAAGGATGATCAATGGAAACAGGATGCACTTGAGCTCAATTTCAAGTCTGAATATGTAAATATGTAAATTCTGTTTTTCCCCCAAATTCTAAAAACCTGTTTTCGCTTTGTCATTATGGGGTATTATGTGTAGATTGATGAGGATTTTTATAAATATTTATAATCAATTTTAGAATATGCCTGTAACATACAAAATGTTGAAAAAGGGAAGGGGTCTGAATACTTTCCTAATGCACTGTACATAATCAACTATTTTCTATAACCTGTCTAATGTAATCCCCTATGCAGAACATATTAAAAGACCATGGAATGAATTATCATCTGGAGAAGTACAATAGAGAGACTATATTAATTTATGATGCTTTTGTTGTAGACATTTTAATGTTTGTTTTTTACAGAATAATTTCACAAAATGTAATTGTTTGGTAAGAATAGAATTAAAGACTGATTCTCTATCAGATGCAGATTAATCTGTGTAGTTAAAGTGGAACTGACAAACAGACAATCATAATATCAGTAAAACATATAAAATTCCCAGTTTGTGTGTAACGGCTGTCGAAGTCGTTCTCCTCCTCAGACGAGGAGGAGCATGGATCGGACCCAAACACGCAGCGAGGTATGTAGACATGATGATTTTAATAATAATAACGAAGACAAAAATACACTTGAACAAACTACAAAACAATAAACGAAGTCAACAGACCTGAACAAACGAACTTACATAACACGAAGAACGCACGAACAGGAACAGACTAAACAAACGAAACAGTCCCGTGTGGTGACGAACACAAACACGGAAGACAATCACCCACAAACAAACAGTGAGAACAGCCTACCTTAACATGGTTCTCAATCAGAGGAAACGTCAAACACCTGCCTCTAATTGAGAACCATATCAGGCAACACATTTAACCCAAAATAGAAACACATAACATAGAATGCCCACCCCAACTCACGCCCTGACCAACTAAACACATACAAAAACAATGGAAAACAGGTCAGGAACGTGACATTATGCTACAAAAAACAACTTTATAATAGGTTTTAAAGATTCTATTTGACTCAACTTTCCATGACGTACACGAAGGCATTGTTGGCAGAATAGATGGAGAGAGTTCAATGCATGATTCATATAATTCACCAATACATTTCTTGGTAGTTCCAAAAATATCAGGTTGTAAATCACTGCTGGCCTGGTATATTGTTTGCTGCCTCCATTCGGAATGCACTGTTTCAGTTACAATAACTCAATATTTTGGACAAAAACAAACGAATGTAACTCAGTTTGGGAATGTCAATACAATCAAACTAGCAAGGGCAATGATCACAAGTCAGTCATAACGTGGCTAATAGGCTAGCGTATCTATTTATGTAGCAAGCTAAAAACACGGAGCCTAACGTTAGCTAGCTAGCTGCTAGAAGGATGTCATGTCATTGGAGGAGTGAGTGAGTGACTGACTTTTTCCCCTCATATCATTTTTCGGTGGCTATACACAGCTAGAGATGTAGGTGTCATTTGGTTAGCTAGCAAGAACTTGAACGACTTATCGTGTTAGCGTATCTCTTGTGTTCGCAAATTCATTCTGGCTATCTACTCCAATTTTAGAGCACTCTTATCTGAGTGTTCCAGTGTGTAGAATAACTGATGAATTTACGAACGCGCAACACCTGCTGAATATTACTGGTGTCAGTAAAAGTAGGCAAAAAAAGTAAGTCATGAACGCTCTAGATAACATGCAAACAGCCTAGCTAACCAGCTCTGCTAGGGCGAGTAAAATGGTCAGAGTGAGATGTTCTCTCATTTGTGTCTGGGAGTAGCTAGCTAGCCAACTTTAGCCAGTTAGCTTGGGTGCAGGCAAGCCGCAGAAGGATGAGTAGGCTACAATTCCCCATCGGCAATTTTGACGGCCAACTAGTTGAAAAAGTTTGAGGGTTTATCTAATGTTCTTCGTTAGATTTTAGTTCATCTTGCTCTGGCTAGCATTAGTTGTTGATGTGCATAACTGAGGGAGAGAGGGCCTACCTTCTCATGGTTGTTTGGTCAATAGGACTGTAAGAGGACTCCCGTGATATTGACATATTTGCAGAAATCTATTCAAGTGTTTTTTTGTGGCTTTTGGCAAATGCATTCGAATAATCTAAAGTTGCGCTGTTGCAACTGCCTGTAAACACACAGTCCAGTTCAAAGTGAATGATGGCAGGCCTGTGTGGCAAATGGCTTGTTTGCATAAAGGCCTATTTTGGCTATGGTGCACTGGTCTGAGTAGAAGCAGATGTTTTATTTACTGCCATGTTTAATCTACAGTGGCAAGAAAAAGTATTTGAACGCTTTGGAATTACCTGGATTTCTGCATAAATTGGTCATAAAATGTGATCTGATCTTCATCTTGGTCACAAAAACAGTCTGCTCAAACTAATAAAACACAAACAATTATACATTTTCATGTCTTTATTGAACACACCGTGTAAATATTCACAGTGTAGGGTGGAAAAAGTATGTGAACCCTTGGATTTAATAACTGGTTGACCCTCCTTTGGCGGCAATAACCTCAACCAAACGTTTTCTGTAGCTGCGGATCAGACCTGCACAACGGTCAGGAGGAATTTTGGACCATTCATCTTTACAAAACTGTTTCAGTTCAGCAATATTCTTAGGATGTCTGGTGTGAACCGCTCTCAAGGTCATGCCACAGCATCTCATTCGGGTTGAAGTCAGGACTCTGACTGGGCCACTCCAGAAGATGTATTTTCTTCTGTTGAAGTCATTCTGTTGTTGATTTACTTCTGTTTTGGGTCATTGTCCTGTTAAATCACCCAACTTCTGTTGAGCTTCAATTGGCAGACAGATAACCTTACATTCTCCTGCAAAATGTCTTGATAAACTTGGGAATTAATTTTTCATCAATGACAGCAAGCTGTCCAGGCCCTGAGGCAGCAAAGCAGCCCCAAACCATGAGGCTCCCTCCACCATACTTTACAGTTGGCATGAGGTTTTGATGTTGGTGTGCCTTTTTTCTCTCCACACATATTGTTGTGTGTGTTCCTTCCAAACAAGTCAACTTCAGTTTAATCTGTCCACAGAATATTTTGCCAGAAGCGCTGTGGAACAACCAGGTGCTCTTTTGCAAACTTCAGACGTGCAGCAATGTTTTTTTTGGACAACACTGGCTTCTCCCCATGAACACTATTATTGTTTAATTTTTTACATTTTATTTTACCTTTATTTAACTAGGCAAGTCAGTTAAGACAAATTCTTATTATCAATGACGGCCTAGAAACAGTGGGTTAACTACCTAGTTTTGGGGCAGAACGACAGATTTTTACCTCGTCACCTCAGGGATTCGATCTTGCAACCTTTCGGTTACGATTCTAACGCTCTAACCACTAGGCTACCTGCCACCCCAAGTATTTTACATATTGTAGAGTATCGTTTTGTGTTTTACGTATCGTAGACTCATCAACAGAGATGTTAGCATGTTCCAGAGATTTCTGTAAGTCTTTAGCTGACGCTCTAGGATTCTTCTTAACCTCATTGAGCATTCTGCACTGTGCTCTTGCAGTCATCTTTGCAGGACGGCCACTCCTAGGGAGAGTAGCAACAGTGCTGAACTTTCTCCATTTATAGACAATTTGACTTACCGTGGACTGATGAACATCAAGACTTTTAGAGATACTTTTGTAACCCTTTCCAGTCAACAATCCTTAATATTGGGTCTTCTGAGATCTCTTTCGTTAGAGGCATCGTTCACATCAGGCAATGCTTCTTGTGAATAGCAAACTCAAGTGAGTATTTTTTACAGGGCAGGGAAGCTCTAACCAACACCTCCAATCTCGTCTCATTGATTGGACTCCAGGTTAGCTGACTCCTGACTCCAATTATCTTTTGGAAAAGTCATTAGCCTAGGGCTTCACATACTTTTTCCAACCTACACTGTGGATGTTTAAATTATGTATTCAAATGGACAAGAAAAATACAATTATTTGTGTGTTATTAGTTTAAGCACACTGTATTTGTTTATTGATGAAGATCAGAACAAATTTGATGACAAATTTATGCAGAAATCCAGGAAATTCCAAAGGGTTTACATACTTTTTCTTGCCACTGTACGTGCTGGGGGTGTATGTGAACAGATTTCAGGTTGCTAAAATGCTGTCAGTTCCCCTTTAAATTGTCTTGTGGATGAAAGAACAGTCCAAGCTGTTCACAGGCCACCACTGAAACAAGATACACAATTTATTAAGATGAGAACTAAGAGCACTGCATTTATCACTTTGTCACCACACGCAGCGCACAGAATGAAATTGAGGCCCACAGCGAGGAAGCAAAATGTTAAATCACAACGCTTGGAGAGAGAAATTTTCAAATTACTGTAGCCTTACGGAAAAACATACATTTCAAGTGATTTTCCACGTGAAATCATGTGATTTTTCTGTAAAGGGTCAAAGAGCATAACACTGAGGTAGCTTTACCCCAAATGAAGCATACATTTTCACAACTTCAATGTTATTGATTGCTTTTCAGATTTGAATCAGTTTCAGATCGATAACCCACCTGCAGGTGGAATGGCCGGTGCGATAATGCTGTAAATGTATTCCTGCATAGTCAGGTGGACACCATTGTCTCCTGAAGAATCCAGTCTTCCGCAAGCTCCACACACCTTGTCAGCCATGTGGGCACTCAATGTCACTGTGACCTCCTGAGAGAGGCTGCATGACACCTGAAGGCCTGACATCCTCTCAATCATCAGTCTTGTCAGAGACCTTCACTGAGACCTCATTACTCAGCAGGCGGGGTAGTCACCTTATTCCCGTTGATCTGTGAACAACATTGAAAAAGAAATTAACACGGATGGAATAGTATACAATCTCACAATCCTAGATACCGAAGGGAACTGGTGTCAACCATAAACAATCTTTAATAATCTATAAATAAATATACAGCATCTATGAACTCACCCAAGTTTCACGCTTGCTGTTGACAGTGATGATCAGGTCATTAAAGTAGACGTACACAGCAACAACGCTCTTGAAGCCAGTCTTCCCACAGGCCTGCAACTTCACCACCACTCTGAACCACTCTTCCACCAGAGAATTTTCATAATCTATTAGTGTGTGATTTCGCCACCACTTCCATTGAACAGTGTGAAGGTGCCATCAGTCTCCATCAAACACTTTTTGAGATGGCAGCCCCGGTGACCATTCTTGACCTGGCATCTCTCGTCAGCTTTGCACTCGGTCACCTAACACTTCACATCACCAGATGCAGTACAGGGACAGAGCTCCTGGCAATCCTCTGACAACACAGACTCACCAATCTGAGGGAGAGAAATAGGTACAGTACATTGTTATTGTGGCAGTGTTATAAGGAGGAAGTTCTTATAATATAGGGACATACAGTATATCTATGAATTTACATTGAATAATAACTTATTGGACTAAACATTTACGATAAACTACTGTACATTACAGTATACAAGTATTTTCTGAATTATATACCTGACAATAATGTGTATTGGTGGTACATATTCTTCTGGTGTAATGTAAACACAACACATTGTTTGTGTATGTTCTAGGTAAACCCAACCTTGTAGGTGTGTCCTTTGTGGTAACAGCTGCACAAGTCCCACTTAAGCCTGTCCCGTTGAAGTAGTAGTAAGCATTGCATGCACAACCCTCGGCACAGGTGGTAGGGGAGGTGATAATGTCAGAGATGCTGGGCCATGGGGTGGCACAGATCTTAGAGCAGCTCTGGTAGTGGCTATTGGCAGGACAGTCCAGGGCTGCAGAGGAATCGATTACGTGATTAGACATGCAATATTGTGTACAGCCTTAACACTCAATAGTCCAGACTGCAGGAATCAAAATCACCTTTATTCACATTTGCATGTACCAGGAATTTGACCTGATGAAAAAGTCCTGACAACAATAATCAGAATATACAGACAGAATATATAGAAAAAAGAAAGCCGAAGAAAAAAAATGTGTCCCAATCTACAGACCACTGAATACTTATGACAGAAGGTTGGTGTTCTCCAGTTATAGATGTTCACCCCAAAGTCCTGGCAGTCGATCATGTACGCTGATATGCTTTCACAGAGAACCTTACAGTTCAGACAAGCAGACATCATAGACACAATCTCCGAAATAAGAGGCGGGGTCTATCACATTGTGGCAGGAGGCGAAAGGACCTTTAGGGTTTGTGATGAGACAACACTCAGCCTCAAATATATATATTTTTCTTAGCGTCACACTTGGGGCAGACTGATCTTCCAGGCTGCCCCAAAGGTCATGTGGTCCATGGTTATTTTCCCATTAGAACTCATCATTTTTGTTGGTGTTGAAATTGCCACACAGACCACAGGTCTTGTCCCGGTAGTTGCCGGAGACAGTGACAATGACGTGGTACACAAGGTCATAGGTGACTCTCAGGCTGAAGTCTGTTGCGATGACATCATAGGTGCCCTCTTGGTAGGCCTTCACTGCTCCGTTGTTTAGATTCACAGGAAGGCTCATCATAATTCCATTTACCTGGATGAATGACACATGAAATATGACAATGACAATGGGTCAGTATCAAGCCTTACCTAATTATATATAATAGGTTAGTTAGAAAGTTTTACTTTTATTATCTTAAAATTATGATGGAATTGTCTCATATTCATTAATCAAACACAAAAATGGTATACATTTGTCCTACCAGTTAAATGAAATACTAACCATTTTCATTCCCACTTGATTCTTCCTTAGAACCATGGCGTTACGATAGACTTCTACAGCCACAAGCTTGGCCACGGATACCTTTGGATTATTTGACATGCCGTACCACTTCTCGTTCTCCACCACCACAGAGAAGGGCTTGAGGTGTGTGCCCTCTTGATGGCAGCCTTGAGCTGCAGTGGATCTGCAGCTGCCTTGGAAGTCATTGGGGCTGTTGTCAAAGGTGTGTGCCTTGCTCAAGGATCAGCAGATGTTTCACCTAGTCTGCTCAGGGATTTGAAGCAGCACACTTTTGGTTACTGGCCCAACGCTCTTAACGGCTAGGCTACATGCCACCCAAGGTCAAAAAAATGTGTTCCTTTGCTCAAATATTTTAATTGACAAACTAAACCATGCATCCATCGATCCAAAATGTAAATACACATTCAACTAGCTACATTTGAAGTATTTACTGAATGCATAGACATGCTTTACTAATACCAATGTAAACCTACCTTGCCATTGCATGTGCGCTCCTCCTGGCAGAGTCCATTGGGATGGAAGACTTCTCCATTTTTGTAGTATCTATCGTTGTAAAGACAACCACATTGGGACAGGGGCACACATTGGTCTCCACTGAGAATGAAACCAAAATCACAAGCCCATCCTTCCTGACACAGAGCCTTACAGCTGTTGCGGGCAAACAGGCTATCACAAGTAGCAGGGCAACCATTGGCACAAATGGCATAATGACTGTTCGCAGGGAGTTTGAACTCTGGAGTCAAATAGAATTGATGAAAGCTTGATTAATGAATGTTGGGGGGGAAAAAACAAAAATAATATTGATATAAGATCAAAATGAAATGTCTGACTCACCGCAGAAGTCTTTGGACCTCTATGCAAAGACCACAGCTCTTTTCTGCTGGCATGCTGCAGTGTACATTTGGAGGCTACTGCATAGTGTGTTGTTGTTGTTGCCATTGTTAAGGCATACATCGTAAACACAGTCATCAAAGAAGATGTTGGGATCCACCTTGGCGTGGCAGTTGCAGAAGGGATTTTACCACAGAACTCATTGGTCTCAAAATTCTATTTCTGCGCGACGTCACAGTTAGGACAATGGTTATTGTCTTTACAGCCATGGGCACAACCAGGGATCTCTGCAACGCTCCAGCTCTGACTAAGTTCCTCTGGTGTGGCGACCTGCATTCAATTCTTCATCTGCATTTCATTGTTGAGTTTGAGGTTGTAGTTACCACACATTACACCAGCGTAAGTGTGGGGGACGGTGACAAATGATGTGGAGTGCCAGTCGTAAAGACACTTTCACTCAAGTCAGTGTGAACCACTGCAAAGCCACTACTCAGGTACACTTGTACCTTACCTTTGTGCAGTTTCACTGGGAGGTTGGTAATCTCTTCATCTACAGCATTTAAACATTTTAGAATGTTTGAATATGGGGTGGAATGGATGAATAAAGAAGAAATACAGATATATCTATTTACAACAAACAGTGAATAAAAGTAATTATAAACTGGTGGTTCGAACAATGAATGCTGATTGGCTCGGGTACGACAAAACATATATTTCTACTGCTCTACTTACATTGGTTAACCAGTTTATTTTAGCAATAATGCACCTCTGGGGTTTGTGGTATATGGCATTGCATCGTGCATAAGAACTGCCCATAGCCGTGGTATATTGGTCATATACCACACCCCCTCGTGCGTTGTTGCTTAAATATATCCCAGCATACCTCACCAGAACTAAACCTTTGTGTTCTTTGCTGAGGATAATGGTGTGTCCATAAACAACGACCTCCACCAACTTAGTGCTGTAGCTCGCTTTTTTACTACGGCCGTCATTTTGCACTAGGACATCAAAGTGCTCAAGGGAGGAGCAAACGCCAACCATCTGACGCACACAGGTTCCCAGGAAGCTGTAATGGTGGCCATCGAAGGTGCGGTAGTGTGGGTCACCAGACACCATGCATGTGGAATAGGCCATCAGGGGGCAGTCTCACTTCCCATCAGCTATCTGGCACTACTGCTCAAGAGGACAGCCAGTGCTCTTGCATTTTGGGCTCCCGAGTGGCGCAGCGGTCTAAGGCACTGCACCTCAGTGCTAGAGGTATCACTACAGACACGCCGGTTTGAATCCAGGTGGTATCACAACCGGCCGTGATTGGGAGTCCCATAGAGCAGCGCACAATTGGCCAAGCGTCGTCTGGTGTAGGCCGTCATTGTAAATAAGAATTTGTTCTTTAACTGACTTGCCTAGTTAATTAAAGTGAATTTTTAAATATATATAAATATTTTTTAAATAAACCATTTTCAAGTTGGATGGATTGCATGTACACCTCTCACTGCTCTGCTCATCCCCCCAAAAGGACGCTCTAGCTTTCACAAAGCGACCGTTGTACAGGCATCCACACTGGGACTTGAGCACACACTTAAGCACATAGCCCTTGTCATAGGTACAGCCCTTCACACAACTGCTTTTGCACATAGAGGGACAGTATGGGTTTTCACAGGTGGCAGGGAAGCCCCTTCCACACACCTCATAGTGGCTGTTCTCTGGGCATTCAGGGGCATCTTTTTGGGGGGGAAACAGGGCATCGTTAGAAGGCAAGGCATAGATCTGATTAAGTTAACGGCAGATAATCAAACTATGGTTACACAGTCACCACCACCCAGGGCATTTGATCTGATTCCAGAGCCGACCCAAAACAACTTCGCCGCAGAAGAGGTAGACGGAGCGGCCTTCTGGTCAGACTTCGGAGGCGTGCATACCACCCACCGCTTCCGAGTATATTACTCGCCAATGTCCAGTCTCTAGATAACAAGGTAGACAAAATTAGGGCAAGGGTTGCTTTCCAGAGACATCAGGGATTGTAACATACTCTGTTTCACAGAAACATGGCTCTCTCTTGATATGTTGTCGGAGTCGGTACAGCCACCGGGAAGGGCAGGGGTGTATGCTGCATGATTAACGACTCATTGTGTAGTCGTAACAATATACAGGAACTCCGTGGCCAATGTGAGTAAGACATTTTAAATTGTTAACCCTCGCAAGGCTGCCGGCCAAGACGGCATCCCTAGCCGCATCCTCAGAGAATGCGCAGGTGTGTTTACGGACATATTCAATCTCTCCCTATCCCAGTGTGCGGTCCTCACATGCTTCAAGATGGCCACCATTGTTCCTGTACCCAACAAGAAAAGATAACTGAACAAAATGACTATCGCCCCGTAGCACTCACTTCTGTCATCATGAAGTGCTTTGAGAGACTATCACCTCCATCTTATCACCTCCACCTAACCTGCCACCCTAAACCCACTTCAATTTGCAAACCGTCCTAGTAGGTCCACAAACGATGCAATCACTATCACACTGCCCTATCCCATCTGGACAAGAGGAATACCTATGTCAGAATGCTGTTCATTACATTTACATTACATTTACATTTAAGTCATTTAGCAGACGCTCTTATCCAGAGCGACTTACAAATTGGAAAGTTCATACATATTCATCCTGGTCCCCCCATGGGAATTGAACCCACAACCCTGGCGTTGCAAGCGCCATGCTCTACCAACTGAGCCACACGGGACCACGTAGTAGTTCATTGACTACAGCTCAGCATTCAACACCGTAGTACCCTCCCCGCCCTGTGCAATTGGATCCTGCATCTTGCCTATACCGCTCGGTCATCGCTCATCCATATATTTATATGTATATATTCTTATTCCATCCCTTTACTTAGATTTGTGTGTATTAGGTAGTTGTTGTGGAATTTTTAGATTACTTGTTAGATGTTACTGTACTGTCAGAACTAGCACAAGTATTTTGTTACACTCGCAATAACATCTGCTAACCATGTGTATATGACCAATACAATTTGGTTTGATTTGAATGTTCAATAGTCACCCTTGGGAGAATCGTTGTTGCTTGATACATAATATGACACATTTGATTGACATACCTGGGTTACAAGAGGCAGGGGATCTGTAGCCATTGGCATAATCCCCACCAATGTTGTAGATGGCCCACGCTAACCCCCATTCGCTACTATTATGTAGTGTTGTCTTTCAAAAGGCCTTTTGCCTTTTGGTAGGCTGTCATTGTCAATAAGAATTTGTTCTTAACTGACTTGCCTTGTTAAATAAATGAAATAAATAAAGATAGCGGTTGGGGTTAGTGTGGGCTTTCTACAACATTGGTGGGGCTTATGCCAATGGCTACAGATCCCCTGCCTCTCGTAACCCAGGTGTTGTCTCTCAAAAGGCCTTTTGCCTTTTGGTAGGCTGTCATTGTCAATAAGAATTTGTTCTTAACTGACTTGCCTAGTTAAATAAATGAAATAAATAAATAAACAAAGAGATCTAAGACAACAACATAGCAAGGCAGCAACACATGACAACACAGCATGGTGCCAACACAACATAACAACAACATGGTAGCAACACAACATGGTAGCAGCACAAAACATGGTACAAACATTGAGCATAGACAACAGCACAAATGGCAAGAAGGTAGAGACAACAATACATCACACAAAGCAGCCACAACTGTCAGTAAGAGTGTCCATGATTGAGTCTTTGATAAAATATAAAACTGTCCAGTTTGAATGTTTGTTGCAGCTCGTTCCAGTCGTTAGCTGCAGCGAACTGAAAAGAGAAGCGGCCCAGGGATGTGTGTGCTTTGGGAACTTTTAACAGAATGTGACTGGCAGAACGGGTGTTATGTGGAGGATGAGGGTTGCAGTAGATATCTCAGATAGGGGGGAGTGAGGCCTGAAGGGTTTTATAAATAAGCATCAACCAGTGGGTCTTGTGACAGGTATACAGAGGTGATCAGTTTACAGAGGAGTATAGAGTGCAATGATGTGTCCTATAAGGAGCATTGGTGGAAAATCTGATGGCCGAATGGTAAAGAACATCTAGCCGCTCGAGAGCACCCTTACCTGCCGATCTATAAATTACGTCTCCATAATCTAGCATGGGTAGGATGGTCATCTGAATCAGGGTTAATTTGGCAGCTGGGGTGAAAGAAGAGCGATTACGATAGAGGAAACCAAGTCTAAATTTAACATTAGCCTGCAGCTTTGATATGTGCTGAGAGAAGGACAGTGTACCGTCGAGCCATACTTAATCTTAATTGGGCATGGGACACAAGCTAAGGCTTGATTACCCTTTAGCTGGCCACCTTTGATGAGGGTGTTGAGTGATTAAAGGCCGAAACACCCACTGAGTCGAAGGCACACTACTGAGGATGTGTCCCAAAATTGACATCTTAACCCAGTCTAAGAAATAAACCTCCCATGCCACTCTGTCAACATCACGGCAAAACTCATGTGAGTGCATACCATCTATTGCCACAATGGACAGTTTTAACATCTCGTCCCGTGTTTTATGATTCCCAAGTACTTGTATGAGGTGACTACCTCAAGCTCTAAACCCTCAGAGGTAGTAATCACACCTGTGGGGAGAGGGGCATTCTTCTTACCAATCCACATGACCTTTGTTTTAAAAGGTGTTCAGAACAAGGTTAAGGGTAGAGAAAGCTTGTTGGACACTAAGAAAGCTTTGTTGTTGAGCATTTAACACAAAATCCGAGGAGAGGCCAGCTGAGTATAAGACTGTATCATCTGCATATAAATGGATCTATCTGGAGGAAGCTAGCTCCAGTAGCATACAAGACCTCAGCCCGGGAGTACTCGGTTACGTCCACTTTTTGCCACTCGATGTTAAATGGGGATTGGAAACGTGTCTACCGTGAACCTACCCAGGTCCTTAGTGCGAGCCACCATTACGAGCATGTTGTTGAAGCCAGCTTGCCCCTCCAGAGAGTACGAAGTGCTGAATTGATCAGTTGGTAGAATGGTGAACAGAAAAGGCTTGTAGTATTGCTCCTTTCCTACGTCACCTCCGGTGAATTCATACAGGACCTGAATGCCTTTGTTAGCGCTCAAGTAATATGAATTTGGCCAGGTGACAAACGTTTGTCCTGGGAACATTGGTAGCATAATGGAATCTAGACCAGTTTGACTCAATTTAACTTGAGTGAACTGAGATGTTTGGATGTTAAGACTACCATATCTGTTGATGTCTTTATGGAAAGGTAGTGGTCCAACAATGGATTAATTCCTCCAACTGTTAATGAGCTGGAGCTGCTCATAGCATTACTAATTACTGTTGCATCCAGTATATTTCTCAGTACAGCTGTGTCTTGATACAACTCCTACTGGGAGCTTAGAGATCACGTTGGAGCCACTCCGATCAAACTGGCTCTGAATCTGTACACTCTCAAAGGGCTTAAGGTTGATTGTCAGCTTGCTGCCTGCATGATACTTTTGCCTTTGGAATGTCACCGGGGCAGTCAGATAAACCTCAACCTCAACCCCAAAGTTATTATTTTTGTAGTTGGTGATTGAAAACTCTTTGGAGAATGTATCACCAGTGATGTTCCTCAGTCCTTCACAGGTTAGACGACCGTGGTGTCAGCTGTTTCCTTCTTGTAGTTGAAGGACCACACTGTGACCTCCTGGGAAGCTTCAATTAGGACAGTGGGGAGGTTCTTCTTGCTGCCAATCGGGTAGGTGAAAGGTCACGCCTTTACCAGGGTCAACTGTCTTCTCATAGACTTTCCCAAGGGCAGTTACCTTGACCGTAGTTGGGTGGGGAGCACTTCAATCTTAAAGCTTGAGCCTTTATGGTCTTCAAAATAATTTTGCATGAAAGCTGTGGCAAACTCTTTCCCTGCCGGCCCAGCAGAGCAGACTCCATTTTTTTCAAAAATCATATCTATGGAAAACATGTCTAGTTCACTTTGGATAAGAACCAAGCAAGCCACCAACATGACACAATATATATTTCTGATGCAACATACATTCTGAAGGTAAACTTGATAGTGCATTTAAGGTACTGCTAGATAATGACAATATTATGATTTGGTGAGGGAGAAAAACATTGTTATCTGACTTAGTTTAGCCTGTAGACAAAGACGACCTTGCTAAATTTCATGGGAAAAACACTCCACAGGAAAAAAATACTACAGTTTACTATAGTACTGTATACTATAGAATTGTAAAGCATTCTCTAGTAAAGTGTAGTATACTGTAGAATACTATACTGTACTATGCCTCGATCATGTGTAGTACTTAGAATTTAGTATACTACAATATTATCCACAAAAAAACTGTAGTAAATACTACAGTAATGTCTACAAAAACACTAGTGTCTGCAAAAACACTACAGTTTTTTAAACTATAGTAATACTACAGTATTTAATTTGCATATACCCCAACCATTCCCCTCCGCCATATCTCAATTTCTGAAAGCTACATACCAAGTATCCGTTAGAATGCCAGTCCTACAGGTTATGGAAAATGTGCTCTTTTAGTGAGTTTCCTCAAGGAGAAAGCCTCCACTTCTGTCAAAGATAATAAAACAAAAACACTATCTATACATATATATACACATACATATATACATATATATATATATATATATATATATATATATATATATATATATATATATATATATATATACTAGAGAGAGAGTATATCTATATAGAGAGAGAGTATATCTATATAGTATATACCATAGTCATGTCTGCAAAAACACTACAGTAAATACTACAGTGTAGTACTACTGCCAATTCAGCAAAAACACCACAGTAAATACTACAATATATTATAATATTTATACCATATTATACTATAGTATGTTTTCATGTGGGATAACCTGAAACTCGCACTCAGTGCAATTAATTGTTATTCCTGACAATAACAGGACCTGACCTTGCTCTCCTCCAGTTTGGTCTACACAAAATAGTTTGGTCTCAATAAGAAGAAGAAAAATAGCTTGCTCACTATCTAGTACTTACCACCAAGCAGCAGAACTGTGAATCATTGCAGTGACCCCTTCAGCCTTATGGCAAAACAAGTATGATTATCCCTGACACCACACAACAGCCTCTCTTTGAAAAGAACAGGAACCAATAGGCACTAAAACACATCTAAAAGCCATGCCAAATGGATGCTAATTTCAGACCTACAGGACTAGACCTGTACTCGTCAACCAACATACAAAAACTCTGAAATCGCTTACTTGAATGACTGGCTAGATCTGTCCAGATGTTATCACATCTCATATCGACTGGGTGGGGTTCAGGGAATACATCAACACAATCCGGATGCTTGGTTGCTGTTTATGTGTATTCTGTTCCATAGTAACTCAAAACCATTTGCTATATCCACAATGCAATGAGGTTAAAGGTCCAATGCAGCAGTTTTTTACCTCAATATCAAATCATTTCTGGGTAACAATTAAGTGCCTTACTGTGATTATTTTCAATTGAAACAGTCACAAACAAACATAGCTTGTTACCAAAGAGACATTTCTCAGGCAAGAATTTTGCCTGGATTATGTGGGAGTGGTTCGAGTGGGGAAGGGAAAACTAGCCATTATTGGCAGAGAGATTTGGAACTCTATTTGTCTAATGACTAATTTAATAGACTAGCCTGTCACCAGGCTGGCCAAAACCCCATCCCATCAAAACAGACTGAAACTTCAGGCGGCCTTTTCAAACAGCTCTTACACTAAAATAGCATTATAATAATTTTCACAGTTTTATTCCAATCTCATAGTGTGGAAATCTATACTAAGTGTACAAAACATTAGGAACACCTGCTCTTTCCATGCCATATAGACTTACCAGACGAATCCAGGTGATAGCTATGATCCCTTATTGACGGCACTTGTTAAATCCACTATAAATCAGTGTAGATGAAGGGGATGAGACCAGTTAAAGGATTTTTAAGCTTTGAGACAATCGAGACATGGCTTGTGTATGTGTGCCATTCAGAAGGTGAATGGGAAAGATTTAAGTGCCTTTGAACGAGGTATGGTAGTAAATGCCAGGTGCACAGGTTTGAGTGTGTCAAGAACTGCAATGCTGCTGGGTTTTTCACCCTCAACAGTTTCCTGTGTGTATCAAGAATGGTCCACCACTCAAAGAACATCCAGCCAACTGTGGAACGCTTTCGACACCTTTTAGAGGACATTCCCCGACGAAGTGAAGCTTTTCTGAGGACAAAGGAGTGTTCCTAATGTTTTGTACACGCAGGAATATCACAATTTTGACTGCACTGGGCCTTTAAGAAAAGCATACTGATGAATATGAAAAATAGATGAACTGACTACATTTGGTAGCTCCAGAAAATTTGTATTGTAATATTCAGTAGACGTTATATCTAATGGCATACAATCCCTAACAAATATATTGCAGTTAAATTGGTCTTTCAAAGCACAACAAAATGTGAGATGTCCAGCAGCTAAATGTCCAGCAGCTAAAATGGTGAGAGAACTCCTCTCTGTGCAAAAGTTGGATTTCAGAATATTGGAGGTTGTGTATTCCTGGAAATATTCAGAACTCATATAAACATACATTTTTTGGGACAAGCTATCTTTTGGTGACACTTACCATGGGCATGGGGGTGACACTTACCATGGGCATGGGGTAAATTGAGAATAAAGCATGATTAGCCATTGGCTCAACTTTACCCTTGCCAAATGGCACAATCTACCCAAAGCAAGGATTTACTTTCATGCTTTGAAGGCCACCTCTGCTTTTTGCTAGGTTTAGGACATCATATTGTAGCTTATAGAGATCCCAACTAATGTATAAAACAGTCTAAAAACTATGTACTTTGGTTGAGATACAAGCATCATGAAACCTCTAACACAATACAATAATTTGACGAGGTTAAATCAGTTTTTTAGACCTAACTTGCTTACAAAATTTTCCATGTGGTTTCTGCCTTTACAGACTCAATGCAAATATGGTGACATTATTAATTTTGTGTATGGTTTCCTAGAAACAAGGGGTGGCTCAACTAACCTTGTGGTACGACTTACCCCACTCTCCCCTACCGCTGAGGTTCAAATCCGCTTGGCTAATGCATCTCCTCACAAATGTGTTGTTAAACATAATAATGTAATGGTTACATAACCTCTTTATGCATTCATTTCAAATTATGTTTTTGTATCGCTATGTTTCCCAAATTTTTCACCTCTAACCTATTGGTTTACAGAGCTGGTGAGTCATGGTTTGAGGAATGCTGAGGAAATTGTATGCAATGCTATTGAATAACAGTATTTATGTTCAGGGTGGTGAATAAAAACAGGGCTTTAGTCATACCCGACAGGAACTTTAAACCCAACACACTCAAGACATTGTTTGACATCTTCTGCTTCACAGAGTCGTGGCTGAACAACGACAATATCAACATACAGCTGGCTGGTTATACGATGTACCGGCAGGATAGAACAGCGGCATCTGGTAAGACTATGCATTTTTGTAAACAACAGATGGTGCACGATATCTAAGAAAGTTTCGAGCCGTTGCTCGCCTGAAGTAGAGTTTCTCATGATAAGCTGCAGACCACATTACCTACCGAGACAGTTCTCATCTATATTCTTTGTAGCTGTTTACATACCACCACAGTCAGAGGCTGGCACCAAGATAACATTTAATGAGTTGTTTTCCGCCATAAGCAAACAAGAAAACGCTCACCCAGAGGTGACGCTCCAAGTAGCCGGGGACTTTAATGCAGGGAAACTTAAATCAGTTTTACCTCATTTCTATCAACATGTTAAATGTGCAGCCAGAGGGAAAAGAACTCTGGACCACCTATACTCCACACACAGAGATGCATACAAAGCTCTCCCTCGCCCTCCATTTGGCAAATCTGACCATTAATTCTATCCTCCTGATTCCTGCTTACAAGCAAAAATTAAAGCAGGAAGCACCAGTGACTAGTTTAATAGAAAAGTGGCCAAATGAAGCAGATGCTAAGCTACAGGACTGTTTTGCTAGCACAGACTGGAATATGTTCCGGGATTCCTCCGATTGCATTGAGGAGTACACCACATCAGTCATTGGCTTGATCAATAAGTGCATCGATGACTTCGTCCCCAGAGTGACCGTACATACATACCCCAACCAGAAACCGTGGATTACAGGCAGCATCTGCACTGAGCTAAAGACTAGAGCTGGCGCTTTCAAGGAGAGGGACTCTAACCCGGAAGCTTATAAGAAGGCAAAGCATCAATACAGGACTAAGATCGAGTCGTACTACACCGGCTCTGACACTCGTCGGATTTGGCAAGGCTTGCAAACCATTACAGACTACAAAGGGAAGCACAGCCGAGAGCTGCCCAGTGACACGAGCCTACCGGACGAGCTAAACTACTTCTATGCTCGCTTCGAGGCAAATAACACTGAAACATGCTTGAGAGCACCAGCTGTACCGGAAGACTGTGTGATCACGCTCTCCGCAGCCGATGTGAGTAAGACCTTAAGACAGGTCAACATTCACAAGGCCGCAGGGCCAGACGGTTTAACAGGACGTGTACTGTGAGCATGCGTTGACCAACTAACAAGTGTCTTCACTGACATTTTCAACCTCTCCCTATAAGAGTCTGTAATACCAACATGTTTTAAGCAAATCACCATAGTGCCTGTGCCCAAGAACACTTAGGTAACCTGCCTAAATGTGTATGTGCATCTGTAGCCATGAAGTGCTTTGAAAGGCTGGTCATGGCTCACATCAACACCATCATCCCAGAAACCCTAGACCCACTCCATTTCGCATACCGCCACAACAGATCCACAGATGACGCAGTCTCTATTGCACTCCACACTGCTCTTTCCCACCTGGGCAGAAGGAACACCAATGTGAGAATGCTATTCATTGACTACAGCTCAGCGTTCAACACCATAGTGCCCTTAAAGCTCATCAATAAGCTAAGGACTCTGGGACTAAACACCTCCCTCTGCAACTGGATCCTGGATTTCCTGACGGGCCGCCACCAGGTGGTGATGGTAGGTAACAACACATCCGCCATGTTGATCCTCAACACAGGGGCACCTCAGGGGTGCGTGCTCAGCCACCTCCTGTACTCCCTGTTCACACATGACTGCACAGCCAGGCACGACTCCAACACCATCATTACATTTGCAGATGACACAACAGTCGTAGGCCTGATCACCGACAACCTATAGGGAGGAGGTCAGACACCTGGCAGAGTGGTGCCAGGACAACAACCTCTCCCTCAACGTGATCAAGACCAAGGAGATGATTGTGGACTACAGGAAAAAGAGGACCGAGCACCTCCCATTCTCATCGACGGGGCTGCAGTGGAGCAGGTTGAGAGCTTCAAGTTCCTTGGTGTCCACATCACCAACATGGTCCAAGCACACCATGACAGTCGTGAAGCGGGCACGACAAAACCTATTCCCCCTGAGACTGAAAAGATTTGGCATGGGTCCTCAGATCCTCAAAAGGTTCTACAGCTGCACCATCGAGGGCATCCTGACTGGTTGCATCACTGCCTGGTATGGCAACTGCTCGGCTTCCGACTGCAAGGCACTACAGAGGGTAGTGCGAACGGCCCAGCACATCACTGGGGCCAAGCTTCCTGCCATCCAGGACCTCTATACCAGGCGGTGTCAGAGGAAGGACCTGAAAATTTTCAAAGACTCCAGCCACCCTAGTCATAGACTTTTCTCTCTGCTACCACATGGCAAGCAGTACCGGAGTGCCAAGTCTAGGTCCAAGAGGCTTCTAATCAGCTTCTACTCCCAAGCCATAAGACTCCTGAACATCTAGTCAAATGGCTACCCAGACTATTCATTGTCCCCCCCCCTCTGCACCTATCCTGTGTATGTGACAAAAACATTTTTCAAGAGGCAAAACAAACATTTTTTTTATTTTTATAAGGCCTATCCGGTGGGCTAAATCACAATGTGCTGTCATAATAACATTCAACTTGAATATTTGGGTTTGCAAGAGCTATTTTTGAAACATGAAAAAAAAAATCATGTCATGTGTCCTTGACAGAATGCCAGTTTCCTGAATGAGGCCTGTTGGCTACAACCTGCAGTGTGGTAGTGCTTGTGTCAACTAAAGCCTGTGTGCTTACCAAAGTTGTCATGGTGCAATAGAAAACTGGGCACTTTGGCACAAAGTGCACATTTTGTTTTGTTATAGGGGTATGATGACTGAATGTTCTTCTAATGAAGACAAGGAATGCTCGACTGACTAACGCTATAGGTAGGCCATAGAATGTGTCATTCTGTGCTGTGCACAGCAACCTCCCCCGGTTATTTTCCTTTATCAGCGTAACAGGCTATTATTCACTCACACAGC
This sequence comes from Salvelinus fontinalis, assembly GCF_029448725.1. Classification (NCBI taxonomy): domain Eukaryota; kingdom Metazoa; phylum Chordata; class Actinopteri; order Salmoniformes; family Salmonidae; genus Salvelinus; species Salvelinus fontinalis. The sequence goes on along the minus strand of NC_074696.1, from coordinate 44,248,782 downwards.
TAACTTTGCACTTAAATAATGGTGTTTTTGGCAGACTTTATTCTTGGTACTTCACCCTATAATTGCAGCCCTGAGTGATCACCATAACCAGTTTAATATTATTGGTTTCCCCCTACATGAGTAAAATGGTTTCACCTTAATTGGGGAGGATGAGCTCGTGGTAATTTGCTGAAGCAAAATAAGTGGAATGGTATCAAACACATGGTTTGATGCCATTCCATTCGCTCCATTCCAGCCATTATTATGAGCTGTCCTCCCCTCAGCAGCCTCCACTGGTCTGGACATAAGATAACATATGAGTTTTTCCTCTTGTTCATTCATTGAAATTATGGAACTACTGATGCAACCTGGTCACAGAGTGTTTAGTATTATTATGTACGTGAATCCGGAACACTCCCTTTAATATGATATATGTTACGTTTGGTAAAGTTACATGAGTCAGACGGCTACTGAAGGCAAAAATGAAAGGAGGGTGGTTGGTCGGGGTGAATGGGTGGGCGTATAATGTGAACGTCTAGTAACCCAAAAGGTTGGGTGTTCAAATTTCATCTGGACTTGAACCCGATCTAACATCTCTGGAAAGACCTGAAAATATCTGTGCAGCGATGCTCCCCATCCAACCTGACAGAGCTTGAGAGGATCTGCAGAGAAGAATGGGAGAAACTCCCCAAATACAGGTGTGCCAAGCGTGTAGCGTCATACCCAAGAAGACTCAAGGCTGTAATCGCTGCCAAAGGTGCTTCAACAAAATACTGAGTAAAGGGTCTGAATACTTATGTAAATGTCATATTTCAGGTTAATTTGTATAAATTTATAAAAATTCAAAAAATCTGTTTTTGCTTTGTCATTATGGGGTATTGTGTGTAGATTGATGAGGAAAAAATCTATTGAATTAATTTTAGAATAAGGCTATAAAGTAACAAAATGTGGAAAAAGTAAAGGTGTCTGAATACTTTCCGAATGCACTGTACTAGCATGTTAGCTAACCCTTCACCTAACTCTAACCCTTTTAGGTAACTCTTCACCTATCCCTAACCTTAACCCTTTTAGCTAACTTTTCCCCTAACCTTAACCCTTTAACTTAACCCTAACCCCTAGCCTAGCTAACGTTAGCAAGACAGCTAACATTAGCCACCTAGCTAGAATTGAGGATTCATAACATATCATAGTTTTGCAAATTCGTGACATATAGTACATTTGCAAATTCGGAACATATCATATGAAATGAATACATACGAAACATCTCTGAATTACAGACAGAATCATTTGAAATGCTCTGAGACCAGGTTGACTGATGAGGAATGAGAGAAATGTGTCGCTGTACGGACTACAACAATAAAAGGGACTTGATCAAGGTCAATGTTTCCAATCAGGCAATTGAGGTGATGGACAGGAGTGTGACATTGAAGTGGAAACAGGTAATTTTGTGACTGAGATATCAAGAGGGGATTCAATTTGTAAGTAGGGCCTACGAAGATGTCGTGTGTAAACTCATAGAAATAAGGGTCAAGTATTGTTCCCTGGGATACAATAAGATCAAAATACACATAATGTACCTTCAGAGGTACACATATAATCTCACACGGGTACTGTTCGGTAGCTTTAAGGGTACATGTGCGAATAATCTAGTATAATGGTACATTTTTGTAACCAATACTTCTTTATATAAAACAAATATATAATTATCACACTCTCAACTTACGATACATTTCTGTTTCCCAGGGTCCAAACGTATTTTGTGTACCCTCAACTCTTGATGGTACTGATCTGTACCTTAGCTTAGCAGAAAAGCAATGTAGAAGAAAGGTACATATGTGTACATATGAATAAAGGTACGTACAGTATGTGGATTCACCATAAGGTACAACTATGAATTTTTGCAACCTAAAATAAACGGCCTTGTCACCAGGCCTGAGGGCACACGTCGTCTTCTAGGTTTAAATTGAAGATGTGGCAAACAGGAAATCGCAATGTAACCTCAGTAATGTACCATCCAGGTTGTCGGTACCAGGTGGTTAGTCCTTATTAATAGACAGCAATCATTTGTTCACCTTTTCCACACAAACTTTGCGGAACTCAAAACTACAGTGCTCGTCTTTCATTTTTGGTCCGTTATGCATGAATATGAAGGCTCAGCATTTGTTGGTTGCATGTCATGCCTAAGTTTGCTAATCTTGTCAACGAAAAAGTTATTAAAGAGTTTGGCAATATCAAAGGGTTTTGTTGTGAACAAGCCATCTGCCTCAATGAAGGATGGAACTGAGGATGGAGCTTTTTTATATTTGTTTTAGGTGGCTTAGTGCAGAGCTTTTTACTATCATTCTTTATCTTTGTTCCATAGTATAGTTCTTCTTTTCGTTTATTTTTGATACGTGATTTCTCAATTTACTGTATGTTTGCCATTCTGCTGTGTTGACAGACTTATTTAGTATTCCCGTTGCCTCATTCCTCTCCATACAGTTTTTCAATTTATCATCTATACATGGGGAACTGGCAGTTCTGATGGACACATGCCTATCAATAGCCCGAAGAAGCTTTTTCATAAATGCTTCGAGTGCTGTGTCAAGTTGTTCCTCAGTACACACATCAGACCAATTTTCCACATCTTCGAAATAGGAATCATTGCAAAACCTCTTGTATGATCGGTTATACATTATTATAGGTCCAGTCTTGGGAACTTAGTTTTTTCTAAATATGGCTATTACATTATATTAGTATATAATTATAGGCCAAAATAGCATCACTGATGATATACAGCGCCTTCATAAAGTACTCACACCTCTTGACTTTCTCCAGATTTTGTTGTGTTACTGCCTGAATTTTAAATGGATTAAATATCGATTTTTTTTTTACTGTCCTACATTTTTTCTCCCCACCTTTATTTATCCAGGTAGGCTAGTTGAGAACAAGTTCTCATTTGCAACTGCGACCTGGCCAAGATAAAGCATAGCAATTCGACACATACAACTACACAGAGTTACACATGGAATAAACAAAACATACAGTCAATAATACAGTAGAACAAAGAAAAGAAAAAGTCTATATACAGTGAGTGCAAATGAGGTAAGATAAGGGAGTTAAGGCAATAAATAGGCCATGGTGGCGAAGTAATTACAATATAGCAATTAAACACTGGAATGGTAGATGTGCAGAAGATGAAGGTGCAAGTAGAGATACTAGGGTGCAAAGGAGGAAGATAAATAAATAAATACAGTATGGGGATGAGGTAGGTAGATAGATGGGCTGTTTACAGATGGGCTATGTACAGGTGCAGTGATCTGTGAGCTGCTCTGACAGCTGGTGCTTAAAGCTAGTGAGGGAGATATGAGTCTCCAGCTTCAGTGATTTTTGCAGTTCGTTTCAGTCATTGGCAGCAGAGAACTGGAAGGAAAGGCGGCTAAAAGAGGAATTTGCTTTGGGGGTGACTAGTGAGATATACCTGCTGGAGCGCGTGCTACGGGTGGGTGCTGCTATGGTGAACAGTGAGATGAGATAAGGCGGGGCTTTACCTAGGAGAGACTTGCAGATGACCTGGAGCCAGTGGGTTTGGCGACGAGTATGAAGCGAGGGGCAGCCAACGAGAGCATACAGGTTGCAATGGTGGGTAGTATATGGGGCTTTGGTGACAAAACGGATGGCACTGTGATAGACTGCATCCAATTTGTTGAGTAGAGTGTTGGAGGCTATTTTGTAAATGACATCGCCGAAGTGGAGGATCGGTAGGATGGTCAGTTTTACGAGGGTATGTTTGGCAGCATGAGTGAAGGATGCTTTGTTGCGAAATAGGAAGCCGATTCTAGATTTAATTTTGGATTGAAGTTGCTTAATGTGATTCTGGAAGGAGAGTTTACCATCTAACCAGACACCTAGGTGTTTGTAATTTTCCACATATTCTAACTCAGAACCGTCCAGAGTAGTGATGTTGGACAGGCGGGCAGGTGCGGGCAACGATCTGTTGAAGAGCATGCATTTAGTTTTACTTGCATTTAAGAACAGTTGGAGGCCACGGAAGGAGAGTTGTATGGCATTGAAGCTCGTCTGGAGGTTAGTTAACACAGTGTCCAAAGAAGGGCCAGAAGTATACAGAATGGTGTCGTCTGCGTAGAGGTGGATCAGAGAATCACCAGCAGCAAGAGCAACATCATTGATGTATACAGAGGAAAGAGTCGGCCCGAGGATTGAACCCTGTGGCTCCCCCATAGAGACTGCCAGAGGTCCAGACAACAGGCCCTCCAATTTGACACACTGAACTCTATCAGAGAGTTCTGATGAGACTGATGAAGTTGTTCAAGGTTAGTGATTAATTTTTTGCTGGTTTGTGGCCTGCTGGAGGTCATTTTGCAGGGCTCTGGCAGTGCACCTCCTTGCACTAAGGCGGAGGTACCGGTCCTGCGGCTGGGTTGTTGCCCTCCTACGGCCTCCTGCACGTCTCCTGATGTACTGGCCTGTCTCCTGGTAGCGCCTGCATGCTCTGGACACTACGCTGACAGACACAGCAAACCTTTTTGCCACAGTTCGCATTGATGTGCCATCCTGGATGAACTGCACTACCTGAGCCACTTGTGTGGGTTGTAGACTCCGTCTCATGCTACCACTAGAGTGAGAGCACCGCCAGCATTCAAAAGTGACCAAAACATCAGCCAGGAAGCATAGGAACTGAGAAGTGGTCTGTGGTCACCACCTGCAGAATCACTCCTGTTTTGGGGGGTGTCTTGCTAATTGCCTATAATTTCCACCTTTTGTCTATTCCATTTGCACAACAGCATGTGAAATGTATTGTCAATCAGTGTTGCTTCCTAAGTGGACAGTTTGATTTCACAGAAGTGTGATTGACTTGAAGTTACATTGTGTTGTTTAAGTGTTCCCTTTATTTTTTTGAGCAGTGTACAAGCTTCCAATTGGCTCATTCATCCCCCCTCCTCTCCCTTGAACTATTCCCCGGGTCGTTGCTGTAAGACTGTGTTTTCAATCAACTTACCTGGTAAAATAAATAAAAATAGTGTTTAACGTGATTTTTGAATGACTACCACCTCATCTCTGTACCCCACACATACAGATAATTGTAAGGTCCCTCAGTCGAGCAGTGAATTTTAAACACAGATTCAGCCAAAGTCCAGGGAGGTTTTCCAATGCCTTGCAAAGAAGGGCACCCATTGGTAGATGGGTAAAAAAGGAAGGAAACAGCTCATGAATTTCACCATTAGGCCAATGGTGACTCAACAGCATTGTAGTTAGTCCACAATATTAAGCTAATTGACAGAGAGAAAAGAAGAAAGCCTGTACAGAACAAAAATATCCCAAAACACGCATCCGGTTTGCAACAAGGCACTGAAGTAATACTGCAAAAATTGTGGCATAGCATTTTACTTTTTGTGCTGAATACAAAGTGTTATGTTTGGGGCAAATCCAATACAACACATTACTGAGTACTACTCTCCATATTTTCCAGCATTGTGGTGGCTTCATCATGTTATGAATTCACCTTTCAGCAGGACAATAACCTAAAACACAAGGCCAAATCTACACCGGAGTGGCTTACCAAGAAGACAGTGAATGTGGCCAAGTTAAAGTTTTGACTTAAATCTACGTCTAGCAATGATTAACAACCAATTTGAAAAGAATAATGGGCAAATGTTCCACAATCCTGGTGTGGAAAGCTCTTAGAGACTTACCCAGAAAGACCGACCGCTGTAATCGCTGCCAAAGGTGATCTACAAAATATTGACTCAGATGTGTGAATACTAACGTAAATTAGATATTTCTGTATTTAATTTAATACATTTGCAAAACTTTCTGAAAACATGCTTTCACTTTGTCATTATGGGGTATTGTGTGTATGTAGGTGGGAGAGGAAAAAAATCGATTTAATCCATTTTGAATTCAGGCTGTAACACAACAAAATGTGGAATAAGTCAAGGGGTATGAATACTTTCTGAAGGCACAGTATGAGTGATACAGCATGGTCACATTTCATTTGCTCTTTTAAACCTACCCTTTTGGAGTGACTTCAGTAGCAAAAGTCAATCTATTTAGTTTAAGTGGAGATCTCTCAACAATCATTCTCACGATAGCACATTGGTAATAGTCAGTGACAAACATAAGTAGGGCTGGGCATGGTTAAAACCAGGTTATGCAGAAAAGAAAGATGTGAAACCTAGCCCTACATAGTATGTCACCCTATATTTTTTGATGATGTCACACCAAATTAACATCCTGAAGTATAATCTATGTGGCTTTCAGTTGAGCAGAAATAGGAAGGAGAAAATGGAGACACTTTTTTTTAAAAGCCAAGGCAGATATTATTTTTTAACAAGAATTCTGCCTGAAAGATCTAACAAACGTTGACCAAGTTTAAAACGTAGGCTATGAGTAAAAGGAACGTCTGTGGTGGAACTTTTATGCGTAGGGTATAAGGTCGTTATAGAAGGTGATCTTAATACTGTAACACATGGGAGTCAAACTCATTCCACGGAGGGCCGAGTGTCTACGGGTTTTGGTTTTTCGTTTCAAATAAGACCAAAAAGTAATAAATAAATAATCAAACAAATATTTGAAAAATTAAAAAAGACCTAGACAACAAAGTGAGGGAAGTTCCTTACTAATTAGGGACCTTAATTCAATCAATCAAGTACAAGGGTGGAGCGAAAACCCACAGACACTCGGCCCTCCATGGAATGAGTTTGACACGTTTTGGAACAGAAGCAAATGACCGGAAGGCAAGTTCGAATCAATTCTCAATCTTTGTTGTATTATGAAATGCAAATGTGATGCATTGATGTTAATCACCTCTTTTCATCCCAAAAACAAGGTAAATAAACAAAATAAATAATCTAAAGCCTATTGAGTATGAAATAAAAACACACACAAAAGCAACAAAACAAGATATGATGCAAAATGACTCTCTCGTGAAAGAGAAAAAGAATCAGAGAGCTATGGTTTTAAAGCTGATCTAGTAAAAAAAAATAGAAGGTTAAAACCTTGGATGGGCGAGCAACGGGTAGCTGTAGATAGATCAATTCTCCAGTTGGTGCTGCCCATCCTATTATTATTTTCTCATTTGCTGCCCCGCCTACTGTTATTTTCTCATTGTGGATATAAAGTTGAAAACCTGATGTTTTAAAGGTACAAATTGAACATATTTTATACAGATTTGTCTATGTTTAAATTTGGTTACCATAATAATGATATAATCCTGTGGTTTAAATTTCGCCCTCAAAACAACAGTTTCAAATGCAATCTATTTCCCACGTCACAATACGTTGACAAATTACGTTGAAACAATGTTGAGTCAACCAGTTTGTGACCAGCTGAAAGGCACTCTGAGAAATCATATTGGAGGCGTGGCTTAGTTTCAGTTAGTTATTTTTGTCCACCCGTGAGTGGAAGTGTTGTATCAGTTGAAGTGGTCTATGGTAGAGGTACATTTTTACTCTTTTGAGAAGCAAGGCTTTGTCACTGTGGTGGTTCCTATAAAGGCAAAATGTACCTTTCTAAAAGCATGATTTGTACCTGTGGACTATATGTAAGAAATGTACTGAGGTACACACTGGGGTACAATTATGTACCTATAACTAAAAAGGTACAAAGGATGTATCTTACAGTGCACCACCCCAGTGACAAGCATTTGTACCCCTTTAGGAACAAATCTAAAAGAGTGTAGTCCCTAAAGTCCAACAAGTATGAATGATAGGCTAACTGGCTAAATATGGCAAAAGGCCTACATGTCAAGCCCAAAGAAGTGGATATATGACTCGATGGATTTGATTTTATTAGGATCTCTTTTAGTCCTCATTTGGACTAATCCTCCAAGAGGCCTTAAACATTCAAATACAATCACATTTTCACATATAACACACTGTTACAAATGGAGGAAAGGTTAACAAAGCAAACATTTGCAATGTAATCCAAGATTTTGAAGAAAGACCGAGCAGTACTCATTTGAGACGTACGCAGTTTCCTTTTCCAGTATCTACACCCTGCTCGCATCATTTCACATTCATGAGAGTGGCACGCCCGGGACTCACTCCCCCTACCATCTGTTGGATAAAAGCAGGTTGAAGATGAGGACAGTACAGCTTAGACAAACTTGAAGGAAAGCAGAAGACTTTTATCTCCCACGCAGAACTTCACAGAAGAGGAGAACTGAGTTTTTTTTCTAACAACAAACAAAACATGATTTCGGCTGGATTTTTTGCACATTCTTGGTTACTTGCACTACTGACTCTTCCTTGTGCAAAACTTGGAGGTATTGTATAATGTTTCTATACATTTAACATTTTGAAAGGGATTACACTCAAATCTCAAGTCTGCTATGAAACAGGTTGTCTGAATGTATCATGTTTTTTCAAGCTCCCTCATTTTCTTCACACTTTTTCTCTCTCTTCTATTCACAGGTACCCAGAATTTTGGCTCTCTGCAGGAGCCTGACGTCCCTTTCCCTCCTGCATACCCAACCCTACAGAATCTTGCTGCCATATGTCAGTATGGACAGAGTCGCCCCCGGTATCCACCTAGCTTCTTTCCTCGCTCTGGTGTCAGTTTTTTCCGGCGCTGTGGAAAAGCCATCAATCGTTTGGAGTCTTGGTACGGCATGTGCTGCAGTGGAGAAGTCGCCCAGCAAAACGTCCAGATCCTGTGCTGCGCTCAGCAAGCTGTGAGTCGTGTGTGTGTGTGTGTGTATTTATTTTATATGAATATATTGCATATTGGAATTATTTATTTTAAGTTATTCTATACTTTTCTCTATGTTTCTGTCCTTGCAGTGGCAGAATGCACTCTCCATGTTCTGTGTTGAAGAGTTTGCCGTAATGACCAAGGCATACCCGTGCTGCAGGAAGAGTGGAGAGGCCAGGTGGAGCTGCTTTAACGATGAACTCCCAAACCCCTTTTACGAGCCCACTGCAGGCTACATGGCCCCCCAGATGCCTCATGAACCAGGGTTCACCTGGAAGCCAAACACATGTTAGAGGCCACATGACTACAATATTTTGTATCACCTGAGCTTTTGTCTAAAAACACTTCATGTTTAATCTAATGATTGATTACTATTTCTGGACCGATTTTATTTGGATGGTATATTAAAGGGTTGGGGCTAGAGATAGTAAGTGTGTTGATAATTAGTTGAACTGTACACATAGGGAGACTATGCTATCCAAATTAGTTACATTTTCGGTGTAATTTTTCATGTTTGCACTGCTTCTTTTCTTGCCACTGAAAAATAAAAATATTATGCAAAACGTTTTGCAACCCTCTTTATTATTGTCATGATAATTAATTGCACATATCTACTACCACCGCCAAGTGTCTCTGTTGTTCCAACAAACTGACTGAATTTGATGTATTTTTGGTATAGTTACCTGCGGGCCGGATTGTATGGGTACAAATTCCTGATAGTAAACTATAAATCCCTTAAGAACTTTCAGACATGTTATGTCGCACTATATTGGGATCACGTCAATATGGTGTTCTTTCACGCGGCAGGATACCTTCCCGAGTAAGAATTTCAGATTAGTCCAGTGTACCGGGTAGTGCTGCAGCTGACCAACCACCTTAAATATCTGCAGCTGCACTGCTTCCACCTTTTCCTTTTTTCGACTCCTTTCAGGGAGGATTCACTTGGTAAGAGCGCTATGTTAGAGTGTATAAGCGCAGAAGTATACCCGCAGCTATTCAATAGCTTGGAGCAGCTAGCTAGCCTCTCCATCAGGGTCCTTTGCTGTCCCCCCCACTCGGTTTGGCTTGTGCCATCTCTTTTGGGTTTCGTCCTTGTGACAGTGTACCAACGTGTGCGATCCTCGGTTTGGTCTACCACTATTGCGGCACTGAGGGTTTGTCTTAGTTGTGTGTGACATGTCTGTCCATCGGAACCCTCCCGGTTATAGCCTTTGGGTTCAGGGACCGCACCTACCCAGCAAGATTGGGAGGCTGTGCAACTTTTACTGGCAGGCTAGCAGTTCTTCCCTAACATGCTGACCACACCGTTCGCATTTCGTGCGCGAGCGTTGCAAAAAAAAAAGAGTACACGTTATTCAGTCATTGCACCCACAATACTCGCACGCCTCTGTGAGGCCAGCCGCTAAAATAGAAATAAGTTATATTTGTGACGCTCAAAGCGCTGCAAGTCCTTCCTCTCCCATCTCCTTATTGGTTTTTAGGAGCATATACAGTTGAAGTCGGAAGTTTATATACACCTTAACTGAGTTTAAATGTATTTGGCTTTCACAATACAGTTCACAATTCCATTTAATCCTAGTAAAAATGCCCTGTCTTTTTTACTTTATCTTTAACTAGGCAAGCCAGTTAAGAACAAACTCTTATTTTCCAGTGGGTGGGCCCATGCCCAGTCATGTGAAATCCATAGATTAGGGCCTAATACATTTATTTCAATTGTCTGATTTCCTTATATGAACTGTACTCTGTAAATTTGAATGTTGCATTTATATTTTGATTCAGTAAGATTTGAGACGAGGGCTGTAGCTTTCAAATGACATGTCACTTTCTATTTTCTGACAGAAATAGGGGGGAACCCACCACCAACTCGCCAGACCCTGTACAGCATGGCTATCAAACTCATTCCACGGAGGGTAGAGCGTATGCAGTTTTTTTTTTCTTTCTTTCAATTAAGACCTAGGTAACCAGGTGAGGGGAGTTCCTTACTAATTAGTGACCTTAATTCATCAATCAAGTACAAGGGTGGAGAGAACCCACAGACAATTGGTCCTCCGTGGAATGAGTTTGATACATACTGTACAGGGTCCAAAACAACCACTCAGAGTTTAACAGGATAACTACTATAGGAAAACAGCCATAATGTTGTTAACCAATATCATTGTCTTCATCCAGTCACATTTGATTATTTTCAAAGCTATAGCTAACAATATTTGACATACTGCAGGTTTTTAAAGACCCAGACTTGTCGTTTCGTGTTTTCATTTTGGCCATGGAAAAAAATATTGCGATACTGGTATCGTCACTGCCTTTGTACATTTGTGGGATAAATGTTGCTGAGATGTGTCATATGTTTGTAATGATTATGTTAACATTGTTCTATCATGTATCATTTTGCATCTCAACATTGTAGCAAGGAACTGACTTCAACTTGGTCAGCAACTGTTGTATATGCTATGTCAAGCTACTGCATTTTTTATCAACTTCACTGAGATACTCCATCTACACTTGACTGTTTATCAAGGGCCATATGTATCAAGCGTCTCAGAGTAGGAGTGAAGATCTAGAATCAGGTCCCCCCACCCCCCCCCCCCCTGTCCATGTCATATTATTTCTTGTAATCTAAAAGGTTAAACTAATCCTAAACTGGTCCTCGCCATTTATCTCTGATAGCCCTTCATCCGGTGTAGTTGCTGCAGAGCTTTTTGAGGTCATGCCCAGAGGCCCCCACCATCACAGGGCCAGAAGTCCCTCTACTGCACCGCCATAGAGGCCATCCGAGGAGAAGCGCACGGCAAGGAAGCACTGGACACTGAGAACAAGTTTGTATTATGCATTTTCTTTTGTTGTAGGAGTTTAACCCTTGGCCTATAATGGTCCATCTCAATCCACTGATATTGCCCTTCCACATCGGTCTTCTTACGAAAACGTCTGTAGCGTCCAAAAGGTTTGGGCTACACACTAATGTGACCCCTCTGTGGAAAGCTGAGACTATGACGAACACAATGGTGTGCTCCGTTTTGAATGGAAGTATTGATGGAAGTGTGCACTCCCTGTCATGTATTTAAAAGGAATATGGTGGAAACTCCTTCCAGCCATGCTTGCACCAATACAATGCTTTTAAATGCATAATGGGGTGTGAACGAGTGCACACTTCTTGAGAAGGGTACAGAATTGGAGCGCAGGGAGGCCAACACCGCAGGCTCCGGACCCTCTCCGTTCCCCCAACCCTGCAGTGGCAGCTGCCTAGGAGTCCCACAATCCCAAAGCACACAGACCGAGACTGAGTGAGACAGCGGTGATCGATGTTAGGTGGGAGGGTTTAGGAAAGGGAGGGGAGTTTTGGGAAGAGATGTGGATGATGAGAAATGGTGTCTGGTTTGTTATTAAGCATATTGTGGTCATTGGAAGTTGCAGTTGAGAGCACATACCAGTGGTTGACGCCTTGTACAAAACAAATTATTAATGTTTCCCATACACTCAGGCGTGCGGTCAGAACGCCCTGACCTACTCCCCAAGACCCCCACACACAATGATGTCACCAGTAACTCTGGTGAAACAACCCTCCAACTCATCGTTGGGAAACTCGGGGCTCACTACCACGGCTCCTCCCATCAGATTTGTGTCTGTGAACGAGTGTCTTTCGCCAAGCTGTCCTGTTATATAATTGTTATATATAATTATAACTGTTATAATTTCCCATTGTCTCGTCACTACATCACATCTGTGTCATGTTAAAACGGTTGTATAATGCTTTCATTAATAATGCTTTCATTCGTCCTTTTCATTCGTCACAGGTCAGTGGGAAAGGAGGAGCACAAGGCAGCCAGCACAGAGCAGGACGCTAGCACCCCCAAGAGGTGAGGAACGGAAATGCATTCTAAGCTCTCACAGACACAACTTCTCTCTTGTCCTCAGGTGTTGAAGCACTGACATCAGTGTCATCAGTTGACGAGTGTTCCGGTGGAGATAACGGCATAGTTCCTCAAACATACTTGCATAACAGCTGCGTTCGATACCTCAACCTCTCAATACTGCAACCTATTAGTACCTAACAATAAAAGTATTTAACACCTTAACCCAGCGGTGTAAAACTAATTCCATGGAGGGCCTGGTGTCTGCTGGATTTAGTTTTTAGTTTTTTCCTTTCAAGTAAGCCCTAGACAACCAGATAGGTCTGGGCGGTATACCGTATTTTACTATATACACACACACACACCGGTATTTATGCACGGACCGGTTTGGGTTTTTACTTTACTTTCTATTACGGTATTTCAATGTTTGGTTTGTTAAATGTGATACGCAACTCAGTTCTTATAGTTTACTCAGTTCGCTACTTGAGTAGTCTTTCTCCCCCTCCTCCTTCTGCATGCCGCTGACCACACCAAGCCTGCCCCATCACTCAAGGAGAGCGCAGATGTTGGACCACGGAGTCACACGCACTTTATTGCGCTTCACTCTGCATAGTCAGATATCAGCATGTTTCTGCACCTTTCTACAAGTGTTCTATAACTACACTATTAATGTGTCTTACTGTCTGCAAACTACTGTCTGACACTTTGTCTTTTCTTAGCAAGTTCTAGCTAAAATGAATGGTTAGCCACCAATTCTAAATCACTAGTTAGGTAGCTTTCTAAAGATGTACTAAGAGTCAGAGCAAACAAAGCTAGCCAATACAGTGCCAGTGCTGGCCTAGATAAGCATGTTTGTGCAAAGGTATCTTCTAAATCGGAGAGGAATAGGCGAAGCATGAATATGCTAGCTTGCTACATGAGGTAAGAAAACATGTAATGTAACATCTAATTAGGGTCCCCTGGAAACACTGGCCAACACTGTCAATTACTCCCTGGCATATTCATTTGTTGTCATGTCAAACAATATATTCAAGATGCTGCCCACGGTAGTGTTGGAATCATGGAAATATAATGATTACTCTAATTCTGTAGTTGGGATATAGTGATATTCCATCTACAGAATTAGATTCATTATTCTACTTCCATTACGCCAACAGTTCACCAAATAAGTAGGCCTAGATTTTTTTGCCCATATCATGCAGCTCTGCATGGCACAATTTGGAAATGTAAAAGTGTAGGAAATTGAAAAATTGCTTAAAATGCAGATTTGTTGTTTGAAGTTGGATTGAACAGTATAAAACAATCAGAATGGATAAAGACCCACCCTAAAGGTCATGAACTACTCAAACATATTCAGAACTTAAAGATGGCGTGGAAGAACATGGCTGATGTTTTACATTTACAACCAATTGTGCAATTTTGTTTTTGCATTTTGTGTAACTTATTTTTTAAACTTATTTTGTGTACATAATGTTGCTGCTACCGTCTCTTATGACCGAAAATAACTTCTGGACATCAGAAAAGCGATTAATCACCGTGGACTGAAATAAACTTTTTTCTTTAACGAGTCCTACGAGAAGGATATCGTGCTTTCACTGGAACAGGCTCAGATCCACACCTTTTGGGTGAAGAAAAGACGCCGGAAAAGAAGATGCAGATCGGGGATCCATCTGATAATCCGTTCGGCCAGCGAGCAGACTCCCAATGCCTTCCATTCTCCTTGCTAATGTGCAATCGTTGGAAAATAAAAATTAATGACCAACTAAACTCAGCAAAAAAAGAAATGTCCACTCAATGTCAACTGCGTTTATTTTCAGCAAGCTTAACATGTGTAAATATTTGTATGAACATAAGATTCAACTGAGACAAACTGAACAAGTTCCACCGGCATGTGACTAACAGAAATTGAATAATGTGTCCCTGAACAAAAGGGGGGGTCAAAATCAAAAGTAACATTCGGTATCTGGTGTGGCCACCAGCTGCATTAAGTACTGCAGTGCATCTCCTCTTCATGGACTGCACCGGATTTGCCAGTTCTTGCTGTGAGATGTTAACCCACTCTTCCACCAAGGCACCTGCAAGTTCCCAGAGATTTCTGTGGGGAATGGCCCTAGCCCTCACCCTCCGATCCAACAGCTCCAGACGTGCTCAATGGGCTTAATATCCGGGCTCTTCGCTGGCCATGGCAGAACACTGACATTCCTGTCTTACAGGAAATCACGCACAGAACGGCTGGTGGATTGTCATGCTGGAGGGTCATGTCAGGATGAGCCGGCAGGAAGGGTACCACATGAGGGAGGAGGATGTCTTCCCTGTAACACACAGCGTTGAGATTTCCTGCAATGACAACCAGCTCAGTCTGATGATGCTGTGACACACCGCCCCAGACCATGACGGACCGTCCACCTCCAAATTGATCCCGCTCCAGGGTACAGGCCACGGCGTAACGCTCAATCCTTCGACGATAAACGCGAATCCGACCATCACCCCTGGTGAGACAAAACCGCCACACGCCAGTGAAGAGCACTTTTTGCCAGTCCTGTCTGGTCCAGCTACGATGGGTTTGTGCCCATAGACAATGTTGTTGCCTGTAATGTCTGGTGAGGACCTGCCGTACAACAGGCATACAAGCCCTCAGTCCAGCCTCTCGCAGCCTATTGCAGACAATCTGAGCACTGATGGAGGGATTGTACTTTCCTGGTGTAACTCGGGAAGTTGTTGTTGCCATCCTGCACCTGTCCCGCAGGTGTGCTGTTCGGATGTACCGATCCTGTGCAGGAATTGTTACACGTGGTCTGCCACTGTGAGGACAATCAGCTGTCCGTCCCGTCTCCCTGTAGCACTGTCTTAGGCGTCTCACAATACGGACATTGCAATTTATTGCCCTGGCCACATCTGCAGTCCTCGTGCCTCCTTGCAGCGTGCCTAAGGCACGTTCACGCAGAAGAGCAGGGACCCTGGGCATCTTCCTTTTGGGGTTTTTCAGAGTCAGTAGAAAGGCTTCTTTCGTGTCCTACGTTTTCATAACTGTGACCTTAATTGCCTACCGTCTGTAAGCTGTTAGTGTCTTAACGACCGTTCCACAGGGGCATGTTCATTAATTGTTTATGGATCATTGAACAAGCATGGGAAACAGTGTTTAAACTCTTTACAATTAAGATCTGTGAAGTTATTTGGATTTTTACTAATTATCTTTGAAAGACAGGGTCCTGAAAAAGGGACATTTCTTTTTTTGCTGAGTTTATTAAGATTATCCTAACCGGTATTAAGATTATCCTACCGAACATTAAAAAAAACTAACATCTTGTGTTTCACCGAGACGTGGCTGAACGAAGAAACGGACAATATAGAGCTGGCGGGATTTTCCATGCACCGGCAGAACAGAGACGTTACTTCTTGTAAGACGAGGGGTGAGGCTATGTCTTTTTGTCAATAACAGCAGGTGCGCACTGTCTAATATTAAAAGAAGTCTCGAGGTATTGCTCGCCTGAGGTAGAGTACCTTATGATAAGCTGTCAACCACACTATCTACCAAGATAGTTTTCATTTGTATTATTCGTAGCCGTCTATTTACCACCACAAAGCGAAGCAGGCACTAAGACCGCTCTCAACCAACTCTATAAGGACATAAGCAAACCAAAAAAATATTTTAGCCTACTTGGTAAATATTTTCTTCTTCTTGAACTGCACTGTTGTTTAAGGGCTTGTAAGTAAGCATTTCACGGTAAAGTCTGCTTGTTGTAAGTTTGTATTCGGCGCATGTGGCAAATAAAGTTCGATTTGATTTTTATTATAAAAAATTAAAATCATACCATTTTTTTTTTATATATTGTGATATGATATTATGGCCATATCGTCCAGCCCTACAACCAGGAGAGGGGAGTTCCTTACTAATTAGTGACATTAATTCATCAATCAAGTACATGGGAAGAGCGAAAACCCACAAACCCTCAGCCCTCCGTGGAATGAGTTGACGTGCCATTTTATTTTTATTTCACTAGGCAAGTCAGTTAAGAACAAATTCTTATTTACAATAACGACCTAGGAACAGTGGGTTAACTGCCATGTTCAGGGGCAGAACGACAGATTTTTACCTTGTCAGCTCGGGGATTTGATCTAGCAATATTTTGGTTCCTGGCCCAACGCTCTAACCACTAGGCTACCTGCCACCCCTAACCTAACAACACCAACCAATGAAAGTATAGTACTCAACACCTCAACCTCTTGTTACAAAACCTATTAACTAGCCTACTAATATTGTTGCACTCGCTAAGTCTAGGGGCCTAGTTAACTGTCTGTAACCTGATTTTGAGATGTGCATCTATACTGAACAAAAATATAAAACGCAACATGTCAAGTGTTGGTCCCATGTTCCATGAGCTGAAATAAAAGAACACAGAAATGTTCCATACGGACATGAAGCTTATTTCTCTCCAATTTTGTGCACACATTTGTTTACATCCCTATTAGTGAGCATTTCTCCTTTGCCATGATAATCTATCCACGTAATAGGTGTGGCATATCAAGAAGTTGATTAAACAGCATGGCCATTGCATAGGTGCACCTTGTGCTGGGGACTCTAAAATGTGCAGTTCTCACAACACAACGCCACAGATGTCTGAAGTTGAGGGAGCGTGCAATTGGCATGCTGACTGCAGGAATGTCCACCAGGGCCGTTTCCAGAAAATGTAATGTTAATTTCTCTACCATAAGCCGCCTCCAACATCATTTTAGAAAATCTGGCAGTACGTCCAACTGGCCTCACAACCGCAGACCTCGTGTAACCATGCCAGTCGTGGACCCCCACATCTGGCTTCTTCACCTGCGGAATCATCTGTGACCAGCCACCCGGACAGCTGATGAAACTGAGTATTTCTGTCTGTTATAAAGAAAAACTCATCCTGATAAGCCCACCCACTTGGGAGCCAGGCCCACCCATGGCTGCATCCCTGACCAGTCATGTGAAATCCATAAATTAGGGCCTAATTTATTTCAATTGACTGATTTCCTTATATGAACCTTATCTTAGTAAAATCTTTGATAATGTTGCATGTTACTTTTATATTTTTGTTCAATATATGTGACAAATCCGCTTATGAGGAACCAGAATTTTGACGACATGTTTAGTATCATGATACTCTATACCATTACGATACTTGATGCCAAAACGATAACACGCCAAAAAAAAGGCGTATTAGCCACGGTCATAGAATTGCACTTGATCCAGACATATCTTATGAGTTCAATATAATTAAATTTTTTATTTGAATATATGCATTAATGAATCAATTATACATTACATTTTACTTTGATAAAAAAACTAACATCAACGTAATCATTTATTTGAAAGGTAAATCTCTATTGATAAACTGGGTAAACTAAGATGTAGCCAAGGCCTTTCACAATACAAGTGAATGCATTTTCAATAGGAGTCTGTTCATGCATTGAGTTATTGAGCTTGTTTTGGCTGATTTAATGAGGCTACAGATGAAAAGCAATCTGTTTACCTTCCATTTGGGACTATTTATTGTACTGATCGAAGGTCACGTATGTAGCAATGGTTATGTGAGCTATTTGGATCACTCCAGTATATTGGTACCACTCCGCGGCGGAGGGATACATCCGAGGTGAGGATTTCAAATCAAATCAAAGTTTTTGTCACATGCGCTGAATACAACAGGTGTAGACCTTGCAGTGAAATGCTTACTTACAGGCTCTAACCAATAGTGTAAAAAAGGTATTAGGTGAACAATAGGTAGGTAAAGAAATAAAACAGTAAAAAGACAGGCTATATACAGTAGCAAGGCTATAAAAGTAGCGAGGCTACATACAGACACCGGTTAGTCAGGCTGATTTGAGGTAGTATGTACGTATAGATATGGTTAAAGTGACTATGCATACAATGGGGCAAAAAGTATTTAGTCAGCCACCAATTGTGCAAGTTCTCCCACTTAAAAAGATGAGGCCTGTAACTTTCATCATATCATACACTTCAACTATGACAGACAAAATGAGAATTTTTTTCTCTCCAGAAAATCACATTTTTTATGAATTTATTAGCAAATTATGGTGGAAAATAAGTATTTGGTCAATAACAAAAGTTTCCCAATACTTTGTTATATACCCTTTGTTGGCAATGACAGAGGTCAAACGTTTTCTGTAAGTCTTCACAAGGTTTTCACACACTGTTGCTGGTATTTTGGCCCATTCCTCCATGCAGAACTCCTCTAGAGCAGTGATGTTTTGGGGCTGTTGCTGGGCAACACAGACTTTTTTGCCCCACTGTATAGATCACTCCAATATTTTGGTATACCCGTACCAGCTGCCAAAACCACACCACAGCTCGCCATTGAGCGGATCCTAGCTGGACGTAGGCGACGAACCCCCTTCATAAACCTGGACACCAAGGGACGGCGCCCCACTGGCCTGTCCATCCACCCCACATGGCAGGCAGATTTAGCGGCCAAATACCCGCTCAGTGTAGAGGCTGTCAAGCCCTCATCAAAGCGAGACTGCAGGTATTGGAGGACATACTGCACCCCGCATGACTCGGGCACAACCTCAATACCAGTGCACCAAGAGCAGAACAAGCACCAGTGCAGTTGTAGCCGGCGCCCTTGCGTGCTGCATGGTGTTCATTACACCCTCCTGTAGTCCTAACATGGACCATTGGTGCCGTTCAGTGGCCAAGCCCACAGACTGAGGCGGTGCGGCCTTGGATGACACCGAGTTCCCCCAGCCTGAGACAGCAGGTCCGGTCTCAGGGGAAGTTGCCAAGGGTTCCCAGACAACAGCGACAGGAGAAGGCTGAACCAGGGTCATCAGGGCCAGTATGGGGCCACCAGAAGCAGACGATGCTCTGCCAACCTGGTTTTGTCCAGCACAGCCTGGATCAGGGGAAAAGCGTAACGCTCCAGCCCTGGCCAATCGTGAGCCTGGGCATCCAAACCCAGAAGTAGCCCCTTCATGGTGGTGAACAGTGCCAGCATCGTCCCCCAGGAACAGCCTATCACTGGCCAACAGGGAACAGCTGTCGTCCCCATCGAAGCAATCAACCTCCTGACGCAGGGCATGCGCCCTCCATTCAAGGTGGTCCCAGCGGTCTGACTCCTGCCCCCGTCCAGGACTAGTAGCAGATGGGCACTGCCTGCAGTGGCTCCGGGCAAGCTTCCTGGGAGGGGTACTGTGCCCAGTAGAGTGACTAATAGCTTGCTGGCGCACCACTCCTGAAGGAGGGAGCTCGTCCCCAGCCTGAGCCTGGCCGACCCACTCGCGCATGGCCTCCAATCACACCAGGCGCAGGCGTTCTGAGAACAGCACAAAACAGGCGTCCAGTAGGGCGCTCCACCGCCCTCTCCACGTGGCTCAAACCCAGGCAGTGCATACACGAGGTATACGGCTCTCCAGGGGGAGTGCCACCATCACACCTGTCAAAAAGGGAAGCCATAAGCTCAGCCAAGCCAGCAAGGCCCACGGAGCCAAGCCGGCAAAGGCCCACGGAGCCAAGCCGGCAAAGGCCCACGGAGCCAAGCCGGCAAAGGCCCACGGAGCCAAGCCGGCAAAGGCCCACGGAGCCAAGCCGGCAAAGGCCCACGGAGCCAAGCCGGCAAAGGCCCACGGAGCCAAGCCGGCAAAGGCCCACGGAGCCAAGCCGGCAAAGGCCCACGGAGCCAAGCCGGCAACGCCCTGGGAGAGTTTGTCATGACCCACTTGGAAGAATAGGAAACCGGTGAGGGATAAATTACCCAGTATCTCTGCAAAACCAGGGAAGACCCGTGTAGGAAATACAGGCAGGCAAAAAACAGCAAACGGGTAATGGATTTGATTTATGTGTTTTCATTTTTTTACACCAACTGCAATATTACCTAGTTGGTTTAATATCAAGCAGTAAAAACAGCACCATATGATGGAGTAACTCCATGAAGGAACTCCTAAGTTAATGTCTCAACATAGTGGAAGCCCACCACAATACTCTTACATTCTGCAGGGGAAAGAACAAGAAAAAAACCTTGTAGGGTAATTAGCAGAGAACCACACGATGTTAAGCAATTCACAACACAC
The DNA here is from genome assembly GCF_029448725.1 of Salvelinus fontinalis. Lineage (NCBI taxonomy): Eukaryota > Metazoa > Chordata > Actinopteri > Salmoniformes > Salmonidae > Salvelinus > Salvelinus fontinalis. The sequence continues at coordinate 44,228,200 of NC_074696.1, read as the reverse complement.
ACAGAACAAGCCAGTTGGAAAGTTGTGTAAGGTAAATACAGTGTGGCAGCAAGAGCCACCAATATATTAAAGGATACACACGGAGTCTAGTGGAACGCAAACAAAACACAAGCACGACAAACCACGGGCGGAAGATGCAGATCAACCACGCGAAGCGAGTGGAGCACTCAAGAGGGGCTGGCCATGTGGCCAGCTGCAAATAGCCAGTGAGTATACTTCCACGCAAGATACTACGCTTCCCAGTGACTTACCAAGCAAACTTCAGGTTTGTACCTCAAACCATACGGACGACCACCGAGAAAATGAAAGAGAATGTGTGTCGCGGCCATGGGGTCTATATATAGGGGCAGAGCCCAGCCGTGACACAGGTGTACACGGGAGTAAATCTGTAAATTCTCACCTCGGATGTATCCCTCTGCCGCGGAGTGATACCAATATAGGGAAACATTACAACATTTGCCTAGAAGAAGCAATCTCTTTTATAAAAGTGTGTGCTGTCTCTAAAACCCATGACATCTTTCACACACAGTCAATTCAAGGCTCGAGCAAAGATGATATTGACTGGGAGAGAAGTGAGGTGGGGGAGACTAAGTGACTGGGTTTTTGGTGACAATCAGCTTTGTAATCAGCAATATTTTTGCGTTATGGTTTGTAAGTGTAACAGTGTAATTACATTTTAAATTCCTGCATAAAATGGGTATTATGCCACCTCCTGGTAGATTAGTGTGTTTACATTGTCTAATACACTCAGTGATAAGATTATGGGATTCTGAGTAATCCACAGCAGATTTATGCAGAATTGCTATGGTTGAGTTGAAATTTGAATGGTCCTGGGAGAGAAATTTGTAAAATCCACCTTTTACACTGTACATTACAAATGTATGTTATTAGTAACTGCTGTTGTTGGTTTGGCTTCAAATAAACCACTCTTTATGTTATTTGCCGAATCTCAGTTTTCCTTGTGGGTTTTATGCTAGCTAAAGTTCCCTCTGAAATTGGTAGCTAACTCGAAAATGCATCTTCTTTAGGAGTGCTATTTATATCCCATCGACTAATTATCATTCATCCATACTGTGTGTGTCCCATCATTGCAGGTAATTTATGACATATGTATATGTTTTATAAACTCATAAGCACCCGCCAGCGTATTAGCCTGGTTCTGTTAGTTGAGGCAAATACATTCCCTGAATTCATTAAAGAGAAATAATGTAATTTCATCGTTTTGATCTATTCAATATTATTCTACAATTTAGAAAGAATAACCCTTGAATTAGTAGGTGTGTCCAAACTTTTGACTGGTACTGCATATTGGAATCACAGAAATGCCTTTTCATATGCTGTCAATTGCACATTTTTATTTCTGTTCTTGGAGAACTGGCATGTTTTCATACTGTATTGCTCCCTGAATTTATTAAAGAGAAATAATGCAATCATTCTGTCTTGAAAGATATGATGTAGGGAAAATATTTTTACATAATTGACATGATGTGCTGTTTATATTATTTAACATGTTATTATAAATATGTTTGGAGGAATGATTACACATTTGGGTATCAGAAAAAAAAAAGCAAGGGTCTTTTATATGAGGTGCCATAGATGGGTTGGTTGTTTCGTAACAAAACCGACGTGTGCGCAACTATGGGGCAAAACAGACTTGGCTTAGATTGTTGACAACATGTAAACTATATTACAGTTTTTGGTTATGTAGCTAGTTCATTTTAGCCATATGAGCAATGACATGAAATCAGTCAAAACAAGACACGGTATCAAGAACAAGAATGAAACTAACTGAAACAAATCACTTACTCATGCGTGGCAGTTTCTTGTCATTGTTTGTAGCTATTTGGCCATCCAGAATCAAAAGAACTCACTGACTTCTGCACATTTTAGCTGCACATTGTCAGCTAAAACATCTATTAGCCAATCACATTTGTTGTTTCTTCTCTCCAATAGACAGTGACGTTCTTACATTGTTAGAGAGCGACCAGAAAGTTTTCAAAATGGGACTCGAAAGTACTATGGTGTGGTAAGAATAACACACATCTTGTTTGATTTATATCTGTTTCATAAATGATTTATTTATACGTTACAATGAAGGGAAGAAAACGCCGACGCAATTGTATACTTCTTGGGGTAAAATTGTTTATGCTAGCTAAACCAGTGAAATAGGGGGATTACTGATACTGACTGACTGTCCTGGCTGAGACGTTATCTATCGGTGTCAGGGAACATCAAGGCACAAAATTCGTCAACACTTTTCATTATCATATACGTTACTTGTCACTTTGAACAAATGGATAACAAACCAATGGCACCTGTTTGCCTACTAGCATAATGTTAATAACTAGCTTTGCCTGCCATTTAGCTAAACGTTAGCTTAGCTTGTATGCTAATCACAAGAGGTTGTCTAACGTGAATTGCTAGCTAGCTGGCTAAGTTAGACAGACATTAACTGTAGCTAACAATTTGTCTTTGCTTGCAATTTATTCAGCCTAGTTCTTCATATTTCCGGGTGTATATCAATTGGCTTCTTTACATATGTAATATTTCTGGGTGCTCTAGCTACTGGGCTAGAGCCCTGGCCCTGTGAATATTTATTAATGGGGGCGGGTGTTGCTCATTCCTATCCTACATGACCAGTTTATCTTGAAAGTTTCAACTGTCATCCAAACTATTCTAGTCTCCAGAGTCCAGAAAGGCATAAGAATGGCATTTTTTTTTTTTATCGAGCTGTGTACATTATCTTCCATTAGCTACCCTTTTACATGTTGCAGTGTCACCATTCTGAAAGCAGGTGTTTATAGAGCTGTGCAATATGGACAAAAATCCATATCGCTATACATTGCCTGAATTGATGTGATGATGATAAATGGGACGATAAGTCAGAAGCATTCATGTGCATTTCTTTAAATTAGCATTTAAACTGCTATTAACGGTAGTTTGATTGTAGTAGCCATCAATTGGCCCATTAACGGTCACCCATATTAGCACACTTCTCTAGTATAGGCTACTACTTCACATTTCTCTAGTATAGGCTACTTATCATAATGAACGTTGTCAGCAAAAGGCCTGCGATAAATGATTTGTATGATCCGTGTCGATCATTTTCAGTTTATCGTCCCAGCTCTGCATAGCAGCATTAACCATTCTGATAATCCTATTGTTCTCCAGTCCGACCAATTTATGTCCCTCTCTCATCTCCAGTGTGGACAATAGTGAGTATATGCGCAATGGAGACTTCCTGCCCACTAGACTACAAGCCCAGCAAGATGCCGTCAACATTGTTTGTCACTCCAAAACTCGGGCAAACCCTGAGAACAATGTCGGCCTAATCTCGATGGCTAAGTAAGCTTGTGTTTTTTTGTGTGTTCAAAATATGAGTTGTCTGACGAGAACAAACAACTATTCTGAAACTAGTGTTTCATATGAACATGTGAGTCTGAGACAAATTGAACCGTGTGGCCTGTAAAATAAAATGGAGGCCTCTGATATCAAATAGTGGTGTTTAGGTGGAAAACTGATGCCTTGACTGACAGACATTCCCAGTTTTAATGCTGTTTGGTTGGGTTTTTTATGTTTGACTGCAGTAACTGTGAGGTCTTGACCACACTGACCCCAGACACTGGCCGCATCCTGTCCAAATTGCACGCTATCCAGCCCAAAGGCAAGATATGCTTCTGCACTGGCATCCGGGTGGCCCATGTGAGTGTCATTGCCTCTGCAGAAAATATCATATAAGCCAAATAATTATTTTACACTGAGTTACAAAGGTTAAAATTGAGCAGGCTAGTGTTGTGTGTTCATGCATAATGTATTTTTCTCCGTGTCTATGTAGCTGGCTCTAAAGCACAGACAGGGGAAGAACCACAAGATGAAGATAATTGCCTTTGTGGGCAGCCCTGTGGAAGACAGTGACAAGGATGTGAGTTTGCCACCTACCAGCGTCTTATCTGAACATATATTTCTCTTACTTTGATGATATAGCAACTAGCCTAAGTATTGTGTAATTTTTCTCACAATGGTACTATTCTCTGGCACATACAATTTCTGTATAAAATGAATGTACATTATAGCTGGTCCCACAGAAGGTGTGTTATCAACAATAGACATGCAGCTTGTCACCATCGTTACTGGTCTTTCTCTCACCCTCTGCTTCCGTTCCTCCCAATCTATGGCTCCCACAGCTTGTTACAATGGCCAAGCGCTTAAAGAAAGAGAAGGTCAATGTGGATATTATAAATTTTGGGGAAGAGGTAAGACTTATTTCCTTGTGCCAGTATTTTTAATTAGCCCTATTTATTTTTATGTATACAGTTGAAGTCGGAAGTTTACATACACTTAGGTTGGAGTCATTAAAACTTGTTTTTCAACTTCTCCACAAATTTCTTGTTAACAAACTATAGTTTTGGCAAGTCGGTTAGCACATCTACTTTGTGCACGACACAAGTAATTTTTCCAACAATTGTTTACAGACAGATTATTTCACTTATAATTCACTGTATTACAATTCCGGTGGGTCAGAAGTTTACATACGCTAAGTTGACATACGCTAAGTTGACTGCCTTTAAATAGCTTGGAAACTTCCAGAAAATGATGTCATGGATTTAGAAGCTTCTGATAGGCTAATTGACATCATTTGAGTCAATTGGAGGTGTAGCTGTGGATGTATTTCAAGGCCTACCTTCAAACTCAGTGCCTCTTTGCTTGACATCGAAATAAAAATAAATCAGCCAAGACCTCAGAACAAAATTGTAGACCTCCACAAGTCTGGTTCATCCTTGGGAGCAATTTCCAAGCGCCTGAAGGTACCACGTTCATCTGTACAAACAATAGTACACAACTATAAACACCATGGGACCACGCAGCCATCATACCGCTCAGGAAGGAGACGCGTTCGGTCTCCAAGAGATGAATGTACTTTGGTGCAAAAAAATCCCAGAACAACAGCAAAGGACCTTGTGAAGATGCTGGAGGAAACGGGTACAAAAGTATCTAGTAAAACGAGTCCTATGTTGACATAACCTGAAAGGCCGCTCAGCAAGGAAGAAGCTACTGCTCCAAAACCTCCATTAAAAAAGCCAGACTACGTTTGCAACTGCACATGGGGACAAAGATCGTACTGTCCTCTGGTCTGATGAAACAACAATAGAACTGTTTGGCCATAATGACCATCGTTATGTTTGGAGGAAAAAGGGGAAGGCTTGCAAGCCAAAGAACACCATCCCAACCGTGAAGCACAGGGGTGGGAGCATCATGTTGTGGGAGTGCTTTGCTACAGGAGGGACCTGTGCACTTCACAAAATAGATGGCATCATGAGGGAAAAATTGTGGATATATTGAAGCAACATCTCAAGACATCAGTCAGGAAGTTAAAGCTTGGTTGCAAATGGGTCTTCCAAATGGATAATGACCCCAAGCATACTTCCAAAGTTGTGGCGAAATGGCCTAAGAACAACAAAGTCAAGGTATTGGAGTGGCCATCACAAAGCTCTGACCTCAATCCTATAGAAAATTTGTTTTGCAGAAATGAAAATGCCTGTGCGAGCAAGGAGGCCTACATACCTGACTCCGTTGCACCAGCTCTGTCAGGAGGAATGGGCCAACATTCACCCAACTTATTGAGGGAAGCTTGTGGAAGGCTACCCGCAATGTTTGACCCAAGTGAAACAATTTAAAGGCAATGCTACCAAATACCTATTGAGTGTATGTAAACTTCTGACCCACTGGGAATGTGATGAAAGAAATAAAAGCTGAAATAAATCATTCTCTCTATTATTCAGACATTTCACATTCTTAAAATAGTGGTGATCCTAACTGACCTAAGACAGGAAATGTTTACTAGGATTAAACGTCAGGAATTGTGTAAAACTGAGTTAAAATGTATTTGACTAAGGTGTATGTAAACTTCCGACTTCAACTGTACGTACATACATACAGTGAGCACCATAATTCATTGGACAGTGACCATTTTTTTGTTATTTTGGTTCTGTACTCTAGCACTTTGAGTTTGAAAGGAGACAATGACAACGAGGGTGAAGTGCAGACTGTCAGCTTTAATTTGAGGGTATTTTTATACATATCGGATGAACCGTTTAGAAATGACAGCACCTTTTGTACATGGTCCACCCCCCATTTTAAGGTACTACAAGTATTTGTTGAATTGGCTTCACAGATGTGTGTCGTTAGGCAGGTGTATTCATTTGTGTCGTTAGTGAATGCAGGAGAGCTGTTGATGAATGTATTGATTCTAGACTGCTATTGCCTATGGAGGTTGTTGTTGGGGTGTGACAACACGAGGAAGATCGCAGTGTCGATGCAAATGTAGCTGGCTGTCATAAGGCTCATAAAATCAATCAATCAGGAACATTGCAAAAACCCTGGGCATGCCCAAGTCAACAGTTTGGTTCATCATTAACAAGAAAAAAAACAACCGGTGAACTCAATTATGTCAAAAGACCCGGTAGACTGAGGAAGACCACTGTAGTGGATGACCGGAGAATACTCTCTATGGTGAAGAAACCCCCCCTGACAACAGCCCAACAGATCAAACACACTCTCTTGGATGCAGGTGTAGATGTCAAAGTCTACCATACGTGGAAGACTACACCAGCAGGACTACAGAGGGTACACTACAAGATGCAAACCACTGAGAAGCCTGAAGAACAGAAAGGCGAGATTACAGTTTGCTCTAAAGCACCTAAAAGAGCCACAAGAGTTCTGGAAAAAAAAATTGTGGACAGATGAGGCAAAGACTAACATGTACCAGAGTGATGGAAAGAGAAAAGTGTGGAGAGAAAAATAAAAGACATGCCCATGATCCAAAGCATACCACCTCATCAATGAAACATGGTGGACGGGGTGTTATGGCTTGTGCCTGTATGGCTGCCAGTGGAACAGGCTCACTTGTCTTTATAGATGATGTGACTGCAGACAGAAGTAGAACAATGAATTCTGAAGTCTACAGAAATATTTTATCTGCTCAAATAAAACCAAATGCCTTCCAACTCATTGAACGGCACTTCATCATGCAACAAGACAATGACCTTAAACATACTGCTAGAGCAACGAAGAGGTTTTTGATGGCCAAAAAGTGGAAAATCCTTGACTGGCTGAGTCAATCACCGGATCTGAATCCAATTGAACATGCATTTTACATGCTGAAGAGGAGACTGAATCAAATCAAATGTATTTATATAGCCCTTCTTACATCAGCTGATATCTCAAAGTGCTGTACAGAAACCCAGCCTAAAACCCCAAACAGCAAGCAATGCAGGTGTAGAAGCACGCTGGCTAGGAAAAACTCCCTAGAAAGGCCAAAACCTAGGAAGAAACCTAGAGGGGACCCGGGCTATGAGGGATGGCCAGTCCTCTTCTGGCTGTGCCGGGTGAAGATTATAACAGAACTTGGCCAAGATGTTCAAATGTTCATAAATGACCAGCAGGGTCAAATAATAATAATAATCACAGTAGTTGTCGAGGGTGCAACAAGTAAGCACCTCAAGAATAAATGTCAGTTGGCTTTTCATAGCCGATCATTAAGAGTATCTCTACCGCTCCTGCTGTCTCTAGAGAGTTGAAAACAGCAGGTCTGGGACAGGTAGCATGTCCGGTGAACAGGTCAGGGTTCCCATAGCCGCAGGCAGAGCAGTTGAAACTGGAGCAGCAGCATGACCAGGTGGACTGGGGACAGCAAGGAGTCATCATGCCAGGTAGTCCTGAGGCATGGCCTTAGGGCTCCGGTCCCCCGAGAGAGAGAATTAGAGAGAGCATACTTAAATTCACACAGGACACCGGATAAGACAGGAGAAATACTCCAGATATAACAGACTGACCCTAGCCCCCCGACACATAAACCTCTACAGCATAAATACTGGAGGCTGAGACAGGAGGGGTCAGGAGACACTGTGGCCCCATCCAATGATACCCCCGGACAGGGCAGTGGTCCCCAAATCAAGCAGGAACTGAAGATGGCTACAGTACAGGCCTGGCAGAGCATCACCAGGGAAGATACCCAGCGTCTGGTGATGTCGATGCATCGCAGACTTCAAGCAGTCATTGCATGCAAAGGATATGCGACCAAATATTAACAATGATTACTTTATTCTACATTATGTTAAACTGTCCAATGTTTTTTGATGCCCGAAAATGGGGGGGACTATGTACAAAAGCTTCTATGATTTCTAAACGGTTCATCCGATATGTATGAAAATACCCTCAAATTAAAGCTGACAGTCTGCACTTCACCCTCATTGTCATTGTATCCTTTCAAACTCAAAGTGCTAGAGTACAGAACCAAAATAACTTAACAAAATGTCACTGTCCAATGAATTATGGTGCTCACTGTACATACATACATACATACATACATACATACATACATACATACATACATACATACATACATACATACATACATACATACATACATACATACATACATACACCAGTCAAAAGTTTGGACACACCTAGGGTTTTTCTTTATTTTTTACTATTTCCTACATTGTAGAATAATAGAGAAGACAGCAAATGAAATATCACATGGAATCACATGGTAACCAAAAAAGTGTTCTAGTTTTATATATCTATTTTATATTGAGATTCTTCAAAGTATCCAACCTTTGCTTTGATGACAGCTTTGTACACTCTGGGCATTCTCTCAACCAGCTTCATGAGGTAGTCACCTGGAATGCATTTCAATTAACAGGTGTGCCTTGTTAAATGATCATTTGTAGAATTTATTTCCTTATTGCATTTGAGCCAATCATTTGTGTTGTGACAAGGTAGGGGTGGTATACAGAACATAGCCTTCTTTGGTAAAATACCAATTCCATATTATGGCAAGAACAGCTCAAATAAGCAGAGAAATGACAGTCCATCATTACTTTGACTGACCTTCATGTCTTAATCTGGAAATTGTCAAGAACTTTGAAAGTTACGTCAAGTGCAGTGGCAAAACCTATCAAAGGCTATGATAAAATTGGCTCTCATGAGGACAGCCACAGGAATGGAAAACCCAGAGTTACCTCTGCTGCAGGGGTGTATGATTCATTATTAACTACTCTGATGTGATTGTGATAACATACAGGAACTCAAGTCCTTTTGTTCACCCGACCTAGAATATCTCGCAATCAAATGCCGACCGTATTACCTCCCAAGAAAATGATCTTCGGTTATAGTCACATCCGTGTATATTCCCCCTTAAGCCGATACCACGACGGCCCTCATAGAACTTCATTGGACTTTATGCAAACTGAAAATCACATATCCTGAGGCTGCATTTATTGTATCTGAGGATTTTAGCAAAGAAAATTTGAGGAAAATGCTACCGAAGTTCTATTAACATATTGACTGTAGTACTCGCACCGCTAAAACACTCGACCACTGTTACTCCAACTTCCGGGATGCCTATAAGGCCCTCCCTTTGTCAAATCTGATCACGACTCCATTTTGCTTCTGCTTTCCTATAGGCAGAAACTCAAACAGGAAGTACCCGTGCTAAGGACTATTCAATGCTGGTCTGACCAATCGGAATCCACGCTTCAAGATTGTTTTGATCACGCAGACTGGGATATGTTCCGGGTAGCCTTTGAGAATAACATTGACTAATACACTGTTACGGTGACCTAATTTATCAGGAAGTGTATAGGAGATGTGTACCCACGGACTATTTAAACCTACCCTAACCAGAAACCGTAGATGGCAGCAGTCGCGCAAAACTGAAAGCGCGAACCACCGCATTTAAGGTGACTAGTAATATGGCCGAATACAAACAGTGTACTTATTCCCTCCGTAAGGCAATCAAACAGGCAAACGTCAGTATAAAGACAAAGTGGAGTCGCAATTCAATGGCTGACACGAGATGTATGTGGCAGGGTCTAAAGACAATCACGGACTACAAAGGGAAAACTAGCCACATCGCGGACACTGTCTTGCATCCGGACGAGCTTAACACCTTAACCCACTTTGAGGATAACACGGTGCCACCGACGCAGCCCGCTACCAAAGACTGTGGGTTCAAATTCTCAGTGGCCGACATAAGTAATTTAAGCGTGTTAACCCTCGCAAGGCTGCTGGCCCAGAAGGGCATCCCTAGCCACGTCCTCTGAGCATGCGCAGACCAGCTGGCTGGAGTGTCCACCATTGTTCCTGTACCCAAGAAGGCAAAGGTAACTGAACTAAATTACTATCGCCCCGTAACACTCACTTCTGTCATCATGAAGTGCTTTGAGAGACTAGTCAAGGATCATATCACCTCACCTGACACCCTAGACCCACTTAAATTTGCTTACCTCCCCAAAAAATCTACAGACGATGCTATCTCACTGCACACCGCCCTGTCCCATCTGGACAAGAGGAATATTTATGTAAAAATGCTGTTCATTGACTTTAGCTCAGCATTCAACACCATAGTATCTTCCAAGCGTATCATGAAGCTTGAGGGCCCTGGCTCTGAACCCCGCCCTGTGCAACTTCCTGACAGGCCGCCCTCAGGTGGTAAAGGTAGAAAACAACACCTCCTCTTCGCTGATCCTCAACACAGGGGCCCCACAAGGCTGTGTGCTCAGCCCTCTCTTGTACTCCCTGTTCACCCATGACTGCGTGGCCACGCACGCCTCCAACTCAGTCATCAAGTTTGCAGACGACAAAACAGTAGTAGGCATGATTTCCAACAATGACGAGACAGCCTACTGGAAGGAAGTGAGGGCCCTGGGAGTGTGGTGCCAGGAAAATAACCTCTCACTCAAAGTCAACAAAACACAGGAGCTGATCGTGGACTTCAGGAAACATCAGAGTGAGCACCCCCATATCCACATCGACAGGACCGCTGTGGATAAGGTGGAAAGCTTCAAGTTCTTTGGCATATCCATCACCGACAAACTGAAATGGTCCACCCACACAGACAGTGTGGTGAAGAAATTTGGCTTGGCACCTAAAACCCTCAAACTTTTACAGATGCACAATTGAGAGCATCCTGTCGGGCTGTATCACCTCCTGGTATGGAAACTGTTCCGCCCACAACCGCAGGGCTCTTCAGAGAGTGGTGCAATCTGCCCAACACATCGTCCGAGGCTACCTGCCCTCCAGGACACCTAGAGCACCCGATGTCACAGGAAGGCCAAAAAGATCATCAAAGACAACAACCACCCGTGCCACGGCCTTCTGGATGATAACGGGGTGAACAAGCAAAGTCAGTACAGGTGCATCAAAGCTGGGACCGAGAAGCTGTTTTTCAGTCTCTATCTCAAGGCCATCAGACTTAAATAGCCATCACTAGCACATTAGAGGCTGCTGCCCCATATACATAGACTTGAAATCACAGGCCGCTTTAATAGTAGAACACTAGTCACTTTAATAATGTTTACATATTTTGTATTACTCATCTCATATGTATATACTGTATTCTATTCTGCTGTGTCTTAGTCTATGCCGCTCTGACATTGCTCGTCCAAGTATTTATACATTCTTAATTCCATTCCTTTGCTTTAGATTTGTGTGTATTGTTAGATATTACTTGTTAGATATTACTACACTGTTGGAGCTAGAAACACAAGCATTTCACTACACCCGCAGTAACATCTGCTGGACACTTATGTTGCCAATAAAATTAGATTTGATTTTCAGAGGATAAGTTCATTAGAGTTAACAGTCTCAGAAATTGCAGCCCAAATAAATGCTTCACAGAATTCAAGTAACCGACACATCTCAACATCGACTGTTCAGAGGAGACTGCGTGAATCAGGCCTTCATGGTCGAATTGCTGCAAAGAAACCACACCTAAAGGACACCAATAAGAAGAAGAGACTTGCTTTGTCCAAGAAACAGGAACAATGGACATTAGACCGATGGAAATCTGTCCTTTTGGTCCAATGAGTCCAAATTTGAGATTTTTGGTTCCAACCGCCGTCTCTTTGTGAGACGCAGAGTAGGTGAACAGATCTCTGCGTATGTGGTTCTCATTGTGAAGCATGGAGGAGGTGGTGTGGAGGTGATTTTCTGGTGACACTGTCGTTCACTTATTTAGAATTCAAGGCACACTTAACCAGCATGGCTACCAAAGCATTCTGCAGCGATACGCCATCCCATTTGGTTTGCTTTTAGTCGGACTCTCATTAGTTTTTCAACAGGACAATGACCCACACACCTCCAAGCTGTGTAAGGGCTATTTGAACAAAAAGGTGTGATGGAGTGCTGCATCAGATGACCTGGCCTCCACATTCACCCAACCTCAACCCAATTGAGATGATTTGGGATGAGTTGGACCGCAGAGTGATGGAAAAGCAGCCAATAAGTGCTGAACATATGTGGGAACTCCTTCGACTGTTGGAAAAGCATTCCAGGTGAAGCTGGTTGAGTGAATGCCAAGAGTGTGCAAAGCTGTCAATGCAAAGGATGCTACTTTTGAAGAATATAAAATATGTTGATTTGTTTAACACTTTTTTGGTTACTACATGATTCCATATGTGTTATTCAATAGTTTTGATGTCTCAACTATTATTCTACAGTGTCGAAAATAGTCAACATAAAGAAAAACCCTGGAATGAGTAGGTGTGTCCAAACTTTTGACTGGTACTGTTTATATATACAGAAAGTATTCAGACCCCTTGACTTTTTCCACATTTTGTTAGGTTACAGCCTTATTTTTAAAAGTATTTATTTTTTTCACTCAAACTACACACAATACCCCATAATGATAAAGCAAAAACAGGTTTTTAAATGTTTTTGCTTTTTTTTTTTTTTACTCGGTACTTTGTTGAAGCACCTTTGGCAGCGATTACAGCCTCGAATCTTCTTGGGTATGACGCTACAAGCGTGGCACACCAGATCCTCTCAAGTTCTGTCAGGTTGGATGGGGAGCGTTGCTGTACAGCTATTTTCAGGTCTATCCACAGATGTTCGATCGAGGTCTAGACTCTTGCTGGGCCACTCAAGGACATTCAGAGACTTGCCCCGAAGCCACTCCTGTGTTGTCTTGGCTGTGTGCTTAGTGTTGTTGTCCTGTGGGAAGGTGAATCTTTGCCCCAGTCTGAGGTCATGAGCGCTCTGAAGCAGGTTTTCATCAAGGGTTTCTCTGTACTTTGCTCTGTTCATCTTTGCCTCGATCCTGACTGGTCTCCCAGTCTCTGCTGCTGAAAAACATCCCCACAGCACGATGCTGCCACCACAATGTTTCACTGTAGGGATTTTGCCAGGTTTCCTCAGATGTGACACTTGGCATTCAATGTTGGTTTCATCAGATAATTTTTCTCATGGTCTGAGTGTCCTTAAGGTGCCTTTTGTGAAACTCCAAGCAGGATGTCGTGACTTTTTACTGAGGAGTGGCGTCTGTCTGGCCATTCTACTGTGAAGGCCTGATTTGGTGGAGGGCTGTAGAGATGGTTTTCCTTCTGGAAGGTTCTCCCATCTCCACAGAGGAAGTCTGGAGCTCTGTCAGAGTGACCATTGGGTTCTTGGTCACCTCCCTGCCCACGACCCTTCTCCCCCGATTGCTCAGTTTGGCCGGGCGGCCAGCTCTTGGAAGAGTCTTGGTGGTTCCAAACTTCTTCTATTTAAGAATAATGGAGGCAACTCTGTTCTTGGGGACCTTCAATGTTGCAGACATTTTTTGGTACCCTTCCCCAGATCTGTGCCTTGACACAATCCTTTTTCGGAGCTCTACGGACAATTGACCTCATTGCTTGGTTTTTGCTCTGACATGCCTTGGGACCTTATATAGACAGGTATGTGCCTTTCCAAATCATATCCAATCAATAGAATTTACCACAGGTGGACTCCCAAGTTGTGGAAACATCTCAAGGATGATCAATGGAAACAGGATGCACCTGAGCTCAATTTCGAGTCTCCTAGCAAAAGGTCTGAATACTTATGTAACTAAGGTAATGTTTTTATATATATATATATATATATTAGCAAAAATCTGTTTTTTTGCTTTGTCATTATGGGGGTGGGGGTGTGTGTGTGTGGATTGAGGGGGGGGGGGGGGCAATTTTAATACATTTTAGAATAAGGCAGTAACCTAACAAAATGTGGGAAAAGTCAAGCGATCTGAATACTTTCCAAAGGCGTGTGTGTGTGATTAACACAATTCTTTGGTTTTAACTCCTGCTTGTTTCCATTTCAAGCTAAATACATTTATTTTATAAATGTTCATAGATAACACAGTATTAACTCTTGAATTGTTCATTCTCTCTCTCCCCTTCTACCATATTCTCGATTGCTTCCTCCATCGTCCTCCAGGAGTTTAATACGGAAAAGCTGACTGCCTTCATCAACACTCTGAATGGGAAGGAGGGTACGGGTTCCCACCTGGTGACTGTACCCCCAGGGCCTAGCCTGGCTGACGCTCTGCTCTCCTCCCCCATCCTGGCTGGGGAAGGAGGCTCCATGATGGGCCTGGGCGCCAGCGACTTTGAGTTTGGCGTGGACGCCGACCCCGAGCTTGCTCTGGTAAAAATGCAATAGGGTCCCTTTTAAAGTGACATTTTTGCATTTACATTTTGGTCATTTAGCAGATGCTCTTATCCAGAGTGACCTTAATCAGTGAACCAGAGTTACCAGCATACAGTTTCTCTGGAATTTAACTAACTGTGTGTCCCTCTCTACTCAGGCTCTGCGTGTGTCCATGGAGGAGCAGAGACAAAGGCAGGAGGAGGAGGCTCGCCAGGTGGCTGTTGCTTCTGCAGCCGATGTCACCACAGCAGACAGTAAAGAAAGGGAGGGTAGGGATAGCTATGTGTGTATATGTAGTGAGTACGTTTTGTGTATCCCTTTTGTCTGCTGTATTATTTATGCATAACCCTTCTAATTTCTCACGTATGTTAGTTATAAAGGAGAATGCAGATGTTTGTACTGTAATGGTTTAATTGACTCGCTCTCAGAATCCGAGGAGGCCCTGCTAAAGATGTCGGTGTCTCAGCCTGAGACGGGTGGTGCTGCAGTGCTGCCTGACTTCAGCAATATGACAGAGGAGGAGCAGATTGCATACGCAATGCAAATGTCTCTGGCTGGAGAGGGTGCGTTATAATCACCATCCACACTCATGCTTTCAGAATAGCATCCACTGACACACACACACTTTGCGGTGTGGATGATTAAAAATGGACCCTAGGTAGGTATTTTTTGTAACATTTCGTTTTAAAGCTTGGTACTTACCATTGATCTGGACTGTCATAGTTACACTGACACACCGCAAACAAAAACAAAGGGACAGGTGCAGCCACTTGACATTTCCAGATACATAGAGTTTCCATATGATATACATTTGATTTGATTTTGACTCTCTCCCTCTATTCCCTACCAACCCGTCCCTGTGATTAGAGTATGAAGATGCTATGGACACTGAAACTGCCAAGGTAGGTAACTCGCATGATCAGTGAAATCAGAAACCTTATCGTTTGTTTGTCAATACAGTTGTGTGACGTCGGTCCGCTACAATTTCCCAGTTGCAGTTTATGAAACACGCCCTTTCTCGATTTAGTCACTGATGTTTTGTCTCATTCATGTGGAAGTTCTCCATCTCCCTTCCAATCAGGATCACCTCTATTTGCAAGTACATGTACCAGGGATTTGACCTGCTGAAATGGTGCTAACAAACAGAATATATAATCAGTGCGTGCCCTTATTAATGATGTGCCTTGTGGTTCTTCCTCAGGAGGAGGATGACTATGATGTGATGCAGGACCCAGAGTTCCTCCAAAGCGTCCTGCAGAACCTGCCAGGTGTCGACCCTAACAATGAGGCCATCCGAAACGCCATGGGCTCCCTGGCCTCCCAGACAGGCCCACCCAAGCCTAACCGCAAGAAAGACGAGGATAAGAAGAAATGAGGCATGGGGACAGACAAATTGACAACACACATGGGTTGTGTCCGAAGTGGCACCCTTTTCCCTAAATAGTGCACTACTTTTGACATGGCTCTGGTAGGGTAGTTGAAACCGACAGAATTATGCAAGGCTACAGACAGAAAGACAGTTGAACGGACACCAATGCATGATATGACAGACAGTCAACAACATTCACAAGAAACCCACAAGCACGCACAAACAGACCAGACAATAAGACCAAACCGGAATGCACCAGGATTGTCATACAATCTAAAAATGGAATATCCATCTTTTCCGGTTTCTCACTGATTTACCCCATCTTATTAACTGACTGACTCGCAGACTGACTGGCATTATACGTTGTATTTAATGACAGGTCCCCAAGCTTGTAAACTAAACAATATCCTCCTTTTATTTTTGTTATTTTTCCATTGCAATAAATAAGACGAATGAAGCTTGTTGGTATGTACATCTGTCTGATTGATTGCTTGCCCAGTCCCCACTCAACCCCATATAGCTAGAACAGGAACGATTAATTCGAGAGAGGTGTGTGAACTATTGTGGCAAGAATTAACATATCTGTTTTTGTGTCATCTTTTGTGTTCACATTTAGAATTAACAAATGACAATTGTCCGTATGTGGCACCATTCCCGTGACAATTTATTTTTGTGGCTTTGGCAATAAAAAATTGCATTAATACAATGATCTGATAGGACCTCTTCATCGTGTGGCAGGAAGTAAAGGCACGCCATCTGGAGCGAGCGACAATAGTGGAATCACAGATCCAGGTAAACTATAAAAAAATATGTGCAATTGAGAATCAAAATACCGGTACCATCAATTGTCCACAGTAACAACGATCTATGGTTATTTCCCAGTAACTCGTTATGAATGCATGGAATGGCCTCCACTAAAGGACCCCTCGCTCTGCTTGGGCTCAGCGCGGCCGGGCCATCTAGCCTGGCGGGGGAAGCCGAAATAAACTTACAGCTGCGAGACGTTTGCGGTTTTAAATGATTGATTAATTGTGAAGCCATTGCAGGTTAATCCAAATGTAAAGTATATCGAATTTAACGTACACACTCAGTGAATTAATCTATTGAACAGATAAACAATTGAATGTATTTCTGAGCTAAATATGTTGTTGCTAGTCTGTCGTAGATGTTAGTTAGCGGTAGCTATTTGTTGACAATCGTAGCGAGACGGGCTGTGTGTCAAACTGCATTGTGCTCATGCTAGGTAATGGCAGCACCCCTCTCGCAATGTTTACTGTATGCAATGTTTTGCTACGCTGGCTAACAGTCGCTACAAATACTCGGGTCAAATAAATCCTGTTCGGCTTCGATCGGTGTTAATAACTTGCTTAGTTACTAACTAGCTAGCTACCTTTACTGAACTGCAACCTATAAGGACAGCCTACTGGCTATCAATTTAGCAATTTTAATGAGAAATTAGAAACACAGGATGTCTTAAACTTGGAATCGTATCACTCATTTACTGCCCTCTTGGTGTATCCTCTTTTGCAGGATTTGGTCCCGGCATGGGGGACATGAAGACCCCAGATTTCGATGACCTATTGGCAGCATTTGACATTCCTGACATCGATGCTAAAGAGGCCATCCAGTCTGCTGATGAGGCTGACGGGCCAGGCGGTGCACCTCTGGGAAAGCCGGACGGTGGGGTTGGTGTAGGGCCTTCTCTGAGACCACCTAGCCCCACGGACCCCCAGGCTGACACCCCTATTGTCAGTGTTATCGTAAAGAACTGTGTACGACCTGACATCGATGGAGGGGATGAGGACACAGACCAGAACACTATGGACAGCATTGCCGGGGTCGCTATGGGTCCACGGCTCGGTGTCTGTGCCCCAGGCATGGTGGAATCTGAACCACTCAATCACAATGGATTTGGGGCTGCTGGTATAACTACTCCCCTAACCCAGGCTCAGGCCCAATCTAATGGGGAGCCGTGGTCAGTGTCTACCCCCAAAACAGAGGGAGGAGGAGGCGTTGCTGGATCAACTAAATCGGTCAAGCAGGTTGGCAATATATTCAACAGACTGAAGCCTCTTATGGCGCAAGGGTCGGGAGACCCTGTAGGGAGGGCGAGGAAGATGCAGCTCCTACAGCAGCAGCACACACGAAAAGAGGCAGGCAAAGAGGCTTCGTTATCCTCCTCTTCATCTGTTGTGTCTGCGTCTCTTGTCTCAGGCGTGTCAGTAGGACTGTCCTCTCCTTTCTTCCCACCTTCCAAGCCTCTGCTCCCGTCCCCGTCACCCGCCCTCTCCTCACACCCGTTGCACTCATCTCCGCCGTTTAACGGGGCACCTAAAGCCAGCTCGGCATTGTGTCCCAGAGACTCAGAGGGGGATGATTCTGATCCGGACCTAGGGCCCCCGCTGCTGATCCAGGAACCCTCTGACTCCCCCTCCCGCACCCCTCCCAAACTGACCCGTCGTTTTAGGTCCTCTGCTGGCCGCACTGACTCCACCCATCCCATGGCCTCATTGGCAGCTCATCCCAAACCAGGGGACACTCCCTCGGGCTGTAGAGTGACCTCATCAACCGCCCAGTCAGGCTCCACCAAGAGTCTACCACAGGAAGACAAACACCCAGAGCATGTTATAGAAGAGCGAGACTCACCTGAAAGTCCTGAGCCAGAGATACCCATATCGGCAGCACCAGTAACCGCCAAGAGGTGCTCCAGCCCTGCAGTAGCCTCCACACCGCCCCCCTCAGACCTTCAGGAGCCTAAGGAGGAGGAGGAGGAGATGGAGGTGGGAAATGGAATAGAGAAGGCTATGGATGGCAAGGAGGAAGAGGGTGCAATTGGAGAGGAAGAGGGTACAAGAACAGGAGAGGAGAAAATGGAGGTGAGTGATGGCAAGTCTACGCCTCCAACCACTGAAGGTTGCACCTCAACTCCAGGAGGGCCTGCTGCTCCTGTCCGGCCCCTCAAAGTGCGGATAAAGACCATCAAAACCTCCACTGGTGGAATCACCAGAACTGTTACCAGGGTCGCACCCAAAGCAGGTGCTGCTGGAGCAAAGGGTTTGGATCCCAGCAAAGCTCCACCAGTGGTGCGGAAGACCCCAGTCAACAGGGCCTGGAAACCTGACACTCCCTCTGGTCGTATGGCAGCCTCCCAGCCACAGAATTCAAAGAGCCTCAACACACTACCCGTGTCTACACTAGCAGCCAGTAGTGCTATGCTAGCAGCTGCAACCAAGGCTCAGAACAAGATGGCTGCCTCCTCGGACAAGGCCAAGGTATCTGCCACTGCTGTTAGCATCACTAAATCTGCCGCCCTGCCTGCCACTCCCTCGGTTGCCTCCTCTCCGAAGTTCTCAGTAGCCACTGGTGGGATGAGCGTACGTCCTGTTGGTGCTAAAACGTCTAACGGAGGCAGCGCCAGCGTCCTAGCCGGCACTCACCAGCCAAACAAGCCTGCCTCCATTGTGAACAGCACGGGCGCCGTCATTTCCCGCAGCCAGTCTAGCCTGGTGGAGGCCTTCAACAAGATCCTCAACAGCAAGAACCTGCTGCCCAGTTATAAGCCTGACCTCTCGGCGGCTCCGCCCCCAGAGTGGGGGCTCCCTCTGCCTGCCATGGGCTACCGCTGTCTAGAATGTGGCGATGCCTTCGCCCTGGAGCGGAGCCTGGCCCGCCACTATGACAGGCGCTCGCTGCGCATCGAGGTGACCTGCAACCACTGTGCCAAGCGGCTGGCCTTTTTCAACAAGTGCAGCCTGCTGCTCCACGCCAGGGAGCATAAGGAACGAGGGCTGATAATGCAGTGCTCTCACCTCGTCATGAGGCCCGTCACCGTGGAGCAGATGATTGGCCAGCAGGACACCACACCCATCGGTAAGGCGGGACTTTCGGAAGAGTTTCGTGAAAATGGCTTCGTCCCATATACGCAGCAAAAAAGTTTAAGCAATTTAGGACGCATACGATGTGGCTATATAAACCAAGCTTTATTTCTGTCAGGGTGTGGTCCATGTTATTTTATGAAATACAAGAGAGATACCATCATGCAATTGACTTCCAACTTATTTGTATTCTTGCTTCGCTTTCTTGCTTTGTTGACCAGGCATGTGTTCCCCTTCAATCTCCTCTCCTCCTCCAGTCTCCTCCCCCTCCACCATGTCCGGAGCCCCCGCCGTGTCATCCAGTTCCAGCCCACTGAAGGACACACAGTCTCAATCTGCAGCCCAGCTGAGACCGGTCCGCCGTGTGCCCCAGATCCCCCAGGTGCTGATGCCCCTCCCCAGCAAGAAGGGAGAGGTGCTGCAGTACCACAACTTCAAGTGTCCCGAGTGCCAGGCCCAGTTCTCTGGCAAGGCCGAGCTGGTCGCCCACTTCCAGCAGATCAGAGCTACCCCCAACTCGGTGAGTCCTTTACAGAGCCTGAAGTATGGGTTTGCATTATTCACAGGCTAATGACGAACTACTAGTGTCAAGCTTAGTCATACGTAATGACTGAATGAGGCAGTTTCCCAGACACAGATAATGGACTGCTTTACTTTATGTATTAGTCAATACTATTACGCAATATTAGTGTTTTACTATGAAAACAAGGCATTTCTAATGCCTCAATATGACTTAATTAACTTTAAAACATGGTCTCTCTCTTCCTTGGCCAGACCTGTGGGTGTGCATTGATGACTGGCTTATTACACAGTACTTGTATTCGTTTTACAGTATTAGAAGTAGTAGTGTATTCATAGTGTTATGCCTTAGTCAACTTTTAAACATTTTCTCCCTCTCTCTCCTCCCTACCCAAACCTGTATGCTGCCAATGTTTACTCTGAAAACGAGTTATGATGAATTCCTCGATGTGTGTGCTGCATGTCAATTGTTCAACCTCTCGTCTTCCTGCCCAGACCTGTATGCTGTGCGCCCCTCCCATGATGCTGCCTAACTGGTGCAGTGTGTCGGCTCACCAGAGGATTCATAAGCACCGGGCACCCCACGTCTGTCCAGAGTGTGGGGGCATCGCCCGGCAGGCCAGCTTCCAGACCCACCTGGAGGAGGCCTGTCTGCACTTCGCCCGCCGCATCGGATACAGGTGAAGAGATAGTGTCTGCACTTACAAATCGGCAAACAAGTGTAATAAGTCCGCACACAAAAGGATGTCGCAAAAGTATTTTCACTAGCTTAAACAGATGTTTCGGCTTAGCGACCTTATTCAGTGTGTAGGCCATCTGCACTGATAGACAATTGTGCTACAAATACATGCAAGTGTAAATACCACAAACTACTGCTTCGATGCAGTATTATTATGACACTCCATTGTCAGGTGGATGTATGAGAGGGATACATACAGTAATCAAATGCAAATACACGCCCCTCTAACTCAAAGATATGTGAAAAGATGTGGTTGAAGATTCTTTCCGCAGTTGCGTCACAATCAAGCCACCCAATTGTCAACGGCCACTCTATAATTAGCATCAGTGACTAAACCTATGTGTTTTGTTCATATGTTCCCCCAGGTGCTCCAGTTGCCAGGTGGTCTTCGGGGGTCTGAACTCCATCAAGTCCCACATCCAGACGGCCCACTGCGAGGTGTTCCACAAGTGCCCCAGCTGCCCTATGGCCTTCAAGTCTGCCCCTAGTGCACAGGGACACATCAGCACCCAGCACCCCACCCTCACCGGGGGACAGGCCAAGTAAGTGCCCCACAGTCACTGAACCATGTTATGTCTCTTTAGGTTTAGAGCAGTGTTTTCCAATCCTGGTCCTGAGGACCCAGAGGGGTGCACGTTTTTGTCCTAGTGTTCTAGCACTAACACACTTAATTCATGTGTGTTAGAACAAAAATGTACACCTCTTTGGGTCCCCAGAATTGGGAAACACTGGTTTTTAGTTGATTGTAAAAGCATGTCTCTTGTCTGTTTTTGTCACAATTTGAGCCCCGAAAAAAAAGCTTCATTCACTCTTAAATTCCCTCTATCTCTGTATTTGCAGATTGATCTACAAGTGTGTGATGTGTGATACAGTTTTTACCCAGAAACCCTTACTGTACATGCATTTCGACACCCACCTGGCCAAGCAAAAAGTGCATGTGTTCAAGTGTCCTGACTGCACCAAACTCTACGCGCAGAAAGGTTCCATGATGGAACACATAAAGGTTTGTTTAGTGAAATTCTAACTCACAGGTAAACATATGATTGTAGTAAAGGAAAGTGATATGTTAGTTGATCAATCCACTGGATGGTAAATAGTAATTTATAGGAGTTAATTTGTCAATATTGTCTTCCCTTTTCTCTTGTCTGATTGGTTATCCCTTTCTTACCTCCTCTTATCCAGACTGCTCACAGAAGGCTGTCAGTCAAACAGGAGGGCCAATCCAATGCCTCTGCCCCTGCCCCCACCAACCCCTCAGCCCCCTCCCTCCCAAAATCCAAGCCCTCTGCAAAAAAGGACAACTCAGATGGGGAGGACTGGGGCCGAGACCAAGAGGAGGAGGAGGAGGAAGGAGAGGAAGAGGGGGGTGAGGACTATGAGGAACCTGAGAATCAGTCTAGTTCTATGGAGGTAGACAGCCATCGTGGGACCATCTCAGAATGGAGCTGCCAGCAATGTCAGAAGACCTTCACACAGAGTGACGACTACATCTCTCACATGAAGACAGAGCACGGAAAGGTAAGGCCGTACAAATGTACTTATCTGTATAACCGATGCCCCACTTCACATAAAAAATAAAGATGTAAATCGATTATTTTTAACAAATCAAATGATTCGCTTTGCCATTGTAGTATTTGGGATTCGGTTAGATCGCGGTGAATTTAATCAAATAATAATTTGTGAATTGCAACAACAACAAAAAAATGGAGCCTTCCGTTTGGATTATGTTGCTGTAAAACTTGTTTTGGGCATTGCAACACAATAGATGCCAGTCAACTTGCAGAGAACACTTCGAAGGAAAAATAAATCTGACTAACCTAGAATATACAGTGCATTCGGAAAGTATTGAGACCAAATTACTTTTTGCACATTTTGTTACGTTAGACTTATTCTAAAATTGATTAAATATGTATTTTCTCATCAATCTACACACAATACCCCAGAATGACAAAGCCAAAACAGATTTTTTTACATTTTTGCAACTATTAAATATAAAAAACATATCTTATTTACATAAGTATTTAGACCCTTTGCTATGAGACTCAAAATTGAGCTCTGGTGGATCCTGTTTACATTGAAATATGGCAGAACCATGCCTCTGGAAAAATTTACTAATTTGTCTGGGACATGCTTGCTGTAGCTAGATTTCCATACAATTTGCGACCGATTTTCATGTGAATATTCAAAAATCTGCATAAAATAATATATGCACATTTTCCCACGAGATATGTTGCCATCAATCTGACTTATTGCGGATAAAAGTCTGCGTGATGACGTCGTGCACATAAAAATGTTTGGTTAAATTCCCATGTACCGAATGGAAAAATACAAGTTAAATGGGTTTCCATTGCATTGAACTTTACTGATGGTTTTGTCACAAAAACTGTTGCGTTATATAGCAAATGTGTCTGGTCTTGGCACGTGTACTCTAGCCAACAGCTTGCCGATGTAAGCAACCTACATTAAGAGATTTTTATGGATAAGAGCAATATTTTTATTTGTTAAACTGCAGCCAAGCATCGATCATCACGTCACAAAAATAAGACCCTCAATATTTATTGGAACGGAGCATTAAGCTCATGTGCACTTTCACAATTGATTCTGTAGCCTAATAAACTGCATGGTTTCCCAAGGACCACACAAGAGGACCACACAAGAGGACCACACAAGAAATCGCGTAACTCCAAGTTTACTTCGTTATGATATCAATATTTGCGCATTGAGACATTTCCTCCGCAATTTCTCGCAAAATTAGTTTTACCGTTACAAAAAGATCCCACCATGTCGAATTATATATACTTTTTGTCTGCATTTATAAAATATAACCGGCATATCCTATTTCCATCAGCCCGGTCATTCCTTTTTTCATGCATCAGGTAATTCATCCTTAAACGGTTGGATGGAAACCTGGTTAGAGATATTATCTGACACCAATGTAGTTATTTAGTAGGGTACCCTGACTGGGACTAAAACCCTGGTCCCTGTGACTGTCATTCCACAAAAGAAAATCTCTTGCTGAGGTCACTAGGTGTTGTACCAAGGTTGTTTAGTATTTGTATGACCTAAGTATAGTGTGTACACACGCACAGAGAACTCACCCTCTCTTTTCTCCTTGAATCTGCCTCTGTAGGCTACGAAGAAGTTCCCGTGTTGTGTGTGTGAGAGCTCCTTCTCCACCTCTTCCAGCCTGCGGCGCCATGTACGCGTCATCCACGAGGGCAACAAGAGAGTCTTCCACTGCCAGTGAGTGAACACCATACTCATCTAAACTTCCACAAAAGCACCATATTTTTTTGTCCCCTGTAGCTCAATTGGTAGAGCACGGATAGTGGGCTTGATTCCCAGGGCCACTCGTACGTAAAAACAAATGCTGTATGTATGACTAACTCACTTTGGGGGGGAAAGCGTCTGCTAAGTAGGATATATATATATATTATATATGAAAATGTCTGTAGAGTTGATATGACAAGACAATTAGCAGGGATATTTAGAATGTTAAGTTCAGTCGAATATCAGCCCACCTAGGAAAAGTGTGCAGCATCCTCAGAGCCTATGTGTGTACTTGTGTGTTTGCAGATATTGCACAGAGGGCAAGCGGACCTTCAGCAGTCGGCTCATACTAGAGAAGCATATCCAGGTCCATCATCACAGAGTCAGAGCCACTGACGGACAGGTCGGTTAGAATCCATTCTTCTTTCCATCACTTGGTGGGGGTCCATTTCAGTAATGTTACCCATGGTGTGGTGACTTGGATCTGAGTATGTTAAACCAAAAATCAATAATGCTTTTTGACATTCTCTCGTTTTCCCCCCCATCACCCCTCTGTCCCCATGCATGGCTCTCCACAGACCAGGAAGCGTTCAGTCCCGGGTAAGGGCCCAGGCAGCTCATCTGAACTTGACGGAGAGGGGGGGCCACCAGGGGACGAGGAAGGGGGCGGCACGGACAGCAGAGAGGCCACAGAGGGGGGCGAGGAGGGCAGCATTCCCGTGAAGAAAACACGAGCGTTGGCGCTTCCCGAGCCCGAGGAGGACGACAACGTGTTCCGCTGCGTGCCGTGCGGCTTCGCCACGGAGGACGGCGCCGAGTTCCAGCGCCACATCCCGCAGCATCGCGCCGACGCCGCCTCCTTCCAGTGCCTGCAGTGTGGCGTGTGCTTCGCCTCAGCTGGCTCCCTGGGACGCCACCGTTTCATCACCCACCACGTGAGAGATCCCCAAGGGGAGTCCAACCACAGGCCACCCCGCACCCCCTCCTCCCCGGACGGCTTACCCTCATCCCCACAGGACGGAGAGGACGGTAAGGGGAAAATGAGCTGCAGGGTGTGCAGCCGGCGCTTCGACAGGGCCTCCGACCTTAACACCCACTTAAGGACCCACGGCATGGCCTTCATTACCGCCCACAAGACGGACAAGCCCCAGTAGGGTGAAGTTGCCCCTAGATGCTGATCCTGGGTCAGTTTTGCATTTACCCCACTAATGGTTAGGATTGGGGGAGAAGAAGCAGATCCTAGATCTGTAACTCGGGGAAACTTCACTCCAGAGCCGGACAAGCCCCAGTATGAAAAGGAGGGGTGAGGAGTGACGGACAGGCCTGGGAGATGAGGGGTTTTGACTTGGAATCATTTTAGGGGAACTGAATGTGGATAGATGAGAGCTGACCTAGATGTACTTCTGAGCCACTTGAACTTGCCAGAGTGTTTCTTTGTCACACTCGCATGCTGATCATCATACTGAGCAGTGGACTGGACACGCATGAGGATGGGAGTTCTGAGGGTCAAGACCACCTGATCATAGCATTGACATCAGCCATATGTGTCCAACTTTTTTCCATGATTGTGTATGTTTTTCTGCCATTTAATATGGTTTGTCTATCTTAATGTGAACCATACTATCATTTCTACATGCACTTCCTTCTGTATTTTCTTACTCATTTCCTTTTCCGAGCTATGCGTCACGAAAGGTATTCTGTCTTGCATTACATCGTTAAACTTGCATCTACACCAACCCACTGTACAAAGAAAGCACTCTTGTTGGTCATAGATCAGTTTCTATGGGTCCACCTCTTTAGTGAGGGTTTGATAAAACTGTTCTCAAATCAGTGTCCAATTTTAAATTGGTATCTGAAGCAAAAAAATAGTATTGAGAGTAACACTGATTTTATGTACTAATGACATTGTTCTATTTATTTATATGAAACACATTGTCGTCGTTGTTTGTGAGTCATTTGCAGCCAATCTTATAGCAAGATTCAATGGTAAAGGGAACTTGAAATGTATGACACAGACAGGTAGGTGAGATTTATTTCTCTATTTGATACGCTGAACAAAAATATGAACGCAACATATAAAGTGTTGGTCCCATGTGTCATGAACTGAAATAAAATATCCCAGAAATGTTCGATGCACAAAAAGCTTCTCTCAAATTTTGTGCACAAATTTGTTTTAATCGCTTTTAGTGAGCGTTGCTCCTTTGCCAAGATAATCCACCAAACAGGTGTGGCATAATCAAGAAGCTAATTAAACAGCATACTCATTACACAGGTGCACCTTGTACTGGGGACAATAAAAGGCCACTAAAATGTGCAATTTTGTCACACACAATGCCAGATGTTTTGAGGGAGTGTGCAATTGGCATGCTGACTGCAGCAATGTTCAGCAGAGCTGTTGCCAGAGAATTTCATGTTAATTTCTCTATCATAAGCTGCCTCCGTCGTTTTTGAGAATTTGGCAAGTACGGCCTCACAACCACGCCAGCCCAGGACCTCAACACAAACTGTCAGAAACCATCTCAGGGAAGCTAATCTGCGTGCTCATCGTCTTCACCTGACTGCAGTTTGGTGTCAACCGTGTCAGTTGGCAAATGCTCACCTTCGAAGGCCACTGGCACGCTGGAGAAGTTCTCTTCACGGATGAATCCCAGTTTAAACTATACTAGGCAGATGGTGTTGTGTGGATGAGTGATTTGCTGATGTCAACAGAGTGCCCCGTGGTGGTGGAGTTATGGTATGGGCAGGTATAAGCTACGGACAACGAACACAACATTTTATCAATGACAATTTGAGCGCACAAAGATATTGTGTTGCGATCCTGAGGCCCACCATGCCATTCATCCGCCGCCATCACCTCATGTTTCAGCATGATAAAGCAACACCCCATGTCTTAAGGATCTGTACACAATTCCTGGAAGCTCAATGTCCCAGTTCTTTCATGGCCTGCATTCTCCAGTCGCCCATTGAGCATGTTTGGGATCGACATGTACAACAGCGTGCTCCAGTTGCCGCCAATATCGCACAGCCATTGAAGAGTGGGACAACATTCCACAGGCAACAAACAGCCTGATGTGTCACGCTGCATGAGGTCACACCAGATACTGACTGGTTTTCAGATCCACGGCCCTACCTTTTTATTAAGGTATGTAACCTACACATGCATATTGGTATTCCCAGTCATGAAATCCATAGATTAGGGCCAAATGTATTTATTTATATTGACCGATTGCCTTATATGAAGTGGAAAATCTTTAAAATTGTTGCGTTTATATATTAGTTCAGTGTAGATTATTGTAACCCGTCTTGTTTCGAGTGGTACATTGTCATCAATCTTCTAGCCAAGATAAGTGAGTTCCAAGATTTTACCAGTGGTGGACATGGGTATATGTTGCACGGAACATATCATGCACGAAATGAAAGCGTTCGTGTTTTGTTACAAAAATGTGAATTTAAGTATAGTATTTGTACTCAAATGTTTTGTTCTTCAACCAATTTGAAACAAAAAAAACTGGATTTTTATGGGAGGTGGGCTAGCTATAGATTGTCACTCACAACTAAGCAGAGGGAGAGTGCGAGGGGTTGTAATTGTGTTTTAATGTGTATGGACATTTCTCTGAATTGTTTTCTAACTGCAGAATCAGTGCTTGACCTATTTATTTTCCTTTTTATTTTGTCACCTGCTATGAAACACTGTATATGTGTGTATATATATATATATACCGTGCATTCGGAAAGTATTCAGACCCCTTCCCTTTTTCCACATTTTATGTTTAGCCTTATTCTAAAATGGATTAAATAAAACATTTTCCTCAATGTACACACAATATCCCATAATTACAAAGCGAAAACAGGTTTTTAGCAAATTTACTAAAATTAAAACATACCTTATTTACATAAGTATTTAGACGCTTTACTATGAGACTCGAAATTGAGCTCAGGTGCATCCTGTTACTACAACTTGGAGTCCACCTGTGGTAAATTAAATTGATTGGACATGATTAGGAAAGGAATACCTGTCTATATAAGGTACCACAGTTGACAGTGCATGTCAGAGCACAAACCAATGAGGTCGAATAAATTATCCGTAGAGGTTCGAGACAAATTTGGGGAGGGGTAACAAAACATTTCTGCAGCATTTTAACCACCAAGACTCTTCCTAGAGCTGGCCGTCCGGCCAAACTGAGCAACCGCAGGAGAAGGGCTTTGGTCAGGGAGGTGACCAAGAACCTGATGGTCACTGACAAAAGATCCAGAGTTCCTCTGTGGAGATGGTAGGACAACCATCTCTGCAGCACTCAACCAATCAGGCCTTTATGGTAGAGCGGCCAGACGGACGCCACTCCTCAGTAAAAAGCACATAACAGCCCGCTTGGAGTTTCCCTAAAGGCTCCTAATGTACTCTCAGACCATAAGAAACAACATTCTCTGGTCTGATGAAACCAAGATTGAACTCTTTGGCCTGAATGCCAAGCGTCAGGTCTGGAGGAAACCTGGCACCATCCCTATGGTGAAGCTTGGTGGTGGCAGCATCATGCTGTGGGGTTGTTTTACAGTGGCACGGACTGGGAGACTAGTCAGGATCGAGGAAAAGATGTACAGAGGTCCTTGATGAAAACCTGCTGCGGAGTACTCAGGACCTCAGACTGGGATGAAGGTTCCCCTTCCAACAGGACAATGACCCTAAGCACACAGCCGAGACAACACAGGAGGGGCTTCGGGACAAGTCTCAATGTCTAGGGTGGCCCTGTCAGAGCCCAGACTTGAACCCGATCGAACATCTCTGGAGAAACTTGAAAATGTGTGCAGCGAGGCTCCCCATCCAACCTGACAGCTCTTGATAGGATCTGCAGAGAATAATGGGAAACTCCCCATACGGAAAGGGAGCCACTGGGAGTGGTGAGTTCGTCATCCTGTTTGCCCAAATACTGGTGTGCCAAGCTTGTAGCATCATACCCAAGAAGACACGAGGCTGTAATCACTGCCAAAGGTGCTTCAACAAAGTACTGAGTAATGGGTCTGAATACTTATGTAAATGTAATTTAAGTTTATTTGTCATTATGGGGTATTGTGTGTAGATTTGAAGGGGAAAAAAACTATTACATTTTAGAATAAGGATGTAACGTAACAAAGTCAAGGGGACTGAATACTTTCCGAATGCACTGTATATACAGTACCAGTCAAGTTTGGACACACCTACTCATTCCAGGGTTTTTCTTTTACTATTTTCTACATTGTAGAATAATAGTGAAGACAAACTATGAAATAACACATATGGAATAATGTAGTAAACCAAAAAGTGTTAAACAAATCACAATATATTTGATTCTTCAAAGTAGCCTCCCTTTGCCTTGATGACAGCTTTGCACCCTGTTGGTATTCTCTCAACCAGCTTCACCTGGAATGCTTTTCCAACAGTCTTGAAGGAGTTCCCACATAGGCTGAGCACTTGTTGGCTGTTTTTCCTTCACTCTGCGGTTCAACTCATCCCAAACCTTCTTATTGGGTCGAGGTTGGGTGATTGTGGAAGCCAGTTCAACTGATGCAGCACTCCCATCACTCTCCTTCTTGGCCAAATAGCCCTTACACATCCTGGAGGTGTGTTAGGTCATTGTCCTGTTGAAAAACAAATTATAGTCCCACTAAGCGCAAACCAGGTGGGATGGCGTATCGCTGCAGAATGCTGTGGTAGCCATGCTGGTTAAGTGTGCCTTGAATTCTAAATAAATCACAGTGTCACCAGCAAAGCACCCCCACACCATCACCACAACTCCTCCATGCTTCACGGTGAGAACCACACATGCGGGGATCCTCCGTTCACCTACTCTGCGTCACAAAGACACTGAGTTGGAACCAAAAATCTCAAATTTGGACTCATCCGACCAAAGGACAGATTTCCACCGGTCTAATGTCCATTGCTCGTATTTCTTGACCCAAGCAAGTCTCTTCTTCTTATTGGTGTCCTTTAGTAGTGGTTTCTTTGCAGCAATTCGACCATGAAGGTCTGGTTCACCGAGTCTCCTCTGAACAGTTGATGTTGAGATGTGTCTGTTACTCTAATGAACTTATCTTCAAATCAAATTTTATTGGTAACATACATGTTTAGCAGATGTTATTGCGGGTGTAGTGAAATCCTTGTTGCTAGCTCTAACAGTGTAGTAATACCTAACAAGTAATATCTAACTGAAGCATTTATTTGGGCTGCAATTTCTGAGGCTGGTTACTCTAATGAACTTATCCTCTGCGGCAGAGGTAACTCTGGGTCTTCCTTTCCTGTGCCGGTACTCATGAGCCAGTTTCATCATAGCGCTTGATGGTTTTTGCAACTTCACTTGAAGAAACTTTCAAATAAATTTTCCACGTTGACTCTCCATGTCTTAAAGTAATGATGGACTGTCATTTCTCTTTGCTTATTTGAGCTGTTCTTGCCAATATGGACTTATCCCTATTTGGTAAAAGTCCATCTTCTGTATACCACCCCTACCTTGTCACAAATGCATTGAGGAAAGAAATTCCACAAATTAACTTTTAACACCTCCAGGTGACTACCTCATGAAGCTGGTTGAGAGAATACCAAGAGTGTGCAAAGCTGTTATCAAGAAGAATTGCAAATATATTTTGATTTGTTTGACAATTTTTGGGTTACTACATGATTCCATATGGGTTATTTCATACAGTAGTTTTGATATCTTCACTATTATTCTACAATGTAGAAAATAGTAGGTGTCAACTTTTGACTGGTACTGTATTCGTAAAGTATTCAGACCCCTTGATTTTTCTACATTTTGTTACGATCTAGCCGTATTCTAAAATGTATTACATAGTTTTTTTCTTTATCAATCTACACACAATAACCCATAATGAAAAATTTAAAAGTTTTTTTTTTTTATGTAAGCAAATGTATAAAAAAATAACTCACATTTACTTAAGTATTCCAACCCTTTACTCGGTTCTTTGTTGAAGCACCTTTGGCAGTGATTACAGCCTCAAGTATTCTTGGCACACCTGTATTTAGCCCGGGTAGGCCGTCATTGTAAAATAAGAATTTGTTCTTAACTGACTTACCTAGTCAAATATAGGTTAAATAAAATATATATATATTTTAGCGAGTTTCTCCCATTTTTCTCTGCAGATCCTCAAGGTCTGTCGGGTTGGATGGGGATCGTCGCTGCACAGCTATTTCCAGGTCTCTCCAGAGATGTTCGATCGGGTTCAGTCCAGGCTCTGGCTGGGCCACTCAAGGACATTCAGAGACTTGTCCCGAAGCCACTCCTGCACTGTCTTGGCTGTGTGCTTAGGGTTGTTGTCCTGTTGGAAGGTGAACCTCCAGGTTTTCATCAAGGATCTCTGTACTTTGCTCTGGTCATCTTTCCCTTGATCCTGACTAGTCTCCTAGTCCCTGCCGCTAGAAAACGCCACCACCGTGCTTCACCGTAGGGATGGTTGCAGGTTTCCTTCAGATGTGACACTTGGCATTCAGACCGCAGAGTTCAATCTTGGTTTCATAACACCACAGCATTTTGTTTCTCATGGTCAGTACTTTAGGTTCCTTTTGGCAAACTCCAAGCCGGCTGTCATGTGCCTTTTACTGAGTCGCCGCTTCCATCTGGCTACTACCATAAAGCCCTGATTGGTGGGGTGCTGCAGAGATGTTTGACCTTCTGGAAGGTTCTCCCATTTCCACAGAGGAACTCTGGAGCTCTGTCAGAGTGACCACCGGGTTCTTGGTCACCTCCCCGACCAAGGCTCTACGGACAATTCATTCCATGGCTTGGTTTTTGCTCTGACATGCACTGTCAACTGTGGGACCTTTGATATAGACAGGTGTGTTCCTTTCCAAATCACGTCCAATCAATTTAATTGACCACAGGTGGACTCCCAAGTTATAGAAACATCTCAAGGATGATCATTGGAAACAGGATGCACCTGAGCTCAATTTCGAGTCTCATAGCAAAGGGTCTGAATACTTGTGTAACTAAGGTATGTTTATTTTTTATATATATTCGCAAAAATGTCTGTAGATTGAGGAATAGTTTTTATTTCATCCATTTTAGAATAAGGCTGTAACATAAAATGTGGAAACAGGGAAGGGGTCTGAATACGTTCCAAAGGTACTATAGATAAATAATGATTCCGCTTTTATTTTCCATCTGTATTGTGGTCTGTGTGCTGAATTGCCATACATTTTATGTGCCGTTTCAAAATAAATGTTTGAGGGAGAACTTGCTTTATCAAGTCTTTACTTCTGTCCAGTCATTGAAGAAGCTTTATATAACTGTTTAGGGATAGTATTGTATGACATTTTTAATTTAGGCACATTTACATTATGTACAACTACAGTATTTTATACAGATAGATAATCATTCCTCTGTTTATAATTGTGACACACACACTAGTGTCTTGCAAAGAGTGTAATCCTATAGCCCTTTAGGATATAACCATTTCAAATCCCACTATTAGATTCTCCCATTTCACATGATGGTCCCATCAAGTCCATCCTTAGGGTCTTTTTTTTCTGGATGTAGCTCCACTGCCTGCCTGCTCTCAGTGGCTTGTCCTTGGGCTGAGGACTCCGAGATGAACCCCTCCTCTGGATGGTGGACCTCAATGAGGAGCTCGTAGATCAGTGTGCCTACCAGAGCGCCGGCACAAGTGGCCACTAAAGGCACCCACCACCAACTATGTCCCGCCCTGAGAGGGAAAGAAACAGTAACACCTGCTATCTGTATCAGCGTGTACACAATGTCAAAGTACAATACTTTGCGTTCAGCTTAAGATCCTCATGTGAATTTCAAGATCCCCCTAAAAATGCCTAACATATTAAAGCGCTTGTTTTGGTTTACTTAAACAAGGGCATTAAGAGTGTCAAAATATGTAGCAGAACTGACTTACCTAAACACCTCATCCCCCCAGCCAGCAATGTATGTGAACAGTCTAGGCCCAATGTCTCTGGCTGGGTTAAGGGCATAGCCGCTGTTGGAGCCCATGGAGACTCCGATCACCAACACCACAGCCCCCACCAGCACCGGCTGCAGATCTGCAGGCGCCGGGCTGTTCCTGCTGTCCCCCAGAGCCAGGATACACACCATGAGAGCAGCTGTGCCCACCACCTGGAGATGGTGAGCCGGTTAACCACTACAGAGCAGTGACACCATGATAAAGACTAACTATGAAGGCTGAGACACCATTCAACCTCCCAAATTATTGATAAGAAAACAGCCCTTAGTAAAATACCTGATTGGGTCTTCCAGGTACAAATACATTTCCAATGTGTTTATGTTAGTTATCCTATATTCAAACCAAAAAGGGGGTTCCGACCTGGTCCATGATGCCCCCCCACAGGCTCAGGTAGTCAGCAGGGTATGTGGAGAAGATGCCTGCTGTGGCTTTGGGACCGCTCACAGTCAGGTGACCACCACTGTATAACTGTATAGCATCTGTGAATGGAAACACACACACTATCATGCTCCAGCCATAACTTTTGATTCTAGTATTCAATATTGATATTCTACATTTTCCCCTTACCATAGTACTGCAGGGCTACGGTGGCAGCAGCCATAAAGGCCCCCAGAATCTGGAAGAAGATGTAGAAAGGCAGGCGTGTCCAAGGATGCCTGCCCAGAAAGCAGAGGCTGAGAGACACTGCAGGGTTCAGGTGAGCACCTTTTGAGAGAACAAAACAACCATTATTTTGATAATGTATCAACTATTTCATCAAGATATGGCCTCTTTCGGTCCTCTCCCTCATCCACTTGTATAGATGTACACTCATAGACTTTACCTGACACCCCACGGGAAACATAGACTCCAAAGGTGGTTCCCAGAGCGAAACCCAGATTGATTGACAGGTAGTGACCTTTACTGTTTTCAGATGTCGTTACCTGGGCAACGGAGCCACATCCAAACAGCTGCAGTCACAACAAAACAAGGCCTGTATCAGAGGAGTTACATCCCTAATGCATCATATCCCCATTTTTTTTAACTACTGCTTGAATTGAGATGTCAAACAATCTCAGAATTTACTGTCATGGGCAATAAATCAGGAAGGCCTATATCAAATGTCAGTTGAAAGTGGTTCCCCATTGTCGTCTACTCAAATAGTGGGGAAAGCTCAGAGTACCATTCAAGATTAGGCATGTTTGGCTGATAAACGAAGGACAGTCTTTACAGTCCTCTGTTCTGAGGAAGTGTATCGCTTTATGATTTTCTTGTGCCCTATAAGTTTTATTGACCCTGGCAAGAGCAACAAGGCATTAATCTCAAGGCTTGGGGCATGTTCAATAGGGCAGAACGTTTATAATATTGCAAACCGAAATGTACAAGCATTCTCTTTTCCAAATTACTCACACTCTACTGATTTAGGAATTCCCATGCTCTCTTTCGCTCTCGCTCGGGGGTCAAAGTCCTTGGTTAGCCATTGTGATGATCCACCAATAGCACAAAGGGGGTTTTGCAAGCACTTACAATTCAAAACAAGATCAGAGCGAGATAGCGTGTGGAAGGACTGGAGATTCAAATTAGAATAATAGAAACAAATGCCAAAGTGGAAGGGACAGCACCTGCGCTGTCCCTTCCACCATTCACTGGACTTTGACAGACCGACCAATGGACAGATGTCTTAAGGGATAAGGCTCTGCCTAACCTGAAGGATACACACATATACAATCCTTGAAATACTACAATCATCTCCCTCTGCCTAACCTCAACCCTTACAACTGAGGTACAGAAGGACAAGTCTCTCCAACCATTCCTACAGAGCTGCATGCACTGTTCTGCCCAGTATCAGAAAGGCACTCACAATCATGATGTAGACCCCCAGGCACTCTGCCAAACACTCTCTGGCAAGGCTACTCCTGATTCGACATTTATTGAGCAGTCGGTCCATCCCTGTAGCGTGTTTTGGACACCAAAAAGGAAGCTTCTATAATGTCCTCATCAGTAGTACTACGTGACTTGGACAGTGAACTCTTCCTCTCCGGCTGACTAGTTCACACAGACCGAGAAGGCGTGCACTCATGCCGCAATCCTCAACGTCACGTGTTTTATTGCATGACTGAGGCATGTAGAAAGGTTATCACTTTGTGGGCCGTTCCACGAATAGAGTCGTTTCTTTGTCCTTTTTAAGTCGGAATTGTGCACCAATATTACATTTGTTTGTTATATTAAATGAAGAGCCCTTTAATATAGAACACATGGAAAATTCAGTACATCTTGATGTCCCTCGTCGTTTCTAGGAAACAACCCCAATGCTATTATTGGGGGGGGGGGGGGGGTCAGCTTTCATATTGCAACTAGATTGTGGCTTCTATCAATGTAATTGTCTGCATCATTTCCAATCCCCCGTATTTATTGTATAAAAATTTATATTTTTCCCTAACCCTACCACTTTCCCCTAACATTCTATTGGTTGCAAGAACTTTGTATCATAACTTAAGTAGAAAAACTCTACGTTTTGAATCCAGCGTTGTTTTGTGTATCAGTTCTTAAACCATGTGCCTTGGAATTGGTACATCGATATTTTCCAGACTATTTTGCAATCTGTATGGCACAGCTGTAAATTTGTTGGTCTAGCAATATCTAACAATACACACAACCTAAAAGTAAAATAATGGCACTAAGGAATATGCAAATATTAGGATGAGCAATGTCAGAGTGGCATAGACTAAAATACAGTATATACATATGAGATGAGTAAAGCAAAAAATATGTAAACATTATTGGAATAACTAGTGTTCCATTAATAAAGTGGCCAGTGATTTCAAGTCTATGTATATGAGGCAGCAGCCTCTAAGGTGCAGGGTTACGTAACCGGGTTGAAGCCGCCTAGTGATGGCTGTTTAACAGTCTGATGGCCTTGAGATAGAAGCTGCTTTTCAGTCTCTCGGTCCCAGCTTTGATGCACCTGTACTGACCTCTCCTTCTGGATGATAGTGGTGTGAACAGGCAGTGGCTCGGGTGGTTGTTGTCCTTGATTTATCTTTTTGGCCTTCCTGTGACATCGGATGCTGTCGGTGTCCTGGAGGGCAGGGAGTTTGCCCCGGGTGCTGCGTTGGGCAGTGTGATAAAAAAAGGACATATTTACCTGATTTGTATGATATTAATAGTCAACGATTATATACACTTAACTAATAGTAAGACATTTCTCTGCTTCATTCTGAGTGAACTGAGAGGAGTCTTTTGAAGCTTGGGCTTGCAACTGGTTAAAACCTTTCAGGGCTACCCATCCCGGATCCGGGAGCATCCTCATCAAAAAAGCTGACTAGCATAGCCTAGCCTAACGGGACAGGGATATCATATAATATAATTTAATGAAATCACAAGTCCAATACAGCAAATGAAAGATAAACATCTTGTGAATCCAGCCATCATTTCCGATTTTTAAAATGTTTTACAGCGAAAACACAATATGTATTTATATTAGCTAACCACAATAGCCAAACACACAACGCCATGTTTTCACCATGTTTCCACCGCATAGGTGGCTTTCACAAAACTCAGAAATAGAGATAAAATTAATCACTAACCTTGAACAGCTTCATCAGATGACAGTCTTATAACATCATGTTATACAATACATTTATGTTTTGTTCGAAAATGTACATATTTGAGGTATAAATCGTAGTTTTACATTGCAGCCACCATCACAAATAGCACCAAAGCAGCCGTGGTATCGGCTTGAGGGGGAATATACACGGCTGTGACTATAACCGAAGAGAGTTCTCTTGGGAGGTAATACGGTCGGCATTTGATTGTGAAGTATTCTAGGTTGGGTGAACAAAAGGACTTGAGTTTCTGTATGTTATCACGAAACATAAACCCCCACCTTTCTTCTTCCCAGAGAGTTCTTTTTTCCTGTCTGTGCAATATACTGAGAACCCAGCTGGCTGTATGGACAAAGACAGTGCCATGTTTCTGTGAAACAGTATGTTACAATCCCTGATGTCTCTCTGGAAGGGGATCCTCGCCCTGAGCTCGTCTACTTTATTATTCAGAGACTGAACATAAGCAAGTAATATACTCAGAAGCAGTGGATGGTGTGTGCGCCTCCTGAGTCGGACTAGAAGACCACTCTGAATACCTCTTCTGGATAAGCCTCTGGAATCAGTTCAATTGCCCCGGGGGGTACGAACAAAGGATCCAACTCGGGAAAGTCATATTGCTGGTGAGTTACCGCCGCTCCAATATCCAAAAGTTCTTTCCGGCTTTAGGTAATAACACAAAACTTTTCCTGGGCTAATAAAAAACAAAATACTGTAAAGTTGCTTAGGAGCTAGAAGCAGAGCTGCCGTATCTGTCGGCGCCAAGTTTGCATTTATGTTGTCATATAAAGTTCTGTCTTTTCTGGTGGATTAAACAGAGATTGCAACCAACTTTCTATGGGTTGTTTTAAAAATAGCGATACTTTGGAGATTATTTAATTTTTAAATAACCGAAAGTCAGAGGTTGTAATCTGAATTAAGGGAAAAAGGCCACTCTTTACTGATCTGCTAGAGAACCAGTTTGGATTTAAGTAACGCTTTTGTATGACTGAAGCCTTTAGTGAGGTCTAATGCTTTAGTATTTAATAATTTCTGCCCGCCGAATTCAAATTCATTATATAAATAGACCCGTTTAATTTTGTCAGGCTTGCAATTCCAAATAGAATTGAATACTTTTTGCTTATATAATTTTAAAAACAAGTCATTAGCTCATTGATTTTTCCATAAATAGACAGGCATTTTTGTTTCCATTGGGTTACCTCTTGTCCTCATTAAAATGTGCAGCAGCCTTGACAAAAGTATTGGGTGTACACCTCATGAAATGTTAACAAGACGACCAATGAACACCCCAGGGGTGAGACCTATAACTGACCGACATAGTGTGACCATCTTGAGTACATGAAGGAACTAACTTCGGTTATACGTTTTCTCCACTCTCACACTAGGAAAGCAGCAGAACCAATCCCAGAGGTCCGGATGGCACCATCTCTCGCATTCCACGTTTCTCCCAGGTTGGCAACCATCCTGCTTTAGGACACAGAGGAGGAAAGAGGCTGAGATCCACTGATAAGCAGGGCCAGAGGAGAAAAGGGGAAGACCAAGGTCAGAAGAACCAACAGAGGGTTTAGCCACAGAACCTGAAGAGTCATCAGATGTCGAGGAAACCATCATACATGCCCACTATGGTTGTGAAACAAGAAAATCGCAACCATGGAAACACACATGCAGGATATTTCTTGCTCTCCAAATCCTACCCGTTCCCTTTGTGGACGGGGATGTGGAGAATAATAAAGGGGTGAAAGCAGTGACATACATAGGATTACAGGGGAAGGGGAACACATCTGGCACACGGGTAATGATTTTCCATGAACCCACTTCCACAGCCTTTCTGTGGGAAAGCCAGGTAGTACCGATTGGAAAGAATGATTTTGGATGTTAATTACTCCATTTTATGCAAAGGAACAATACCAGGGTTCGACAAAGAAACAGCAATTATACTATTCTGATGTTGGTCACTAGGGGAAAGGAAGCAGCATGGGAATGTGGATTATCCAATAAGACAACAGGTAACAGTACAGATGCAGCTAAAGAATTTCAGGAGGTTGGGCCCATTGAGACTAAATGGCCAAAGTAGAAGAATGTTCCTAGTGTACAACCAGGTAACAATTCCCAGCTGATTAAATGCATAGGACCTCCAAAAGTACAATGGGGAGAGTATCTGACTGGTAGTGTAAAGCCCCTAAATGATAAAGGAGATGTTGTGTTGACGGGATTAAAACCCACAATAACTCCCCCTGTTTGTATCTGCAACTCAGGGAATGTGGATGTAGGAAACACTACTAATTGCCTGTCTTACACAGGCCTTAAAACAGATACCAGTAGATTTGATGTATTGGATGGGCAACAATTGATAACTAGGGTAAATATGTCAAATATAGGCAAAGGCATTGGGACACCTCCGGTTCATCTCTGGATCTGTGGGGGTAATGGCTACATTTTCCTCCCCATGGGATGGAAAGGGTGTTATTATCTGGGGGAAACTGAACTGACAGTAGCAACATTACTTGTTGCTGAACAGTTCTTTGCAAATTCGTTTCAGATCGAATGGCAGAGCTAAAAGAGCAGTGGCTCAAAATAATGAAGCTAATGGACATGTGCTGTCTCAGATAGAGATGTCAGCCCTAGTAATCTTTCCAGGTGCAGGAGTTGTAGTAAGGGGATTAACCATTTGACATACTCTATGCAGGCCCATACTAGTTTGAAGGTACAGGGTTTTACTCAGTTGTCACTAAATGTGCAGAATTTGAAGGCAGTAGTGACAGGTCCTTTGGAAGAGACGATGAGGTCATGTTGTGTCATGTTGCTTCCTGACTCTTCTGACAACATGACAGCTATTATAAATGACCTGGCTAAATTAGGAGGTACTCTGTGAAAAGTTGACAACACTAACTTTGACCAAATTGGACACTGGTTTACTGGTGTATTTGGAAACGTGATGGGTAAGGTGATGATGATGTTCTTGTCTGCCATGATTGTTCCACTTCTGGTAGGACTGCTGTGCTTTGCTGTTGCTTGGCTAAAAAGACTGTTGAACATTTGGGGATTATGGGACACATGTATGTTGGGGTGGTTACAAGAAGGGAGCAAACTTACCTAATGTGGCAAGAGGGAAGATATGGGAGATACTAGAGCTTGTCATGTATATATGGGTCAACTGAGAGAAGAGTATAGTGATTGGAGAAACTATGCTAAAGGGGATTTTAGTGTGTTAGACTTACAGTAACAGGTGACAGATGTAAACATTTACAGAATAGAGGAAGGCATGGGAGCACCTTTTGGATGGATGTGGGTATGCAGTGACAAGGGGTATCTCACTTTACTTCCTGGATGGGGGGGTGGGGGGTGTTGTTATTTGGGGAGAACAGAAATGTACATGTTAAGAATTCCGGTCATGGATCTTTTCAATGAGACTCTGTATGAGACTCTGGGGTACTGAGTCAATGAGTCAATGAGACTCAGTACCCCAGTGTTGTAAAAACAACTCTGGGGTACTGCAGCGTGCCAAACGACTCATCCCAGACAATCAGGAAGCCTATGGTCATGTTCTACACCTGGGTGAGATTTTTGGTATGTCAGTCACCCTACTGGGGTGTGGCTGTCCTAGGAAAGTGGGTAAACAATTGAACCTACTCTTTACAGGCCCATATGAATTTAACGATCCGAGGATTTAGCCAACTCTCATTAGATGTTCAAAATCTGAAAGCAGTCGTCAGCCGCCATGAGTTGACTTTAGATTGTCTTTAGGCGAAGGAAGGAGGACACTGTGCTAGGTATTACTGATCCTGAAAATTGTGTTATGCTCCTCCTTGACTCCTCTGAGAATAGGACTGCAATAATTGATCAAATTGCTGATCTTAGTAAAATCTGAAAAATCTGTTTTTGACAAAATTGGTGACTGGTTTAATGCTAAATTTGGAAATGGGAAAAGTTATGTTAACTTTGTTTTCATTGTTTACTCCTGTACTTGAAGGAGGTTTGGTGATTTTGGTTACTGTTTATATTTGTAAGAAAATTACTAACTGCTCTTGAACATGCTGGAATGATGGTGTTGGTGGAAGCTGATACAAATCGTGCTGAAGGTGATACTGGTGCATTTCTGGTTTCTCTTAATCCCATTGTTATTTCAACTCGTGTGGTTCTTCCCAGGACTCAAGAGGAAATGGGAGTATAGCCAGACTCACCCCACCCCCCACCAGCATTCCAGGAACCTCAGGAGTTGTTTCTCCCGTTAGAAGGCCATCCCTGTGATCAAATGGATCGGGGGGATTTGCCAACTCTGTTTGATTTCAGAGGAGAATATTATGATTGAAGCTGTGAGACTAATTAGTCTCAAAGGGGGAAATGAAAGGGGTTCACCTAGGGGTCATGATAGGGGCTGTACCAAATATTTGCTGTATTATAATAATTGATTATGCTTATGTTGTATTAATAGAAGAGGGGTTACATGTATAGGGTCCTAGACTACAGATTAACAATATATATACATAATGAGGTTTAATATTGTTCCACAGTACTTTTCTAGTCTCTCTGCTTCTTAATAAGAAACTGTCTGAGAAATGTGTGACTGAAGACAGAACTCTGCAGGGGAGTGTAAGAGATAAGAGACTAGTCAGACATTCCACTATAAATCAACTTGGACATTTACTGCTAAGCTTTTAGATAGCTATATAAACAAGAGTTTTAGTGTTGAGTAGGAATGATTTTGGTCTCATACGTTGAAGATAATGATGTAGGCAGTGACATTGCCAGCAGCACACCACCCTGCATACCACTACTGGCTTGCTTCTGAAGCTAAGCAGGGTTGGTCCTGGTCAGGCCCTGGATGGGAGACCAGATGCTGCTGGAAGTGGTGTTGGAGGGCCAGTAGGAGGCACTCTTTCCTCTGGTCTAAAAAATATCCCAATGCCCCAGGGCAGTGATTGGGGACACTGCCCTGTGTAGGGTGCCGTCTTTCGGATGGGACGTTAAACGGGTGTCCTGACTCTCTGAGGTCATTAAAGATCCCATGGCACTTATCGTAAGAGTAGGGGTGTTAACCCCGGTGTCCTGGCTAAATTCCCAATCTGGCCCTCAAAACCATCATGGTCACCTAATAATCCCCAGTTTACAATTGGCTCATTCATCCCCCTCCTCTCCCCTGTAACTATTCCCCAGGTCGTTGCTGCAAATGAGAACGTGTTCTCAGTCAACTTACCTGGTAAAATAACGGTAAAATTTAAAAAAAAAAAAAAAAAAAATCACTAGGGCTGGACTTTGGGTTTAATAAAATAACATGGGACCTTTTCTTTGATGCAGAACTTACTCGGAAACATGAGTTATGTTCCTGTTGTCAACTTCTGTCTGCAATTGCATTGATCAAGGTTTTTGAATGATTTAATCAAAGATATTGTCATAATGCTAATTTCACCAATGAGCCAATGACTGACAAGGAACAAGGAAATTAACCCCAAAACCATATCTATTTTTTCTAACTTTGTATAAATATGTATTGCTGTGAGAATTTCTCTCTTTGGGATATGAATACCGAGTGTGTCCGCTTCGACGTCAGACAATTGTATTGGAAAACTACATGGTAATGTAAAAGTTGTATTTTTTTAGTGATCCAATAGGTATTATGGTACACTTGTCATAATTTGCTTGTAATCCAGAGATGTTATGAAGAAAATCTAGATCCTCTGAGGGATCCAAAAGAAAACATGTATCATCAGCGTACAATGACACCTTTGTTTTTAAGCCCTGAATTTCTAGCCCCTTGATATTATAGATGGATGTGATTTTAATAGCCAACATTTCAATGGCAATAATAAATAGATATGACGATAGTGGACAACCTTGTTTTACTCCTCTTGACAGTTTAAAACTTTCTGAGAAGTAAACATTATTTACTATTTTACACCTAGGGTTACTATACAGTTGAAGTCAGAAGTTTACATACACCTCAGCCAAATACATTTAACCTCAGTTTTTCACAATTCCTGACATTTAATCCTTGTACAAATTCCCTGTTTTAGGTCAGTTAGGATTACCACTTTATTTTAAGAATGTGGAATGTCAGAATAAGAGTAGAGAGAATTATTTATTTCAGCTTTTATTTCTTTCATCACATTCCCAGTGGGTCAGAAGTTTACATACACTCAATTAGTATTTGGTAGCATTGCCTTTAACTTGGGTCAAACATTTCGGTTAGCCTTCCACAAGCTTCCCACAATAAGTTGGGTGAATTTTGGCCCATTCCTCCTGACAGAGCTG
The DNA here is from genome assembly GCF_029448725.1 of Salvelinus fontinalis. Classification (NCBI taxonomy): domain Eukaryota; kingdom Metazoa; phylum Chordata; class Actinopteri; order Salmoniformes; family Salmonidae; genus Salvelinus; species Salvelinus fontinalis. The sequence goes on along the minus strand of NC_074696.1, from coordinate 44,185,195 downwards.
CTGTAACTGAGTCAGGTATGTAGGCCTCCTTGCTCGCACACACTTTTTAAGTTCTGGCCACACATTTTCTATGGGATTGAGGTCAGGGCTTTGTGATGTCCACTCCAATATCCTGACTTTGTTGTCCTTAAGCCATTTTGCCACAACTTTGGAAGTATGCTTGGGGTCATTGTCCATTTGGAAGACCCATTTGCAACAAAGCTTTAACTTCCTGATTGATGTCTTGAGATGTTGTTTCAATATATCCACATAATTTACCTGTCACATGATGCCATCTATTTTGTGAAGTGCACCAGTCCCTCCTGCAGCAAAGCACCCCCACAACACGATGCTGCCACCTCCGTGCTTCATGGTTGGGGTTGTGTTCTTCGCCTCGCAAGCCTCCCCCTTTTTCCTCCAAACATTATGGCCAAACAGTTCTATATTTGTTTCATCAGACCAGAGGACATTTCTCCAAAAAGTACAATCTTTGTCCCCATGTGCAGTTGCAAGCCTAGTCTGGCTTTTTTATGGCGGTTTTGGAGCAATGGCTTTCTTCCTTGCTGAGTGGCCTTTCAGCTTATGTTGATATAGGACTTGTTTAACTGTGGATATAGACACTTTTGTACCTGTTTCCTCCAGCATCTTCAAATCAAATCAAAGTGTATTTGTCACGTGCGCCGAATACAACAGGTGTAGTAGACATTACAGTGAAATGCTGAATACAACAGGTGTAGACCTCACAGTAAAATGCTGAATACAACAGGTGTAGTAGACCTTACAGTGAATTGCTTACTTACAGGCTCTAACCAATAGTGCAAAAAGGTATTAGGTGAACAATAGGTAGGTAAATAAATAAAACAAGAGTAAAAAGACAGGCCATATACAGTAGCGAGGCTACATAAAGACACCGGTTAGTCAGGCAAATTGAGGTAGTATGTACGTATAGATATGGTTAAAGTGACTATGCATATATGATGAACAGAGTAGCAGTAGCGTAAAAGAAGGGGTTGGCGGGTGGTGGGTGGGACACAATGCAGATAGCCCGGTTAGCCAATGTGCGAGAGCACTGGTTGGTCGGCCCAATTAAAGTGACTCTGCATATATGATAAACAGAGAGTCCTTTGCTGTTGTTCTGGGATTGATTTGCACTTTTCGCACCAAAGTACGTTCATCTCTAGAAGACAGAACGCGTCTCCTTCCTGAGCGGTATGACGGCTGCGTGGTCCCATGGTGTTTTTACTTGCGTACTATTGTTTGTACAGATGAACGTGGTACCTTCAGGCATTTGGAAATTGCTCCCAAGGATGAACCATGTTTTTTGTTTCTGAGGTCTTGGCTGATTTCTTTTGGTTTTCCCATGATGTCAAGCAAAGAGGCACTGAGTTTGAAGGTAGGCCTTGAAATACATCCACAGGTACACCTCCAATTGACTCAAATCATGTCAATAAGCCTATCAGAAGCTTCTAAAGCCATGACATAATTTTCTGGAATTTTCCAAGCTGTTTAAAGGCACAGTCAACTTAGTGTATGTAAACTTCTGACCCACTGGAATTGTGATACAGTGAATTATAAGTGAAATAATCTGTCTGTTAAGTAATTTTTCCCTCAATTGTGTCACACACAAAGTAGATGTCCTAACCGACTTGCCAAAACTACAGTTTGTTAACAAGAATTTTGTGGAGTGGTTAAAAAACGAGTTTTAATGACTCCAACCTAAGTGTATGTAAACTTCCGACTTCAACCCATTGTATAACAGAGATTCTCCAAAATCGAAATATTCAAGGCATTTGTATATACACAACCGTTGAAAAGTTTGTGGTCACTTAGACATTTCCTTGTTTTTGAAAGAAAAGCACATTTTTTGTCCATTATAATAACATCAGATTGATCAGAAATACAGTGTAGACATTGTTAATGTTGTAAATTACTATTGTAGCTGGAAACGGCAGATTTGCTTTAATGGAATATCTACATAGGCGTACAGAGGCCCATTTTCAGCAACCACAAATCAAATTGTATTAATCACATGCGTCGAATACAACAGGTGTATGTGTTCACCTTACAGTGAAATGCTTACTTACGAGCCCCTAACCATCAACGCAGTTAAAAAAAATACAGATAAGAATAAGAGATAAAAGTAACAAGTAATTAAACAGCTGTAAAGTAACAATGAAAGGACTATATACAGGGGGGTACCGAAACAGTGAAAGGAAAAAAAGGATTCTGCTAGTCCGTGGTGAGTAATCGCAGTCCTGATGTCTAGAAGTTATTTTCGGTCATAAGAAATGGCAGCGGCAACATTATATACACAATAAGTTTTTAAAAATAAGTTACAAACAATGCAAATTAACGAACAAAAGAACACAATCGGCTGGGGGCACATAAAATGTCTGCCTTCTTCTCCCGCGCAATCTTATCACTCCCGTGTTCCAAAGGCACGTTGTGTTAGCTAATCCAAGTTTAACATTTTAAACGGCTAATTGATCATTAGAAAACCCTTTTGCAATTATGTTAGCACAGCTGAAAACTGTTTTGCTGCTTAAAGAAGCAATAAAACGGGCCTTCTTTTGACTAGTTGAGTATCTGGAGCATCAGCATTTGGGGGTTCGATTACAGGCTCAAAATGGCTAGAAACAAAGAACTTAATAATATATTAGACTTTATCTTTGTTGAATAAGTTCCTACAGTTATTTTATTCTGTGCCTTTATGGTACAGTTCTTATTGCTATCTATCTGTATTGTTAGTCTGTCTATTTCCTTTGTTAATATGAACTCTTTCGACCTACATTGCTTCTGTTTTAAAGATGAGTATTGAATTGCATGGCCTCTAAAGGCACATTTAAAAATGTCCAATACAATAAGGGGATCTGCTGTACCTGTATGTTGGAAAAAGTCAGTTATAAATTCTTCTGTCCTGGTTAAAAACAAGTTGTCATCCAATAGGCGTTGATAAAATGTCCAATACCCTCGTCCACGTGGAAATTCTGTAAGAGTAATGTACAGTGTATTCAAAAAGTATTCAGACCCCTGGATTTTTCCACATTTTCTTACGCTACAGACTTATTCTATAATGGATTACATCGTTTTTTCCCCCTCACACACACACAATACCCCATAATGACAAAGCAAAAACAGTTTTGGGACATTTTTGCAAATGTATAAAAAATAAAACTGATATCACATTTACATCAGTATTTACATCTTCTTGGATATGATACCACAAGCTTGGCACATCTGTATTTGGGGAGTTTCTCCCATTCTTCTCTGCAGATCCTATCAAGCTCTGTCAGGTTGGATGGGGAGTGTCGCTGCACAGCTATTTTTAGGTCTCTCCAGAGACATTAGATTGGGTTTAAGTCTGGGCTCTGGCTGCGCCACGCAAGGATATTCAGAGACTTGTTCCAAAGGCACTCTTGCATTGTCTTGGCTGTGTGCTTAGGGTCATTTTTCTGTTGGATGGTGAACCTTCGCCCCAGTCTGAGGTCATGTGTGTTCTGGAGCAGGTTTTCATCAAGGATCTCTACTTTGCGCCTGTAACGGCTCTCTTTCGGTGAGTGAGTTGACCAAGGCGCAGCGGGTGATGAATACATAATGTTTTAATGACAAGACGGAAAAACACGAAACGAAATACACTTGAATGATTTACAAAATAACAAAACGAACTAGACAGACCTAAACTATGAACTTACATGAAACGAGGAACACAATAAACAGGAACGACCGAACGAACGAGACGAGACGGTACAGTGTGGTGCAAAATACACAGACACAGCGACAATCACCCACAAACAAACAGTGAGAACCTCCTACCTTAATATGACTCTCAATTAGAGGAAAACGCAAAACACCTGCCTCTAATTAAGAGCCATACCAGGCAACCCAAAACCAACATAGAAATGGAAAACATAGACTGCCCACCCAAAACTCACGCCCTGACCATCACACACATACAAAACAACAGAAAACAGGTCAGGAATGTGACAGCGCCGTTCATCTTTCCCTCGATTCTGACTAGTCTCTCAGTCCCTGCCGCTGAAAAACATCCACACAGCATGATGCTGCCACCACCATGCTTCACCGTAGGGATGGTGGCAGGTTTCCTCCAGACGTGACACTTGGCATTCAGGCCAAAAGAGTTCAATCTTGGTTTCATCAGAGAATCTTGTTTCTCATGGTCTGAGAGTCTTTAGGTGCCTTTTGGCAAACTCCAAGCAGGCAGTCCGGTGTCTTTTACTGAGGAGTGGCTTCCGTCTTGCCACTACCATAAAGGCTTGATTAGTGGAGTGCTGCAGAGATGGTTGTCCTTCTGGAAGGTTCGCATATCTCCACAGAGGAACTCTAGAGCTCTGTCAGAGTGACAATCGGGTTCTTGGTCACCTCCCTGACCAAGGCCCTTCTCCCCCGATTGCTCAGTTTAGCTAGGTGGCCAGCTCTAGGTAGAGTCTTAGTGGTTCCAAACTTCTTCCATTCAATAATGGAGGCCACTGTGTTCTTGGGGACCTTCAATGCTGCAGAAATATTTTGGTACCCTTCCCCAGATGTGTGCCTTGTCTCTGAGCTCTACAGACAATTCCTCCGACCTCATGGCTTTGTTTTTGCTCTGACATGCACCTTCAACTGTGGGACCTTATATAGACGGGTGTGTGCCTTTCCAAATAATTTCCAATCATAACAGATGTTTCTACAACTTGGAGTCCATCTCAAGGATGATCCATGGAAAAAGGATGCACCTGAAGTCAATTTCAAGTCTCAAAGCGAAGGGTCTGAATACTTAAGCAAATAAGCTGGTTTTCATTTGTAATAAATGTGCAAACATTTCTAAAAACCTGTTTTCGCTTTGTCATTATGTGATATTGTGTGTAGATTGCTGAGGATTTTTATTTATTTAATCAATTTTAGAATAAGGCTGAAAAGTAACTACATTTGGATGAAGTCAAGGGATCTTAATACCTTCCGAAGGCACAGTACTGTGTATCTCACAAGGTCAGAATATTTAAGCCTAGTTCCAACATTTCCATGATATTCTTGATGTACTTAAGTGCATAAGGGTGATAGTTTGTAATGTTATTTCCTTCACAAACCATTGAGGTATTTAAAACCATATTATAATCACCCTCCATAATAATAGTATTTTATTGCTTGTAGGTTTGAAAAATTATTCATTTTTTTTCAACGAAGCGTGGATCATCATTATTTGGATCATATAGATTAATTATCCAAATCTGTTTCCGGTTCAATAACATATTTAAAAGAATCCATCTACCTTGCAGATCTGTTTGGACAATTTGCATAGTTAATATCATCACCCTTTTGAGTTTCTTTTCCCATGGGTGTAGTATATTTCACCCAACCTGTCCTTTTTACACACAACTTCATCAAAAATTGTTCAATGAGTTGTTCAATATAAAAATTATATTATATTCCTTCTCTTTTAGCCAGGTAAATACTCTATTTACTATAATGAGATACAGTACAAGTTTAAATTCTATTTAACATATGTATGATAGTGTAGAAAAACCCAGTTCTATCCCCGTATACGGGTAGTAGAACCTAACATAGGATGATGTACCCAACCCAGTTCTATTTTCTATAACCCCTCTTCTTCTTTAGTTTCACAACATTTATTCACTAACCACACTACTGTAAATGGTTCTACATATGTGTGGTAAATAACCATAAATGGTTTCAATTGTATTTTAACTTCAGTACAGGGGTCTCCACGTCTCCTCTCTTGTGGATGTAATGGAAGAGTAAACTCACAACTTGTCTTTTCCAACACGCAATTCACAAATGTATCCCTTCTTGTACTAGTCTTAAAGACTTGTCTATACCAGTCTAGATTTATTTCAGTACATAGAAATTATTGATATTAACTAGCATATATCCATTCACTGTTATCAAATACACTCAACTCATACAACAATTGTCCCACACCAAATCTATAACCCCACCAATTATACATATATCAAAACAAAACCAGTGCCTCCCTCAGGTAAGAACACCATACATAAATCCAGTGTCTTCCCTCAGGTAAGAACACCATACACAAAAACCGTGCCTTCCCTCAGGTAAGGACACCATACACAACAATTCTTTAAAAACCCGTGCCTTCCCTCAGGTTAGGACACCATACACAACAATTATTTAAAAACCCGTGCCTTCCCTCAGTTAAAAACACCAAACACAACAATTCTTTAAACAAATCAAAATATATTCTTCAAAGTAGCCACCCTTTGCCTTGATGACAGCTTTGCACACTCTTGGCATTCTCTCAACCAGCTTTACCTGGAATGCTTTTCCAACAGTCTTGAAAGTGTTCACACATATGCTGAGCACTTGACTGCTTTTCCTTCACTCTGCGCTTCAACTCATCCCAAACCATTTCAATTGGGTTGAGGTCAGGTGATTGTGGAGGCCAGGTAATCTGGTGCAGCACTCCATCACTCTCCTCAAATAGCCCTTACACAGCCTGGAGGTGTGTTGGGTCATTGTCCTGTTGAAAAACAGGATGACAGTCCCACTAAGCACAAACCAGATGGGATGGCGTATCGCTGCAGAATGCTGTGGTAGCCATGCTGGTTAAGTGTGCCTTGAATTCTAAATAAATCACAGACAGTGTCACCAGCAAAGCACCATCCCACCACCTCCATGCTTCACGGTGGGAACTACACATGCAGAGATCATCCGTTCACCTACTCTGCGTCTCACAAAGACATGGCGGTTGGAACAAAACATCTCAAATTTGGACTCATCAGACCAAAAGGACAGATTTCCACCGGTCTAATGTCCATTGCTCATGGATCTTGGCCCAAGCAAGTCTATTCTTATTGGTGTCCTTCAGTAGTGGTTTCTTTACAGAAATTCGACAATGAAGGCCTGATTCACGCAGTCTCCTCTGAACAGTTGAGGTGTGTTACTTGAACTCTGTGAAGCATTTATTTGGGCTGCAATTTCTGAGGCTGGTAACTCTGGGTATTCCTTTCCTATGGCGGTCCTCATGAGAGCCAGTTTTATCATAGTGTAACCGATGTGAAATGGCTAGCTAGTTAGCGGGGTGCGCGCTTATTGCGTTTCTATCGGGACGTCACTCGCTCTGAGACCTTGAATTAGTTGTTGCCCTTGCTCCGCAAGGGCCGCGGCTTTTGTGGAGCGATGGGTAACAATGCTTCGAGGCTGGCTGTTGTCTATGTGTGCAGAGGGTCCCTGGTTCAAGCCCAGGTAGGGGCGAGGAGCGGGACAGAAGCTATACAGTTACAATAGCGCTTTATGGTTTTTGCGATTGTGCTTGAAACTTTCCGCATTGACTGACCTTCATGTCTTCAAGTAATGGACTGTCTTTTCTCTTTGCTTATTTGAGCTGTTCTTGCCATAATATGGACTTGGTATTTTAGCAAATAGGGCTATCTTCTGTATACCATCCCTACCTTGTCACAACACAACTGATTGGCTCAAACACATTAAGGAAAGAAATTCCACAAATTAAATTAACAAGGCAAACCTGATAATTGAACTGCATTTCAGGTGACTACCTCATGAAGCTGGTTGTGAGAATGCCAAGTGTGCAAAGCTGTCATCAATGAAAAGGGTGGCTACTTTGAAGAATCTCAAATATGTTGATTTGTTTAACACTTTTTTGGTTACTACATGATTTCATATGTGTTATTTCATAGTTTTGATATCTTGCCTATTATTCTACATTGTAGAAAATAGTACAAATAAAGAAGAACCTTGAATTATTAGGTGTCCAAACCTTTGACTGGTACTGTATATAATTTTAAAATTGAATTCTACAATTAACTTATATGCGTAACAAAGTAGGCACTTCATACAAAGGATTGTTACCTTTAAACATTACAACAAAAATTATTTTTGAGGAACAATTATTGTGATTTATCCTATACTGTCGCTAACACCATTACCCCTTAGCAACAGATGTGGGATACATACACACTCTCCCTACAGACAACCACAAGCTCAGGTGGTCAACAGTTGTTCTATACCCGAGCCCAACTCAAGAGAATACTTGATGTGCTAATGCATATACAGTTGTAGCTGTATGAGAATGGCATGCAAAAGTGATGGACTTGCTTTGACAGTCATTTCTGAAGATGAATTATTTAATGTGACGTCATTTACGGCGGTCCCTCATTTTAAGGTCAATCGTGTTTCATGAAATTAACTCTCATTTTAATATGGTGAAACTATTCCTTTTTAAATTATTTTTATTTAAGAAACATTGAACATAGTCATATCTCTGGTAAAGCAGGTGTGCTGGTTCTACTCTTTTTTAGCCATTTTCTGATGTTTTGTGATGGAAAACTGAGCATGTCGAGAATAACATGTTACCCATAGCTAGAAATGTTTAACGATTTTTAAGCTTGCATTCAACTGCCCCTCCCTGCTGCACACAACAAGCTTCCATTCCCTCTGTCACAAGGGGATTCATGGCTGATTAAAGATGAAAAACTCAACCCTGTTACTTTAATGTCACTTACTATACACATTTAATTTTTTACCCCTTGAGATGGTCAAATATATTTTTTATTAAGTTGAACATGTGCTCTTTATGACAATGTTAAAATTAGGTGAATTGTTTATACTACCCAAAATGGCCCCTATTTGTGAAACGACCCCTGTATGACATCTTATTAATGCCGGTTGCCAGCTCTATGGTTCATTAATGCAGAAAGTTTTTTTTTTTGTGTAAACAGTATCTTGCCAGTTGGTATCACACAACAGTTTCATTAGATGGAGTGTAAATGGAACGATGTATAGATTGCTCAAAAGCTGTATATTTATGTAAATATATGGCTCTGTATTGTTGATGGATCTCTCTGTTACAACACCATTGCAGCATAAATATGAGAAGTTTGATCGGGCTACTACAGTAGGATTCCATGAGAGTTACAAATTAAAACATTCGCACTGCTTTGATTTGATAAACACTACAATTTGGATTATCTCTGTGTTATACTTGGAGGGGTTAAGCATAAATGAGGCTACCGGGTTTTGTCTTGAATTACCACTTACCAGAGGTACCTGACACCCACTGTAAAGGCAATATTGACCCCTGGTCCCCAGAGTCAACTTCACCTGGGCTATTACCGCACAGCCAAACATCTGAGGGAGAGAGAGAGGAACGGAATGGGGATAGAGGAGAAAGGGCTGGAGAGGTATGGGGGAGAGAAATGTTCCACGGTCAAGTTAGTACAGTCAACATGCATGCTAGACCAACGTCTTTCAATAGAAAGCACACTGATAAGGGAATAAAGATGGAAGAGAAAAAGACGGAGATTGCAACAAGGTTGGCGAGAACTAAAAGCAGCATGTAGAGACTTTCAATGGATGTGATGGAAAAGTAAAGTGCTTTCTAATCTAGAACATTCCATTTTAACCCAGGGTTGCTGTGTTTAGTTTAATGTTTCTGGATCTCACTCCAACTCTCAAGTCTTGACTACCATGTCAACACAAATCTTTCACTGACTTGCCTAGTTAAAGGGCCAATGGATTCTTTAGGAACAGCTATTCTATAGAGCATTTCGATTATGCTCAACATTGTGGTGAGGTAGTTTTTGCTCCCAAGCACTTTCAAACACGGAATAAACAAATTCCTATGAGATGTAAGAATGCATAAAACAGTAACAACCCTTGAGAAAGAAATACATTTTTGGATAAAGTACTCGCCATAAGGACGAACGTAGCCAAGGTCTTAACAGCGTATTCCTCACCCTTCTCGTCAGTACCTCCATCCTTTCTACCCATCTGTTCCAACTAAATCAATTATTTCCATTTTTAAGTCTCTCAATTGTTCTCTATCAATATTACCCTCTTAAATATCCGATTGTCCCGTCCTGGTAGTCCTGTGTCAAACCCCAAATACTTACAACTAACTCTTAACGAAGGTGGTCATCTGTGGTTAAACTATCAGAGTATGCCTGTTGTCATCCCCATGCTTGAGCTCCGTCTGTCTACAGAGGCTCTGTCCAGGTACCTCAGCTTGTCCGTCCTATATGTCCCCTCTATTAACACAATAAGTATGTCACGGGGAGTCGGATAAACTAGCAACTACTGTATGTTTGGAACTAAAGTCTACAACAATGTTAGATACACTGCTTCCAGTAGGACAATTGACACTACTGTAGCCAAGCAAGTGAGAATGAAGTCAAAAACAAAGTGCAGATACATTTAATTCATGTTTATTTCTTAAAACAGTTTAGTCTCTGACAATATATATATAATGGAACAGATGAGGTCAGAGGTAAGCATTTAGCTCAATTATGATAAGATAACCATGCAGCTCAAGAAATAAGTGTATGGTATGAAGTACAGTTTAAAATCAGAAGCCTTGGGCTGTTGCTACACAGGAGATTAACACCACACCTACAGAAGTATCTGGCAATCATGACAATCACATGAAAGTTAACCCGTATTTTAGTACATGCAGCAATGCTTTAGTTCAGGGCTGGTCAACAATCTTCAAAACGACTTCAGTTTGTCCTCGTGCAGCAGCAAAAAGGTACGCCTTCCACTTGTTTTCTGGCCAGACCATTTAATTGTTGCGAGAAGTAGCCCACTTCTTTTGTACTTGATCTTAGTTCATAGAAATGGCATCACAAGCATACATTTTTTGGTGTGATCCACAAAAAAATTCTAAAGCTTCTTCGTGTGATGCTTGAGGCAAAAGGGGTGCAGAGTTCCTCTTGTGTGTGTGACTTCGTCCCAAATGGCACCCTATTCCTTATACAGTGCACACATTTCGACCAGGGCCCTCGACAGGTTGTTTTTCAGATTCAAACAAGCATCACAATTTCATAAAACACGATCACGCCTCTATTGTTCAGTCATAAATTCACATTGCAGAATCTGAAAAGGACTTTACAAAAATAAAATACACATTGAGAAGTGAGAATTTTCTGGTGCCTGATTTAAGCTGAGCTCTTTCTGCAAACAAACTTACTATTCAGGAAAGGGTTATTTGACTTAAGTTTAGACCATACCGTTTCCTGCCTAGCTTATCAGTGGTCATTGGTCGATTAAGAATCACACTGCCATGCTATACGTTTTACAATACAGAAATACTCAGGTTTTTTGGTAATCAAAGTTGGTTCTAGCCTGGGTGCCAGTCTGTTGCGCCATCATGCCAACTCATTGTCATGCCAAGCCATGTTTGGCTTGACAATGAGCAATGGCAAGAGCACAAACAGATCTGGGACCAGGCTAAGTTGATTCAGCCTGCCCATAGTTAGAGCGAGGCAATATAAACAGGCTTCATTAAATCCTTACCGAATATACAACCAACACTAAACATTACTTTACTGCCATGTGCCACAACACAATACAGTGAAACAATGTCTAAAAATGATGACCTTCCGAGCTCCAAATCAATAAGTTTATCTCCTGCCTCCAAAGGTGTGTTACCTCCTGGGGAAAACATTTGCGTAATATACTGGTAAGTCCTTTGCACGAGGTTCTGTTGGAGGTTGATAAGGTATTTTACGTATCATCATAATATACAGTTCTCCCCCATATTCAGTGATAAATACATGGCTGCCAACTTTGACCTAAACCATGACCATGTACGGTTCTCAGTGTCAGGTTATTTTCACATACAGACCTATGATTTGACACAATTGTATGCAAATTAATATGAATGCTGTCCTAAATATGATCTGCCATAATAAGGCACCTATTCCCTATGTAATCAATGGCTCTGGTCAAATGTAGTGCACTATATAGGGAATTGGGTGTCATTTGGGACATACATTTGAGTTTCTCCATGTTGACCATCTTTGAAAAAACAGGGACCAAGATACAACTTTCATAAATAAGTAGACAAACTTCTACTGTCTATCATCTTGAGGTGAACCGTGTCGCAGGCTTCACAACTTTGGGAAGAAAGAGCGTGTCTCATGGCTGAGTGGGAGACCGAGCAGGTGGAGCTAGAATCTGATCCAGCCCTCCAGCGGAGACTTGCGAGTCCAGATCTGAGGAGATGGTGTTTGGGAAATGGAAATGATTATGCAAATCCAACAAAGAACAAGACTATCTACCTTTGTTACAACATCTTTATCAAACTGGAGCATTGCAAAGTTCGCTATTTTCTAATATGATGAGTTACAGTGGGGAGAACAAGTATTTGATACACTGCCGATTTTGCAGGTTTTCCTACTTACAAAGCATGTAGAGGTCTGTAATTTTTATCATAGGTACACTTCAACTGTGAGAGACGGAATCTAAAACAAAAATCTAGAAAATCACATTGTATGATTTTTAAGTAATTAATTTGCATTTTATTGCATGACATAAGTATTTGATCACCTACCAACCAGTAAGAATTCCGGCTCTCACAGACCTGTTAGTTTTTCTTTAAGGAGCCCTCCTGTTCTCCACTCATTACCTGTATTAACTGCACCTGTTTGAACTCGTTACCTGTATAAAAGACACCTGTCCACACACTCAATCAAACAGACTCCAACCTCTCCACAATGGCCAAGACCAGAGAGCTGTGTAAGGACATCAGGGATAAAATTGTAGACCTGCACAAGGCTGGGATAGGCTACAGGACAATAGGCAAGCAGCTTGGTGAGAAGGCAACAACTGTTGGCGCAATTATTAGAAAATGGAAGAAGTTCAAGATGACGGTCAATCACCCTCGGTCTGGGGCTCCATGCAAGATCTCACCTCGTGGGGCATCAATGATCATGAGGAAGGTGAGGGATCAGCCCAGAACTACACGGCAGGACCTGGTCAATGACCTGAAGAGAGCTGGCACCACAGTCTCAAAGAAAACCATTAGTAACACACTACGCCGTCATGGATTAAAATCCTGCAGTGCACGCAAGGTCCCCCTGCTCAAGCCAGCGCATGTCCAGGCCCGTCTGAAGTTTGCCAATGACCATCTGTATGATCCAGAGGAGGAATGGGAGAAGGTCATGTGGTCTGATGAGACAAAAATATTGCTTTTTGGTCTAAACTCCACTCGCCGTGTTTTGAGGAAGAAGAAGGATGAGTACAACCCCAAGGACACCATCCCAACCGTGAAGCATGGAGGTGGAAACATCATTCTTTGGGGATGCTTTTCTGCAAAGGGGACAGGACGACTGCACCGTATTGAGGGGAGGATGGATGGGACCATGTATCGCGAGATCTTGGCCAACAACCTCCTTCCCTCAGTATGATCATTGAAGATGGGTCGTGGCTGGGTCTTCCAGCATGACAACGACCCGAAACACACAGCCAGGGCAACTAAGGAGTGGCTCCGTAAGAAGCATCTCAAGGTCCTGGAGTGGCCTAGCCAGTCTCCAGACCTGAACCCAATAGAAAATCTTTGGAGGGAGCTGAAAGTCCGTATTGCCCAGCGACAGCCCCGAAACCTGAAGGATCTGGAGAAGGTCTGTATGGAGGAGTGGGCCAAAATCCCTGCTGCAGTGTGTGCAAACCTGGTCAAGAACTACAGAAAACGTATGATCTCTGTAATTGCAAACAAAGGTTTCTGTACCAAATATTAAGTTCTGCTTTTCTGATGTATCAAATACTTATGTCATGCAATAAAATGCAAATGAATTACTTAAAAATCATACAATGGGATTTTCTGGATTTTTGTTTTAGATTCCGTCTCTCACAGTTGAAGTGTACCTATGATAGAAAATTACAGACCTCTACATGCTTTGTAAGTAGGAAAATCTGCAAAATCTGCAGTGTATCAAATACTTGTTCACCCCACTGTATATCTGAACCCAACCCTGAATCACTTACAGGACCTTACGTCTAAATCTAAATAACTTGGCCATTTGACAATTACAAGAGATTAATACAGTGTTACAACATTAAACAGTAATTACCATAATTTTATTAGACCAGTCTATTACAGAGTTGATGCTCAGTTGGTTATGGCAATTGGCAAGCATCAGTCAACAACTATGGAATCTGCCTCAGTTAAATACCTAAACCAGTAGTAATAGCATGGCTCATCTATAACCATATATTTTTTTACCAGGGAATTTCATTCACAATACACATTACAATCAGCACTGCCCTGTCAATATCAACTTTGTATTGGTATGTCTGAGGGTTGTCTTGGGTTTTTGCCATCATACAAACTCGTCATGCAAAAAAAGAAAAAGGCCAGTGACCAGGCCAAGGATAGCTGAGTACTCGTAACCAACTGTCCTGCTCAAAACTGGCCATCGAATCGGCCTAGCGGTGAGAAGAACTCTTACATCTCTTTGAAAACCTGGCCAAATAGCTCAGACTCCTGGATCATCACTCAGTTTGGGCCCAAGCTGAAACCAAACCCCCACTGATCATCAAACGGGTCCTGCTGGCCACCGCCACCATAAGAACCATCAAAGTACATTCCATCCTACTTTTTATCTTCATCATGGGTCATGCCATCAAAGAAGTGGTCTCTGAGCAAGATTAGGAGAAGTGAGCAAGGAGAAACTTTAAGATGTCACTTTGCATCTAAGCAGTAGTGCTTGTACAAGGAAGTAATAGCATTTTGCTTGTTGTTTTGGGGAACACAGCTACATCACAACCTGCACTTTAGCCCCACCTTCTGGTCAAAATAATAGCCCCACCTTCAAACAAAATCTTCTAGCACGAAATACTTATTTTGTGGTAGAAGACAAGCCAATAAAATACTTAACATTAAATAGCCAGCTAAACATGTAGCTAGTCAGCTCAACTAGTTAGGGTGGTGGTTTAATTGGCTTCAAGACACATTATGAACAGGGTTATGCAGTGCCATTCATGTTATTGGCAATCTACACTGAACAATAATAAAAATGCAACATGCAACAATTTCAAAGATTTTACTGAGTTATAGTTCATGTAAGGAAATCAGTCAATTGAAAAAAATCATTACATACTGATCAATGGATTTCACAACTGGAAAATCGATAAATTAAATGTCCTTCAATAAATGAGATATATGTATATGTTGATCAGATACCTTCAAAACAGAAAATAAGGTAAGGGCGTGGATCAGAAAACCAGTCAGTATCTGGTGACCACCATTTGCCTCATGCAGCACAAGATGTCTCCTTTGCATAGAGTTGATCAGGCTGTGGATTGTGGCCGGTGGAATGTTGTCTCACTCCTCTTCAATGGCTGTGCGAAGTTGCTCAATATTGGCGGGAACTGGAACACACTGTCGATCCAGAGCATCCCAAATATGCTCAATGGGTGACATGTCTGGTGAGTATGCAGGACATGGAAGAACTTGGATATTTTCAGCTTCCAGAAATTGTGTACAGATCCTTGCGACATTGGGCCGTGCATTATCATGCTGAAACGAGATGGCGGCGAATGAATGGCACGACAGTGGGCCTCAGGATCTCATCACGGTATCTCTGCATTAAAATTGCCATAGGTAAAATGGAATTGTGTTAGTTGTCTGTAGCTTATGCCTGCCCATACCATAACGGCATCATGAGGAATTTGGTTAAGCTCTACACCCATTGTAAAGCGTATTAATGTGCCAAATTTTAAGCAGTTATTTGGCCACTTCAGTTGTGATTAACCTTATCAAAACATAGTCCTATTGGCTAGGCTACATGAGGTGTGCGACTATGATTTGAATAAGGTCGCAAAAAAAATGTGCTGTTTGCCTTACTGCACAAAGCTTGGCATCATTCACAAGTGATAGGATAATATTGTCACCCATCAGACTTTGATTTAATCTAGTCTTTACATATACAAAATAATGTGTTATGATTTAGAATGGACCATTTCCATACACCGGTCTTGAAACAAACGTGAAAATGCTGCCCCCTATCCTAGAGAAGTTAAACAGCGAATGGAGGACGCTTTTCCCGTGCTTCATTTTCATGCCAGCCAAGTAGGCAGGCTATACTCCTGTTGCAAAGAGAAGCAATGTGCTTAATATTTTGAAAATTGAGAAATATAGTAAACCTAGCCTAAAAGAGGCCATCACGGTTCACGCAATTGCATAGCCTATAAAAATGTTGCGCAACATGAGCTCTCATGAAGTGTTTGATTCGATTTTCGATTACATTTGCATTGCTGTCAGAGGGATTAGAGACAAAAGTGCTGAGTACCAGGCAGATAGCAAGTGTGCTAAGCTACTAATGACCATCAGCAGCAGAGCTTGGAGAAGCCTAATTATCAGGGCTAAAAGGTCACGTGGAATTTGACTACAGTCATGCCTCGTGACCGCCGGTGTGGTGGTATTAAGGTCACCGTAGCACCAAGTATGCACCATGCAGAGTTCTACAGAGTAATGTTTTTATTTGATACTGCTGTAACAACCCAGCCCTGCACACCCCCTTGGATGACTACAGAGCAGAGACGTCCAATCCTGTTAACTTAAGGCTGTCCGAGGGTTCCCTTCAATTCATGTCTTTTGAACTGTATTCAACCAAATTATGCTAAAAATAAATAAATATGAGATAAAAGGGAAACTTGCAGAAAGACAGCACCAAGACCAAGGATGGGCACCACTGTGTTCAGCTGACTAAATTGAAGAAGACACTGCTATATTTACAAGCCACATAATACAAGCCAAAATGATGAAAATGTATTTTTCCTGTTTATTTAATTAATATTTATATATTTTTTACAAAATAAAAAACATGAAACAAAAAAGCTAACAAGTCTGATTTGAGAAGGGGGAAAGCCATTGAACAAACAAGAACTACAGTACTTGTGTGTGTGTGTGATAACCCTACATGCCAAAAGTATGTGTGGACACCTGCTCGAACATCTCATTCCAAAATCACGGGCATTCATATGGAATTGGTCGCACATTTGCTGCTACAACAGCCTTCACTCCTCTGGGAAGGCTTTCCACAACATTCTAGAACATTGCTGAGGAGACTTACTTCCATTCAGCCACAAGAGCATTAGTGAGGTCGGGCATTGATGTTGGGCAATTAGGCCTGGCTCGCAGTTGGTATTCCAATTCACCCTAAAGGTGTTTTGATGGGGTTGAGGTCAGGGCTCTGCGCAGGCCAGTCAAGTTCTTCCACACCGATCTCAACAAACCATTCATTTCTGTATGGACCTCGCTTTGTGTACAGGGGCATTGTCATGCTGAAACAGGAAAGGGCCTTTCCCAAACTGTTGCCACAAAGTTGGAAGCACAGGAACGTCTAGAATGTCATTTTATGCTGTAGCGTTAAGCATTTCCCTTCACTGGAACTAAGGGGCCCGAACCATGAAAAACACCCCTGGACCATTATTCCTCCGCCAAACTTTAAAAAATGGCACTACGCATTTCGGCAGGTAGCATTCTCCTGGCATCCGCCAAACTTAGATTCGTCCGTCGGACTGCCAGAGAGCAAAGTGTAATTCATCACTCCTGAGAACACGTTTCCACTGCTCCGGAGTCTAATGGTGGCGAGCTCTACACCACTCCAGCTAACACAGGCAATGCGCATGGTGATCTTAGGCTTGTGTGCGTGCGGCTGCTCGACCATGGAAACCCATTTCATAAAGCACCGACGAACAGTTCTGCTGACGTTGCTCCCAAAGGCAGTTTGGAACTCAGTAGTGAGTGTGGGAACCGAGGACAGACGATTTGTACGTGCTACAGCACTCGGTGGTCCCGTCCCCGTGAGCTTGTGTGGCCTACGACTTTGCGGCTGAGCCGTTGTTGCTCCTAGACGTTTCCACGTCACAATAACAGCACTTACAGTTGACTGGGGCAGCTCTAGCTGGGCAGAAATGTTACGAATTGCCACTTTGAAAGTCACTGAGCTCTTCAGTACAGGCCATTCTACGGTCAATGTTTGTTTATGGAGTGATGGCTGTGTGCTCAATTTTATACACCTGAAATAGCTAAATAGATTAATATGAATAGGTGTCCACATACTTTTGGCCATGTAGTGTATATGTCCACACACACACTCATCCATCCATTTAAAAAACATACAGTACAAAAAGAAAATCACTGACAAAAAAAAAGGTAACATTTTGTCCATCAGTAATCATTGCTGCAGGTTTCCTAATAATATATTGGGGGGGGACAGGTGGTGGAGTGAGCGTGTAGGGGTTTAGAAAAATAACTCGAACACATAGGTAAGGGTGTGCTCTGGCCTCTCGTACAACAATTTTGTACTGCAGAATCTAAAAATGTAAAAAAAAAAAAAAAAACATGGGTAAAGCTAATTTGCAACATAAAATGGGAAATCATTTCAATTGGTATCAGTTTGAGGGACCAGTGTACACACACAATATAGATATCTAGATCTAGATCTTGATCTATATATATATCTATGGTAAAAAATAAACTTCACAACTCCTGTCAATTTAGAGAAACCATTAGTGAAACTAAAATGTTGTAAAAACCAAATGGGAAAGCAAGGAAAAGTTCATCTGCGTTTGGGTTTAGGGTGGGAACGGTACATTTTGACCAAGTATAAGGGGGCGAAGGGAGAAATAGAAAGCCAGCCTGTCCCCCACCTTCAGATTTTTCTTTGTTCCTCCCATCAGTAAAAACAAAAACATTATTTCTTTTAGAAAACAGTTCTATGTTACATACAACAGAGTGAAAGGGGGGGGGTTGAACACGATACAAAATTCCAAACACTCAATAATCAGCTCTTAACGATCTGTTACTATAACCATTTAACTCCGCCCCCCTCTCTTTTTAAGACTGCCCCCATGCTCTCCTCGCCACACTAGTGCTTTCCCTCAGCACATCGCCACCCGTGGCAGAGGTGAGTACTGCCGGTGTACTGAGCCAAGAGAATGGGATCACTGTAGGAGAGAGGGGGTTATATGGAGACCATTTGTGGGGAAGGATGCCCCCCTTTGTCAGACTTCAGGACAGGGGGCTGGATGATGGGCGGGTGTTAGTTGGCCCCCCAGTTGTAGCTGTTGTATGCAGACTTGTTGATCTGGGTCTTCTGTTGAAGCGAAGCATTCTGGCTGCGCTGTCCAGTGCCACCACTCTGTTAGGAGAGAAGATAGGAAGAGACCATAGGCAAGGTATTCTGTGCCAACTATTTCTCTCCAAGATAGTGTGACACACGCGCCGTCACATACACACACACACACACACACACACACACACACAGTACCTGTCCGTCCTGCTGCAGATGATGGTGCAGGATCTGCGAGTGGGGCTGCTGGTGCGGTGCCAGGATGTGCATGAAGGGGGCTGGAGCATAACCAGCCGCAGCTGGGGGGTTGATGGGACCACCGCCGCCCAGGGCCGGGGGCAGGCTGAAGGAAGCTGCCGGTGTACCAGCGTGGAAACCCTGCTGCTTCTCAAAAGACTGCTGCTGAAAGGATTAACACAACAAAGTCGGACGCCCGGTTTTTCTCGTCTGCAGATTTTACACTTTTTGTTCTACATACAGACACTGGTTTTCATATCCTTTCCGTATGTTTCAGAAAATAATATTGTATTCTAGTGTTTAATAGCATTATTCTCACCTGCTGTGTCTTTGTGTAAACAGACCCTGAAATGTCTGGGACACCGGTGTTGCTTGACGTCACCGAGACTCCTGCAGAGGAAACAAAGGGGTACGGACACATTTACTTCACCGTGTTCACCAGGTTACAACCCCTGCAGGAGAGGCAAGAAAACCTCTGGGAGTCAGATCCACAGAGTGATCCAGGATTAAGGCAGCAGTTTTGAATGAAAATTCTGTCAAACATGCATCACATTCTAATTAGGTGCAGGGTGAGAAACTCCACACAGAAACATTAAGGCTTGTACATGACTTGCTCCCATACCATTCCTATAGCAATAATGCCTTTTACATGATTTTCTCCTACACCATTATCGATCCTATAGGACTCCTTGTACATGGTTTGATTTGCTCCTACAACTCAGACTGCCCCGTTGAAGCATGCGCATTGATTTTGTGATGTTGCCAGGTAACCTATCTCTATCTACACACCTTGGATCAAAACTCAGTACAAGGCTGTATAGGAGCAATACAGGACTTTAAGAAGATGGTCACTAGATACTAATACACAGTAATCAGATGCATCAATGTAAGGGAAGGATAGTAAAGAAAAAGGCAGCAGGAGAATGAAAGAATGAGATGGGAGTGAAAAAAGAAGAAGAGGAGGATGATGCAAAGAAAGATGTGGCAGTGTATCAGTTCTACTCAGCCATGGCGACGAGGGTCTGATTATCTGGCGACGGCTACGTATTGTTCTAGCACACCACTTGTCCCACTGCACTCGGAAGTCGGAAGCATCCATTTCAAGGGAAAAGCAGAGAAGAGGCAAAAAGCCTGAAAACCTGATGCTTCCGGTTTCGTCCAACCTGCGTTAGGTTAGTCCCCCTGTATCGCCATGGAGACGCAGGACAGGGTCAACAAATATGCGGCACAGGAACAGAAAAGACTAAAACCCAAGACTCTAATCTCCGGCGGTCACTCAAACGACAAGTCCAGTTTACCGTTACCTAGCATAAGCATCAAACTCAGGAAATTCACTTCAACTACATAAAAAAAATATACATTTCCATTTATCTGCTGTAGTTGAGACAAAATATATAGAGAGTTTGAGGGAGAGTATCACTTTGTAAACATGACACCTTCACACCCCAGTCTCCTGTCACCATTTCAGAGAATGGCAGTTCAACAGGCAGGGCCTCCATTTTGTCACTCGTTCACCAACCCTAGTGTGTGTATCCTGTGTCAACCACACAGGACAACGGGCAGAGAGGTACTGCTGACACATATTTAAGCAAGCACACGGTGGAAAGCTGGCAGCAGAGTGTGCATGGACCAGGGCTTCACAACTGTTAAGTAGTAGTATTGGGGCATGGAGGCAGAGGGTGGCGGGTGACTGCATAACAGGCATTTGTGTGGTGCAGACGGCAAGCAGCGATGAGTGTGAGGGAGGAGGTGATGACGGCGCGAGGAAGTGAGGGTTGGTGTGTGGCGGCACTCACCGACTCCAGGCCCGCTGACAGAGCTGGCTTGCTTGTTTTGTGCAGAAGCGGCGGCGGCCACGACAGTGCCGTATCCACCCTTACAGAAATCCCCACTCCCTGAAGCCTGGCCCATATCCTCATAGCCTGAAACAGTCAGACGCAGCCCACAGCGTTAGACACACCAGGCAGGGTTAGGGGGTGTCAGGCAGGGTGGAGGCAGGAAGCAGAAGGTGGTGCAGATAGCAGAAGGTGCTGTGTGACCAAGTGGATAGAGGGAGAGAGATAGGATGATGGAAGGATAGAGGTGGAGAGATGGAAGTTTTAAGATGACCTCCATGTGGGAGGGGGTGGAAGGTGGAGGGTGTAGCCGGAAGCCCAACTCCAGTTGTTGAATGAGCAGAAGCAAGCAATGATAGGCAAAAGCAACAGAACACCCCACCACCCTACTCCCCCGAAATATATGTAGTAGAAGGGCCATCGATACAGTCCACTTTTCAACTCTAAAACTACTGAAATAGAACAAATGACCATACCAACAAAAAAAAAGGTACAAGGGTAAACTATACAGCCTTCCCCATTCAAAAGAATAATGAGTTGCAGAACCATACAGCTCCCATTTCAGAAAAGCGCTAGAAACTTTTGAAGTCTTACAAAACGCACACCCTGCAAAAAAATGAAATAAATCACAAGGAGCCTCGACCTAATAATCAATATTGGTCCCAGATCACTATAGCTGGCCCATACCAGACAGCACTCAGGGTTGGTGTCGTTCGAATGGTTTGATGGTAACGGAGGCAGCAGGCAGTTTGTCTCCAAGTAACAGAAAAAACTCCATACCAGCTGGTCAACAACAGTGACTGTGGCTCAGGGTTTCCGTTGTGGCGCCGGACATTTGGCCAGGAGCATTTTAAATTGACCAGACATTTGAGAAATTCAGATGGCGACATGTGCATTGGGTGCATAACCTGTTTAAGCATCCACCAACAGTGCTCAAAATGGTGCAATGGGGGGGGGTTTTGGGGGTGGGGAACGGAGTCCATATGTATATATATATTTTTCTTCCAGGGGGGGGGGGGGGTCTCGAATGGTTGAGGGACAGCTATTGGGTTTCACAAGGTTGTGATCATGAAAAAGGAAACTATGACATTTTATATCACCATCATGCACACGCACCCTCACACATAAGGATGGCTCTGTTGCGGAAAGACTGATACATGTTTGATAGTGTCTTGATGCTGTATTGTTTGTCCTTTTAAGTGCTCAAAACGACAGAAATCAAACAGATTATGCCAATTAATCTTAACATAACATTCAAGTCAAAGATGCAATGACGTGTGTCCTTACCGCGCACTTTGATAGAACAACTGTCCACGTTTACTTTTGCTCAGGCAATGAACAGCAAAATCACTAGCCTATGCATAGGTGCGCGTGAGTTCCAAGTTTGGGGAAGCAAATGTTCACCATAAAAATGCATTCCATGAGTCATCGTATTTACCGACTTATGTAAAATGGCCTACTATTTGTAATGTGATGAGTAGATTGGACAGTCATTATATCGGCTAATAATATAACGCACTGTTCTCAAAAAAGACTGCTCAATGCATGGCTGAGCATGTGCTATAGCAGATACGTTCCTTTCGTTGCACAGGAAACACATTTCATGCAACTCTCCCACACTTTGAGACATTCAAAATATATTTTTTTAATACGACAAATTACAGGATAGCAGAGTAGGCTAACGCTGGCAAACATAACAATTAGCACATCTTTGACCATATAATTGGCCTACGAGGAGAAGAGAAATAGAATATGACATTCATCTAAACTGGAGGAAATGATTGTCCAAAAAAATAAAAAAAACTTGCGTTAAACAAGGATGCTCTCCGCTGGTGCCAATAAGATAGGCCGACTGTTGAGACTTTTCCCCTAGGCTTATGGACGTGCCGCATATGTCTAACTACTATCCCACATAGCAGTAAAAGTGTACTTATTCTATTGGTCAGCTTGTCTAGAAAGAAATATCCCAGACAGACCCTGGGACAATTCGTACAACTAGTAGGTCTAGGCAACATATATATATTTTTTTAAAGCAATGAATCTGATGCAACAGATCAGAACTATTAGCTTAAAATGTTGATAAACTATTTCTTAACATTATTAGAGCAGTAATGCGCACATGGCAGTAGGCAACGTACAAATGTGCATTTGGCTACCAGACAATGAAAGTTGAAAACCAGTAGAACATGAGAGAAATAGGCTACTGGTTTCAATGGCATATTAAAATAATAAGTATTGTTTTCAAAATGCATACTGCCTCCAGCTCAATGCTAAGTGGTTGCCTATGCATTTGAATGGTGAATGAAAAGCGTGTTTCAATTGCCAGTTGAGAAATAAAAATAGCTCTTAAATCGTGGGCCAAAACCTATTTTTAACACACGATTGCATTTAGAATTGTTGCGCAATGAGCGGGCTTATAAAAGAGCTGTCTGACAGATTTTACACCCAAAGGCTCTGTACGCACGTGATACATAATGAATATACACTCACATGCCAATTTAATTCCACATACTTATGCAAATTAACACAGACCGAATTAGCATGACCGGTCAAATTTACATCAATGAATAGGCTAAAACTACTTCACAATGGGATTTTTCTTCTCCCGAACAATTGGGCGGTGCTAATTTTATTCGTCAGCTTTTTCATTTTTGAACAGCCAAAAGCCGGCTATTACTGGCTAACGGAAACCCTGCTGTGGCTATGCATGCCCGATTAGAAAGGTTGGAGTTCATGCCGTTTCATCAAATAGCCATGTTGAAGAACAGTTGATGTAGACTGGTAATGTGGGCAATGTCAGCCTTAGGCACAGGCAAATGTTGCATCAAACCCAACAAACCTTTGAATGTGAGATGCCTATTAAATATAAAAGTGAAAGCACACATTGTCAACTAAACTGACTTTCAGTTGCATGTAGTGTAGATAGCCATTATATCAGTATGTACAGTGTACTGAATGACCCCTGAACAATTGCCGTTCCACAGGTTGTGAGTCTTACCAGTGTTGTAACCATGGGAACCGTAGCCGCTGGCCTGCTGGAAGGCAGTTGCCGAGGCATTGACTCCAACGTTCACACCGTGCTGCTTCGACGAGGTAGGGGCCACCTAGAAACCCACACAGGTTAGAGGTGAAACTCATAATTCGTTGACTAACATATGTCAAAAAAATCAGCTGCTAGCACATGCCATTTAAAATTCCTTTTACAGCATACTGGATTCTCTCAATTAAAGCGAAAAACTGTTGACAGTACATTTGCGTCCCGATTATAAATTAGGACAGTTCGCAATTCATATTACAAACTGCATTTGTACATGTATCAGGAGAACATACTTCATAAACTTATATATATAGATATTTTTAAACATCCAAAACAACACCCAGACAAATCATGTGAAACCTCACCGGGAACATAGCGGGGCCGTACTGGAAGGTGTTGGGCAGGCCCGGCACGCCGGTGTAATAGGGCAGGCTGGTGTAGCTGTAGCCTGGGGGCAGCGCTGGGTTGAGGAAAGGCTGCTGCGTGTTGTGGTGCGTCTGGCTCTGGTTCTGCTGCGTCTGCTGGGCCAACGTGGTGGCCGGCGCCGGGGACGACGCATCACCTCGACCAAACTTTGATAAGTCACCTGCACGGAGGGGAATGGGGGGGGGGGGGGGGGAACAAAGAATAAGGTAAAGTGTGAAAATAGTGAGTGAAAGGGAGATGAGTGAGAAAAAGTGACAACTTCCATTGTGTTCAAGCAATGGGCGGGTGAGTCATTGAGATCAGTTAGTCACGGCGAATAAGGTCTGACTATCTGGTGCTAGCTAAACATTGTTTTAGCACCGCTGTCCCTCTGCATAGACATGAGACGCAGGTCAGGGTCAACTGATGCGTGTTTGTTCCCAACACCAAACGGCTCCTGTCACTGTGTTAGCACTCTGTACATAGACCATAGAATAGGAAAGTAGAGTTAGACACCATAGATGGAGGTTAGAATGGTGCTTACCAGAGTAAGGGTTGTTGCTCAGGCTGCCATCTCTGCCAGTCAGTGCTGTGTTGGGGGTGGCAAACGGGATGCTATAGTAATCCTGAGAAGACAGAAGAGGCTCAGTTTTTACTAGTACGAAAGGATTATGAGACTATATATCCCATTGCACCACATCGCAAAGTTCCTGGAAACAAATGAGTTCCAAGAACAGTTGTGCACGTCTGTAAATAACTAGCGGTTGCTAGTTACTAACAAAAGTCATATTTGGCCAGTCCACGCGTGGATGGGTTACATCCAGATAGCTTAGACTCACCAATGGTATTCTTGTCTGGAGCATCTGTAGGTCATCATAGCCATACACCTGAGGCTGAGAAACAAGACAAAAGGGGGAAAACAATTACTTTGGGAATTTCCCTCCAATTGCAGTATACCACTATGAAGCACTAAATCTGAACTTTTAGAAAGTGTAAAAAACAGAATATAGAATGACGATATGCGCAGATATAAGCAGTCAGTCACACTTCGAGAGACCTCATGATTTCCATGACCTAAAGGCAGGTTTAGTTGACAGAGACCGTGAGGAGTACTTACAGGGTAGGCATGCAGTAGTCCGGGGGCCATAATGTATGGGTTGGGAAGCAGAGGGGGCACTCCAGGAGGAAGGTTAGGAGGTGCTTTCCCTGTAAAGAGACCAGCAAAAACAAGACAAAAAACATGTGAAATAATAGGATGGAAATTATAGTATTAGGAAAAGAAAAGAAACAAAAACACACACACTTCAAGTTTACAACACACCATCACAACTCAAATCTAAACCAGACCCCATTTGCATCCCAAATGGCACCCTATTCCCTATATAGTGCACTACATTAGATGAGGGCCCATAGGGCTCCAGTCAAAAGTGGTGCACTATATAGGGAACAGAGTGCCATTTGGGACGCACTCCCTTTACCAACAATCCATGTCTAACCTGAGGAGACTGCAGAGCTGCGTGAGGAGGCGGAGGAAGCGATAGCCTGGGCTTGTGCTCCTGTGGACATGGCTGCGGAGGCAACGACTAGAGGTCCCATGGAGGCTACTGTGTGGAGGCCCATGGCCACTAGGTTGCTCACGGGGCCCAAGCCCGAGGGGGCTGACTGAGACACTGTGTTCACTGAAGAGGGCTGAGGGGCCCCCATGGAGACCTGCTGAGCTGCTGCAACCACCGACGAGGAAGAGAGGACCGAGGAAGAGGGGACCGCCGAGACAGAGGAAGGGAAGGAGGAAGAGTGCAAGCTGGAGTCCTCTATGCTCTGGTGCTGTAAGGATGGATGAATGGAGAGAAGAGGAGATGGTTATGATAAACAAGATTAAATACTAGGTGAGATTAAGAAGTATTTGATGCATCCATCACAGGAAATGCAATCTCTTCTCTCACACACTCACCATTAGACTGGTGTTGGATGTGCGGACTTGGGATGGCGCAAGACTTTTCTGTTGTGTAGAAAGGGAACTGAAAGAACAAACGATCGTCCATCAGATTAGTTGAATAAAGAACAATTATCCACTGGCACTACTACAATCCAAACTCTTTAAATTACTCAAGTCCTTCAGGGTGGCATCTTACTTGCTGTGCTGAGGCATGGTATTCGGGGGCAGGTCTTCATTGTGCCCCAGAGCGCTGTGCGACAACTGATTGGATGTGGTCAACAAGGACACGGGCCCTGAGCCACTGTCTGTCAACGTAGCCATGGAGACTGACGCAGGCGTGGCCGAATCAGAGGCCGAATTCACAGACACTGCAGAGCCTGCTGCAGCTGGACAGGGACAGGAGAGAAAGAGTCTGGGATTAGTATCAACCCAGATGGACGACAGCTCTAGAATACACACTGTCTAATAGGGCATATTGCCATTCCAAACTGTATCTACTTTTAGGGACACTGGGTGAATAGCCGTAAAATACAAATAGAGGACCACAAAATAACAGGCATGGTTCCCGAGTACTTAACCTACATCCAGGAAATGCATTACAATGCATGTAAGCGGATTACCACTCACACGGTTGCCATGCTGGCCATAAACACCACATATTTAGACTTCCTTCACTGAAAACCCACACAGCTACCAAAATGACTCACCTTCCACAGAATGTGTCTGTATTGTATTGAATCCATTCTGAAAAAAACAAGTTCAGGTGGGCTTGTTAGGGTACACTAATTTAGGGGAGTCGTTTCCATAGCAACAGGCTATTCAATAAGGGGAGGGAGCCAATCAAAGAAAAGTGAAAAACAGAAATTGCTTTATTTTGTACTTCTCTAAGAATCAAAGCAATATGATTAGAGGAATTAATCTCAAGGAGGCAGAGCAATATGAATGGAGGAATTAATGGAGGCTCGCCTCTGTCTGCGGGGAGGAGACAGGGGTGGGGAAGCGCCGGGCCTGGGGAGCCCTCTGGTCGTACATGTCAATCTGACTGGGGTTGGAGGGAATCGCCTCACTGGAGGACAAGAAGCAGAGAGATTAGATAAAGCCATGGGCTACTTTGAGAAAAGAGATGGGGTCCAGTGTCAAAGTGGGCCCACTTTGACACTGGTGCCCCACACGTGTGTGTGTGTGTGTGTGTGTGTGTGTGTGTGTGTGTGTGTGTGTGTGTGTGTGTGTGTGTGTAGTGTTATAGCTGTATACAACTCATATCTTACACCAATTTTGCAGTGTCTGGTATGACCGATGTGTGCTCACCAACTGGGGCTTGTGTAGAGGCTGTTTTGAACCTGGCTTCCTGGTGTGGTGGTGGGGGCGCTGTCGTAGTCCTGGAGCACAGGTTCAGAGCCAAACTGCAGTGCTCCAAACTGCAGGTTCAGCCCAGAGATGTCTGCCGAGCCAGGCATCTCCACCGCCATCGCTGGGATCTGGAATACAATATAAAGATATGGTTGACGTCAGGGAAAGCAAGGTAATTATTTATGAAAAGGTAAGCAGAGGTAAGGAGGGAAACATAGGGGTTAGGCTAACAGTGATGAAAGTAAAGTGAACGTGTGCTCACTGTTAGTGCTCACTGCGAGTGAGCAACTGTTACCTATCGAAAATATTAGAAATTAGTCGCAGCATGACCAGCCATTCACTCAGTTTACATTGTCCTTATATCAGTTTTGAGCTGTTACCTTGGTGGTGATGGAGGTCCTCTTCTTCTGTTGCTTGAGCTTGTGCTGCTGCAGTGGCAGGGGGCTGGAACCCTGGGCATCCGATGAGTCAGGGGACACCTGGTGCCCCAAGGAGGGCACCGCCATCTTGGGGAGGGCAGACACAGGGGGCGCCATGTGGGACGAGGGGCTGTTCTGTGAGGGAGGGGGGAGGAAGGCGTCCAACACGGAGGTGGTGGGCTGGTAGGGATGGCGCTTGGTGAAGGGGCTGTGGACCGGAGGCTCTGGCTGGGCCTTGCTGTCTGGGGGGAGAGAAGGGGATGGGAGAAAGGAATGTAGGGGCTGCACCTGACAGCTATAAAACATCCAATTCTGAACCATGCATAGGGCATTTAAGATGCCTACCTTATATTTTTCTGGTTATGAAGAGGAGACATTTCAAAAGCTCTGTAAATCCAAGTTAGTCTAGCCACTATGTACACCCCCTGCTTTACTTAACCATACCAACTGTCCCTATATATTGCCTCTTACCATAGTGGCCCAGCTCTGCGGAGTTGGTTTCCCAGGAAGAGGGGGTGGGGTTGGGCTGTCCTGTCTGGGACTGCTGGGCAGCCAGCTGGGCCAAGGCTTGTGCAGTCTTAAACTGCTCCAAGAACTGGGAGCCGCTGGTCGTCCCTGTACTGCCTCCTTTAGGGTCCCCCACCTCCCCAAAGCCCTTCCGCAGCATGTTCACCTGCAATGGAAACAAGAGGAACTGAAATCCTGCAAGTTTCAGGAATGAGCGTCGAACAGAATAGAACAGCTGTGCTGGTTTATTGCTAGAACCAGTGTTGTCACGATACCAACATTTCACTAACGAGGACATGTAAACATAAGGTTATGGCAGTGATGGCGGACTGAAGATGGCAGTGCAAAATGAGTTATGAGAAATCGCAATATTCATTATCTCTATAACTGATTAAATAGGAGCACTACACTGATCTATTTAATTGTGGGCAATAACATTCAAGCTGGATAATAACACCAAAAAACATAAGGCTAGAGAAGTTAATTGATAAATAATACAAACGCAGTCAAGGCCAAAACATGTCGGAAAGGAACCAGGAAGAAAAATGGAGAACCAAACTCTAAGACAAAATTCCTTGACAGACACCGATGATTTATGTTTTTCACCACCTGGTACGCCAAGAGGATAAACCGTTCTGCTAAAAAATCAATAAATTAGGTGTACTTGAACTAAAGAAAAGAAATATAGGAGATGAAGGGGAGCCTTGAAATTAGTGACGAAAACGCCGTGACAATGGACAAAGAAACTAGCTAAAAGATCATCAATACTATTGAAATGGATGTTAAAGAACATGGTTTGAGAGAAGCCTTACTTGGAATACAGACTGTCGGATATTATTCATCCTAATCACACAGGTTTTTTTGCATGGACGATACATTGGAGATAATATAAGACGAGTATGGGTAACAATAGAACGCCGAGAATTCTGGGAAACCAGGCCTGGTATTCATAGCTAACATTGAAAAGTAACACGGGAACTTATATATAAATGCCTGGAATACTTACATTTTGGAGAATCTGTTATACAATGGGTTTTAGTTATGGTAAATAATTGCTACTTCTCAGAAAGCATTAAAAAAATGGTTTTCCACTATCAGCATGCCTATTTATTATGGCCATCAAAATGTTAGCTGTTCAAATCAGATCCAACATTAATATCAAAGGTCTAGAAATCTAGGCCTTAAAAACATAAAGGTGTAATTATAGGCTGATTTTAAAAGAAAATATGAACATCCACAATTTGGATCCCTCCACAGCCTCTATACATTTTCTAACCTCTGGATTACAACCAAATTATGATAAATGCACTATATTACGTATTGATCACTAATAAAAATACAACTTTTACATTACCATGTAGTTTACCAATAAAACGGTCTGATGGTGAAATGAAACTATTAACGGCTATTCACATCCCGAAAGAAAGAAATGATATCACAACAATAAAACATTTTAGAAAGTTACTTATGCTAAGATCTAGCTGTCAATTAGTGGGAAAAAATTATATCTTTGATTTACTTAAGTCATATCCCAGTTTACCCATTTGCTAATGGCCTTGCCTACACCTATCAACTTGTTTTTTAAGTTACAAACAAATAATATAACATTTTATTTAGAATTGCAAGCCAGGCAAAATTCAAAACGGGCCTATTTAATGAATATGAATTCACAGGGCAGAAATGATTAAAAAGCATTACTCTCTCACTAAAGGCTTCAGTCATACAAAAGTTATACTTAAAACCAAACTGTTTCTCTAGGAGATTAGTAAGAACGTCTCACCCCATGTCCAAGAACGTCCTTTAACCTGTTGAGGATGGGGGCGCTGTTGAGACTATTTATGCTAATTGGGTAATTTTTGAAACGGCTTCCCACAAAATCCTTGATCGTACAATATGCATATTATTATTATTATTGGATAGAAAACAGTCTATAGTTTCTATAGGAGTTGAAATTTTGTCTCTAAGTGGAACAGAGCCCATTCTACAGCAATTTCCCTGACATGGAGTCAGATTTCAGAAATGTTGGCCACTGTTCTGAAGTCAGTTAAAAGGGCACTGTTATTGCTATGACTATACAGACACTGCTTACGTCTTCCCCTGGATGCCTTTACGTGATGACGATTTCAATGGGGTCGATTGCGCGTTCACAGGCACTACAAATTAAAAAACCCTGAGACTAGTCATTCTTTTGGAGCTGCGTCATGCGCCTAGAGGACACCGGCCCGCACCTGTTCCAAGCATTAGTGAAGGGGGTAATATTACTCGGGTCATGTTTCTACTCGTTATGGGAGTTAAAAACATCATAAGGTAGTTAATTTAAAGCGTTTTATAGCAATTTATATCCGTTTAGTGCGATTTTGGGACATTTATTTCTTTAACGCTGTGAATAGCTGGGCACGCTTTCAGTTCATCCCGAACGCAGTTGGCATTTCCACATGGCAAGAGGACAGCTTTCCACCAAAAGACGATTACTCCCAAGAAAGGATCCTTTGCCCAAGATACTGATGGAAGAACAGCTCAAAGTAGGACATTTTTATTATGATAAATCGTGTTTCTGTCGAAACATTTTAGTGGCTTAGGACGCCATGTTTTTTGACGTAGCTTCGCTTGGCGCAAACTGTATTGAAAAGTAAGGATAAATTAAAAAATGTAATTCCGCAATTGTATTAAGAAGTAAATTGTCTATCAATCCCTGTCCACCCTATATTTTTTAGTCACGTTTATGAGTATTTATGTATAAGAGTAGATCACTGTCTAAGTGGCGCAAGGACATTTTCTGACCAGCTGAGCTACATTTCACATTGTCTAACCATGATTTTGGTGGCTAAATATAAACATTTTCGATCAAACTCTATATGGATTGTGTAATATGATGTTACAGGAGTGTCATCTGAAGAATTCTGAGAAGGTTAGTGAAAAAATTAATATATTTTTGGCGATGTTGACGTTATCGCTCACTTTGGCTAGAATCAATGCTGGGCTGCTATGTGCTATGCTAATATAACGATTTATTGTGTTTTCGCTGTAAGACACTTAGAAAATCTGAAATATTGTCTGTATTCACAGGATCTGTGTCTTTCGATTCGTGTATGCTGTGTATTTTTACGAAATGTTTGATGATTAGTAAGTAGGTAAACACGTTGCTCTATGTAGTTTTTCTATTCCATTTGTGACGGTGGGTGCAATTGTAACCTATGCCATCTACCTGAAATATGCACTTTTTTCTAACAAAACCTATCCCATACCATAAATATGTTATCAGACTGTCATCTGATGAGTTTTTTTGTTGGTTAGGGGCTATAAATATCTTAGTTTAGCCGAATTGGTGATGGCTACTGGTGTTGGTGGACAAATAAAAGATGGTGGATTATGCTAATGTGTTTTTAGGTAATAGATGTACATCTTTACATATTGTGTCTTCCCTGTAAAACATTTTAAAAATCGGACATGTTGACTGGATTCACAAGATCTGTGTCTTTCATTAGCTGTATTGGACTTTAATGTGTGAAAGTTAAATATTTTAAGAAAATATTTTTTTTGAATTTCGCGGCACTGGTTTTTCAGTGGAGGGGGGGGGGGGGGGGGGGGTTGTGCCGCTAGCGGCACGCTGGTCCTAGACAGGTTAACCCCGCCCCCTTTATTTATTTAGATTGCAACCTCACTTTCGGTTATTTGAAAATTAAATATCCCAAATATTTTAACAAGCCATAGAAAGTTGGTTGCAATTTGAGTTTAATCCACCAGAAAAGACAGAACAAATATTACAACAATTATGGTTAACCTGTTTGGGCTGCAGGGGCAGTATTGAGTAGCCAGATAAAAGGTGCCCATTTCAAATGGCCTCGTACTCAATTCTTGCTCGTACAATATGCATATTATTATTACTATTGGATAGAAAACACTCTAGTTTCTAAAACCGTTTGAATTATATCTGTGAGTAAAACAGAACTCCTTTTGCAGCAAACTTCCTGACCAGGAAGTGGAACGTCTGAAATCGAGGCTGTTCTACTTCCTGCCTATAAATGGGCATGATACGTATTAGTATACGTGCACTTCATAGACCTTCCCCTGGATGTCAAGAGGCGGTGAGAAAAGAAATTTAGTGTTTATCTTGGTCTGAAGTGGAACACAAGCTCTTTGTATGACGTGTCCCCCATTTCTTGTTTTCTGGTGAGCGCGAATAGGGACCTGGATTTGCCTTCTGTTTAGCTGCCGTTATAGGCGACTAATATCTCCGGCTTTGATTTTATTTGATACATGTGACCATATCATCGTAAAGTATGTTTTTTCAATATAGTTTCATCAGATTATTGAATTCTTTTGGGAGTTTTGCCGTGTTCCGTTCTCTTCCGTTTGTTGACATGGAGAACTTCGAGCCACTTGGCTAGTGTGCTTGCTAAATCGAGAGGGAAAATGGACATTCTAAATCCAAACAACGATTGTTCTTGACAAAGGACCCCTTGTCCAACATTCTGATGGAAGATCAGCAAAAGTAAGAAATATGAAATGGCATCATAAAATGTATCTGTCGTACATGTGAATTAGTCGTCGGCGCCCAACTTAGGGGTACTCTAGCTATACCGAAGCTGGATGTCTTTTAGAATTCTAACACTGCGATTTCATTAAGAACTAATGGATCTATCATTTCCTATACAACATGTATTTTTTAGTTATGTTTATGAATAGCTATTTGGTCAGAATATGTGTGTCAGAAAAAGTGTCAAAAAAATATCCGGACGTTGTGGAAAAAGTAGCTACGATAGCAACATGTATAACCACTGATTTCAGCTCTAAATATGCACATTTTCGAACAAAACATAAGTGTATGTATAACCTGATGTTATAGGACTGTCATCTGATGAAGAATATCAAGGTTAGTCAAATTATATATCTTTTACTGGTTTGTTACGATCGCTAACCTTTTGCTACTGGGAAATGGCATGTGTTTCTGGCTATTGTGGTAAGCTAATATAACGCTATATTGTGTTTTCGCTGTAAAACACTTAATAAATCGAAAATATTGGCTGGAATCACAAGATGCCTGTCTTTCATTTGCTGTACACTATGTATTTTTCAGAAATGTTTTATGATGAGTAATTAGGTATTTAACGTTGGTGTCTAATTATTATGGCTGCTTTCGGTGCAATTTCTGATTGTAGCTGCAATGTAAACTATGATTTATATCTGAAATATGCACATTTTTCGAACAAAACATAGATTTATTGTATAACATGTTATAAGACTGTCATCTGATGAAGTTGTTTCTTGGTTAGTTTGGTTGGTTCTTGGTTAGTTAGGTTGGCTTTGTGCATGCTACCTGTGCTGTGAAAAATGTCTGTCCTTTTTTGTATTTGGTGCTGGCTAACATAAATATACGTGCCGTTTTCGCTGTAAAACATTTAAAAAAAAAATCGGACATGTTGGCTGGATTCACAAGATGTGTACCTTTCATTTGCTGTATTGGACTTGTTAATGTGTGAAAGTTAAATATTTAAAAAAAATATCTTTTGAATTTCGCACCCTGCACTT
This sequence comes from Salvelinus fontinalis, assembly GCF_029448725.1. Classification (NCBI taxonomy): domain Eukaryota; kingdom Metazoa; phylum Chordata; class Actinopteri; order Salmoniformes; family Salmonidae; genus Salvelinus; species Salvelinus fontinalis. Next base: position 44,151,110 of record NC_074696.1, on the reverse strand, counting down.
GAGCTGGCTGTTATATTGTGGGCGGCCTCGGGCTGCAGCCATAAGAAGTTAATTAAACACAAATATACAAAATTATTTTTAATAAGCTATGATTTAAAAAATACATATAATATCATAAATTGGACTGGCGGAGATGTCACATGCAGCAAACAAAAATATGGAAATGTCTGCTCTACTCAAGATTACAATGAACTAACTGCAGCATTACCGAAAAGTGGAAGAGGCAAGTGGAAGTGGGAGAAAGTAAAGTAACTTGTCGGTTGAACCTGCATTCTTTTCTATGAGAATAGAACGGTTCAGAACTTTTGTGAAACATTTGAGAGAAAAAAAATGGCAACTAGAATTAAAACTGAACGGCGTTCTGAGCGAGATGGGAGAGGAGCTTAAGGATGGAACAAAAAACAAACAAAATAACTACCGGTACTGTAAAATTTAGACAAGCTGGAAGTAGAAGCCTACAAACGCAGCAAAAAGAAACATCCCTTTATCAGGAACCCATCTTTCAAAGATAATTAGTAAAAATCCAAATACCTTCACAGATCTTCATTGTAAAGAGTTTAAATACTGTTTCCCATGCTTGTTCAATGAACCATAAACAATTAATGAACATGCACCTGTGGAACGGTCGTTAAGACACTAACAGCTTACAGATGGTAGGAAATTAAGGTCACAGTTCTGAAAACGTAGGACACCAAAGAGGCCTTTCTACGGACTCTGAAAAAGACCAAAATAAATATGCCCAGGGTCCCTGCTCACCTGCATGAACGTGCCTTAGGCATGCTGCAAGGAGGCATGTGGACTGCAGATGTGGCCAGGGCAAAAAATTGCAATGTCCGTACTGAGACGCCTAAGACAGCGCTACAGGGAAACATGACAGACAGCTGATCGTCCTCGCAGAGGCAGACTACGTGTAACATCTGCACAGGATCGGTACATCCGCACATCACACCTGCGGGACAGGTACAGGATGGCAACAACTGTCCGAGTTACACCAGGAATGCACAATCCCTCCATCAGTGCTCAGACTGTCCGCAATAGGCCGAGAGGCTGGACTGAGGGCTTGTAGGCCTGTTGTAAGGCAGGTCCTCAGCAGACATCACCGGCAATAACATCACCTATGGGTACAAACCCACCGTTGCTGGACCAGACAGGACTGGCAAAAAGTGCTCTTCACTGACAAGTCGCGGTTTTGTCTCACCAGGGGTGATGGTCGGATTTGCGTTCATCGTCGAAGGAATGAACATTACACCGGGGCCTGTACTCTGGAGCGGGATCGATTTGGAGGTGGAGGGTCCGTCATGGTCTGGGGCTGTGTTGTGTCAGCATCATCGGACTGAGCTTGTCATCATTGCAGGCAATCTCAACGCTGTGCATTACAGGGAAGACTTCCTCCTCCCTCATGTGGTACCCTTCCTGCAGGCTCATCCTGACATGACCCTCCAGCATGACAATGCCACCAGCCATACTGCTCGTTCTGTGCGTGATTTCCTACAAGACAGGAATGTCAATGTTCTGCCATTGCCAGCGAAGAGCCCAGATCTCAATCCCATTGAGCACGTCTGGGACCTGTTGGATCAGAGGGTGAGGGTGAGGGCCCCCCCTTTGTTCAGGGACACATTATTCCACTTCTGTTAGTCACCTGTCTGTGGAACTTGTTCAGTTTATGTCTGTTGTTGAATCTTATATTTATACAAATATTAACACGTTAAGTTTGCTGAAAATAAAAGCAGTTGACAGTGAGAGGACGTTTCTTTTTTGATAGATACCAGGCCAAGTTCTCTGCTGCCATTGACTGGAATGAACTTCTCCCTCACTAGCTTTAAGCACCAGCTGTCAGAGCAGCTCACAGATCACTGCACCTGTACATAGCCCATCTATAATTTAGCCCCAACTACCTAACCCCCTAATGTATTTATTTATTTTGTTCCTTTGCACCCCATTATTTCTCTCTCTACTTTGCACATTCCTCCACTGCAAATCTACCATTCCAGTGTTTTACTTGCTATATTGTATTTACTTCGCCACCATGGCCTTTTTTTTTGCCTTTACCTCCCTTCTTACCTCATTTGCTCACATTGTATATAGACTTATTTTCCTACTGTATGTTTGTTTTACTCCATGTGTAACTCTGTGTTGTTGTATGTGTCGAACTGCTTTGCTTTATCTTGGCCAGGTCGCAATTGTAAATGAGAACCTGTTCCCAACTTGCTTACCTGGTTAAATAAAAGTGAAAAATAATAAGTAACACGATTCAGAGTAGTATCGCCATAACACGTGGAAAATTTGAGTGGCCTTAGCGTCCTGTTCGCCCTGTACCCCCAACGCGTGTTTCCGTTTTCTAAACGTTGTGCTACACAAAAAACCTGTCACTGATATTCACACGTCTACTCAATGCAACACATAGAATTTAACTTCACACTGTATAATAGAATAAATCATAGAATTGCTGCTTTACTCATATTTGTAAATGCCTACCTGTGATATGGAGGAATGAGGGGAAGGGATGCATAATGATCTGCATGTCATTGCATGAAACCTTTACTCTTCAGTAAACAAACGCAGACTCCCTCACACACACGCACTGTTCCCAACTTTCAAAAAACAGGTACCAAACAGAATTTAAGGAGTACCAATTTTCTTTTAATAATCTATTTTAGGCTTTAGGCCTATATGAATCCTACCTTTGAAGCACATCTAATTAGTGAAGCAGACCATTTTCCTTTCTTCAGCCAATCAAATTGGCTTAGACCTACTGCCAAGTTAGCAGGTTGTTAGCTAGGCAACATGACTGAACAAGCCATTATGCCACTTTGCTGTAAAGCTGCAAGCATGCCTGTCGCACTGCTGTACTCGATTTGTCTTTCCTGGCACTCCGAGGCTGCGTGACAGCGTACTTGCAAAGCCTACACTAGCCTGTACACTTGGTTACATCGGAGAAGAAATTACACAATGCATCAACTTCGCTCGCTCTGCACGCTGCTCTAACGTATCAAATACACAAATGTAACAGAAGACTCAGTGACTGCATCCCCACTCACCATCACGGCTAAATTCGATTTTAAAAACTGATTGAGGAATAGATGTGCAGGAAGAGCGGACGGAGAGAAGCAGGTGAGTGATGGCTGGAAGAGGATGCTGGCTGGCTCATTACAGCTCCCACACGTGATATGATATGCGTATGTAAGTGAAGTGGATATTACTGGACCGGCGCATACAAGTGACGAGCGGCTGTTGCTTAAAAAATGTACCTGAATTTATAAACAAAACTGACTTCATTAACATTTTATAACAGGCGCCAGCATGTTCGTTTGATTGGTAGGGCTGAAAAATTTGATAGTATCATACGAAACTGTACTGAAGTATAATTTTTTTTTTGTATATTAACGTTTTGGTACAACACTTTAGTCACTAAAACTGTAGAATAGGGTTAAGGCAGTTTTGTGTGTCCTGTGGGCTCACCATGCTGTGCTGGGTGTAGGAGGTGCTGCTGGAGGTGGTTTGGGACAGCGGCTGCTTGGAGTTGCTGAACACAAGTGACTGGGGGAGGGAGGGGGGCTGGCTGGCCTCTACAGGGCCCGAGGCCTCTGCCTCAGAGGACGGGGAAGTCTTCCCCAGCAGCACTGCCAGGTCAATCCTGCAGGGGACAGAGGTCAGAGTTAGTAATTAGCCTTGTCCGAGCCAGAACAGCCCATAGAGCAGGAGCCCATCTCCTGCTTCTGTAGCGTGAGGCAGCTTTATGTACAAGTACAATCCCTAGACAGGACACTAGCCTATCACAGGGTCTGAGAAACAGACGTTGTTCTGACTCACGTTAGCTAATTGATTGTTTCTGTGATTGTATTATGTTTCATCCACCCCAAAACGTACTGAGATGAAAATCTTAGTCAACACCAGAAGTGCTTGAATTACAAATTTGAATGTTCTACACTCAGTAAAGGTGAAAAGACTTTGGATATTTGACTAGACTGCAGAGTTTGGTGATGTTGAAGACAAGTGTTTTACATGGACATGAGTCAGGATACACAATGCATGGATTTCAGTGAGTGGATGAGGAGTTGTGGTTGTATGTATGTGATATATATATATATATATATATATATATATATATATATATATATATATATATATATATATATATATATATAGTTCTTCCTATAAACTAGGGTACCAGTGAGGGTTTCTTACGCTGGACAACTTGTTACATTACATCATTGATAATAAATCTACCATTTTTTTAATGTGATTGCATTAAGATTTAAGAGGGGAACGTCGCTATATTCAATACAATTCACGAGTCGATTTAAAACCTGTTTAACACTTTCTCATGGTTGGTGTCTTGACAGAGCTGTCCAAAATAGTGACGACAAAAAAAACACTTCTCTGTCCTTGCATTTATGGCAGTCTAAGTTGTCGTTATAATACAAACTGAGTAAAAATATAAAACAACACGTAAAGTGCTGGTCCCATGTTTCATGAGGTGAAATAAAAGATCCCAGAAATGTCTATGTTTACAACCCTGATAGTGAGTATTTCTCCCTTGCCAAGATATTCCATCCACCTGACAGGTGTGGCATATCAAGAAGCTAATTAAACAGCATAATCATGACACAGGTGCAACTTGTGCTGGGGACAATAAAAGGCCACTAAAATGTGCAGTTTTGTCACAATGCTACAGATGTCTAAACTATTGGGGGAGAATGCAATTGGCATGCTGACTGCAGGACTGTCCAGCAGAGCTGTTGCCAGAGAATTTAATGTTAATTTCTCTACCATAAACCGCCTCCATCGTTTTAGAGATTTAACAGTACATCCCACCGGCCTCACAACTGCAGATCACGTGTATGGCGTCGTGTGGGCGAGCGGTTTGGTGATGTCAACGTTGTGAACCGAGTGCCCTATGGTGGCAGTGGCGTTATGGTATGAACAGGCATAAGCTACAGACAACAAACACAATTGCATATTATCTATGGCAATTTGAATGCAGAGATACCGTGACAAGTGGGCCATTCCCCACTGTCATGCCATTCATCCACCGCCATCAACTCATGTTACAGCATTATAATGCTGGTCATATTATTAACAAATCCTTATGCTTTATGCAAAACTTTAAGATTTTTTACAATTTATGAGCCCATTAATGTAAAGTAACATGGGCATATTGTTAACATATATTCATGTTTTATTCAGAACTGAGGTTGTACCAATTGAATAAATCAATACCAAATAATCAATTGCAATGTACAATTAACTGCAATGGGAAATGAATAATTAGAACTACAATTAGAAATAAAACAAAGTATCACAGTCAATTATGAAGAGGTGACCTAGTACCAATACCCTCATATCTGGCCTAGGCCTATATCTCTCATATGTTTTTCACTCTAAAACATGCGCGCAAAAAAATACTCACCAAATCTCTCCCATGGGCACACGCTCTGCCAGCCAGTCAAGTGGATCTCGACAGGCATTGTAATAGTTAAAAAATAGGTTTGGAATAATGCGGTTTGCAATGCTGCCTATAACACTTAACGTGCTGTTCCCATCATCTCGCTCACTTAAAAAAGATGTATTGTGCTAGGCCCGTTGTATAAATGGAGTTATGGGCCAATTTCCATATATTCCTCCAAGAAAACACACGGAACCTTTTAAAAATTGAGCCAATGTCACAAATTGACCAAATTGTTGATAGAAAGACACGTGTGATAGCATGACTAGAGGGAATGGCTGTGGGTGTGTGCATTACGTGTCAGACCCACCCACCTCTGTCCTGCAGTGATGGTGACATTCTCCTGGGGGAGTGGCATGGAGACCACACTGGAGGCTGTGAAGATCTTGGTCTCTGACAGCTAGAGATGAGAGAGAGAGAGAGAGAGAGAGAGAGAGAGCGCAAGATGAGCAATTGAAGTATAAAAAATAAATGAAACAGAAAAAAAATCAAATAGACAAACTCGTATCTGTTAGATGTGTGACCTATTCCGATAAGGGTAACTAGTGCAGCACAAACACCAAAGTAAACAGAACCTAGGCCTAGATTTATTTATTTTCATCTTCCCTTGACATTTATACTTACTTTCACACACCAGCTTGCTGAGCGGGCCCTAGCGAAGCCAGCAACTTGTGTAAAGTGCGAGTAGTTATATTCTTCCACAAGATATTTTGTATTCATTTACAGACCATTTTACATTTTATTTAGAGTGTATAGACAGACGGCCTGTAGAGGTCCGGACCGATAAAATGTGTTTTCTGATTGCAGAGAAAAATTAGCGGGCGCGAGACTAAAATGTGGGACTTCGAAATGCCCATCTGACGCTATCGGGAATTTATCAGCCTCCATATGTGGTCTTAGCAAATTGTCTGACCTGCTGTATAACTATGCTCAATTTGAATTAGTAACAATGATTTTAAATCGAGATTGGTTAATGCTAGTATTGGATGGGCTGAAAGATATTTGTACTGAGCTAACCCAGCTGATAACTAAACACAGAATAATATCTAAAGGAGGATTTTTCAAACATAATCAAAATTTTACAGCCAATTGGATATTTACCAATGAGATTAGTCACCACTACCTAAAATCTCACGCATTACTACAAAAGAGACTAACAACTTTAATATGCAGTTTTTTATGTCTGAGCTGGGGTTAAGTGACTGAGGTATTGTCAACCAACATCGATCATGTCCTTAATTGTTTAATTTCCCTGTTTAACTCTGTTGCAGATAAACATGTCATACAAAAAAACTAAGGGTTAAAGACTGATGTAATCCTTGGTTAACGCATGAATTGTGATAACATCCTTTTGTTAACCGAACCTAGAATACTTCAAATGCCGACCGTATTACCTCCCAAGAGAATTCACTTTGGTTATAGTCACAGCCGTGTATTCCCCCATCAAGCCAATACCACGAAGACCCTCAAAGAACTTCACTGAACTTTATGCAAACTGGAAACCACATAACCTGAGGCAGCATTTATTGTAGCTGGGGATTAAAACAAAGCAAATGAGGAAAAACGATGCCGAAATTCAAACACATTGACTGTAGTACTTGCGCTGGAAAAACATTGGACCACTGCTACTCAACTTTTCAAAATGCTTACAAGTCCCTCCCTTCGGCAAATCTGATCACAAGTCCATTTTGCTCCTCCCTTCCTATAGGCAGAAACTCAAACAGGAAATACCCGTGCTAAGGTCTATTCAACTCTGATCTGACCAATCGGAATCCAGGCTTCAAGATTGTTTTGATCATGCAGACTGGGATATGTTCTGGGTAGCCTCCGAGAATAACAATGACTAATACACTGATACAGTGACTGAGTTCATCAGGAAGTGTATCGGAGAAGTTGTACCCAGTGTGACTTAAAACCTACCCAAACCAGAAACCATGGACAAATAGCAGCAAAACTGAATTATTGTTTAATTCCTTCCTCCGTATCGGGAATCAAATAAGCTAAGCGTCAGTACAGAGACAAAGTGGAGTCGCAACTCAACAGCTCAGAGACGAGACGTATGTGGCAGGGTCTACAGACAATCACAGACTACAAATGGAAAACCAGCCACGTCGAGGACACTACCGTTTTGCTTCCGGACAAACTAAACACCTTTGGCCGCTTTGATAACACAGTGCCACCGACGTGGCCCGCTACTACCAAGGACTGTGGGCTCTCCTCCGTGGCCGACGTGGGTAAGACATTTAAGCGCGTAAACCCTCGCAAGGCTGCCGGCCCAGAAGGCATCCCTAGCCGCGTTCTCAGAGCATGCGTAGACCAGCTGGCTGGAGTGTTTCATAATCAACCTCTCCCCATCCCAGTCTGCTGTTCCCACTTTCTTCAAGATGTCCACCATTGTTCCTGTACACAAGCAACTGTAACTGAACTAAAATTACTATCACCCCGTAGCACTCACTTCTGTCATCATGAAGAACTGAGGCGCTATTCAGGGATCATACCACCGCTACTGTACCAGACACCCTAGACCCACTTCAATTTTCTTACTGCCCCAAGAGCCACAGACTATGCAATCGCCATCGCACTGCCCGATCCAATATGGACAAGAGGAATACCCATGTAAGAATGTGTTTCATTGACTATAGCTCAGCATTCAACACCATAGATCATCACTAGGCTCGGGGACCTGGGTCTGAACCCGGCCCTGTGCGACTGGGACTTCCTGAAAGGCCGCACCCAGGTGTTGAAGGCTGGAAACAAGCTTCAAGTTTCTCGGCGTACACATCACTGATATGAAATGGTCCACCCACACAGACAAGGCGGTGCAACAGCGCCTCTTCAACACGAGGCTGCTGAAGAAATTTGGCTTGGCCCCTAAACTTTTACAGATGCACAATTGAGAGCATCCTGTCGGGCTCTATCACCACCTTGCACAGCAACTGCACCGCCCACAACTGCAGGACTCTACAGAGGGTGGTGCAATCTGAACCAACGCATCACCAGGGGCATATGCCTGGCCTCCAGGAAACCTACAGCACCCAATGTCACAAAAAGGGCAAAAATATCACAAAAAAGGACATCAACCACCCGAACCACAGCCTATTCACCCCGCTATCATCCAGGTGCATCAAAGCTGGGACCGAGAGACTGAAAAACAGCAGGCTGTTAACTTCTTTGGGACAGGGGGGGTAGTATTGAGTAGCTTGGATAAAAAGGTGCCCAGAGTAACCTGCCTGCTACTCAGTCCTAAAAGCTAGAACATGCATATAATCAGTAGATTTGGATAGAAAACACTCTGAAGTTTCTAAAACTGTTTGAATTATGTATGTGAGTATAACAGAACTCAAATGGCAGGCAAAAACCTGATAAAAAAATCCAACCAGGAAGTGGGAAATCTGAGGTTTGTAGTTTTTCAACTCTTTGCCTATCCAAGATAGTGGAAATGGGGTGATATTGCACTTCCTAAGACTTCCACTAGATGTCAACAGTCTTTAGAACCTTGTTTGATGCTTCTACTGTGAAGGAGGGGGGAATGGGAGCTGAATGAGTCAGAGGTCTGCCAGAGTGGCATGAGCTGGTATCGCACGTTCACGTGAGAGGTAGCTTGCTTTCCATTGCAATTCTACAGACAAAGGAATTCTCCGGTTGGAACATTATTGAAAATTTATGATAAAAACATCCTAAAGATTGATTCTATACTTCGTTGACATGTTTCTACGAACTGTAATATGACTTTGTCTGAACTTTTTAGCATATGTTATTGTAGGTGTTGTGAAATGCTTGTGTTCCTAGCTCCAACAGTGCAGTAGTATCTAACAGTTCACAACACATCTAAAAGTAAAAGAATGGATTCAAGAAATATAAATATTAGATTGAACAATGTTGGAGTGGCATTGACTAAAATACAGTAGAATAGAATACAGTATATACATATGAGACGAGTAAAGCGTTTCTGGTGTTATCCCTAAGATCTGGAAAGCGGAACGTCCTCCCCCTACATAGAGATACTTCTGACTTAAATGCCATTCAATTTCCAGATTATCTTGCCTTTCCAATGTTTAAGAATCCCTTACTACCTTTCAGCTAAGAACTTTAAATTCACTATATTCTGAATTTGCACCAATCTGGTTTTAGACATGGACATAGCAGTTTCAGCTGCTATGGTTGTTTAAGATGCGTTCAATTGTTTGGATCAAAAATAATTGTGCTACCTCATTTATAGACCTTTCCAAGCCCTTCGATACCGTTGACAGTACGGACTTTGCCATTTATTGCCCTGGGCAGGGACCCTGGGCATCTCTGTGTTTTTCAGAGTCAGTAGAAAGGCCTCTTTAGTGTCCTAAGCTTTCATAACTGTGACCTTAATTGCCTACCGTCTGTAAGTTAGTCTTAACGACCTTTCCACAGGTGCATGTTCATTAATTGTTTATGGTTCATTGAACAAGCATGGGAAACTGTTTTAACCCTTTAAAATGAAGATCTGTGAAGTTACTTGGATTTTTACAAATTATCTTTGAAAGACAGGGTCCTAAAAAAGGGACGTTTTTTTGTTGTTGCCGAGTTTAGAAAGCCCTGGTTGGTTTAACGTAAACGGGGATAAGACTAAATACATTATGTTCTCTGGTTCTCGCAAGAATGTTTCAGATGGAAAACATATTTATTAATTGGATGGATCTGCCATTGATTGGGTTCCCGCCTACAAGTATCTGGGCATTTGGATTGATAGACTTAATGTTTTAAAAACATACGGATGAGCTACTTAAAAAGCTAATATTTAAAAGTGGGCTTTTTTTTTGACATAGAACTTTCCTCTCCCTATATAGCAGGAAGCAGATTGTACAGTCAGCTTTCCTGCCAGTTATTGATTATGGTGACACCATTTACCAGATTTCAGCACCCACTACGCAAACCTAGGGATGTGGTCTACCATAGCACTATTCGTTTTATCCCTGGTGACAGTTTTAATACTCACCACTGCATCCTGTATCAAAAGGTTGGCTGGTCCTCATTAAAGTCCCGTAAATCAATTCATTACTCTTTTTGACTACGAAGCCATAATATACAAGCTTCCAAATGACAACGTTGTTGCTAACGTATAAAATGAGCTACCAAACCCACTCACAGGACTGGTTAACTCGAGGTCCCCATGGTCTCAACAAATTAAGGTAGATCCTCCTTTAGTTTTAGTGCCCCCCACTGTTGGATTAACCTACAAAATTCCTTGCATCTTGATTCCTTGGTATCCGCTAGGGCAGTTTAAGACTATGGTAATTAATGAATTCATTGAGGATTGCAGTTTGAGTGTAGACCTGGGCGATATGGCTAAAATATGGTATTATTCATTTTCTTTGACAGTTTGACATGTTTTTGATTAATAAAAGTTCTAAATTTGATTATTTCAATGGGCCTTTCTCCATTCAGATTGTTTTATACTGTTCAATTCAACATCAACCGAAAATCATTTCCATTAATTTCTGCATTTCCTGCACCCATTTGCGATCATTTCCACACTGCCACGATACAGGCAAAAATACTAGGCCTTATTTTTAACCAAATGTTGCAATTGCGATTTAGATCAAAACACGTGGGTTAACTTTTGGAATCATGGAAATGGAATGTGTATTATAATTCTATAGTTAGAATATAAATAGTGGGCACTTTGAATACAGTGTTTGACATGACAACGAAGGAAAATGCAATGGACGAGTTATTGTGAGAGGGTAGGAACCAAAGTGATGTTCAGTGTTTCCTAGGGGATCCTATAATATTTGGCTACATTAAATCTTTATTCATGATACGCCATTCCTCTTTGATTTAGAAGATAGTTGCAAACATGCTGATGTAGCGGAGTAAACCAAAAAAATGGACATTACACACAGTGTATCACATTTAACAAACCAAACATTCAAATACCGTTACAGAAGGTAAAGTAAAAACCCAAACCGGTCCATGCATAAATACCGGTATATCGTAAAATATGGTATACCGCCCAGCCCTAATTGAGTGTAGTGGATGCATCATGTCATGGGTATGCATGTGATCATTAAGGACAGGTGAGTTTTTCCCAGGATAAAAAACAGAAATAGAGCTAAGCACATGCAAAAACCTACAGGATACCCTGTCTCAGTCTGCTTTCCACCAGGCACTGGGAGATTAATTCACTACTCAGTAGGTCAAGAACCTCAAAACACAAGGCTAAATCTACACTGGAGTTGCTTACCAAGAAGACAGTCAATGTTCCTGAGTGGGCGAGTTACGGTTTGGACTTAAATCTACGGCAAGACCTGAACATGATTGTCTAGCAATGATCAACAACCAATTTGACAGAGCTTGAAGAATTTAAAAAATAATAAAAATGGGCAAATGTTGCACAATCCTGGTGTGGAAAGCTCTTAGAGAGAATTACCCAGAAAGACTCACAGCTGTAATTGCTGCCAAAGGTGTTCTACCAAGTATTGACTCAGGGGGATGAATACTTATGTAAGTGAGATATCTGTATTTCTTTTTCAAAACATGTTTTCACTTTGTCATTACAGGGTAATGTATGTAGATGGGTGAGAAAAAAAAATCTATTTTGAACCATTTTGAATTCAGGCTGTAAAAAAGTCAAGGTGTATGAATAATTTGAGGGTGCTATATGCAGAAACATACAATGTGATTTGTCATCATTTTTACGGTCAAAAGATGAGATCTGTCAAAATACGGAGTACATCAATCATTAAGTCATACATCAAATAGGCACACCACCAAATCAATAAATAGACATAGTGAAAAGGTACTCACGTCCTCATTCCAGTCCTCAGTACCCCACTCTTCTGTCGCGCTCCTCCAGGCACCTATAGGAATGTAGAGGGGAAAACATTTGTGAGTAACAGGTTTCGAACCAACCAGGCGTCAAACAAAAGAAAGGATGGCGGTTCAATCTTACAAGGGGCAGAGTCAAACTTGGGTTGGTAATTTGTCCCCTCTCCTCCTGCAGAGTACTCAATCCCTACAAAAAGGAGAAGTGAAAGGTGAGACATGTAAGATTACAGAGGGGTATACTACGTACCGGGTTTGAGGTGTTAGCGAGTTAACTTTGGTCAACTGAGTTTAACTCGGGATAAGCTGGACCATGAAAATAGCTCACCTTAAAGCCAAGTACATTTCTATGGCAACGAATCCTTCAGAACTAACTTGCTCCAGGGCAGACTAACCTCATTTATTTAGAATGAAGCGTGAGCTGCGAGTTGAGCAATAAAATCAGATTCCCTCCCACTTGCTAAGAATTTGTCATCATCCCCTTCATTTGAGAAAGACTGATTAAATATTTTATTACCCAAATGTTTAAAAAATAATGTTAAAATAGTGTAACGGTACACGTATTCGTACCAAACAGTTCGATAAGGGGACTTCGGTTCAGCCTGTGAAACCAAATGAATACAAAAAAAACAGATCCACCCCTTTATGAGTCACAAGCACGCAACTGACACTTAAGGAGACAGTGTCATGGTGCGTTAGTAACCAAGTGGAAATTTACCACATACGACATGAGAAAGATCCACTTGAACGGCCCTCAAACTGGTAATTACTAGTGGGAAACTAGTCTATCATCCACTTCTCCCACATGGTGACCTCTGAAGTCACCTACTAAAAAAATGGCCACTAGAAGATTAGTTTTAGCAGTTAATACAACAAAATATATATATAACCATCTATTAATGTGTTTTAACTCATTTGTTTACACATATGATAGCTGTACTTTTAGTTTCTTTGACACCAAATGGTTTCTCAACGAGTTCAAATCATGAATGCATTCAACTTGTATTTACAACTTCACAACAATTTTGAAAGCTGAACATTGTGAATGGCATTTAATTCACGCTGTACCAAAACGTGACCCTAAAACCGCAATACATACAGAACCGTTCCACCCCTATTAAAATACCTATCACATTACACATTTAGTAATAGAATGCACTTGAAACTTCACACAGTAAAACTTAACTAAAATGATTTTATCGATAGGGTTGGGGAATAGGTGCTTCTGCATTGATAAGTACAGCAAAGACTTAACGATAAGTCATAAAATAAAGACGACACTTCTAAGAGCCTATTTCACACCATAGCCAGAATGGTCTCAATTAAGAGTTCAACTAGCCACATGCACGCCCATTACAAGCCTGCTAGAGTTAGCAGCAGGCAGACGAGCAATATTCACCGTCGTAGTACAGGTGAAGTCTGAGCTGGAATGTTAAGCTAACTGAAGCTGGCTAGCTTAAGAAAACCCTGAGTTAGAGCTAGCTTGCATCGTAATATACTCCTCAAATCATTCCCAAGACGAGCAAATTAAGTCAGACCCCATGGAGAGTTAGCAGTAACTAACAACTAGGCCACACCCCCACCTAACCCTTTGGTGAGCCAGCTGGGTTTTCCACCATCTTGCCTACACCCATCTTTCTGATTATTTCAGGTCTACAGGAAGCGTAAAGGCTTTGTGTTTTTGGACTAGGCACTAGCTTGGTTTCTTAGTGGTTCCTTCCTTTGGCTCTAGATAAACTAGATGGACTTCCCACCATCTTGCAGAGATATATGAAGTGTCTAGGCTGGGTGGATTTGGACTGGGGCTGAGCAGTAGCTGGGTTCCTTACTGGGTCCTTCCTCTGGCTCCAGGTTTCCCGTGTTGTTCCAGGTGCTTCCCCCGCTGTAGCTCTCCTCTGTCTGGGTCGGCTCAGCGTAGTCTGCCGGGTTGAATGTTCTACAAAAGAGAAGAAGCCGTGGTTTTGAGCACAACCCCTTCCTATGCGTCTACCAACTGGAATATTTGACTGGGGTGAGATATACTGTAAAGGAGGAAGTAAGTAGGCAGCGAGATCGAGGAAGTGATTGAGGTGATCTGATGTTTAGCAGTTAGACAACATTCATCTGAGAAATCTCAGGATGACAGATTCAAAGATACTGAAGGAGGACAACCAAGGAATGGGAAAATAATCCAGGCAGTGCCTTATTTTTCCTCAACTCTTTCTCTGGCACTGTGCGATGGCAAAAAACATAACGTCTTTCAACCCATCATTTCACAGCAACGCTTCAGAGACAATTATAGAAAAGCACGCATCCTTAAAATAACTGTTCTCTTGCTTCTTTCAGGCTCAGGCACACAAGTTGTACAGTGCAGTACAACCTAGTGCAGTACAGTAGATGGACTTCAGCCATTTTCAGGATCTGACTGGAATTCACACTATTCATGTTTGACTAGCTCCCAGTGAGAACCAACGATAACAGGGGTGCTGTAGATTGGCATCGAGGGACTCTTGATTGAACCACTGGTCACGCCCATTTAATAGTATTTAAATACCGTATCCCCGACATAGAAACATTAGAATAAGCTACTACTGTAGTTTGTATTTTAGTTTAGCTTGTGTACATTCCCCAGCGTAGAGATGTATAGATTTAATGTTGATACTGCTACAGTGCTATTTGGGTTATTAATTGGATTCGTCCTGCCGTTCTTGATTTATTGCACCCCCCCCATACATTGATATTTGACAGAATTGTTAAGATAAGCATTTCAACGCACTGCTATAACACCTGCCAAACTGTAAGCGACCAATAAACGTTCATTTGATTTCTTATGGGGCTTGTGTGAACAGGTTTACCCTCGATGTTCAATAGACGGCTGTCATTTAATTCCATATCGTGTTACCAGGGTGCACGACATTGGTTTCATCTGCCCTGATACCCTGTGTGTCTAGCTCCATCCTTCCCTCTCTCGTGGCATTTGGCAGAATGATCCCCCCAACAGATAGCAAGATTGACACACTGACACACCAGTGGCGGTGCACTCACCTCTCATCTCCTGAAAAATCATATCTGGGCCCCTTATCAATCTGGCTTTAGAGGAAAAACAACAGCAACGATTACAAGCAGCACAACGGGGACAGATGGGGATGCAGTGTGTGGTTTTAGACTTCATTATTTTACAGAGGAATGTAGGGAAAATCACATGCATGGACAAGTCACTACACTCACACTTCTGCAACACACATCTGTCAACACTGCATTGATGGGGCAGTGTCACTTTCTATAGGTGTAGTTGGGTAGAATAAATAAAGGGGAAAACATGGCTGCCAAACAAACACTCAAACTGAAGACTGTGTTCCATAAGTAACAATAATTGCATTATGATCAGGAGAGGAAGCACAGTTAAAACCAACAGAACAACACACTCATGCAAACACAGGCGCCCAAAGGCCACAAGAGCAGCAGCGGAAGCAACACACCCGAAGAGGGACATGTTGGGGACAACGCAACACAAACTGCCTGGCTGTCAGTCTGTGTAAGCCTATGGCGCTGGCTCACTCACGCTCCAGGTTAGTCACTATCAGAACAAGCCAAACTTACGCACAAGTACAGCCAACGCATTGGCGCTCTCCTCTAACGTATCCCTATTAACACTGTAGAATAACATTAAAAGAATTTCAACTTGTTAAAATGAAAGCACTGATGCAGTTGAAGTAGCCATTAAAACACAATTTTCACATTTTATGATCAGTTAATCTTATGTTCCACAAACCAGGTGCTTCAGACATAAAAATCACCATTAATTATTGCAGAGGGATGAAATTAACATGCAGGTTCATCTTTGAGGAAGCGTTTTAACCTGCTGCACCCCTGGGAAAGAGCCCACACTAGCAGTGCCCACTCACCTAAACCTCACAAAGCCTGGTCTTTGACAACCCTAGAAATAGTACTGGCATCTCACTGGGGCTTAATGCTAGCCCTAACACCTCGGAGGAATTATATAGCCAACTAAGTGTTAATTATAATTAAATACAAAGTGACATACAAGATAGCAATATGTCTAATGTAGAGTGAATTTGATACGACTCATTATCAAAGCCGGTATAAAGGGCTGCTTACAATCTCGTCACTGTGAGCCTCGTCAAATCAATAAAAAATATATAGTATATATGACATCTAGGGTGCTCAATGACCAGGATTGGGTAAGAGGCAATGCATACACAGACAGACAATACAAACACACAAACCGGTGCTCCATTCAACCCAAAGGGAAAGACAAGGAACAAGAACACACCATGTCAGAGACACTGAGAGCAGAACCCTATGTGCAACTATCTCAATGCCCAACCGTTGAGTTACATGTATGGTGTGGGGTCTACCAATATCGGACTTTAATGCAAATCCCATAGACAAAAGTGTACAGAGGTGGTCAGATTGAGTTACATAAGGGTTTATGTACAGCCCATTTCAACTTGATTTGGTCGATGTGTATTCTTAAAATGGGCCAGGTCCTGCTCTCTGGTGACCATGGCAAAATGGAACAGACATGTTCCTCTGTGAGCAGCACAGGTGTTCACTTACCCCATGCCCTGCGCAGAAAAGCGGCCCCCTCGCCTGCCTCGCTCCCGTTCTCCCCCTAGAGAGGGACAGACAAGTTACACCACTGACCCAAAAAATACTACAGAAAATAGAATGCATTGTCCCTTGAGGAACATTTGCCGCCTTGAATGCACATAAAAATGGTATTGAGCGCACTACAGAGAACGCATGGCTCTAGAATGCAACCATTTAGCGAACGTTTGACTTGGCTGAGTGTAAAACATTTAATTGGTCTAATTGGTGCACGCTTCACATCGAGTGCATATAGGCCTCAAGTTTACTGTTAGATTATTAATACATGGCTACTAGCAGTAGGTATTATATTTAGAGTTAGCAATCTAACGCATGTGTTTTGAGTTTCTACTTTCTCAGGTAGTTGAATTAGCCCATGTGATATTAATGCACAGATGTATGCAAAGCCATCCCTATTAAAAAATAAAATGTGAATATTTTGGAGCTCTATTTTGACAGTAACCGCCTAATTGTCAACCCAACATTTCTGACAATAACTAGAACAGGGAGCACATCAAAATATCTTGAATCATGCGCATTCCTGACAAAATCATGGACTGGTGCCACCAACTGAAAAAGTTAGCAGCACCAGGGTAAAAGGTTAATCCGGAGCACTGGAATGCTATGACATCTGACACACTAGGAGGGGGGCATCAGCCTTAGTTTGTGTTGGGAACTTGTTTCAGGAGTCTAACCAACAGCTCTTGCCAACGATCGAGGGACTTACCTCTTCCTCTGCCCCTCCCCCTGTGGCCTCGCTCTGTGCCCCTGCCTGCTATCCCAGCAGCCTTTCCTCCATCCAGACCATTCTCCTGTACACGGACTGAGAGGAGATGGCGGGCGCATTAGAGGTAGTGAGGAAAAACAGACTTGTGTGGAGTCAGAAATTACGTTTGAAGTTAGACATGTCTGTTCAGTCGCTACAATGGCAATATTTCTTCCAGAAATCTAAGGAGAGAATGTTTGTAGCACACACTGTCCCCTCCATAACAAGAGCAGAAGCTACAAAGAGCCTATTTGTATGCCAGTGTCACGTCCCATGACCCTAAAGCAAAGGCATGTGAGTTCTACTCACACTCTCGTCCCCTACTAGCCCCTCTACCCCTGCGTGGGGCACCACCTCGACGACGTGCCACGTCCCTCTCTGCTCCCCTCTCCCGGTTCTCCTTTCCTTCCTCTCCGGTCTCAGCATGGCCAGGCTCCTTCTGACCGGACACTCCTTTCTTCTTCCCCACCATCTCCCAAGAGTCCTGAGGAGAGAGGTGAGGTGACAGGGTTCAGTTTGATTATGTTACGGGATAACCCTAACTTCCACCTAGTGGAATTTTCACTTAGTCTCCCACTGACATGAATGCATACCAAAGTGAAAAATCCACTTTAAGTGGAAGTTAGGATTCTCCCTGTAATGAGCTGGATGGGTAACTTGGTTTACTCCCTCCGTCAACTACTAAGCCCGGACACAAAGGCCAAACTCACAGTATCTGGGCTACCTTCCAGCAACACGTTGATGGCTCTGTTGACATCCCCGTTGCAGTCATGCAGTGCAATCATAGACTCATCCTGGTCCTTGCCTGTAATGTCAATCAGCTGGACAGGGAAATGGATAAGAAACTTCGATGAGTATATTGCAACGTAGCCCTTTACCCTCATAAGTGTTGAAAACTGCATATTTGGGCACTAATAAGCACTTAAAATTGGAACCCAGTGGCTGTAAAGTAACATGATATAAAATGTCAGTGCAGTATCTGCGCTTCATAGCGCTGTATGGGTTTTGACTGACCCTTTTAACACCTCACACACAAATAACAAGTTGCCAACATCCCTCCCACTAAAATGGACAACTATTGTACATTTGGCCTCGTGAGTAGCACAGCAGTGGTTGAGGCATCACTACAGATTCGGGTTCGATCCCGGGCCGTGTCGCAGCCGGCTGCGACCGGGAGACCCATGAGGCGATGTACAATTGGCCCAGCATCGTCCGGGTTAGGGGAGGGTTTGGCCGGCATGTTCTTGTCCCATCGCACTCCAGCGACTACTTATGGTGGGCTGGGTGCATGCAAGCTGACACGTCGCCAGTTGTATGGGGATTCCTCCGACACATTGGTGCGGCTGGCTTCTGGGTTAAGCGAACTTAGTGTAAAGAAGCAGTGCGGCTTGGCAGGGTCCTGTTTCGGAAAATGCAAGGCTCTCGACCTTCACCTCTCCTGAATCCGTACGGGAGCTGCAGCGATGGTACAAGACTAATTACCGATTGGAAATCACAAAATTGGGGGTACATTTGAGAGGACTACGTATTTTGAAATATGAGATGTTGAGGATTATAATAAATATGACTTTGATGTCATACAAGCAAGTCAAACACCTGTGAAAGCCTAAAACCCAAAGACTATTGTATAACTTAGTAAGTCTTGCTGGCAATAGAACAACCCTTCAAATGATGCCCACCTGAACCAGATAGATTTTTAAAAAATGGGTCATTTTTGGATTGTATAAGTAGTAATAGTGTTGGCTGGGATGTAGGGTTGTCCCCCAAACAAAACTACAAGTGCATGGTCTAGTTTCAACGGCACAGCTAGGAGAGCTAAACATTTATATATTGAGTCATAAGTGTTTTGTAATTACTTAGGAGAGGTGTATGGCCAACTTGAGACAGCAGTTAGTCCTCATTCAAACCACTCATTTTATTTGTCTTACGTTGCACTTAACCCACATTCCCCAAGAATATCCCTATGTTTCTGAACGTATCCAGAGCATATTACGATTTTATTAACAAATGCAAAATAAAACTAATATTTGGAATAAGTCTTGTCAGGTGAACCTGATGTGTCCAACTTGTCGAATAAATTTCACATAATCTTCAAACTGTTTTTAATTTCTACCATGCTTATGTATACAGTGCCTTCAGAACGTATTCAGACCACTACTTTCCCCACATTTTGCTAGGTTACAGAATTATTCTAAAATGGATTCAATCGTTTCTCCCCCCTCAATCTACACACAATACCCCATAAAAGCAAAAATAGTTTCACGAAAATTTGCTCATTTATATTTAAAAATAAATTATAATAATAATAACATTTACATAAGCATTCAGACCCTTTACGTTGTTGAAGCACCTTTGGCAGCGATTACAGCCTCGAGTCTCCTTGGGTATGACGCTACAAGCTTGGCACACCTGTATTTCGTGAGTTTCTCCCATTCTTCTCTGCAGGGGCGGCAGCGTAGCCTAGTGGTTGGTTAGAGCGTTGGACTAGTAACCCGAAAGGTTGCAAGATCGAATCCCCGAGCTGACAAGGTACAAATCTGTCGTTCTGCCCCTGAACAAGGCAGTTAACAAATTATTTTCAATGACGGCCTAGGAAGAGTGGGTTAACTGACTTGCCTAGTCAAATAAAGGCCTAGGAAGAGTGGGTTAACTGACTTGCCTAGTAAAATAAAAGGTAAAAAAAAAAAAAGATCCGCTCAAGCTCTGTCAGGTTGGATGGGAAGGGTTGCTGCACAGCTACATTCATGGCTCTCCAGAGATGTTTGATCGGGTTGTGGCTGGGGACATTCAGAGGACATTCAGACTTGTCCCGAAGCCACTCCTGCGTTGTCTTGACTGTGTGCTTAGGGTTGTTGTCCTGTTAGAAGGTGAACCACAGCCCCAGTCTGTGGTTCACTCTGGATTAAGTCATCAAGGAGTTCTGTACTTTGCTTCGTTCATCTTTCCCTCGATCCTGACTGGTCTTCTAGTCCCTGCCGCTGAAAAACATCCCCACAGCATGATGCTGCTGCCACCATGCTTCACCGCAAGGATCGTGCCAGGTTTACACCAGACATGAAACGTGGCATTCAGGCCAAAGAGTTCAATCTTGGTTTCATCAGACCAGAGAATCTTGTCAGAGTCCTTTAGGTGCCTTTTGGCAAACTCCAAGCGGGCAGTCATGTGCCTTTTACTGAAGAGTGGCTTCGGTCTGGCCACTCTACCATAAAGGCCTAAATGGTGGAGTGCTGCAGAAATGGGAGAACCTTCCAGAAGAACAACCATCTCCACAGAGGTACTCTGGAGCTGTCAGAGTGACCATCGGTTTCTTGGTCACATCCCTGACCAAGGCCATTCTCCACCGATTGCTCAGTTCGGCCAGATCTTGGAAGAGTCTTGGTGGTTCCAAACGTCTTCCATTTAAGAATGATGGAGGCCACTGTGTTCTTGGAGACCTTCAACGCTGCAGAATTTCTTTGGTACCCTTCTCCAGATCTGTGACTTGACACAATTCTGTCTCGGAACCCAATGGACAATTCCTTCGACCTCATGGCTTGGTTTGTGCTCTGACATGCACTGTCAACTGTGGAACCTTATATAGACAGGTGTGTGCCTTTACAAATCATGTCCAAGCAATTGAATTGACCACTGGTGGACTCCAATCAAGTTGTAGAAGCAAGGATGATCAATGGAAACAGGATGTACCTAAGCTCAATTTCGAGTATCATAGCTAAGGGTCTGAATACTTATGTAAATAAGTTTTTTTTTTTTTTATACATCTGCAAACATTTCTAAAAACCTGTTTTCGCTTTGTCAATATGGGGTAGATATTGTGTGTAGACTAATTCAATATTGTGTGTAGACTAATTCAATAAAAATAAAAACTCAATTTTAGAATAAGCCTGTAACATAAAATGTGGAAAGTCAAGTGGTCGGAATAGTTCCAGTATGAAATGTATGCTTTTCATATTTATTCAGTAAGAAACATTTCAATCTAGCCCTATCCAATTCCCACAAGTGCAAAGGGTTATGGAATATTTTTGACGCAATTATACTTTAAGCTCTAGCTACCAGACCAGAGAAAAAGCGGCAAGAGAGGCTAGGACACTTCTAGATCTCTATGAATGTACACTAATGTAATGGTTCTCCCTTCAGGCAGCAAAAAGGGTCTAAAAGGGCACTGGGGTGCCATGTTCTCTCTCACCTGCTTAACTTTTTCTTCAAAATCAGCATCATTGTGGTCCGAAATCATCTGCGCGAGTCGGATCTGCTCAGCAGTGGCCTGTGTAGAGAAGGGTGGAACATCAACTTCTGAGTGACCACAAATAGCCTTTAAAAAAAGTGTCTCTTGTCATCAAATGCTTTTATTTACTTAGGCAAGTCAGTTAAGAACAAATTCTTATTTATAATGACAGCCTACCAGGGAACAGTGGGTTAACTGCCTTGTTCAGGGGCAGAACGACAGATTTTTACCTTGTCAGCACGGAAACTCGATCAAGCAACCTTTCGGGTACTGGCCCAACGCTCTAACCACTAGGCTACCTGCCGCCCCACAAATGACAGGCATTTATCCACCCATTAAGTATTGGTTAGGTACAGGGTTAGGGAGTAACGGATTAAAAGCAACAGTAACTAATCAGTTACCAGCAAAAGGATTGTAATCAGATAGTAATCATACTATTGAAAAACTTTGAGGATTACTTTTAAATTGAGAAACTGTGCATAATTATTATATATATTTTTTTAAATGTAAACATTTGTTTTCCTAATGACATTCAAATTAGCATTGAAAAAAATGGCGCACGTTTAAGTTTGTTCCACCTGAGTGAGTCTGACCATAAGTCAGAGACCACTATAATGACACACCAAATGGGTTTGATGGATCGCGGTAAAAGAGCAGGAATAAGCTGTCTTCCAATGGTGCGACTGCTGTTGGCATACAAAGATTATTCAACTTGAATAAACGCTTGGAGGTAAGGATGACAGCAGTGGTGTAGTACACGGTGATACGGAAATCACTTATTGATATCTACATCATACAACATTTTTTACATAATATAACCATATACAATTTTACTATCACATGCCTTCAAGTGATGGACTGTGCCATCCCTGTGGCCTCCGCAATGAATTAGTCCACTGAGACAGGCGCGAATCAGACAGGTGCACCATGAAAAGAAAAATAAACTGCGACTGCTTGACTAAAGAAATTCAGTCGACCAACAGCCTATCGACCAATCGACTAAATACAGTCATCTCTAGTATTTACATTGTTATGTTGACAAGGTTGGTTGATTTTTAATGTTAGTTTGAGTCTGCTGCTTCAACTGATAGTGAAGAGATGCTGTCTACTACTAGTCAGATCCAAAATCTCACACCGCCTCTTGATAACTTGAGTGGCACTGTTAACTTGGTAACCTCCCGCCCTTAAAGTGGCAGATAAAAATTGTCTGCCACTAAAATCTGATAATGTAGTTAAGAGACTTGGGTGACATTTAAATAAATTGAGGAATATATCACATTACTTCCTACTAATATATATATTTTTAATAGAAAAAATAAGCATGCTTTTGTAAAAACAAACATAAGTAAATATATCAAATAAATATTTTGGCTGGTAAAATAAATAAAAATAGAGTGGCTGGTAGATTTCTCCATCTACTTGCCACAGTGGCTGGTGGACCAAGTAGGCCCTGGAAACAAAGAATCAGCTGTTGGGTCAATGTGCGTGGTAACTAAGTGCATGACATCCTGTGTGGGCAGAAGGGTCGAGGGCGAGGTACCAACCTGAGGTCTCTGCTTGTGCTGTGTCTGGCCTGTCTGCGTCTGCTGCTCCCAACTGCCGCAGGCTCGGTTTCCGCCCACCGACGTCATCATTTACAGTATATACAAATAACAGTATTTACAAAGGAATAACACCTGAGAAAGAAAGTTGGGAGAGAGGTTCAACGTCAAATTAGCATTTGGAAAATCCAACTGACACTGAAACCATGCATTTTTGGTGGTTCAGTGAAACAAATTAGTAAGGTAGGGTTTGGGACCATCACCACGGATTTAAGTGTAAATTATTCACTGATTACAGAATGACTATTGTAAAGTACGACCAGGGTTAGTTATAAAACTAGTTGGTAAGACTGCTTATGACAGTTTAGCAGTTCCTGAGAATCAGTGGCTTAAATAACCTAAATATGCGTGTGGCCTGGTAACAATGAAGAAATATTTAGATTTTCAATAGCAATTGTTAATGCACATATTTCACATGATGTGAGGGAGCAAATGTACTAGCTAGAAAAACAGTACACCCCCCAAAAAAACATGGAGTTTAACCCCAGAACTGGAAATAGAGCATAGATAGTAATATCGTAAAGGCCAAGGGCCCGGATCCCAAAAGCTTAAGTACATCGTTAAAACGTTCTTAGGAGCATCGTTAAATACACTGGTTTCCCAAAACCATAATAATTAACAATGCACTTGAAAAATGCTTGTAATCTAAATGCCGGCCTCAGACCACTCGTAGAACAGCTAAGTGCATCAGATGCATTTTTACACTCCTGCGTCAATTACTTTAACAAGGAAGACCAAGACCTAGGTCTCTTCTACAAATTCCCCCTGTATACACACACACACAGTGCATTTGAAAAGTATTCAGACCCCTTCCTCCACATTTTGTTACATTACAGCCTTAGTGTAAAATTAATTTTAGAATTCTCATCTACACAATACTCCATAATGACAAAGTGAAAACAGGTTAAGAAATGTTTGCAAATGTTTGCAAATTTTTTCATTAATCATCCTTGAGATGCTTCTACAACTTGATTGGCGTCCACCTGTTTGGACATGATTTGGAAAGGTACACACCTGTCTATATTAGGTCCCACAATTGACAGTACATTTCAGAGCAAAAACCAAGCCACGAGGTCGAAAGAATTGTCCGTAGAGCTCTGAGAGTAGTGTTGAGGCACAGATCTGGGTAAGGGTACCAAATATCTGCAGCAATTTCTGCAGTCCCCAACAGTGGCCTCCATTTTTAAATGGAATTAGTTTGGAACTACCAAGGCTCTTCCTAGAGCTGGCCACCCAGCTGAAGATTTGTTTTTTTATTTCACCAGGTAGGCCAGTTGAGAACAAGTTCTCCTTTACAACTGCAACCTGGCCAAGAAAGGAAAGCAGTGCAACAAACACAACAGAGTTACACATGGAATAAACACACGTACAGTCAATAACAAGAGAAAGTCTATATACAGTGTGCAAATGGAGTGAGGTGGTAAGGCAATAAATAGGCCATAGTAGCAAAGTAATTACAATTTAGAAAATTAAGAATGGAGTGATAGATGTGCAGATGATGTGCAAGTAGAAATACTGGTGTGCAAAAAAGTATATATAAACAATATGGGGATGAGGTAGGTAGCTAGATGGGCCATTTACAAATAGGCTGTGTCCAGCTGCAGCGATCGGTAAGCTGCTCAGAGAGCCGATGCTTAAAGTTAGTAAGGGCGATACAAGTCTCCAACTTCAGCGGTTTTGCAATTCGTTCCAGTCATTGGCAGCAGAGAAATGGAAGGAAAGGCGGCCAAAGGAGGTGTTAGCTTTGGGCATGACCAGTGAGATATACCTGCTGGAGCACATGCCAAGGGTGAGTGTTGTTATGGTGACAAGTGAGCTGAGAAGGCGGAGCATTACCTAGCAAAGACTGATAAATGACCTGGAGCCAGTGGGTCTGGCGACGAATATGTAGCGAGGGCCAGCTGACGAGAACATACAGGTCACAGTGGTGGGTGGTATACGGGGCTTTGATGACAAATTGGATGGCACTGTGATAGAACGCATCCAATTTGCTGAGTAGAGTGTTGGAAGCAATTTTGTAAATAATAGTGGATTCTAGTCGTGTTAGTGAAGAGTCCGGGAGGCATCTGCTGTGAAGCCGAGTGATCATACGGTCCACTGAGCAGGCCGGGAGATGGGCCTGGCTCAAGGCTAGCTTCGGGCTGGGCCACTCGGTGGCAGCTAGCTAGATGTGATGATCTGGAGTAATGATCCAAAGCTTAGGGCAGGAATCCGGTATTGTAGTGGAGAAAAACATTAGGATATGCTCAGGGTTGACGTGCTGAGCAGACAGGCAGGTTGGCAAGCATTATCCAGGCTAAAAGCGGCTGGTATCTGTGCTAAAAGTAAAGGCCGCTACCAGTGGCTAACAATGACTAAATAGCTAGTAGATAATTAGCTGGTTAGCTTCTGATGGCGGTTCTGGCTATAAGGTCTAAAAATAGCAGATCCGTATCATATTGGGTGAGGCGGGTTGCCGGAAGGTATATTTAATTTAAAAAATGTTAAGAGATTGAAAATATATTGAAATATATACAAAAAAGACAATACAAAATGTACACGTGAGACCGACAAACAACGTCTGCACTGCTACGCCATTTTGGAATCAACTGAGCAATGGGGGAGAAGAACTTTGGCCAGGGAGGTGAACAAGAACCCGAAGGTAACTGACAGAGCTCCAGAGTTCCTCTGTGGAGATGGGAGAATCTACCGGAAGGACAACCCATCTCCGCAGCACTCCACCAATCAGGCCTTTATGGTAGAGTGGTCAAACAGAAGCCTGACCGTCCAAAAGGCACATGACCGTCCTCTTGGAGTTTGCCCAAAGGCACCAAAAGAAAACAAGATTCTCTGGTCTGATGAAACCAAGATTGAACTCTTTGGCCTGAATGCCCCGTGTCATGTCTGAAGGAAACCTAGCACCATCTCTACGGTGAAGCACGGTTGTGGCAGCATCATGCCGTGGGGATGTTTTTCAGCGGCAAGGACTGGGAGACTAGTCAGGATCAAGGGAAAGATGAACAGAGGAAAGTACAGAGAGAACCTTGATGAAAACCAGCTCCAGAGCACTCAAGACCTCAAACTGGGGCAAAGGTTCACCTTCCAACAGGACAACAACCCTAAGCATACAGCCAAGACAACGCAGGAGTGCCTTCGGGACAAGTCAATGCCATTGAGTGGTCCAGCCAGAGCCCGGATTTGAACCCAATCGAACATCTGGATAGACCTGAAAATAGCTGTGCAGCAACGCTCTCCATCCAACCTGACAGAACTCAAGAAGATCTGCGGAGAAGAATTGGAGAAACTCCCCAAATATAGGTGTGCCAAGCTTGTATCGTAACACCCAAGAAGACTCGAGGCTGTAATCGCTGCCAAAGGTGCTTAAACAAAGTAGAGTAAAAAGGGTCTCAAAACAAAATGTGATATAAATTTGCTAAGGATTCTAACAACCTTTTTTGCTTTGTCATTAGTGTGTGTAGATTGAGGGGGTTTATTTTTTTAGAATACGACTGTAATGTAACAAAATGTGGAAAAAGTCAAGGAATCTGAATACTTTCCATATGTATGCATGTACGCATGTATGGAGCATTATGTATTTTCAGTTAAATTCACGTTTTCAAGTACTGGTGACAAATAAGGCATTCCGATTATTGCACAGATTGTAAACGGACACCTATGATGTTTGTAAAATACTTATTTGAACGTTGTACTGATAATAATGAGCTAATGCTAAGCTATTTGCCAGCTATGCCATGTTTGTTGACATTATACAATGCATTCTGGGTGTCACGTAAACGCCTGTCAGACCAACGATGTTATGAGTAAACTCCCGGAAGGGAATGAAGTTAAGTGAATGATCGTAGACGACACAACCCCTAAAAACATGCATACTGCAAACAGACCAAACTCATCTTGTCTCCTCTTATCTTCGGTTAACACGAAAAAACAAACATCCAAAGTGATTAATTTAGATTTCTAGAAAGTGTTTTACTCAACAATATTGATCAATGGTAAGCTCACCTGCAATGTGATTAATTATAAACAGTTAGTGCTATTAGCTAATTCATATTGTGGTTTCTGTCAGCCGAGAGTTATCTAAATATGACCGCTTGTGTTACGTGAATCTTTCCTCAGTTTGATCTAGGACAAATGTAGCCTACATTTTCCGGTTTGGATGATAGTGTATGCTGTCACTACTTCTGAGAATGTCTAAACATTGCATTTAAAAATAAACTGGTCACATTCAGGATATAACTCCGTAAGGAATATTTGTGTAAAAACAGTGTGGCCAGCTCAAATGCTGACCGTTGCGTCAATCAAAACTGGACGTTCTAAATAAGTCTTCTAATCACACTGGTTTGAGCGTACGCTGCAGGGACCACTAGAATGATCACACCCGCCTCCCGAGTGGCGCAACGGTCTAAGGCACTGCTAGAGGCGTCACTACAGACCCGGGTTTGATCCCAGGCTGTGTCGCAGCCGGCTGCGATCTGGAGACCCATGAGCCAGCGCACAATTGGCTCAGTGTCGTCCGAGTAGGGGAGGGTTTGGCCAGCCGGGATATCCTTGTCCCATCGCGCTCTAACGACTCCTTTTGGCAGGCATGCTGACCTCAGTCGCCAGTTGTACAGTTCATTATGCCATTTCATTTGTAGCTAGTGGTTATGTTAAGCCATACCTCGCGTATCTATTTTAACTCGAGTTTTTGTAGAAATAGGCAGGGTTTCTGACTGTGGCTGTTGTAACGACCTACCCAAAGAGATGGTTAACTAGGCTAGCGTTACCTAATTTTAAACAATGGTCCTAGCTAGCTAATTGGCCAACTAAAATTATATACCTAGCTAGGTAACGTAAACTCGTACATCGCCTTGGTCCGTACAATTGTGCTTATTTTAGCGCCCCAAAAACGTAATACTTCCAGATCAACTGTAATGTCAATACCATTTTAAGCACAATTTCTCCCCTTTCCAACAAAATCGATTACATGATGTAAACACTGCCCGTTTCTGCATAATTCAAGCAGGCAGTAAGCCATATCGGGTCTTTGTAAAAATGGCAGGTATGGAAGCAAAACTAATGCGTGGTAGTGAGAAGGACAGATGTAGTGTGGGAAAATTGCATTTTTTCACTCGATCTGTCCAACTGATCACCTCTAAAATGTAAATAAAACACTATAAAGAGTTTATATAATGTGTCATTACATACCTATTTGAAGGTTTGTGTCGAATTTGATTCGGGTTTTTAGGGCGGTGCTAAAGTGATCTTAGAAGTAAACAGCGGCTTTGAGAATGATGATCACATGCAATGACGACAAAAAACATGGCTAGGTATCCCCCTTAACTGTCCATTTCTTGTTTTTAAACGATGAGATAAGTGCTACACCAGGTGGAGAGAGATTGTAAAACAGAAAGTTGCTTTATGCATGCTGTACGTTACGACATGACACCGCAAGATGTAACCGAGGGTCAGTTTTTTCAACTTTTCTCCAATACTATAGATCTATTACCATGTCGATCAATGCATGAATAGAAACCTAGTTCACACCCCCGATTATGAAGTCAACACGTCCCATTAGTTTTCTTAGTAGCCTCGTTTGAATGTCGCGGTTACGCACATTTGTACGGAATGGGGTGAGTTTACGTTAGGTTTAGTATATCCAAATAGGGTCCAATGAAATTTGAGTTAGCGAACATTAGTTAGCTACTTTAGCTAATAATGATCTGGCAAATGACATTTATTTGGCACACATTTGCTGGGAGGCTAACTAACAAGATAATGTAGCTACTATGGTTGCTTGTTAGCTGAGGCTAACTAACAAGCTACTGTAACTACTATGGTAACTTGTTAGCGAAAAAACTTAGCAGATTGTAATGGCGTCCACTAGCGAACGATGCAATACACACATCGCCTCGGATTTGACATCCACAACATGGTTTTATTTTGCTAACGATAGCTAGCGATTTGTCTCTAGCTAAGCTACATAACGTTACATAAACTCCATGAATATTATTTCACCACAACCATTAACTAACTAACGTCAGGTCCTTCAATAAATATAATATGCTTCTTAAACATAACATTGTCTAAATGTTAGCGAGCTAAGAAGTCATTTTTAGGGAACATCCATCCAGCCTGGTCGAATTTGTCGATGAGATTCCGTTCTTCTCAACCTCATGGCGAAGAGAAGATAGCTAGCTAGATTGTTGCAAATCATCACTTTTAGCCTATCTGGCAAACATGCTTACTAGTAAGGCATATTAGTGAGCCCACAAACGCATAGGCCGCACATTAACGTGGTAACTAACTCACAAATCACTATAAAGTTGCACTATGCAGCACCAGCAAATGCGCCTCCGTTGGGAACGCTACCGATGTCTGTTTATATAAACACGACACCGAGGCTCTAGGTAGGCCCGTAGGCCCAAAATAAAGAAAATAAATAACAAGCGATACTGACCAGAAACCCAGATGAATGCCAGATATTCTGCTATAAAACCGACCAAGCGGTCTCTCTGTCGACCTCCTAATCGGATTTCGACGAAATGAAACCTCAAATCCCCCAAAAAATACACTTATATGAGGAATTATGCCGAACCGACTCGCGCAGACAACAAGCGAGAGACTCGGCATTTACCTGTGTCTTTTCCACTTTGACACCGCAGATGGCTCCGTCACGTGGTTGACAGGGAGCTTCAATGTAACTAGACCCTCGACACGTGATCACACATCTCTAAAAAAAAATGCATATAAAATGTATATCAAATAAATAAACAAACTTTAGAATATTTATAGTGATTTCCTATCCTAGATTGTCAGATTTATCAGAGTGACTGGATGTTTAGCAGGACCACTATAAGCTGCACTACAGTGACAGTGTCTAAGGAGTGTACCAGGTAACCTCGATTTTATTTAAAAAGTCATTATTGGCATGCTAGTCGCCCTAAATGCTATTAAGACTAGATTGTAATTATCTTGTAACCCTATTGGGGACCACTGTCCAATTCACAATATGTGATGAGTTGAGTATAGCTGCGGGCTTACAAGTCCGAATTCCATATTGCCTCATTTTCTAGACATCAATGTTCAGCAACATTTTTAGAAGACACTGCAAAGTACACGCCATATGCACACATAGCTGTGGGGCTTACAGTACCCGAATTTCATATAATTTTCAAGACATCAAAGTAGGAATAGAACAAATATCTGAATATAACTTTAAATTAAATAAATCAATGTAGGCCACAGCAGAACACAAATATGAGAATATATAGGCCTCCTGCCTATGTGATAATATGAATCACATTTTCAGATTACAAACTTTTTCTGTGCTGTGAAGGTAAAGGGAAAAAAATGTTCCACAATGACTCAAGTCCATTTAACTCCTGAGATTCAACTTCTTGCTCAAAGCCGTGTGCGGGCATGTGGCTGGGATGTTTCGCCTCCTTCTAAGGCTGTTCTGAAGGCTGTTCTGGCTGTAGTGCCTATTTTTTTTGTCTTGTCTACAAGGCCTGCTGCCACCAAATGTGCCTTGTTTCAGGCATGTTCAAAAACCTATTTTCTGAGGGCTCTTATTTTTATTTTTTTTATTTACGTCTGATGCATAGGATGTTCATTTACTGTAAATTCCACCCACTCTTTTGCTAGTTTAATTCCTCCCGTCGTTTCTAGACCCAAACTTCCTACCTGTTTGCATGTTGTACAGCCCAACTTTGAATTATGCATGACAAGCCAGGGATTATACATTTGCTTGTTCTTGAACTGCAAATGGCACCAGCTTCGAGCATTTATTCGGTGGACTCCCTATTCATATTCATTGGGGAGACGACTAGACTAGGCCACGTGACATGATTACGTAGGGACCTCTTCACTAGCTGACCACCACTACCAAGACCTGTGTCAATATCCGTTACTTAGCCCACTGGCCCTCCCCATAACCTCTATGTACAAATAAAAGAGAAGGTCTGGAATCAGTGTGGCAGGATAGGCTGATTACATAGAAGGTTCAATGCGCTTTAACATGATGGTCTTTCTGGGGGGCGGCAGAAATAACGAGGAGGCAACTTGATTGAATGCTGATCGCTTTTATTAGATTGTCTACAGTGAGAACAGTGAAATAATAAATCATTCACGCAGCGAAAGGTACTGGATCTGGGAAAATAGGTGCCGGAACAAACAAAGACAAATCAGAGAGGTGCCGGATCCTAATAATGCTGTGGATGTTGTGTAAGGTGGTGAAGATGCTGATTTTGATATGCATGCATGAGCGAGGTGATACGCCTATTCTCAAATGTTTATGACTGATCCCCCGGGACTGCCACGCAGAGCTCAGAAGAAATATCAGCCCACAATGAGAAGCAGGAGATTTAACTTCACTCAACTTTCTAGAGTTTTCCCTCTTAGTTAACACTGTCAACGTTTCCCTTTACTGTGGAAATTGTGACAGAAGCAACGCAATATTAGCCACTTTCAATGCAACATACTGAAACAAAACGAACTATGCAAGAGATTTTGTTGTAGGCCTATATGCAAATAGACTATTACCATAAATGGATCTGTGCCATTTACTTTGAACTAGACTGTGTTTACAGCTGTGGTCGAGTAGATGCGCTTGTTGTGAGATCAAATCAAGAGCTGCATGTAGCCATCAATCAATCAATGTTGTTGTTTTTTATTATATATTTTTTTTATAAAGCCGTTTTTACATCAGCTGATGTCACAAAGTACTGCACAGAAACCCAGCCTAAAACCCCAAACAGCAAGCAATGCAGGTGTAGAAGCATGGTGGCTAGGAAAAACTCCCTAGAAAGGCCAGATCCTAGGAAGAAACCTAGAGAGGAACCAGGCTATGAGGGGTGGCCAGTCCTCTTCTGGCTGTGCCGGGTAGAGATTTTAACAGAACATGGCCAAGATGTTCAAATGTTCATAGATGACCAGCAGGGTCAAATAAGGGTGCAACAGGTGCAACAGGTCAGCACCTCAGGAGTAAATGTCAGTTTACTCCTGCTGTCTCTAGAGAGTTGAAAGCAGCAGGTCTGGGACAAGGTATCACGTGAACAGGTCAGGGTTCCATAGCCGCAGGCAGAACAGTTGAAACTGGAGCAGCAGCACGACCAGATGGACTGGGGACAGCAAGTAGTCATCAGGCCAGGTAGTCCTGAGGCATGGTCCTAGGGCTCAGGTCCTTAGAGAGAAAGAGAGTGAGAGAGAGAGAGAAAGAAAGAAAGAGAAATAAAAAGAGAGAATTAGAGCGGGCATACTTAAATACACACAGGACACTGGATAAGACAGGAAAAATACTCCAGATATAACAGACTGACACTAGACACATAAACTATTGGAGCATAAATACTGGAGGCTGAGACAGGAGGGGT
Source organism: Salvelinus fontinalis (assembly GCF_029448725.1). Lineage (NCBI taxonomy): Eukaryota > Metazoa > Chordata > Actinopteri > Salmoniformes > Salmonidae > Salvelinus > Salvelinus fontinalis. The sequence continues at coordinate 44,118,337 of NC_074696.1, read as the reverse complement.
CGGGAGACACTGTGGCCCCGTCCAACGATACCCCCGGACAGGGCCAAACAGGCAGGGTATAACCCCACACATTTTGCCAAAGCACAGCCCCTACACCACTAGAGGGATATCTTCAACCACCAACTTAATATCCTGAGACAAGGCCGTGTATAGCCCACGAAGATCTCCCCCATGGCACGAACCCAGTGGGGCGCCAACCCGGAAATGAAAATCACATCAGTGACTCAACCCACTCCAGTGACGCTCCCCGCCTAGGGACGATATGGAAGAGCACCATTAAGCCTGTGACTCAGCCCCTGTAATAGGGTTTGAGGCAGAGAATCCCAGTGGAGAGAGGGGAACCGGCCCAGCAGAGACAGGAAGGGTGGTTCGTTGCTCCATTCCTCAATTAAGTTGGAAAAATAGGATGATCAAGCAGCAGTGAGGGCTCTTCGATACTGCACGGTACTGTCTATCCAAGCTAGTCGGAAGACTTCTACTTTGGTGTAGCACCATTTCCGTTCCAATTTTCTGAAAGCTTGCTTCAGAGCTTGGGTATTTTCTGTATACCAGGGAGCTAGTTTCTTATGACAAATGTTTTTTGTATTTAGGGGTGAGACTGCATCCAAGGTATTACGCAAGGTCAAATTGAGTTCCTCAGTTAGGTGGTTAACTGATTTTTGTACTCTGACATTCTTGGGTAGGGGGAGGGAGTCTGGAAGGGCATCAAGGAATCTTTGGGTTGTCCGAGAATTTATAGCACGACTTTTGAGGATCCTTGGTTGGGGTCTGAGCAGATTATTTGTTGCGATTGCAAACGTAGTAAAATGGTGGTCCGATTGTCCAGCATTATGAGGAAAAACATTAAGATCCACAACATTTATTCCATGGGACAAAACTAAGTCCAGAGTATGACTGTGGCAGTGAGTAGGTCCGGAGACATGTTGGACAAAACCCACTGAGTCGATGGTGGCTCCGAAAGCCTTTTGGAGTGGGTCCGTGTACTTTTCCATGTGAATATTAAAGTCACCAAAAATGTGAATATTATCTGCCATGACTACAAGATCCAATAGAAATTCAGGGAACTCAGTGAGGAACGCTGTATATGGCCCAGGAGGCCTGTAAACAGTAGCTATAAAAAGTGATTGAGTAGGCTGCATAGATTTCATGATTCGAAGCTCAAAAGACAAAGAAGCAGTCGTTTTTTTTGTAAATTGAAATTTGCTATCGTAAATGTTAGCAACACCTCCGCCTTTGCGGGATGCATGGAGGATATGGTCACTAGTGTAACCAGGTGAGGCCTCATTTAACACGGTAAATTCTTCAGGCTTAAGCCATGTTTCAGTCAGGCCAATCACATCAAGATTATGACCGCCTTGGAAGTGAGGGATCTAACATTAAGTAACCCGATTTTGAGATGTGAGATATCACAATCTCTTTCAATAATGAAAGGAATGGAGGAGGTCTTTATTCCAGTGAGATTGCTAAGGCAAACACCGCCATGTTTAGTTTTGCCCAACCTAGATTGAGGCACAGACACGGTCTCAATGGGGATAGCTGAGCTGACTACACTGACTGTGATAGTGGCAGACTCCACTAAGCTGGTAGGCTGGCTAACAGCCTGCTGTCTGGCCTGCACCCTATCTCATTGTGGAGCTAGGGGAGTTAGAGCCCTGTCTATGTTCGTAGATAAGATGAGAGCACCCCTCCAGCTAGGATGGAGTTAGTTATTAGCCCAGTTTGTTATTAGCCCAGTTAATTATTAGCCCAGTTATAGATCATTTGTACTCAGCAATAGCGGAGTGATTGCTTCCTACAAGAGCACAAAGTGTACATTTCTAGACATATTTGAAAAGCAAGTCAGTTAAAGAGCTTTTTTTTGTCTGAAAGAGGCAGTGTTGTTGACAGTGTTTGTAAGTGGAAGTGACTCTTTGTGTTTTAGGTATTTGGGGACGTGGAATATTTGAGATACCAGGATGCTCATAATGAACTGGCTGATGTATAAATATTATTACAAAAATGAATGTGTTTGCTCAGCAAATAAATATATCAGTAGGAAGATTTATCTTTGGACCTCAACTCCTCATCATGTCACAGAAATCTTCACTCTCAGTTTATCATTCCGATTAATTTCAGTTTGACACTACCCTCTCTCTTCTCCCTTCAGTGTGAAAGCCTACTCCAGCACCACCAGTCTGGACCAGCATCCCCAGTCAGCAGCCAAGGACCTGACGGGCTCCTCAGCCCACAGGACCCCCTCCACCACACAGGTCACCTAGCTGCCCTCCACCAGCCAGCAGAGCAAGAGGCCAAAGCACTTCCTGGAGCTCAAGATCTTCAGGGACAACTACAACACACTGAAGAGCACCTTGTGAGAGGTGACTGTCCTGCACTGTTGGGGTCAGTTCCATTTCAATTCATAGGAATTGTTTTCGATAGCAATAGATTGCAAGTGTGATGGAATTGACCCCAGCTTCGTTATGTGGACTACCAACAACATAGTAACAGAGTGAACATGTAGTGTATATACTGTAAAGCTTGTGAAAGTTCACATTGCATGTACTTTTTACCTTATTTCTACTGGACACGAAGAGCCGATAAGACAAAGCATGTGAATGGAGTCATATCTTCATATCGGGCTCTTTATCCCAGGAATCTACTATGAGTCAATGGTACTTCAATGTACTTGTGCTGACACATACACTACTGACAAAGACTGTTGTACCACAGAAATAATTGAAACTGTTAATTTCCCCCTACACTTGAATTGTCAACTTCACATGTGTGTATATATTTGTGTTGAATGATTATTTGTAAAGATTAAGAAAATACATTTGTATGAATTTCATGATTTATTTCAATTATGTTTCTTTCAATTATGTCGTGATGGGCTCTTGTGTTTTGATTAAAACATGGAATGGAACCAAATGGAATACTCCATCGGTGTGTTTTGATTCTTCCACTAGATGGCATTAGCAAGTTGGGGAGCAACTTGGTCCACTGCATTTATTCAAGGAAAGGGGCTTAGAAAGTACAGTATGTCGGGTGATCAATCAGTATGAAAGGTGATCATTGGCAGTTTGAAAATGCAAAGCTTTACGCCTCACCCCGACAGTGTCATTGCATTTTGGTACACAAGAATACATTCATTTCCAATGGAACTCTATGTTTGCCATGTAGCACTGCGTTGCAGTGTGTCCTTTGTGGTGCACACGGTCGACTTGGTCACCACACCTTATTCTTGGATTTTCAGCAAGGAAGAACCTATTTTATTTTTTTAAGTTCACATTTTTAATGCAGAAAATATAGACAAATGGTAGGCACCCTGGAGCTATTACAGTGCTTTCATAAAGTATTCAGATCCCTTCACTTTTTCCACATTTTGTTACGTTACAGCCTTATTCTAAAATGGATTCAATTGTTTTTCCCCCTCAACAATCTACACACAATACCACATAGTGAAGAGCAAAAACTGTTTTTTTTTAAATGTTTGGTAATTTATTTTAAAAAATCAAATAATGAAATATCACATTTACATAAGTATTCAGACCCTTTACTCAGTACTTTGTTGAAGCACTTTTGGCAGCAATTACAGCCTCAAGTCTTCTTTGGTATGACGCTACAAAACTTGACACACCTGTACTTGGGGAGTTTCTCCCATTCTTCTCTGCAGATCCTCTCAAGCTCTATCAGGTTGAATGGGGAGTGTCACTGCACAGCTATTTTCAGGTCTCTCCAGAGATGTATGATCGGGTTGAAGTCCGGGCTCTGGCTGGGCCACTCCGGCTCTGTCTTGGCTGTGTGCTTAGGGTCGTTGTCCTGTTGGAAGGTGAACCTTCACCCTGGTCAGAGGTCCTGAGCGCTCTGGAGGAGATTTCATTAAGGATCTCTTGATCTCTTTGCTCCATTCATCTTTCCCTCTATCCTGACTAGCCTCCCAATCCCTGCCGCTGAAAAACATCCGCACTGCATGATGCTACCACCACCATGCTTCACTGACGCGATGGTGCCAGAATTCCTTCAGATGTGACGCTTGGCATTCAGGCCAAAGAGTTCAATCTTGGTTTCATCAGAACAGAGAATCTTGTTTCTCATTGCCTGAGAGTCTTTAGGTGCCTCTTGGCAAACTCCAAGCGGGCTGTCATGTGCCTTTTACAGAGGAGTGGCTTCCGTCTAGAGTGCTGCAGGGATTGTTGTCCTTCTGGAAGGTTCTCCAATCTCCACAGAGGAACTCTGGAGCTCTGTCAGAGTGACAATCAGGTTCTTGGTCACCTCCCTGACCAAGGCCAGTTTTGCACAGTTTTGCCGGGCGGCCAGCTCTAGGAAGAGTCTTGGTGGTTCCAAACTCTTGGTGGACCTTCAATGCTGTAGAAATGTTTTGCTACCCTTCCCCAGATCTGTGCCTCGACACAATCCTGTCTCAGAGCTCTGCGGACAATTCCTTTGACCTTATGGCTTGGTTTTTGCTATGACATGCACTGTCAACTGTGATACCTTACATAGACAGGTGTGTGCCTTTCCAAATCATGTCCAATCAACTGAATTTACCACAGGTGTACTCCAATCAAGTTGTAGAAACATCTCAAGGATGATTAACGGAAACAGGATGCACCTGAAATCAATTTAGAGTCTCATAGAAAAGGGTCTGCATACTTATGTAAATAAGGTATTTATGTTTTTTAATTGTAATACATTTGCAAAAAATGTTGCTTTGTCATTATGGGGTATTGTGTGTAGAGTGGTGAGGACCTTTTTTTATTTAATCAATTTTAGAAGAAGGCTGTAACATAACAAAATGTGGAAAAAGGGAAGGGGTCTGAAAACTTTCAGAATGTACCTAACCAGAAGCCATGGATTACAGGCAACATCTGCACTGAGTAAAATGTTAGAAAAAGAAAACACAATTAGCAATGGCAAAAGGTATAGAATTGCAGGAAATTAGCTTTAAAACTGCAATATTTTCTCTCAACTCCATGGACACATTTGTATATTGCAGGAAATTGGCTTAAAATGTATCTACACTGCCAAGATGGGGGTCTCTAAAATGTTCTCTAAAATTCAGCTGCGCGGACTGGCCGACCGCGCACATTGCCACGCCCACCACCTAAACCAGTTTTTAATCCAGAAAAAACCCTGATGACCGACAGGGTTTGAATTACTGTCTTCTGCACATCAGAAGAGCACATTAGCCTGCTAAACCAAAGCCTATAGACAATGCCATTCTTCAGGTATCAGGCTAGGTTACTCATCATGCAAACAATTAACCAGGGAGAATTGGTTCGGTGACCATGCACATGTGATGAGTAACTTTGCCTCGTGTTGAGTAACTTTGCCCGAGACCAGAAAAATTGCTTTGGCTTACCAGGCTAATATGTTCTTCCATTTTAGATTTTCTTTTTAACACTGCAATTTCATTGTGCCAGGAATCGTGCGACCTGATATGAAAATATACAGTACCAGTAAATAGTTGACACTCCTGCTCATTCCAGGGTTTTTACCATTTTATACATTGTGGAATAATAGTGAAGGCATCAACACTATGAAATAACACATGGAATCATGTAGTAACCAAAAGTGTTAAATAAATCAAAATATATTTTATATTTGAGATTCTTCAAAGTATCTAACATCTGGGATAGAAAAAGGAGGGAAACACATTTTAAATAAGTTTTATTTTGACAAACTACAATGCTTCTATCTACAATAGACAGAGGGGTAGTTTTCACATTAAATATGCTTTGTTTGTAAAAGGGCCCATTACTTTAACAGAAAAATAACAATTGTTTCAAAAAAATAAGAGCTCTTAAACCAGACAGCAAAATGGTTACTAATAATACCACACCTTGGATGTGTCCATAATGGTACCATATTCTCTACATAGTGCACTACTTTTGACCAAGGCACAAAGGGGGAATAGGGTGCCATTTGGGGGACACCCCATAATCATCAGTAGTTATACAGTATACATGCAGGGTGTAATGATAATTTAACGCACTACCCCCTTTAAAATTATACCATCAAGGCCAAAGACTGAAAACCTCTAATCTTGGGAGGTGAGACAACTGTAAGCCACTTGCATGTTTATGCTTAGAAGGCAGGTTAGATTTATACATATTTCTGTCATTAATTGTATTGATACTGTACATCCGACAGCCACCACGTGCAGCATTATAACAGCATGTTGTATTTATCTACTTGGTTAATAACTGACAGAGGTAAGCTAGGTATAAAGAGGACATTACGTTTCTGTACAATATTACATTAAGTAATAAACAAACCAAAAAATCATAACTCATAATTCTACAAATTTGAACTATGGATTTTTATCTCCATCTAATGTCAGAGAAAAACAAGTAGGTTAAATCGGAGACATCTTAAAATGTTAACAAAAAACGAAATGCCTCTGTGTGTAAGGTGCACTGCAAACACAGGAATGCCACCTACTGTAGAAATAGAAAACATAGAATGCTCACCTACATCACACCCTGACCAAACAAAAAATAGAAACATACAAAGCAATCTATGGTCAGGGCGTGACATGGTGCCTGTTTTCTAGATCACCCTAGGGAGAGACGATCAATATAAAAGCAATGCAGCTCTGTTGTCACTCAGACACACTTGGAGTTTTCAGCACCCAGGTCCGTAGCCTAGTTAACCAGGATACCTCCGTTTTAGCGGTCCTGCTGCTGGGTTGTTGCCCTCCTACGGCCTCCTCCACGTCTCCTGATGTACTGGCCTGTCTCCTGGTAGCGCCTCCATGCTCTGGACACTACGCTGACAGACACAGCAAACCTTTTTGCCACAGCTCACATTGATGTGCCATCCTGGATGAACTGCACTACCTGAGCCACTTGTGTGGGTTGTAGACTCCGTCTCATGCTACCACTAGAGTGAAAGCACCGCAAGCATTCAAAAGCGACCAAAACATCAGCCAGGAAGCATAGGAACTGAGAAGTGGTCTGTGGTCACCACCTGCAGAACCATTCCCTTTTTGGGGGTGTCTTACTAATTGCCTATAATTTCCACCTTTTGTCTATTCCATTTGCACAACAGCATGTGAAATTTATTGTCAATCAGTGTTGCTTCCTAAGTGGACAGTTTGATTTCACAGAAGTGTGATTGACTTGGAGTTACATTGTGTTGTTTAAGTGTTCCCTTTATTTTTTTGAGCAGTGTATTATATTAAGTTAAAATAAAAGTGGTCATTCAGTATTGCTGTAATCGTCATTATTACAAATATATATATATAAAAATCAGCCAATAGATCGGTATCGGCTTTTTTTGGTCCTCCAATAATCGGTATCAGTATCGGCGTTGAAATATCATAATCGGTCGACCTCTAGTACATACCCCAACCAGAAGCCATGGATTACAGGCAACATCCGCAATGAGTTAAAGAATACAGCTGCCGCTTTCAAGGAGCGGGACACTAACGTTTATAAGAAATCCCCCTATGCCCTCGGACGAACCATCACAGGCAAAGCATCAATAGAGGATTAAGATTGAATCCTACTACACCGGCTCTGACGCTCGTCGGATGGGGCAGGGCTTGCAAACTATTACAAACTACAAAGGGAAACCCAGCTACGAGCTGCCCAGTAACGCAGGCCTACCAGACGTGATAAATGCCTTCTATGCTCGCTTCGAGGCAAGCAAAACTGAAGCATGCATGAGAGCACCAGCTATTCCGGACGACTGTGTGATCACGCTCTCCTTAGCTGATGCGAGCAAAAACTTTAAACAGGTCAACATTCACAAGGCCGTGGGGCCAGATGGATTACTAGGACGTGTACTCAGAGCATGCGAGGACCAACTGGCGAGTGTCTTCACTGACATTTTCAACCTTTCCGTGACCGAGTCTGTAATACCTACACTAGCCATGAAGTGCTTTGAAAGACTGATCATCAACACCATCATCCCGGAAACCCTAGACCCACTCCAAATCGCATACCGCCCCAAAAGATCCACAGATGACGCAATCTCAATGCTACTCCACACTGCCCTTTCCCACCTGGACAAAAATAACTATGTAAGAATGTTGCTCATTAACTACAGCTCAGCGTTCAACACCATAGTGCCCATAAAGCTCCTCACTAAGCTAAGGACCCTGGGACAAAACACCTCCCTCTGCAACTGGATCATGGACTTCCTGACGGGCCACCCCAGGTGGTAAGGGTAGGCAACAACACATCTGCCACACTGATCCTCAACACATGGCCAAGCACGACTCCAACACCATCAGAAAATTTGCTGACAACACAACGTGGTAGGCCTGATTACCGTCAAAGATGAGACAGCCTATAGGGAGGTCAGAGAACTGGCAGTGTGGTGCCATGACAAAAACCTCTCCCTCAATGTGAGCAAAACAAAGGAGATGTTCGTGGACTACAGGAAAAGGAGGGCTGTAGTGGAGTGGGTCGAGAGTTTCAAGTTCCTTGACGTCCACATCACCAACAAACTATCATGGTCCAAACACACCAAGAAAGTTGTGAAGAGGGCATGACAACACCTATTCCCCCCCAGGAGACTGAAAAGATTTGGCATGGGTCGCCAGATCATCAAAAGTTCTACAGCTGCACCATCGAGAGCATCCTGACCAGTTGCATCATCGCCTGGTATGGCAACTGCTCGGCATCCAACCGCAAGAGGCTACAGAGGATAGTGCGTACAGCCCAGTACATCACTGGAGCCAAGCTTCCTGCCAACCAGGACCTATACACTAGGCGGTGTCAGAGGAAGACCCAAAAAATTGTCAGACTCCAGTCACCCAAGTCATAGACTGTTCTCTCTACTACCACACGGCAAGCGGTACCGGAGCGTCAAGTCTAGGTCCAAAAGGCTCCCTAACACCTTCTACCCCCAAGCCATAAGACTGCTGAACAATTCATCAAATGGCCGCCCGGTCTATTTGCATTGATCCCCCACCCTATGCTACTCAATGTTTATTAAATATGCATAGTCACTTTACCCCTACCTACAATACCGTTCAAAAGTTTGGGGTCACTTAAATGTTAGTGTCTAGTTTGAGAAACAGACGCCTCACAAGTCCTCAAATGGCAGCTTCATTAAATAGTACCCATGCAAAACACCAGTCTCAACGTCAACAGTGAAGAGGCGACTCCGGGATGCTGGCCTTCTATCCAGAGTTGCAAAGAAAAAGCCATGTCTCAGACTGGCCAATAAAAAGAAAAGATTAAGATGGGTAAAAGAAGGGTTCTCCTGGGTGGCGCAGTGGTCTAAGGCTGTACCACCAGAGATTCTGAGTTCGAGCCCAGGCTCTGTCGCAGCCGGCCACAACTGGGAGGCCCATGAGGCGGCGCACAATTGGCCCAGCGTCGTCCGAGTTAGGGAAGGTTTGGCCGGCAGGGATATCCTTGTCTCATCGCGCACTAGCGACTCCTGTGTCGGGCCGGGCACAGTGCACGAAGACCAGGTCGCCAGGTGTACGGTGTTTCCTCCGACACATTGGTGCGGCTGGCTTCCGGGTTGGATGTGCATTGTGTCAAGTCCGTACGGGAGTTCCAGCGATGAGACAAGACTGTAACTACTACCAATTGGATACCACGGAATTGGGGAGAAAAAGGAGTAAAAATAAATAACAATATGGGTAAAAAAACACAGACACTGGACAGAGGAACTCTGCCTAGAAGGCCAGCATCCCGGAGTCGCCTCTTCACTGTTGACGTTGAGCTGCCATTTGAGGTGCCCAATCTGCCAGGGCACCAAGGCCATCTGCTAGGTCACTAAAGCCATTAACCAACATTCAATTGGTTTGGAAACTGAAAAACACTGGCTATTCTGTTAAGAAAGTGTATGTAAATGTACATAATTAATTAGCCTACATGCCAAATTGTTGGTGATAGCCTATGCTTATTGGCAGTCTATCATGTCCAGACTGATGTTGACTGGAGGGATGCTCCTGAAAATGTAACCAGACTTTAATGAGACTTTTAATTACATAGCCTTTTTCCACATCAAATGAAATAAAATTTGTCATATGCGCCAAATACAACCGGTGTAGATTATACCGTGAAATGCAAAACAGTGCCTTCGGAAAATATTCATACCCCTTGACTTTTTACGCATTTTGTTACGTTACAGCCTTATTCTAAAATTGATTAAATAAATTAAAATCCCCAGCAATTTGCAGACAATACCCCATAATGACGTAGCGAAATCAGGTTTGTAGAAACATTTAGTGAATGTATTAAAAATGAAAAGAAATTAAATGCCTTATTTACATAAGTATTCAGACCCTTTGATATGAGACTCAAAATTGAGCTCAGGTGCATCTTGTTTCCATTGATCATCCTTGAGAAATTTGATTGGAGTCCACATGTGGTACATTCAATTAATTGGTCATGAATTGGAAACACACACACCTGTCTATATAAGGTCCCACAGTCGACAGAGCATGTCAGAGCAAAAACCAAGCCATGAGGTCAAAGGAATTGTCCGTAGAGCTCCGAGACAGGATTGTGTCGAGGCACAGATCTGGGGAAGGGTACCAAAACATTTGTGAAGCATTGAAGGTCCCCAAGAACACAGTGGCCTCTTTCATTGTTAAATGCAAGAAGTTTGGAACCAGCAAGCCTATTCCTAGAGTGGACTCCCGGCCAAACTGTGCAATCGGAGGAGAAGGGCCTTGGTCAGGGAGTTGACCAAGAACCCGATGGTCACTCTGACAGAGCTCTAGAATTCCTCTGTGGAGATGGGAGAACCTTCCAGAAGGACAACCATCTCTGCAGCACTCCACCAATCAGGCCTTTATGGTAAAATGGCCAGACGAAAGCCACTCCTCAGTAAAAGTCACATGACAGCCCACTTAGAGTTTGCCAAAAGGCACCTAAAGACTCTCAGACCATGAGAACCAACATTCTCTGGTCTGATGAAACCAAGATTCAACTCTTTGGTCTGAATGCCTAGCGTCATGTCTGGAGGAAACCTGGCACCATCCATACGGTGAAGCATGGTGGTGGCAGCATCATGCTTCAGGGGTGTTTTTCAGCGGCAGGGACTGGGAGACTAGTCAGGAGTGAGAGATCCTTGAGTAAAACCTGCTCCAGAGCGCTCAGGATCTCTGCCTAGGGCGAAGGTTCACCTTACAACAGGACACCCTAAGCACACAGCCCAAGACAACGCAGGAGTGGCTTTGGGACAAGTTTCTGAATGTCTGATCAAACATCTCTGGAGAGATCTGAAGATAGCTGTGCAGCAACGCTCCCCATCCAACCTGACAGAGCTTGAGAGGATCTGCAGAGAAGAATGTGAGAAACTTCCCAAATACAGGTGTGCCAAGTTTGTAGCTGTCACGGTCGTGAGGAGAGACGGACCAAGGCGCAGAGTGATTGGAGTTCCACATCTTTATTTTAGTGAAACTTAAACAAACCAAGAAACAAACAACGACCGTGAAGTACCGTAGTGCTACATGCACTCACTCAAAACAATATCCCACAAAGCAGGTGGGAGAAAGAGCTTCCTAAATATGATCCCCAATTAGAGGCAACGATTACCAGCTGCCTCTAATTGGGAACCATTACAACCCAGCCACATAGAAAATCAATGACTAGAACACCCCCCTAGTCACGCTCTGACCTAAACACCATAGAGAACCGAGGGCGTGACAGTACCCCCCCCCCCCCTCCCCCCAAAGGTGCGGACTCCGGCCACAAAATCTGAAACCAATTGGGGAGGGGGGAGACTAGTGTCGGTGGTGGCTCCGGTGCGGGTCGTAGCCCCCGCCCCGACAATTTAATCAGTGTTAGAATAAGGCTGTAACCTAACAAAATGTGGAAAAGTCAAGGGGTCTGAATACTTTCTGAATATAATGTATGTCAGATAATTCATTTTAACATCCAAAGGCTTGATTCTGTCATACTCGAGGCAATGTTAATTCAGATAGAGAAAGGCCAGTACCTGGCAACATCACCCACCTTGCAATCTGAATGGAGGTAGTCAACATTTTGAAACTATTTAACCATAAACGTAATTGTTTAAAACCTGGACGTTTACCCCTTTTTCTCCCCAATTTCGTGATATCCAATCGGTAGTTACAGTCTTGTCCCATACGGACTCGGACTCGGTTCGAGAGCTATGCATCCTCCGAAACACGATCCTGCAAAGCCACACTGCTTCTTGACACACTGCTCGCTTAACCCGGAAGCCGTACAACTGGCGACCGAAGTCAGCTTGCAAGGCGCTCAGCCAGCCACAAGGAGTCGCTAGAGCAATATAGGACAAGGACATCCCGGCAGGCTAAACCCTCCCTTAACCCGGACGACACTAGGCCAATTGTGCGCCACCTCATGGGTCTCCTGGTCACGGCCGGCTGTGACACAGCCTGGGATCGAACCTGGGTCTGTACTGACACCTCAAGCTCTGCGATGCAGTGCCTTGGACCAATGTTTTTTGTCATTTGTGGCATGTTTTACCATGTTCCGACCATAGGAATGTTAAGGGGATTATTTTATAAAGACTTCCTCATATGCCATTGAAACCAGCATTTTGCTCATGTTCTTAACTTTCTTTCGTTGCTCACTAGCCAAAGACACAATCCTAGTCATAACCCATGTGGTGTGCTTTGGAGAACTGAGTTTTTCCACCACTTCTGAGCTGCGATGCTTGAGAGAAGGACCTGATCACGTGACGGGCATTGGCTAATAGAAATTGAGATATCTGAGAGAGCCATATGAGTGAGAGGTGCTTCGGAGCGGGGCAATTGGCAGCTGGCAGAAAGGAATTAGAATTATTATGTTCAGCCCAAGGGCACAATGGCCGAAGTGGCCGCAAGGCATTGATTTTTTTAAGTGGGCATTATGGCCACACACGAGGGTATCGATGGCCATGGCCAGAGGAAATTTCAAGCCCTGACCCACCCAACCCATTAAAGGAACTGATCTTAACCTGTTTTGTACATCTTTTCGGTAATTTCCTATTACTGAAAAGAGCTTCTGGACATCAGAACAGATATCCCTCAACTACATTTGGAGGAAGAATTCTACTTCAACGACTCAGCCCAAGGCAGGAGTATAGTAAAACTGCTGCCAACGTACCACATAGCCACAGGTGTCCCCTCTCTGCTTATCCCAAATAAACGCTGGCTCAGCGAAATGCAGAAGCTATTTAATACGAACGATTCAACAATTGCCTTTTGCGTTCATTTACTGACACCGACCAACGGTAAGATCTAATAGACAGTAGCATAAGTAAATAATAAGTAGGCTAGTGTGCCAGTATTTGTGCGTTAGAGATGTCGACGACGAGTACGACGTGTATCGTCGACATCTCTAACGCACAGATACTGCGGCAAATACACAAAGCAACATATACAGGCGCGTTAATAGCCTACTGTAGTCTACCTGCTATAAAAGAGGAAGTTCCAGGCGAGATATCAGAAGTGCCGTATCAAGTCTCCTTTGATTTTCGAGAGGTGTGTCTGCTCTCTCGCAGTGTAGTAGCCTAGAATAAAACACTGATGGAGAACACAGGCTATGTGCACTAGCGGTCCGGGGAGGGGGGGGGGGGGGGGGGCAGTGCCCCTGTGACAACAATTTTGGACCCCCTTGTGGCGCCCCTAAATGTGGAGTATGAAATAAGTTTTACATTACTAATTTTTGCTATCGTTCTTTTTTAGCATCCGTTATTAGAGAGAAAATGCTAATAAATAGTTGAATGATTATCAACATGGTCTTTTGCCTGCTAATGCCTGCAATGCAGTGAAGAAAACAATATGACAACAATAACGTCTAATGTAACTGGCCCCTCTAACAGTACAACTGGCCCCAGCTTCCCCCCCGTATCTACTGGGTGAAATACCAGTGTGCCATCATCGCAGGAAGATTTGTGACCTGTTGCCACAAGAAAAGGTCAACCAGTGAAGAACAAACACCATTGTAAATACAACCCATATTTATGCTTATTTATTTTCCCTTTTGTACATTAACCATTTGTACATCGTTACAACACTGTATATATATATATATATATATACACACACACATGACATTTGTAATGTCTTTATTCTTTTGAAACTTCTGTATGTTAAATGTTTATGCTAATTTTTATTGTTTATTTCACTTTTGTATATTATCTACCTCACTTGCTTTGGCAATGTTAACATATGTTTCCCAAGCCAATAAAGCCCCTTGAATTGAATTGTTTCACAATACACAGTAGACATAAACAAATTCCCACTACTGGTACTAGAGCAACCTGTTGCCAGCAGGCACGTCAGATAACTATCGTCTCGCACTCGAAACAAGTCAATTGGCGCAGGATACCGGGGAAGGCGGCACCTATTGAATGTACCGTCTTTTCGATATTGGCGGGACAGTGCTGCCAATCAATGGCCTGGCCATTACGATTATTTAACGACTATTTGCGCTTCATAGCTCTGTTTGCTATAGCCTACGTGAGTACATTAACCCAGTTTCTTTTCAATAAAATGTAGGGCTATTCTCAAAATCATAAAATAATAGTCTAGAGATAAATTATCATGGATTGATCACCAATGATCATGGATTGATCACAATGAATATTGTAATTAAATATCACAGTTGACTACCACAGGAGAAATCTGACAGCCTAACATATATGTTTACACTACACAATTATATAAGGTTGCAGTTCCACTGTGTGACTATATAAGATTGATCATGTTTGATGAATGGTTTGAGGTGATTTGTCAATTAATGCAACCAAGGATCCATTCGGTTTTTGGTCATGAATGGTAATATAGTGGTTGGAGTGTAGTTTCTCCTGGCCCATAGACAGACTACTTGCATCATGCCATGGTAATAACTCATTTATCTTTAACAAGGTACATTTTCTTCATTGCTCACTGCTCGTCTCTGACCAAAAACAAATTATGTTGGATTGTTACAGCGTATCAGTGGAAAGTCTTGATGCGGACTCCAACAGTACATTTCTACAGAGCAGAACAGAATTCTGTTTCTCAGACATCAACAATGCATTTAGATGGATATAATCCCCATGACAGACACTGAAAGATGGAAATAGCATAATGGTTATCAATGCTCATGTGAGGGTGGGTCAGTACCGTTCGGGGTTTGGGTCAAAATTATTTCAATGCTGGGCCATGTTGACTCCATTGCTTCCCACAGTTGTGTCAAGTTCGGAACCAGACTTGTGGAGGTCTACAATTTGTTTTCTGAGCTCTTGGCTGATTTCTTTTGATTTTACCATGATGTCAAGCAAAGAGGCACTGAGTTTGAAGGTAGGCCTTGAAATACATCCACAGGTACACCTCTAATTGACTCAAATGATGCCAATTAGCCTATCAGAAGCTTCTAAAGCCATGACATAATTTCCTGGAATTTTCCAAACTGTTTAAAGGCACAGTCAACTTTGTGTATGTAAACTAATGACCCACTGAAATTGTGATACAGTGAATTATATGTGAAATAATCTGTCTGTAAACAATTGTTGGAAAAATTACTTGTGTCATGCACGAAGTAGCTGTCCTAACCGATTGCCAAAACTATAGTTTGTTTACAAGAAATTTGTGGAGTGTTTGAAAAACAAGTTTTAATGACTCCAACCTAAGTGTATGTAAACTTCCGACTTCAACTGTAGGTATTCCTCTTGTCCAGATGGGATAGGGCAGTGTGCAGGCGATTGCATCGTCGGTGGACCTATTGGGGCAGTACGCAAATTGAAGTGGGTCTAGGGTGACAGGTAAGGTGGAGGTGATATGATCCTTGACTAGTCTCTCAAAGCACTTCATGATGACAAAAGTGAGTGCTACGGGACGATAGTCGTTTAGTTCGGTTACCTTTGCCTTCTTGGGAACAGGAACAATGGTGGCCATCTTGAAGCATGTGGGGACAGCAGACTGGGATAGGGAGAGATTGAATATGTCCGTAAACACACCAGCCAGCTGGTCTGTGCATGCTCTGAAGATACGGCTAGGGATGCCGCCTGGGCCAGCAGCCTGGCGAGGGTTAACTCGTTTAAATGTCTTACGTCAGCCACGGAGAAGGAGAGACCACAGTCCTTGGTCGTGGGCCGCGTTGGCGGCACTGTATTATCCTCAAAGCGGGCAGAGGTGTTTAGATTGTCTGGAAGCAAGACTCCGGTGTCCGTGATGTGGCTGGTTTTCCTTTTGTAGTCCGTGATGAGCCATGAATTGCGAGTCCACTGTCTCTATACTGACATTTCGCTTGTTTGATTGCCTTACAGAGGGAATAACTACATTGTTTGTATTAGGCCATATCCCCAGTCACCTCTCCATGGTTAAATGCGGTGGTTCGCGCTTTCAGTTCTGCGTGAATGCCGCCATCTATCCACGGTTTCTGGTTAGGGTAGGTTAATAGTCACAATAGGTACATCTCCTATACACTTCCTTATAAACTCACTCACCGAATCGGCGTAGACGTCTATATTATTCTGAAGCTACCCGGAACATGTCCCAGTCCGCACGATAAAAACAATCTTGAAGCGTGGATTCCGATTGGACAGACCAGCGTTGAATAGTCCTCGTCACGGGTACATCCTGTTTGAGTTTCTGCCTATAGGAAGGGAGGAGCAAAATAGAGTCGTGGTCAGATTTGCCGAAAGGAGGGCGGGGGAGGGCCTTGTATGCATCGCGGAATTTAGAGTAGCGGTGATCCAGTGTTTTTCCAGCACGAGTGCTACAGTCGTTATGCTGATACAATATATGTAGCCCTGTTCTCAAATTTGCTTTGTTAATATCCCCAGCTACAATAAATGCAGCCTCTGGATATATGGTTTCCAGTTTGCATAAAGTCCAGTGAAGTTCATTGAGGGCCGTCGTGGTCTCTGCTTGAAGGGGGATATACACGGCTATGACAATAACCGAGGAGAATTCCCTTGGGAGATTATACGGTCGGCATTTGATTGTGAGGAACTCTAGGTCAGGTGAACAAAAGGACTCAAGTTCCTGTATGTTGTTACAATTACACTATGAGTCGTTAATGATGAAACACACACCCATGCCCTTCTTCCCGGAGAGATGTTTATTCCTGTCGGCGCGACGCACAAAGAATCCAGGTGGCTGTACCGACTCTGACAGCATATCCCGAGAGAGCCATGTTTCTGTGAAACAGAGTTTGTTACAATCCCTGATGTCTGTCTGGAAAGCAACCCTTGCCCTAATTTCGTCTACCTTGTTATCTAGACTGGACATTAGCAAGTAATATACTCGGAAGTGGTGGGTGGTGGGTGGTGTGCGCTCCTCTGAAGTCTGACCAGAAGACCGCTCAGTCTTCCTCTTCTCCGGTGGCAGGTAGCCTAGTGGTTAGAGCATTGGGCCAGTAACTGAAGGGTTGCTAGATCGAATCCCCGGGCTGACAAGGTAAAAATCTGTCGTTCTGCCACTGAACAAGGCAGTTAACCCACTGCTCCTAGGCCGTCATTGTAAATAAGAATTTGTTCTTAACTGACTTGCCTAGTTAAAAAAAAAAAAAAAAAAAAGTACCTTTATTTAACACATTTTGGGTCAGCCTCTGGAATCAGTTCAAATGCCCTGGGTGGTTCGGACAAAGAATCTGCTTCAGGAAAATCATAGTGCTTTTAAGTTGACATCTCTCTGATATCCAATAGTTCTTCCTGGCTGTATGTAATAACTCTTAAGATTTTCTGGGCTAACAATGTAAGAAACAACTCTTGAACAAACTAGACTAGGATAGCACCATATCTGTTTTAGTGGGTTTAGCATATCCCCATGTTTAACGCAACAAAAGCCACACATTTTTTTGTTGTTGAAGAGGACGAGTACAAAAACAATTACATTTACTACTTCAGAGTTTAGTGCCTTCCCCCAACCTGTGTGGGCTGCTGGTCAGTCCCTCAGGTTCCTGCCAGAGGGCGCCAGAGTAGAGCACATTATTACACAGCACATATCAGTACAAAGGGAACAGTTGAGAAAAAGGCAAATTGAACAGATTTTTTATTTTTAAGAAAAATTAGAAACACCTGCCATGACAGTAATATGAAAACTGATATTTTTTGCGCCGTTATTTGGTCTACTTTGAGGCCTCTAGCAGAGACCAAATTACAAATAAAAACAGATCGGACAAAGTTACTGCATTGGTTCACATGCAACCCCAAAGACTTGTACACACATCGGATATGACCATGTCGTTACTACTTGTAGCTATGCCAACACCATCCAAACAGCACTGATATCACAACTTCCGTGTCCAGTGAAAAAAATATATAAAAAAATGGTTGATTCAATGTATAAAAAAAAAAAAGAAAGTCCATTGACAGAACCTAGACATAATAGTTTTTTTTTTTTCGTTCATTGGTTGATTCTCCTGCATTCCAAGATATACAGAGGCGTGTTTTGGGCAAATGTTCAGGCTGTATATCTACACTTTTCTGTGGCGCCATTCATTCGCTCTCTGGAGGTGTCGGAGGGAGGACAGTCTAGTACATTGAGGGGCAGTTTGGATCACCTTTGGATTCATCTGCTCTGGGTCAAAACCAGGGGTGTGTGTGTTTGCGTGTGGTGACCACGCTCTCATCAGGGGTCAGTCAGTCAGTCAGTGTGTCAGTGCGAGGGGCCCTTGCCGGTCAGTCACAAAGTATGAGGTAGTGTGTTGGTGTCAGTGCTTTGCTGGTTGGTAGGCCGGATGTCTGGGGGGGTTCATGTGGAGTGGACATTTGTCATGTAGGGGGAAATCAGTTGTTCAGGCCAAAAGAGTCACTAAAAGTGCTTCATGTAAGTGTGTGTTTATGTATGTAATACAGAGATGTAATCAGGCATTGTAAAAAGCTTGTCAGATAAGGTTGGGTGAGTAGCTGGCGGGTAGACACGGGCTGGGTTTCCCAAAAGCATTGTAGCACTTATATCATCTTTCGTCCATTGAGTTTCAATGGAATTAAGATGATCTTAGTGCTACGATTAATTTTGGGAAACCCAGCCCAAAGCCATTCCAAGAGAGATCAGAGCAGTCAATGCCTCTTCCCCTGCACCCCTTCCTCCCTCCCAGTCTATTCTCCGCCGCCTTCCATTCCTCAGCCCTCGTTGGCAGCCACCAGCTGGCCCAAGCCCTGGCGGACATACACAGCTTGGATCTCCTTGGTCTTGAGGCAGAAGTCGCAGGCCCAGACAGCAGAGCTCTCTCGGGTCAGCAGACCGTAGGCTGGCTCCGTCAGGCCCGTGCAGTCACGGTGGAACCAGCGCTGGCACGACGCCTCACACAAGATCGCATCCTGGTCGTCGTGCACCTCCGACAGGCAGAAGCCGCAGGGGAACACCATGCCCGGGCCGCCCAGCTTCCCTGGGCCGGTGGAGGGGTTAGCGGGGCCGGGGGGCAGCGGAGACTGGGTGTTGGGGGTGGAGTTGGAAGGGGGATTGGGGTTGCTGCCGGGGGTGTTAACCCCACTGCTGTTGTTGGTCATGTTGTTCTGGGCAGAGTTGGGGGGAGCGTTTGGCATGGAGCCTCCACCAGGAGCGTTGTTCTGCTGGTTGTAAAGGGTGGAGCCAAGGGAAGAATTTGGTGGAGTTGACTGCTGTTGGGACGGGTTATTGGAGGAGGGGGCGTTGGCAGAGTTGGGCCCCTGCAGCTGATTGGGTGGCGGCTGCAGGGGCTGGGAGCCGTTGAGGGGGCCGGTGGGGGAGGAGTTGGGGTTGGACTGGGGCGGTGCTGAGGGGGGCTGGCCGGGTGTGTTGGGCTGCTGGTCAGGGAAGCCTCCTCCAGGCTGGGGAGGGCCAGAGTTGGGAGGCCCGGGGGGAGTGTTGTTGGGACCCGGTGGACCAGAGGTGTTTAAGTTAGGCTGCTGCTGCGGAGGCCCAGACTGGGGCCCACCTCCGCCAAAGTTCTTCCCCTCATCGTTCCCTGGGCCCGGGGGGCTGAGGCCTGGGTATGGCCCATCCTGTGAGGGAGGGAACTGTCCTTGAGGGGGTAAACCTGGAATCCCTCCCATGTTTCCTCCTGGGCCAACGCCCATGCCCCCCATCATGTTCATCCCACCAGGCATGCCCCCCATGGGGTTCATGGGGCCATGGGGGGGTCCCCTGGGGCCTCCGCCACCGGGCAAAGGGGGGCTGTTGAAGGGGTGCCCACCCTGTCCGTGCTGCTGCGGGGGCATCCCAAACCGAGGGTGTGGTGGCCCTCCTCCAGGACCCCCCATACCACCAGGGGACAGCATAGGGTTGAACCCCGGTCCCGGGTGCATGGGCGGACTGAAATTGGGGGGCATGTTAAATTGCGAAGGACCCCCGGGTCCCGGGAAACCTCCTCCGCCACCTCCACCCCCAAAGCCCGGCATCCCCCCAAAGCCCAGCTGGTGGTGCGGTCCTGCGTTGGGTGGTCCTGGGCCAAAGGGCGGTCTCCGTCCTGGTCCTCCAGGGCCTCCCCCGGGGCCCCCCATGAAGCCCATGGCCCCGGGGCCTATCCTGCCTCCACCCCCATATAGAACCCCTCCTCCACCTGCCCCGGGGCTCGGGAGAAAGGGACCCCCTCCTGGAACTCCAGCCCCACCAGGTCGGGACGGCAGCGACGGGGGACAAAAGTCATCATCAAAAGGGTTGGAGGCCACCAGGTGATCCACCATGGGGGTAGGAGGGGGCGCAAACTCAGAGAGGTGGGAGAACGCGCCACCGGCCCCCTGAAACACACGATTAGGAGACAATGGATTTTTGAGTATAGAATGATTGAATAGTCAACTAGTGAAACCACTGATCGATGTAACAAGTCGTCATTTTACAATGTTACAACGTAAAACGTTAACTTGAGGTGTTTAGACCATGCTTAAAATGTGCAACCATCATAACTAGACCAGTAAAAGGACAAGTGAACACACAAGTAAAACTTTCTCGCAGAAGAGGCCACCAGTCAAACACGTCGAAATGTTTCCATTATGGAGGAATGTGTTGAAGGCAGTAGTTACCTGAGCGTTGGATTTCCTCTTCCTCTTCTCTGGACTCTTCATCTGTCCACCTAAAGAGGGGAAGAGGGAGAGGAGAAGAGGAGAGACATGAGACATTCTAGCCTTATCTTTCCAGTTTACAGATGAACATACATTATCTATTTTTATACCAACACCTGTAACCCACGTAGCTCATGCTAATACTTCTACTGTACATTGCATTTTAGTTACTGTTTCTACACGCCGCATATTTACAGTGCATTCAAAGTATTCAGACGCCTTGAACGTTTCCACATCGTTTCAGCCCTACCCTAAAATGAACGATTTAAATTATTATAACTGGAGAGTTTTTCAGGATAAAAAAAATAAACACAATGGAGCTAAGCACAGGCAAAATCATAGAGGAAAACATGGTTCAGTCTTCTTTCCACCAGACACTGGGAGATGAATTAACTATTCAGCAGGACAATAACCTCAAAACCAAATCTATACTGGAGTTGCTTACCAAGAAGAGTGTTCCTGAGTGGCAGAGTTACAGTTTGGACTTAAATCTACTTGAAAATATATGACAATTTGACGGAGCTCGAATCATTTTAAATACTTTTAGTCAAATGGTGCACAACCCAGATGTGGAATACTCCTAGAGCCCTCAAAACTCAACTCTGGACCTCAAAGCCAGTTCCACTGCATTTTTTTTATTGTTCTCCTCTAATCAGCGACTGATTTAGGCCTGGGACACCAGGTGCGTGCAATTAATTATCAGGTAGAAGAGAAAACCAGCAGGCTCCGGACCTCTTAGGGTAAGAGTTGAGTACCCCTGTCTAAAGACTTACCCAGAAAGACTCAAAGCTGTAATTGCTGCCAAAAGGTGCTTCTACAAAGTATTCACTCAGGGGTGTGAATACTTATGTAAATTATATATTTCAGCATTTCATTTTCAAATCAGGCTGTAACAAAATGTGGACTAAGTCAAAGGGTATGAATACTTTCTGAAGGCACTGTATTTACTGCTGTACTTACCATACTTAGTATCTCAAATTAATATATATTTGTGTACATACATAAAGATTGCATTTGGATTACTGTTATAGTGCTATTTGGGTTAGATTGGTTCCAACATTTTATTTTATTTCTATTCGTGATTGATATTTTACTGCATTGTTAGGAGCTAATAACATAAGCATTTCGCTGCACCCGCTACACCATTCATAGATGCTAACTACTTTAGCATCTATTGATGATAGTATCATCTCAACGGGGGAGTTTGGTTGAGAGCACCGACGCTTGCTCTAAGAATTATCTATATGGCGCCTCACCTTGAGCCCAGATAAAACACTGCAGGTTTCTACTAGTGCTTCCCTCTCATTTTCAGTTTGTTTCGTGCATTATTACACACACCCGGTTCGAATTTTTGGAATGCGAATTGCTGGGTACTCTCCATCCACCCGACCTCTCCAAATTCCCTGAAAACGGCAGAACAATGGATTATCTTACTCGGCGAGGAGCCGAGCTGCTTGGGAGTCTTACCGATGAGCAGGAAGCAAAGATGCTGACGGGGAGGCAGACGTGGCGGGGTCATAGTGAGATTAAGATGCGAGGCGATCCGTACTCCATTACCGAGCATGCTACTCACCAATGTTCAATCATTAATGAACAAACTTGAACTCAGAGCGAGGATCTCCTTCCAGAAGGGACATCAGATCCTGCAACATACTCTGTTTTTCTGAGACTTTTCTCCGACATCCAATGAATATACATACAACCAGCAGGTTTTACAGTTTGAGTGAAAGATGTCGAGATCTCTGGCAAGAGGACGGGTGGTGGGCTCTGCTTTGTAACCAACACATGGTGCGACAGGGGAAACGTACAGAAACTTGCAAGCTTCTGCTCCCCCGATATGGAATACTTGGTAATCAAATGTCGCCCATTTTACCGAGAGAGTTCTCCGGGATTATCGTCATGGCTGTGTACATCCCGCCCCAAGCAGACACCAAAAAGGCTATCAAAGATCTCATTGGACCCTGAACAAACTGGAGACCGCATTCCCAGACGCAGCATTCATTGTTGCGGGGTACTTTCAAAAGTAATTTGAGAAGCGTACTACCAAATTATTACCAACACATTGACTGTTTACCTCATGTAAATTCTACTTAACCACTGCTACTTGCCTTTTCCACATGGATTTGGCCCTCTCCGTCCTCCTTTCGCCTACAAACAAAGACTCAAGAGGGAAGTTCCGGCGGTCAGATCCAACCATCAGAATTCACACTCCACTGTTTTGATGAAGTGGACTGTAATTAGTTCCGGGTCGCCTCTGGAGATAACGTTAACGAAAACGCAGACTTAGTAACCGGAATTATAAAAAAAATGAATAGATGACGTAATACCGATAGTAGCTTTCAAAACTTACCCGAATCAAAAACCGTGGATGGATAGCAGCTTTGTATGTTGCTTATAAACAGGGCAAGGTGACCGGGGACAATAGTTTAGTTAAAAAGTCCAAATATGATCGATCAGATCAATCAAGATGGCGAAACAAGTATAGGGACAAAGTGTAGGGACAAATCAGCGAGTCGGAGACAAGTTGTATGTGGCAGGGGCTCGAAATGATCACGGATTACAAAAAGCCAGCCACATCAGTCATCAACGCCACCCTACCGGATGAGCTAAACACCCTTTTCTCAAGGATTCAAGTACAAATGAACCCGAGCCGTCATTGAGAACCCCCAATGACAAAGTGGGCTACACAGTCATAGTCTCCACTGAGGACGTACACTACATGACCAAATGTATGTGGACACCTGCTCAATGAACATCTTATTCCAAAACCATTGGCATTAATATGGAGTTGGTCCACCCTTTGCTCCTATTACAGCCTCCATTCTTCTGGGAAGGCTTTCCACTAGATATTGGAACATTTCTGCAGGGACTTGCTTCCATTCAGCCACAAGAGCATTAGTGAGGTCGGGCGATTAGGCCTGGCTTGCAGTCGGCATTCCAATTCATCCCAAAGGCGTTTGATGGGGTTAAGGAATGGCCTGTACAGAGAGCCCTGACAAGTTCTTCCACACCGATCTTGACAAACCATTTCTGTATGGACCTCGCTTTGTGCACGGAATCCTCTAGAATGTCATTGTATGCTGTAGCGTTAAGATTTCCCTTCCCTGGAACTTAGAGGCCAAGCCCGAACCATGCAAAACAGCCCCAGACCATTATTCTGGGGCTGTTTTGCCTCCGGAGAACGAGTTTTCACTGCTACAGAGTCCAATGGCGACGAACCTTACACCAGCCGACGCTTGGCATTGCGCATGGCTATCTTAGGCTTGTGTGCGGCTGCTCAGCCATGGAAATCCATTTCATGAAGCTCCAGACGAACCGTTCTTGTGCTGACGTTGCTTCCAGGGGCAGTTTGAAACTCAGTAGTGAGTGTTGCAACCAAGGACAGACGATTTATTGCACTACACGCTTTAGCGGTCCCGTTTGGTGAGCTTGTGTGGCTTCCACTTCGCAGCTGAGCCGTTGTTTCTCCTAGAAGTTTCCACTTCACAATAACAGCTCTTACAGTTGACCGGGGCAACTCTAGCAGGGCAGAACTTTGCGAACTGACTTGTTGGAAATGTGGCATCCTATGACGGTGCCATGTTGAAAGTCATTACAGCCAATGTTTGTTTATGGAGATTGTATGGCTGTGTGCTCGATTTTATACACGTCAGCAATGGGTGTGGCTAAAATAGCTGAATCCACAAATTTGAAGGGGTGTCCACATTATGTTTTTGAGCAGTGTACAAAAGGGAACACTAAAATAACACATCCTAGATCTGAATGAATGAAATATTCTTATTAAATACTTTTTTCTTTACATAGTTGAATGTGCTGACAACAAAATCACACAAATTATCAATGGAAATCAAATTCGGTCTGGATTTGGAGTCACACTCAAAATTAAAGTGGAAAACCACACTACAGGCTGATCCAACTTTGATGTAATGTCCTTAAAACAAGTCAAAATGAGGCTCAGTAGTGTGTGTGGCCTCCACGTGCCTGTATGACCTCCTTACGACGCCTGGGCATGCTCCTGATGAGGTGGCGGATGGTCTCCTGAGGGATCTCCTCCCAGACCTGGACTAAAGCATCCGCCAACTCCTGGATAGTCTGTGGTGCAACGTGGCGTTGGTGGATGGAGCGAGACATGAAGTCCCAATGTGCTCAATTGGATTCAGGTCTGGGGAACAGTCCATAGCATCAATGCCTTCCTCTTGCAGGAACTGCTGACACACTCCAGCCACATGAGGTCTAGCATTGTCTTGCATTAGGAGGAACCCAGGGCCAACCGCACCAGCATATGGTCTCACAAGGGGTCTGAGGATCTCATCTCTGTACCTAATGGCAGTCAGGCTACCTCTGGCGAGCACATGGAGGGCTGTGCGGCCCCCCAAAGAAATGCCACCCCACACCATGACTGACCCACCGCCAAACTGGTCATGCTGGAGGATGTTGCAGGCAGCAGAACGTTCTCCACGGTGTCTCCAGACTCTGTCACGTCTATCACATAAGCTCAGTGTGAACCTGCTTTCATCTGTGAAGAGCACAGGGCGCCAGCGGCGAATTTGCCAATCTTGGTGTTCTCTGGCAAATGCCAAACGTCCTGCACGGTGTTGGGCTGTAAGCACAACACCCACCTGTGGACGTCGGGCCCTCATACCACCCTCATGGAGTCTGTTTCTGACCGTTTGAGCAGACACATGCACATTTGTGGCCTGCTGGAGGTCATTTTGCAGGACTCTGGCAGTGCTCCTCCTGCTCCTCCTTGCACAAAGGCGGAGGTAGAGGTCCTGCTGCTGGGTTGTTGCCCTCCTACGGCCTCCTCCACGTCTCCTGATGTACTGGCCTGTCTCCTGGTAGCGCCTCCATGCTCTGGACACTACGCTGACAGACACAGCAAACCTTCCATCCTGGATGAGCTGCACTACCTGAGCCACTTGTGTGGGTTGTAGACTCCGTCTCATGCTACCACTAGAGTGAAAGCACTGCCAGCATTCAAAAGGGACCAAAACAACTGCCAGGAAGCATAGGAACTGAGAAGTGGTCTGTGGTCACCACCTGCAGAACCACTCATTTATTGGGGGTGTCTTGCTAATTGCCTATAATTTCCACCTGTTGTCTATTCCCTTGGCACAACAGCATGTGAAATTTAGTGTCAAACAGTGTTACTTCCTAAGTGGACAGTTTGATTTCACAGAAGTGTGATTGACTTGCAGTTACATTGTGTTGTTTAAGTGTTCCCTTTATTTTTTGAGCAGTGTATATATAGTGTACTTAAGTCATTAAAAACGGGTTAACCCTCGCAAGGCTGCCAGTCCAGACAGCATCCCTAGCCGTGCCCTCAGAGCATGTGTAGACCAGCTTGCTGTTGTGTTCTCAAACATTTTCAATCTCTCCCTAACTCAGTGCTACTATAGCCACCTGCTTCAAGATGTCCACTATCATCCCCGTGCCCAAGAAAGGGAAAGTTACTGAACTGAATGACTACTAACCAGCAGCACTCATTTCCGTCATCATGAAGTGCTTCGAGAGGCTAGTCAAAGACCATATCACCTCCTCCCTCCCCGACACACTTGACCCTCTCCAATTTGCCTACCGCCCTGACAGATCCACGGACCACGTATTTGCCATTGAACTGCCCTTACCCACCTGGATAAAAGGAATGCATATGTGAGGATGCTGTTCATTGACTACAGCTCGGCCTTCAACACCATAGTGCCCTATAAGCACATGACAAAGCTCTGAACTCCTCCCTATGCAACTGGGTCCTGGACTTCCTGACAGGCCGCCCCCAGGTGGTGAATGTAGGAAACATTACCTACTCGACACAAATTCTCAACATGGGGTGCCTGTCATGCCAAATAGTGTCCCCCAGCCAATAAAGTATAACAGACCTGATATGAGAGGCGAAACCCAGAGGACAACTATCAATTTTTAAAAAAGAAAATTCAATGGCTATCACTTTTATTATTAGGCGAAGTCCTCCCAGATTGCAGTTTCTAGGGCTTCCACTAGATGTCAACAGTCTTTAGAAAGAGTTTCAGGCTGGTTTTTGAAAAAATTACCCAGAAATTGTAGTTTTTCTATGTGGCTCCCATTTTGGCTGTAGTCTTTCCAAGCGCGTGGAAGAGAGCGCGTTCTTTGGTATTTTTCTCCAGTAAAGACAATAACGAGTCTCCGTCTTAAATTTGATCATTTATTTACGTATTAGGGTACCTAAAGTTTGATTATAAACGGTGTTTGACTTGTTTGGAAAAGTTTATTAGTAATGTTTGGGATTAATTTTGTATGCATTTTGATGGAGGGAAACTGGGTGGATTATTGACTGAAGCGCGCCAGCTAAACTGAGTTTTTAGGGATATAAAGGACATTATCGAACAAAAGGACCATTTGTGATGTAACTGGGACCTTTTGGAGTGGCAACAGAAGATCAAAAGTTAAGGCTTTTATTATATCGCTATTTCTGACTTTCGTGTCGCACCTGCCTGGTTGAAATATATTTAATGGTGCGCTGTCCTCAGATAATCGCATGGTTTGCTTTCGCCGTAAAGCCTTTTTGAAATCTGACACAGCGGCTGGATTATCATTCTATTATATCTAAAATATTATAATTTCAATGAATGTCATATCAGAGAGCACACAATGTTTCAATTTGTCACTTTTTGCTTAAAGTTCATAACCCTGTCTAGCCTGCCAGATGTTTGAGAGGGTTAGCCTATGGCACCGGAGTTGAAGCCCATCAAAATTGTTTCACCATGGCACATGATCTGTAAGTGTCTCAAATCAAATTTTGTCCTGATAAGTTGTTTTGTATTGGTTTCTTTATTTGACCACAGCAGAGTTTAATATTATAGAACATGTGTGTGTCAGTATCCTTACAAATATGAAAATCTGCATACTATATGACACAGATACAGGTAAGAATATAGTAATCTTCTCCCTAACACTTTAAATTGTTAGAAGTGGAACTCATCAGACCTGTCACGAAATCCAGGAATGTCAACAGCTGGTGTCTGACAGCGACCGATCACTTTACCAAGTGGATGGAGGCAAAATCCATTAAGGTCAGTAAAGGAAGAGTATGTGCTTATCTCTAAATTCCCCTCTGTAACCAATTAAAAAGGGTGCTTGGAACCAAAAATTGATTTTCGCTTTGTATGATACCCATCAAGGACAAGACTGGCGAGGCCACCTCCAAGGCATTGGTGGACATCTTCAACACCCACGGTTCTCCTGAGGTAATTTTGAGTGACCGAGGTCATGAACGCTGGAACAAGGTACGGATGTTATAGGTTATATTCTGCCACCAATGGTTTGTTTGATTTTTTACCATTTGTTTTCCCATGGTACATAAGACATATTTCAAGATCTTACATTTTCACTAGATATCGCTTTCGTACCCCCTCCTCCAGGTTTGGTGAATGGGACAACCAGACCCTCAAGAATGCCTTGGGCAAGTCCCTTGATTGGTACCAGGAAGGGTGGGAGAACAACCTGAAGGTAATTCTCTTTGCACAGCAGCATCCAGGCCTCCACCGAGTACGGACGGGAGCCGCAGCTGTTGACTGAGGTAAACAATGCAATTGTACATACAATTATTGCATATACTGTAGTCTTTCAAATTTGTGATTGATTTTGTGTTGTTGTTTGTCTATTGCCGTTTATGTATAATGTACTTTCAGATCACTGAAACCCCACCTGATGTGGTGGAAGTTGTCAAACCAGATCAGAACTCCTTCGAGGACCACCTTCAGGCATGGACTGAGAAGGATGTGGAGGTTTTTGACCAGGTAAAAGTGATTGTCCGCTGTTAATTTATTTTCTGGCCCCCAAGAGATATTTAAGAAATGTATTTGTAATACAATTGCATTTATTCCTGTTATCAATCAAGGTGAGACTGAACATCGACAAGGCGCAGGAGAAGCAGGAGGAGAGCTACCGGAGCAGAATCAAGGTGACCAAGAGCTACAATCTCCAGGTGAATTACTTGGTTTGGAAGAAGGACGAAAGGAAGGCGAAGGAAGGACGAAAGGAAGTGCGTTCCTGGTGTAACTCGGACAGTTGTTGTTGCCATCCTGTACCTGTCCCGCAGGTGAGCTGTTCAGATGTACCAATCCTGTGCAGGTGTTGTTACACGTGGTCTGCTACTGCGAGGACAATCAGCTGTCCGTCCTGTCTTAAGCGTCTCAGTACGGACATTACAATTTATTGCCCTGGCCACATCTACAGTCCTCATGCCTCCTTGCAGCATGCTTAAGGCACTTTTACGCAGATGATCAGGGTCCCTTGGGCATCTTTCTTTTGGCGTTTTTCCAGAGTCAGTAGAAAGGCCTCTTTAGTGTCCTAAGTTTTCCTAACTGTGACCTTAATTGCCTACCGTCTGTAAGCTGTTAGTGTCTTAACGACCGTTCCACAGGTGCATGTTCATTAATTGTTTATGGTTCATTGAACAAGCATGGAAAACAGTGTTTAAACCCTTTACACTGAAGATCTGTGAAGTTATTTGGATTTGTACGAATTATCTTTAAGAGACGTGAGTTTAGTACCAGTCAAAAGTTTGGACACCTACTAATTCAAGGATTTTCTTTATTTTTACTATTTTATACATCGTAAAATAATAGTGAAGACATCAAAACTATAAAATATCACATGGATTCATGTACTCACCAAAAGTGTTAAACAAATCAAAATATATTTTATATTTAAGATTTTTCAAAGTAGCCATTTTTCAAAGTAGCCACAAAGCTGCCTTGATGACAGCTTTGCACACACTCAGCATTTTCTCAACCAGCATTCCCCCACACACCCTCAACAGTTATACTCTGCCTCCACCCCAATGGACATGTATTTGTTCATCACAGCAACAGTTGTATTATATATATAGTGCTATTTCTATTGTTTTTTATTACAATTTCAATTATTAAATTTCACTTAGTCCTGCATGTTGGAGCTCGAAGCCTAAGATTGTCACTGTACCCTGAAATGACACCTGCAACCATGTACATATGAAACACTGAATCTCAACGCGAAAACATTAAACACACATCACTTGTGGTACCGTTTTAGAAACATCAGCGAGAAATGAAAAAGAAATGTAACACCATTTTATAGGGTTAGTGTTCCCACATGGCCATATGGGACCGACCGACTCGATTCGGTCTTGTAGCAACATTTGAAATTGTTTTTTTATTTTTTACATTGGATAAAAGAGACTCAGAGCTAGAAAATGGTATATCATACAGTACAGTTGAGGAACAATGAAAGTAATTCTGCTTTGAAAGTTGATAAACTTGTAACCTCACTTGAGAAAATGGGTCTTGAATGTTTTGGTACAACTACTCCAGAGTAGGGTTGCAAAGGGTCAGAAACTTTCCGTTGAATTACTATAATTTTCCCGGAAATTTTCCATGTTAAGCTAAGCCCGGGAATTTTGCTTAAATTCATCAAAAAAGTTAGCTTATAAATGTGAACCTTTTTTGTGGGATACACATAAGGGAAATCTAGGTCTGGTGGCATATTTTGGTTAAACTATCCTCAAATCAATGGAATTGCAACCCTCTGCATGCACAGTGCATTCTTCCATCACATGTGCAGTGCACTCTTCCATCACATGTACAGCTGATTCTCAAGAACTTGCCAGACGCTATTGAGCCCACACTACTACACTGTCTGAGCCAAGGGCTACATGCTTTCTGGTAAGTTTTGATTACAATACTGGGTGGGGTGGATATATTTTATATGAGGACATACATCATTTTTTGTTAACTAGTAAATAGTAGCCTACAGCAAAGTGTGTTTAAACCATTTCTAACTTGTTAACAATTTCTGCTCGTTAGTTTTTGCTGCCTGCTAACGGAGGAGTGTTAATTCACCTGTTTCCCTACATGTTTCATTTTAAAACATTTATCTTACAAAGGAGTTGTTTAATCTAACTGCTTAACTATTCATCTGTACATGGATTTTTATCGATTTTTTACTATTTTTTCTCATCTTTAAAACTTCTTAAGACTAGGGGGCGCAGTTTTCGCTTTTGGCTAAAAAGGCGTACCCATTTCATTTGAAACTGCCTATTTCTCAGCCCCCGAAACTAGAATATGCATATAATAGTCAGATTAGGATAGAAAACACTGTAAAATATTTGTCTGTGAGTTAAACAGAACTGATATTGCAGGCTAAAACCTGAGGAAAATCCAACCAGTGGCCCTTTTTTTGAGACCTCTCTGTTCCCATGCATACCTATTGCCCATTGAAAGGGATATCAACCAGACTTCTTTTTCTATGTCTTCCCTAAGGTGTCAACAGCCTTTAGACATAGTTTCAGGCTTTTATTTTGAAGGATGAGCGTGAACGACCACATTGCGTAAGTGGATAGGTGTGGGCTCTCCGAGTGATTTTTGCGCAAGAGTGAAAGGCAGCCATTGTTTCTCTCGGTCCTAGTGAAAAGCCAACTGTCCCGGTTGATATATTATCGAATAGATATTTGAAAAACACCCTGAAGATGGATTATAAACAACGTTTGACATGTTTCTGTGGACATTATGGATATAATTTGGAATTTTTTCCAGCGTTGTCGCGAACGCTCTTTCCGGTGGATTCCTGGGCATAACGCAACAAACAAACGGAGGTATTTGGATATAAAAAATATCTTTATGGAACAAAAGGAACATTTGCTATCTAACTGGGAGTCTCGTGAGTGAAACCATCCGAAGATCAAAGGTAAACAATTAATTTGATTGCTTTTCTGATTTTCATGACCAAGTTACCTGACGCTAGGTGTTTACACAAATGTACACAAATGCAAGTATTGCTTGCGCTGTAAAGCATAATTTCAAAATCTGAGACGACAGATGGATTAACAAAAGGCTAAGCTCTGTTTTGCAATATTGCACTTGTGATTTCATGAAATTATATTTTATTATATACCGTTCGCACTGGGTATGCTAGTCAGCGTTTCTGATGACAATTATCCCGGATCCGGGATGGGTGGTTCAGAAAGGTTAAAGGAAAATTCCACAGGCACTATATGATGTGTGGAGACATTTCACTGCAGCTAATGTAGAAGGAAAAGCTGGGTACATTTGCAAATACCGTGCCAAATCATTTGAAGAATCCAACAAAGATGCAGAATCATCTGGCAAAGTGCATAAAGTTCCCTCAGTGCTCACAATAAGCAACCTCTGTCAAAAGTCCCTCTACTTCTATTCGAGGTGAAAATGATGAATCAGACACCTTACAGCAACAGTTCATGGTCCTCCTGGAATCAGAAGTTTGACTCAATGGAGGAATTTAGTCAGAAAAATGCTGATGAATGTCTTGCTCAAACTGTATGCAACATATTCAACCTCTGATGCTCACAGGCAATGTGTATTGGAAGAGATTTCTGAATGTTCTTCGCCCAGCATACACCCCTCCAACCAGACATGCTTTATCTACTCATTTGCTGGACGCAGAGTTCAGAGTTCAAGTGAAGGTCAAACAAATTATAGAGAAAGCAGACTGTATTGCAATCATCTCTGATGGGTGGTCGAATGTTCTTGGGCAAGGAATAATTAAATCTCCACCCCCCAACCAGTACTCTACAAGAGCACAGACACAAGGGACAACAGACACATCAGTCTCTACATTGGAGATGAGCTGAAGGCAGTCATCAATGACCTTAGACCACAGAAGGTATTTGCATTGGTGACAGACAATGCTGCAAACATAAAGGCTGCATGGTCCAAAGTGGAGGAGTCATGCATTGAATCTGCTCCTCAAGGACATCATGGCAATGAAAACAATGGATACACTCTACAAGAGAGTGGAAATGGTTAGGTATCTACCTCACCAAGCAAAGTGAGTAGAATAAGAACACCACATTGAAGCTGCCCAGCAATACCCGTTGGGGTGGTGTTGTCATCATGTTTGACAGTCTCCTGGAGGTGAAGTAGTCTCCAAGAAAATGGCCATATCACAGTCATGGATGCAAATTTGACGCTTTTTGAGCCTGACAACGAGCCATCCTCAACACGGTTGGAAAGTGACAGTGAAGATGAGGACTCAGTCTGATGTTCAAGAGGTGGACATTGATGAGGTCCAGGGAGAAGACATGGAAGCCTGAGAGGAAGACAACCAAAGCCTTAGGTTTCTAGACTATCATTTTAGAGATGCGATGGATCATTGGGGATCATTCAATATTCCCTTTCTGTTGTTGTTCAGTGAAATCCTCCCATGTGAAGAGTCAACTCATTTAATTAAAGTTCAATTCGTAACTAAATAGTTTTTTTTATTTCTATTGGAAGGATTTAATCATTTGCAATTATGTCTACTTATGATAAGGTAAAAGGTTTGTCTCCATATGATATGGTAAATATATCCAACGTAAAAAACATTTACATTTAAACGGTATTAATATTAATTTGCATACATTTCCATTAATTCCCATATATTATCGTTAATTCCCATATATTCCCCATGGGAATATTGCCCAAAATGTGCGACCCTACTCAACAGTCCTTTATCTACACCCATTCAGCATTGTTCACACCATCTAAAGCAGGGGTGTCAAACTCATTTTCACCGAGGGCCACATCAGCATAATGGCTGTCCTCAAAGGGCCAGATGTAACTTATAAATGTAATCGAATGTAATGTAAAATAAATGTAACTCCTCCTTAATGTTAAATAACTCATTATTTATTATAACTTATTCAAGTGACAATTACAGTTGCATAGAAAATATATGTTTGCTTGTAGCTCTAACATAAATCCTTTTAAATTTTGTCAGCTTATGAAAACCCACATAACTCCATTAATGAAGGATCAAACTGTCCAAGTGAATAAAGAAAAATAACATAAAACTTAGCTGCAAAGAACATGTATGACACATGTAGCATTTTACAAAAAAAGGCTGCACACAGCCGTGCACCCAACTGATGGTTTGATGACAATTTGTCTGCATACACACATAAACCTGCAAACATTAAATAATTACTACAGCAGCTACACATAAATAATATGTAATCAACTAAAAATACCAAAATAAAGGTTGACTCAGTTCACAACTATATTGGTCAAGTTTTTCGGTTAGTCTTTGATGAGGAGATGCTGCCTGTCCTTGAACACACCAAGTGGATTCTCTCTCTACTATCGATTGATCATGTTCTGAAAATGATAAACACAAAACAAAATGCAAGCACAATCATTAAATTGCACACAGTTTAACTGTTCTTCTTCTTGGTTGAATTACATTTTATTATATTTTAATTAAGTTTAAAAAAAAATGCTTGCCTGTGTGTTTTCTGACCAGATGTCTGACACCGTTTTCCCGTTACCAGTGTGTCAATGTCTGGTTTTAGGTCCTGTGCTGAGGCAATGCGTAGAACAGCATGGAGGTTGTCATCCGTGAGGCGTGATCTGTGCTTGTTTTTGTTCAGATTCATTATGGAAAAAAACTGTTCGCACAGATAGGTGCTCCCAAACATGGACAGAACACGGGCAGCATGAAGTCGAAGCTGTGGCATCAAACCAGGAGGCAGCAGACGGTAAAAGTCCTGGATTGTAGCATCCTGAAACTTTGCTCTCAGGCCACTGTCGCTTTGAAGCTCAATTAGCTCCATCTGAAGGTGTTGGGGTGCAGTGCAGACATCGGTGGTGAAAGGATTGGCAAAGATGTCAAAGCCAGACTGTTGTGCTCTGAAGTCAGAGAAGCGCCGATCAAACTCAGTCTTTAACCAGCTCAGTTTGGTAGCCAACTGAGCACATGAAAAAGTCTCGGGAAATGAGGCTGACATGCTCTGACAAACAGGAAAGTGAACAAGATTGTCCTGTTTCACTTGCCACATCCATAAGTCCAATTTACGCTGGAAAGCCGTGATCGTGTCGGACATCTGCGTGATGACTTGTTTGCGTCCCTGCAGCTTCTGATTCAGCTGGGCGAGATGGTCGGTTATGTCACACAACACAGCAAAGTCACACATCCACTTTGGATCTGATAGTTCAGACATGAGTTTTCCTTTACTCTGCATAAAAAGAGCAATGTCTTTCCTGAGCTCGAAAAATCGCTTGAGGACTTTGCTCCTACTCAGCCACCGCACTTCTGTATGGTACAGCACATCCCCGTGTTCCGAGCCCATCTCCAGCAAAAACTGCTGGAACTGACGGTGATTCAGGCCACGCGCCCGAATGAAGTTCACTGTTTTCATGACAGTGGTCACAATGTCCTCCATCCCCAGCACCTTCCCACACAAAGCTTCTTGATGGATAATGCAATGATACGTTATCAAAGGCGTGTGACAGTTCATTTTTTGCATTTTCCCCTTCATTAGTCCAACCAAGCCCACTTTTCCTCCACACATTGCCGGTGCACCGTCTGTAGTTAATCCTACCAAGTTTTCCCACTGCAATGCATTTTTACTTACGGACTTCTCTACCGCATCAAAAATGTTCTGTCCCGTCGTGGTCCCATGCATTGCAGCCACATCCAACAGCTCCTCAGTGATAGAGAGGTCCGACTTTACGCCTCTAATAAAAATTGATAACTGCGCTGTGTCCGTGTTATCTGTGCTTTCATCAACAGCTAATGAAAAAGCTGTGTAGCTGCGTGTCTCCTCGGCCAGCTGTGTTGTAAGATTTTCTGCTAGTTCCTTCACTCGGTCGACGATGGTGTTTCTTGATAAACTGACATTTTTAAAAGTCTGTAACTGGTCGGGACACACCTGCTCACAGACCTTCAGCATGCACTGCTTCAAAAACGCTCCCTCTGAAAAAGACTTGGAAGCGTGGGCGATTTCTTCAGCCACAATGAAGCTAGCTTTCACCGCGGCCTCGTTTTTGGCTGTGGATTTCATGAACAAACTCTGCTGCGACCGCAGTTTGCCTTTTAATTCTTGGGCAATTTGTTGCTTTTCTTGAAGGCTAGCTTTAGCGTACTTAGCTCCGTGTTTGGTGTCAAAATGTCGACGCAGATTGTACTCTTTGACAACCGACACCGCCTCGTAACACAAAAGACATACCGGTCTTTCTCCTTGAAGCGCAAACAAGTATTCGCCTTCCCATCTTTCTTGAAACAGTCTTCCGTCTGCATCAACTTTTCTCTTTCTGGA
The DNA here is from genome assembly GCF_029448725.1 of Salvelinus fontinalis. Lineage (NCBI taxonomy): Eukaryota > Metazoa > Chordata > Actinopteri > Salmoniformes > Salmonidae > Salvelinus > Salvelinus fontinalis. The sequence goes on along the minus strand of NC_074696.1, from coordinate 44,082,375 downwards.
CATTTTGGGATCATTATTTATATCTCAATTCCACTCGTTGGCATGGACACTGCCGTGGCTAGCGTAGTCGAAAGGCATTGTGGGAATGTAGTTTTTGGTCAAAGCACGCTCTTAATTTATTTTTTGGTATTTATTTTTAGACACTCAAAACTTTTAAGCTCTCGCGGGCCACATAAAATGACCTGGCGGGCCACATCTGGCCCGCGGGCCTTGAGTTTGACACATGTGATCTAAAGCCTTAGCTCCACCCATCTCTTTAAGGATTCACATGTGAGGCCTTGTACTAAACAACCAAAGATTTCAAGACTAAAGGCTGATTTATACTACGGGTGTGTTTGTAAATTTAATCTGGAGTGTCAGAGTGTCCTCAGAGTGCGCTCTGGGCGTTCATAAACTCAGAGCGTTGTCAGATTGTCCGTTCGTAAACTCAGAGTGTTTTGCTCTAGGAGTGTTGAGTGCACACTGGACGCTCTGGCCGAGGAGTAGGGTTGATCCGAGCTTTCCAACCTAACAGCAGCAGTCAAGCACCCAAGCTAACTGGCTAACGTTGGCTAGATTGCTAGCTACTTCGAGACACAAATGAGAGAACAGCTCACTGACCATTTTACTCGCCCTAGCAGAGCTGGTTAGGCGGTTTTATGTTATTCAGAGCATTGGTGACTGCAACTGTGCTGCTGGCAACAATTGAATTATGCTTTTTTGACAACTTTAACTGACACCGGCCATATTCAACGGGTGTTGAGCATTTGTAAATTCGTCAGTTATTCTGCGCTCTGGCACACTGACGAGAGTGCTCTGAATTCGGAGTAGATAGCCAGACCGAATTTACCAGCTACGTCTATCGACAGTTGTCGCAGTGACATCATGAACATTCTATTAGCTAAACAATTAATCATAATCCCAACGGATAACGTTACGCAAATGGCTCTGAGATACAAATAATAACTACACAGATCACACACCTAACGTTAGCTAGCTAACAGTACACGATCTCGAAAATGAAAACGACTGACAAAATTTGAAACGTGTAATATCTGAAAATGTAGCAAGCTAGACTATCTTACCTGTATGCATGGATGGACGCTTCACCCTCTCTGTCATGGATGCCATGGTTTCCCTTAGTTTGAAGATGTTATCTGGAGACAGGTGTTTTATACAGCAACCTTCTTTCTGTGTGTTCTCTTTTCGACTCTGTCTGCATATTTGCAATCAAACGCCTGAATTTTCTCCATCTCCTTAGACATTTACATTTACATTTTAGTCATTTAGCAGACGCTCTTATCCAGAGCGACTTACAGTAGAGTGCATACATTTTATTACATTTTACATATTACATTTTACATACTGAGAGAAGGATATCCCTACCGGCCTAACCCTCCCTAACCCGGACGACGCTATGCCAATTGTGCGTCGCCCCACGGACCTCCCGGTTGCGGCCGGCTGCGACAGAGCTTGGGCGCGAACCCAGCCCAGCCTGGGCGCGAACCCAGAGACTCTGGTGGCGCAGCTAGCACTGCGATGCAGTGCCCTAGACCACTGCGCCACCCGGGAGGACTGTCCTAGACCACTGCGCCACCCGGGAGGACTTAGCTGTCATACTCTAATTCCACTGATCTCAAAACTCCAGAAACTGGAGAGCAACACACTTCTATTACGTGATACATTTTTTTAAAAGCCGCTTTAAAAAGGATTACCTACACATACTGACCAGCTCATGTTATAGACAGAAGCGTGCTACATAGCAGACGAATCCAAACTCATCTCTCCCCATGTCCAGCCCACTGATTATCTCAGCCAATCATGGCTAGCAGGAAGGTTGCTAGATTTTTCTAAACCAACTAGGCTCGTCATTTAACAATTTGACTCATATTTACAGATGGCATACAAGTGTTAAGGCACATGAAAGTTCCAAGAAGGCATTTCTGCCAAAAAACATTTAGATCAACAACAAAAACATGAAGGGTTCAAATGGCTCTTCTATTAAGTAGTGATGCGCGACACACACCTAGTTTCCTGAACCGAGTCACATATCTCCATGTTACAGCGCTTGTTTACGGAAGACATAGGCCATCACTTGAGCTAATTAGACATCTAGCATGCTCCAAACACCCGTGTGTAAGCTAATTGGGGAGGAAGTGCAGATCTGTGCAAAACTGCTACAGTAAGTGTCTTTATTATTTCTCGCTGACATGAAAGATAAATATGTTTAGAAAATGATGACTGACGTCTCTAAAGGTTAAAGGTCATGAACAGTCAAAATTATGTTTTTCATGAAATGTGATGATATTCGGATGAAACCAGATCAAAGTATATGTCTAAAGTATGAAACATGACTTTTGCTTCTACATTGATAAAGTTTTTATCATAAGTTGTTGGTCCCCTCCCACATGGATTCACGGGGCGGGACTATTGAAGGGATAGGGGGATGTCACCCTAACTCTTATTTTAATACACCAATGGTAACATATTCTCTTACCCAATTGAAATAAGTACCACCTTATAACCAACATCGGAGAAGGCGCGTTTGCGAAGGGGCGTGATTTATATAGCTAGATGGCTACTCTACTGGTGCCAAAATTGGGACTGTAGGCTGTCAGCAAATACAATTAAAAGTTTAGACTTCATCTATGGCAAAGATACTTACATGTCTTCCCTTTCATCTGTGTCTGGTGTTAGCTAGTTACTGGCTAGTTAGTTCTTGAGACACCATGGAACAAGAAAGTGTGGGGGGCTCAAAACTCTGACAGTTGTCATGTCAACACATCCATCAGTGCTGCTGTGAACTGCATCACAAGAGACATGCCAATCGGGAGATGAATAAATAAATAAAAATTACACCATTGACGAGTTGCTTTGTGTATCACCAAATTTGCTTGAGATGATTTTACTGCAACACTGCATCCAGGTTTCTTGACATAGGCGTTTCAAAGACATGTCAGTAAAGGTGACTAGATGAATATAACCTCTCTGCCTACTCAGCCTGTATTTTCAAACTTCCTGCTAGTAAGCCACGAGAGAAAAAGTCATTTCTAAAATGTTGATAATTCCTACCCCATAAAAATATTATTGGTGATATTTTAGTCACTCAAAAGGCTAGTAGCGAGGGAATCTGGGAATACATGGGAATCTGAATGACTGTATGGGACCTTTAATAAACACAGCATCACAATTGGTCCCGTGTGGCTCAGTTGGTAGAGCATGGCACATGCAATGTCAGGGTTGTGGGTTTGATTCCCACGGGGAACCAGTACGAATGAATATGTATGCACTCACAACTCTAAATCACTCTGGACAAGAGCGTCTGCTAAATAAATCAATTGTAGTTTTACATGGAGGCGAATTTAATGGTTGAAAACTCTACATATGGAGACGGATTTTCGAGAGCTACACCCGCTATAATATCTGAACTGTGTGTGTACCGATAAACTTAGATTAAATTTGAGTGTTGAACAGCCACAACAAATCCCCAAGCAGAGGGACAGGTTTGGTTGATTATGAGACACAGCGGGGAAGAATGGACACATCACGAGAACGTAGAAATTAAATTAATACAAGGCTAATACCAACATGAATAGCAGGTCAGACAAACTACATGACAGAACAACTGTCTACAGTCGTGTAGACACGTGCATTTGCAGCAGTGGTAACTAATGGTTAGTTCTGATCTGAGACAGACGGGGATGGATGAATGAATTATCATATACCTACCTTTGCCTCGCTTTCCTTGGCCTTGTCCCGCCAGTAGCCTCCCCGATTCGGCAGCCATTAATATGACTGTCGGTGCGGTGACATTTCACCGTTCATATCATGTAAGATTTTTTTTTAATGACGAATAGTCTTGATAATTTGGACCTGAGCAATACTCGCAAGTAGTCATACACGGTCTTTGGATTTGAGGACGGTTTCTATAGATATATAGGTAGGTAATGTGTATCCCCTTGCAATTCACAACTCGTTTTACAGCTAGATATCTTGCGCCCAACGCTTTGACTGTCACGGGGTTCGGTGGCCAACAACTGTGGCTAGCCAGGGTTAGTTTCAGCAGCCAGCTTGCACAAGATGAAGAGCCGGGCTGAATGAAACTGTGGCTAATGTTTGCCAGAATGCAAGTTGCATAACACTACCCTCCTCCCTCTAAAAATAATAACTTAGTTACAGATGAGTAAAGTTAGCAATTAAGATAGTTGGCTAGCTAGCTGGATAGCAAAGTTAGCTATCACATTTGGGTAACGTTAGTCGCTAGCTAGTTACTATGTTTGTGATAGATAACATGTAGATTATGATTTATAATAATCAATAATCTACATTCAATTTGGTTAATTGACCAGTTTCGCCTTCATAGCAAGCGGTACAAAATAACCGGTCTCTAGTAAAATGTTAGCTACTTGAGTTAGTTAGCTACGAAAAGCTAGCTAGCATTATTGGGAAGCAAACTATACCCTTTCTCCGGCGTTGCTTGCTCTGCAGTCCGTTAATATGAACATCTCCGATGTGTCATTGCCGATATACCAGTCCTCACATGGTATATGCTTTATGTTGTGATACAGCTTAAAATAATAATTCATACAAAAACGCAAATTTTGCCATATTAATCACGGCCTACTGTCGCCGCCGGACAAAGAGGGCCAGGCAGGAGACGCGCACCCGGGAACATTACAACTCAGAGGGAAAGTAGGGGTGTCCTAACACGAGATTTCTAAATTAGTCACTCTCTGCATGCAGGTTAATAATAAACGTTATTACACTTCATAATACTTCTAGCTGTAGTTTTACTGCTTCATTTTGTGCAAGAAATGACACACATTGTTTACTTAATTTGTGAATTACCTCATCTTTAACAGCAGGTTATGGAGCAGTCTAGAACGGACCACTTTCAACGATGAATTAAGGATGGACACAAAAGTAATCACATCCCATGATTTTTTCCTAATTTTGTGTTACAGTTTGAATTTAAAATGGATTAAATTGAGATTTTGTGTCACTGGCCTACACACAATACCCCATAATGTCAAGGTGAAATTCGTTTTTTTGACATGTTTACAAATTAATAAAAAATATAAAGCTTAAATGTCTTTCTTGAGTCAAGTATTCAAACCCTTTGTTATGGCAAGCCTAAATAAATTCAGGAGTAAAAATGTGCTTAACAAGTGACATAATTAGTTGCATGGACTCCCTCTGTGTGTAATAATAGTGTTTGAAAAGATAAACAACATGCTCCACTCCACTTTATATCAACTTAAATCGGGTGCTGTATCCTCATATATAATCCAAAGAACAGAAATAGGACAGCACTCCGGCAAATACATTTAAATTGACATTTCCGCATGAACGTTTCAGGTATTAGCCCTTTTTAAGCGTTTAAGGGCAATGTCAATCAATGTCATAACAACAATACCTCACATTTGGGCATAGTTACAGTCAGTATTAGCCCAATCAAGAGATCCCAGCAGGGAGAGCTGTGGGGGAAACATGAAAATCCAATAAAGATAAACATAAGCATTACAAATACATTATGATGTCATTACCTAAATGCTATGGGATCGCCCAATTATGCAAATATATTTATAGGGAAATTTGAGTTGGACATTGTGTACGATAATAATCCCTGTTCTAAGTTTATCAAATTGTTTATGAGATTTATTGATTAAATTTTTTTGATTTGGTCAGGTGATGATCTTGAATCGCAGTAATTCTTTACATAGGCTACATCAAATCAAATCAAATTTATTTATATAGCCCTTCTTACATCAGCTGATATCTGAAAGTGCTGTACAGAAACCCAGCCTAAAACCCCAAACAGCAAGCAATGCAGGTGTAGATGCAAGGTGGCTAGGAAAAACTCCCGAGAAAGGCCAAAACCTAGGAAGAAACCTAGAGAGGAACCAGGCTATGAGGGGTGGCCAGTCCTCTTCTGGCTGTGCCGGGTGGAGATTATAACAGAACATGGCCAAATGTTCATAAATGACCAGCATGGTCAAATAATAATAATCACAGTAGTTGTCGAGGGTGCAGCAAGTCAGCACCTCAGGAGTAAATGTCAGTTGGCTTTTCATAGCCAATCATTAAGAGTATCTCTACCGCTCCTGCTGTCTCTAGAGAGTTGAAAACAGCAGGTCTGGGACAGGTAGCACGTCCGGTGAACAGGTCAGGGTTCCATAGCCGCAGGCAGAACAGTTGAAACTGGAGCAGCAGCACGGCCAGGTGGACTGGGGACAGCAAGGAGTCATCATGCCAGGTAGTCCTGAGGCATGGTCCTAGGGCTCAGGTCCTCCAAGAGAGAGAGAGAAGCATGGTCCTAGGGCTCAGGTCCTCCAAGAGAGAGAGAGAAAGAAAGAATGAAAGAAAGAAAGAAAGAAAGAAAGAAAGAGAGAAAGAAAGAGAGAAATAAAGAGAGAAAGAGAGAAGGTGAGAATTAGAGAGAGCATACTTAAATTCACACAGGACACCGGATAAGACAGGAGAAGTACTCCAGATATAACAAACTGACCCTAGCCCCCCGACACATAAACTACTGCAGCATAAATACTGGAGGCTGAGACAGGAGGGGTCAGGAGACACTGTGGCCCCATCCGATGATACCCCCGGACAGGGCCAAACAGGAAGGATATAACCCCACCCACTTTGCCAAAGCACAGCCCCCACACCACTAGAGGGATATCTTAAACCACCAACTTACCATCCTGAGAAAAGGCCGAGTATAGCCCACAAAGCTCTCCTCCACGGTACAACCCAAGGGGGGGTGCCAACCCAGACAGGAAGACCACGTCAGTGACTCAACCCACTCAAGTGACGCACCCCTCCTAGGGACGGCATGAAAGAGCACCAGTAAACCAGTGACTCAGCCCCTGTAATAGGGTTAGAGGCAGAGAATCCCAGTGGAGAGAGGGGAACCGGCCTGGCAGAGACAGCAAGGGCGGTTCGTTGCTCCAGAGCCTTTCCGTTCACCTTCACACTCCTGGGCCAGACTACACTCAATCATATGACCCACTGAAGAGATGAGTCTTCAGTAAAGACTTAAAAGTTGAGACCGAGTCTGCGTCTCTCACATGGGTAGGCAGACCATTCCATAAAAATGGAGCTCTATAGGAGAAAGCCCTGCCTCCAGCTGTTTGCTTAGGAATTCTAGGGACAATTAGGAGCCCTGCGTCTTGTGACCGTAGCGTACTTGTAGGTATGTACGGCAGGACCAAATCGTAAAGATAGGTAGGAGCAAGCACATGTAATGCTTTGTAGGTTAGCAGTAAAACCTTGAAATCAGCCATTGCCTTAACAGGAAGCCAGTGTAGGGAGGCTAGCACTCTAGTAATGTGATAAAAAAATGTGGTTCTAGTCAGGATTCTAGCAGCCGTATTTAGCACTAACTGAAATTTATTTAGTGCTTTATCCGGGTAGCTGGAAAGTAGAGCATTGCAGTAGTCTAACCTAGAAGTAACAAAAGCATGGTGTAACAGTCCTGACCTGTTTTATGTTGTTTTTATGTGTTTATGGTCAGGGCGTTAGTTTTGGGTGGGCAGTCTATGTTATTTGTTTCTATGTTGGTTTTGGTTTGCCTGGTATGGCTCTTGATTAGAGGCAGGTGGTTTGCGTTTTCCTCTAATCAAGAGTCATATTTAGGTAGGGCATTCTCACTGTTTGTTTGTGGGTGATTGTCTCCTGTGATGTCTTCGTTGTGTTCGATGTTATTCACTCTCGGGGCTGTTTGGCTGTTCGTACGTTTCGATGTAACGTTCCTGTTCGTGAGTTTACGTTTGTCGATGTAAGTTTATGTTCAGGTTCCGTTCGTTACGTTTTGTTATTTTGTAAGTTTTGAAAGTGTTTTGTTTTGTTTAGTGGCCGTCGTATTTGTAATAAAGATGGCTTATTTCCCTGACTCCGCATTTTGGTCTGAAGATCCTTCTCTCCTCACCTCATCTGAGGATGAGGAAAGCGACAGCCTTAACAGAATCACCCACCACGCTAAGACCAAGCGGTATGGGAATGCTCTACGGAGCAACAAGGACTTCTGGACTTGGGAGGAGATCCTGGACGGTAGAGGACCTTGGGCTCAACCAGGGGAATATCGCCGTCCAAAGGAGGAATTGGAAGCAGCGAAGGCTGAGCGGCGCTGGTATGAGGAGGCAGCGCGACGACGCGGTTGGGAGCCCGTGAGTCAGACCAAAAAATTTCTTGGGGGGGGGCGACACGAGGAGTGTGGCAAAGCCGGGTAGGATGCCCGAGCCAACTCCCCGTGCTTACCGTGGAGGTAGAAGGCGTCGTACTGGTAAGACACCGTGTTATGCGGTAAAGCGCACGGTGTCCCCAGTACGCGTGCTTAGCCCAGTGCGGGCTATTCCACCTTGCCGCACTGGGAGGGCTAGGTTGGGCATCGAGCCGAGTGCCATGAAGCCGGCCCAACGTATCTGGTCTCCAGTACGTCTCCTCGGGCCGGTGTACATGGCACCAGCCTTACAGGTGGTGTCCCCGGTTCGCCTGCATAGCCCAGTGCGGGCTATTCCACCTCGCCGCACTGGCAGGGCTACGGGGTCCATTCAACCTGGTAAGGTTGGGGAGGCTCGGTGCTCAAGAGCACGAGTCCTCCTTCACGGTCCGGTAGACCCGGTGCCACCTCCATGTACCAGTCCTCCGGTGGCAGCCCCCCGTACCAGGCTGTCTCTCCGGGTTCTCTCTCCTGCTGTTTCCTCCTCTCCAGCGCAGCCAGTGCCTAGACCACGCACCAGGCTGTCTCTCCTTCTCCTTCCTACAGAGCCATCCGTCTCCCCAGCGCCATCTGAGCCATCCGTCTCCCCAGCGCCATCTGAGCCATCCGTCTCCCCAGCGCCATCTGTGCCATCCGTCTCCCCAGCGCCATCTGAGCCATCCGTCTCCCCAGCGCCATCTGAGCCATCCGTCTCCCCAGCGCCATCTGAGCCATCCGTCTGCCAGGAGCCTGCAAAGCCGCCCGTCTGCCATGAGCCTGCAAAGCCGCCCGTCTGCCATGAGCCTACAGAGCCATCCGCCAGACAGGAGCCGCTAGAGCCGTCAGCCAGACAGGAGCCGCTAGAGCCGCCCGCCAGACAGGATCTGCCAGAGCCGCCAACCAGACAGGATCTGCCAGAGCCGCCAACCAGACAGGATCTGCCAGAGCCGCCAACCAGACAGGATCTGCCAGAGCCGCCAACCAGACAGGATCTGCCAGAGCCGCCAGCGAGCCATGAGCAGCCAGAGCCGTCAGAGAGCCATGAGCAGCCAGAGCCGTCAGAGAGCCATGAGCAGCCAGAGCCGTCAGAGAGCCATGAGCAGCCAGAGCCGTCAGAGAGCCATGAGCAGCCAGAGCCGTCAGCCTGCCATGAGCGTCGAGAGCCGTCAGCCTGCCATGAGCGTCGAGAGCCGTCAGCCTGCCATGAGTGTCGAGAGCCGTCAGCCTGCCATGAGCGTAGAGAGCCGTCAGTCTGCCATGAGTGTCGAGAGCCGTCAGCCTGCATGGACCTGCCAGAGCCGTCCAGCCAGGACCTGCCAGAGCCGTCCAAACAGGACCTGCCAGAGTCCTTCAGCCGGGATCTGCCCCTTGTCCCGGTGTTGCCCCTTGTCCCGGTGCTGCCCCTTGTCCCGGTGCTGCCCCTTGTCCCGGTGCTGCCCCTTGTCCCGGTGCTGCCCCTTGTCCCGGTGCTGCCCCTTGTCCCGGTGCTGCCCCTTGTCCCGGTGCTGCCCCTTATTCCGGTGCTGGTCCTTATCCTGGTGCTGCCCCTTGTTCCGGTGCTGCCCCTTGTCCCGGTGCTGCCCCTTGTCCCGGTGCTACCCCTTGTCCCGGTGCTACCCCTTGTCCCGGTGCTGCCCCTTGTCCCGGTGCTGGCTGTTTATTTAGGGGAGAGTAGTTTTAGGGTGGTCAGTGGAAGGGGTAGACAGAAGAGGGGAGTGACTATGGTGGTGTGGGGACAGCGTCCTGAGCCGGAGCCACCACCGTGGTCAACTGCCCACCCGGACCCTCCCCTGGACTTTGTGCTGGTGCGCCCGGCGTTCGCACCTTGAGGGGGGGGTACTGTAACAGTCCTGACCTGTTTTATGTTGTTTTTATGTGTTTATGGTCAGGGCGTTAGTTTTGGGTGGGCAGTCTATGTTATTTGTTTCTATGTTGGTTTTGGTTTGCCTGGTATGGCTCTTGATTAGAGGCAGGTGGTTTGCGTTTTCCTCTAATCAAGAGTCATATTTAGGTAGGGCATTCTCACTGTTTGTTTGTGGGTGATTGTCTCCTGTGATGTCTTCGTTGTGTTCGATGTTATTCACTCTCGGGGCTGTTTGGCTGTTCGTACGTTTCGATGTAACGTTCCTGTTCGTGAGTTTACGTTTGTCGATGTAAGTTTATGTTCAGGTTCCGTTCGTTACGTTTTGTTATTTTGTAAGTTTTGAAAGTGTTTTGTTTTGTTTAGTGGCCGTCGTATTTGTAATAAAGATGGCTTATTTCCCTGACTCCGCATTTTGGTCTGAAGATCCTTCTCTCCTCACCTCATCTGAGGATGAGGAAAGCGACAGCCTTAACAGAATCACCCACCACGCTAAGACCAAGCGGTATGGGAATGCTCTACGGAGCAACAAGGACTTCTGGACTTGGGAGGAGATCCTGGACGGTAGAGGACCTTGGGCTCAACCAGGGGAATATCGCCGTCCAAAGGAGGAATTGGAAGCAGCGAAGGCTGAGCGGCGCTGGTATGAGGAGGCAGCGCGACGACGCGGTTGGGAGCCCGTGAGTCAGACCAAAAAATTTCTTGGGGGGGGCGACACGAGGAGTGTGGCAAAGCCGGGTAGGATGCCCGAGCCAACTCCCCGTGCTTACCGTGGAGGTAGAAGGCGTCGTACTGGTAAGGCACCGTGTTATGCGGTAAAGCGCACGGTGTCCCCAGTACGCGTGCTTAGCCCAGTGCGGGCTATTCCACCTTGCCGCACTGGGAGGGCTAGGTTGGGCATCGAGCCGAGTGCCATGAAGCCGGCCCAACGTATCTGGTCTCCAGTACGTCTCCTCGGGCCGGTGTACATGGCACCAGCCTTACAGGTGGTGTCCCCGGTTCGCCTGCATAGCCCAGTGCGGGCTATTCCACCTCGCCGCACTGGCAGGGCTACGGGGTCCATTCAACCTGGTAAGGTTGGGGAGGCTCGGTGCTCAAGAGCACGAGTCCTCCTTCACGGTCCGGTAGACCCGGTGCCACCTCCATGTACCAGTCCTCCGGTGGCAGCCCCCCGTACCAGGCTGTCTCTCCGGGTTCTCTCTCCTGCTGTTTCCTCCTCTCCAGCGCAGCCAGTGCCTAGACCACGCACCAGGCTGTCTCTCCTTCTCCTTCCTACAGAGCCATCCGTCTCCCCAGCGCCATCTGAGCCATCCGTCTCCCCAGCGCCATCTGAGCCATCCGTCTCCCCAGCGCCATCTGAGCCATCCGTCTCCCCAGCGCCATCTGAGCCATCCGTCTCCCCAGCGCCATCTGAGCCATCCGTCTCCCCAGCGCCATCTGAGCCATCCGTCTGCCAGGAGCCTGCAAAGCCGCCCGTCTGCCATGAGCCTGCAAAGCCGCCCGTCTGCCATGAGCCTACAGAGCCATCCGCCAGACAGGAGCCGCTAGAGCCGTCAGCCAGACAGGAGCCGCTAGAGCCGCCCGCCAGACAGGATCTGCCAGAGCCGCCAACCAGACAGGATCTGCCAGAGCCGCCAACCAGACAGGATCTGCCAGAGCCGCCAACCAGACAGGATCTGCCAGAGCCGCCAACCAGACAGGATCTGCCAGAGCCGCCAGCGAGCCATGAGCAGCCAGAGCCGTCAGAGAGCCATGAGCAGCCAGAGCCGTCAGAGAGCCATGAGCAGCCAGAGCCGTCAGAGAGCCATGAGCAGCCAGAGCCGTCAGAGAGCCATGAGCAGCCAGAGCCGTCAGCCTGCCATGAGCGTCGAGAGCCGTCAGCCTGCCATGAGCGTCGAGAGCCGTCAGCCTGCCATGAGTGTCGAGAGCCGTCAGCCTGCCATGAGCGTAGAGAGCCGTCAGTCTGCCATGAGTGTCGAGAGCCGTCAGCCTGCATGGACCTGCCAGAGCCGTCCAGCCAGGACCTGCCAGAGTCCTTCAGCCGGGATCTGCCCCTTGTCCCGGTGTTGCCCCTTGTCCCGGTGCTGCCCCTTGTCCCGGTGCTGCCCCTTGTCCCGGTGCTGCCCCTTGTCCCGGTGCTGCCCCTTGTCCCGGTGCTGCCCCTTGTCCCGGTGCTGCCCCTTGTCCCGGTGCTGCCCCTTATTCCGGTGCTGGTCCTTATCCTGGTGCTGCCCCTTGTTCCGGTGCTGCCCCTTGTCCCGGTGCTGCCCCTTGTCCCGGTGCTACCCCTTGTCCCGGTGCTACCCCTTGTCCCGGTGCTGCCCCTTGTCCCGGTGCTGGCTGTTTATTTAGGCGAGAGTAGTTTTAGGGTGGTCAGTGGAAGGGGTAGACAGAAGAGGGGAGTGACTATGGTGGTGTGGGGACAGCGTCCTGAGCCGGAGCCACCACCGTGGTCAACTGCCCACCCGGACCCTCCCCTGGACTTTGTGCTGGTGCGCCCGGCGTTCGCACCTTGAGGGGGGGGTACTGTAACAGTCCTGACCTGTTTTATGTTGTTTTTATGTGTTTATGGTCAGGGCGTTAGTTTTGGGTGGGCAGTCTATGTTATTTGTTTCTATGTTGGTTTTGGTTTGCCTGGTATGGCTCTTGATTAGAGGCAGGTGGTTTGCGTTTTCCTCTAATCAAGAGTCATATTTAGGTAGGGCATTCTCACTGTTTGTTTGTGGGTGATTGTCTCCTGTGATGTCTTCGTTGTGTTCGATGTTATTCACTCTCGGGGCTGTTTGGCTGTTCGTACGTTTCGATGTAACGTTCCTGTTCGTGAGTTTACGTTTGTCAATGTAAGTTTATGTTCAGGTTCCGTTCGTTACGTTTTGTTATTTTGTAAGTTTTGAAAGTGTTTTGTTTTGTTTAGTGGCCGTCGTATTTGTAATAAAGATGGCTTATTTCCCTGACTCCGCATTTTGGTCTGAAGATCCTTCTCTCCTCACCTCATCTGAGGATGAGGAAAGCGACAGCCTTAACAGAATCACCCACCACGCTAAGACCAAGCGGTATGGGAATGCTCTACGGAGCAACAAGGACTTCTGGACTTGGGAGGAGATCCTGGACGGTAGAGGACCTTGGGCTCAACCAGGGGAATATCGCCGTCCAAAGGAGGAATTGGAAGCAGCGAAGGCTGAGCGGCGCTGGTATGAGGAGGCAGCGCGACGACGCGGTTGGGAGCCCGTGAGTCAGACCAAAAAATTTCTTGGGGGGGGGGCGACACGAGGAGTGTGGCAAAGCCGGGTAGGATGCCCGAGCCAACTCCCCGTGCTTACCGTGGAGGTAGAAGGCGTCGTACTGGTAAGACACCGTGTTATGCGGTAAAGCGCACGGTGTCCCCAGTACGCGTGCTTAGCCCAGTGCGGGCTATTCCACCTTGCCGCACTGGGAGGGCTAGGTTGGGCATCGAGCCGAGTGCCATGAAGCCGGCCCAACGTATCTGGTCTCCAGTACGTCTCCTCGGGCCGGTGTACATGGCACCAGCCTTACAGGTGGTGTCCCCGGTTCGCCTGCATAGCCCAGTGCGGGCTATTCCACCTCGCCGCACTGGCAGGGCTACGGGGTCCATTCAACCTGGTAAGGTTGGGGAGGCTCGGTGCTCAAGAGCACGAGTCCTCCTTCACGGTCCGGTAGACCCGGTGCCACCTCCATGTACCAGTCCTCCGGTGGCAGCCCCCCGTACCAGGCTGTCTCTCCGGGTTCTCTCTCCTGCTGTTTCCTCCTCTCCAGCGCAGCCAGTGCCTAGACCACGCACCAGGCTGTCTCTCCTTCTCCTTCCTACAGAGCCATCCGTCTCCCCAGCGCCATCTGAGCCATCCGTCTCCCCAGCGCCATCTGAGCCATCCGTCTCCCCAGCGCCATCTGAGCCATCCGTCTCCCCAGCGCCATCTGAGCCATCCGTCTCCCCAGCGCCATCTGAGCCATCCGTCTCCCCAGCGCCATCTGAGCCATCCGTCTGCCAGGAGCCTGCAAAGCCGCCCGTCTGCCATGAGCCAGCAAAGCCGCCCGTCTGCCATGAGCCTACAGAGCCATCCGCCAGACAGGAGCCGCTAGAGCCGTCAGCCAGACAGGAGCCGCTAGAGCCGCCCGCCAGACAGGATCTGCCAGAGCCGCCAACCAGACAGGATCTGCCAGAGCCGCCAACCAGACAGGATCGGCCAGAGCCGCCAACCAGACAGGATCTGCCAGAGCCGCCAACCAGACAGGATCTGCCAGAGCCGCCAGCGAGCCATGAGCAGCCAGAGCCGTCAGAGAGCCATGAGCAGCCAGAGCCGTCAGAGAGCCATGAGCAGCCAGAGCCGTCAGAGAGCCATGAGCAGCCAGAGCCGTCAGAGAGCCATGAGCAGCCAGAGCCGTCAGCCTGCCATGAGCGTCGAGAGCCGTCAGCCTGCCATGAGCGTCGAGAGCCGTCAGCCTGCCATGAGTGTCGAGAGCCGTCAGCCTGCCATGAGCGTAGAGAGCCGTCAGTCTGCCATGAGTGTCGAGAGCCGTCAGCCTGCATGGACCTGCCAGAGCCGTCCAGCCAGGACCTGCCAGAGCCGTCCAAACAGGACCTGCCAGAGTCCTTCAGCCGGGATCTGCCCCTTGTCCCGGTGTTGCCCCTTGTCCCGGTGCTGCCCCTTGTCCCGGTGCTGCCCCTTGTCCCGGTGCTGCCCCTTGTCCCGGTGCTGCCCCTTGTCCCGGTGCTGCCCCTTGTCCCGGTGCTGCCCCTTGTCCCGGTGCTGCCCCTTATTCCGGTGCTGGTCCTTATTCCGGTGCTGGTCCTTATCCTGGTGCTGCCCCTTGTTCCGGTGCTGCCCCTTGTCCCGGTGCTGCCCCTTGTCCCGGTGCTACCCCTTGTCCCGGTGCTACCCCTTGTCCCGGTGCTGCCCCTTGTCCCGGTGCTGGCTGTTTATTTAGGGGAGAGTAGTTTTAGGGTGGTCAGTGGAAGGGGTAGACAGAAGAGGGGAGTGACTATGGTGGTGTGGGGACAGCGTCCTGAGCCGGAGCCACCACCGTGGTCAACTGCCCACCCGGACCCTCCCCTGGACTTTGTGCTGGTGCGCCCGGCGTTCGCACCTTGAGGGGGGGGTACTGTAACAGTCCTGACCTGTTTTATGTTGTTTTTATGTGTTTATGGTCAGGGCGTTAGTTTTGGGTGGGCAGTCTATGTTATTTGTTTCTATGTTGGTTTTGGTTTGCCTGGTATGGCTCTTGATTAGAGGCAGGTGGTTTGCGCTTTCCTCTAATCAAGAGTCATATTTAGGTAGGGCATTCTCACTGTTTGTTTGTGGGTGATTGTCTCCTGTGATGTCTTCGTTGTGTTCGATGTTATTCACTCTCGGGGCTGTTTGGCTGTTCGTACGTTTCGATGTAACGTTCCTGTTCGTGAGTTTACGTTTGTCGATGTAAGTTTATGTTCAGGTTCCGTTCGTTACGTTTTGTTATTTTGTAAGTTTTGAAAGTGTTTTGTTTTGTTTAGTGGCCGTCGTATTTGTAATAAAGATGGCT
The DNA here is from genome assembly GCF_029448725.1 of Salvelinus fontinalis. Lineage (NCBI taxonomy): Eukaryota > Metazoa > Chordata > Actinopteri > Salmoniformes > Salmonidae > Salvelinus > Salvelinus fontinalis. The sequence continues at coordinate 44,066,803 of NC_074696.1, read as the reverse complement.
TATTTCCCTGACTCCGCATTTTGGTCTGAAGATCCTTCTCTCCTCACCTCATCTGAGGATGAGGAAAGCGACAGCCTTAACAGAATCACCCACCACGCTAAGACCAAGCGGTATGGGAATGCTCTACGGAGCAACAAGGACTTCTGGACTTGGGAGGAGATCCTGGACGGTAGAGGACCTTGGGCTCAACCAGGGGAATATCGCCGTCCAAAGGAGGAATTGGAAGCAGCGAAGGCTGAGCGGCGCTGGTATGAGGAGGCAGCGCGACGACGCGGTTGGGAGCCCGTGAGTCAGACCAAAAAATTTCTTGGGGGGGGCGACACGAGGAGTGTGGCAAAGCCGGGTAGGATGCCCGAGCCAACTCCCCGTGCTTACCGTGGAGGTAGAAGGCGTCGTACTGGTAAGGCACCGTGTTATGCGGTAAAGCGCACGGTGTCCCCAGTACGCGTGCTTAGCCCAGTGCGGGCTATTCCACCTTGCCGCACTGGGAGGGCTAGGTTGGGCATCGAGCCGAGTGCCATGAAGCCGGCCCAACGTATCTGGTCTCCAGTACGTCTCCTCGGGCCGGTGTACATGGCACCAGCCTTACAGGTGGTGTCCCCGGTTCGCCTGCATAGCCCAGTGCGGGCTATTCCACCTCGCCGCACTGGCAGGGCTACGGGGTCCATTCAACCTGGTAAGGTTGGGGAGGCTCGGTGCTCAAGAGCACGAGTCCTCCTTCACGGTCCGGTAGACCCGGTGCCACCTCCATGTACCAGTCCTCCGGTGGCAGCCCCCCGTACCAGGCTGTCTCTCCGGGTTCTCTCTCCTGCTGTTTCCTCCTCTCCAGCGCAGCCAGTGCCTAGACCACGCACCAGGCTGTCTCTCCTTCTCCTTCCTACAGAGCCATCCGTCTCCCCAGCGCCATCTGAGCCATCCGTCTCCCCAGCGCCATCTGAGCCATCCGTCTCCCCAGCGCCATCTGAGCCATCCGTCTCCCCAGCGCCATCTGAGCCATCCGTCTCCCCAGCGCCATCTGAGCCATCCGTCTGCCAGGAGCCTGCAAAGCCGCCCGTCTGCCATGAGCCAGCAAAGCCGCCCGTCTGCCATGAGCCTACAGAGCCATCCGCCAGACAGGAGCCGCTAGAGCCGTCAGCCAGACAGGAGCCGCTAGAGCCGCCCGCCAGACAGGATCTGCCAGAGCCGCCAACCAGACAGGATCTGCCAGAGCCGCCAACCAGACAGGATCTGCCAGAGCCGCCAACCAGACAGGATCTGCCAGAGCCGCCAACCAGACAGGATCTGCCAGAGCCGCCAGCGAGCCATGAGCAGCCAGAGCCGTCAGAGAGCCATGAGCAGCCAGAGCCGTCAGAGAGCCATGAGCAGCCAGAGCCGTCAGAGAGCCATGAGCAGCCAGAGCCGTCAGAGAGCCATGAGCAGCCAGAGCCGTCAGCCTGCCATGAGCGTCGAGAGCCGTCACTCTGCCATGAGTGTCGAGAGCCGTCAGCCTGCATGGACCTGCCAGAGCCGTCCAGCCAGGACCTGCCAGAGCCGTCCAAACAGGACCTGCCAGAGTCCTTCAGCCGGGATCTGCCCCTTGTCCCGGTGTTGCCCCTTGTCCCGGTGCTGCCCCTTGTCCCGGTGCTGCCCCTTGTCCCGGTGCTGCCCCTTGTCCCGGTGCTGCCCCTTGTCCCGGTGCTGCCCCTTGTCCCGGTGCTGCCCCTTATTCCGGTGCTGGTCCTTATCCTGGTGCTGCCCCTTGTTCCGGTGCTGCCCCTTGTCCCGGTGCTGCCCCTTGTCCCGGTGCTACCCCTTGTCCCGGTGCTACCCCTTGTCCCGGTGCTGCCCCTTGTCCCGGTGCTGGCTGTTTATTTAGGGGAGAGTAGTTTTAGGGTGGTCAGTGGAAGGGGTAGACAGAAGAGGGGAGTGACTATGGTGGTGTGGGGACAGCGTCCTGAGCCGGAGCCACCACCGTGGTCAACTGCCCACCCGGACCCTCCCCTGGACTTTGTGCTGGTGCGCCCGGCGTTCGCACCTTGAGGGGGGGGGTACTGTAACAGTCCTGACCTGTTTTATGTTGTTTTTATGTGTTTATGGTCAGGGCGTTAGTTTTGGGTGGGCAGTCTATGTTATTTGTTTCTATGTTGGTTTTGGTTTGCCTGGTATGGCTCTTGATTAGAGGCAGGTGGTTTGCGTTTTCCTCTAATCAAGAGTCATATTTAGGTAGGGCATTCTCACTGTTTGTTTGTGGGTGATTGTCTCCTGTGATGTCTTCGTTGTGTTCGATGTTATTCACTCTCGGGGCTGTTTGGCTGTTCGTACGTTTCGATGTAACGTTCCTGTTCGTGAGTTTACGTTTGTCGATGTAAGTTTATGTTCAGGTTCCGTTCGTTACGTTTTGTTATTTTGTAAGTTTTGAAAGTGTTTTGTTTTGTTTAGTGGCCGTCGTATTTGTAATAAAGATGGCTTATTTCCCTGACTCCGCATTTTGGTCTGAAGATCCTTCTCGCCTCACCTCATCTGAGGATGAGGAAAGCGACAGCCTTAACACATGGAATAATTTTTCTGCATCATTTTTGGACAGAAAGTTTCTGATTTTTGCAATGTTACGTAGATGGAAAAAAGCTGTCCTTGAAACAGTCTTTATATGTTCGTCAAAAGAGAGATCAGGGTCCAGAGTAACGCCGAGGTCCTTCACAGTTTAATTTGAGACGACTTTACAACCATCAAGATTAATTGTCAGATTCAATAGAAGATCTCTTTGTTTCTTGGGACCTAGAACAAGCACCTCTGTTTTGTCCGAGTTTAAAAGTAGAAAGTTTGCAGCCATCCACTTCCTTATGTCTGAAACACAGGCTTCTAGCGAGGGCAATTTTAAGGTCTAGGAGCACGAGGACAGATGCAGAGCATCGGTCTGACGCCATTAAAAGGTCATTTACCACCTTCACAAGTGCAGTCTCATGAATTCCAGGATGCCGTCCATTAAATTGATGTTAGTAGGCTGTCTTATAAAGAGCATGTTTCCTTTTTGGATGTTTTGGTTAAGAAAGATGGCAGGCATCGCAGTGCTAGCTGTGCCACCAGAGACTCTGGGTTCGAGCCCAGGCTCTGTCGCAGCCAGCTGCGACCGGGAGGTCCATGGGGCGACGCACAATTGGCCCAGCGTCGTCCAGGTTAGGGAGGGTTTGGCCTTGTCTCATCGCGCACTGGCGACTCCTGTGGCGGGCCTGGCGCAGTGCGCGCTGACCAGGTCTCTAGGTGTATGGTGTTTCCTCCGACACATTGGTGCGGCTGGCTTCCGGTTGGATGCGGGCTGTGTTAAGAAGCAGTGCGGCTTGGTTGGGTTGTGTTTCGGAGGACGCATGGCTCTCGACCTTCGGCTCTCCCAAGCCCGTACTGGAGTTGTAGCGATGAGACAAGACAGTAACTACTAACAATTGGATACCACGAAATTGGGGAGAAAAAGGGGGTACATTTTTCTTTTTAAAGATGGCAATGGCTTGCACACTGAGGTGTATAGAAAATAAACGGGGGGAAATGCCTTTCTTTATTTCAACAGCTATCATACACCTTCATTAAAAAATAGTTTAAGGCGCATCGCATAAGGCGCATTTGTGATTTACCAGTCAAAAGTTTGGACACACCTACTCATTCAAGGGTTTTTCTTTATTTTTACTATTTTCTACATTGTAGAATAATAGTGAAGACATCAAAACTATAAAATAACACATATGGAATCATGTAGTAACCAAAAAAGTGTTACATTTATCAAAATAGATTTTCTATTTGAGATTCTTCAAAGTAGCCACTCTTTGCCTTGACGACAGCTTTGCACACTCTTGGCATTCTCTCAACCAGCTTTATGAGGTAGTCACCTAGAATGCATTTAAATTAACAGGTGTGCCTTGTTAAAAGTTCATTTGTGGAATTTATTTCCTTCTTAATGCGTTTGAGCCAATCAGTTGTGTTGTGACAAGGTAGGAGTGGTATACAGAAGACAGCCCTATTTGGTAAAAGACCAAGTCCATATTATGGCAAGAACAGCTCAAATAAGCAAAGAGAAATGACAGTCCATCATTGCTTTAAGACATGAAGGTCAGTCAATCCAGAAAATTTCAAGTGCAATCACAAAAAAAAGAGGTAAATACTGGTAAAAATAAAAAAAAGCAGTCATTGAATATCCCTTTGAACAAGGTGAAGTTATTCATTACACTTTGAATGATGTATAAATACACCCAGTCACTACAAAGATCCACTACAGTCATCCTAACTCAGTTGCCGGAGAGGAAGGAAACCGCTCAGGGATTTCACCACGAGGCCAATGGTGACTTTAAACCAGTTACAGAGTTTAATTGCTGTGACAGGAGAAAACTGAGGATGTATAAACAACATTATAGTTGCGCCTCAATACTAGACTGAAAATAGGAAGCCTGTACAGAATAAAAATATTCCAAACCATACATCCTGTTTGCAAAAAGTCACTAAAGTAAAACAGCAAAACATTTGGTAAAGAAATTAACTTTATGTCCTGAATACAAAGTGTTATTTTTGGGGCAAATCCAACACAACACATGGTGTTGGCTGCAACATGTTATGGGTATGTTTGTCATTGGCAAGGACTAGGGAGTTTTTCAGGATACAAATAAATGGAATATAATTAAGCACAGGCAAAATCCTAGAGGAAAACCTGGTTCAGTCTGCTTTCCAACAGACACTGGGAGACAAACAGTGGCGTGTTTTCATGGATGCCAAGGGAAAAACTTTTACCAAGAAAAAAATAAAATACATAAATAATGTATCCTTCGTCTCTCTGTGTTTCATCGTTTTCCTTCAATTCGAAGAGGCTGAATGTATCTCACAGGAGAAAGCATCCGAGTGAGCGAAACAGCGCCCCTTTTTCTCTGTATGTGTAGGCCATCTATCTCATGCTGTCTGATCCAAAAGAGTATGACATTGTTGACGCCCGTAGCATTGAATGTAAAGAAGCTGCCTAGCTTGATAAAAAAGTATACTTGTGGACTTGTTTACGTGCTGCTGTGCGGTTTGCTGCTAACGTTCCTTTGCTACCTGCCAACTTTATGATTTTTACTTTTTAATTACCGTTTTATATTTTTGCTTTTTACCCCTCGGCCAACTTTATTCATGAAACTTTTTCACTCCGGACGCTTTATCTGGACACGGTTCTACACGACCTCCACCAGCCGAAGCTAAGTAGTAACGTTAACATTATGCCTTCTAATTGCAGTCGCTGTACTCATAATATACAGGAGAACAATCGCCTTATTGTGAGGATAGCCATGCTGCAAGCCCAGCTTCAGACTTGTAATCATTAGGCAAGGGAAATGGAAGTGTAGGAAAGGATGAAACAGCATCTATGCCACCAATAAGTACAGATAGTAGTATAAATCTCCTCGCACAGTCCCCGCAGCTGGAAAATGTTCTAATGGCTCCTGGAAGGAAATGCAGTAGGAATGCTCAACCAGTGTCTCTCATTCAGCCGACAGAAACTATCAACCGGTTTTCCCCATTAATTAAGTCAGAAGTCGAGCCTTCTCTGGTATCTCCTCCTCCCGTTTCGGGGTCTGAGATGACGAAGCCTCCCACCATTAGCTCTGACAATTTGAAAACCCTAGTCATTGGCGACTCCATTTGTAAAGGGTCGATGTGCAGCAGGTGGGAAGGAGTCAGGTGCAGGACACAGAGGATGAGTAATAACGGACTTTTCCTCAAGACGACAACAAAATAAATTCCACGCAGGGAAAACAATCCAGCTCACAAAATAGTAGCGACTGCTAAACACAGAACAAACACGCACAAAACCATGTGGGAACCAGAGGGTTAAATAGGGAATAAATAACAATGTAATGGAAACCAGGTGTGTACAATAAAGACAAAACAAATGGACAATGAAACGTAGATCGGTGGCGGCTAGAAAACCGGTGACGTCGACCGCTGAACGCCGCCCGAACAAGGAGAGGCACCAACTTCCGCGGAAGTCGTGACACCATTACACGCAGTATTAGACTTAAAAAGAATCACCCAGCAGTCATACACTGTTTACCAGGGGGCAGGGCTACCAACGTTAAAGCTAATCTGAAGATGGTGCTGGCTAAGGCTAAAACTGCCGAGTGTAGAGAGTATAGGGATATTGTTATCCACGTCGGCACCAACGATGTTAGGATGAAACAGTCAGAGGTCTCCAAGCGCATCATAGTTTTAGCGTGTAAATCAGCTAGAAAGATGTGTCGGCATCAAGTAATTGTCTCTGGCCCACTCCCATTTAGGGGAGTGATGAGCTCTATACAACTCAATCACTGGTTGAAAACTGTTTTCTGTCCCTCCCAAAATATAGAATTTGTAGATAATTGGCCCTCTTTCTGGGACTCACCCACAAACAGGACCAAGCCTGGCCTGTTGAGGAGTGATGGACTCCATCCTAGCTGGAGGGGTGCTCTCATCTTATCTATGAACATACGTGTTAGGATTTATGTTTATGCACTATAGCCCGCTACCATATTGTTTGAAGATGAATATTATTTTGTTACACACACACACAAACAAAACAGATGTGTGTGTGTGTGTAGGTGTGTAAAGACTGATCAACATAGAGTGACAGGGTGTCACGCCCTGGCCTTAGTATTATTTGTTTTATTTATTATTTTAGTTAGGTCAGGGTGTGACGTAGGGTATGTGTGTATTTTGGGGGTATTATATGGTAGAGGGGGTGTTTGTTGTAGTTTATGGTTTTGTGTTGAGTGTATGTGTCTAGCTGTGTCTATGTTGGGTGTAGTTCTAGGAAAGTCTATGGTGGCCGGAATGGGTTCTCAATTAGAGACAGCTGATTTTGGTTGTCTCTAATTGGGAGCCATATTTAAGGCTGCCATAGGCTTTAGCTGTTTGTGGGTCATTGTTTGTGTATATGTATAGTTCGACGTAAGTAGTTTGTGTGTGCACTTACGTTTGAAGTTTTCACGATCGTTTGTTGTTTTCGTTAGTGTTGTATAAGTGTGTAGTGTTCATCTTCGTCGTTGTTATTAAAAAAGAAGATGTATTCAAATCATGTTGCGCCTTGGTCCTCTCGTTCATGTCAACGCGATCGTGACAGAATGACCCACCAATACCGGATCAAGCAACATGACCAGCGGCAACAGGAGCAGCACAAAGAGGAATGGAAATGGGAGCGTAATCTGGACTACACTACATGGGAGGAGATCGACAGGTGGGCGATCGACCCAGGGCGAGTGCCGGAGCCAGCCTGGGATTCTCTGGCGCAGTGTGAGGAGGGATACCGGCGAATGGAGGCAGCACGACGACGCGGTAGGAAGCCTGTGAGTCAGCCCAAAAAATTTCCTGGGGGGAGGCTAAGAGGTAGTGGGCCGAGGGCAGGTAGGAGACCTGCGCCCACTTCCCAGGCTAACCGTGGAGAGCGGGAGTACGGGCAGACACAGTGTTACGCAGTAGAGCGCACGGTGTCTCCTGTACGTGTTCATAGCCCAGTGCGGGTTATTCCACCTTCCCGCACTGGTAGGGCTAGATTGGGCATTGAGCCAGGTGCCATGATACCGGCTCAACGCGTCTGGTCTCCAGTGCGTCTCTTCGGGCCGGTATACATGGCACCAGCCTTACGCATGGTGTCCCCGGTTCGCCTACATAGCCCGGTGCGGGTTATTCCACCTTCCCGCACTGGTGGGCGACGGGGAGCATTCAACCAGGTAAGGTTGGGCAGGCTCGGTGTTCAAGGGAACCAGTACGCCTGCACGGTCCGGTATTTCCGGCGCCACCTTCCCGCCCCAGTTCAGTTCCACCAGTGACTACACCACGTAACAGGCTTCCAGTGTGTCTCCAGAGCCCTGTTCCTCCTCCACGCACTCGTTCTATGGTGCGTGTCTCCAGCCCGGTACCACCAATTCCGGCACCACGCACTAAGCCTCCTGTGCGTCTCCAGAGTCCTGTGCATCCTGTTGCTGCTCCCCGCACTAGCCCTGAGATGCGTGTCCCCAGTCTGGTACCACCAGTTCCGGCCCCACGCACTAGGCCTAATGTGCGTTCCCAGGGTCCAGTATGCCCTGTTCCTTCTCCCCGCACTAGCCTTAAAGTGCGTGCCTTTAGCCCGGTGCCTCCAGTTCCGGCACCACGCACCAGGCCTACAGTGCGCCTCATCCGGCCAGAGCCATCCGTCTCCCCAGCGCCGTCTGAGCCATCCGTCTCCCCAGCGCCGTCTGAGCCATCCGTCTCTCCAGCGCCGTCTGAGCCATCCGTCTCCCCAGCGCCATCTGAGCCATCCGTCTGCCCAGTGCCGTCTGAGCCATCCGTCTGTCCAGAGCCATTAGAGTCGCCCGTCTGTCCCGAGCCGTCAGAGCCATTAGTCAGTCAGGAGCCACTAGAGCCATTCGTCAGTCAGGATCTGCCAGAGCCGCCAACCAGACAGGATCTGCCAGAGCCGCCAACCAGACAGGATCTGCCAGAGCCGCCAACCAGACAGGACCTGCCAGAGCCGCCAACCAGACAGGACCTGCCAGAGCCGCCAACCAGACAGGATCTGCCAGAGCCGTCAGCCAGCCATGAGCGTTCAAATCTGTCAGCCAGCCATGAGCGTCCAGATCCGTCTGCCAGCCATGAGCGTCCGGATCCGTCAGCTAGCCATGAGCAGCCAGATCTGTCAGCCAGCCATGAGCCGTCCAACCAGGATCCGCCGGAGCCGTCATCCAGCCAGGATCTGCCCCTTATCCTGGTGCTGCCCCTTATCCCGGTGCTGCCCCTTATCCCGGTGCTGCCCCTTATCCCGGTGCTGCCCCTTATCCCGGTGCTGCCCCTTATCCCGGTGCTGCCCCTTATCCCGGTGCTGCCCCTTATGACTATGGTGGGGTGGGGACCACGACCAGTGCCGGAGCCGCCGCCGTGGAAGGAAGCCCACCCAGACCCTCCCCTAGACTATGTGCTGGTGCGTCCGGAGTTCGCACCTTAAGGGGGGGGTTATGTCACGCCCTGGCCTTAGTATTATTTGTTTTATTTATTATTTTAGTTAGGTCAGGGTGTGACATAGGGTATGTGTGTATTTTGGGGGTATTATATGGTAGAGGGGGTGTTTGTTGTAGTTTATGGTTTTGTGTTGAGTGTATGTGTCTAGCTGTGTCTATGTTGGGTGTAGTTCTAGGAAAGTCTATGGTGGCCGGAATGGGTTCTCAATTAGAGACAGCTGATTTTGGTTGTCTCTAATTGGGAGCCATATTTAAGGCTGCCATAGGCTTTAGCTGTTTGTGGGTCATTGTTTGTGTATATGTATAGTTCGACGTAAGTAGTTTGTGTGTGCACTTACGTTTGAAGTTTTCACGATCGTTTGTTGTTTTCGTTAGTGTTGTATAAGTGTGTAGTGTTCATCTTCGTCGTTGTTATTAAAAAAGAAGATGTATTCAAATCATGTTGCGCCTTGGTCCTCTCGTTCATATCAACGCGATCGTGACACAGGGCCTCCCGGGTGGCGCTGTGGTCTAGGGCACTGCATCGCAGTGCTAACTGCGCCACCAGAGTCTCTGGGTTCGCGCCCAGGCTCTGTCGCAGCCGGCCGCACAATTGGCATAGCGTCGTCCGGGGTAGGGAGGGTTTGGCCGGTAGGGATATCCTTGTCTCATCGCGCTCCAGCGACTCCTGTGGCGGGCCGGGCGCAGTGTGCGCCAACCAAGGGGGCCAGGTACACGGTGTTTCCTCCGACACATTGGTGCGGCTGGCTTCCGGGTTGGAGGCGCGCTGTGTTAAGAAGCAGTACGGCTGGTTGGGTTGTGCTTCGGAGGACGCATGGCTTTCGACCTTCGTCTCTCCCGAGCCCGTACGGGAGTTGTAGCGATGAGACAAGGTAGAAATTACTAGTGATTGGATACCACGAAAATTGGGGAGAAAATTGGATAAAAAAAAATTTAAAAAAAAGAAAAAAGAAAAAAAGAAAATAAATAAATAAAAAAAACATAGAGTGACAGGCTATACAAGCTGTGGTCAATCTGGAGAGGGGAGGGGTGCATATCTCTAGGCCAACCAGGCAGGGTAGGACACTGGACAATACCAAATAAGGAACTGTTTGAGTGTAGAATCGGGGGGGAGACACAAGACGGATCTAATCTACGCAACGACCAGATGTGGACAGATGAGAGCACCAAGGGACTGGGACCAGTCCGAGTGCCAGCGATAGGCTGAGCAAAGTTTAAACCGCGCACAGCCTCTACTGTGATAGGCCAACGGACAGGTTGGAACTAAAGCTGTTATAGTATAAAAACTGTTGTGTGAGCACATTCCAGAGTTCTCTGTTTTACCCTGCGCGGTGATACAGTGAACGAATATACGAAAATTGCATTTACCTTTTATCACTAGAGGTTTTTTTTTTTACCCCCTTTTCCCCCCAATTTTTGTGGTATCCAATCGCTAGTAATTACTATCTTGTCTCATCGCTACAACTCCCGTACAGGCTCGGGAGAGACGAAGGTCGAAAGCCATGCGTCCTCCGAAGCACAACCCAACCAAGCCGCACTGCTTCTTAGCGCGCCTCCAACCCGGAAGCCAGCCGTACCAATGTGTCGGAGGAAACACCGTGCACCTGGCCCCCTTGGTTAGCGTGCACTGCGCCCGGCCCGCCACAGGAGTCGCTGGAGCGCGATGAGACAAGGATATCCCTACCGGCCAAACCCTCCCTTACCCGGACGACGCTAGGCCAATTGTACGTCACCCCACGGACCTCCCGGTCGCGGCCGGCTGCGACAGAGCCTGGGCGCGAACCCAGAGACTCTGGTGGCGCAGCTAGCGCTGCGATGCAGTGCCCTAGACCACTGCGCCACCCGGGAGGCCCTATCGCTTGAGTTTAATTAAAATACTCATAAAGACAGGCAGCTGAGTGAAAGGTCCTGGTCAAGGTCAAATGTGCATTTGAGTATTTTGTATTAGGTGCTGGTTCAATTGTTTTGGTTTGTAAATAGTTAGGTAATGTCACGCCCTGACCATAGAGAGCTTTTATTCTCTATGTTGGTTAGGTCGGGGTGTGATTTAGGGTGGGTCATCTAGGTGTTTATATGTCGATGTTGGCTTGTTATGGTTCCTAATCAGAGGCAGCTGTTTATCGTTGTCTCTGATTGGGGATCATATTTATGCAGCCATTTCCCCTTTGTGCTTTGTGGGATCTTGCGTTTGTGTAGCTGCCTGTGAGCAGTCCAGAACATCACGTTTCATTTGTGCTTGTTTGGTGAGTTTCGATTTATTAAAATATGTGGAACTCTACGCACGCTGTGCCTTGGTCCATTCATTTCAACGAGCGTGACAGGTAATCGCTCTGTGTCCCCAAGAGATTTACCGTAAAACTTTTAATATTTGCTATTTGTTTGCTTCAATCACTGAACACAACCAGCTCTTATTAGAGACAGGAGCCAGGAGTCTATTTCCTTAACGCACACAGCTTTTGCTCAATGAAATCTTGAAAATACTCCCCCACTGTTTATTGAGACCAGTATGACCAGAAACATAATAACAAATCCATCACAGATCACCAGTAAACAATTAACACAGCTTTTATTTGAAACAGGCATTTATTTGCTGAAATGTGTGCCGATGCCCGGCTATTAAAAATGACAGGCGGCTTTTTAAGACTCACCTACTCGATGTAACGGCTTTCCTCCTCCTCTTCATCAGAAGAGGAGGAGCAGGGATCGAACCAAAATGCAGCTGAGTTTGTAGACATGATTTATTAACAAAAAACACGAACTCGACTAATATACTAACAAAACAAATAAACGGTGTAGACAGATCTGAACGACGGACTCACAATAACACACGAGAACGCACGAACAGGGAAAAAGCCTACACATAAATGACACTGAACAAAACAAACCGAAACCAGTCCCGTGTGGCGTAAGGACATACACAAACACAGGAGACAATCACCCACAACGAACACTGTGAAAACACCTACCTAAATATGACTCTTAATTAGAGGAACGCCAAACACCTGCCTCTAATTAAGAGCCATACCAGGCAACCCATAAACCAACATATAAACAGAAAACATAGAATGCCCACCCAACCTCACGTCCTGACCAACTAACACATATAACAAACTAACAGAAATAGGTCAGGAACGTGACATAACCCCCCCCATAAGGTGCGAACTCCGGGCGCACCAGCACAAAGTCTAGGGGAGGGTCTGGGTGGGCATCTGACCACGGTGGTGGCTCAGGCTCCGGGCGAGGTCCCCACCCCACCATAGTCAATCCCAGCTTCCATCTCCCCCTATGAATGTCCACCCTCATCTTACCCCCACAAAATCCTTTTGGTAACATCAACAACCAGGGCAGCACCGGGACAGAGGGATAGAACAGGATAGAGAGGTAGCTTAGGATAGAGAGGTAAATCAGGATAGAGGGGCAACTCCGGACTGAAAGGCAGCTCCGGACAGAGAGACAGCTCTGGACTGAGGGGCAGTTCTGGGTAAATAGCCGCTCCGGGCTAAGGGACAGCTCATGACTGGCTAACGGCTCTGGACGCTCATGGCTGGCTGACGGCTCTCGACGCTCATGGCTGGCTGACGGCTCTCGACGCTCATGGCTTGCTGACGGCTCTGGACGCTCATGGCTCGCTGACGGCTCTGGACGCTCATGGCTGGCTGAAGGCTCTGGACGCTCATGGCTCACTGACGGCTCTGGCAGATCCTGTCTGGTTGGCGGCTCTGGCAGATCCTGTCTGGTTGGCGGCTCAGGCAGATCCTGTCTGGTTGGCGGCTCTGGCAGATCCTGTCTGGTTGGCGGCTCTGGCAGTGCCTGTCTGGTTGGCGGCTCTGGCAGATCCTGACTGATAACTGGCTCTAGCGGCTCCTGACTGACTATCGGCTCTGACGGCTCGGGACAGACGGGCGGCTCTAATGGCTCAGGACAGACGGATGGCTCAGACGGCGCTGGGGAGACGGATGGCTCAGACGGCGCTGGGGAGATGGATGGCTCAGATGGCGCTGGGGAGACGGATGGCTCAGATGGCGCTGCGGAGACGGATGGCTCAGACTGCACCTGTCTGGCGGAAGGCTCTGGCTGCTCCTGTCTGGCGGAAGGCTCTGTAGGCTCATGACAGACGGGCAGCTTTGCAGGCTCATGGCAGACAGGCAGTTCATGCGCCGTTGGGCAGACGGCAGACTCTGGCCGGCTGAGACGCACTGTAGGCTTGGTGCGTGGTGCCGTAACTGGAGGCACCTGACTGAGGACACGCACTTCAAGCCTAGTGCGGGGAGCAGGGACAGGGCACACAACTCTCAAAGCGTGCTATATTCCTGGTGCGTGGTACCGGCACTGGTGGCACCTGGCTGAGTGCACGCACATCAGGACGAGTAAGGGGAGAAACAACAGTGTGCACAGGACTTAGGAGACGCACATGTGGCTTAGTGCGCGGTGCCGGAACTGGAGGCACTAGGCTGGAGACACGCACCATAGGGAGAGTGCGTGGAGGAGGCACAGGGCTCTGAAAACGCACTGGAAGCCTGGTGCGTGGTGTAGGCACTGGTGGTACTGGGCTGGGGCGGGGAGGTAGTGCCGGAAATACCGGACCGTGAAGGCGTACTGGCTCCCTTGAGCACCGAGCCTGCCCAACCTTACCTGGTTGAATGCTCCCCGTCGCCCGACCAGTGCGGGGAGGTGGAATAACCCGCACCGGGCAATGTAGGCGAACCGGGACACCATGCGTAAGGCTGGTGCCATGTAAGCCGGCCCGAGGAGACGCACTGGAGACCAGACACGTTGAGCCGGCCTCATGACACCTGGCTCAATGCCCAATCTAGCCCTACCAGTGCAGGGAGGTGGAATAACCCGCACTGGGCTATGCACTTGTACAGGAGACACCGTGCGCTCTACTGCGTAACACGGCGCCTGCCCGTACTCCCGCTCTCCACGGTAAGCCTGGGAAGTGGGCGCAGGTCTCCTACCTGCCCTTGGCCCACTACCTCTTAGCCCCCCCCCCCCAAGAAATTTTTGGGGTCTCCTCTCGGACTTCCAGCCACGTCTCCTTGCTGCCTCCTCATACCAACGCTCTTGGGCTCTCGCTGCCTCCATCTCCTCACGAGCGCGGCGATATTCTCCCGACTGTGCCCATGGACCTCTCCCGTCCAATATTTCCTCCCAAGTCCATGATTCCTGTGTATAATCCTGCTTGACTTCACGCGGCTTGGTTCTGGATTGGTGGGTGATTCTGTAACGGCTTTCCTCCTCCTCTTCATCAGAAGAGGAGGAGCAGGGATCGAACCAAAATACAGCTGAGTTTGTAGACATGATTTATTAACAAAAAACACGAACTCGACTAATATACTAACAAAACAAATAAACGGTGTAGACGGACTCACAATAACACACGAGAACGCATGAACAGGGAAAAAGCCTACACATAAATGACACTGAACAAAACAAACCGAAACCAGTCCCGTGTGGCGTAACGACATACACAAACACAGGAGACAATCACCCACAACGAACACTGTGAAAACACCTACCTAAATATGACTCTTAATTAGAGGAACGCCAAACACCTGCCTCTAATTAAGAGCCATACCAGGCAACCCATAAACCAACATATAAACAGAAAACATAGAATGCCTACCCAACCTCACGTCCTGACCAAGTAACACATATAACAAACTAACAGAAATAGGTCAGGAACGTGACACTCGACTTAGGTGTTCCTAATGTTTGGTACATTCAGTGTATACTACAGCTTTCCAGACAATATATACTGGACAAAATATAAATGCAACATGCAACAATTTCAACGATTTTACTGAATTATAGTTCACATAAGGAAATCAGTCAATTTAAATATATTCATTAGGCCCCAATCTATGGATTTTACATGACTAGGCAGGGGCGCAGCCATGGGTGAGCCTCGGAGGGCATAGGCCCACCAACTTGGCAGCCAGACCCACCTACTGGGGAGCCAGGCCCAGCCAATCAGAATATGTTTTTCCCCACAAAGGGGCTTTATTACAGACATATGATGTCATGGCTTTAGAAGCTTCTGATAGGATAATTGACATAATTTGAGTTAATTGGAGGTGTACCTGTGGATGTATTTCAAGGCCTATCTTCAAACTCAGTGCCTCTTTGCTTGACATGGGAAAATCAAAAGAAATCAGCCAAAACCTCAGAAAACTAATTGTAGACCTCCACAAGTCTGGTTCATCCTCGGGAGCAATTTCCAAACGCCTGAAGATACCACGTTCATCTGTACAAACAATAGTACGCAAGTATAAACACCATGGGACCGCGCAGCCGTCATACCGCTCAGGAACGAGACGCGTTCTGTCTCCTAGAGATTAACGTACTTTGGTGCGAAAAGTGAAAATCAATCCCAGAACAACAGCAAAGGACCTTGTGAAGATGCTTGAGGAAACAGGTACAAAAGTATCTATATCCACAGTAAACGAGTCCTATATTGACATAACCTGAAAGGCCGCTCTGCAAGGAAGAAGCCACTGCTCCAAAACCACCATAAAAAGCCAGACTACTGTTTGCAACTGCACATGGGGACAAAAATCGTACTTTTTGGAGAAATGTCCTCTGGTCTGATGAAGCAAAAGTAGAACTGTTTGGCCATAATGACCATCGTTATGTTTGGAGGAAAAAGGGGGACGCTTGCAAGCCGAAGAACACCTTCCCAACCGTGAAACACGGGGGTGGCAAAATCATGTTGTGGGTGTGCTTTGCTGCAGGAGGGACTGGTGCACTTCACAAAATAGATCATGAGGCAGGAAAATTATGTGGATATATTGAAGCAACATCTCAAGACATCAGTCAGGAAGTTAAAGCTTGGTCGCAAATGGGTCTTCCAAATGGACAATGACCCCAAGCATACTTCCAAAGTTGTTGCAAAAGGGCTTAAGGACAACAAAGTCAAGGTATTGGAGTGGACATCACAAAGCCCTGACCTCAACCCAATAGAATATTTGTGATCAGAACTGAAAACCATGTGCGAGCAAGGAGACCTACAAACCTGACTCAGTTACACCAGCTCTGTAAGAAGGAATGGGCCAAAATTCACCCAACTTATTGTGGGAAGCTTGTGGAAGGCTACCCGAAATGTTTGACCCAAGTTAAACAATTTGAAGGCAATGCCACCAAATACTAATTGAGTGTATGTAAACTTCTGACCCACTGGGAATGTGATGAAAGAAATAAAAGCTGAAATATATCATTCTCTCTTCTATTATTCTGACATTTCACATTCTTAAAATAAAGTGGTGATCCTAACTGACCTAAAACCGGGAATTGTTACTTACCTTAAATGTCAGGAATTGTTAAAAACTGAGTTTAAATGTATTTGGCTAAGGTGTATGTAAACTTCCGACTTCAACTGTATTTAGAGTATCTTATATAGTCGCATCCGGTTTCCCCTCAGAGGGAATGCCTCGTATCCGACAAAGACATATGGGCATGGTGTTTGGGTCTCCGGCAAGCCCTCTGGCCGAGGTAGCGGCAGCTGGCCTGAAATGAGTTAGGAGCCGAACTTGCTTCGCGAGAAGATTCCCTCATCTCCCTCAAGACAATATCGGGAGGGGGGGAGGGAGATGTCGATATGGTGAAGCTGTACCTTGCATCTCAGACTGCCATCAGGACCATTGCGAAAAAGCCCTTGTAGTTTTAGTACTTGCTGCCCGAGTTTGCCAGAGCTCGGATCCAAAAATTGTTTTCCATCGGCAGCTCCTGCACGAAACTGAGAATTCCAACGATCCACAAAATCTCTGCCGATTTCTGCTCCTTTTGCAGCAATTACAATTCAAAAAGTGACGTGTTCACTTCTACGTCTGGGGATAAAAAGTAGTGTCGTAAAGCGTATGACACCAGACTAGGCTGACATGTAGCTAGTTATTATTTTGTAAACAGGCAGAACACCGGATCAGAAGTTCAGATGTCATCACTAGCTAGAGTAAAAAAAAAAAGTGTCTTGGCCCCTTTTGCTAAGTAAGATACTCTGGCTCCCCAAGCCCTCTAGTGGATATACACTACACAAGGCAGACTTCCTCTCTGGGGAATGCAACGAAAAAAGTGTCTGCTTTCCCCCCCAAAACAATGTCTCCACTCAATGCATAGATCAACGGAGTGGAGTTTGTAACCGCCTTAAGCCAACCTGGCTCAGATCGTGCATGGTCAACACGATAGTGTTCAGAAGGTGTAGTAAGCAGCGCGGAAACAGCTAATGAAGAGGGGACCTCACCTGAGGATGAGCCACGAGCAGCACAACCGCTATTTGCAGGTAGAAGTGTGACAACCAATCTCCCTTACTGTGTATATACTGCAGTGCTGACCAACTCTCTCCATTCTGTGGATCATCTTACACACTTAACGTCTTGCTTTCTTATATTCTATGATGTATTTGCACTCTACAGCCCTGGGTTATTGAAGGCTTACATCTGATTTGTAGTTAACCCAAATCCATCACCCATTTCACACTTAGTTGGTGTGTATCACTATCGGGCTGGGAAGGTTCACAGTTTTGACACAGAAAAGACCAAGAAATGTTGATTGATAGCTGGTTAAATGTTATGTTTAGTATTTAGAATGACACATTGGTAATTACAAAATATGTGCAAAGAAAAAGGTTCATGATATTAAAATGTTCAACACTGAATACGTAATAAGTATCAGAAATATTGATTGAATAAGTTATATCTATACATATAATATCTACATCTATGATATGTAATCTTTATGTTCATGAGACTCAGAGTATCACCCTGTTGTGCTTCAGGCCCGATCTCACTCCATTGGTGGTAGTGTGTTACAATAACATCCACTGAAAATATGAACATTTTCAATGAAATCTATCCTGAATATATAACCAAAGCACATTTGAATTAGAATTTGAGGCTGTATAGGGAACACAACTGAACACACACATGCTACTGTGAATACCAGGGGAGGGCAATCAGATTCAGCCACTGCTGATTTTTGTCTGAGAGGGTGATCTGCGAGCCGTAACATAATTAGGATAATTTGTACACTGCAAATTGACCACAAATAGGCCCCCAAAAAATCATTATTTTAAAATAACAGTCACTGATTACATTGATCACATATCACATGTTTTTATTTGTGGGAATACTTGGGAACAGATTTCCTAAGTTATACACATTTTTTCCTAAATTCCTGGTGATTTTACAGTCTTCATACGTTGCCAAAAAATAAATAAAATTAAAATAAAATCCACTAAAAACTTTGGGGGGGGCCCAATAAAATTACTCACGTGCTGATTTTGGCCCGCCGAGGCGCCTGTTGCTGACCCCTGCGGTATACAGTGCCATTCATGGATTTGAGGACAGAGTAACTGATCTGTGACTTAACTGTGGTATGAAAAGTATTTGGATAGTTGCAGAGGGAAAACACTGTTTTTCCTGTCTAAGTGTCCGTCTGCGAAACTTTACTTACTTTAACACAGTGGCGTTCCCTCAGCCTCTTTTCACACATTGCAGTTGCACTGTTTAGAAATTGCATAAGATGACCATACAACCATAAATTATACCCTTTCACTATTGCTCTACAGTTGGACCCTTCACATCCACCTCCCCCTTCCCTCCTCCCAGTCCCTCCTCCCATCTTTCCTTCACTCTTTAATCTCCTCTATCGTTGCCTCCTTTGTTTTGAAGGGCGTGTGGACGAGTTTCTCGGGCTTATATTCCATGAAGAAGTCGTTGCAGGCCACCGTCAGGGCTCCCATGAGGATGATGAACTCTGTAAAGTCCACCTCACCGTCACTGTTGGCGTCCAGGTCATTCATAACCTTCTCAACCCCTTCTCCATCCCGGGCATTCTGGATGAAAAGGGGGAGAGGAAGAGGGACAGGGGGAGAGGGAGGGAGGGAGGGAGAGGGGTTGAAGAATTGTGTGTATTCTTGTCAGTACATGTCTTTTCTTTGCCTATGAGTGAGTGTTTGTGTATGTTTGCGTGTCTGTGTGTGTGTCTCTCTCTCTCGGCTTGTACACTCCTCTTACCCCTAGATAACTCCCCAGCTCCTCTGTTAACAGCTCTCTCAGCTCTCCACGGCTCAGAGTGTACTTGTCCCCCTCCTTCCCCGAGTACTTGTGGAAGGTTTTGATCAGCATCTGCATTGCGTTCTCCAGGTTGGAAGAGGGTTCTTTGGACATACTGGAGGGAAGGGCAGAGGTCAGACACTATGACAGGATGCACGCTCCATCCAAACCGCATGTGCGGTCACATGACGGACATGGGTGTGAAGCCTCCACCAAGACAGAGTGAAATATACACGCTGGACGGAAGAAGATCAGCAAACTAGAGAAAGAGGTGTCCTAATTCTAGGACTAGGCTACTATATTGGGAGGTTAAATTACAGGCTACAAATGAGCTATTCCGTCTCGACATACTGTTGCCACTGGACAGTGTTTTGTAACCTTACTTGGTTTGATGTGAAAGATGTGATGGATGAAAGATGAAGAGACAGCTTTTTAAAAGCAACAGTCTTACACACATTGTGTCCGGCATCTTAGAATCTTCTTGAGTTGGTTTCGTTGGAGAGACTGTGCACACACAGACACAGATAGGTAATTTAATCTCTCTCAGTTGACAGACTTGTAAGCAGCTTGTTAAGTAAAGATAACGTCACTGAGGTAACTTCAGATGGAGGTTTCAGGGTTTCACAATCATATCAATCACGTGACAGAAGGAAACCACAAGTGAAACACAAAACTGTCAAAATGCAGATAAACCACCTGGCAATCAGGAACTCAGGCCAGGTGATCTGGTAACCCGAGGCACGCACGCACGCACCCACGTACGCACGCACGCACACACACACACACACACACACACACACACACACACACACACACACACACACACACACACACACACACACACACACACACACACACACACACACACACACACACACACACACACACACACACACACACACAATCTGTCTCTAGTCATTCCAAACTCTGAAAAATATTCCTTTGCAGATGTTGACTGTGTGATCAATAATACAGAACTAAGGAATTCAATTTAATCAAATAACTGAAGTATATATAAAAAAGTCTGGTTATAAAATGTTTCTGTCATAGGGGTCATCTGTCTCATTGACAGGCATTACACAATGGGTGGGTCTAATCCCGAATGCTGATTGGTTTAAAGGGCATTCCAGCTGGTGTCTATTCCACAAGTTACCACCGGCTAAATCTATGATGTTAAAATGCCTATTTACTCTGTTCCATCTGACTGTGCAATCCACTCTCATCAGCCCAGCCAGGCAATTTATAACCTTGATCTCCGCTATAAAAAGTTTCTAGACATTATCTCACATTTCTTTTAGAATAACATTTCGTTTTTAACAGCGGAGATTTGTATAAGCCTTGCCTTCTGTCTCTCCGACATTTGAAATGTCAATTGAAAAAAGGTCAAATAAAATTAAGGGCATCTAGTTTGCATTCTTTCCAGATTCAGTTTGAAGTGATTGTGTTAGCTATGTTGTTGGCTAGCTCCTCTGAACAACAGTGTCACTTTTGACGAGTGAGCACATCTTCTATGCCAGGCGAAATCGCGCCTCATTAGCTCATTGTGTACGGATGCATCCAAATAAAAGTCACTGGAAAGCAGCTTAAACAAATGCAAATGCAGCTACTGTTATTCTTTTTGACGTTTGACGTGACTGTAAGTTAGCCGTAGTTGGCTAGCTAGCAAGCAAGGGATAAGAACGCTGCTAGCCAGTATGGCAATGGAACATTTAGAACGAACGACTGGGTCACGTCTCTGGCAACAGAACCAATAGAACAAACGACCAGCCGGCTTGGGTAGCAACCCTAGATTTGAGTCAGGACTATATCTTGTGGAAGGAGGAAATAGTATGAATAAATTAATCCAAATAACGTTTTTAATGAAAATATGTCAATCATTATTTGAATATGTTGGTAACTCGTTGTATAAAAGTGATAATGCACTTGAAGGCGGTGCAAACATCGGCTTCTCGGGCATTATCACTTAAGAAGATCACTCTTAAAATTACAATTGTCCATAATGAAACAATGAAATTGAGTCCATGCCAATGTTTAAATCACATCAGAAGTCCATTTTTTGTTTTGATCTAAAAAACAACAACAATCTGGCCCTTTAATTGAGTGTCAAGCAAGTGATTGAGTGTCTAGCAAGTGTGAAATGTGCCTTCTAATATGCAGGTCTAGTGATGTTCTATACTGCTGCTGCTCATTTCATGGCAAAGTTTGCAAATAATAGATGCAAATGATATACTTCCTCCTGATATACTTCTGCAAGGTAAGCCTACTTTGCAGTTAACATTTAATTGAGAAGGTTTTGGGGAAAGTATTTATGTCAACCCACAAGATGGTTATCACATCAACTGGCTACACACTGAGTAATAGACAAACGTGCGCACCACACAGACAGACCGGGGCAATATTGCTGGAAATTAATTGGCAGATATTGTGTTCGTGTAGCTTTTTAAGCCAATAGTGGCTAACCAGGGGTGGGATAATGTCAATGTTGCTTTGATTAGATAGCAGCCTGGAGCTTGCGGTGTCTGATACTTGTGAGAGTTGTTTACGACAGTTTGGGTGGAACGTGAAAATTGCATGTACTTTCAGAATTGTTTGGCGAGCAACTCATAGGTGGCCTGCGAGATACTGGTAGCTTGCGATCGACCTGTTGAAGACCTCTGTCCTAAGATCACAGATGGAATTGTTTTAAGATGGTTACACCATGGATCATTTAGCTATTTGATTTTGAATTCTGGGCGGTATAAAAACATTTTTTTACAAAAATATAGAATTTGGCCTTTACTACTATAGCCCATAGAAACACATTGAATAACACGTTCATAAATGGCAAAACAGTCCCAAAAAATATCATAAGGAATAAGGTTTTGAGGTGTTTGTCCTATTAACTAGGAGATGTAAGAAAGCTTTTGTTTTTGGGAAACATATTTCACTTCTTTTTTGTTGTTGGCACAAAACTACCTCCATACTTCCATTTTTTAAAACCAGTATGGAGTTACCTTTAGACCAGTCCCGTGACACTCGTAGAGCGAAACGGAGAACACCATCGTGTTTGTGAGAGTCTTAACTTTCCATAGAGTGGTATTAGTTTGTAGGCCAAACCGTTTCCGACTCTACAGACGTTTTCGTGAGAAGACCGATTTTCGGGAAGTCTGAAGGTCCAAACACCACAGGTGAAGAATTCTGACAAAGACGGATGTGGTAGATTGAGACGCAGCCCATGCAAAAAAACTGATGGATTTCGATGGGGATTTTTGTATTATATTACATAGATTATCTTAAATTTAAGACAATCTATTTCATATATTAGCATTGCTGGAACAAGTTAACTGACTTTCTGAGCATTATATAGAAAAAACAATTTTCTTCACAGGTTTTGGTCTGTCCAACTTAAACGTTTTAAACCTCCTTTACAACAGGCAAACCAATTGTAGTTTGAGGTGATGGGCTCAAATTATCGGCCCATAAGTTTTATTGCTCTGGATACGAAGGTGCTCGCCTGGGTATCTCACTGTGAAAAAGTGTTTCACTATTCGCAATAAGGCACATATATAAAAACATGGGTAAAGCTGATCCCAGAAAACAGTCATCAGTTACAGAGAAGAAATAAGGAGAAGGGCACAACTTTCCTCTAAACTGTCAATCTTACCTTAGTGCTGATGGAGGGCCTCCTTTGTCTTTGGTGAAGAGGGAGGGAGAGAGAGATGAGCGAGAGCCAAGGAAAGATGGATGAGAAAGATGAGGAGAGAGTGGACAGCGGCTTAAATATCACCTGTCCCCTCGTCCGTCTTCTTCCCTTCTCCCACCTACCCACCTACGTACCACCATACCTGATTCTATTTCTCTCTCACTCTTTCCTCTCCCCCTCCCTTCCCTCCCTTTCTTCTCAGGTGCTCACACATACAGACAGAGTGCTTGACCTCAGCACGCAACAGTAGCATCAGGACAGATCAGACAACAGGCTTGCGTCAAAGTATTTTATTTTGGGCCGTTACACAGTGGTTACATACTGTAAATACTATTAGCGTAGCTTAGCGAAAAGGATACAGCATTGGTTGTGAAGGTGTAACATTGGCATAGTGGTTCATTTATTATGGCTTTTGGTGAGCATGGCAGTGGCTCTGTGATAGAGCTTGTGGTCTACCTGTAAACACTACTTATGTCTATTTAGTATAGTATACCACTGGAAAAGAGACCTGGAAACGGAAAAGAAAATGTATCCTGTACAAATCAGATTTGGGGTCAATTTGATGTTAATAAGCCAATTCACAGAATTGCTGTTTATTTTTGGTGAGGATTTTTCAATTAATCTACTGAATTGGCTGAGTTGGAATGGAACCCAACCCTGGTACATACAGAGTTCTTAGAATACACAGGGATAGGGCACAGTGTGATAGGTCACATTGTCTATCAAGCTATAGTGTCAGCCTACCTGCATTTAGGTACAGAGTGTCATAGTTTCATCATCCTTGAGTGGACACAATTCTAACACAGGTGTGCATAGTGTTGATGATTAGACTGTGGGGAACTGCAGGAGGGTACACAGCTAGCTCATGCATACAGTACACTGTGCTATTGGATGAGGCCTATGTACATTCTGTAGCATTAGCAGGAGATGTTAGCATGATGCTAACTGCTAGTGAGTGGCATGGTTTTTCACATAGTCGAGATAGGACAACTGTAAAGTAATGTCGTTGTGCATTACTGTAAAATACATTGGTTTCCTCAGCAAATAATATTACAGTACAAAATATGCTCTTGAAAAAAAAGCATGCTCGGCTGAGTAAAGAATGCCCGATGAGCCTCTGCTTTCCTTAGTTTAAATGAATCATGCAAGCAATGTAGCATAGTAAGAGAAGAGCGAGAGTGTAGTAAAATGCTTGGATAAGTAAAGGGAAGACTTTTTACAAGTGTCAAGGTGCAACATTTTGTCGACATCCTCTGTATTTCACCGAAGGGTTTGAAGCTCAACCTGTCATAATAAAAAAGTATTTATACTGTATATCTCCACGTCTCGGTCGTTGGTGCAATGTGGTTTCATGCGTGATGCAACATAAGATTTTTTCCCATGATTGCATTATTAATGAAGGAACAATTAAAAAAAACATTAAACTACAATTAACAAATTGTCTGTATCTATCCGACAAACATTTACTAGGGTGTAAATAACCCGAGTTTTGGGCTGTACAGTACAACCCCTGCGTTCCATTAAAGTTACTGTACAGGGTTTCCAGATTTCTGTTAAATATGACCTACAATATGAATGAAAGTTTTCCTTCCAAGAAATGGTAAAAAAGTTAAAAAGCAGGTGTTTCTGTGTTTGAATAGTGTAGGCGTATTAACCGGTCATTAAACATTTTCATAAAATGTATTGTAAAAAAGGCCAGCTTTCTAGCACTCCCTTCTGGTTAGTTTAGTCAGGCAGCAAAAATTAAGCCAACTTGACATCACGTTAAATTAGGAAATTTATGTTTTGGCCTCTAATACTAATTTATGCTTTGGCCACAAAATGAGTATAGGACGAGTCAACAACATTATTTGGGTGTGGGTTAACAGAATATGCGCTTTGAAAAGTGAGATTTCACTGGAGAGTAATTTTAAGGCTTCCAAAACCTGTTAGTGGTCCAATTCAGGACATACCTACTCATTCAATGGTTTTCTTTTTTATTACTATTTTCTACATTGTAGAATAATAGTGAAGACATCAAAAATATGAAATAATACATATGCAATCATGCAGTAACCAAAAAAAGTGTTGAACAAATCTAAATATATTTGATTTTAGATTCTTCAAAGTAGCCACCCTTTACCTAGAATGCTTTTCCAACAGTCTTGAAAGAGTTCCCACATATGCTGAGCACTTGTTGGCTATTTTTCCATCACTCTGTCCAACTCATCCCAAACCGTCTCAATTGGGTTGAGGTCAGATGATTTGTGGAGGCCAGGTCATCTGATGCAGCACTCCATCACTCTTCTTCTTGGTCAAATAGCCCTTACACAGCCTGGAGGTGTGTTGGGTCATTATCCTGTTAAAAAAACAAATGAAAGTCCCACTAAGTGCAAACCAGATGGGATAGCGTATCGCTGCAGAATGCTGTGGTAGCCATGCTGGTTAAGTGTGACTTGAATTCTAAATAAATCACTGACAGCGTCACCAACAAAGCACCCCCACACCATCACACACCTGGTTTCTGTGACCGCACTTGAAGAAACTTCAAAAATAGGGCCTACCTTGTCACAACAAAACTGATTGTCTCAAACACATTAAGGAAATAAATTCCACAAATTAACTTGTAACAAGGCACACCTGTTAATTTAAATGCATTCCAGGTGACTACCTCATGAAGCTGGTTGAGAGAATGCCAAGAGTGTGCATAGCTGTCACGGCAAAGGGTGGCTACTTTGAAGAATGTCAAATATGATTTTTGGGGGGATTTGTTTAACACTTTTTTGTTTACTACATGAATCCATGTGTTATTTCATAGTTTTGATTTCTTCACTATTATTCTACAATGTAGAAAATAGTAAAATTAAGAAAAACCCTTGAATGAGTAGGTGTGTCCAAACTTTTGACTGGTACTATACTTGCGAATAGAGTATAATATACAATGCAAGCCATTAGAATGGCTGGAGTAATAATAGTTATAATATCATATAATAGTAGCTGTTTTATCAATAAAAGGTAATAATATGAACATAATATTAGATAGTAAAAAATAGTCACATGCTGATAACAATCCCACTACATAGTTTTCAGATGTCTGATGGCTCAGTATATTTCATGTTTTTAAGGCCAAGACTTTGAACAGTACTCTCTATAACACTACTGGTTTAAGGGTTAAATCAGTTTACGGACCTGGGTTAAAAATACTTTTTGAAATAATTTGCCAAGGTTGCCTGGTGTAATGGACCAATAGAATAGTCCAAAAACGTCAAACCCCGCCCATCTGGCACTCCGGGCAGGCTAAAGCAAACACGCACAGCATTTAAAAGATTTAAAATAGTATTTGAAGTCTGGCAAATTCGTTGGATCTCAGGAAATTCAGATGAGTCACAGATAGCTATCAGTAATCAAGTAACTCTTGTGTTGGTTTTGTCCAAGGGTGTGCCCACTATGGTTAAGGTAATGGTTTTAAGCCATGGCTAAGTCAATGGTTTTAAGCACTAGGATGTAAGTTCAGGTCAAACAGGGTCTCTCAACACAGAGAACAGGGGTGTGACCAGGTAACCCAGCAAACCTGATGGTTGCGGAACCAGGAGGAAAACAACTAAAAATACACTTGAAAAACGGGTTCCAATAGAGTTCTTCTGCTGTCCCCATAGGATAATCCGTTCTGGTTCTAGATAGAACCCGTTTGGCCCTCTGTGGAAAGGGTTCTACATGGAACCCAAAAATAGTTCTTCAAAGGGTTCTCCTGTGGGGTCAGCGGAAGGATGCTTTTTGGTTCTAGATAGCAACTTTTTTTCTAAGAGTGTAGAAACAATACAAACACAATACCTATACAAGGGTCAAGTTTCTGTTGTGACTTTTCACATCAGGTGTAACGCTTCCAACAGGCTATAAGAGCCCATTTTCTTCAAGTTTGGGTGTCTGTTTCATTTTCCTTTCCTCTTGGTTCTGGTCCTGGTGGATTGGGTTGCATGGAAACGGCTCGTGACCCATATCAAGGGCCTCTAGTGGCCTCCCCGGGTCAGTGGCCTGCTGCTTAAGGGCTATTTTGGGCTGCAAGGATCCTAGCAAGGGTTCTGGTGTTGATTCCATCCTGGGCCCTCAATTATTTACTAGAAGGCCATTATTAGGACACACCACACCTGATCTTCCAGCTCCAAATCCATGGCTATTGGCTAGCTAGTAGTGGAGAGGAGTCCTTAAACTCCAGATGCTGCCCTGCCTGTATTTTTCAGGAAACGAGATAGACGAAGCAAAGACAGAGCGACAGAGAGAGACTAGTCTGAACTAAGAACCCTAGCAACACAATTTGTTTATTGTCATGTCATGCCATGTCAGAGCTTCATTTCAATGACAGAGAGAGCAGAGCACTTAGACAATCTTGCAAAGCACATTGGTCAATGTAACATTTCTAATGTTAAGGCATGTGTTAAATTCACTCTGTAATTGTTAAATTAACACTCATTGGTGTAAAAGAATCTCAGTGTTGGTGTTAGTAATCAGTGTTAAACCAAAACCATGCCCATCATTATCATATTTCCCAGCATGCTCTACTGCAGACAGATTTTTAGAATTGTTTCAATATCTATGTTTTTGCATGTACATTGATTAATTCATTAATCTTATTCTTCTCAAATATAACTAACATACATTTTTCTAAACTAATCCAATCTGGTACTTGGACTTCCGCACCATTACTGAAATGGTTGTTCCAGTTAAGATGGTTAAGGTGGTCTTATATCTTAATCTTCTCAACCCAGCAGTTGTTCTGAATGCAGGATGAGGGTCAATCAAAATTCTAAATGTTTAATATCCCCACTCTGGCTGGATTCCTATAGAAATTACAGATCGCTTTGCAAGCCAGCATACTGTGACTTGCAGGCCTGATGTGGCCTGTAAACCATGAGTTTCAGGTCACTGTTTAATGGTAAAAGGCCTTTAGAAATACATGATATATTGTGTTGCATAATAAAAACGGTATGATAATGTATTCACTTAGGATCTCACTTGGTGGAGGTCACAGGGCTGAAGATGGATGAATGCAACAGCCATGTCTCTGTCACTAACAAATACAGTCATGGGTGGTAACTCTAAACTTCACTCGAAAGGCAAGGCCCTCTGGGAAATATGCAAATAAGGCTTTACACTGAGGAGTGTGTTAATTTAACACTGAAAAGTGTGGATCTGTCTAGACACTGGACCTGTGTTAAATTTAACGCTATCTGTGTTGATTTAACACTGTCAGTGTTAATTTAACACTCGAGAATTTGATGTGTAGCAAATGTCATGCAACCATGCATCAGTGCTTGCTTGCATCATGCAAAGCCATTAAGCCAAACAAGCTTCTCAGAAGAACAACTTGAGATGGCCTGACTTGACTGTACATTGTGGAATATACTGTAGTATAGTGTTGCATTGCGTCATTGTAGATGGGCAAAGGGAGAAAGAAGGAATGCAAATATAAAAACATTTCATATTACATGTGTGTCAGTGTATATAAAGATTCATCAGCTCTACAGGTGTGGAAATGTGTCAATTTCAGAGGGTGTCAAAATTTCACATCAATGAATGGCAGAATGAATTGTATATACATATAATAAAGTATAGTGTGCTATATAATGGGAAGTATATCAACATTTAAATGGCATGTACTGCTGCAATGTAAGTAATTGTAGTGTAGTTTATTTTAGTACCAAATACTGGGTTTATATATGTGTGAATGAAAATGAATGTGCTATTGTGGTGTTGCAACATATACTGTACTGTATGGTATTATTATTATGGTATTAGCACTCCTGTTTGTATTAGGGTAGTGAGGTGTCTGTCAGTTTGGTGTTGGTGTGTATTGTAATATCCGGACTGGACCGGTGGTAAACTCCTATGAGGCCTCCTTTGTCTTCTCCTCCTCGGTTGCTGCTGGTGCTGGCTCCTCCACCTTTTTCGCTTCTTCCACCTTTTCTGCCTCTAAGGCTGCCTCTGCTGGTGCCTCTACAGCTGTGGCCGTCTCAGCCGGTGCCTCCTCTGGCTGTGCCTCGGCTTCTGCCTTCTCTTCCTTTACCTCTGCTGCTGCTGGTGCCGGTGCATTCTTGGTCTCTGTTGTGGCGGCCGCACTCTCAGCTGGCGTCGCCACAGCAGCGGTGCATTGCACGCTCAGGGAGGTTGCTAGGTAGCCCACCAGCTTCATGTACTCCTCGAAGTTGACTTTACCGTCCTGGTTAGCGTCCAGGCCCTGTTGCATTTTCTTCACCGCCTCGGAGCTGTCCGTGTCCTGGGTACAGAGTAGATACAGAGACAGGCAGACGTGACGCAAAGGTGACGCCAGCAGAGGTGACCTCTGTAGTAACTGACCCCTTACATCACAAAATACAGTACTGTTTTGTGCAGCCTGATTAATAGATAGACCTTGATTTAACCAAGTTTAAGAGTTAATCCATGTTGGTGCAACACACCCTATTTTATATGTTGGTCTGTAGTGTCTCCTATTCCATACATACCATACATATCTTACTAGTGCAGCAGGCAGCCTAGCAGTTAGAGAAATAAGCCAGCAACCGGAGGGTTGCCAGTTTGTATCCCAGGTCTGACGGGAAAAATCTGGTGGGAAGTGAGCTGGCAACCGGAGGGTTGCTGGTATTAAATCCTAGACACCGTTGCCTGCTGTTGTGCCCTTGAGCAGGGTACTTAACCTCCCACAACAACTGCAACAGGTCACCCAGTATGACAGCTCCCTTCTCCAACCTGTATATGTACAGTGGCATCCAAATGTACTGACACCTTTGATAAATATGAGCAATAATATATAAAATAACTAATTCAAATATTGAGCTATATCGAATGCTTAAAAAAAATGGGAATTTAAATTATTTTATACTAATTAAATTGCTCAGAGAAAGAGATTTTGTTAACAATTACTACTTTTTTCTCTCAAAAAGGTAGGGATCAAAATTATTGTCACCCCTAACCATGCTAACCTTCCCTCTTATTTTTTAATGGTGAGGGGTTAGCATTTCTTTGGGGTATGATCTTTGACCCTCTGTAACTTTCTCACGTATCATTACTCACCATTCATTCAGGATTATCCGTAATCATGGTAGCATCCACATTCATGTAGAAGTGTTTAGAAACGTATTCTGTTCTTATTTATAATTAAACGTGACTCCAAAATGACACAATACATTATTTATAATTCATTTCTATTGGACACAAATAATCTGAAACACAACCAAAACTAACTGCAAATGCATGCACCCAACAAGTCGCAAACTTGATGTAGTCATTGCATGCTAGGAATATGGAACAAAATACTAACCAAAAAAAAAAAAAAAAAAAAAAAAAACTAAACTTTTGACTACTTCATTTCTAAGAATCTTTAGGGGTGTCAATTATTTGGACCCCTACCTTTTTGAGATTTGTTATACAAAAATATTAAAACAAAATATCTTTCTCTGAGTAATTGAAATAGTACAAAACAATATAATTCACCTTTTTTTTAGCATACAATACAGCTCAGTATTTTAATTATTTATTTTATACAGTCATTATTACTAATCTTTATCAAGGGTGTCAATCATTTCGAACCCCACTCTATATGTGTGTCTTTTGGAGGGGTTAGGATAAAGCGGAAATTACATTTTGGTTGGACCTTGTGTACAATTAATGAAAAAAGTTATTTTAATCTTAACAACTATACAGTGCATTTGGAAAGTATTCAGACCCCTTGACTTTTTCCACATTTTGTTACATTACAGCCTTATTCTAAAATGGTTTAAATTGTTTTGTTTTTACTCATCAATCTACACACAATACCCCATAATGACAAAGCAAAAACAGGTTTTAGATTTATTTGTAAAATGTATAAATAAGAAACTGAAATATTACATTTACATAAGTATTCAGACCCTTTACTCGGTACTTTGTTGAAGCACCTTTGGCAGCGATTACTGCCTTGAATCTTCTTAGGTTTGACGGTACAAGCTTGGCACACCTGTATTTGGGGAGTTTCTCCCATTCTTCTCTGCAGATCCTCTCAAGCTCTGTCAGGTTGGATGGGGAGCGTTGCTGCACAGCTATTTTTAGGTATTTCCAGAGGTGTTCGATTGGGTTCAAGTCCGGGCTCTGGCCGGGCCACTCAAGGATATTCAGAGACTTGTCCCGAAGCCACTCCTGCGTTGTCTTGTGTGCTTAGGGTCATTGTCCTGTTGGAAGGTGAGCCTTTGCCCCAGTCTGAGGTCCTGAGCACTCTGGAGCAGGTTTTCATCAAGGAGCTCTCTGTACTTTGCTCCGTTCATTTTTCCCTCAATCCTGACTAGTCCTCCAGTCCCTGCCGCTGAAGAACATTCCCACAGCATGATGCTGCCACCACCATGCTTTCCTCCAGACGTGACGCTTGGCATTCAGGCTAAAGAGTTCAATCTTGGTTTCATCAGACCAGTGAATCTTGTTTCTCATGGTCTGAGAGTCCTTTAGGTGACTTTTGGCAAACTCCAAGCAGGCTGTCATGTGCCTTTTACTGAAGAGTGGCTTCTGTCTTGCCACTCTACCATAAAGCCCTGATTTGGTGGAGTGCTGCAGAGATGGTTGTCTTTCTGGAAGGTTCTCCCATCTCCACAGAGGTACTCTGGAGCTCTATCAGAGTGACCATTGGGTTCTTGGTCACCTCCCTGACCAAGGCCCTTCTCCCCTGATTGCTCAGTTTGGCCATTTGGCCAGCTCTAAGTAGAGTCTTGGTGTTTCCAAACTTGTGCTATTTAAGAATGATGAAAGCTAACTGTGTTCTTGAGGACCTTCAATGCTGCAGACATTTTTGTGTACCCTTCCCCAGATCTGTGCCTCGACACAATCCTGTCTCAAGGTTCTAAGGACAATTCCTTCGACCTCATGGCTTGGTTTTTGCTCTGACATACACCGTCAACTGTGGGATCTTATATAGACAGGTGTGTGCCTCTCCAAATCATGTCCAATCAATTGAATTTACCCCAGGTGGACTCCGATCAAGTTGTAGAAACATCTCAAGGATGATCAATGGAAACAGGATGCACCTGAGCTCAATTTCGAGTCTCATAGCAAAGGGTCTCAATACATATGTAAATAAGGTATTTGTTTTAAATTTTTAATACATTTGCAAAAAAAAAAAAAAAAAAAATGTTTTCAGTTTGTCATTATTGGGTATTGTGTGTAGATTGATGAGGGGGAAAAAACGATTTGATACACTTTAGAATAATGCTGTAACGTAACAACATTTGGAAAAAGAGAAAGGGTCTGAATACTTTCCAAATGGACTGTAGCTCAATCAAAGAGTTCAAAAAGGTGTAGTGTTTATAGCTGGTTTATAACCAGTGTGAGTGTGGAGGCTGCTGTCTGACTGACCATCATGATGTTGTGGAGCTGGCTCTTCACCAGCTTCTGGAAGTCATTCCCTCCCAAACTCTCCTTCCCTTTGGCTGATTTCAGGAAGACACCCACTACCGTCTGAATGGCTGACTCCATGACTGCTGTCTCTCGCTGCCCCGAGATAGAGGGGTAGGGTTTGGTAGAGAGGGATGAACAGGGTGATTGGGGGAAAGGGGGGAGAGGAAGCAGGCAAGAAGGAATGAGAGAGCGAGAAAACAGAGATGGTGCGAGATATTGATCGAGTGACACAGGCAATGCACATTTGACAAAATTCTTTCCATGACAATCTACAATCTAATTTAAGGAGATAACGATAGGACACTGCAGTGGAAAAAGAAACGGTGGATGTCCTTGATATACACAAAGGCTTGTCGTTTCAGGTGTTGAGTCTGGAACTCCTTGGTAGAATAGGGTAGGTACGCAACGGACAGGCGATGTGCGATAAACTAAGAGGGCGAGAGAGTCTGACTGGAAGACAAGCGGCGATGCGCAATGGAAGTTCTGATCTTTGATAGGTCATCTGATCTACTGAAGCCACTATTGGGCCAAGGTTTCAGATTACCTCAGGGATTACCTGCCACCTGCCTCTCTACCTCTCATTCTTTATATGTCTCTCTCTCTCTTTCTTTATCTGTCTTGCTTTATCTCTGTTGCCTCCTCAGCCCTTATGCACTCTCATGTGACCAAAAAAAAAGTATGATTTTTTGAGGGACAGACATTTTACATAGTGAATATGTTAGTATGTGTGCGTGTGCGTGCATGCGTGTTAGTGTGTGCTGCATGCGACTTTATATGTGAGTAATCCGGTATGTATGTAATATAACCCGTGAGTGTTGGACTGATTGAATGAGATATGCGTGATGTGTCCTATACAATAGACAGCTGTATGTGTAAGATGGCCCTCACACTGAGCACAAGATACAATGCATGCCAATGAGTGACATATCCATGCAGGAATTCCATTCCTTTCTGTCAGAGGAGAACACTTAAACAGGATAAGAATTTACAGGCCACGCTAGCTTGCCCCAAAGCAGTGGAGAGAGATGTTTGCTCGTTTAATGAACCAACCTCACTCGTTTGTCAACTTTAGTATTTAAATGTAGCACACAAACTACACACACACGTCCGCCAAGAAAAAGCATACACTGTAAAGGGGTTGCTGTGAATTTGACAGTAGCTTACAGGCAGCTCGGTGGCAAGTAAAATGCTGTATTTCATATTACAGTACACCTACTGAAATATAAATACAGTATCAGAGCAAGTCCAGTGTAATGACACACAGTACGATACGTACAATTCACTGCATTATACTGTAAAAAAGTATTTGCTATCATAATCGGAATCAATAAGAATATGAATTAATTAATACAATTCATTGAGGGGGAGGGGTTTGTATTTCACAGTATTTACCTGTAAATACAAGGGATTGGTGCAAGCAGGTTAGCTCCTGGGTAAAGTGTTAACAAACACAGTATATTATTGTATATGTGGTGTTTTATATCACTTGTACTTCTAGAGGCTTTAACAAAGGCTTCCAAACTACAGCAACTACAGGGCAAAACAGACCAAAAGGACATTGCAAAATGGTTGAGCATTTTGTTGTGTTACTAACATGCTGACCACACATACACTACCGTTCAAAGGTTTTGAGTTCGGGGTCACTTAGAAATGTCCTTGTTTTTGAAAAAAAAAACAATTTTTTGTCCATTAAAATAACATCAAAGTGATCAGAAATACAGTGTAGACATTGTTAATGTCGTAAATGACTATTGTAGCTGGAAACGGCTGATTATCTTGCATTTCCAAGATGGCATAGACGTCTTTGTCTTGTCTCGTCCCATATGTATATATCTTTTTAAATCTTCGCATTCTTTTTAATATTTTTCCTAAACCTCAACTTCAAAATACTCTCCTGCAACCCGCCTCACCCAATGTGGTGTGGATCTGTTTTTTTTCCTAAAGTATTTCTATTTACCTCCGAACTGGAATACCTCAAATGAAGCTAGCTAACTAACTAGCTACCAGCTATCAGTCAGCTAACCTTTAGCTCAGAAAGCTCTTGCCAGTTCGTACAACGCGTTTCAAACCAGAGCATACCGGACCTATTTTTCTCTCCATATCCCCGGATTCCTACCGCAAACTCTGAACGTTTTCATCTGGATCATGGCAGCTAGCTAACCGCAACCCGGGTTGACTACTCCTGGCTAATGTTTCCGTCCTGGAGCAAGCACCAACTAGCCTGCAGCTAGCCCATGCTAGACCCATCTCCCGGCTAGGGCTCCTGGGCTACTCCTGAAGCCCACTCCTCGGCTACAATATCCGGACCCCTTCTACTGCCGCTACGGGGCACGGAACCCTGCTGATCCTTCACGACTGGAATACCGACATAATCTGCCCGAGGATCCCAACAGGCCCCTCAGGCGCGACGTCCCCTGAAGGCCCATTCTGCTAACCGCGGCCTGCTAGCTATCTATAGCATATTGGACTGTTAGCTGATCCATCGGCCAGTTTCTTGGACCACTATACCCATTTTGCGAATTGGACTTGGACCCCTCTGCTACTTGGAACCCTACTAATTCCACGACTGGTCTATCGACGTCACCGCACGAGGAGGCAAAAACAGACTTTCCCCCATCGCGACGTCCCTCTAAGGCCCTTATGCTAGCTTGCTAGCCCCGGCCTGCTAACTGCTAGCCCCGGCCTGCTAACTGTCGGAATCGCCATGTCCCTAGCCAGCCCAACCACTCACTGGACCCATACGATCACTTGGCTACGCATGCCTCTCCCTAATATCAATATGCCTTGTCCATTACTGTCCTGGTTAGTGATTACTGTCTTATTTCACTGTAGAGCCTCTAGCCCTGCTCAATATGCCTTAACCAACCATGTTGTTCCACCTCCCACATAAACGTCTCTAGAGACTATATCTCTCTCATCATTACTCAATGCCTAGATTCACCTCCAATGTACTCTCTTCCTACAATACCTTTGTCTGTACATTATGCCTTGAATCTATGCTATCGTGCAAAGAAACCTGCTCCCTTTACTCTCTGTTCCGAACGTGCTAGACGGCTAGTTCTTATAGCATTTAGACATACCCTTATCCTACTTCTCCTCTGTTCCTCTGGTGATGTAGAGGTTAATCCAGGACCTGCAGTGCCAAGCTCCACTCCTACTCCCCAGGTGCTCTCATTTGTTGACTTCTGTAACCGTAAAAGCCTTGGTTTCATGCATGTTAACATTAGAAGCCTACTCACTAAGTTCGCTTTATTCACTGCTTTAGAACATTCTGCCAACCCGGATGTCTTAGCCGTGTCTGAATCCTGGCTTAGGAAAACAACCAAAAACCCTGAAATTTCCATCCCTAACTATAAAATTTTCCGCCAAGATAGAACTGCCAAAGGGGGCGGTGTTGCAATCTACTGCAGAGATAGCCTGCAGATTTCTGTCTTACTATCCAGGTCTGTACCAAAACAATTCGAGCTTCTACTTTTAAAAATGCACCTTTCCAGAAACAAGTCTCTCACCGTTGCCGCTTGCTATAGACCACCCTCTGCCCCCAGCTGTGCCCTGGCCACCATATGTGAATTGATTGCCCCCCCCCCCCCATCTACCTTCTGAGCTCGTGCTGCTAGGTGACCTAAACTGGGACATGCTTAACACCCCGGCCATCCTACAATCTAAGCTTGATGCCCTCAATCTCACACAAATTATCAATGAACCTACCAGGTACAACCCCAAATCTGTAAACACGGGTACCTTCATATATATCATCCTAACTAACTCGCCCTCCAAATAAACCTCTGCTGTTTTTAACCAAGATCTCAACGATCATTGCCTCATTGCCTGCATCCGTAATGGGTCTGCAGTCAAACGACGCACCCCTCATCACTGTCAAACGCTCCCTAAAACAATTCAGCGAACAGGCTTTTCTAATCGACCTGGCCGGGGTATCCTGGAATGACATTGACCTCAACCCGTCAGTAGAGGATGCCTGGTTATTCTTTAAAAGTGCCTTCCTCACCATCTTAAATAAGCATGCTCCATTCAAAAACTAGGAATAGATATAGCCCTTGGCCCCAGTGATATGCAACTTTTCAGGGAAGTTAGGAACCAATATACACAGGCAGTTTGAAAAAGCTAGCCTTAGCTTTCCTAACAGAAATTTGCATCCTGTAGTACAAACTCAAAAAAGTTCTGGGACACTGTAAAGTCCATGGAGAATAAGAGCACCTCCTCCCAGCTGCCCACTGCACTGAGGCTAGGAAACACAGTCACTACCGATAAATCCACAATAATTTAGAATTTCAATAAGCATTTTTCTACGGCTGGCCCTTCTTTCCACCTGGCTACCCCTACCCCGGTCAACAGCACTGCGCTCACCACAACAACTCGCCCAAACCTCCCCACTTCTCCTTCACCCAAATCCAGATAGCTGATGTTCTGAAAGAGCTGCAAAATCTGGACCCGACAAATCAGCCGGGCTAGACAATCTGGACCCTCTCTTTCTAAAATTATCTGCCAAAATTATTACAACCCCTATTACTAGCCTGTTCAACCTCTCTTTCGTATCGTCTGAGATTCCCATAGATTGGAAAGCTGCCGTGGTCATCCCCCTCTTCAAAGGGGGAGACACTCTAGACCCAAACTGCTACAGACCTAGATTCACTCTACCCTGCCTTTCTAAGGTCTTTGAAAGCAGAGTTAACAAACAGATTACTGACCATTTCGAATCTCACCGTACCTTCTCCGCTTTGCAATCTGGTTTCAGAGCTGGTCATGGGTGCACCTCAGGCATGCTCAAGGTCCTAAACGATATCATAACCGCCGTCGATTAGAGACATTATTGTGCAGCCGTATTCATTCACCTGGCCAAGGCTTTCGACTCTGTCAATCACCACATTCTTATTGGCAGACTCGACAGCCTTGGTTTCTCAAATGACTCCCTCGCTTGGTTCACCAACTACTTCTTTGATAGAGTTCAGTATGTCAAATCGGAGGGCCTGTTGTCCGGACCTCTGGCAGTATCTATGGGGGTGCCACAGGGTTCAATTCTCAGGCCGACTCTTTCCTCTGTATACATCAATGATGTTGCTCTTGCTGCTGGTGATACTTTGATCCACCTCTACGCAGACGACACCATTCTGTATACATCTGGCCCTTCTTTGGACACTGTGTTAACTAACCTCCAGATGAGCTT
Organism: Salvelinus fontinalis; assembly: GCF_029448725.1. Classification (NCBI taxonomy): domain Eukaryota; kingdom Metazoa; phylum Chordata; class Actinopteri; order Salmoniformes; family Salmonidae; genus Salvelinus; species Salvelinus fontinalis. The sequence continues at coordinate 44,029,543 of NC_074696.1, read as the reverse complement.
CATACAACTCTCCTTCCGTGGCCTCCAACTGCTCTTAAATGCAAGTAAAACTAAATGCATGCTCGTCAACCGATCGCTACCCGCACCTGCCCGCCCGTCCAGCATCACTACTCTGGACGGTTCTGACTTATGTGGATATGTGGACAACTACAAATACCTAGGTGTCTGGTTAGACTGTAAACTCTCCTTCCAGACTCACATTAAACATCTCTAATCCAAAATTAAATCTAGAATCGGCTTCCATTTTCGCAACAAAGCATCCTTCACTCATGCTGCCAAACATACTCTCGTAAAACTGACCATCCTACCGGTCCTCGACTTCGGCGATGTCATTTACAAAATAGCCTCCAACACTCTACTCAACAAATTGGATGCAGTCTATCACAGTGCCATCCGTTTTGTCAACAAAGCCCCATACACTACCCACCACTGCGACCTGTATGATCTCGTTGGCTGGCCCTCGCTTCATACTCGTCACCAAACCCACTGGCTCCAGGTCATCTACAAGTCGCTGCTAGGTAAAGCCCCGCCTTATCTCAGCTCACTGGTCACCATAGTAGCACCCACCCGTAGCACGCGCTCCAGCAGGTATATCTCACTGATCACCCCCAAAGCCAATTCTTCCTTTGGCCGCCTCTCCTTCCAGTTCTCTGCTGCCAATGACTGGAACGAATTGCAACAATCTCTGAAGCTGGAGACTCTTACCTCCCTCACTAGCTTTAAGCACCAGCTGTCAGAGCAGCTCACAGATCACTGCACCTGCACGTAGCTCATCTGTAAATAGCCCATCCAACTACCTCATCCCCATACTGTTATTTATTTATTTTGCTCCTTTGCACCCCAGTATCTCAACTTGCACATTCATCTTCTGCACATCCTACCATTCCAGTGTTTAATTGCTATATTGTAATTAATTTGCCACCTTAGCCTATTTATTGCCTCACCTCTCTTATCCTACCTCATTTGCACATGCTGTATATAGATTTTTCTACTGTATTATTGATTGTATGTTTGTTTATTCCATGTGTAACTCTGTGTTGTTGTATGTGTCGAACTGCTTTGCTTTATCTTGGTCAGGTCGCAGTTACAAATGAGAACTTGTTCTCAACTAGCCTACCTGGTTAAATAAAGGTGAAATAAAAAAATGTTATGGAATATCTACATAGGCGTACAGAGGCCCATTATCAGCAACCATCACTCCTGTGTTCCAATGGCATGTTGTGTTAGCGAATCCAAGTTTATCATTTTAAAAGGGTAATTGATCATTAGAAAACCGTTTTGCAATTATGTTAGCGCAGCTGAAAACTGTAGTTCTGATTAAAGAAGCAATAAAACTGGCCTTCTTTAGGCTAGTTGAGTATCTGGAACATCAGCATCTGTGGGTTCGATGACAGGCTCAAAATGGCCAGAAACAAAATACTTTTTTCTGAAACTCGACAGTCTATTCTTGTTCTGAGAAATGAAGGCTATTCCATGCGAGACATTGCCAAGAAACTGAAGATCTCGTACAACGCTGTATACTACTCCCTTCACAGAACAGCGCAAACTGTCTCTAACCAGAATAGAAAGGAGTGGGAGGCCCCGGTGCACAACCGAGCAAGAGGACAAATACATTAGCGTCTATAGTTTGAGAAACAGACGCCTCACAAGTCCTCAACTGGCAGCTTCATTAAATAGTACCCGCAAAACACCAGTCTCAATGTCAACAGTGAAGAGGCGAGACCAGGATGCTGGCCTTCTAGTCCTGCCTCTCTTGAATCAAGTCATTTCAGCTTTTAACCTGTTTGGGCTGCAGGGGCAGTATTGAGTAGCCAGATAAAAAGTGCCCATTTCAAACGGCCTCGTACTCAATTCTTGCTCGTACAATATGCATATTATTATTACTATTGGATAGAAAACACTCTCTAGTTTCTAAAACCGTTTGAATTATATCTGTGAGTCAAACAGAACTCATTTGGCACAAACTTCCTGACCAGGAAGTGGAAAGTCTGAAATCGATGCTCTGTTCTACTTCCTGCCTATAAATGGGCATGATACGTATGAGTATACATGCACGTCATACACCTTCCCCTGGATGTCAAGAGGCGGTGAGAGAAGAAATTTAGTGTTTATCTTGGTCTGAAGTGGAATACAAGCTCTTTGTATGACGTGTCCCCCATTTCCGGTTTTCTGGAGAGCGCGAGGCGGTACCTGGATTTGCCTTCTGTTTAGCTGCCGTTATAGGCGACTACTATCTCCGGCTTTGATTTTATTTGATACATGTGACCATATCATCGTAAAGTATGTTTTTTCAATATAGTTTCATCAGATCATTGAAAATTTTTCGGGAGTTTTGCCGTGTTCCGTTCTCTGACTTTGTTGACGATGGAGCGATTCGTGCCACTTGGCTAGTGCGCTTGCTAAATCGAGAGGGAAAATGAACGTTCTAAATCCAAACAACGATTGTTCTTGACAAAGGACACCTTGTCCAACATTCCGATGGAAGATCACCAAAAGTAAGAAACATTTTATGATGCTATTTCATATAGCTGTCGTGCATGTGAACTAGTCGCCGGCGCCCAACTTTGGGGTACTCAGCTATACCGAAGCTGGATGTCGTAATGAAATTATTTTTTAGAATTCTAACACTGCGATTTCATTAAGAACTAATGGATCTATCATTTCCTATACAACATGTATTTTTTAGTTGTGTTTATGAATAGCTATTTGGTCAGAATATGTGTGTCAGAAAAAGTGTCGGAAAAATATCGTTGCTGTTCAGACGTTGTGGAAAAAGTAGCTAAGTTAGTGTAACGGATGTGAAATGGCTAGCTAGTTAGCGGGTGCGCGCTAGTAGCATTTCAATCAGTTACGTCACTTGCTCTGAGACTTAAGTAGTGTTGCTCCTTGCTCTGCAAGGGCCGCGGCTTTTGTGTAACGATGGGTAACGCTGCTTCATGGGTGACTGTTGTTGATGTGTGCAGAGGGTCCCTGGTTCGCGCCCGTGTCGGGGCGAGGGGACGACGTAAAGTTTATACTGTTACATTGTCCCCTCGCCCCGCCACGGGCGCGAACCAGGGACCCTCTGCACACATCAACAACGGTCACCCACGAAGCAGCGTTACCCATCGTTCCACAAAAGCCGCGGCCCTTGCAGAGCAAGGGGCAACACTACTTAAGTCTCAGAGCAAGTGACGTAACTGATTGAAATGCTACTAGCGCGCACCCGCTAACTAGCTAGCCATTTCACATCCGTTACACAATGTGTAACCACTGATATCAGCTCTAAATATGCACATTTTCGAAAAAAACATAAGTGTATGTATAACCTGATGTTATAGGACTGTCATCTGATGAAGAATATCAAGGTTAGTCAAAAAATATATATCTTTTACTGGTTTGTTACGATCGCTAACTTTTGCTACTGGGAAATGGCTTGTCTTTCTGGCTATTGTGGTAAGCTAATATAACGCTATATTGTGTTTTCGCTGTAAAACACTTAATAAATCGAAAATATTGTCTGGAATCAAAGATGCCTGTCTTTCATTTGCTGTACACTATGTATTTTTCAGAAATGTTTTATGATGAGTATTTAGGTATTTGACGTTGGTGTCTGTAATTATTATGGCTGCTTTCGGTGCAAATTCTGATTGTAGCTGCAATGTAAACTATGATTTATACCTGAAATATGCACATTTTTCGGACAAAACATAGATTTATTGTATAACATGTTATCAGACTGTCATCTGATGAAGTTGTTTGTTGGTTAGTTTGGTTGGTTCTTGGTTAGTTAGGTTGGCTTTGTGCATGCTACCTGTGCTGTGAAAAATGTCTGTCCTTTTTTGTATTTGGTGGTGAGCTAACATAAATATATGTGCTGTTTTCACTGTAAAACATTTTAAAAATCAGACATGTTGGCTGGATTCACAAGATGTGTACCTTTCATTTGCTGTATTGGACTTGTTAATGTGTGAAAGTTAAATATTTAAAAAAAATATATTTTGAATTTCGCGCCCTGCACTTGAAGTGGCTGTTGTCATAAGTGTACCGGCACCGCCCTGCAGCCATAAGAAGTTAATTTTTTTATTAATAAAAAAAAAAATATATATAAAATAATTCCACATTATGGGGTATTGTGTATACGCCAGTGATAAAAAACAACAATTTAATCCATTTTAAATTCATGCTGATATATCCACATAGGAGTTAAACAGCATTGGTACAGTCACAACTCTTGCATTTCCATTTCTGTTCTATTCTTACATGTATTATTTACTTGGTGGCCTTGCCTGGCTGCAACCTGGCTATGCCTTCTCACAGTCAGGGTCAGTGACAGCCGACCTCATCTCCAAACGGTCGCCAGACAGCATGTGTCGAGACGCATCACTCCCTATATCTGATTAATGAACACAGAGCTTCTATTATTTAGCCAATGTCACAAGGACAGCTCTGACCCCGCCTCAGTTCCGACACACACCAACTAATCCCTATTATTTGAAGCAAAAGGCAAAAAAACGACTCAGCAAATAATTAAATATAGACAGAGGTTTCCCGTTTCACTCCAGAGCCCAAAGGAGATTGAGTGCTGTGTTTCCAAATGGGTGAATGTGATACAGTATGTGTTCTGAGTAACGGCAATACTACCGCTCGTGTGGCATGAAATATTAAGAGAGGAACAAGTTAGGTTGTGGCTATATACTGCTCCGAACAGGCTTGCAGTGCCTCTCTAACTTATCACATAGGTCTACTAAAATACTGCTGAACATCAATGGTGCACCAATCTAAGAATGAGAATGCTGAGCCAGTTGAAGAGTGTCTTGAGCTCTGGTTGTTTACACAGGTTTTACTTTTGGACATTTATCATCATTGTAGATCTTTTAGGAAATACGTTGTAGTGTGTAGACTATGACAATAACTTATTTTATATATTTAACCTTTATTTAACTAGGCAAGTCAGTTAGGAACAAATTGTTATTTACAATGACGGCCTACCCTGGACAAACCCTAACGACGCTGGGCCAATTGTGCGCCGCCCTATGGGACTCCTCTAGCACTGAGATGCAATGCCGAGTACCACTGCGCCACTCGGGAGCAAGGCGCAATGCGTCTATCACCCTTACTCATACAGTGTAACGGAAAACTGTAAATGGTACAGTAATTTTTTTGTATTATCAAAGGTATAATACTCTGAAACATTTTAATGCAGCATATTGTAAATTATGGTGCATTGTGGGAAAATGTTGTGGGGGGGGGGAATAATTGCTGTATTTCTTGTGGTACTGTAATTCCGCCCCACAGAATACACTACCGTACCACATTTTTGGAGTGCAAAAAAACCTTTTGACCATTAGTGGGTGCATGATATTGTTGTTTCTATCTCATTAACATATTTTGAGGCATGCCATGTAAAACGCTATATTTGTTGCACCAGTGAGTGAGAATGCTGTACCAATTAACTCATATCTGGTTATAATGCCACATCAATATAAAATGTATAGGGGTGTACTGTAATATGAAAAACAGAATTGTACTTGCCACCGAGCTGCCTGTAAACTACTGTCAAAATCACGGTAACCCATTTACAGTGTAGGTTTACCCATAGGTTATATGTTCTTTAGGATAGTCCATACATTTTATGCCAGTTGTACAAACCAGACAGGCTCATATGGCTCATGGTAGGCTAGATAACAGCTGATCGATCCGTTTACAAAAGAAGCACACTTATCTCAGGTATTTTTTGGTTGAGTGTGCACACGCTATGACTGATCAAGAATAGCTATGCGTTTATGATAAATAATGCACTTACATGTAGTTAAATCGTTTTTCCCCCTTTGGATTCAAACGTTATCCACTACTTGCTACGTAAAAAAACGAGTCTTGGAGTCTCCAAAAGCGTCGTCGTTGGCACGGTCCCTTGATGAAAGCGTATAGAAAGTTCCTGCAAGGGTGAATCTAAAACGTGGCATACGCGTAATGATTTAAGCAAGTTTACAGTGCAAAACCTTTTCAATAAATTATGTACAAAATATATAACTCACCATATACTTCCTACAGGACAAGCGAACAGATCAAATGTGCCCAACTTTGTGTTAGTTTTCCTTCTTTTCCGTCTATCTCTGCTGCTTTGAGACCACAAAAGAAACTTGCCAAACTAGCGCTGCATAATCTCTTCCGTGATTTAGTTTTTTCTTAAACTTTTTTTCCTGACAAGGCAAAGGGCGTGTACCTGGGAGAGAGCGACAAATAAAGGGGGAATGTGGAAAAGATAAGACACTTTTTTTAACGAGGGGTATAAATGTGTATCACAACCTTGGAACCTAATTCCTCTTTGTTCTATTATCTTTGGTATGTGGTGCTAGTTTATGTCATGTGTGATTTGTATTGTTCCACGCCAATATTTCGAATTCATAGAATGCTGTGTAGAGGAGACATTGTGGTTAGAGTGTTGAGTTGCTTTTAACCCTTTATATCCAAAATTGACTTCCAGCTGCATTTTTATTAAATTAACACAAGTTTAGCCATTAGGCTACTGTATGTTTGGACAGTAGTGATCTTTACCCCCCTCATACACCCAGGCTCATGGGAGTGGCAACTGCCTCAGGAGCATATCCAGACCACTCCAGGACCACACCAGTCAAATGCATGTAGACACACCCGCCCTGAGGGAGTGTTTCATGCTGTATCAGTGTGTGTCATTGTTTGTCAGAGTTGACACAGTCATTTGTCATCAGCCACACCCACACTGGCACCTTGCTGTGTTTAATTAGGATACAAAGTCTACAGTTGCCCAGTATCAAAATGGCAATGGAAATGTCTAACTTGTGATGCATCGCTTAGCAGAATAAAATGGAGGGAAGTGTATGCTATAACACAGCTGGTGAGCATGCCAGAGAAAATAGCCGTCAATGTGTCCCAAATGGCACCCTATTCCCCATATAGTGCACTATTTTTGACTTTTCACTAAACAAACATCTTCATTAAACAATAGAGTACAGGGACAGGGAGCATTTGTACAGACACCAAGCAGCTCTCCTGTATCCAATGTATTGTTGTTGACCTAGGAAAAACGTATACTGGTAATGGAGACACAGAGATGGTAAATAGCAGCAGGGATGTAGACTGCATTTACATCACTGTGTAACACGTGGCAGCTTTGTATAGGCATTATAAACCCGTATGGAATAGTTTTGCTGTACCTGGTGTAGTTGTGGGAGCAGTCTCGGGTTACGATCCAATTATGCTATTAAATCAAGGTCGTAATAGACCCACACTAAATGAGACAAGAGGGTGGTGGACAGAGCCGGACTGGGACCAGAGATTGAGCCCGGCATTTCTAACACAGGCCCATTTCCCCCCCTCTAGGCATCCACCTGAGTAATAGATGTCATATACTGAGGCCAGTGAACCAAAGAAGACAGAAGGAGAGTTAAGACAATGGATCCTTTTATTCAAAGTCACCTGCTTTAGAAAATGATCAACTAAAGAATTGTGCATGTCAATTCAGATCATAAGTTTACCACACAGCTACCTACAGGATCATTTCATTGGACTGTAGCCTAATGCGCAATGCTACACACTCTTTAGTCCAACGGATTCCCATGAAGTCTTTTTATTGGCTAAAAGCCCCCTTGCTTGTTGGCAAGTTTTCCAATCAGCTGCCAAAACTCCAGAAATGTCAGCTCCCCATCGTTGTTTTCGTCCAACGAGCCCATGAGCTGCTCGATCACGGCTGGATCGCTGGCGTTCTGCAGGCAATCAGAGAGGAGAAAGTGGACAGTGACCCATTCAGGCCCAGACTGGGTTAACAATGAGCTGCATGGTTAAGGCTACTCTGCCATCTAATGGTAAATAATAGTACAGTCCTATAGAACAAATGGCACTGAGTCTGAGTTCCACAAACGTTGGTTGCAAAGTGTTGTTTTGCAGAATAAAATGGAAGGAGGTTTGTGCCATAACACCTGGTGAGCATGCCAGAGCAAATACCGGTGACTTGAGTCCCAAATGGCATCCTGTTCCGAGAGCAATAGAAGTGGTACAGAAAAGGATTTGGCCTGCTATCACTAACGTATATGATGCTTGATATCACATGTCATTCAGCCACTCACTCACTGCTCTAGATCCTTTATTGCGAAATGGGTGCCAAGTACGAAGTGGGTGCTGAAGAGGACTAAGGTTCTGTCCCAAATGGTACACTATTCCCTATGTAGTGCACTACTTTTTGGCCAGCGCCCATAAGGCTCCGGCCTAAAGAAGTGTACTACATAGAAAATAGGGTGCCATTTGACACTCAGTAAGATTTACCTTGACAAAAGTAGGTAGTTGAAAGGCCACCAGGCTGCTGAACTCCTCTTTGCTCAAGGTGTTTGAGGATCCATCCTTTCCAGCAAAGGTCTTGAACTGGGAGACAAGTACATTGATGGCAGATTCCATTGTATTGAGTCTGTATGAAGGAGTTGACTGCGAATACATGACAAGAGAAAGAGACCGGTCTGCTTATGAATTGTCAATAAATGCTGTTACAATGTTTTTATACATTGTTGAAGCAGACTTTAAAATAAAGCCAGCAACTAAATGATGAAAAAAACAGAAAATCATGTGAAATCAGATTCAGAGAGAAGAAAGAGAGAACAGTATTAAAGGAAAACAAGTCATATGTTGTCTCACCTGGTGAGGTATGGTCTGGTTGCAGCAGGTATGGAGAACCTTGTCTTCTCTTTCCAATCTTTCTTCTCCTCTTTTATTGTCTCCATCCCCCCTTGATGACGCAGACGTCAGCGGAAAAGCAACAAGTTTCCATCAGGATATTCTTATCTAGCTTTCTAATTTTCCATCACAACTTCTGGAGGGCACACAATCACCCCAGACCCAAATGCACATACAACTTTTACATACCAATGGACATAAACAAATATATTGATATGATGGGAGTTTACTACAGTCCAATTCAATATTATTCTGTAGTTTTGATGTTATAAACATTTGATCAAAAGTCAGCCAATAACTTCTGCAATTTTGCTGACAGGACAATTTATTTCAGTTGGTTTCCTCGCAGTGTTGTGGACTTACGATAACATCTCTGTCAGCTCATTTTAATCAGGAACCTGAATCAAACCTGAAATCAGCATAGATGTATTCATACATAACATCTCTCAAACCCTACAATGATGACAAAATAGTTTAAAGAAAATGCTGCATCATCAAATGATAGTGATCCAGGAGTGTAAGTCTGCACACAAATGTATGCATATCAGAGAGAGAGAACGCAAGAGAGAGAGAGAGAGCGTGTGAGTATGCATCTCTGAGAAAAGGTGTGTGGTGGTGTTTACTCCGGTTTTAAAATGGGAGTCCTGTTCACTATGTATCTAGGCCTAGTGGGGAGGCCCAATAGTAAAGCTTCTCCTTGATCAGGTGTTTGGGAGATGTGGAACGTTAGGTATGGCAGTTTCAAAGTGTTGGACAGGAACCATCCATCATTACTGACAGCTTTACTAATCAGTTCATCTAATCAGGACTGGTACAGACTCACTGCTTCAGTCACACATAGGTTACCTCCCCAACGGCACCCTATTCCCTGTATAGGCCACTACTACCCACAATGGTGGAAAAAGTACCCAATTGTCATACTTGAGTAAAAGTAAAAAGATACCTTACTAGAAAATGACTCAAGTAAAAGTCACCCAGTAAAAAACTACCTGAGTAAGTCTAAACTTATTTTGTTTTAAATATACTTAAATATCAAAAGTAAATGTAATTACTAAAATACACAGAAGTATCAAAAGTAAAAGTATAAATAATTTAAGATTCCTTATATTAAAGAAAACCAGACGTCAATCCAAGGCTCAGCCTTAATTTACAAACTAAGCATGTGTGTTTAGTGAATCACCAGATCAGAGGCTAAGAATTCAAAATGTAATGAGTACTTTTGGGTAAGGGAAAATGAATGTAGTGAAGTAAAAGTTATCCCTCCCCCCCAAGATAACCTACTTAAGTAGTCCTTCAAAATATTTTTACATAAGTGCTTTACACAACTGACTACCCATATGGCCCTGGTCAAAAGTAGTGGACTATAAAAGGAATTGTAGTGTGCCAATTCAGAAGCAGTCACAGTGCCAATGGTGTGTGCTGCATGTGGACATGTATGTGCGCATGCTTCTTAGAGGTGCTTACAAGGTTTAATTATTACTTACAAGGGATTAATCTGTGTCATAAATACTTTTGTCTAGTAATATGGACACAACAAAATATTAATTCCCCACATTTCTGCACTTCCCCCTCTGCCGGTAGCCTAAGTGACACACACTTAAGCCTTGTTCACACTACAGGCCTTAATGCTGATTGTCCAAACAGCAAGTTACAAGTGACCAAATCAGATGTGTTCAGACAGCAGTCATTTGCTGACATGGCTACGCTTGTTGTCATAGCGTAGCCATAACGACAGGTGTATGTGCAGTGGTGCAGGGTGATTGGTGGTGCTCGTGCTTCCTACTCCTCAGAAGTTCTGTAGCAAGCTAAGGTGACAACAATGCCTGCCTTACACGTTTCCCAGTTGCTTTGAATGTTCAAAAATCCTAGTGTAAGAACACTAACTTTCAGAAAGAGTAATTTTTGGCTAGTCACAGCAGTCAGCTATAGCTAGGTAGCTGTTCAGCTTTCTAGCACATTCACTCATTTTGTTTGTAAACAATTAACAAGCTAGTTAGCTACAACCTCCGTGTTCTTGTCAAACTCAACAGAGTAGCTAGCAAGCAACAAGAAATGCAAAATGAGTCCAAAAATCACTTGACTGCAAATAAATCAGATTTGACCGTTCAGTCACAAGTCGCATGGCCAGGTATCGGATTTGTATCTGACTTCAAACCACCTATGAAGGTGGTTTTCAAATGTGGCTTGAAATATCAGATTCCATGTGCTTTTTGGCTGTTCAGACTACAAGAAAATTAACAGATTTTAATACCCCCCCCCCAAAAAAATTAATTTGAGTCACTTCAAACTACCAGTGTGAACAAGGCTTTAGACAGAGGAAAATATATCATTCGTACAAAAATGACAACATATATCATTCAAGATTCAGATTTTTTTTTATTTCAAGTCCAACACAAACCCACTATAAAGGAGAAATGGCTGCAGAGACTACTCATTCAACTTAACTCAAAATTGTACAAGTCACAGGATTCAGGACTTTCTTTACATGTATCAATTAAATGCTAAACTGGGATATGTCCTGACTCCTAAATTATATGGCCATTGTAAAAGAACATTTTGATAAAACAATATATATCTTCCACTGAATGAATACCAAAAAAATATATACTCTGAACATTTTATTGTGTGCATTTGGGGAGTTAAACTTAATTTCCTTAGTTTATGCAGTTTGTTTATAATCTCTCAAGTTGCTTTTTTAACTCTTTATCCACATCAGCTAGACTTCTTTGGTAAAAAAGCTTTAACAATTAATTTACATTTACAGGTTTTAAATTCAACCAAAAACAAAGATGACTTACTATATTTAATTAAATTCCCAAATGGAGTAACCTACATTTTCTCTCTTCATAAAATACCATAAAATAACCGGACCATAGCCAATCAAATTCACAAATAGCATGAATTCTTAAGCTTACAGAATCAAACCAATTTAGTTGCCTGTCAAACACTGAAACCAAGTGTGAAAATGGATTTATAAAAGGCACATTGCTGGCAGAAACAAAATCTTCACAAAATAAAATGGTAGACTTTCAAGCTATTTTTTTCACAATATATACTGTCTGGGACAGACACATGACATTTGAACAGCTAGAGTTGGTTTTAAGTTAAACCCATAAATGTGTTGAGGCCAGGAAAAGCAAAATTAGGGCTTAGTCTTAGTCTTTTAAACACACAAATAAGCTATGAAAACTTGAATTAAATATCAGGATAGCAAAACACTTCACACCTAATGTAATTGATAGTGATCGTGACAACAGAGAAAAATAAAAACAAGGGAAACAGTCATCCTGAAATGTGTACAGATTCAACTCTCTTGTAAAAGTACCAACCATGGACTTTTAATATGTACTAATATCCTAACCTTGTACTTAGTTTGACTTTCAAATCTGGCATAAACTCGATGTAAATGGCATTGCTTGATAAAACACCAGTTAAACCTTTCTTATATAGACACATCCAACAATCGTGCTATTGGGTATTTTCCAGGTTACATCACAGTATCCAAAATAACTTTATTAAAAAGGAACATGCAACCGATAACAGTGCTCATTGAAAATCTAAATGATCAAAAACGTGTCAAAAACAATAGTTCAGATATGTCAAATTGCCAATACGGTTTTGCACTCAATCTACTGTATAAGTCTACGGCTAACTCAGCACAACATAGTACACTGAAATATATTAGAACCGATTCCTGCTACATTAGGACAGCACAAACATGATCTCAGCGTTAATAAGAGGTAAGAACTACTGCTTGTGTCAAAAAGAATTGAGGCAGTAGCGCTGGGCCGTCGTCCTGTCTGTTCAGATAGTACCGGTGCATTAAGTCTGACATCAGCAAGCTCATTGAACAGCTTCTATCCCCAAGCAATACAACTGATAAATAGCTACACGGACTATCTGAGTTTACCTTGTATCTATATTGACCTTTTATTTCAATATTTGCACTGTCTCTATGCACATTCACAGGGCCCTACACACACACACACGCAAAACACTCACTCCATTATTTGCTCACTCACACATACATTTCTACTGACTCTACACACCCACTCACATACAAGCTGCTGCTAATCTGTTTCTTATATCCTGATGTCTAGTCTCCTTACCACTATACAGGTCTACCTCCATCCCTCCAGTATCCCTGCACATGTAAAATATGGTGTTGGATCTGACTTTAAAATATTTCCTGGATATAGTATGCTTACTTAATTGTGTACTTCATATTTCCTATTATTGTTTTTTTCTAGTAATACATTGTTATTGATTATTGCATTGTGGGGTATTGAGTTAGCAAGAAAGGCATTTCACTGTACGTGTGCATGTGACATTTAAACTTGAAATTGTTCAAGAATGTTCTGCTTTCGCTGACAATTATACTCAAAAGGGTAAGACAATTAGTGAAAACCAGAAACCAAGCACTAAGGGCCAAGCGCCTACACAGCACTGTATGTTTGCAGAGCTGATACAACAGAAGCTAACAGAGCTGATACAGAACCGGTTCAACTAGATCTGATCCTAACCATAACAACGGAGAAGAGACTGATCAGGAATCAGTTGTGGGAGCAAAGAGTTCACATTGCTGTGTATCTAATTGTTGATCTTGAATTGTGACATTCAATTTTATAAGTGCCAAACACTATAGGTAAATCAACTCCACACAACTGTCAATATGTAGGACTTGACATTGAAGACATGACATAGGTAGGTAACAACTGATTCCCAACAGACAAGAATGACTTCAGCTAATTAGATGCAGAGCTAGGGACATGTTTACGAGATGTAAGATCACTCCTTCTCATGCAGGAAGCCCTTCAAAGGCAACAACACCTGCTGTTAACCACCATGTAATACCATTGCTGTATCTTGGTGTTCCATTTGTCTGGTTTATTTCTATCTATGCAGTGGCTGCAAACTTCCACAAAGCTTCTCGCTCAAACTCCTCCATTGCCTCCTCCAGGGCTTCATCCTCCTGCCCATCAACCTCCAAAATGTCTGCCATGTCCTCTAAAATGTCCGCCACATCTTCAGCGAAGTCACTGAAGAGAACTTTGTCATGGACGAACACACCGTCTTGAAAAAACATGCCGACCAACTTCTGAATCTCGGCTTTGCTGTCCGCCGTAGCCCTCTCCAGCTTGCTCAGGTAGCCGTCTAACAACTCCTCAAATTCAGACAGTTCCACGGGAAAGAGCCCTTCCTGGCTAGCGCAGTCCTCAACACCGCTACAGCCCGCCAGGGGGCGAACGTTGCGTCCAAGTTTCTCCTCCTGGTGCTTCCAGAAGCTGGTGTGGTCATACTGGTGGGTCTGGTGGTGGTGGTGATGTTGCTGCTGATGGTTGGAGTCGTGTTGATGGCGATGATTGGACTCTTTCTTGTAGTCTTTCTTGGACTGCCAGGGCCTCTCCTGCTTTCTTTTATCCCTGTCCACCCTGCGCTCATTCTTCTTTCTCTCCCACTCATCCTGGGATTTCCTCCAGGCCTCTTTATGAGAGTTTTGTTTGTTTGCCTTCCAGTCCTTGTCCTTCCTCTTGTCTTTCTCTTTGCATCCACCCTCATTCTTTTCTTTGTTGTCTTTGCAGTGTTTCCAGTCTTTCTCTCCCTTCCACTCCTTCTTCTCCTTTTTCCAGTGGTCTTTGCTGTTGTCCTTGGCTTTCTTCCCGTCCCTCTTGTTCCCGCTCTCCCTTGGCTTCTTCTTGCCCTCAATCCTGTTCCCCATCTTCTCCACCTGCTCACTGAGCCTCTTCTGGATCTCAGCCAGGCTCTCCCTCACCGTCTTCTGGTACCCACCATCCTTCTTATACCCACCATCCTTCTTCATCCCCTCCAGTCTCTTTCTGCTTTCCTCCAAAAGCACCTTCTGCTTCTGAAGCTCTTCCTTCACCCTGGCCCCCTCTCTCGGACCCCTCCTCCTTTCGGGCCCTGCTGTGGTGCTACTCTGGTTGCTAATCCCAGGTTGGCCAGTAGGGGGTGGAGTTGGGCTTGAGGGAGGTGGGGGTGTTTCCTTGTTGGCTGAGGTAGACATAACAGAACAAAAATCAGTGAGTTACCGGTAGCTAACTCCGTTCCTTACATATGTGGGCAATCGCGGCATTCAAACAAGGCTGCAATGAAAACTAATGGGACTATAGCGAATGTTGGCATCAAAATCCGGGGTGTGAACTAAGTTTGGATTCAGCATTGATTGACATGGTAATGGACCAATACTATTGGAGAAAAGTTGAAAAAAAACTCTGACGCTGTACGTTAAAGTGTGACGTGTCACGACGTAACGTACAGCAGCATAATGCAACTCATTCTGTTTCATAGAGCCTCTCTCCACCAGGTGTAGTGCTTCTCTCACAGATTAAAAACAAGAAATGATCAATGGTGAGTGTAAAGTTAATTACTCGTGAATTCATCAATAGTTAATTCAATCAATTGTTAATTTTTCGCGTAAACACTGCGAACCGTCATGACTCAAAAACCATGACACCCAGTTTAATTGTGAAGATAAATTTAGCGCCGCCCTAAAAACCCTATTCAAATGACACAAACCTTCAAATAGGTATGTAATGAGACATTATATAAACTCTTTATATAGTGTTTTATTTACATTTTAGAGGTGATAAGTTGGACAAATCTTGTGAAAAAAGCCGGTTCCCCACACGACATATCTCCCCCCTTTCACTATGACGCAGTAGCTTTCACTTCCCCACCCGGAAAGGGGATCAATTGTGCTTTTACAATGGTATTCATATTACAGTTGACCTGGAAGTATTACATTTTTTGGGGCGCTAAAATAAAGGTCAAATGTACAAAAGTGCATTAGTTACAGTTACAGCATTCAGCTGCCATACCAGAGAATTATGTTACATGCATGTTAAAAAATAGATTCACAACAGTAATTAAACCTCCACTGAACCATACAGTTCACTTTGAACAGGGTTGGGGTAAATTCAAATTTAGGAATTGATTTGAATAAAACATTTTTACAACTTTTGAAATAAATTGCTTCTAGTTTTCAGTTGATTTAGAAGTCATTGGAATGTCAGTTCACTTCCTGAATGAACTGCCTTATTCAAATTAACCAAAATACTGACATATTTATAGATTATCAAACAAACTTGGATATTATCAACGGAAGAAAGACTAATGAAAAACAATGTGTTCACAGTGAAATGAAAATACTGTACCTTCTGTGATTTGGGACAGTTCGGTCACTCTAGCCCTCAGCGTTTCCAGCTCCTCCTTCAGGCCAGGCAGGGATGACAGCTCTTCTTTCATATCATTTTCTTGCTCCAGATCTCCTTTTCCGTTTTCATTACCCTTTGCGGATCCTGCATTTAGGACGGAGTCAAGTTCCTCTTTATGGGCCTGTAACAGAGAGGTGAAAATGTTGCTTTATTTCTAGGAAGGTAGGACATAATAATAAATATAGATTCTAAAATGATATAAATGTCAAATAATTAGCCTGTCGATCAGACTTTTTCAGGATGTCCAAAGATCCTGAGCTTTACGAAGCTCCGGCGCATGTGTATATTCTCTACTTTATGCACAGAGAACAGGCTACTCAGGCGAAAGGTGCTCGTTTCATAAAGTTAGATCAAAACTGAATCAATGTCTGCAAGATCACATAATGGTCACAGTATTCAAGGGTGAGGCAGGATTTGCCCTTTGGTCGAGTGAGAATTAGCCATCATAAAAGCTAACACTGACATTTCTTATTTTTCCACTTGCCTAGTCATCCAGATCAGGGAAACAACCTGTTGGTAGAGCACATCTTAGTCATCGAGCCTCAAAGTCTTTGCATGGGCCCTACAGGCGCCGAGGCACTTGACTAAAGAGTTGATTCCCAATATAAAAAGACTGAAGGCTGTATTGCATTCATGATCTTGAATGGTCATTTGTCAGCTCTCAACTGGTCTCATCTCAGTTTTCAAATCATTAACACATTTACAGTTGCGTTACACCTCAGGTCCTCTGCACTGCAGGACGAAACAGAACTCCCTGTTGCAATGACGTCTGCAGATGATTACTAGATACAGAGCCTATACTTTTGAAAAATGTTGCATTACGAAGTGGGATTGAAATAGGTTGAATTGTAATTTGTCAAGTTCCTCTATGGGGAAAACTTTGCTTTATTCTTAGTAAGGTAGGATCTTTTAGTCCAAAGATCCGGAGCTTCCTTAAGCTTCTGCGCATGACAAGCATTTCGCTACATTCGCATTAACATCTGCTAACCGTGTGTATGTGACCAATAAAATTTGCGCGTGTGTATATTCTCTACGAGCAGAGAACAGGCTGCTCAGGTGAATGGTGCTCGTTAAATACTGAATACATGTCTGCAAGATCACATAATGATCAAAGTATTCTACAAAACAGAACCAAATATAATAGTAATGATTTATTCTGTTATGTGGAATACTGTCATCATTATGCGATCTTGCAGACATTGATTCAGCTTTGATCCAACTTTATTAAAACGAGCACCATTCACCTGAGTAGCCTGTTCTCGCCCCGTAAAGTAGAGAATATACACACGCGCAGAACGTGATCCACATATGCGCAGAAGCGTCGGGAAGCTCCGGATCTTCTTGTCCAGCAGACTGGAGATCCTGAAAAAGTCAGATCCACAGCCATTCCGAAATAATTATATGGTTCATGGGCTGACCTGGAGTTGTGTTTCTAACTGGGAGATTTGCAGATTTTCTTGTGCCAGTTTATCCAAAAGCTCCTTCATCTCCTGAGGATCGTTTAGCCAGTCCTGTCCAGCAGAATACAAATCACAGACAATCAACACAGCATTATATACACTACTGTTTAAAAGTTTAGGGTCACTTAGAAATGTCCTTGTTTTTAAATGAAAAGCCAATTTTCTGTCCATTAAAATAACAAATTGATCAGAAATACAGTGTAGACATTGTAGATGTTGTAAATGACTATTGTAGCTGGAAAAGGCTGATTTAAAATGGAATATCTACATAGGCGTACGGAGGCCCATTATCAGCAACCGTCACTCCTGTGTTCCAGTGGCACGCTGCGTTAGCGAATCCAAGTTAATAATTTTAAAAAGGCTAATTGATCATTAGAAAACCCTTTTGCAATTATGTTAGCACAGCTGAAAACTGTCGTCCTGATTAAAGAAGCAATAAAACTAGCCTTCTTTAGGCTAGTTGAGTATCTGGAGCATCAGCATTTGTGGGTTCGATTACAGGCTCAAAATGGCCAGAAACAAAGTACTTTCTTCTGAAACTCATCAATCTATTCTTGTTCTGAGAAATGAAGGCTACTCCATGTGAGAAATTGCCAAGAAACTGAAGATCTCGTACAACGCTGTATACTACTCCCTTCACAGAACAGCGCAAACTGTCTCTAACCAGAATAGAAAGAGTGGGAAGGTCCCGGGGCACAACTGAGCAAGAGGACAAGTACATTCGAGTGTCTAGTTTGACAAACAGACGCCTCACAATTCCTCAACTGGCAGCTTCATTAAATAGTACCCGCAAAACACCAGTCTCAATGTCAACAGTGAAGAGGCGACTCCGGGATAATGGTATTCTAAGCAGCATTCCGGGGTATGCCCCTTTTATATCATTCGATTACACATTCTTATCTCTAAGTTTGTCCAGTTCCTTTAACTTCCATCCCAATACAACATTGTTGAAAGTGACGATGACGGAGAAGGTAGGATAGAGCAACAGACCTGGTTTTGTTCTTTCCCACTCAGCTCATCCGAGTCATCTGTCAAAAAATGTAAAAAAATACATCAAACCACATTTTCCAAACTTATGTAACGTATATCAACACACCTGCATATGTTTGATCATCCAAAAGGCAAAGCCCATTTTTAACTACTCTACCAGAGCATAACATTGTTGGGAAGTTATTTGGTCATTGGCACAATCTCTGACTATTTGCATGCCTGACCAAACATCAAATCAAATGTTATTTGTCACATGCGCCGAATGAAACAGGTGTAGACCTTGATGTGAAATGCTTACTTACAAGCCCTTAACCAACAAATTCAGTTTAGAAATTATTTATTAAATAAAGTAAAAAAAGAACAAAATATCAAGGCTATATATTTTTTTTATTTTATTTAACCAGGTAGGCCAGTTGAGAACAAGTTCTCATTTACAACTGCGACCTGGCCAAGATAAAGCAAAGCAGTGTGACACATAACAACAGAGTTACACATGGGATAAACAAATGTACAGTCAATAACACAATAGAAAAGTCTATATACAGTGTGTGCAAATGAGGTAAGATAAGGGAGGTAAGGCAATAAATAGGCCGTATTGGCAAAGTAATTACAATTTAGCAATTAAACACTGGAGTGATAGATGTGCTGCTGATGATGTGCAAGTAGAAATACTGGTGTGCAAAAGAGCAAAAATGTAAATAAAAACAATATGGGGATGAGGTAGATAGTTGGATGGGCTATTTACAGATGGGCTGTGTACAGCTGCAGCGATCAGTAAGCTGCTCAGATAGCTAAGGCTTAAAGTTAGTGAGGGAGATATAAGTCTCCAACTTCAGCGATTTTTGCAATTCGTTCCAGTCATTGGCAGCAGAGAACTGGAAGGAAAGGCGGCCAAAGCAGGTGTTGGCTTTGGGGATGACCAGTGAGATATACCTGCTGGAGCACGTGCTACGAGTGTTGCTATGGTGACCAGTGAGCTGAGATAAGGCAGGGCTTTACCTATCAAAGACTTATAGATGACCTGGAGCCAGTGGGTCTGGCAACGAATATGTAGTGAGGGCCAGCCGACGAGAGCATACAGGTCGCAGTGGTGGGTGGTATATGGGGCTTTGGTGACAAAACGGATGGCACTATGATAGACTGCACACAGTTTACAGAGTGTTGGAGGCTATTTTGTAAATGAGATCACCGAAGTCGAGGATCGGTAGGATAGTCAGTTTTAAGAGGGTATGTTTGGCAGCGTGAGTGAAGGAGGCTTTATTGCGAAATAGGAAGCCGATTCTAGATTTAATTTTGGATAAGAGATGTTCAAAATTAGTCTGGAAGGAGAGTTTACAGTCTAGCCAGACACCTAGAATATGTGGACAACTACAAATACCTATGTCAGAACCGTCCAGAGTAGTGATGCTAGTCGGGTGGGCGGGTGCGGGCAGCGAATGGTTGAAAAGCATGCATTTGGTTTTACTAGCGTTTAAGAGCAGTTGGAGGCCACGGAAGGAGAGTTGTATGGCATTGAAGCTCGTTTTGGAGGTTAGTTAACACAGTGTCCAAAGAAGGGCCAGATGTATACAGAATGGTGTCATCTGTGTAGGGGTGGATCAGGGAATCACCCGCAGCAAGAGCCGACATCGTTGATATATACAGAGAAAAGAGTCGGGCCGAGAATTGAACCGTGGCACCCGCATAGAGACTGCCAGAGGTCCGGACAACAGGCCCTCCGATTTGACACACTGAACTATGTCTGAGAAGTAGTTGGTGAACCAGGCGAGGCAGTCATTTGAGAAACCAAGGCTGTTGAGTCTGCCGATAAGAATACGGTGATTGACAGAGTCGAAAGCCTTGGCCAGGTTGATGAAGATGGCTGCACAGTACTGTCTTTTATCGATGTCGGTTATGATATCGTTTAGTACCTTGAGCGTGGCTGAGTTGCACCCGTGACCAGCTCGAAAACCGGATTACACAGTGGAGAAAGTACGGTGGGATTCGAAATGGTCAGTGATCTGTTTATTAACTTGGCTTCTGAAGACTTTAGAAAGGCAGGGCAGGGTGGATATAAGTCTATAACAGTTTGGGTCTAGAGTGTCACCCACTTTGAAGAGGGGGATGACCGCGGCAGCTTTCCAATCTTCAGGGATCTCGGACGATACGAAAGAGAGGTTGAACAGACTGATAATAGGGGTTGCAACAATGGCAGCGGATAATTTTAGAAAGAGAGGGTCCAGATTGTCTAGCCCAGCTGATATGTACGGGTCCAGGTTTTGCAGCTCTTTCAGAACATCTGCTATCTGTATTTGGGTGAAGGAGAAGCTGGGGAGGCTTGGGCGAGTAGCTGCGGGGGGTGCGGAGCTGTTGACCGGGGTTGGGGTAGCCAGGAGGATAGCATGGCCAGCCGTAGAAAAATGCATATTGAAATTCTCAATTATCGTGGATTTATCGGTGGTGACAGTGTTACCTAGTCTTAGTGCAGTGGGCAGCTGGGAGGAGGTGCTCTTATTCTCCATGGACTTTACAGTGTCCCAAAAGTTTTTGGAGTTAGAGCTACAGGACGCAAATTTCTGTTTGAAAAAGCTAGCCTTTGCTTTCCTGACTGACTGCGTGTATTGGTTCCCGACTTCCTTGAAAAGTTGTATATCGCGGGAACTATTCGATGTTAGTGCAGTCCGCCACAGGATATTTTTGTGCTGGTCGAAGGCAGTCAGGTCTGGAGTGAACCAAGGGCTATATCTGTTCTTAGTTCTACATTTTTTTGAAGGGGGCATGCTTATTTAAGATGGTGAGGAAATTACATTGACTCGGTACTCGTACTCCTCGTATATAGCCTTCGTTATTGTTTTTATTTAGCTCTGCACTTTTGGGAATGGGCTCATAAGTAAGCATTTCACTGTAAAGTCCACATCTGTTGTATTCGACGCGTGTGACCAATAAAATTTGATTTGATTTAGTCGTTGCATAAGTATTCATCCACTTTGTTTAGGCACGCCTAAATTACTTCAGAAGTAACATTTGGCTTAACAAATCACATACCGGTACGTTATATGGAATCTCTCTGTGTGAAATAGGGGTTTTCATGATTTTTGAATGACTACCCCTTACTCTGTCCATCTTTAAAAAAAGGTCCCTCAGGCAAGTATTGAATTTCAAGCACAGATTAAACTACAAAAGACCAGGGAGATTTTCAAAAGCCTCATAAAGAAGGGCAGTGATTGGTAGATGGGTAACAATAACAAATCAGACATCAAATATATACAGTACCAGTCAAAAGTTGACACACCTACTCATTCCAGGGATTCTTTATTTTTACAATTGTTCTACATTGTAGAATAGTGAAGACATCAAAACTATTAAATAACACATATGGAATCATGTAGTCACCAAAAGAGTCTTCAAAGTAGCCACCCTATGCCTTGACAGCTTTGCACACTCTTGGCATTCTCTCAACCAGCTTCATGAGGTCGTCACCTAGAATTTCAATTAACAGGTGTGCCTTGTTAAACGTGAATGTGTAATTTCTTTCCTTCTTAATGTGTTTGAGCCAATCAGTTGTGTTGTGACAAGGTAGGGGTGGTATACAGAAGATGGTCTTTTACCAAATAGGTCTAAGTCCATATTATGGCAAAAACAGCTCAAATAAGCAAAGAGAAACAGTCCATCATTACTTTAAAACATGAAGGTCAGTCAATCTGGAAAATGTCAAGAACTTTGGAAGATTCTTCAAGTGCAGTTGCAAAAACCATCAAGTGCTATGATGAAACTGGCTCTCACGAGGACCGCCACAGGAAGGGAAGACCTTGAGATATCCTCTGCAGCAGAGGATAAGTTCATTAGAATTACCAGCCTCAAAAATTGCAGCTCAAATAAATGCTTCAGAGTTCAAGCAACAGACATCTTAACATCACTGACACTGTCTGATTTATTTAGAATTCAAGGCACACTTAACCAGCATGGCTACCACAGAATTCTGCAGCGATAAGCCTTCCTATCTGGTTTGCGCTTAGTGGGACTATCATTTGTCCCAACACGCCTCCAGGCTGTGTATGGGCTATTTGACCAAGAAGGAGAGTGATGTAGTGCTGCATCAGATGACCTGGCCTCCACAATCACCTGACCTCAATCCAATTGAGATCGTTTGGGATGAGTTGGAGCGCAGAGTGGAAAAAGCAGCCAAAATTTCAGCCTACGTGCTAACTCCTCCAAGACTGTTGGAAAAGCATTCCAGGCATTGCAGGTGAAGCTGGTTGAGAGAATGCCAAGAGTGTGCAAAGCTATCATCAAGGCAAAGGGTGTTTACTTTGAAAACCACCTGGGTTTACGGACATTCAATCTCTCCCTATCCCAGTCCGCCCTCCCCACATGCTTCAAGATGCCCATCATTGTTCCTTTACCCAAGAAAGCAACGGAACTAATTGACTATCGCCCTGTAGCACTCACTTCTGTCATCATGAAGTGCTTTGAGAGACTAGTCAAGGTAGATCATATCACCTCCACCTTACCTGACACCCTAGACCCACTTCAATTTGCGTACTGCCACAATAGGTCCACAGTAGCTGCAAATCGCAATGCACACTAACCTATCACATATGGACAAGAGGAATACCTACATAAGAATGCTTTTAATTGACTATAGTTCAGCTTTCAACACCATAGTACTCTCCAAGCTCATCATTACGCTCGGGGCCTTGTATCTGAACCCCGCCCTCTGCAACTGGGTCCTGGACTGATGCCCCCAGGTGATGAAGGTAGGAAACAACACCTCCACTACGCTGATCCTCAACACAGGTGCCACACAAGGGTCTGTGCTCAGCCCCCTCCTGTACCCCCTGTTCACCCATGACTGCGTTGCCACGCACGCCTCCAACTCAATCATCAAGTTTACAGACAACACAACAGTAGTAGGCCTGATTACCAACAATGACTAAACAGCCTACAGGGAGGTGGGTCAGGGCCCTGGCAGAGTGGTGGCAGGAAATTAACCTCTCCCTCAACATCAACAAAAGGAGCTGATCGTGGACTTGAGGAGATAGCAGAGGGAGCATGCCCCTAATCCACATCAACGGGACCACAGTGGAGAAGTTGAAAAGCTTCAAGTTCCTCGGCTTACACATCACTGACAATCTGAAATGGTCCACCCACACAGACAGTGTGGTGAAGGCACAACAGCGCCTCTTCAACCTCAGGAGGCTGAAGAAATTTGGCTTGGCTCCTAAGACCCTCACCAACTTTTACAAATGCACAATTGAGAGCATCCTGTCGGGCTGTATCACCACCTAGTACGGCAAATGGACCGCCCGCAAATGCAGGGCTCTACAGAGGGTGGTGCGGTCTGCCCAAAGCATCACCGGGGGCACACTGCCTGCCCTCCAGGACAGCTACAGCCCCCGATTTCACAGGAAGGCCAAAAAGATCATCAAGGACATCAACCACCCAAACCACCCAAACCACGGCCTGTTCCCCCGCTGTCATCCAGAAGGCAAGGTCAGTACAGGTGCATCAAAGCTGGAACCGAGAGACTGAGACAAAGCTTCTATCTCAAGGCCATCACTAGCTGGCTACCACCGGTTACTAAACCCTGCTCCTTAGAGACTGCTGCCCTATGTACATAGACATGGAATCACTAGTCACTTTATTAATGTTTACATACGGTTTTACTCGTTTCATATGTATATACTGTATTTTGGTCAATGCCACTCCAATATTGCTCATCCTAATATTTAAATATTTCTTAATTCCATTATTTTACTGTGTGTATTGTTGTGAACTGTTAGTTACTACTGCACTGTTGGAACTAGGAATACAAGCATTTCGCTACACCCACAATAACATCTGCTAAATATGTGTATGTGACCAATACAATTTGATTTATATTAGGTTTGTTTTTTGATATACACTTTGACAGAGTATTTTGTGTAGATCATTGACAATTTTTTTAAATCCAACTTAGTAACACAAAATGTGAAGAAATCCAAGGGGGCTGTAGACTTTAGGCATTACAGTGCATTAGGAAAGTAGTCAGATCCCTTGACTTTTCCCACATTTTGTTACGTAACAGTCTTATTCTAAAATGGATTCAATTGTTTCCCCCCCCCACTCAATCTACACACAATACCCCATAATGACAAAGAAAAAAAGGGGTCATTTTTTGGGACAAATTTATAAAAACAATTGTATTTTAATTAAATTACATTTACATAACTATTCAGACCCTTTACTCAGTACTTTGTTTATCACACCGTTGGCAGTGACAACAGCCTCAAGTCTTCTTGGGTATGACGCTACAAGCTTGGCACACCTGTATTTGGGGAGTTTCTCCCACTCTTCTTTGCAGATCCTCTCAAGCTCTGTCAGGTTGGATGGGGAGCATCGCTGCACAGCTATTTTCAGGTCTCTCCAGAGATGTTCGATCGGGTTCAAGTCCGGGCTCTGGCTGGGCCACTCCGGCTCTGTCTTGGCTGTGTGCTTAGGGTCATTGTCCTGTTGGAAAGTGAACCTTCACCCCAGTCTGAGGTCCTGAACGCTCTGGAGCAGGTTTTCATCAAGGATCTCTCTGTACTTTGCTCCGTTCATCTTTCCCTCGATCCTGACTAGTCTCCCAGTCCCTGCAGCTGTAAAACATACCCACAGCATGATCCTGCCACCACCATGCTTCACCGAAGGGATGGTGCCAGGTTTCCTCCAGATGTGACGCTTGGCATTCAGGCCAAAGGGTTCAATCTTGGTTTCATCAGATCAGAGAATCTTGTTTCTCATGGTCAGTCCTTAGGCAAACTCCAAGACGGCTGCCATGTGCCTTTTATTGAGGAATGGCTTCCGTCTGGCCACTACTATAAAGGCCTGATTGGTGAAGTGCTGCAGAAATGATTATCTTTCTGGAAGGTTTTCCCATCTCCATAGAGGAACTCTGGAGCGCTTTCAGAGTTACCTTCGGGTTCTTGGTCACATCCCTAACCAAGGCCGTTCTCCCCCCATTGCTCAGTTTGGCCGGGAGGCCAGCTCTAGGAGGAGTCTTGGTGGTTTCAAACTTCTTCCATTTAAGAATGATGTTGGCCACTGTGTTCTTGGGGACCTTCAATGCTGCAGAAAGTGTTTGGTACCCTTCCCCAGATCTGTGCCTCGACACAATCCTGTCTCGGAGCTCTACAGACAATTCCTTCGACCTCATGGCTTGGTTTTTGCTCTGACTTGCAGTGTCAACTGTGGGACCTTATATAGACAGGTGCGTGCCTTTCCAAATCATGTCCAATCAATTGAATTGACCACAGATGGACACCAATCAAGTTGTAGAAACATCTCAAGGATGATCAATGAAAACAGGATGCACCTGAGCTCGATTTCAAGTTTCATAGCAAAGGGTCTGAATACTTATGTAAATAAGGTATCTGTTTTTTTATATTTAATACATTAGCAAACTAAAAACCTGTTTTCACTTTGTCATTATGGGGTATTGATGTGTAGATTGATAAGAAAAAAAATATTGAATCAGTTTTAGAATAAGGCTGTAACAAAATGTGGAAAAAGTCAAGGGGTCTGAATACTTCCGAATGCATTAGGTCATAGATTTTATCATAAGAATGAAATTGACGCATTGTTCAGTCTGTGTGTGTATTAAAAAATGTCCATTCCATAAGAAAAGAAATGGAAAAAGATTACACTAGCAAAATCTGGTTAAGGTTGAACTCACCGGAGAGGAAGAGGGACCCTAGACAGAGCAGGACAAGGCCACACACAATGCATGTGTTCATAGAGAAGCCCTTCTCTTTCCTCTCTACCATTTTGAACTCCACCTCTTCATCTTCCGATGCCATTTCTGGTGCCACATATCTCCTCCTCAGAGCAACTCCTTCCTCTGAACTCGTGTCAGCTCTTCCAAAGTCAAAGCTACTGGGAGATTCTAGCAGAGGGACAGACGAGAAGAACAGAAAGATCGATGATAAGCTAAATTAAACAAAATCATGCACTAAAGCTATTGAAAATGTTATACAAAAGTGTTAGATGGTAGAATGCTCTGAATGTAGATATATCTTGTGTGTAATTCTAACGCAAATTTTGTTTTTGTAACTGTTCGTTGAGTCGCGGTGTGTTAACACCCATGTGTTTGTTTTGAATTTGGATGAGCTGGAGTCGGATGGAGGCTCGGATACTGAGCCTGAAATCGACTATGGCAAAGACAATGTGGGGTCTTCATCTGATTCTGATGTTGATTTTCTTTCACATGTCTGTTTTGCATTATTTATCAACCATTGGTGTTTATGGCAAATTCTTTAACTGGATATGATTCTATTACTCATCAAATGTACAAATAAAACGTGTTGCAGTAGACCTTTGTAGAATAATATAGAACATATTCGTACGTGCATGTTATGTACTTCAAAATATCCAAATATTCAATATAAACTAAATATTCTTAAAACATAACTACATTCAATCAAATTATTATTTTGAACAATGGTATTTATTCAGTTTGATTACAACCCAGTAGGGGAATCTGATGCGTAGACTAAAGGGGACACCAGACAACATTTTTTATCAGGTACTTGTAGGATGAAAAACCATGATGTTCTAGTGTTAATTGTATGCCATATCTCAGAAAATGTTTTCTGATTTCCAACCTAGTGTATGAATCCATACCGTCTTCCTTTGGTATATCAGTCACTTTTTCAGGCAATTCAGTCTCCTCCTTTTCCACTGCTGGCTCTTCTGCTGACTCCTCTGAACCAATGGTCTCTGGAGGAGGACCATCAGGGGCTGGGCTTTTTGGAGCAGCATGGGGTTCTGGGGCAGGACTTAGAGGCTCCTCAGAGCTCTCTGGGAGGGGGCCAATATCAGTGACAGTGTCAGATTGGGAGCCCGTTGGGGTGACAGAGTCTGTGTGAATGCTTATGTCAGATTCGGCACTAGTTTCTAGGGCAAGACTCTCAGGTACAGGGCCTGGAACAGTGTGGGTAACAAGGTTGGAGCTCTCAGGGACAGGGCTTAACTCAGGCTCAACCTCTGAGGGGGGTGGTTCTGTGAAGGGAACATTTAGTGGCACAACCAGGTCGACATGAGTGACAAAGGGCATGGCTGCGAGTTGCTCATTGTCAGTGGGGGAGCTGGTTACCATATCATGGATGATGGGGGGTTCAGGCTGACTCGCCAGGTCAGGGTCAAGGGGCGCATGGCTAGACGGGGATGGGCTTAACAGGGTAGGGATGGAAGGGACAGGGCCCTCGCAGATATCAGGAGTCGTTTCCTGGCAAACCTGGGAATCAGAGGAGAATAAAAAGCACAAACCCTTTATAGTAATTGGTAATAACGAGTTATAACCATAGACATCCTATGCCATATAACACAAGACACCATTTTGAACGTTGTATGATGAAAGATCATGCTGTGAGAACGATACCCTCAGAAAGCAATGTGTTCATCAGGGACTCACAGTACAGACCTGTTGGCCCTCCTCTGACAGAACTGTTTGTATTGGAGACTCCGGGTCACTTGGCTTAGACTCCACAGTGGCCCCTGGAACAGCATCCAACAAAACATTAATAACATAACATGAATAACATCCACACAACTTCATTAGGCAACATCCCATATATTTGGACAATAAGCGAATAATCCACACAGAATGCATAGAGAAACAGTATCAGTGGAAGATTGAGATCAGGTACCTGTGACTTCCTCTGACAGACTAGGGACATCACAAAGACTCTCAGTCCCATCATCCACTGGACCCACGCTCTCAGCAGCTTCCTGAGGGACAAAGGGTTCTCATGGTCAACTCAACCTTTGTCTATTCACCTCACCATTCATTCATTCATTCATTCACACTGCCACTGATACAGAATATGTGGGTAAAGTGGAAACGTAATTTAAAACTCACAGCATTGAATCAAATGCTGTGTTGAGGTGATCAGCCTATTCTTTTGTCATAACATTTGGCAAGGTGTCAGCACCAGACCTCAATTTCAAATACTTTGAGCATTTGCTTGAGTATGCCTGGAGCAGGGTTGTCATGGCCACGGTTTCCCACAAATTGGGCTACTTTGAAAAACAATGTCGTGGGTGAAATTGTATTGGTTGGGTTTTTTTTGGGCTACTTCTAAGTTGCACTGCAGCCGCTATGACATTTATCTTTAAAGGCAGTGAGGCAGGCTGTTGCTGTGTCTGTGTGGGCCTGATGGGGAGGGCTTGGAGGGATGTCCGAGAGTGTGTTGAGAGCGCTGCAACAGGCAGCCGAGTCCACTAGTCGCGTGAGTGAGGACAGAGCAGAACGCGTGCAATCGTGACAACTTCTTACCAGTTGTAGGACATTTAGATTGTTCTTACGGAGACCTCTTTTTTTTACCAATCCTTTTTCCATAAAACATTAACCTAGAACTGATGTGCATCAAGAAATAACAGCGACAAAGCACTGGAAAACAACTATGGGCGCATTAGATACATTTGCTCGGAGGTGGTTTCAATTCCATTCCAATGTCGACTTTGCTTATAAGCCGTGTCAAGTGAAGTGTTTTACCCATGCTCAGTTCTAGGGTCTCGAGGGGCTGGCCATTTGAAATGGAAGTTATGAAACTCCCTTGCGTGCTTCTGTTATGGGAGGAAAAAGTCCTCAATGAAACTGACATTAAAATGTGGAGAATGATGCATTTGCATCTGTAGCCTATTCATTTATATGCCATTGTGGGCTACTGGAGCCTATCATTTGATCCAATAAATGTCCAAATGATGCCATTACCTGAGCCATCTCAAATCAATGTGTGCCACTTGTGTAGCCTACTTGGACATGGCAAACAGATTTGAATAGTCTAGAACTTCAGTTTATTGTTGTTGTAGCCCTTTGTTTATCGGCAATTATTAATGGCCATGTTTAGTTAATTAAATTGGAAGTCGTCAAAGCTCTATCGCATTTGCCGATCAGTTAGAAAACAATTAGATTGACGTAACAGTCAGATTAGGTTACAGTTAAAAAAATAAAATAAAACACTGGCTGTTGTAGACAAGCAAATTCAGTTCCTAGCCATATTATTTATATTTGATTAAAATTACAACACCATCCTCAGTAGCCTATACCAGCAGGTTACTGGGCGACAAGCACTTACCTCGAAACCGCCTTGCTATTCATGTTGAATAAATTAAATCTGTCAATTTGAACTAAGCAAGCTGCTAAATCATTCAGCTTACATATTGGCCTAATCGGGGTCTGTAGGGTCTGCAAACAAGCCATTTATAACAGTTTGTATACACCGCAAAAATTCAAATCTAAGTAAGATAAAATACCTTAAATCAAGGCAATATATGCGTGTTTTTTGTCTTACAAGATATGTCTTTTTACCAGGAAGTTATGTTAGAGCATTTCACTTGTTTCAAGCTTTTTTTGTCCTTAATTATTTTAATAAGATATAACTTGTTACTGAGATTGTATTACTGGTTCCGAGTAACTTAATGCTTTAAACTAGAATTATAAAGCTGTTTGATCAACACTGACAAGTACAAAACTTCTGTGTCAGTCAGAATTTCTTGTTTCAAGCATCTTATTCTTTTCATCGCTTCACATATTAAGAACAGATAATGACCACATGGAATTCACTGTTTTATTGTCAATCTTACACACAGCAATCATGTAGACAAAATACAGTACAGAACAAAGACAGTACACTTTTCATATCTGGGGAACACACTGAGCCATTTGAACTGTTGTACAATTCTATTACATCCCCAAGATGGTATTTGACTTGTACATAAGTTTGGCTCTTGTTGCTAATTGTGTAATATGAGGTAAAATCAACCAGCTTTTCAGCATCCGCTAACTCAGTGGCCTGTCCAAGGTGTGGGACCTCAACTTGACAAGCCATGATGTTTCTATCAAAGCATTTCATTTGAAATGGTTAATATTTCAAACAATAAAGCCTCGAATCAACAAGAAATATGTTTTTGACCAGTCCAAATTCTGGCATTCAGAACTTTTGCAAAGATCATGGACTTCTGAGTTATGTATTTCTTACAAGCCATTTGACTGATACAGCATGGTTTACGTCATTGAAACCTAGGAAGTCCCTCAATGTTCTACATAAATATTGTAGACCTTCAACCATTGATACAGGTCCCATCTCCCTTTCATTTGAAAAAAATTGGGTGCATTGAACTGTCAACATTTTGGCAGCTTCATATATTTGGTTCTGATTGATCAAACACTTGAAAATATTTTTTTCAATTGAGCTTGGAAGCGCATTGTTGAAAGAAACAATGTTTAGATTCGAACTGCATACACATGTGGACCCATTACACCAATGGACCCAATGACTTTATCTGTGATGGCAAATGGATCATATAATGCTGTTTAGGTGTAACATTGCAGTCTGGAAAAAGCACCTTCCAATGCTTCAAATGATTTTCAATGAGTAACTTCAACCTAGACACAGTCGCAATGGAAAGAACAGGTGCAAATACTATCTGTGCAATCTCTATTAGCTCAATTGTGTATATGTTATGTTCCCCGGTTTCTGTCTGTAAAGGATTATGTAGCCGGTCCTGCTGAGGTATGTGTATGCCAAAAGGACTGCGTTTGTGATTATTGAAATTGTTCACTTTAAAGTTAGTAATTATTTCATTTGTTCCCAGGGGGGAAGGGGAAGGCACCTTGGGCGTGCTTAGGCAAGAGGCCTGTGGGCATACATATACCCGTAGTGTGTACTCTGTCTATGCACACTAGGTAAGACCTGGACGGACCACCCCCTGTATTTTGGTTAGCGTGCCAGGTGGCGTTAAGGTTAGGTAAGTAGTGAGTAGGCAGGTAAGGTAGGAGAGAGGACTAACATTTACTTTCTTTGCTTTAGTTCCGTCCAGCCCCTTTCCCCCAAATTACCACGTGAAGGAAATACATTCCCTGTTAACAGTAAAGTTCTCTGCCATCCTTACCCGCACCTGCAACCCCATACCTCTTTCACTCCACGGGGAGTTAAGTGTAGCAGGGTGTTGCATTCCCTCCTCCAAGAGGCGTGCGTAACATTATGGGGGCTCATCTGGGATTTGAACCCGGGACATATCTTAACTGGAGAACAAGCTGATCAAAAGCCCATACAAATCTTACGAGACACCGGGGTGGCGCAGTCCTTAATCGTTACTGATGCTTTACCCTGGTCTCCTGAAACGTATTGTGGCTCGCATGTCATATTACAGGGTATAGAAACAAAAAACGTACCTGTACCATTACACTGGGTCCACTTAGTGTGAGACTTGGTATCAGGATGTTTCCATGTTGGTGTAGCATCTACACTGCCAGTAAAAGGAGTCACATTGCTACTAGGGAACAATATCGCTGAAAAACCCCATGTTTTTCCTGCGTGTGTTAACGAGGGCACAATCTCGCAAGCTGGGAGATGTGGTGGATTTGTCAAGTTCCATTTTTGAGAATGTTGAGGTAGAAGACAATGCCCCGAGTATTCCTTCTGCAATGCAGACAGTTTTTACCCCCGTAAAAACTAAGGCAGGGGAAAGTGAAATCGTGCACCAATTACATGACATTCTGTTCGTTACCCCCAAGGTGGTGATTGAATGTCAAAAGGGAGACAATCTTCAAGTGTTTTGCTTCGGTTATTTCCACTGAGGAGGCTAAAACTAGGGAGACCGCAGACTTCATGGAAGCAGTATTTTTGATGCGTAAATGGGCAGCTCATAACAGTTAGTGACTGGAGTGAAGTGTGTCAAGTGGTTGTTCCTACACTGTTCCGACAGCAGGTGCTGTCACTCGCCCATGACCAGACCTGGTACGGACATTTGGGGATCACGAAGACTTATAACAGAGTCCATCGACATTTTTTCTGGCCAGGTTTGAAGTCTGACGTGGTCTAATTTTGTAAAACATGTCAACTCACTGGGAAAGCGAATCAAACAGTTCCTCGTGCGCCACTCTGCCCGATTCCTGTGGTGGGGGAACTGTATGAACGAGTGATAATCGATTTTGTAGGTCCGTTGCCGAAAGCCAGGTCAGGTAACCAGTACTTACTAACAATGTGCAGTGCTACTCGATACCCAGAGGCTATCTCCCTCAGTACTATAACGGCTAAGACTGTGGTGAAGGCACTAGTGAAGTTCTTCTCTACGTTTGGACTCCCTAAAGCAATCCAAACTGATCAGGGAACCAACTTTGTCAAAACTGTTCTCAGATGTGTTAAAGACACTGCATTTTCCCATCAGGTCTCCAGTCCGTATCATCCTGAGAGTCAAGGGGCCCTCGAACGCTGGCTTCCAAACTCTCCAAAACAAATGGCAATATCCTTAGCAGGAAGCATGACCGTTTTAGTTTACCACCACTTGACGTTAATGTACTAACAGAAATTGGGGATGGCCGATCTCTAACATCTAGAGGGGAATAAGGGAAACCAAGAATAGCAGAAATCACTTGAGTCCAGATCAATCTGTCCTGACACAACAAGATGATTCAAAGCACATTTGATTTCCAATGGGGCTATGCCCTCCAGAATTCCATGCATAATGTCTTGCGGAGTTTGTTGTATAATATCAAAGGCTGAGAATTCAACTAACTTGCTCCTTCTATTGATCCCATAGGTTGTTCTTAGGCTGTTGCGAAGCAAGTCCGTCTTTGCCTTTTCTATTTCATCACACTGTCTGACATGCTTCTCCAATGTCCTTTTAGAATATGCATCCTCGTTGAAGTGTGACTGCATGTCCTTAAAAGAACACTCAGTGTCTGCACTTACTGTAGGCAAAGCCTCTTTGAACCCTGATAGTTCATGTTGTGCCAGGGTGTCTCCAGAGAGAGGCCATGGCACCATAAATCGTTCTCTCGCCGTTAAGTTTGCATTTTAACCCCACTGTACAATGCATCCATGTCTTCCTTGATTCTATTCAATATTACATCCACACCAGATTGACGGAGGTCTGCTGATCTAGCCATGGCAAGTAGCCTGATATCAGCCACTTTTGACCTGTATTTTGGATTTATATTTCCTAGGGTGTAGTACACCATTAACTTGTTTTTTGAGGCAAAGGATCCTAGTGATGTACAGAACCATCTGCAATCCCTTTTTTTCAGAGAAACCAAAGGCATGTGATTTTAGAAGAGCACCAACAATGTCATGAAAAAGACTTTCCCTGCACATCTGGGGTCCCTTTTCAACCAGACACAATCCTTGGGTGTGATAAGAACTGTTCTAGACTTTTGACTAATGGTACATAATGAAATAATTTGTCTTTGATGAAAAAGTATTTTGAGCCTCTACATTTCATCCTGCATCTGGTTCGAGCAATTGGAATTTCTTCTGCGTCCAAACAGCTGAACTGCTTCTTAAAAACACTGTCCTGTCTAAATGTTGCTGCAACGTCAGCAAAGGGGTCAAAGAAATTGTCAAATATATCCATTGCATCTTTTTCAAGCTGACCTAATGTGCTTCCTGAATGCTTCTTTAGCACTCCCTCCATCTGCTTCCTGAGGTTGTCCAATAGTGATCATGGATACTGCTGTACCCCAGCAACAATGTCATTCACGCCTTTCTGAGTGAGAGGAGAGAGAGAAAGCTCATGGAGGTTGGAACACACCATGTATACTTATGATATACAGATTTTGCTTATGACATATGCATTAACATAAGGGATCAACAATAGTAAGGTGGACAACCTAGCATTGAGAATGAACTCAACCATCACTGAACAACTACAGAATTCTCTGCATAATGTAACTAACCAAATGCTGTGCTCTGTTCAGAAAAAACATCTTACCTGTGAGAGACGATGCTTCGCTCTGGCATTTATCACAAAAGCAGTGGCATGTTTTGTCAGATCCTAAAAAACAAGTTGACATTGAATGGTCTATCCTGACCTGTGCAGGCTGGACATTACTAGTTCATGACAAGTATAATGTTTGTGACAGAAGTGATTGTGAAGACTATGAATGCTATTAGTATAGCCAAGTACTTCAAAAAATATGGTCAATTTCAGTAGATTGCCACCAACCGAGTAACTTACTTGTTGCACTGTGACAGCGCCATGTTGGTCAATGCCCCTTTGCCCTTCATCCAAGTCAGGTGTATGGAGTTCCTGATCAGTGATGCTAGAGTTAGCTAGAAGCTGATCGGGATGAATGTTGTCCTGTGTACCACATATCAAAGAAACAGATTATTATTTGAAATTGTATTTAGTTTCACCAATAGAGCTTTAAGTGTTTTGTTCCCATTTATCATTGATTATTTTCACATTAACCCAGCTTTAGCCATTATAGCTAAAATGATCGAATAGTTCATTTAAAAAAAAAAACTATTAATCCAAAAAGAAAAAAAATCCTAGCTAGCTACTTACTTGTTCCGGTGGTACTTTGCTTTCCCCCGATGTCTGTTCACCTGGTCGGGTGCCTTCAAGTAGGTGTTGAAGGTGTCTTCTCTTTACATGATGATAGAAGGAATTGTACACTCTATATTCCTCGGTGCCTCCGTCAATACCACAGAGCAACCAGAAATCAGGGCTGCGACTGTGCAATCTATTGATATGGCTCAATAACAGTTTCAATGAAAAAGTAATAAAAACGCAGAAGATCACGCAACGCCAAAGCATCTTGAACGTTACTAAAAGCAAACGCATGTAAAACGGTCCCACTGCTTTCGATGAAAAGAGCGTAAATAACTGAAAATGATGTTCACAAGTATTTATAATACGACCAAGTAATTTGATTGGAGTAGAGTGTAACAGCATGGACTTTTAACTATACATGTATCACTCCGCTTTACAGGTGTTCTAGTAACCGTTAATTACATTAACGATTGTTATCCATCTTAGATTGTTAACAAACTTCGCACCGCAAAGATGAACATATTTCCACTAACATTTGAGTTAAATTATGAATGGTCATCAGGAGAGGACGGTAAGTGTAGACCTACACAAAGTAGCAAGCTAGTGTGCAGGAAAATGTTTGTGGTGCTTGGCAACAGTCCAGCCCAGTTGTGGAACTCTGTGTGTTAGCAGAGCCAAATAAACAAATCAATCTTTTAGTGCTTATTACTGTTAACTAATAAATGGCGCTTGTAGAACTGTTGTATAAAAGCAACATCACACTCGAGGTTGTGCTGTTACACTGATTATTATCTTCAGCACTCGGCCTACGGCCTCGTACCTACGACCGAATCACAGCCATGCTGATATTCAGCACTCGGTCACATTATCTAACTACATAAGGGAGGCCTATAAATAAAAAGTCAAAGACGGTCCAAATCTTTGAGTCATCTAACACCATGAATGAAGATGGAATGGATTACACATATCCGGGCATGGATCAAATATCAACCGCAGTGTTAAAAGGTAATGTCAATATGTTTATACCGTCTACCTTTCTCCTTAGCAAGCCAACGTTAATTTGAATTGGAAAGTTGGCAAACCAAGTTAGCGTGCTAATTTTAACTAGGTAACGTTGACTGTTAGAAGTTAACTGAACGAACGGCCATTTATTGAAAACACTTGAACTTTGGTTCGATTGATAGTGCTTTATTGCCAGAAATAGTGTTAAAGTGTAAATGTGCCCTAATGACTGACACGTCGATTATTTAGCGTCGCCGTCTTTGGCGCCCTTTCTGTTGACAATAGAAAATAAATAGAAAGGGCGCCAAAGACGGCGAAGCTAAATTATCGACGTGTCAGTCATTGTCTACAATCTTAGTGAGGCAAGCAAAGATTAATGTAACTAAGATTTTCAATATGGGCGACAATTTAGCGTTAAAGTTATTTTCATTAGCTTGCACTATCTTTTGGTTTAAAGTAATTAACGTCAACGTTAATGATATACTGGTAGTCTAATTTTGTTAGCTAACAGTAGCTAGCTTGGTAAATCAATAATTAATTACTTATTACTTAACTATTTACTAATTAACTAATTACTTAACTATTTACCATGCGGTTAAATGTGTTTTTCAGCTGCTAATATACATGCTGCCCTGCCTCTCTGAGCATTTACGTGATCTCTCTCCCGGGAGGGGCACTTCCTCAGAAGGAGAACCATTTGGAGACTGTCTCATTTTCACCATGAGTAAATGCTAGATTTTGACATTTGGGAGACATTTAATCTAACCATGCAGGCAGTGTTTCCTGTAAAACAAAGAAGCATTTCCTGGCCATCACAATACATGTATCTAAAGATGTAGTCGTTTTGGTGTTTGCTGTTAGGTTGTTGTTAGTGTGGTGTTCT
Organism: Salvelinus fontinalis; assembly: GCF_029448725.1. Taxonomy (NCBI): domain Eukaryota; kingdom Metazoa; phylum Chordata; class Actinopteri; order Salmoniformes; family Salmonidae; genus Salvelinus; species Salvelinus fontinalis. The sequence goes on along the minus strand of NC_074696.1, from coordinate 43,993,013 downwards.
TTGCCTTTATAATTACCATTAAATAAATCTATGTCTAATACAGGGTCAAGAATCAGACCTGTGTAGACCAGGCACCTCCTCTGGGACCTATTGGATACCTGGCAGCCAAATTATTTATTATGCGTTCTGGCATGAGAAACTACTGAGAGCCTACAGAACCAGGCGAGACATAAAACTCTACAGGAGATGTACAAAACCAAGGCCAGACCCAACCAGAAGAATGTTTCCCAGCTCCTGGACCTTGAATTCCAAGCAAGACGGGGCTTCATCGACTTTGATGCTACCAAGGAGCAGGACAGACCTACCAAGATACTTCAAGCGTATCCCTGCTTCAGAGAACTGGATCATGTAAGCAAATGTATTCATTTTAAGTAGGCCTATGCTTCCTTAGCCTGGTTAACACCAGACCAAATATAAAATGAGATACGGTGTGGGAACTGAGCAGCGTGAGAAGCCATAGCAGGGACGGAGGTAAACTACTTCGGGCAAATGTAAAACAGTGAGCTCGCGAGAATTCAGACTGGTAGTAACCAGGCTAATGCTTCCTACGCCTCCAGCTAGATAGTTTAAGACTCTGTCTCGGTCTGTCTGTGTGTGTCAGGTTATGGATGAACTCCGGCGGATCCTCGCTCGAGGGAACTTGAAAGTATTAATGTTCCCATGAAAGTATTAATGTTTGTTTCAATAACTGGCTGCAGTAAATCAAATGAGACTTTTAGTTTAACAGTGAAGCACTCAATCGCCATGATGAAGGCTTTACCAGACATGTTCCCATCACCTGTGGCTCCAAAGAAGTTAGGACATGCAAGTGAGGCTATGCTTCACATCCTTGAGGTAAGAAATGTGTGCATGTATTAGAATTTTCATATTACTTGACCATAACATACAAAGAGTGTGAATTGTTTTAGGTCATTTTTGTTTCTCTTTGTGTGTGTGTGTGTGTCAGTCTGCAGAAGACCCCAACACCTTTCTTCAGGCGAGACCACTCTTCAGCCCTGTCGTGATTGTCTGCGAAACCAACTGCATACTGGCCATTGGAACCATGTCTGTGGTGACCTTCCCAAAAGAGAACATCTATGCCAGCGTGACGTATCTCATGGCGTGTTATTACACCTTTACATCACATATCCCAAGTGCATTGCGACACTCCTCTCTGTGCTGCAGACAGAAGTCCTCTCGGACGCCATCCACAACCCGGGACATGACTTCTTCATATAAAAAAGGCTATGGCCGAGTGGAAAAAGTTCATTACTGACTAGGGTTGCACGATACAATTTTTTCATTTCCTGTCCCGATAACAGAACTTTGTATCGGCCGATCCGAGAACCTTTAATAAATAGGCAGGGCGTTTGTTGTTTATTATAAGAAGGTTTAAAGCACGGTTACGTTTGTTATCTTGCCATAGGTCTTACATTTTCACCTTGACCACCAATGGCATGTTGTTTTTGTATCCTTTGTTCTGCCCACATCAGCCTCTGGATATACTGAGTCCGCAGTAAAGTGAAAAGAAATGAGATTCATTCTTTCTTTAAGCAAGCCAATCTCATTTCTAGTAGTACAAGTACATTTATCTTAGTCAGGCTTACTTATTTTAAACACAATATGCAATTTTTCTGTAAATTCCAGGGTATATAACCTTATTTCAAGACGATTGCAATAGAATTGGATGCTAAATTTAAGCACATTTTCCTACATATTGAGAAAATAATCATTATATCTCGTCTTTAGACTGGCCGCACTAGTTTTAAGATATCTGTGCGTTCTTTGAGACTATATATTTTTTACTTGTTTTAAATATCCTGGCAAGTGAAATTTTCCTGTTCTGTTGGCAAATCATTTTGCTTATTTTAAGTAATATTTCCCCCATTTTACTGCTCGTTTTTCTTGTCTACACTGCAACAAGCTGACTTGTTGCAGTGTAGTCTTAACATCTGGCACAATTGCCAGAAAATACACTAACATCCGTTTAAGTTCTACCAAATATTTATTGCGCAGAGATTGAGATCCTCTGTCCAACTTTCACTCAAACTCTCCTGTCGGATTTATATATACAGTGCATTCGGTAAGTATTCAGACCCCTTGACTTTTTCCACATTTTGTTATGTTACAGCCTTATTCTAAAATAGATTCAATATATTTTTTTCTCAACAATCTACACACAATACCCCATAAGGACAAAGCAAAAACAAGTTTAGAAATGTATTAAAAATAAAAAACAGATATCTTATTTACATATGTGTTCAGACCCTTTGCTATGAGACTCAATTGAGCATCTTGTTTACATTGATCATATTTTTAGATATTTCTACAACTTGATTGGAGTTCACCTGTGGTAAATTCAATTGATTGGACATGATTTGGAAAGGCACACACCTGTTTATATAAGGTCCCACAGTTGACGGTGCATGTCAGAGCAAAAACCAAGCCATGAGGTCGAAGGAATTGTCCGTAGAGCTCCGAGAAAGGGTTTTGTTGAGGCACAGATCTGGGGAAGGGTAACAAAACATTTCTGCAGCATTGAAGGTCCCTAAGAACACAGTGACCTCCATCATTCTTAAAATGGAAGAGGTTTGGAACCACCAGACTACCTAGAGCTGGCCTCCCGGCCAAACTGTAAAATCAGGGGAGAAGGGCCTTGGTCAGGGAGGTAAACAAGAACCCGATGGTCACACAAAGTGCTCCTCTGTGGAGATGGGAGAACCTTCCAGAAGGACAACCATCTCTGTAGCACTCTACCAATCAGGCCTTTATGGTAGAGTGGCCAGACGGAAGCCACTCCTCAGTAAAAAGGCACATGACAGCCCGCTTGGAGTTTGCCAAAAGGCACCTAAAGACTCAGACCATAAGAAACAAGAGATTCTCTGGTCTGATGAAACCAAGATTGAACTCTTTGGCCTGAATGCCAAGCACCACATCTGGAGGAAACCTGGCACCATCCCTACGGTGAAGCGTTGTGGCAGTATCATGCTGTGGGGATGTTTTTCAGCGGCAGGGACTGAGAGACTAGTCAGGATCGAGGGAAAGATGAACAGAGCAAAGTACAGAGAGATCCTTGATGAAAACCTGCTCAGGACAGACTGGGGGCAAAGGTTCACCTTCCAACAGGCCAACAACCCTAAGCACACAGCCAAGACAATGTAGGAGTGTCTTAGGGACACTCACGTCTCTGAATGTCCTGGAGTGGCCCAACCTGAGCGAAGTCTGAAAATAGCTGTGCAACAATGCTCCCCATCCAACCTGACAGAGCTTGATAGGATCTGCAGAGAAGAATGGGAGAAACTCCCCAAATACAGGTGTGCCAAGCTTGTAGTGTCATACCCAAGAAGACTCGGGGCTGAAATCTCTGCCAAAGATGCTTCAACAAAATACTGAGTAAAGTGTCTGAATACTTATGTGATTGTTATATTTCAGTGTTATTTTTAATACATTTGTAAAAAAAAATCTAAACCTGTTTTTGCTTTGTCATGATTGGGTAATGTATGTAGATTGAGAAGAAACCCCCCCAGATTTAAGTCCATTTTAGAATAAGGTTGTAACGTAACAAAATGTGAAAAAGTAAAGGGGTCTGAATACTTTCAAAATACACATGCAGAAAAGGGATTTTGTTTCAAATTATAAACCAAAAATTGGGTCTGAAGTCATTACAAGTTTCGTTGATATTCTTTCCTAATTGGCTCGACAATGCTATGGATAAAGGGTTTATTGGATAAACTCCTCTCTTGCAGTGTAAAAAAATGGCCTAGTTTTCAGGCCTTTTGGGCAGGTTTGAGTGGTCATTGGGCTAGAGATTTTAGCTAGACCTGGCATGGAGTGTCATAAGCGGGGTTTGCAGTTTGGGGACTTTAGTATCGATTTATTAAACAAGGCAAGCTCAAACAGGCAAAGTAATTAATAGATGTAAGTATTTGAAACCCAGGTCTGGCTGGCACACCATAGGTTGGTACAGGGTGTATATCAGGGATCATCAACTAGATTGAGCCGCGGGCCGATTTGTTCTTGGGTGGATGGTCAGGGGGCCGGAACACAATTACAAATAATTTGTAGACTGCAAATTGACTACAAGAAGGCCAAACAGATACAGTATAATGTTTGCATAAAACAATCATTTCAAACCTTGCTTACATTTGTATACAATCATGTGTCACTATTATTCATGGGAATACTTGGGAACAGATTTCTTAAATTAAAATTCCCCCCCCCCCCAATTTCCTGGTGTTATTACAATCTTATGTCCTACTATGAAACAAAAAGTATTTTATTTGTATTTATTTTTGTAAATAATAAAGTTAAATAAAATAAAACAAGTTGGGGCCACCAGTTGGGAAACCCTGATGTATATCTTACCTCTGGGGACAGCATGGTCCAACTGTTGGTCGAGGATCCACTGCGGCTGCTGCCTGTGCTGCTGTCAGACATTGCCCCCTTGATGCTCAGCACAGCAACTACAACTTATCTGCAGAGGACAGAGATTCACTGACTCATGTAACAAATGTCATTATGAATCACCCAATAATAACTCATTATGTGGTTTTAAAATGTCTGCAGTTTCTACATATATACTTGCACCATGTTCTCATTATGCAATTGAACAAACTATTCATATAGGCCTAATAAAGTATCTCCGTAGAGAAGAAATATCACGACAGCATATTACCACGGCTTTGGAAAAGTCATTTTTCAAACCAACATATCAGAAATTCAATTACACCAAAATGTCAATTGTTGGGCTACAGTGAAGAACTTGAAATTAAGAAAACCATCTGAGAAATAGACTGCATAGCCTACCTTAAACGCCAGCTGCAATAATTGTAATCTGTAACCTACACAAATGCCTATACTCCCTACAAAAAATAAGAAATTGCAAAAATGTAGAGACAATGATAACATTGGCAAACATAGTTAGTGAATCGCGATAGAGGGAGTGGCCATTTTAAAAATAGACTGATCCTTTTTTGTATTCTCACTTGTATAATCTATTCGCATCTATTCGCACTTCAGACACGCCACTATGGGTTTCTTTACGGTACCCATACCAAAAATACATTTAATGTGTCGCTTAGTTATGTGTAGAGCCATGTCATAATAGAATGGTCTGGCACAAGAGGTTACTCAGGCAAAAATCAAGTTTAACTTTAAAAACATATCGTATCACAGCGCCTCTCCTATTTCTAATGATCCAATTTAAACTGTATTTTAAAATGTACATATGAAGTGTGTAAACAGTATTTTTGCTGTCATACACACACACACACATCAGTTTCTCTGGTTTTACTATCTATATGTATGCGCTTGGGTAAAATTAAAATGTTTGTTTTATTCTATAAACTACTGGCAACATTTCTCCCAAATAAAAATAGACATTTATTTGCAGAAAATGACAATTGGTCAAAATAACAAAAGATGCAGTGTTGTCAGACCTCGAATAATGCAAAGAAAACACAATACAAATGTTTTAACTTAGGAAGAGTTCAGAAATCAATATTTGGTGGAATAACCCTGATTTTCAATCACAGCTTTCATGCGTCTTGGCATGCTCTCCACCAGTCTTTCACATTGATGTTGGGTGACTTTATGCCACTCCTGGCGCAAAAATTCAAGCAGCTCAGCTTTGTTTGATGGCTTGTGACCATCCATCTACCTCTTGATCACATTCCAGAGGTTTTCAAGGGGTTCAGGTCTGGAGATTGGCCTGGCCATGACAGGGTCTTGATCCTCCATCTACACTTTGATTGACCTGGATGTGTCATGGAGCATTGTCCTGCTGGAAAAACCAATCCTCAGAGCTGGGGAACATTGTCAGAGTAGAAGGAAGCAAGTTCTTCCAGGACAACCTTGTACGTGGCTTGATTCATGCGTCCTTCAAAAGATTCCAGCCTTGCTGAGGCACCCCCAGATCATCACTGATCCTCCACCAAATTTCACAGTGGGTGTAAGACCTGGAGAGGCCTACAAGCTGAAATCATTCTCTACTATTATTCTGACATTTCACATTCTTAAAATAGTGGTGATCCTAACTGACCTAAGGACAAGGAATTTGTACTAGGATTAAATGTCAGGAATTGTGAAAAACTGAGTTTAAATGTATTTGGCTATGGTGTATGTAAACTTCCCGACTTCAACTGTATTTTATTTAGTGTCATATCTTGTCTATTACTGTTCTGTGCTTTCATAGTGCGGCAGGTAGCCTAGTGGTTTAGAGCGTTGGGCCTAGTGGTTTAGAGCGTTGGGCCAGTAGCCGAAAGGTTGCTAGATCGAATCCCTGAGCTGACAAGGTAAAAATCTGTCGTTCTGCCCCTGAACAAGGCAGTTAACCCACTGTCCATTTGCTGTCATTCTAAATAAGAATGTGTTACCTGACTTGCCTAGTTTAAAAGATTAACATCAATATTTGTACTTTTTATGCGGACCCCAGGTAGAGTAGCTGCTGCATTTGCAGTAGCTAATGAGGCTCCTAATAAACTAAACTAATTCTTGCTTTATTAGGGCCTCACGCTGTAGCCTAAATTACATCTATCGTATCTGTGCCGTTCAGATATGAGCAAAAAGTCAGATCCAGTTGGAACTTAGGCTGGAGGCTAGTTGTTAGCTTGGTAGCGAAACAAAATTGAGCTTTGGATTAGTCTTCGACAAAACCAGGACGACATGTTCTCTTTTTAGCCAGAGACTTACATTTCAGTTGTATGAATTGTCCCCGTTTGCTCCAGCGAGAGGTGAACTAAGAGTAGAAGTCATGACACCAAACTCAAAGGAAATAAATGTTTGTAGACACATGCAGCATATTTTGATCGGCTTACCATGGTAAACAAAGGCAGAATGCAATCACTCCCACAGTTAACCTCTCTCTCTTCCGCTCCCAATAGCGTTGACCACACAAAATAATTTCCCCAAAGTAATATTAGACTTGTTCTTACCCCGCGTACTTCACTTCAATTCCACTGTTTTAGCTCGATTAGTCCTGGTATTATTTTACAGACAGCTTTCCTGTCGTGAACATCGGAAAATGTGGGAATTCCAAACTGCGTCACTCCAATGCTTCACACTGTCTTTTCCAATGGGATGTCAATATGGCCGTTTGCGTCACCTCCCTCAAACAGAACAGCCAACCAGGGTGAAGTGTTGTGTCAGGAAAACTGCTTGATTGACGCGCGCAGGTGAAAGTGGTAGGTAATGGATACAGACCCTTCCTTCGCGGATGATAAGATGCTTGCATGCGCACATTATATACGGGAGGGGAGGCAACTTCAACCAGCCTTACATTGACGTGTTTGCAGTGAGCTATATTTGTCGGGACTTCCAGCCTGGCTATCCCACTTCAACCCTGTTGCATGAGATTGTCTATCTGTTTCATTATTGCCCCCTACTTTCGTCAGATTCTAAAATAAACTGTACAGTTTTGTCTCTGTCTGTGTTGGACACCTGTAGGCCTATTGTAATTTATTGTAACAATGAAATCTCATCCCAAACCACATTTGACCTCCTTAAGTTCATATACCGTTTAAAAATCTAAAGTTCAATGTGTTTCCATCACATTTTTAACTCTACCGATAGTTTTGTCACGAAAGTTAAATAGTAAATGTGCCTACTCGTCTTGGCACGTGTGCTCTAGCCAACAGCTGGCAGATACAGTGCGGGAAGGCTTTGCGTAGGCTAATCTACATAATGAGATTATGAATAAAAAGGAGAATATTTTCATAGAGATACAGGACTCATCATGGCTATGACCTGATTTAACATGGACATTGCCATTGAAGGATTCTACCATTTTAAAGTAGTCAACTGTTTGGGGATTCCTGTAAATTGGGAGCAATCAGCCAATGAAAAAGAAGATAATTGACCACTTTAAAATGGAGATAACCTCAATGGCACTGCCCATGCTATCACAGACTGTAATGGAGCCTATATCTATCTCGATTTTATTTATATATTATTTATTTATATATACTTATATTCCCAATCTGGCCCTCAAACCATCATGGTCACCTAATAATCCCCAGTTTACAATTGGCTCATTCATCCCCCTCCTTTCCCCTGTAACTATTCCCCAGGTCGTTGCTGCAAATGAGAACGTGTTCTCAGTCAACTTACCTGGTAAAATAACGGTAAAATAAATGAATAAAATAAAATATTTTACCTTTATTTAACTAGGCAAGTCAGTTAAGAACAAATTCTTGTTTTCAATGACGTCCTAGGAACACTGCCTTGTTCAGGGGCAGAAAGATAGAATTTTACCTTGTCAGCTCGGGGATTCGATTTTGCAACCTTTCAGTTACTAGTCTAATGCTCTAACCACTAGGCTACCTGTCACCGATGAGTCCTATCTTTTTCTGTGGCCTGCTGTTAAATGGTGTACGTGTCCTCTCATTGGCTAGAATGGTCACAGCAGATCTCGCCTCCTCCCGCCTGATTTTCATCTTTGAGGACTTAGAGCGGTCCATTCGACTATCTTATAAATATATGTATAAAATGATACCATTAGTGCTCCTTCAGAAAGTAACAGATGCATGACTTTTGTGTTCAAATACTTTTTTTAAAGACAATTACATACATGCATAACATAGGTTTTCTTCATTTAGTAAATGTGCATGCAATACTAAAAGTTTTATTTAAGCGGAAAAGTACATTTTGTGTGTACTACGTCACCATGCACTGATTTTTATCAGCAACAAGTCAGTTTGGTGGAAACACACCACTTGTGGGAAAATGTGCATATTTTCTTTATGCAGATTTCATTAGATTCACATGAAAATCTGTTGCCAATTGGATGGAAACCTAGCTACTGACCTCCATATCAAAATTCCTCACTTCGTGGGCTGTTTGTGGAGTTTGGGGGGAGTAAAACTTCTCTCTTCGCCTCTTCCTCAGTGTGGAACTACACTGAGCCGACTACACTATTCTTCCTATACCAGATAGTAATCAAGTTCAAATTGGAAAATCTATAGGACTATAATGATGTGGATCAAATTAAGCAACTACAATACAAAAAATTGCTTAACATTGTGACATAAGCACAAATCTTTCCCCTACTGCATTTCTGTCCATCAGAATTCTTAGCTTAATCTTTTATCTTTCAATATTCTTTTCTTCAGGCAGTCTTCCATCTATTGCCTATCTTACACCCGTTTTTCACCTTGTTCCATGCCCTGGCCTTCTGTAGTCTCTCTCACCTTTTGAACCAGCTCCCTTCCCTGTCCTTGTTGTCCTTTACCTTGGTGTCTGTCTATCCATTCCCAGGACCTTTTTGTTTTTCCACCAAGTTTTCATCTCATTTAAAAATGTGATCTTTAATTCAGTGTATTTGTCACAGATCCCCCCGGTACTGCTGCTCGTTCTGTTCACCAGTTCCGGAGGTCGACGTCACCGGCCTTCTAGGCTGCACTGAACTGTGTCATTACGCACACCTGGTTCCAATTCCTCACTGATTGTGTTTGTATAAATGTGCCCTTCATTTCCCCATTGGGCTGTCGATTATTGTTTCCATGTCCATTGGTCGTACCTATGCGGTACCTATGCGGTGTCTCAGCCTGTGCTGCGTGTTTTGGGCATTGTGTATTACGGGTCTCCTCCCGTGTCGTTCTACGAGGTTTACCCTTGCTCTTTTGTTTGGGTACATAACCAGTGTTTTGTATACGTGTTTGTTTTGGGTGTATTAAAAACCCAGGTGATGTATTCCTTTGCCTGTCTCCAAATCCTTTATAACAGCGTGACAGAATAATTGACAGCAGGGAGGACGAGCTTGCGACCATTGTAGGGACAGTACAGCATCACGAGGACTGTTTCTCCAGACTCTGGGTCACCATGGACAGTGTGCTGGCAACTATCCTGCACATTGGAGCGGAATGTGCAGTCCCTCCAGTCTCCAGCACCGATTCCGGTACCAACTCCCACACCACGACCTACCTGCGTTCCATCGGAGCCGGTCCGCGGAATACCCCTGTCCCTCCCGGAGCGCTTTGACGGCGTGCCAGCAAGATACAAGTGGTTCCTTCTACAATGCAACCTGTACCTAGCTCGCTACGCTGAGGCTGTTTCCGGAAGAGACAGGGTTGCCACCGTCATCTCGGCACTGACTGGATGGGCTCTGGACTGGGGTGCCGCGGTCTGGGAGATGGGTGGAACCGAGGTCGAGTCCTACGAGCGCTTCACCCTCCTCTTCTGCTCTGTGTTTGATCATCCTGTGGAGGGACAAGTAGAGGGTGAGTGTCTACTCCGACTAAACCAGGGAGCTAGGACCGCCTTGGAGTTCTCCCTGGAGTTCCAGACCATCGTGGCTTGGAACGAGTTGGCTCTGGTCACCGTTTTCCTGCAGCGGACTGCGGGAGGAGGAACAGCTGCAGTTAGCCTGCCGTGATGACATCTTGTCACTTGACCAGCTCATCAGCATGGCGATCCGGTTGGACAACCTCCTGCGGTCCCGAAGGAAACCTGCAAGGAATCCAGAGTCCATGGCTACACCTGCTCCGTGGCCAGAGCCGACGGATGCGGACTCGGCACGTATGCCCGAGGCAGAGCATAGGCGAAGGAGGAATCTTGGCCTCTGCTTCTACAGTGGGGAAAGGGGTCACTTCTCCCTAACTTGTTCTCTATCCCCATAGGAGGCGAGAAGGTGACAAGACAGGGAATTCTCCTGCGCTAACCCAGGTAGGAGGCAAGGTCTCCTCTCCTTGTCTGTCAAATCAACTAGTGTTTTCCCGTTAAATTCCCTGAGAATCAATCAATCCAATTTATTTATAAAGCCCTACTTATATCAGCTGATGTCACAAAGTGCTGTACAGAAACCCAGCCTAAAACCCCAAACAGCAAGCAATGCAGGTGTAGAAGCACGGTTCGAGCCCTGGATAATCGTCCAAAAGGGACAGGGCTCGTAAATCGCATTACTGTTCCTATTTCTTTGTTGACCCAGGACACTCATTCAGAACAGATCACCTACTTGATTATAGACAACCCCACGCACCCTATTGTTTTAGGTCTCCCCTAGTTGAGTTTGCATAACCAGGTTATTTCCTGGTCCGAGAAGAGACTGCTGGTGTCACGCCCTGACCTTAGTTATCTTTGTTTTCTTTATTATTTTGGTTAGGTCAGGGTGTGTTTTTGTCTTGTCTAGGGGTTTTATATATCTATGGGGTTTTGGTATTGTATAGGGTTTATGTATGTCTAGGTGTGTGTAGTTAGTCTAGGCATATGTAGGTCTATGGTGGCCTAGATTGGTTCCCAATCAGAGGCAGCTGTTGATCGTTGTCTCTGATTGGGGATCCTATTTAGGTTGCCATTTTCCAGTTTAGTTTGTGGGTTATTGTCTATGGTCAGTTGCCTGTGTCTGCACTTGTTTATATATAGCGTCACGTTCGTTTTGTATAGTTTGTTTAGTGTTTCTTCGTTAATAAATAGAAGAATGTATTCACATCACGCTGCGCCTTGGTCTCCTCCATTCAACGAACGTGACAGCTGGGTTGGTCACAGGAGTGTCAGGAGTGTCTGCTTCTGGAGTTTGAGAAGTCAATGAGAGAAGTGAAGTTCTTCCTTAGTTGTTAATTTTCAAAGAATCTAAAAAAGGCAACCCAGATTTGAGCAAATGTCTTAATTACTCCAACCTCATGAAAATGACAAACTGACACATTTTAATTTTCAACAAAACAAATTTATATCGAAGGTGTTACATAACTAGGAGTGGTGGGTGCGGAGTCAGGCGCAGAGAGCAGAGGTTTAAGGAAAACCGTATTTATTCCGGTGAGAAAAGGTCATGCCAAAACAACAGGCAAATAAATGACCAGCCCAAAACAGGACACAAACAGTCCGGAAAAATACAAACAATACTATCCACAAAACAGAACAGAGAAACAAGCCTGCAGAAAAGCAGGTGGGCATAACAGGCTTAAATAGCCCTAAACCTAACCCCAAACGAGAAACAGGTGAAACCAATAAGACATAACCAACAGAAAAGGAAAAGGGAATTGGTGGCAGCTAGTAGACCGGTGACGACGACCACCGAGCGCCGCCCGAACAGGAAAGGGAGCCACCTTCGGTGGAAGTCGTGACAGAAGGAGTGCCTTTGATTTGACGTCCTGCACATGTGCACGAACTGTTAGACCTGATTTACAGTGAATTAGGAATTAGAATACTAGAATTACATGAACCTTATGACGGTCGAAAGGTCAGCCATGTTGATCAGGGATTTGGTCAACCATTGTTACGACTTCTACCGAAGTCATTGCCTCTCCTTGTCCGGGCGGTGTTCGGCGGTCGACTTCACCGGCCTTCTAGCCATCATCGATCCACTTTTCATTTTCCATTGGTTTTGTCTTGTCTTCCCACACACCTGTTGTCAATCCCATTCATTACCTGTTGTGTATTTAACCCTCTGTTTCCCTTCATGTGTTTGTCAGAGATTGTTCTTTGTCAAGTGTTGTGTTTATGTGTATAGGTGTGCGACGGGTCATCGTACCCATATTTGTTTTATGTTTTCCTATGAGTGTTATGGAGCAGGTTACTGGGACTATAATTAAAAAACTCCATTCTACACTCTATTTGACTCTCCTGCGCCTGACTTCCCTGCCACTTATACACGCAACTGTGACAACCATGGTTTGCCAGTGGTGTGATAAGATAGTGTACAACAATGAATGTGGAGAATTTATCTGCACTCTATGTGTGTTAGCTAGCTAGCCAGCCAGTTTTAGAGGTATGATACCATACATTTTTCAAATGAACTGCCAATGCAAACATTCCATTCAAACAATGCAGTCAATCCACAGCCATACAGTGACTGGCTCAAATCAATTGATAATAGAACAAGTTGTAAATGCAACTAGTAGGCTACTGATTTGAGCCGGTCACTGATTTGAGCGCAACTGTGTAAGTCACTACATCTCAGTGCTAAAGGAGTCACTACAGACCTTGGTTCGATCCCGGGCTGTATCACAACCGGCCGGGATTGGGAGTCCCATAGGGCGGCGCACAATTGGCCCAGCGTTGTCCAGGTTAAGGGAGGGTTTGGCCAGGGTAGGCCATCATTGTGAATAAGAATATGTTCTTAACTGACTTGCCTAGTTCAATAAAGGTTGAATAATATCATGTCTATAAATATAGTAGCACTCACACCTTTCCAAGAAAACTAAATCTGAGACATTTATGGACTGTTTACATATATTTTAGAGGCTATTTAGACAGAAAATGTGTATAAAACCTGTATGAACTGTATTTATAATTATATGACAATAGTTTACATTGACTATAATTCCATTAGGCCTACAACATTTCTGAAACGTCACATGCCTTACTTTTAATTTCCTGCATAAGTAAAAGCATCACCTATGCATCTACTGCCATTCATTCCAATTAGACTGGTTCTGGATTTCTCCCTGACCAAGATGGCTGTTTGTGTGTATAATAATGAAATGGAGTTGGAGCTTTGAGTATTCTTCAGCAAATATGGATATACTGACAAGATACATGTCTCTCCGACCTAATGGGACTCGTTTTCCACGAAGCCGCAAGGCGGGCTGTCTAGCTCCCTCCTATCCTTTCATTGGATCTGTGGATACATCTCATTATTGTAATCACTTTTTGAATATTCAATGAGGGTTGTTGACGTCAACAATGGAGAGAGATGCCATGGTACTAGCCTTATGTCATGAAAATGCATACCCATCTGGAGACAACTCCGACGTAAAGTGTTTTTTCTCAAAGTTGCCAGGACTTCACGTGTCCTACTTATATCAGTACACTCGTAACAACTTAAGCATTAAGAAATTTCTACTCGATCAAATAAACCTCACGTAGCAAATAAACCATACATTTTTATTGTTGACCACAACGAAAGTACACCACCTGCTGGAAAGAGACTGATTTCCCGCCGAGTTGGGCCTCTTAATCTCTGACTTCAGTCATGTTAAAGGAAAAATCCACCCAAAACCACTCATTCCTTTAATTTACAGTGATAAATAATACTAATGTGTGAGAACAACATTTTTTCCCTTCTTTTTGACAATATAGTAACGTTGGTAGCAACGTGGAAAATCGTTGTGGAAGTCTGTTGCAGCGCAAGTCGACACAATGCAATTCTGTCACTAGTCGTGGAAATGGAGTCCCTAGAGAAAGCAAGAACAAGATGGTTGTCAGGAGTAGTGCAATATTATCATAAGGAGACGTATACTTGGAAAACGGAGGAGGAATAGAGGGGAAAAGAGAGGGAGAAGAGGTCTAAGAGAAAAAGGGAAGATTAGGGTGAGCTGGAGTCGTATAAAAATGGTCGAAAAAAGGGAGATGGTTTGTTAAAGAAGAACGGTAGAACGTGTAAGCAGAGGGAGATGAAGACAGGAGGAGAAATGGAAGTGAGGGTGATGTATCGGAGGTGGTAGGTGTGGCGAAGTTATTGGAGACCGAGGTATATACACCGAGGATCAGGAATAAGTCATTGACAGTAGGAGTGAAGTTTATGGAAAAAGTGGCCTCTTGCCTTTTGGCTGATCCATTTGTGGTTTCACGTGGGTGAAAAAAAAGAGTTGGGTAATGTGGAATCGGTGAGGGTAAGTGGTCTAGTGGCCAAGTGATAATTGTTTGTCTTTCTGTTGGTCAGAGGGATAATAACGCTCGGAGTAAAACGAATGGGGGCAAGAAAAGTGAATTATTTCATTCTCAAGAAAAGGGCACCAATTAGTGATAACTGGGTAGCAGTAAATATAAAAGTTGACCAGCTGAGGGGAAAGATTCCCGGTGTATGTGATGCTCGTTGTTTGATATGACGCAGACTGTGTGCTGGAGTTCTATGTGGGCTATACTGGGCCTTGTCTCAGTATGGTAAGTTGGTGGTTGAAGATATCTCTCTAGTGGTGTGGGGGCTGTGCTTTGGCAAAGTGGGTGGGGTTATATCCTGCCTGTTTGGCAGTGTCCGGGGGTATCGTCGGACGGGGCCACAGTGTCTCCCAACCCCTCCTGTTTCAGCCTCCAGTATTTATGTGTCGGGGGGCTAGGGTCAGTCTGTTAAATCTGGAGTATTTCTCCTGTCTTATCCAGTGTCCTGTTTGAATTTAAGTATGCTCTCTCTAATTCTCACTCTTTCTCTCTGTCTTTATTTCTTTCTCTCTCTCGGAGGACCTGAGCCCTAGGACCATGCCTGAGGACTCCTTGCTGTCCCCAGTCCACCTGGCCGTGCTGCTGCTCCAGTTTCAACTGTTCTGCCTGCGGCTATGGAACCCTGACCTGTTCACCGGATGTGCTACCTGTCCAGGACCTGCTGTTTTCAACTCTCTACAGACAGCAGGAGCGGTAGAGATACTCTGAATGACCGGCTATGAAAAGCCAACTGACATTTACTCCTGAGGTGCTGACCTGTTGCACCCTCGACAACCACTGTGATTATTATTTGACCCTGCTGGTCATCTATGAACATTTGAACATCTTGGCCATGTTCTGTTATAATCTCCACCCGGCACAGCCAGAAGAGGACTGGCCACCCCTCATAGCCTGGTTCCTCTCTAGGTTTCATCCTAGGTTTTGGCCTTTCTAGGGAGTTTTTCCTAGCCACCGTGCTTCTACATCTGCATTGCTTGCTGTTTGGAGTTTTAGGCTGGGTTTCTGTACAGCACTTTGTGACATCAGCTGATGTAAGAAGGGTTTTATAAATACATTTGATTGATTGATTTGATTGATTGCAACCTAGATCAGAGCGTTGTCAGATTGTTTGTTTGTAAATTCAGAGCGTTTCGCTCTTGGAGTGTACACACTGGACGCTCTGGCTGAGGAGTAGGGTTGCTAACTGTCTCACTACCAAATAAGGGACAAAAGGCAGCGTGCCAGTGCACGGCGCCACGGCGGTGTAGGCATGGTGTTGTGTGAATGAATATACAGTGAATATTCTCATTCAATTGGAAAGGCAAAACATTTTTATATTCTATTTAGTCTTTAGCTTTACTAAAACTATCGTTATGTAAACTTATGTGAATAAACCTCAAATGATCAAAGAAATAACTTTGGACCCCTACAGCAAAAAAAAAAACATTTCAAATGCAAAAGAGGGGCATGAGTCACTCACCAAGTCTACTTTTTCCATGGATATTTTTTGCTGCTCGACTGATTCAAGCAGTCCTTTGTCCTTTTGCATAGCCAGAGAGAAGTCCTTACATGACAAATCACATACATGACAAATCACAGTTCACAGATATTTTAAGTAAATTTTTGATCAGCTCTGTGCTTGTTGATCAAGTTGGCTTTCCCTAGGTTTTGGAAAACTGCCACCCACTTCTCACTGGTGGATTTTGTGGTATCCTGTCTGGCTCTGTGTGTCTTCCCGGCTAGCACAAAACTCTTCATAGAGTTGGTCCATACTGACTGTCTCTGTCATTTTGAGGGCAACCACCACCTGCTCCAGGTCAGTGAAGGAGAGCTCCTCATAGAGGTCGATCGGTTTTAGTTTCACCATTACATTTTCTGGTGAGAAATCAAACCACTTGTCAATGTATGTAATGACAGTGTCATAGAACGTCACAATGTCCTGTTGCTGCTTGGACCTTTGTCTGACAATTGTTTGTCCATCAGCTGCTTGGTCTGGTATCCAAAAAAGCTGTCCTGTTTCTGCTGAAGCATCTTCAGTTTGAACTTTTGGACTTCCTCGTAAAACATCTGTGATGCAGAGTGTTGTTTCCTCCAGCTTTTTTACGAGTTGGTTAAAAACACCCCACGTTGTGGGAAAAGCACAGATAAATCTCAGCAGCTTCTTTTTTTTCTTCATACTCAAAAATACTCTTCAGTGCCACAGGACAGGTCTCCCCAATGGACCTGAAGTATGAAGTAAGAGCTGACCAGCTTTGCAGGAGACGATCGACAGCTGGATGATGAGAGAGCCATTGTGTGCAAACATATCGCAGAATTTCATGCCACTCAATGTCAACAAAGGCAAAAAATGCACGCAGTTCCTCTCTTCGGGAAGCAGATACTGAGAAGTGGCTGTAGATCATTAAAACAATTGTCTCAATATCCACTGACCGCTGATCGCAGGCGTGCTTACAGGCATTATGAGCTATGTGAGCTGGGCAATTCGCTTTCAGAATGCGATTGTTGGCACCGCTCAATAACTGGTAAACGGATAGGTGTTTTACAAAGTTGACATTGGCATTATCTGCTGCATAGGGCTGTGATGTGTCTAATATCCAGTTCATGTTTTTCCAGACAGTTCGTCAGAGCTTGATGTATGCCATTTGCAGTTTCATCACTGTCTTCATAAAAGTCAAGTAACTTGCACTGCACTCCATCAGACACAGAGAAATATCTCACACACACTGAAAACAGGTTTCTCTTTCCCTTGTTTGAGGCATTACTGGCAACTGAGAAATACACGGGCTCGCCTTCGGTCGGGGACAGATCATCCAAAATATCCCACACAGTCTTCGGTCATAAACATTCATTGTAATCATCTCCGCTTTCGTTCTTCCCAAGTGCACCTTCGTCACAACATTTGAGTCATGAAACAAAAGCACCGTTGAGCTTAACAAGACAGTCGGTGCCGTTGTAGCCGAGTCCGTGTTTAACCGTATGGTACACATGCGAGGCTTCACTTGCCGTGATTTTGTCATTTCCCGCAGTAGACGTCTCGAAGAATGCATCGATATTGCTAGCACCTTTAGCTAGCGTGGCCTTCTTGTGCATTTCTGTGGATGCATGCTGAGTGAGGTCATTTTCCCTTCCATGGCCAATTGAGAATTCCCGACGGCATAAAGTACAAAAATCTTTCATCGAGTCACCACTGACGGGCTTAATCAAATCAAATCAAATCAAAGCTTATTTGTCACCTGCGCCGAATACAACCGGTGTAGACCTTACAGTGAAATGGTTACTTACAGGCTCTAACCAATGGGGCGGGGAAAAAAGGTATGTGTGTGTGTGTGTGTAGGTAAGTAAAGAAATAAAACAAGAGTAAAAAGACATTTGAAAAAAGAGAAGCAAGGCTATATACAGACACCTGTTAGTCAGGCTTATTGAGGTAGTATGTACATGTAGGTATGGTTAAAGTGACTATGCATATATGATGAACAGAGAGAAGCAGAAGCGTAAAAAGAGAGGTTGGCAGGTGGTGGGACACAATGCAGATAGCCCGGTTACTCAATGTGCGGGAGCACTGGTTGGCCGGGCCAATTTAGGTAGTATGTACATGAATGTATAGTTAAAGTGACTACCGTATGCATATAAGATAAACAGAGAGTAGCAGCAGCGTAAAAGAGGGGGGGGGGGGGGGGGGGGGGGGGGGGGGGGACACAATGCAGATAGTTCAGGTAACCATTTGGTTACCTGTTCAAGAGTCTTATGGCTTGGGGGTAAAAACTGTTGAGAAGCCTTTTTGTCCTAGACTTGGCATTACGGTACCGCTTACCATGCGGTAGTAGGGAACAGTCTATGACTGGGGTGGCTGGGGTCTTTGACAATTTTTAGGGCCTTCCTCTGACACCGCCTGGTGTAGAGGTCCTGGGTGGCAGGCAGCTTTGCCCCAGTGATGTACTGGGCCGTACGCACTACCCTCTGAAGTGCTTGACTTGAAAAAATACAAAACATATATTTGGGAGCCAAAAGATCCGGCTCTTTTTGGTGAGCTGAGCCTAAGGAGCCGGCTCACGGAAAAGAACCGAAATGCCCATCACTACAACCTTATGACGCAGCATGATGATTTGTTGACAGTCTGCTGGGTGGGGCGTTATACATTCCTCCATTCATTGGCCAATGGGATTCGTATCTCGTTTATCTAATATCGTTGGATTAATCGAACCTCCTCATTTATATATATATATATATATATATATATATATATATCTTTCTATCTATATATCTATATATAGAGATTCTAACCAATAACAGGGCCGAGGTAAATCACATGATCATTTCTGTGAGAGGATTGACCAATGAAAAGCAGCGGTGGCTTTTTGAATGGTGAAAGGCCGGATCAGTAGCTAACATTAGAGAGGGAAACTCGCAGCAAATTTCAAAAAGGTCAATCGACCACATCAGAAGCAGGACACTATTCTACAAACAACAGTTATTTTGTGATATATCTAGATTCTTGTTAGGAAATCACCAGTACAATCATTTGGAACAAGCCACGTGGATAAAGGTGATTTGTGCTTTACTTGTGTTGTCAAAGCTAGTAGCTAGCTAAGCCTGCTATAGTAGTTAGCTACTGCATTTTTATCGTTAACTAGAGTAGTTAGCCAGCTAATTTAGTTAGTTTCAACAGTCGTTGGATGGCATTTTGTTAGAACTATGTTAGCTGGAACAGTCAACGGTTGACATGAGTAGCTAGTTATGTATAATTAGGCTGGACAATAAAACGTGTCAAAATTCACCCAAGGCTCAAACACGTCTTTAAGAACGTTGGCTAAGCTGGAACACTAGCGCGAGCCCATAGCAAATTAATGGAGTCGAACGTTCGCAGAGCCTGTTTTGACTGGAGTGAAGCTTAGAATTCCATTTAGCGTAAATGGCATAAAAAAAATGTATCGTTTTTTATTTTACCACTACAATCTGCTCTTTAGACGAAAAATAACAACTCGTGTAGAAAGTAAACATCCGCATCTCAATGGTGCCAGGTGTGCTTATGTCTGCATAACGAGGAAGTAGGAAAATAATGTCAACTTCTGACTATTTCTGGTCTACGGTTTGATGACGAGATACACTGTCCAGGCTCACATCACCCTGGCAGGGTGAAAAATGCCCTAAAATAAGGCCTGTTTTTTTCATGATTACTTCAAAACTAGGGCATGCAGCTGGGATATGGTCATATTTTGAAACTGGGCTCCACCGCGGATGCATTGAACTACTTTTTTATTTTTATTTTTTAAACTTTGTTACAAATGTAATGTGTCCAACATTGTATGATGTAGTGATAAATAGCTGACCAAGATGTGTTTGTTAGCTAGTAGCCACAGCTTGTCGCCTTGGCCAAATAATGCTACCTTAGTTTATGATGCGCTCTGCAGGGGCATTGATCTGACAAACCTGTAATTATGTCTTATTTCTATTGCCTTCTCTTAGCGTTTACCTTCTCTTAGCGTTTACTTTAATGTGGTTTGTTGGCAGACTAACCGACTAGGTGTATTGCCGCCACCTATTGCATGGGTAGTGAACGGAAAAACATGGTAACAAAACAAAGAAATGCATAAATAAACCCATCCCACTCCTTCGGTCATAGTTCCTTGTAATGCCTATAATGTAAAATCCCCGAGTCCCTAACCTTTCAGCTGCAGTCGCAACAATGTCTATTTTCTCGGATTTACTATTTTGTAAATTCCGACTGTGCAGTTTATAACCAATGCAATAAACAATACGAAGTCCACCTTTTTAACATGCCAGGATCCTGGTCTCTAACTAACATGGTTTCTTCAACGTTCCTCTTCTGACTGCTTCTGGATAGGAGACACGCTGAGCAGCGCTTACTCTTGCCACCTCTCGCTTTCACGTAACAGGGCACTTTAGGAATTAGGGCGCATGTCCGACACCACAATTGCAGCATTTCGCTTCAACTACAATACGACAATCCTCCCCTATACATACAATTGACACCCAAATATTTTTCATTTGTCACACTGCGTGGATTTGGGCACGATGTCTTGTACAGGATATCTCACAACCCAAAAATACCTGTGAGACTTCTTTAAAGACCAAAATAATGAATGAGTGGGCTTTCTCTCCAGCCACCATACCACAACTGCAGCTACTTTTTCAGTTACATCCTTTGCACTCACTTTTAGCGCCACTCCAGAGAACCCCCTTGATAGGCGCCCTTCACAGATCCACACGACCTTCCAATCTGAAATCTTGTTCAAAGCATGCTCCTTAGACGCACAAAAAATAAATAACCCCACTTGTTATCCTCAGTGCTTTTCATCAAGATGTCAAACGGATCTCCCGGGTAACTCCATCGGTCCAAAGCCTTCACTCCAACCACAAAAGTTGGAACTGGGCATGGATTTACTAGATTTCACGAGCACATTATTATTTTTGTTCGCCACTAATCCATTCCTTCACTCATCTTCCTTGGACTTGATTAACTAAACTGATTGCTTTTGTCTTTTTCAGGTTGGCATCATGTCTCAGAAGCAGATATATTACTCTGACAAATACGATGATGAGAAATTCGAGTATAGGTAAGTTGACGGTACTTTCTTGCCAAACGGTTTTGATCTAGCTATATAGCTAGTATTGACACGTCTTGCCTGCAGCTATCTTCCTTCCCAGCCCTGTGATGTTGACACAACGTAAAGTACCATTCCATTTCTCCACTGCCTGTAGGCACGTGATGCTGCCCAAGGACATTGCCAAGCGTGTGCCCAAGACCCATCTGATGTCAGAGACTGAGTGGAGGAACCTGGGTGTCCAGCAGAGTCAAGGCTGGATACACTACATGATTCATCAACCAGGTACACTGACAGATTTTACGGGGCTAGTCATTAAGGCTTGTCCTAGGCAAAAATAAAGAAGTTGGGCACCCAGAACATAGTGTATTCAGACCCCTTCACTTTTACATTGTTACGTTCCAGCCTTTCCAAAAAGGATTCACTAGTCTCCCCCCCCCCCCCCCCTCAAAATACACAATACCCCATAATGAAAAATAAAAATGTTTTAGAAATTTTTGCAAATTCATTAAAAAATGTAATCGCGTACATACATTTTCAGACCCTTTACTCAGTACTTCTGTTGAAGCACTTTATGACGCTTCAAGCTTGACATGCCTGTATTTGGAGATTTTCTCCCATTCTATGCGGATCCCGTCAAGTTGGATGGAGAGCTTCGCTGCACAGCTATTTTGAGGGATCTCTAGAGATGTTCGATCGGGTTCAAATTCGGGCTCTGGCTGGGCCACTCAAGGTCATTCAGATACTTGTCCTGAAGTCACGCCTGCGTTGTCTTGGCTGTGTGCTCAGGGTCGTTGGATGTTGAACATTCGCCCCAGTCTGAGATCCTGAGCACTCTGGAGCAGGTTTTCTTCAAGGATCTCTCTGTACTTTGCGCCGTTCATCTTTCCCTCGATCCTGACTAGTCCCCCAGTCCCTGCTGCTAAAAAACATCCCCACAGCATGACGCTGCCACCACCATGCTTCACCGTAGGGATGGTATTGGCCAGGTGATGAGCAGTGCCAGATTTTCTCCAGGCGTAATGCTTGGCATTCAGGCCAAAAATGTGAATCTTGGTTTCATCAGACCAGAGAATCTTGTTTCTCATGGTCGGAGTCCTTTAGGTGCCTTTTGGAGCTCTCCAAGCTGGCTGTTGTGTGCCTTTTTACTGGGGAGTGGCTTGTCTGGCCACTCTACCATAAAGGCCTGATTGGTGGAGTGCTGCAGAGATTATCCCATCTCCACAAATTAACTCTGGGGCTTCTCGGTCACCTCGCTGACCAAGGCCCTTCTTCCCTGATTGCTCAGTTTGGTCTAGCTCTAGGAAGAGTCTTGGTGGTTCTAGACTTCTTCCATTTTTTAAAAAGAATGAGCTGCAACAACCACTCAAACTGGACAATTATCTCAATCTCTTCAAAGACTCAATCCTGGACACTCTAACTGACAGTTGTGGCTGTTTTGTGTGATGTATTGTTGTCTCTACCTTCTTGAACTTTGTTGTCTCTGGCCAATAATGTTTGTACCATGTTTTGTGCTGCTACCATGTTGTGTTGCTGCCTTGCTATGTTGTCTTAGGTCTCTTATGTAGTGTTGTCTCTTGTCATGATGCGTTTTGTCATTTTTAATCCCCGTCCCCGCAGGAGACCTTTTGCCTGTTGGTAGGCCGTCATTGTAAATAAGAATTTGTTCTTAACTGACTTGCCTGGTTAAATAAAGAATGGATGCCACTGTGTTCTTAGGGACCTTCAATGCTGAAGATTTTTTTTGGGTACCCTTCCCCAGATCTTTGCCTCGACACAATCCTGTTTTGGAGCTCTATGGACAATTGCTTTGACCTCATGGCTTGGTTTTTGCTCTGACATGCACTGTCAACTGTGGGACCTTATAGACAGGTGTGTATGTTATGCCTTTCCAAATCATGTCCAATTAATTAAATTTACCACAGATGTACTCCAAGTTGTAACATCTCAAGGATGATCAGTAGAAACAGGATGCACCTGAGCTCAATTTTGAGTCTCATCGCAAAGGGTCTGAATACTTATGTAAATAAGGTACTAATGTTTTTATTTTTAATAAATCAGCAAAAATGTTTTTGCTTTTTATTATTGGTTGTGTGTAGATTTAATATAATCAATTTTATAATAAGGCTGTAAAATAGCAAAGTGTAAGTGAAGGGATCTGAATACTTTCCGATTGCACGGTAGATTTCAGTTGTCGGAATGGACAAAAAAATCACATTCAGACAATTACTCCAATCATAATTGGATCAGGCGGGGCAGTGCATGGTTGACGTTCTGATTTTTAAAAAGGTATATTACTGTAGCCTATTTCAATAAATGTTATTTACACAAAGCAAGATAACAATGTAGACAGAGCTAAGAGTCACACCAAAGCGGCGCAAAATATCCAGGCAAATTATTTTTCTCTTGTTTTTTCAGATCTGAGCCAATAGCCGCAGTATATTTTTTTATATTGGACACTTCGGTGTCTTGTTTATAGAAGCCCACATTTTCTATTTTCTCTGCATTTGATATGGAACTTGGCCTCTTAAGCTACTTTTTCAGTTCAATGCATGGTAGAGTTCTCCTGCTGCACTATTTCATGAACAAATACATCTAACAGAGTTCTAGGACATCTCAAACATGAGAGGCCTAAAAGAGAGGGACAAAAAAAATTACAGTTGAGCAAGGCATAAGACAACAGCTCCATAACTAAATTAACATTAGCATTAAGACAAATTATGAACAGTATTTTCCAAACTATTCTATGTTTTAATGTCCTAAAGTTGGGAATAATTTTGCAAGTCAGGTTCTATGCTATTCACAGATGTATTTTGAATGACAAATATTATAGGTCACAAAAAGTGAAATTGAGCAAACAATACCAAGATGGAAAAATCGAATGAAGAGTAACAATTTAGGCAACAGCTGAGGAAAAGTGAAGAATTAAATGATGCGTAGTTGGCCAAGGCCTATTTCCATATTCTAGAAATGTGTAACCTACCTAAAATGAATATAGTAGCCTGGGCCTAATACGAGGGGATAGGAAAAAATGGTGACAGGGAGAGTGGCTTCAGCTTTCTGTCAAGTGAATACTCAGACCTGTAAGTGGCTAAAAAAGTTAATGTTGAGCCCGGTATTAGTGTTGACGCTCAGTGTGGTAGAAAGAGTGAAGTGCTGATGAATACAGCAACATATAGGCTATGGAGGAATACAACACTGAACTGTACTTTACAGTTGTGCTTATGGTGCATAGCCATGGGGGGTTTATCAGTACAGTAGGCAGGGTGACATGGTAAATACAGCAGCATAATGTTGAGTTCTACAAACACTGTAGCTTACTGTACTCGGAACTATCTCTGACCTGGGGGATTCATTTTGTCCCAGGTCTTGAGTTTGGGTCAATAATGGTGATTAGGTTGTGCTGCTCCTTAGATGTTTAAAGCTCATGTTGCCAAATTAATTCTCTTGTGACGTTGTGCTTTACAAACCATCATGTAACATTGGGTGTATTCACTTGGAAGTAAATGAGCTGAAATGGACCTACCTGCATTTGTCCAATAATACATTGTTTTTCGTTGCACAATGGTTTGCTACGACTTGCACTAATGAATAGATTAAAGTTGGGCGATATTACAATGGGTTAGGGTTAGGACAGCCATCGTCGACGGTGACGACATTGATGTGACTGACGATGGTTTAGCCTATATATAACTTGACTGGTGCCAAGCAGTGTAAAACTGATATTCTGAGTCATTTGCCTATTCCTATTTGCTATAGCCTATTTTCAACAATTGTTATATAGCCTACGGAACGCAAGAGCGGATTGTAGGTCAGACAGACCTAATTCCACCAAAGCAGCGCTAAATGTTTATCTCGCTGTCGAATGCATGTGCATTAAGCTAATAGTTACAACTTTTATTTATACACCACACACACTAACATTCAAAAGTTTGGGGTCAGTTAGAAATGTCCTTGTTTTTGAAAGAAAAGCACTTTTAAATATTTTTTTTTGTTCATTTAAAATAACATTAAATTGATCAGAAATGCAGTGTAGACTTGTAAATGACTATTGTAGCTGGAAACGGCTTTAAAAAAAAAACTTATTTAAAAAAATAAAAAAGGGAATATCTGCATAGGCATACAGAGGCCCATTATCAGCAACCATCACTTCTGTGTTCCAATGTCACATTGTTAGCTAATCCAAGTTTATCATTTTAGAAGGTTAATTGATCATTAGCAAACCCTTTTGCAATTGTTAGCACAGCTGAAAACTGTTTTGATTTTAAAGACTCAATAAAACTGGCCTTCAGACTAGTTGAGTATCTGGAACGTCAGCATTTGTGGGTTTGATATACAGACTCAAAATGTCCAGAAACAAAATACTTTCAAATGAAACTCGACATTCTATTTTTGTTTTGAGAAATGAAGGCTATTCCATGTGAGAAACTGCAGATCTCGTACAACGCTGTGCTGTCCCAAAGCGGTGCACAACTGAGCAAGAGGACAAGTACATTTGATTGTCTGGTTTGAGAAATGGATGCCTCACAGGTCATCAACTGGCAGCTTCATTAAATAGTACCCACAAAACACCAGTCTCAACATCAACAGTGAAGAGGTGACTCCGGGATGCTGGCCTTTGAGGAAAATCAAATTTTATTTGTCACATGCGCCGAAAACCACCGGTGTAGACTTTACAGTGAAATGCTTACTTACAAGCCCTTAATCAATAATGCATTTTTAAGAGAATAACTTTAAAAAAAATAGATGGATAAACTATTTTAAAGAGCAGCAGTAAATAACAATAGCGGGGCTATATACAGGAGTAACTGGTACAATGTGCAGGGGCACCGGTGTTGAGGTAATTGTGGTAATTATGCGGATACTATTTAATGAAGCTGCCAGTTGTGGACTCGTGAGGTGTCTTTCTCAAACTTTCTCTAACTAATGTACTTGTGCTCTTGCTCAGTTGTGCACCGGGGCCTCCCACTCCTCTTTCTATTCTTGTTAGAGTCAGGTTGCGCTGTTCTGTGAAGGGAGTAGTACACTGTTGTACGACATCTGCAGTTTCTTGGCAATTTCGGGCATGGAATAGCCTTAATTTCTCAAAACAAGAATAGACCTGACGAGATTCAGAAGAAATGTCTTTGTTTCTGGCAATTTTGAGCCTGTAATTGAACCCACAAATGCTGACGCTCCAGATACTCAACTAGTCTTAAAGAAGGCCAGTTTGTTGTTCTGAATAAAGAAGCAATAAGTTTTCAGCTGTGCTAACATAATTGCAAAAGGGTTTTCTAATGATCAGTTAGCTAATCCAAGTTTATCATTTTAGAAGGCTAACACAATGTGTCATTAGAACACAGGAGTGATGGTTGCTGATAATGATAACCCTCTGTACGCCTACGTAGATATTCCATAAATCTGCCGATTCCAGCTACAATAGTCATTTACAACATTAACAATGTCCACACTGTATTTCTGATCAATTTGCTGTTATTTTAATGGACAAAAAATGTGCTTTGCTTTCAAAAACAAGGACATTTCTTTATGACCCCAAACTCAAACTTTTGAACGGTAGTGCATTTGGAAAATATTCACTCCTTCCAACTTTCCACATTGTAATGTTACAGCCTTATTCTAAAATGTATTACGTTTAAATGAAAAAATTCCATCAATTTACCCAATAATGACAAAGGTAAGTTTTTTGTTAACTTTTGGCAAATTTATAAAAAGATAAAGTACCTTATTTACTCAAGTATTCAGGCACTGCTATGAGACTCGAAATTGAGCTCAGGTGCATCCTGTTTCCATTGATCATCCTTGAGATGTTTCTACAATGTGCAGTGTGAAGGCTTTGTCTGTGGTTCTTTTGGGGCAGTAAGAAAATTAGGGTGTAATGTAGAAGTGTTTTAGGTTTGTGTCCTCCTCCCAGAGTGCTAAGAACCTTGGCGTGATCCTGGACAACACCCTGTCGTTCTCAACTAACATCAAGGCGGTGACCCGTTCCTGTAGGTTCATGCTCTACAACATTCGCAGAGTACGACCCTGCCTCACGCAGGAAGCGGCGCAGGTCCTAATCCAGGCACTTGTCATCTCCCGTCTGGATTACTGCAACTCGCTGTTGGCTGGGCTCCCTGCCTGTGCCATTAAACCCCTACAACTCATCCAGAACGCCGCAGCCCGTCTGGTGTTCAACTTTCCCAAGTTCTCTCACGTCACCCCGCTCCTCCGCTCTCTCCACTGGCTTCCAGTTGAAGCTCGCATCCGCTACAAGACCATGGTGCTTGCCTACGGAGCTGTGAGGGGAACGGCACCTCCGTACCTTCAGGCTCTGATCAGGCCCTACACCCAAACAAGGGCACTGCGTTCATCCACCTCTGGCCTGCTCGCCTCCCTACCTCTGAGGAAGTACAGTTCCCGCTCAGCCCAGTCAAAACTGTTCGCTGCTCTGGCACCCCAATGGTGGAACAAACTCCCTCACGACGCCAGGTCAGCGGAGTCAATCACCACCTTCCGGAGACACCTGAAACCCCACCTCTTTAAGGAATACCTAGGATAGGATAAAGTAATCCTTCTAACCCCCCCCCCCCCCCTTAAGAGTTAGATGCACTATTGTAAAGTGGTTGTTCCACTGGATATCATAAGGTGAATGCACCAATTTGTAAGTCGCTCTGGATAAGAGCGTCTGCTAAATGACTTAAATGTAAATGTAAGTGATATGATCCTTGACGAGTCTCTCAAAGCACTTCATGACAGAAGTGAATGCTACAGGGCGATAGTCATTTAGTTCAGTTACCTTTGCTTTCTTGGGTACAGGAACAATGATGGACATCTTGAAGCATGTGGGGACAGCAGACTGGGATAGGGAGAGATTGAATATGTCTTAACACACCAGCCAGCTGGTCTGCACATGCTCTGAGGATGCTGCCGTCTGGGCCGGCATCCTTGCGATGGTTAATACGCGTACATGTCTTAAGTCGGCCATGGAGAACTAGCGCCCACAGTCTTTTCTAGCGGGCCGCTTCGGTGGCACTGTGCTATCCTCAAAGCGAGTGAAGGTGTTTAGCTTGGCCGGAAGCAAGACGTCAGTGTCCGATGTGGCTGGTTTTCCCTTTTGTAGTCCGTGATGGTCTGTTGACCTTGCTGCATACGCCTCCTGTCTGAGCCGTTGAATTGCAACTCCACTTTGACTCTGTACTGACGTTGTGCCTGTTTGATTGCCTTACGGAGGGAATAACTACACTTTTGTAGTCGGCCATATTCCCAGTCACCTTGCCATGGTTCAATGTGATGGTTTGCGCTTTCAGTTTTGGGCGAATGCTGCCATATATCCACAGTTTCTGGTTAGGGGGGGGTTTAATAGTCATTGGGTACAACATCTCCTATACACTTCCTGAAACTCAGTCACCGTATCAGTATATTTGTCTGTTCTCGGAGGCTACCCATAACATATCCCAGTTCGCGTGATCAAAACAATCTTGAAACGCGGATTCCGATTGGTCAGACCAGCATTGAATAGTCCTTAGCACGGGTGCATCCTGTGAGTTTCTGCCTATAGGAAGGGAGGAGAGAAATTGAGTAGTGATCTGATTTGCCGAGGGGAGGGCCTTGTAGGCATCCTGGAAGATGGAGTATAAGTGGTCGTGTGTTTTTAGCAGTGTGAGCACTACAGTCAATGTGTTAACTTCGGTAACGTTTTCCTCAAATTTGCTTTGTTAAAATCTCCAGCTACAATAAATGCGGCCTCGGGATATGTGGTTTCCATTCTGAATAATGTCCAGTGAAGTTCCTTGAGAGCCGTTGTGGTATAGGCTTGAGGGGGGATATACACGGCTGTGACTATAACCGAAGAGAGTTCTTGGGAGGTAGTAAGGTTCGGCATTTGATTGTGAGGTATTGTAGGTCTGGTGAACAAAAGACTTGTGATAACTTACAGGAATTCAATCACACCATGAGTAGTTAATCATGACACATGCACCCCCACCCTTATTCTTCCCAGAGAGATATTTATTCCTTTCTGCACGATGAACTGAGAACCCAACTGGCTGAACGGACCAAGACAGTATATCTCGAGAGAGCCATGTTTCTGTGAAACAGAGTATGTTAGAATCCCTGATGTCTCTCTGGAAGGAAATCCTTGCCCTGAGCTCGTCAACTTTATTATCCAGAGACTGAACATCAGCGAGTAACATACTCGTAAGCCGTGGGTGGTGTGCACGCCTCCTGAGTCGGACTGAAAGTCAGCGAGTGCGTCTTTTCCACATGCCGAGTCTTGGAATTAATTAAAATGCAAATGAATTACTTAAATCATACAATGTGATTTTCTGGATTTTTGTCTTAGATTCCGTCTCACAGTTGAAGTGTACCTATGATAAAAATTACAGACCTCTATATGCTTTATAAGTAGGAAACACTGCCGATTTTGCAGGTTATCTAATACTTGTTCTCCCCAATGTGTGTGTGTGTGTGTGTGTGTATATATATATATATGACAGACAATAAATTTCACATGCTGTTGTGCAAATGGAATAGACAAAAGGTGGAAATTATAGGCAATTAGCAAGACACCCCCAAAAAAGGAGTGATTCTGCAGGTGGTGACCACAGACAACTTCTCAGTTCCTATGCTTCCTGGCTGATGTTTTGGTCACTTTTGAATGCTGGCGGTGCTCTCACTCTAGTGGTAGCATGAGACGGAGTCTACAACCCACACAAGTGGCTCAGGTAGTGCAGTTCATCCAGGATGGCACATCAATGCGAGCTGTGGCAAAAAGGTTTGCTGTGTCTGTCAGCGTAGTGTCCAGAGCATGGAGGCGTGATAGGGGGATAGGGGGTACAGTACAGTAATGTTTTGTTGACCAAAAGGTGTTGGTGGAGCTGGGTGTCTGAAAGAAGGTAGTAAACCACAAAGATAATCTGATATTATACCTTCTTTGCCTTATGTAAAATAAAAATACCATAACTGCACACCAGAGAGCACCGGCCTTCGTTTTAGCAATAATTATCAATTTTATGTAATCCACTATGATGTGCCTACCTACAGTGGCAAGAAAAAGTATGTGAACCCTTTGAAAATATCTGGATTTCTGTATAAATTGGTCAGAAAATTTGATCTGATCTTCATCTAGGTCACAACAATAGACACACACAGTCGGCTTAAACTAATAACACCAAAACAATTATACATTTTCATGTCTTTATTGAACACAGCGTGTAAACATTCACAGTGTAGGGTGGAAAGTATGTGAACCCTTGAATTTAATAACTGGTTGACCCTCGTTTGGCAGCAATAACCTCAACCAAAGGTTTTCTGTAGTTGTGGATCAGACTTGCACAATGGTCAGGAGGATTTTTGGACTATTCCTCTTTACAAAACTGTTTCAGTACAGCAATATTCTTGGGATGTCTGGTGTGAACTGCTCTCTTGAGGTCATGCCACAGCATCTCAATCGGGTTGCGGTCAGGACACTGACTGGGCCACTCCAGAAAGCGTATTTTCTTCTGTTGAAGCCATTCTGTTGATTTACTTCTGTTTTTGGGGTTGATGTCCTGTTGCATCACCCAACTTCTGTTGACCTTTAATTGGTGGACGGACAGCCTAACATTCTCCTGCAAAATGTCTTGATCAATTTGGGAATTCATTTTTGCGAATACGGGAATACATTTTTCTGATAATAGCAAGCTGTCCAGGCCCTGAGGCAGCAAAGCAGCCCCAAACCATGTTGCTCCCTCCACCATACTTTACAGTTGGGATGCGGTTTTGATGCTGGTGTGCTGTGCCTTTTTTTTATCCACACATAGTATTGTGTGTTACTTACAAGCAACTCGACTGTAGTTTCATCTGTCCACAGAATATTTTGCCAGCTGCTGTGGAACATCCAGGTGCACTTTTTCAAACTTCAGACGTGCAGAGTTTTTTGTTGTTGTTGACAGCAGTGGCTTCTTCCGTGGTGTCCTTGGGTGAACACCATTCTTGTTTTGTTTTATGTATCGTAGACTCGTCAACAGAGATGTTAGCATGTTCCAGAGATTTCTGTAGGTCTTTAGCTGACACTCTAGGATTCTTCTTAACCTCATTGAGCATTCTGCGCTGTGCTCTTGCAGTCATCTTTGCTGGACGGACACTCCTAGGGAGAGTAGCAACAGTGCTGAACTTTCTCCATTTGGAGACAATTTGTCTTACCGTGGACTGATGAACATCAAGGCTTTTAGAGATACTTTTGTAACCGTTTCCAGCTTTATGCAGGTCAACAATTCTTAATCGTAGGTCTTCTGAGATCTCTTTTGTTCGAGGCATTGGTTCACATCGGGCAATGCTTTTTGTGAATAGCAAACCTTTGTTTAAATTTAAAAAATATATATATATATTAGGGCAAGGCAGCTCAAACCAACATCTCCAATCTTGTCTCATTGATTGGACTCAAGGTTAGCTGACTCCAATTCACTTTTGAAGAAGTCATTAGGCTAGGGGGTCACATACTTTTCCCAACCTACACTGTGAATGTTTAAATGATGTTTTCAATATAGAAATACAATCATTTGTGTGTTATTAGTTTAAGCACGCTGTTTGTCTTTTATTGTGACTTAGATGATCAGATCAAGTTTGATGACCAATTTATGAAGATATCCAGGTAATTCCAAAGGGTTCACACACTTTTCTTGCCACTGTAGTTGTTGAAGTACTGCAGCAGTCATTACGCACTGTTTGTATTAGGCCTCATCCTCTCCGGAAGTGGCACTACAGGCTGCTGAAATGTGTTACGGAGAACGCCATGGTCTTCGTAAGAATATCCCCATTATTTTGTTTAAATGGTTTGGACGCTACCAAACAGAGGTTGGCACATCGATTGTACTGAATTCTGACACTTGTGGGGACTGTAGTGCAAAACGGAGAACATCGTGTTCGTGAGTGTCCCCTTTCCATAGAGCGGTCATAATAGTTTGGACGCTACAAACTCTCAACAAACTTTGCACACCTAGTTTTGGCAATATTTGACCATTCTTCTCTACAAAACTGTTCAAGTTTTGTCAAGTTCTTTGGGAAATGATAGCAATCTTCAAGTCTTGCCAAACATTTTGGATTGGATTTAGGTCTGGGTGCTGACTGGGGAAACTCAAGTACATTTACTTTTTTATTCCATAGCCATTCCACTGTACCTTTTTGACTGGGTGCTTTGGGTCGGTTTCATGCTGAAAGGTGAACTTCCGTTTCAGAAGAAACATCCCCATAACATACTGCCACCACCATGCTCCACTGTAGAGGTAATGTATTGGGTTTGTGCCAAATGTAACACCTCTCATTTAGGCCAAAAAGTTTCACAACCTTTTGCCACAATTTTGTTGCGTACTTCAAACGGGATTCAAGGTGGGCTTTCTTGAGTAGTGTGGGTGTGGCTTCCTTCTTGCCGTACATGCCAGATTTGTGGAGTGCTTGTTATATGGTCACACTTTGACCAGCCTTGGCCATAAAAACCTATAACTCTTTCCAAGTTGCCATTGGACTCTTGGTAGCCACTGCTCAGTCTCTTACTTCCTCGGTCATCCAGTTTTGGAGGGTTTGCATGATCTAGGCAGGGTCTTGGTGGTGCCATATACCTTACGCTTCTTAATAATAGTCTTGACTGTGCTCCAAGGGATATTCAATGCCTTTGTCCCAGAGTTCTTTTGAAAGCTCCTTGGTGCTCATGTTTGCTTTGCAATTCACTACCCAGCAGAGGAACCTACAGGAACTGCTGAATTTATCCTGAAAATGTGCATCACTCAAATTTAACATAGGTGGAGGCCAATTAACATTGTGATTTTGAAGGTGATTCTTTACATCTAAGCTAATTTAGGATTGCAATTACAAGGGGGGTGGACACTTATCCAACCAAGCTATTTCATTTTTATGTTTTAATTGTGGGGTGGGATGTGTAGATCAATGGAAAATGCTTTTTATTTCTGGATCACTACTGGCTGTAAGCAAACGAGTGATGTGCGTTTGGAGTAATACTGGCTGTGTCCAAGGCTCAGCCAATCGTTAACATAACAGCATGCAGCGCAGCACACGACTTAAGAACGAAGAGTCAACCCACTTACTAGTTACAGTATCAGCACGCGCTCTGGAAAGGAAGCGATAACGAAGAGGTAACGTTAGGTGAGAAGCCTAACCATGGAGACGTTAGTGAGTAGGTGATGAAGCGTACTTCATGAGCTGTAACTGAAAAACAACTGGCATTTGGAAAGTTTGAGGTGAGGGGGAAAGTGTGGTGGAACAAGTATTAGCATAGTTAAGTATCTTGCTAGCTGGATCGAATTCTCCGTTAGTTAGCCAGAGAAATGTTGAACAACATTAGCCAACAAACTCAATTATTTGAGAAGTTATGGTGTGAAAATTAGCTTGCTAATAAAATCAGACAGCTAACGTTACAATAGCAAATGAGCTAACATTAGTAACCTAACCAATTCACTATTATTAACTGGTATACGACTCCTTGCCGTTCCTCAAGTTATAACATGTTAACGTTAGTTGCTTACTGGACCCTGGCAATCTGTGTGAAACTAGCTTACGAACTAACCACCATCTATCTGTTCAGTATGTGGTTAATTTTCAGAATTAGGTGAAAATGAGGTGTTGCTTGTTAAACAAGTGGATTCAGGGATCAAGTGTAGCTGGAGCTGGGCCTGGCTTAAGCTGGATGGCACTAGAGGTGAAAGAAACACCACACACTTTCCTTCTTACTCACTTTTTCAATACAGTGGATAAAAAGGAGTATACCAGGTGTACTATCTGCCTGAAAGAGATCAGTTATGCCAACAAAGGGTATTATGCTCTGCTGCAGATGTCCACGAGCAGAAAGTGTACAATGTAATAATGTGCAGTGTAGCCCAAAGATATTTTTGCTGTGTTGAACTTGACAGTAACGTGTGTGTGTGTGAGGATTATATATTTTTTTACTCGTGTTAATGTTATTTTTGAACATGTAGCCTTGTGGCCACTATAATAGAGCAAAAATAGAATGCCTGTTTCATTCTACTTGTACTTTAAGATGTTTTTTCCCCAAGTGCAATATTTATATATTGTGTGTGTGGTCACAGGCGTTCTATTACAAAGGTTGTTATGGCTAACTGCAATATGTGTTTTTCTCAAGACTTGAGTGTCATTTTCAGTAAAGTCTAGGCAACAAATAACATTGGATTGCTTTCTTATTTATTTTTTTAGCTGAGTTAGGTTCACATGAACCACTTATTTTACACAGACTGATCATGTAGATATTCTTTGTTGTTTAATTAGTTAACCTGCATTTCCCCCTAGCAGGGATTTTCTTTACATGTTTCAGTGCAAGAAAATAACCCTCACCAGTTAGAATTCATACAGGGATGCAATCTGATTTGTGTTTGCATGTTTAGGTAAAAAGACAATGTACTTTATGAAACACTGACAAGTAAAGGTCATAAACGTTTTTTTTTTTTTTTTGCTTAATTTGATTGGGTGGTCCTTGCTCCCCAGTGCCTATGCCCCTGACACAGAGAAGATTTGCAAATTCTTGCGGTTAGCCTCTGCCCAGGCTTTCAACATTATCTTTCGTCTTCCAATAGCTTTTCGATTTCACGATATAGCCCAACTGCGTTTTTAGCAGGTTTTTTGATATTAATATAAAATATTGGGTGTTGGACAAAAGTGGTGATGGCATCGTATATCACAATGTTTTTATAGGAACATAATCATGTTAGGACAAAGGTTGACATCGCCCAACCCTAGAATACAGTACATTCATGTTGAGCTCAAAGATCCCTGTTTGTAACACAAGATGGTGCTCAGCCTCCATCGGATTGACCTTTTGTATTATAGGCTACTTGCTATCTTTGATACTGGTCTCTTGCCATCAGCAAATCATGAGGTCTGACTCCTACTGTTTTGTCTCCAAATACAAATCTGTTCTTGTCTGTCACCTGAAAACAAGACGTTGTTCAAGCATTTCAGCCATGATGTTAAAACACAGATATTAGTTGGCTAAGACAGGGCATCTATTGAACATATGGTTGGCTGCATTGGGTGTCACTAACTTATTTGAGCTTGCCTTATGTGCATCATTAGAGAGACCGTTCACACAAAGAAATAAGTCCTGATTGGGCAGTATATTTGGATATAGCCACGGTATGTTTTTCAATACCGTTGAAACTATTTATTTGAAGTTTAATACAATTTTATAGTTGTAGCTATTTTTTAAGTAAATACCTGCTGTCAAATTGTGCAATATATCGGGAGACAAAGCAGATCGTGTTGATCTTTTCACCCGTCACATTATTTTACATTACAAAGCTAACGGAAGTTGAGCCTGTCACGTCTGTTTGTAAATAGTACAGCAGGAGCAGGTGAATCCAGCTGGGTATTGGCGGGTTGCGTTTTTATATCGAAAGTCAGATTATTATTTTTAAAGGTTAAATTGAGTGATCAGGGGCGTGCAACTACCATGTTTCTTCACAGAACATTAATGCAACACATTCTGCAGAAAATGGCTTCATTTTCATCAGTTCACAACAGAAGTGAAACGCTATTTGGCTGGCAGCCACAAATCAGCGAACAATAAGGCAAGGTCTTTTTTGCAAAAACAATGCATGGCCATTTCTGTTTTACATAGAATTAACTTTAAGCAAAGTTGGCTACATTAATCTTGCATTTTAACTGAGAAAAGTAGCTACACATCAGTCGGAGTGCTTTCTGCTGATTTTAAAATTGGCCATTTGGGATTTCTCATCTGTGTGAAGTGCAACTGAAGCACAAAATTTGTCTGATGCCGGGCAGAAATTACAAGAAGCCTTTAAGATATGTTTACAAAACTCAGCAAGACATTAATTATGCAATTATCATTTTTTCCCCTTAAGTGGCTGAATTAATAAGGAGATGGGGCATCCTATAGTTTTCACTTGCTGCCGTGTTTGAGAAGTCAAATCCCCTTTGGATGAATTACCTGTACAACTGCCTCTGCTATTTCTTTTTTTTCAACTTTTTTTGTAAACCTTTTTATACAGGTTTTTCTCACTGCGATAACATCTCTTTTCCAAGAGAGACCTGGTCCCATAGCAGCAAGGGGAACAACGTTTTAGACCAAACAACTTACATACACTAACACATTATTAAACCAAACTATAACATACACACATACAGTACAACAATTACATATTACGTTAAACACATCTTTACTAAAAACCAGTTGTCCTAAAGACAGTTACACTCTTCAATGATATATATATACTGTTGAAGTCGGAAGTTTACATACACTTAGGTTGGAGTCATTAACTCATTTTTTAACCACTCCTCAAATTTCTTGTGAACAAACTAGTTTTGGCAAGTCGGTTAGGACATCTACTTTGTGCATGACACAAGTCATTTTTCCAACAATTGTTTACAGACAGATTACTTCACTTATAATTCACTATCACACTTCCAGTGGGTCAGAAGTTTACATACACTAATTATGTCATGGCTTTAGAAGCTTCTGATAGGCTAATTGACGTCATTTGAGTCAATTGGAGGTGTACCTGTGGATGTATTTCAAGGCCTACCGTCAAACTCAGTGCCTCTTTGCTTGACATCATGGGAAAATCAAAAGAAATCAGCCAAGAGCTCAGGGGGGGGGGGGGAAATTGTGGACCTCTACAGGTCTGGTTCATCCTTGGGAGCAATTTCCAAATGCTTGAAGGTACCACGTTCATCTGTACAAACAATAGTACACAAGTATATATACCACGCCGCCGTCATACTGCTCAGGAAGGAGACGCGTTCTGTTTCCTAGAGGTGAATGTACTTTGCTGTTGTTCTGGGATTTATTTGCACTTTTCGCACCAAAGGACCTTGTGAAGATGCTGGAGGAAACGGGTACAAAGTATCTATATCCACAGTAAAACGAGTCCTATATCGACACAACCTGAAAGGCTGCTCAGCAAGGAAGGAGACACTGCTCCAAAACTGCCATAAAAGAGCTAGACTACAGTTTGCAACTGCACATGGGGACAAATAGCGTACTTTTTGGAGAAATGTCCTTTGGTCTGATGAAACAAAAATAGAACTGTTTGGCCATAATGACCATCGTTATGTTTGTAGGAAAAAGAGGGAGGCTTGCAAGCCGAAGAACACCATCCCAACCGTGAAGCATGGGGGTGGCAGCATCATGTTGTGGGGGTGCTCTGCTGCAGGAGGGACTGGTGCACTTCACAAAATCGATGGCATCATGAGGCAGGGAAATTGTGGATATAATGAAGCAGAGAAATTGTGGATATAATGAAGCAACTTCTCTTTTTCTCTCTCTCTCCATTCAAGACCCATCTGCTGCTCCACTTTTCTGAGCAGGCAGACCCATTGCCCTAGCAACTCCAGATTTCAAAAAGACAGCTTGTACACATGCGGCTCCTGAGGCATTACTGTTTTTCCTTCAGACAAGCCTGTCAACTTTTAATTTGCACAATGTCTCATTCACATTTTTGGTGAGTTTGGACATTTACATTCTGTAGCTCCTACCTATATATGTTTGACTATGAGCTGGATTGCCTATCATTGCAATTCATTTTATTTTCGTTTGCGCTCCTAAGCAAATTTTGATAGTGTCCTCCATGGAAATTTGCTATTACTTGTGCAAATTTGGTTAACTTTTTTTATTTATCATTATTACCAGAACGTAAGGCGGTATCCAACTTTCTATATCGTCGTCCTCTCATCCCATTGGGTTTCTATTTTCTTTAGCCAATTTTGGTGTTTAATGCAGGTGTTTAATGCAAGTTCCTTACTTTCTTCCACTTGCCTCTTCCATTTTTTGGGAAATGCTGCAATTAGTTGGTTGTAATTTTGAGTAGAGCATTGTTGCCAACCAATAACATTTTGCGTTGGTGGTGTTTGTGAACACAGGCTACTTAACCTTCTGTACAACTTTAGGAAAAGAGGCACAGACAAAACAAGGATACATAAGTTAATGCCTCTATTGAGGGAAACTTAAATTCCACTGAGGCCAAACACTAACACTAACAGCCAGTGCTCCCATTCAAATCCAATACTAAAGTTCTCCAGATTTCCAATAATCGAGTCAACGTGATATTTGGAAGGATCAATGTTGGCCTCGTGAGACTACTAGAACACTTGAAATAATTATCAGGTGTCCACAAAATGACTTAAAATGAGTCCCAATAATATCTCCTTTTGTTCACTACTTCCCACAAATCTGAAAGCATTGGAGGTGAAATTATTCACCCCCTTGGCATTTTTCCTGTTTTGTTGCCTTACATCCTGGATTTAAAATATATTTTTTGGGGTTGGGGTTGTAACATTTGATTTACACATGCCTACCACTTTTTGAAGATTTATTTTAATACAAGAAATAAGACCCCAAAAAAGAACTTGCACCCCCAAAAGTCAATATTTTGTAGAGCCACCTTTTGCAGCAATTACAGCTGCAAGTCTCCTGGGGGTATGTCTCTATAAGCTTCGCACATCTAGCCACTGGGATTTTTGCCAATTCTTCAAGGCAAAACTACTCCAGCTCCTTCAAGTTGGATGGGTTCCGCTGGTGTACAGCAATCTTTAAGTCATACCACATATTCTCAATTGGATTGAGGTCTGGGCTTTGAGTAGGCCATTGACTAAGACATTTAAATGTTTCCCCTTCAACCACGCGTGTTTTTTTTTTTTTTTTGGAAGGTGAACCTCCGTGCCAGTCTCAAATCTCTGGAAGACTGGTTTCCCTCAAGAATTTCCCTATATTTAGCACCACCCATCATTCCTTCAATTCTTACCAGTTTCCCAGTCCCTGCCTATGAAAAACATCCCCACAGCATGATGCTGCAACCACCATGCGTCACTGTTGGGATGATGTTCTCGGGGTGATGAGATGTTGGGTTTGCGCCAGACAGCGGTTTCCTTAATGGCCAAAAAGCTCAATTTTAGTTTCATCTGACCAGAGTACCCTCTTCCATTTGTTTGGGGAGTCTCCCACATGCCTTTTGGTGAGCACCAAATGTGTTTGCTTTGCTTATTTTTTTCTTTAACCTTTTCTCAATAGGGGGTGCTGTTTTCACTTTGTAAATTTCGTTCCCAAATTAAACTGCCTCATACTCAATTCTTGCTCGTACAATATGCATATTATTATTATTACTATTGGATAGAAAACACTAGTTTCTAAAACAGTTTGAATTATATCTGTGAGTAAAACAGAACTCAAGTTGGAGCAAACTTCCTGTGAGGAAGTGAGAAATCTGAAATCAGGCAGGCTGTTCTGGGGTCAGTTTATTAATTTGCATGTCTTCTATTGGTCGACATGCACTGCATACGCCTTCCCCTAGATGTCAGCAAATAGTGAGAATTGGAATGGTGTTGCTAGGCAGATCTGAGGCCATATAAAGGGTCTTGGAACGTGGGGTGCAATCTTTTCTACATTTGCCATGACGCAAGACAGACCTCAGGATGGCGTTCTGGAAAGCTCCCGTTATAATCCTTAGATATATCCGGCTCTGATTTTATTCGATATAGGTGTTAAAGACATCATAATGTTATTTTAAACCGAGTTATATCAGTATATTGCGATTTTTGGATATTTCTTTGTGCTGCGTTATAGTGAGTTGGGCACGTCTGGGCCACATGGCTAATGTTTACTGCTAATTCCAAAGTTGAAGGCGACAATCTACAACCGAGCAACGATTCTTTTGGACAAAGGACAACTTGCACAAGATTCTGATGAAAGCTCATCAAAAAGTAAGTACTATTTATGATGTTAATTCGTTGTTCTGTTGAAAAATGTAAAACTCCTATTCCGCCATTAATTTCGGTGCGGTCTCGCTTTAACGCACGCTGTATGTCGTAGTAACGTTAATTTTACAAATCTAACACAGCGGTTGCATTAAGAACTAATGTATCTTTCATTTGCTGTCCAACCTGTATTTTTTTTTGTCAAGTTTATGATTAGTTAATGATTAGATTAGGTGCCTCTCCCAAGATTTCTCCCGACATTTTGTTGGCAGCTTGGCTACTATTCTATTCTTGGCTACTATTCTATTCTCACTACTATTCTCATTGTATAACCACTTTGTGCCGCTAAATATGCACATTTTCGAACAAACTCTATGTATTGCGTAATATGATGTTATAGGACTGTCATCTGAAGAAGTTTGAGAAGGTTAGTAAAAAAATGTATATCTTTTGCTGGTTTATTCGTTATCGCTATTGTTGGCTTGAATCAATGCTGTTGTGTGGTTGGCTATTGTAGTAAGCTAATATAATGCTATATTGTGTTTTTGCTGTAAAACACTTAAAATTGAAAATATTGCCTGGATTCACAAGATCTGTGTCTTTCATTTGCTGTACGCTGTGTATTTTTCATAAATGTTTTATGATGAGTATTTAGGTAATTCACGTTGGTCTCTGTAGTTATTCTAGTTGCTTTGGTGAGTTGTGATGGTGGCTGCAATGTAAAACTATGATTTATACCTGAAATATGCACATTTTTCTAACAAAACATATGCTATACAATAAATATGTTATCAGACTGTCATCTGAAGTTGTTTCTTGGTTAGTGACTATTTATATCTTTATTTGGTAAAAATTGTGATGGCTACCTATGCAGGAAAGAAATGGTGGGGGAAAAAAGTTGTCTTTTGCTATCGTGGTTAGCTAATAGAAATACATATTGTGTCTTCCCTGTAAAACATTTTAAAAATCAGAAATGATGGCTGGATTCACAAGTTGTGTATTTTTCATCTGGTGTCTTGGACTTGTGATTTTTATTTTATTTTATTTTACCTTTATTTAACTAGGCAAGTCAGTTAAGAACAAATTCTTATTTTCAATGACGGCCTAGGAACAGTGGGTTAACTGCCTGTTCAGGGGCAGAACGACAGATTTGTACCTTGTCAGCTCGGGGATTTGAACTTGCAACCTTTCGGTTACTAGTCCAACGCTCTAACCACTAGGCTACCCTGCCGCCCCATTTAATGATATTTAGATGCTAGTATTTACTTGTGACGCTATGCTAGTCAGCTTTTTTACTGATGGGGGTGCTCCCGGATCCGGGATTGTGATGAAGTAGAAGTTAAGCAATCGCTCTTTTCTGGCCACTTTTCAGTAAAGCCCAGCTCTGTGTACGGCTTAAAGTGGTCCTATGGACAGATACTCCAATCTCCGCTGTGGAGCTTTGAAGCTCCTTCAGGGTTATCTTTGGTCTCTTTGACTTGCTGATTAATACCCTCCTTGCCTGGTCTGTAAGTTTTGGTGGGTGGCCCTCTCTTGGCAGGTTTTGTTGTGCCATATTCTTTCAATTTTTTAATAATGGAGTTAATGGTGCTCCGTGGGCTTTTCAAAGTTTTTGGGATTTAAAAAAAAATATCTCAGCCCATATCTGTACTTCTCCACAACTTTGTCCCTGACCTGTTTGGAGAGCTCCTTGGTCTTCATGGTGCTGTTTGCTTGGTGGTGCCCCTTGCTTACTTTTGCAAGGCACTGTAGGTATGGGCTAGAATGAGTTTTCTTTCAAATCAGTGAAGGGAAGTAAACTAGTGCATACTTTGGTAGGAAGGACAGATATATTGGATACAACCTGCCATTTTTGTTTCCATTCAGTTTCTAAACTTCACAATCGCTCACTCTTCCTCTGTTTTTCTCTTTCCCTCCAGAGCCCCACATCTTGCTGTTCCGTCGTCCACTGCCTGCAGCCTGATCTCTCGGACAAAGGGCGAGAGAGAACCCATAGGGAAGAAGATAAGAGGGTGGCTGGAGATGGTTGAACACAACTCGGTTGGATGGATATAGACTATTTTGTAAATACTGCATGGTATACAGTGGAGCCAGAGTCGACCTCCAACCCACTGCCTCACTCAATGTAAAGCCTTTCACATTTCCTCTGGACCTGCTTGGACCCCTTTCATATTTTTCTCTATATGTACTAGCCTGATAATGTTGTCAATGTGTGCGTCTGGGAAGAAAAGGAAAATCTGAGGTTTTAGCAACACATTTTCATTATTCTAAACTTTAACCCACAATACCTGCTGTGAGTTGACTGACATATCTAATTTTAAGGCAGATAGTAAGATGGTAAATGTTAAAATGCAGGAGGTGGCATTTTGGCAGCACAAATGTGCAGGGATGTTACCGAAATTACGGATCAAATACCTGTTATGGCACTTGATTCAAACTTATTTTGATTACCGCAGCTTGCAGCAAGTGTATGCACTCTTACATTGTACAAATGATAGCCCTCCGGATATTGTTAAAAGAAAAAAAAGTTTATAATTTTTGAAATTTTATAAATCGTGACCTGCTGCAGTTATACTGTAGACTGTCTGTATTTTTAGAGCTGTCAAAATGGGACCCAATATCTTCGTTGCCATGTCTATGATTGTACAAATCAGCTGCTCAGTTTTTATGAATTATTTTACACAGAAATAAATGTTTTAATTTGACATTCTTCTCACAGATTGTGATTTAGTTCTGCACTTTTAAACCTTAACATTTGCCGTTTGGCTTATAGTGGTGTTAAAAGTAATCTGTCTATCCATCTACAAATTCACATGTCAAAAGTTTGGACACCTACTCATTCAAGGGTCTTTTATTTATTTGAACTATTTTATACATTGTAGAATAATAGTGAAGACATAACTATGGAGTCATGTAGTGCTCAAAGTGTTAAACAAATCAAAATATATTTTATATTCAAATTAGTCATCCTTTGCATGGACAGCTTTGCACACTCTTGGCATTCTCTCAACCAGCTTCACAACCTGCTTTTCCAACAGTCTTGGAGTTACCACATATGCTGAGCACTTGTTGGCTGCTTTTCCCCCACTCTGCAGTCCAACTCATCCCAAACCATCTCAATTGGGTTGAGGTCGAGTGATTGTGGAGGCCAGGTCATCTGATGCAGCACTCATCACACCTTTTTGTTCAAATAGCCCTTACACAGCTTGCAGGTGTGCTGAGTCGTTGTCCTGTTGAAAAACAAATTATAGTACCACTAAGCGCAAACCAGATGGGATGGCGTATCACTGCAGAATGGTGTGGTAGCCATGCTGGTTAGGTGTGCCTTGAATTCTAAAGAAATCACTGACAGTGTCACCAGCAAAGCACCATCCCACCACCTCCATGCTACACGGTGGGAACCACACATGCAGAGATCATCCGTTCACCTACTCTCTCACAAAGACACTGCGTTTGGAACCAAAAATCTCCAATTTGGACTCATCAGACCAAAGGAGAGATTTCCACTGGTCTAATGTCCATTGCTTGTGTTTCTTAGCCCAAGCAAGTCTCTTCTTCCTATTGGTGTCCTTTTACTAGTTGTTTCTTTGCAGCCATGAAGGCCTGATTTCACGCAGTCTCCTCTGAACAGTAGATTTTGAGATGTCTATTTCTTGAACTTCGTGAAGCATTTATTTGTGCCGCAATTTCTGAGGTTGGTGACTAAGGGATTTATCCTCTGCACAGAGGTAACTCTGGGTCTTCCTTTCCTGTGGTGGTCCTCTTGAGAGTCAGTTTCATCATAGTGCTTGATGGTTCTTGCGACTGCACTTGAAGAAACTTTCAAAAGTTCCGTATTGTCTTCCCTTCATGTCTTAAAGTAATGATGGATTGTCATTTTCTGTTTGCTTATTTTAGCTGTCTTGCCATAATATGGACATGGTCTTCTATCAAATAGGGCTATCTTCTGTATACCACCCCTACCTTGTCACAACACAACTGATTGGCTCAAACACATTAAGGAAATACATTCCACAAATTAACTTTTAACAAGGAACACCAGTTAATTGAAATGCATTCCAGGTGACTACCTCATGAAGCTGGTTGAGAGAATGCCAAGAGTGCAAAGCTGTCAAGGCAAATGATGGCTACTTTGAAGAATCTCATATTTTGATTTGTTTAACGCTTTTTGATTACTACATCCTTATGTGTTATTTCATAGTATTGATTTCTTCACTATTAGTCAAATAGGTTTTTTAGAAAATAAAAACCCTTAAGAGGTGTGTCTACTTTTGGCTGTTACTGTGTACAGTATGTACAATGCCCTTTCGGAAAGTGTTCAGACCCTTTGACTTTTTCTACATTTTGTTACGTTAAAGCACAGGTGTCAAACTCATTCCACGGAGGGCCGAGTGTCTGCGGGTTTTCGCTCCTCCCTTGTACTTGATTGATGAATTAACATCACTAATTAGTTAGGAACTCCCCACACCTGGTTGTCTAGGGCTTTATTGAAAGGAAAAAA
This sequence comes from Salvelinus fontinalis, assembly GCF_029448725.1. NCBI lineage: Eukaryota > Metazoa > Chordata > Actinopteri > Salmoniformes > Salmonidae > Salvelinus > Salvelinus fontinalis. Next base: position 43,948,712 of record NC_074696.1, on the reverse strand, counting down.
CAAAAACCTGCAGACACTAGGCCCTTCGTGGAATGAGTTTGACACCCCTGCGTTAAAGCCTCTTTCTAGAATTGCTGAGATTTTTATTTAATCAAGCTACACACAACACCCCATAATGTCAAAGCCAAAACAGTTTCTTAGAAATCTTTGCTAATTTATAAAAATTAGGAATTTTTAATACTTTATTTACATAACTATTCAGATGCTTTTCTATGAGACACAAAATTGAGCTCCTTTTGGTGTTTCTATAACTATGATTGGAGTCCATCTGTGGTAAATTAAATTGATTGCACATGATTTGGAAAGGCACATAACTGTCTATATGAGATCCCATCATTGATAGTGCATGTCAGAGCAAAAACCTAGCCATGAGGTCGAAGGTATTGTCCGTAGACCTCCGAGACAGGATTGTGTCAAGGCACAGATCTGGGGAAGTGGACCAAAAAATGTCTGCAGCATTGATGGTCCCTAAGAACACACTGGCCACCATCATTCTTAAATGGAATAGGTTTGGAACCACTAAGTCTCTTCCTGGAGCTGGCCATACGGCCAAACTGAGCAATCGGGGGAGAAGGGCCTTGGTCAGGGAGGTGAGCAAGAACCCGATGGTCACTCTGAACCGAGCTCTAGAGTTCCTCTGTGGAGATGTGAGAACCTTCCAGAAGGACAACCATCTCTGAAGCACTCCACCAATCAGGCCTTTATGATAGTGGCCAGACAGAAGCCACTCCTCAGTAAAAGGCACATGACATCCCGCTTGGAGTTTGCCAAAAGCCACCTAATGACCCTCAGACCATAAGAATCAAGATTCTCTGGTCTGATGAAACCAAGATTGAAGTCTTTGGCGTAAATGCTGAATGCCAAGTGTCACGTCTGGAGGAAACGTGGCACTATCTGTACAGTGAAGCATGGTGACAGCGGACACGGACATAGATATGGTGACAGCGGACACACTTGTTTAACTCCTCTTGACAATTCAAAACTCTGAGCAGTAGCCGTTATTTACTATTATACACCTGGGGTTGCTATACATTATTTTTACCCATTTTTTAAGAGATTTACCGTAATTGAACAAATCCAGGCATTTATAAATAAAATCCAGGCTTACTTTATCAAATGCCTTTTCAAAATGAATTGTGTAAATACCGTTCCTGGCTTCTTATGTTTCAAGATGTTCTATTATTTTTAGTAGTTGTCATATCTCCAATGTATCGTCCATGTAAAAAAAAAACCTGTCTGATCAGGATGAACAATACCTGGTAAAACCCTTTTAATTCTAAGAGTTATGCATTTTGCTAGTATTTTTGCATCACAACATTGAAGTGTAAGGGGCCTCCAGTTTTTTAGATAGACTGGGTCTTTAGATGGCAAATATGAGTCTTGTTTTAATAATAGAGAAATCAGACCTTCCTGCTGAGTACCTGACATACTACCATTTCTTTAGCAGCAGTTAAAACAATCTAACAATGGAGCTTTTAGTATATCAAAAAATACTTGCCATCAAGCCCTGGGGTTTTTCCAGACAAAGGATTTTATAGCCTTAAAATGTGCTTCCACTCTAATTTGGCCTTCGCACTGATCTTTCTGTACATTTGGTAATTTTACATTTTTTATATTATTTGGAAAGAATTCCATACCATAATCTTCATTCAGTGGGAAAGGATGAGAGGGAAAAGAGAACATCTGCCTAAAATAATTAGATTGCTCTTTTAAAATATCATTCGGAGAATCATAGATGACTCCGTCTTCAGTAACGAGTTTGTGCAAATTATTTTTGTTAGCGTTCCTGTGTTGGAGATTCAGGAAGAATTCTGTGCATTTTTCTCCATATTCCATTCAGTTTGCTTTATTTTTGTAATGGATTACATTAGATCGTTCTTGAATAAGTTCCTCAAGTTCTTTTTGTTTTTCCTCTAACTTATTTTGTATCTGTAGTATCATTTTTATTGCTATCTACCTGTACTATTAGTTCATGGATTTCCCTTGTTAGTCTTGTCTCTTTAGCCAGAGACTGCTTTTTTATTATTGATGAATATTGAATTGAATGACCTCTGAAGGTACATTTTAAAGGTCGCCCAAACAATAAGGGGATTTGTTGATCCTATATTATGATGGAAAAATTCAGTTATAAATTATTTTGTCTTAGTTAAAAATAAGTTGTCCTCCAGTAAACTTTGATTACATTTCCAATATCCCCATCCACGTGGAAAATCTATGAGTTATGTGAATGCCAATTAGATTTTTTTAATTACTTTTTATTTAACCTTTATTCAACCAGGTAGGCTAGTTGAGAACAAGTTCTCATTTCCAACTGTGCCTTGTCCTAAATAAAGCAAAGCAGTGCAACACAAACAACACAGTTACACATGGAATAAACAAACATACAGTCAATAATACAAGAGAAAAAGTCTAAATACAATGTGTGCAAATGAAGTAGGATAATGGAGATACGGCAATAAATAGGCCATAGTGGCAAAATAATTACAATATAGCAATTAAACACTGGAGTGATATGTGCAGAAGATGAGTGTACAAGTAGAGATCCTGGGGTGCAAAATAGATAGCAGTATGGGGATGAGGTAGTTGGATGTGCTAATTATAGGTGGGCTATGTACAGGTGCAGTGATCTATGAGCTGCTCTGACAGCTGGTGCTTAAAGCTAGTGAGGGAGATATGAGTCTCCAGCTTCAGAGATTTTTTGCAGTTCGTTCCAGTCATTGGCAGCAGAGAACTGGATGGAAAGGTGGCCGAATGAGGAATTGGCTTTGGGGGTGACCAGTGAAAAATAGCTGCTAGAGCGTGTGCTATGGGTGGGTGCTGCTATGGTGACCAGTGAGCTGAGATAAGGCAGGGCTTTACCTAGCAAAGACTTATAGATGACCTGGAGCCAGTGGGTTTGGCGATGAATATGAAGCAAGGGCCAGCCAACGAGAGCATACAGGTCGCAATGATGGGTAGTATATGGGGCTTTGGTGATAAAACAGACGGCACTGTGATAGACTGCATCCAATTTGTTGAGTAGAGTGTTGGAGGCTATTTTGTAAATGACATTGCCGAAGTCAAGGATGGGTAGGATAGTCAGTTTTCCAAGGGTACGTTTGGCAGCATGAGTGAAGGATTTTTTGTTGCGAAATAGGAAGCCAATTCTAGATTTAATTTTGGATTGGAGATGCTTAATGTGAGTCTGGAAGGAGAGTTTACAGTCTAACCAGACACCTAGGTATTTGTAGTTGTCCACATATTCTAAGTCAGAACCGTCCAGAGTAGTGATGTTAGACGGGCTGGCAGGTGCGGGCAGCGATCGGTTGAAGAGCATGCATTTAGTTGTACTTGCATTTAAGAACAGTTGGAGGCCACGGAAGGAGAGTTGTATGGCATTGAAGCTCGTCTGGAGGTTAGTTAACACAGTGTCCAAAGAAGGGCCAGAAGTGTACAGAATGGTGTCTGCGTAGAGGTGGATCAGAGAATCACCAGCCGCAAGAGCGACATCATTGATGTATACAGAGAAAAGAGTCGGCCTGAGAATTGAACCCTGTGGCACCCCCATAGAGACTGACAAAGGTCCGGACAACAGTCCCTCCAATTTGACACACTGAACTCTGAGAAGTAGTTGGTGAACCACGCGAGGCAGTCATTTGAGAAACTAAGGCTGTTGAGTCTGCCGATAAGAATACGGTGATTGACAGAGTCGAAAGCCTTGGCCAGGTGGATGAATACGGCGGAACAGTATTGTCTTTTATCGATGGCAGTTATGATATGCCATATTTAGACTTGATAATGTTAAACATTGTTGGAATGTGGAGCAATGAAATGGGGTATCAGTCTACTCGGTGACACCCAGAGAACACAACTGAAGAGTTTACGGAACTGTATGCATCGTAGCGTTCCATTCCCAGAGTGGCTCGCTTGGGAGTGTGCTGTATGATTTGGAACGCCATTTGGGCCTTTAACGTGTCAAAAAAGATATGTCAAATAACACTATTTGATGTGTCAAATGAGCTTGTTGACCAATCAGGACCTGAATATGACTGCACGTCACATAATGTCACGCGTTCATTCATTTTACGTAGTTATTACACATTGATTACACTATCATTTGTATTTCATGTCACAACGATTCATCGATGCGTATGCTATGATGCTGGTAAAGTTGTCTCGCGCACCTGCCCTTCCCCAAGCTCTGGAAGGTGCTGGTCATAAAAAAGCTAGCTAGCTGATGGATGCAAACAATGTTCTCCCCAAAAACTATAACTATAACTATAACACTAGGCGAGACCCAAATGCAGACACAGGAGGCAGGTGGTTGGAGTTTAAGATGTTTAATAAATCCAAAGGGAATAGGCAAGATAATGGTTGTGGACAGGCAACGATCATAACCAGATCAGTCCAGGATGTACAGAGTGGCAGGCAGGATTGAGGTCAGGGCAGGCAGAATGGTTAGGCAGGTGGGCACAGAGTCCAGAACAGGCAATGGTCAAAACCCACAGGACTAGAAAAGGAGAAAAGACAAAGCAGGAAACAGGGAAAAACCGCTGGTAGGCTTGGACATACAAGACAAACTGGCACAGAGGAAACACAAGGATAAATACACTGGGGGGGAAAGCGACACCTGAAGGGGGGTGGAGACAATAACGAGGACAGGTGAAACAGATCAGGGTGTGATAAAAACGTAATCTGTTTCAGTAGCTATAGTTAGCTAGCTAGTTACTAGTATATAGCTGGGTGTCATGTAAAATAACCCTAATTTGCAGTTAGCCTTCAAAATTAAGGTATGTAATTGACAGTGATGCAAACAGGTGATTTCCCACAGTCAAAGTCCCGCAATATGAGCTACGACGCATATTTTCCCGTTAACTCTTCACAGTTGTGTTCTCTGGGTGTCACCGAGTAGACTGATACCCAATTTCATTGCTCCACATTCCAACACTCCAACCGTGTTTAACATTATCATGTCCAAATAGGTCATGATTTCACCAATAGTAACCTTCTGCATTACTTTCAAAGAGGGACTTTTATTTTAAAGGCGAACCGCAACTTCCACTATTGTGGCTAATCCTTATTGTGGCTAGCTTCACAACACATAACCATAGTCAAGCCATGGTATAGTAGTCAGATTAAGCTAGCTGGATGCTTATAACGTTAGTTTTGGGCAACAGGGTTAAGTAGCAGGCTAGCTAACAAGTGGCTACCTAGCTAATACTTACTCACATGGAGTCCTAAATCATTGCTAAGAATATTGAAAATGACTCATGCATTGGTGATCGCTAGGTACCAAGCTAAAGCTAGCTAGTTACCCCAGAAGTTTGCAAACATTTTTGTTCCTGATCTAATATAATTGTGTTATTTGACATGTGAAATTAGAAGCTTATTTGACGCGTCAAATAGTGTTATTTGACATGTCTTTTTTGACACGCAAAGACCCAAACGGCGTTCCATAGACGACAGCCTGGCTTGCTTTGGAATGCTGTTTGGGTCTTTGCATGTCAAAAAATATACACGTCAAATAAGCTTCTAATTTCACACGTCAAATAACACTATATTATAGAATGTTGTCTGCTTAATTTGCACTTGCAAGCCAAGCACCACTATTATCAAATCAAACAAATCAAAAAATCAAATAGTCACTTTACCTTACAGTGAAATGCTTACTTACTAACCAATAGTGCAAAAAAGGTATTAGGTGAACAATAGGTAGGTAAAGAAATAAAACAACAGTAAAAAGACAGGCTATATACAGTAGCGAGGCTATTGAAGTAGCGAGGCTACATACAGACACCGGTTAGTCAGGCTGATTGAGGTATGTAGATATTGTTAAAGTGACTATGCGTGTATGATAAACAGAGAGTAGCAGCAGCGTAAAAAGAGGGGTTGGGGGGCACCACACAATGCAAATAGTCCGGGTAGCCATTTGATTACCTGTTCAGGAGTCTTATGGCTTGGGGGTAAAAACTGTTGAGAAGCCATTTTGTCCTAGACTTGACACTCTGGTACCGCTTGCCTTGCGGTAGTAGAGAGAACAGTCTATGACTGGGGTGGCTGGGGTCTTTGACCATTTTTAGGGCCTTCCTCTGACACCGCACGGTGTAGAGGTCCTGGATGGCAGGCAGCTTAGCCGCAGTGATGTACTGGGCCGTACGCACTACCCTCTGTAGTGCCTTGCGTTCAATTGCCGTACCAGGCAGTGATGCAACCAGTCAGGATGCTCTCCATGTTGCAGCTGTAGAACCTTTTGAGGATCTCAGGACCCATGCCAAATCTTTTTTGTTTCCTGAGGGGGAATAGGCTTTGCCGTGCCCTCTTCATGACTGTTTTGGTGTGTTTGGACCATTCTAGCTTGTTGTTGATGTGGACACCAAGGAACTTGAAGCTCTCAACCTGCTCCACTACAGCCCCGTCGATGAGAATGGGGGCGTGCTCGGTCCTCCTTTTCCTGTAGTCCACAATCATCTCCTTAGTCTTTGTTACGTTGAGGGATAGGTTGTTATTCTGGCACCACCCGGCCAGGTCTCTGACCTCCTCCCTATAGGCTGTCTCGTCGTTATCGGTGATCAGGCCTTCCACTTGTGTCGTCTGCAAACTTAATGATGGTGTTGGAGTCATGCCTGGCCATGCAGTTGTGGGTGAACAGTGTTGTGGATCAGCGTGGCAGATGTGTTGCTACCTACCCTCACCACCTGGGGGCGGCCCGTCAGTATTTCCAGGATCCAGTTGCAGAGGGAAGTGTTTAGTCCCAGGATCCTTAGCTTAGTGATGAGCTTTGAGGGTACTATGGTGTTGAATGCTGAACTGTAGTCAATAAATAGCATTCTCACTTAAGTGTTCCTTTTCTCCAGGTGGGAAAGGGCAGTGTGGAGAGCAATAGAGATTGCATCATTTGTGGATCTTTTGGGGCGGTATGCAAATTGGAGTGGGTCGGGGGTTTCTGGATAATGGTGTTGATGTGAGCCATTACCAACCTTTCAAAGCACTTCATGGCTACGGACGTGAGTGCTACGGGTCTGTAGTCATTTAGGCAGGTTGCCTTTGTGTTCTTGGGCACAGGGACTATGGTGGTCTGCTTGAAACATGTTGGTATTACAGACTCAATCAGGGACATGTTGAAAATGTCAGTGAAGACACCTGCCAGTTGGTCAGCACATGCCCGGAGCACACGTCCTGGTAATCCGTCTGGCCCCGCAGCCTTGTGTATGTTGACCTGTGTAAAGGTCTTACTCACGTCGGCTACGGAGAGCGTGATCACACTGTTTCCCGGAAAAGCTGATTCTCTCATGCGTGCCTCAGTGTTGCTTGCCTCGAAGCGAGCATAGAAGTGATTTAGTTCGTCTGGTAGGCTCGTGTCACTGGGCAGCTCGCGGCTGTGCTTCCCTTTGTAGTCTGTAATAGTTTGCAAGCCCTGCCATATAAGACGAGCGTCGGAGCCGGTGTAAGTATGATTCAATCTTGCCCTGTATGATTCAATCAAGCCCTGTATTGACGCTCACTATCAAAGCTGTATAATACCGCGTTGGTCCCGTGTGGCTCCGTTGGTAGAGCATGGCGCTTGCAACGCCAGGGTTGTGGGTTCATTTCCCACGGGGGGACCAGGATGAATATGTATGAACTTTCCAATTTGTAAGTCGCTCTGGATAAGAGCGTCTGCTAAATGACTTAAATGTAAAATGTAATGAGGCATTATTTGTTCGACCGAATGGGAAAATGTCCGTGTGAGCATTTGAAATTAGATCAGGATCAAACAAAAATGTATGCAAATATCTTTCATACCCTAGAAATTTCTAATAACATCTGTATCTAACTAGCTTTAGCACCAATGCAACCAGCCTAAAAACAATGAACAGTAGACTCTGGATTAATTTTCAATATTCTTAGCAATGATTTAGGAATCCGTGTTAGTAAGTATTAGCTAGGTAGCCACTTGTTGTTCTTATATTGAAATAACTAGCTAGCCAGATACTTTACCCTGTTGCCCAAAACGAACGTAATAAGCTGCCACCTAGCTTCATCTAGCTAGTATGGCTTGACCGGAGAGGGTTATGTGTTGTGAAGCTAGCCACAATAAGGACTTGCCACAATAGTGGAATTTGCCGTTTGCCTTCAAAATAAAGTCCATCTTTGAAAGTAATGCAGAAGGTTACAATTGGTGGAATCATGACATATTTAGACTAGATAATGTTAAACAAATTGTTGGAATGCGGAGCAATGAAATGTGGTATCGGTCTACTCAGTAACACCCACAGAACACAACTGTGTAGAGTTTACAAAATGTTTTGCGTTGTAGCTCTTATTGCGGGACTTTGACTGTGGGAAATCACCTCCCCATTCAGCCTATTGTGTGTATTGACATTCATATTGCACTGTACAGCCTTACCGTAGGAATGGGGATCAATGAAATGGAGTATCAGTCTACTCAGTACCCAAGTGCTTTTTTCCCCCTAAGTCCTCCTCAGAGTTATCAGACTCCAAAACATGTATTGTTTTTCCTCTGGAATAGTGTTCAATACACATTGTAGGTTTACTGGTACAATAAATGTGGCTCAATTCACAGTGGTTTCAGAATCCCGCAATAAGAACTACACCGCTAATGTTCTCTGGGTGTCACTGAGTAGACTTGATCCACAATCCATAGGTAAGGCTGTACTGTGAAATAAGTATGCCCCCAAAGCAATTCTAAAGTCTAATACACCCAGTGTGATTTCAACAGATTGTCAAATTAACAAAATATTGTCTTTTGTTAATTTTATATAACATTCCAACCTTATTTAGCATGAACTGTTCCATGATTCCGCTATTTGTATTCATTTGCATAACTTTCATAGAGAGCTTTATTTTGAAGGCAAACCGCAAATTCCACTATTGTGGCTATTCCTTATTGTGGATAGCTTCACATAGGTGGGTCTGACCACCATTAAAATGTACAATCACATATTTGCAACCGAACGAACATATGACGCAACAAACGCGTCTAAACAACGTTGTCTGACTTTTGTACCTCTTAAACTTTATTCCTCAACTTTGCCGTTTATTGTAAAAGATAAATGCAAACTTCATCATCCAAGCATCACACGGAACACATCCACAGCTAAACTCATTCCATAAACCAGTCTAAATAACAGGTTGCGCTGAAAAAAAACTACATTTATTTATTTTATTTAGCCTTTATTTAACTAGGAAAGTCAGTTAAGAACAAATTCAAATTTACAATGACGGCCTACACCGGCCAAACCCAGACGACGCTGGGCCAATTGTGCGCCACCCAATGGGACTCCCAATCATAGCCGGTTGTGATACAGCCTGGACATAAGTTAGCGACCTAACAGCTAGACTTGTTTACAATGTACCACATCTCTGGTGAGCACAAAGGACTATTGTAATGTTGTTTAGAAAATATATGCGTGTCAGCTAAGCTAATAGCAGCTAAATTCTTTATGATGACAGCCATGTTTGTTTATGTTTGACAAGTGAGAATCTCAGAATGCCATTCACTACAATGCCACATTCAAAACAACTGGGAACTCGGAAATCTCCGACTTCAGTGATTTCAAAACAACTGGGAACTTGGGATAAAAATGAGCTCTAACTGGGAAAAATGTATTTGAACGGTCGTCCGACTTGGAATTCCAACTTTGGGCTACTTTCTAGAGCTCCACTTCTCCGACCTGAAGATCACTGATTTTACCTTGTATTTTTCTGAGTCAGAACTCAGATTTGAACGTGGCATAAAATGCAAATAAACAAAGTCAAAGATGGCTGCGCCCATTGCCCGGAAAATATCAATTTAGTTTGTCCACTTTTCAGCATATTACAAATCTGCATGTGCTTGTTACAGTGTATACAAGAACCCCATGCACTTAAACTCTCCACAATTGAAACGAACCCCCCCACAAACCCCACTAAAATAGTTTAAACCATTTCTGGTAACCCTGTTCGCGCTACGGCTAGGCAGTAAGCTTGTATTTGGGTGATCTGTGAGGCGTTAACATTTTATTTGCTTTGTGATTGGTCAAAAACTGTAAACAACTTGTTTACAGTTTTTGCCCAATCAAAGTCAATTAGGGATATTTTAGATGATGACACTTAGCTAAATAGTTAGCTAGCAAACTATAGCTACTGAAACAGATTTGTCGTTTTACTATGTTTTGGGGGAAGAACATTGTTTGCATCCATCAGCTAACTAGCTTTTTTACGTATCGGTGAATCATTGTGACATATGAGTGAGAGTGTAATCAATGTGTAATACCTACGCAAAAAATGTATGAACGTGTTAAATTATTATGTGAAGTGCAGTCACATTCAGGTCCTGATTGGTCAACAAGCTTATTTGAGGTGTCAAACAGTATTATTTGACGTGTATCTTTTTTGACACGCATTGACACAAATGACAGCCCGGTGTGCTGGTTTTCTCAGGAGTCCCTAAAACATTAAACAACACAAATTACAATTTTATACTCATGTCACAACACCCATAAAGCTAGCTAGCTAGCCATAACAATCAAGGTTTCCAGGTAAAATGTCCAGTAAACGTAGAAAAATTCAGAGGAGTTGCACAAAATTTGCAAAAACTAAAGTCAGGATCTGTGGAAAGGGAAGAGAGGCATGGTTGTTATGGCATAAGCAATTTTGTGCAAGTGGCTCTTCCAACGCAGGAGTCGAATAGTAGAGTTGAGCCAGCTGATGTTTGCACACTAAGTGGTAGTGAGGGTGGGGTTAACCAGAGATTCACTGAGAGCACAGAGGAGAGCATTGATGAAAGTACAGACGAGGAGGAGGATTTCAGAAAGTTACTTTCGGATTGGGCTCTTAGGAAACAAATTCCACATTCGTCATTCACTGAACTACTCAAGAGTCTATCCACGAAAATACCCGAATTAGTCCTACCAAAAGATTCACGGACTTTGTTGAAAACAAAACCAGTGGTGGAAACTAAAGAAGTCTCTGGGGGAACTTATTTCCACGCTGGCATTGAACATGATGTGCTGTCCCACCTTACAACATCTGTTCATACAAGGTTGTCTGAGTCAGTGTCCAAATCAATATTGATGGCCTTCCTCTATACAAGAGCTCAAATGCTCAACTCTGGCCTATCTTAGGACTAGTAAAAATGTACAAAGTCGTGGTCCAGACAAACAAGTCACCATTTGTCATTGGGATGTTCTTTGGGGAGAAGAAACCAACCAGTCTTGATTTCTTGCATGACTTTGTTGAGGAAATGCAGCAGCTAGAAACTGAAGTTTTTTTTGGAGTCAGAAATCTTAAAGTCCAAATCTCTGCCATTATTTGTGACACACCAGCAAGGGCCTTTGTCAGAAATGCAAAAGGTCACAATGGCTACTTTGGCTGTGACAATTGCAGGCAAAAAGGGAGTCTTCTACCTGAATCGTATGACCTTCCCAGAAACAACTACCCCTCTGAGGTCTAACCACGACACGTTTGATGATTTGACTGATGACTTTCATTACAGTGGGACAACACCTTTAGGATCATTGTCAATTGGTTTGGTGACACCGTTTCCTCTTGACTACATGCACCTGGTATGTTTGGGAGTTACATGGAAACTGATAACTCTATGGCAGAAAGGCCCACTGAAAACACATTTAGGTCCAACTGTTGGCAGAAATGTATCTTCACAGTTGACTGACCTAAGACCTCACATTCCATCAGAAATCAACAGAAACCCCAGATCACTGAATGAGTCTGACCGTTGGAAGGCAACTGAGTTCTGTACATTTCTCTTGAACATTGTTTAAAAGGGAATATTCCAAGGGTGATGTATGAAAACCTAATGTTGCTTGCAGTTACCTTGACCATCTTCCTAAGTGTGTCCTTGTGTGCAGACCACGCAGACTATGCTGGAAACCTGGTTTTGTTTGTGGACCACTGCAGCTGCCTGTATGGGAAGGAAAACATAACATATAACATGTATTGCCTAACCCATCTCAGTCATGAAGAACACGCATTTGGTGTTCTTGACAATATCTCTTGCTTCCCCTTCAGGAATTTTCTTGGCCAGTTAAGAAGAATGATAAGAAAACCAAGCAAGCCTTTAGAGCAGGTTATACGGAGGCTGTCAGAAAGAGAGGCCATGAGAGCAACACAGTCAGATGCAGAGAAAACACTACTATAGCAGCATGACAATGGCCCAGTCCCAAATGGTCTAACAGTGAAAGAGCAGTATTTAAAAAATGCAGTTCACTCACTTCTCCGTACAGATGTCCACTGGAAATAACTATGTCCAGTTGAGGAATAAGGAGGTTGTCCTAATGCAAAAAGCTTCTGGTAGAGGAACATTGAGATATTTTGATAGTGTACAAAACATTTAGGAACAAGACAGACCTTTTCGCATATCCCCTGCCGTCATCGCTGCTTGATATTTTCCATCTCTCTGGATTGAAGGACGAACTTCTTTTCACTCGAGCCACAAATGCGCTACGGAAGTTTGTTCTGCTCCCGTGCAAAGAGGGCTTTGCTGGGATGCCATTACTCCATTTGTAGGATGCAAAGCACACATTTTTAAAAATATTTTACGTTATCTCTTTTCAAGGTAAATGATCAGTAAAAGACATTACGGAAACGTTATTATTTACTTGAAAGGATTTTCTTAAACTCCTACAATTATATGTTATTATTGTGAAATGTTTGAGTAAACTAATCTACAGTTGAAGTCGGAAGTTTACATACACTTAGGTTGGAGTCATTAAAACTCGTTTTTCAACCACTCCACAAATTTCTTGTTAACAGACTATAGTTTTGGCAAGTTGGTTAGGACATCTACTTTGTGCATGACACAAGTCATTTTTCCAACAATTGTTTACAGACAGATTATTTCACTTATAATTCACTGTATCACAATTCATGTGGGTCAGAAGTTTACATACACAAAGTTGACTGTGCCTTTAAACAGCTTGGAGAATTCCAGAAAATGATGTCATGGCTTTAGAAACTTCTGACAGGCTAATTGACATAATTTGAGTCAATTGGAGGTGTACCTGTGGATGTATTTCAAGGCCTACCTTCAAACTCAGTGCCTCTTTGCTTGACATCATGGGAAAATCAAAAGAAATCAGCCAAGACCTCAGAAAAAAATTGTAGCCCTCCACAAGTCTGGTTCATCCTTGGGAGCAATTTCCAAACGTCTGAACGTACCACGTTCATCTGTACAAACAGTAGTACGCAAGTATAAACACCATGGGACCACGCAGCCGTCATATCGCTCAGGAAGGAGACGTGTTCTGTCTCCTAGAGAGGAACGTACTTTGGTGTGAAAAGTGCAAATCAATCCCAAAACAACAGCAAAGGACCTTGTGAAGATGCTGGAGGAAACGGGTACAAAAGTATCTATATCCACAGTAAAACGAGTCCTATATTGACATAACCTGAAAGGCCGCTCAGCAAGGAAGAAGCCACTGCTCCAAAACCACCATAAGAAAAGCCAGACTACGGGACGCAACTGCACATGGGGACAAAGATCGTACTTTTTGGAGAAATGTCCTCTGGTTTGATGAAACAGAAATAGAACTGTTTGGCCATAATGACCATCGTTATGTTTGGAGGAAAAAGGGTGACGCTTGCAAGCCGAAGAACACCATCCCAACCGTCAAGCACGGGGTTGGCAGCATCATGTTGTCGGGGTGCTTTGCTGCAGGAGGGACTGGTGCACTTCACAAAATAGATGGCATCATGAGGCAGGAAAATTATGTGGATATATTGAAGCAACATCTCAAGACATCAGTCAGGAAGTTAAACAATTTAAAAGGCAATGCTACCAAATACTAATTGAGTGTATGTAAACTTCTGACCCACTGGGAATGCGATAAAAGAAAGAAAAGCTGAAATAAATCATTCTCTCTACTATTATTCTGACATTTCACATTCTTAAAATAAAGTGGTGATCCTAACTGACAGGGAATTTTTACTATGATTAAATGTCAGGAATTGTGAAAAACTGAGTATGAATGTATTTGTCTAAGGTGTATGTAAACTTCCGACTTCAACTGTAATTGAGTGCCCTTATTTGCTTTTTTGTTCACAGTACCATGTTTGATGTGGTTAATTTCCCGAATGAAGATGACAGTTTAGCTGTGTTATTGGCCTCCATACAAGAGCCAAGAGAGGTTAAGGAAGGCAGTGATGTCGCAGGAACGGCCAGACATTGATACATGGGAGGTGTATTCAATGAAATTACTGGAGACAAGGAGTGAGTACTTTAATTACTGAATATTAAGATACTAAATGTCTCGTTTGCAGACATTTACAGATGAACTGATAAGCTCCTGTTTCGTGATGTTTTCAGATTCATATGAGAAAGCCCATGACTGCTCAAGCCTGGAAACAGAGCCAGTGTCTCACCAAAGAAAGAGAAAGTAAGATTTAGTGTTTGAAATAAAAGGAATGTAAACACTACACTACTGCTCTGAAAACGCAATGTTTGCTGTCTTTCTCAGGCGAAATCCTAAATTTGATCAGACCGACTCTGAGGAGTCTAACGCGGCTCATAACCAACCCCCACCACCGCCAAAGACCCCCAAATTCACCCCAAAAAAGGTTGATTCCACACACAAAAAAAGTTGATGCAAGATTTCATTTCTTGGCAATGAATTGTTCATACAAAGTATTAGTCTAATTTTCACAACCTGCATTTAATTTGCACAATTTGCAACAGTGTCTTCTAGACCATCTTTGTGACTCTGCTGGGGGCAAATGCCTATTATGTACTGAATGTATTGAGGTATATTACATAACATTATGCCTCAGAACTAATTATGTTACAATGTGTTTTTGGAAGGAATGCTGAAATAGTTTGGCTGTGAACTCCGATGTATAGGACAAATAACTATGCTTAACTTTGATCTGAACAGGTCCTCAGTCCTCTTCGTCACAGGGTCCAGCTGCTCAACAGCATGAAGCTACCTGATCTTGCCCATCATATTATCTGAGGTGTAAAGGGAGACTCTGTTTATCTCTGAACTCTGTTTATCATGCATCCTTGCTCTTTATTACAAATGCCAAGTCACTCACCCACCATTGCACCTTGTACCAAATGGTAGGTTGGACCTCACTTTATATGCGCAGAAAAGATACATTTGTATGTGTTCATCTACAAAGCCCTTTTGTGTAAATTCCCTCTGTAGTCTGGTCGCCTTCACCACCAGCAGTTACTAGGTGATTGCTACTTAAAGTCCCCAGGACATTCACAGTATTAGGCAAGACTGCCTTCTTTTCTTGTGCACCAGAGGCATGGAATAGTCTACAATCCATGCTTCATCTAGATATGTTAGTGCCACTGAATTAATTTAAAATATTGATGGGAGACTTTGTTACGGAGGAGTGTAAATGCTTTTTTAGGCTTGATCATGTTGTGTTGTATTGTTGTATGTTTTAATTCTGTAATGTATTGATTGTTGTTGCCTTCTTGGCCAGGTCTCCCTTGAAAAAGAGATTCTGGGTCTCAACGGGCTTTTCCTGGTTAAATAAAGGTTAAATAAAATAAATAAAAATGTTAATCTTTAAAAATAAAATGAAAACACATCTTCTGTCAGCAAGTTACCACGGGTGTGTTTCACAATAATTATTACTTTCATGCAACAATTATCAACACAAACCATTTGTTAGATTTTTTTTTTTAATGTACAAGCAGGATATAGAAATACCGGAGAAATGTGACACAAAATGTAACGTTAATGGATAGCGTTTGTTACCTTTGTTATCAAGTAGTCGAAAGCGAATCCTTGCAATCAAAACGTTGTCCAACTGGGAAAGTTCACCGCTGGCTAGCCATGAACACACTTGTCTTGTTCACTCCATGTGTTCACTTGTGAAACACGTCAGTTGATTGATTAAGATTGCATGCGCTTCATTCCTCCAGCATTAGCTAACTTCCAAATTGCTATTTTAGCACTGGTAATGTTGTTGCAGTTTGCAGTTTGTGGGAAACGTTGAGGCAAAGGGCGCTTCCCTTTGCCCTTGCGAAAGTGGTTTCCCTTTGGGAATATCTAGCCAAGTCACTGTATCTGGGGACTTTTCCCCAGTTGAGATGTGGGCGCTACTTACTTTAACTGAAATTCTACATTTTGTGTATTGTGCTCAATTTGCAACAGAATCATCAAGAACCTGTTCCCATGCCTCTTCGTCAGAAGATTTTCTTTTTTTGATTAAACCTGGCGACCGTTTTGAATCTGAAACGTGTTTAAATAGTTCCTGACCTTGTTCGTTCATAAAGAACAGATATTGATGAGAATTGTTCCGTGGTTTCCGGAGCGATAAGAAAGAAACCCTCTACAAAAGTGGCAACAGGGGAACCTCCAAGAAGCGGTGGCAACATTTCTGAAGGGAGCTATAATGTGAGTCATCAATGATATGCGGGATTTGTCTTGAACATCTCTTCTCTGTTCGCCTGATATGTCAAGGAAATCACATATCTCTAGTAACTTGTCTTTAGTCAGGGTGTGCAATTCTCCTACTACCTCTTCCTGTAGTTCTTCCAAGGCGGTTGTCATGTTGACAGAACAGGAGGTACTTTTACTGTGCAGGAGTTGACTCTGAATTAGATGGTCCTTACTGTCTCTGATGGTCGATCAATGGCCTCAGTTGACACGTACTTAACCACCAACTTCCAGCTCTCCTCGAACAGCAACACTTTCCTCACTGCAGCCTGCCTGAGTTATGATGTGGGGATTTAGCTGGCTCGGAATTCAGCGACCAGGATGTGGAAACTGGACATCTGAGCAGCTATCTCAGCGGAGCCTCCAAAAATGTTACACCCCTGAAAAAGGGTAGAAAGAATCACGAGAGCGTGATACGGAATGTTTACTCATGGAACGTTTAGTGCAATCGTTTTACAAAAGTAACACATTTTACAGAATAACAGATCTACAGGAAATAGAGTTTTGTAGGGTACAAGGCTTATTCAAATCATAACAGTATACACTGTACATCACTGAAACAAATACTATTTTCAATATAACTGTCAAGCAAAGCTTTAACTCAGTAAACCAAAACACAATTTATCAACAGGCAATAAAGTGTTTGAAAAACCATTACACAAATATCACCGCAAAATATCTTATTAACAATGCACAGGTTCATTCACAATCGACATAAAATGGCAGCTACGTAGCAGTACCTAGCAGTGCGTAGCTAGCTGCAACCGAGCACGGCTCATATTACTCTGCAAACTTAACTAACTTCCTCAATATGTTACTAAAACAAACCTTAAACACTCTTGACATGTTAGCAAGTTATTACATTTAAATTACTCTTTTTAATCATCAATAACGTACCTGAAAAAGGGTAGAAAGAATCACGAGAGCGTGATACGGAATGTTTACTCATGGAACGTTTAGTGCAATGAGAAAAAAGACCGCGAATTCTCCATGAACTTGAGTGGAGACCAGAGCAATCGATCTCAGGCTCATAGATTAAGAGCATTTAGTAGATCACAGATTAACACTTTTATCCACGACAACATAAAGTAATCAACATAACGTTTACGCATTCCTCTCACAATTCGTACCCTTTGTATGCTTGACGGATTTTAACAGAATTATATAAATGTTATCAATCTATCAACTAATACTGAATGCATGATCTTCTTAACCTTAAATGTTTTAAGATCCTCACATACTATGAATTTACTAATACTTTTTAATGTATAACAGGCTATTAGTATTTCCTTTAACCTGTCACACTGACAGAGAAGGGGGTGGGAAAGAAAGACAGGCCAATTGAAGATGCTGAAGAAACAATGTGTGTGTCTATGTATATTGTATTGTATCGTAGGCGCACCCGATCGGTCTGGTCAGCATGTAAGGGCTTTATAAAATCATTTTGATTAATAATTGATTGATTGAATGCAAGTGCTATACAGCTTTATGATGATACTGTATATGTGTGTTTGTGTGTCATGATATTTGATTGATCGCTTGAAAGTGCTGTATAGCATCATGATTTAGTTTATTAGGATTCCCATTAGCTATTGCACATGCAGCAACTACTCTTCCCGTCTCTGGCCATCTTCTCCACCGTGCCTCAGCTCTGCTGATGTTGTTGAAGTTCGATCTCTATTGTTCTCCGTCACGTTGTCTTGGGCCACCCCCTCTTACATCTGCCCTCTGGAGTCCAATGGGCAACTATTCTTGGGATAGAGTCCGTACTTTGTCTCAGGACGTGTCCAATCCAGCGGCGTCTCTTTAGTGTGGCATCCATCCCGCTTCATTTGTCAAAGGAGATTGGTGTTTGATATTGCATTTTCCAGAAGATTCTCCAGAGACAAGTTGTTTGGAAGGTAGATCATTTTTTTCAGGTCTGCTTGTCATTTCCAATCATTCTGAACCATAAAGGTATATATAGAGTTTTCTATTTGTGCTATATTGTCTGGATTTCCAGACTTTGTTGAACTTTGTAAAGATTGCTCTATCATTATTGATTCTGGTGCAGATGTCTCCTGGTGCCTCCATCATGGCATATGGTGCTCCCAAGGTGTAATGAAGCGAGGTTGAGACAGAGCTGGTTTCAAGCGCAGGGCACAGCAGGTGTTTATTGCTAAGGACCACAGGAGGAGGCAGGTGGCTGGGTCCAGGGACGGGCAGAAGGTCATACACAGGGGGTCCAAAAGGGCAACAGTACAGGCAGGGAGAAGGCTAGTAACGTAGACCGGGAGATCAGGCAATAGGTAGATAACAGGAAATCCGATAGGCTAAAGTACAGGCAGGGAATAGGCAAAAGGCGTCGTTAGTGAGGCAGGCAAAACTATCATACACGGGAGGAGTAAATCACGGGGGAAAACAGAGCTCTAAAAGTTGTGTGTCACAAAACCAACAATACCTCACAGTGATGCAAAGAACTGAACTAAATAGTGTGTGATAATGACTTACAGGTGTGTGAACAGGTGATTAGAATTCAGGTGATTGGGATCTGGAGATTGAGCTGGAAAGTGAGCTGCGTTCAGGGGATCTACGTGTTTGAGGTTAGGAGCAGACGTTACACAAGGTAAGTAAAACTGTAGGTTAACTCCAGGTCCTGTTCCTTGATTTTGACTGCTTTTGCTATGTTGGTGGGCATGACCGTTGTCTTGCTGCAGTTGATAACCAGGCTGACTTGCTGGCCAAAGGACTGGACTCCTTTGTCTTCTAGATGTGTGTGTGTGTGTGTGTGTGTGTGTGTGTGTGTGTGTGTGTGTGTGTGTGTGTGTGTGTGTGTGTGTGTGTGTGTGTGTGTGTGTGTGTGTGTGTGTGTGTGTGTGTGTGTGTGTGTGTGTGTGTGTGTGTGATAAAAGAGCCAGGTCATCTGCAAAGTCAAGTTCTTCTAGAGTAGAATATAAGGTCCATTGTTTTCCTCTTGCCTGATCTTCTGTTTGTCGCATGACCCAGTCTATTGCCAGGTTGAAGAGTAAGGTTGACATCACACAACATTGACGAACTCCAGACTTCACAGCAAAGCTCATGATGCTCGTTCCCACAATGCATGAAAAGTTGCTATAGAACTGTTTTATGATGCCAACAACATGGGTGGGGATTCCATCAATTCTTCAGATCCTCCATAGGCTTCCGCGGTGAATGCTTCAAAAACCTTCTGGAAGTCAATAAAGTGGATGTAGAGTTTACTTTGCCACTCAATTATGTTCGCGAGGGTGAATATCTGGTCTGTACAGCTCCTTCCTCCCACAAAACCAGCTTGTTCATTCCTAAGCCCTTTGTCTACAGCTGAAGACATCCATTGTACGATAATCTTGCAAAAGGTGTTCCTGGGAACGGATAAAAGTGTGATGTCCATTCAGTTGTTGCAATCTGATAGTGTGCCCTTATGTACCTGTATGGTCCAGTCTGAAGGTATCTTTCCCTTCATCCAGATGTCAGTAGAGAGTGGAAGGATATTTTCAGCCAATACGGGTTTGACTTTTAACAATTCTGCATTGAGGTTATCAGGACCTGGAGCTTTCCCATTCATTAGTGACTTGATGGTAGTAATTAATTCTTCTTTGGTTGCTGGGTCGGTGTTTTATGTCTAGATGGCTTCAGGTGTGTTAATTGGATCCACAGGGGGTTCTCTGTTGAGAACCTCTATGACACGTTCTGTCCATATGGCTTCCTGTTCATTGTCTGTAGTCAGGAGATTGCCTTGCTTATCTTTGATTTGAGTATTTTACTTGAATTTTCTGCCACAGATTAGGTTAGGGATTTTGTATGCTGTTCCTTGCTACTACTTTTTCAGGTGCACTTGCCAGCTCCTCCAGGTAGAACTTTTGTCTCTTCTTACTAGCCTTTTGACTTGTGTGTTGATTTTTCTGTACTGCTCCTCCAATTTCTGTTTTAGCATTTGTGATTTGGCATCTGTTTTTCTTTTTTAGGTCCCGTCTTTCCTCGATCATTTCTGATGATTCTGGGGTGATGCATTCCTTGTGTTGCCTTCTTCTGTGGCATATTTTCTTGCTGCTTTAACCACTTTCTCCGACTTCCGGTCTAATTTCCCTCAGTCGCTTCCTCATCTTCTTCTGAAGGGTTTCTTGACTGTTTGGTCCCTCAGCATGCCAACATCAAATCTTGTTGTTCCTTTTGTCGGTGGTCTTGAACTTTTCCGTCACAAGATGGTGGTCACTGGCAACATCTGCCCCCCTTCGCACCTTGACATCCCACAGTGAGCTTCTCCACTTGCCGTTGATCATCAGGTGGTCAATCTGGTTCTTGTCTCTTCCATTAGGAAAGTACCATGTCAGCTTGTGGATATTCTTGTGGGGAAACAGGCTGCCACTAATCACCAGGTTATTTGTGACGCAGAATGTTGCCAGTCTCTCACCGTTGTCATTCATCTTTCCACAGCCGTGTTTCTCCATTGTTCTCTCGTAGTTGGTGTTGTCGATGCCAACCTTTGCATTCAGGTCTCTGATGATAAGGAGCAGGTGTCTCTACTTCAGATTGGAGGGTGTTATAGAACAGGTTGTTCTCTTCATCTTTGGCATTGTTTGTGGTAGCATAACATTGGATTATTGTTAGTTTGGTATGTTGTCCATTGAGTCTGGCTTTTATCATTCTGCTGCTGATAGGTTTCCATTCCGTTAGAGTTTTCTATGCCCCTTTCTGTAGGATGATGGCAACACCTTCAAGATGTTGTCCATCCTCCCGTCCAGAGTGTAGTACTGTTTCTCCAGTGCTATTTCAGGTGGAACCAGAGCTTGTCCACCTATCAGACCTCAGGATAAGACCCAGATGCAGACAGTTCGAAGTAACAAAAGATTATTACAAAAACAGGGGGCAGGCAAATGACAAGTCAAGGGCAGGCAGAGGTCAGTATTTCAGAGCAGAGTCCGAAAGGTACGAACGACAGACAGACTCAGGGTCAGGTAAGGCAGAGGTCAGTATTTCAGAGCAGAGTTCGAAAGGTACAGAACGACAGACAGGCTCAGGTTCAGGTAAGGCAGAGGTCAGTAATCCAGGGCAGTGTCACAAGGTACAGAACGGCAGGCAGGCTCAGGGTCAGGGCAAGCAGAATGGTCAAAACCGGGAAAACAGGAGTACGGGGAAAACGCTGGTAGGCTTGATGAGACAAAACGAACTGGCAACAGACAAACAGAGAACATAAATACACAGGGGATAATGGGGCAAATGGGTGACACCTGGGGGGGTGGAGACAAGCACAAAGACAGGTGAAACAGATCAAGGTGTGACCCCCAGCTGGCTTCACTCACTCCCAGGATCTGTAGCTTGTATCTCCTCATTTCATTGGTAACCTATGCCAGCTTTCCGGACTCAAACATTGTTCGAACGTTCCATAAGCGAACATGCAGTTCATTTTTTTTGGTGTTCAGTGCTCCCATCTTCACATCTCCAGTTTTCCGTAGGCTTTCACTGATGGCAGTCATACAAGTCTGGGACTCTGGGAGGTCTTCGCATCCAGTTGTAGGATTGTCATTTGTTGTTTCTGTAGCAGGAAGTTTCTACGGGATGGGGTTGCTAGCTCCATGCTCAACCGTCCACCATTTCTGGCTTCTGAGTTGATTTGTTAGTCCTCTCCCCTAGCCGTTTGTCTTACTGGTGATGGATTACAGTCTCATACCATGGGAGGCCAGACAGGCTTTGGGTCGTGTACAAGCTTCCCCGGCACGTCAAGCCCAACCAACTTTTACTGCTGTGTAGTGAAAGCCATAACCGAAAGCCAACAGAATATGTTGGTTTGGTTTTAGCAGTTGATACCAGCAGTGCAAGACAGTCTTCCTGTGATACCACACTGTGACGGCCCTGAATATTTCTGAACCGTCTCAGTGCTTCTCCTTCTTCTAATAGGGCGCTTCCCCTTTAATTCCCATTAAATAGCCAGCATCAGCTGCGCAAAGGTGAAGTTGTGATTGAGACATGAATGAGGATGTGTACTACCTTCAGTTCATGAAGCTTCATCATTGTTTGTTTTGTTGCCTTACAGTGTGTTTTGTAGCCTTAAAGCGAGTTTACCCAGGATTGGATCCACTCTGTGCGTCTGTGGACTACAACTCTCCGTTGGTTTTCGTGGCCTTTTCTCCGCTGGAGATCTGTTGGCGGATTGTCTGACTGACCAACTGACTACAACTTTTTGTACACGGTATTTCATTTGTTTGGGTGATGTATACTGTGATTTATGTAGTTGTGAGGACGTATTATTCTTTGGTTCATCTTTGATACGCTTTATATTTGTGTTGCAAAATAAGTGTGATTTTGAGTGTATGAATATACTGGTTCTACACTACAGACAAACGTTGCGTGACTAAGGTCACTTGAGTCACTGAACTTATTTACCGGGCTGGACTCTTTGTATGCCCGAGGTACAGGACATTTCTCAATGAACATAAGTGCATTAATTGTTATATTGTTGTGTGTGATCATTTATGTTGTTAATACAACCACGCAAAAGAATACACTTGTTTGAAGTTATTTCCAATGTTTTAAGGGGTTTATGAAAAGTATATTTTCATCCTTACTTTTACATAAGTCCTTTGTATTGGTGTGACTTGACGGACCAGATGGGACTCATTCCCTCCCAAACTAAAAGGAGAAACCAATGCTTTCTCTGGTAGGCTCAACCTACCTGGCACCCCTAGAAATAACCTCAAGTCAAAACCGTTACATAAAAAATGGCACCCCAGATGGGACCTCAACATTGAGAACTAACCAAAGCAAATCTTTTGTGTGGAATTAAAACAATGGATTCACCCCAAGAAAATGTGCTCATCCATATCCTACCTGTCAATGGGAATACACAGGGTCATTCTGACTACCAAGCCAACAATACAAATCATAATGTGAATGGAAATAAAGGAGTTGATTTGGGCCAGAGCCCTGGGAATCTGAATGCTCGGTCTGGACCACAGGCCACAGGTCTAACTAGTAACTCACTTATTGACATGGATCTGTGTGGAAGTACTGAGTTAGCCCTCCCTCTGACGCCCAACCTTCCTCCATTGTCTGGTTTATCTCCAGAGGTTGTAGTCTTACAACTTCAAGGTGACATCCTTGATATTCGTCAGACTCAACAACATCTCCAAACTCTAATCCATCATAAATTCAAATGTCTGAGTGAAGAGCAACAACAGAATGCCATGGAATTCAGAAACTCACTGAGTACTCTAACCCACACTCTGACAGAGCTCAGTGAGAGTGGAAGACAGGAAATTACTGGTGCCATGGACAGGCAGTTTGACTACCAACAAAGCCAACTCACTGCCACTCTCCAGTGGCGCCTGCAACATCATCACACTGAGGTCCTCAAGGACGTCAATTCTGTTTTTTCTCCCCTGGTAAACACTGTAGACCACTTGCAGACAGCGCTCTCTAATTGTGTTAAAATGTTGGATGATGTGTCTGTTGACATGGCCTCCATTAGGCACAACTCCTTGCACAGAGCTTCTCTTGTGTCCACTTCTGTTCAGACCACTGAGGGCCAAACGGGCACCTCAGAACAGCCAAGACAAGGCCATGATGCAGCCACCCCTTGCAGGATGCAATCCACCATGCATCCTGGTGTTCATTTTCATGGTCCGATAACTCCCTCACCCTCTACTTCCTCAATCCCTCCTAGCTCTTTTGTTCATGGTGATTTGAGTAGACGTCATGTGGGAGCGATGCCCATTAAATTGCAATTTCCCACCTTTGGGAAAAAGGATGACAGTCCTGATCCGCTAATGGATCTGGAAAGATGTGTGGCAGTCTTCTCTGCCGTTGCTCCGGTACCACTAACCCTGGGTAATCCTTCTGATGATCTCCTTTTACAGGCTGTAAGAAGAGCTCAGCTGGAACAGCCAGAGGAGTTAAGGCTGTTGGAACAGCTGCAGAATAATGCTGATGTGTGTACTTCAAAGCTAGGACGCACCGGACTCCTGAAGCACAAAATATTCCTTACACAGGAAATGCCGATCAAGCAAAAGCCATATCGTTTGTCCCCAGCAAAGCTAATAATCCAAAAGGGACTCATTAGTGATATGTTGACACAAGATATAATAGAACGTTCCTCCTCTCCCTGGGCTGCTCCTGTTGTCCTCATTCCAAAAAAGACCGGTGGTCTTAGATTTTGTGTAGACTATAGGAAGACCAACAAGGTTTCCCAGACTGATGCCTATCCTCTTCCCACCATCCACGAGATCCTGGAGTCATTGTCTGGTGCTGTTATGTTCACTACCCTTGACCTCAATAGTGGCTATTGGCAGGTTGAGATGGACCGGGAAAGCAAGGACAAGACTGCTTTTGTCTGTGCTGAGGGCTTGTTTTCCTTTAAGGTGATGCCTTTTGGATTAAAGAATGCACCTGCCACTTTCCAAAGACTCATGGAGATTGTGTTAGGTGAGCTCAAAGGGAAGATCTGTTTCGTCTACCTGGACGATATAATTATCTACTCCCAGAACAGAGAACAACACTTTCAAGATCTTCAAGCAGTGTTGGACAAGCTAAGAGAAGCTGGTCTGACATTGAATATGAAGAAGAGCAACTTCTGCCAAACCTCCCTGAAGTTCCTTGGCCATATTGTGTCTTTTGACGGCATTCATGTGGATCCTGAAAAGACCAAGGCTGTACAAGACTTCCCTGTGCCAACCACACTCAAGGCCCTTCAACGGTTCCTTGGGATGGCTGGATGGTACCATCGGTTTGTGTGGAACTTCTCCCAGGTGGCAGAACCCCTCAACGCGTTGAAGCGAAAAGGAGCGAAATTCCGATGGACGGCAGAGTGCCAGAACTCCTTTGAAACCCTGAAACGACACCTCGTCACACCTCCCATTTTGGGTCATCCCAACTTTGATTGCCCTTTTGTTGTTTACACTGATGCAAGTGATGTTGGACTTGGTGCTGTCCTAGTCCAACAGACTGGACTTGGTACTGAAGAAGTGTTAGCGTTCGCCAGTCGGACATTGAATGGAGCAGAACGGAACTACTCCACAACCGAGCAAGAGTGCCTTGCAGTTGTCTGGGCTTTGGAAAAGTGGAGGTACTACCTGGAGGGAAGACACTTCACTGTGGTCACTGACCATTCCTCCCTTGTGTGGGTGTTCAAGACCAACAAACCAAGCACCAGGCTCATCAGATGGGCTCTACGGTTGCAAGAGTTCACCTTTGCAGTAGAATACAGGAAAGGAAAATACAACACTGTTCCAGATGCCTTATCCAGAGCTCCTGCTTGTGATAATGGTGGCCCTCATCTTACATGTGCTACTGTCCTATCTAGCAGTCGAGACTCACCCAAAACTGACTTTCCCATCTCTGATGAGGTCATTTGGAAAGCCCAACAGGATGATCCAGAAGTACAGGCTTTGTACCAGACTATCCTAGAAGATGGAGAAAAGATGGTCAACCCTACCACAAAGCTGACCATCATTGAAGACAAAGTCTACCGAGTTGTACAACTACCTCACAGAACACTCTACCAAATGTACATACCTAAAACTCTACGCCTTCAACTGCTTCAACATTTCCATGAAGACCCATTAGCTGGTCATTTGGGCAGGTTCAAAACCTACAAACGTTTGCAAGCATTACTGTACTGGCCACATCTGAGCATGGATGTGAAGTCACACATCCGAAACTGCCAGGTTTGTCAAATGTACAAACCAGAAGGTAGAAAACCTGCTGGCAAGTTGCAGCAAACGGTGGTTACCCGACCTTGGGAAATGTTAGGAGTGGACTTGATGGGTCCATTTCCTAGAAGCTCCAATCAGAATGTGTACATGCTTGTTTTTGTTGATTACTATTCCAAGTGGGTGGAGCTCTTTGCCCTGCGTCAGGCCACAGCAAGGACAGTCTCTAACATCCTTACGAAAGAGATCCTGACTCGCTGGGGAGTGCCTGATTACATCCTGTCTGATCGAGGTTCCCAATTTGTCTCTGATCTCTTTGAGGAGACCTGCCAAAGATGGAACCTGAGACAGAAGTTGACCACGGCCTATCACCCACAGACCAACCTCACTGAGAGAGTAAATCGAACCTTGAAGACGATGGTTGCTTCCTATGTAGGAACCCAGCACAAACACTGGGACAAGCACCTTCACGAGTTTCGATTTGCCCTGAATTCTGCTGTGCAAGAGTCCATTGGAGTCACACCTGCAGAGCTGAACCTAAGTCGTCCCCTCCGAGGACCCTTGGATATGGTGCTACAGCCCCAGCAGCTTACTCCAGACGCTGCTTGCTATGACCAGGTAGTCCATCTCCACGACTTGAGAGCTCTTGTCTCGAAGAACATGATCCAGGCTCGACTCAAGCAGAAGAGAAATTATGATAAGAACAGACGAGACATGCAGTTCCAGCTTCGTGATCGGGTGTGGCTTCGCTCTCATCCTTACTCGAAAGCTGAACAATTCTTCTCGGCCAAGCTCGCTCCTAAATGGCAAGGACCATATAGGATTGTGGAGCAGATGGGCCCTTTGAACTACCGAGTGGTGAAAGAGGACACAGGTGAAGATATGCGCGTTGTCCATGTCTCACGCCTTAAGGCCTGTTACCCCTCGGCTGAGGAATTGGAGGAGATTGAGTGCCGCAAGGTCCTGGATATCTTTGAAGAGGAAAGTGAGGAGACTTTTCTCGGATTCCCAGACCCAGAAGTCTCACGCCTTAATGCCTGGGACCCCTCAGTTGAGGAGCGTGAGCGCCAAAAAGTAATGAATATTTTTGTAGAGGAAAGTGATGAGACCTTTCTCGGTTTCCCCGACCAAGATGTGCCTTCCCGGGTAATGGTCGGCTTTTTCCAGGGGAGGGGGTGTGTGACGGCCCTGAATATTTCTGAACCGTCTCAGTGCTTCTCCTTCTTCTAATAGGGCGCTTCCCCTTTAATTCCCATTAAATAGCCAGCATCAGCTGCGCAAAGGTGAAGTTGTGATTGAGACATGAATGAGGATGTGTACTACCTTCAGTTCATGAAGCTTCATCATTGTTTGTTTTGTTGCCTTACAGTGTGTTTTGTAGCCTTAAAGCGAGTTTACCCAGGATTGGATCCACTCTGTGCGTCTGTGGACTACAACTCTCCGTTGGTTTTCGTGGCCTTTTCTCCGCTGGAGATCTGTTGGCGGATTGTCTGACTGACCAACTGACTACAACTTTTTGTACACGGTATTTCATTTGTTTGGGTGATGTATACTGTGATTTATGTAGTTGTGAGGACGTATTATTCTTTGGTTCATCTTTGATACGCTTTATATTTGTGTTGCAAAATAAGTGTGATTTTGAGTGTATGAATATACTGGTTCTACACTACAGACAAACGTTGCGTGACTAAGGTCACTTGAGTCACTGAACTTATTTACCGGGCTGGACTCTTTGTATGCCCGAGGTACAGGACATTTCTCAATGAACATAAGTGCATTAATTGTTATATTGTTGTGTGTGATCATTTATGTTGTTAATACAACCACGCAAAAGAATACACTTGTTTGAAGTTATTTCCAATGTTTTAAGGGGTTTATGAAAAGTATATTTTCATCCTTACTTTTACATAAGTCCTTTGTATTGGTGTGACTTGACGGACCAGATGGGACTCATTCCCTCCCAAACTAAAAGGAGAAACCAATGCTTTCTCTGGTAGGCTCAACCTACCTGGCACCCCTAGAAATAACCTCAAGTCAAAACCGTTACAACACGATGATACTGTATTATATATGTGTGTGTGTGTGTGTGTGTGTAAAACAGTTCGTCTTTCAATCACCCACGTGGGTATATCCAATGAGGAGATGGCACGTGGGTACCTGCTTCTATAAACCAATGAGGAGATGGGAGAGGCAGGACTTGCAGTGCGATCTGCATCAGAAATAGGAAGGCTACCTGAAATGTTTGACCCAAGTTAAACAATTTAAAGGCAATGCCACCAAATACTAATTGCGTGTATGTAAACTTCTGACCCACTGGGAATGTGATTAAAGAAATAAAAGCTGAAATATATCATCCTCTCTACTATTATTCTGACATTTCACATTCTTAAAATAAAGTGGTGATCCTAACTGACCTAAGACAGGGAATTTTTACTAGGATTGAATATCAGGAATTGTGAAAAACTGAGTTTAAATGTATTTGGCTAAGGTGTATGTAAACTTCCGACTTCAACTGTATGTATTACAATTATACGCTTCAACAGTGTTTACCACTCCTGCTCCTGGGACATCAATGATTACACATTGTAACTATGCAATAGACTAGAAACATGATTGATTTGTAATTCATATATACAGAAATAGAAACTATGCATATCTAACTCCCTTCATCTGCATTAATCTGAGGACACAGGATAGTATTTCAATGAGATACTTCATTTCAACCAGTGGATAATGTGAAACAATTTATTGAAAGAAGTTTATTTTTCAGGTGTTATAAATGCATTATAATTATGATAATTGTAATATTATAAATACATAAAGCAATCTGTACTTCAATGCACATATGGTGTGCATTATAAAACGCGGAAGAAAGACGAGGTGGGGAGAGAGGTGTAGAAGACAGAAAAGGAAAGAGGTAAGAACAACGGCAGACAGCATATGATTCAACAATTACAGTGCTACCCTAATATTCTTTCAGTTCATCACAATTGCGGTGTCTCCTAACCAGCCTCGGGCCCCCAGTTGGCCCGAAGGTTATCTTAAGAGCGGGAGAGGTGGCAATGACGGGACCGGCTTCCTCTCTCACGTCAAAACATACCTGCAGACGAGAGAGCATGATTAAGCCTTGGCTTTTTTATTCTAACACGGTCAGTCATCTTAAATCTGGAGGTGAAATGCAAAACTGACCTTCGCTCATTAACTCCGGGACTACTACATCTCTGTCTGTATTTCAATGTAAAGCATCTCTTTAATAATACTTCCTGTTGACCCGACCAAGTGACATCTCACCTATGATCATGCTGTGCCCCCTGTGTCAGCCAGTTCAGATGCGGGAGGGGTTCACCAAAACAGCTGATATAACCTCGAGGATTTAGGGAGAAGGGGGAGAGAGATGAAGTGAAGAAGAGAGACTGTTCTTGTGTGTGGTCTCTCATCACTTGGTTATATCAAGGCTAACCCCCGGGGAAATAATGACATGGCTGAAACTGATAGTCCAGTGAAAATAGCTGTGTTTATGTGGTGTAAATCTGAAAATTAGCAGCTGACATCTTAAGCATTTTTAAATGAATGCATGTGAGACAGGTTCCATGTACAACAAGACAGGCAGAGATGGAGAAAAATAACACAGAACAGGTTAATTACCTCTGGTTATGGACACTTTTGCCAGAAATTAAGCTTTCACGGCCTGTTCCTCTTGATCAGCTTGCTCTCTGAAAGTAAAGAAAACAGCTTATTTTTTATAGATATGAAAACAATAACTGAGATATGACCGAACCCCCCCCCCCCATCACAGACCAGATTTGCCCAAACGACCAAGGGTTAGCTTGCTACTCAATGTAATAAAGTAATGACTTTTCAAAAAAAGTTACCTTACACGTTTATGTTGGCTGACAATTTGTTAGCTACGCTGTCCTTACGAACCACATAGCATATCATTACAGCAGCTACCTAACGTTCGTAGTTATACATCAAACTTGCCAGTATATAGGCTATCTTAACTACCCAACGTTTATTGACTTGATTATTCTCGTCATTCTTAATTTAGCTAAATGGTATAGTCGTTGTGCTTTCTCAATGGATATTCGGGTGCTTTCGCAAATTCGCTCTGGCTATCTATAGGCTGGACAATAGAACGAGTCAAAATTCACCCAAGGCTGAAAAACGGCTTAAGAACATTGGCTAAACTGGAACACTAGAGCAAATGAATGGAATCGAACGTTTGCTGAGCCTGTTTTGACTGGAGTGATGCTTAGAATTCCATATTTTTTTTTAGCCATTTTTATTTTAACACTACAAAATGTTCGTCGAACGAAACTGGGGAAAAAACAACTTGTGTAGAAAGTAAACATCCGCAACTCGATGGTGTCAACTGTGCTTATGTCTGCGTAATGAAAACGTAGGGGAAAAAATTCTAACTTCTGACTATTTCTGGTCTAGCGATCAATGACAAACGAGCTCGCTGCCCAGACTTACATAATTACAAAGAGAAGATTCTCCTGATTTTAAAATGGTGCCCGTGAAACAGTTTTGCTTCCGTCCCTCTCCTCGCCCATACCTGGGTTCGAACCATGGACCCTCTGCACACATAGACAACAGCCACCCTCGAAGCATTGTTACCCATCGCTCCACAAAAGCCACGGTCTTTGCAGGGCAAGGGGGACAACTATTCAAGGTCTCAGAGCAAGTGACGTCGCCGATTGAAGCGCTATTAGTGCGCACCCCGCTAACTAGCTAGCCATTTTACACCGGTTACACCCAATTTGAAAATAATCTAAATATATACATTGCGAGATATTTGGCGAAACAGACAGACATGCCAATATTTCCCCCATAGGAAACAATGGGAAGACCGCAGAGTTCCAATATTATTTTTGATGTTTACATTTTGTTGTTTACATTTTAACTATAAAACAACGTGAGCAGGTCTCATCGCCAACAGTAGCGAAGCAGGCATTGAACAATAAGCTGGGAATAGAACGTTCGGAAGTCGAGTTGGTGCCACGGTGCTCAATAGAACTAATAGGAGCTGGCAGGGTGAAAAATGCACTAAAACGAGGCCTGTTTTTTCGCGATTACTTCAAAACGACGGCAAGCAGCTGGGAAATATGATCATATTATGAAACTGGAGCAAAACTGTCTGAATTTACAAACTGACAATTTCTCTCCAAATGGAAACACCATAATATTAATCAACTGAATCAAATATTAATCAGCTAAATTTCTTAAAATCAATCCCATATACTATGTTATTACAAAAAAGGTTTTAAATTCTCTGGTAATGCCAATACGGAATACTATCAAATAGCTTCTCAAAGATGCCCTCTGGTGGTCAAACTAGCAATAATGTGCAGTAACAGAAGAAATGGCTGAGAATTAAATGACATGCCACAGAATGCTGCATGGGCACGTGTGCCGCAGTATGATTCAACTTTTAAAAGGAGGAACCACTAAGTCTATGGAAGGGGGTGAGTGCCATGAGCCTCCTAGGTTTTGTATTGAGGTCAGTGTACCCAGAGGAGGACAGAAGCTAGCTGTCATCCAGCTACACCACGGTGCTACCCTACAAAGTGCTGCTGAGGCTACTGTAGACATTCATTGCAAAATGGTGTGTTTTAATCTATTATTTGGTGACATGAATATATTTAGTATAGTTTTATCTATAGAGGATAACCTTTTAAATGTTTTACATTTGAGGAGAATGGTCCTTCCCCTCCTCCACTGCCTAAGAGATGATGATTATTAGTGTGTATGGCTGAGAAAAATAAAGAGAGGAAGGGAGAGAGAGAGTGTGTGAGTTGAAGAGAGAGAGATTATGATCCTGACCACAATTGTATCCTAATTGTTCCTCTCACTCTTTCCCTTTATGTTCCTCTAGGTCAGTGGAAGCGAGGGAAGTGATGTGGAGAGTCATGGCTCCGAAGCAGAAGGCAGGGAGAAAGAGGACTTAGAGATGACAGGAGGGATAGAGGTGTGGAGGGAGCGAGGACGAGGAGGGAGAAGTGAGTGGAGTGAGAGGAACATAGAGAGGAAGAGGAACATGGAGAAGGAGAGCACACCAGAGAGGGGGAGCCTATGTTTTCATGGAGTGCTTCTGCTCCAATTCTCACCATTCACAATTGTACCACACAGCTTACTTTGTGCAATTTGTCTGTCTCATTTGTTGCATTTGGTTCCGAAAAGTGCATGTACCTACATAGTAACTGCTCAAAGCGGCTGCATGGCATATTGCTACCTATTTATGGTACTCTGAGGGCTGCGTCAGTAGACCAGTGCGGGGACCCTGCAAAGGCCCTTTCCCAGAAATCGCAGGCGCTGGTCCCTGAAGGCATTCAAAATGCAGCTTGTACATTCACTTGGCTACGGTGTTGTTACTCCATCATTTGAACATAGGTCCACTCCCTGGTGAAGTTTGAAGGGCGCAAGAGAGGGTGTGTGGTGTGCATCCGGAGTGAACGCAGGGCAATGAGTGGGAGATGTGTAGAAACCTCCCTTGGGTGCTCTACGTGTTCTGTGGCACTTTGCAGGGTGGGGCAGTGCTTCCAGAAGTTCCACAACATGTTGTAGGCTAAATGCAAACACTAAAGTGACAGTGTGAAATATGAATTTGTTCTACAAATCTTTTGGGGAAATTGTATACTAAACATGTGTTTTGTATCTTCTCTCTATTTGTCTGCATTCACTGAATTGTTGTCAAAGTAGGCTACTATTTCTACATTTTGTTTCAGGCCTGGTTTGTACTAAATCTCATTGAGAGAGATGATCTACATTTTGAATATCTCTGAATAGTTGTCAGCATTGTTAGAAGTCAGAATCGTTGTCAATCAAAAAACCTACTTCGTGTGGGTTTTGAAATACTTTCTTATTATTGTCCTTTGGTCACATTTTGGATAATTGTTTCAATATTTATAATATACAATTTAAATACTCTAGTTTGAGTGTTAAATGATTTTTGGGAGGCAAATTAGTGTTATTCCTATTGACATGAATGTGGTGTCATATTAAAGAAGAGGTGGTGGTCTTTAAAAGTAAGCGAACATGTAATTGTCATTTGTTCTTTGTTTTTGAGCTATGTCTGTTTGTTTGAAAGGTGAGAATTGGCTTTGTCTTGAAAATTCTCAGTAACCTATAGCAGCATTCTGGAATTATATTGGGGTCTAAAGGGTTAAAATCAATATCAATCCGTAGAATTGCAGAAATTAGCTTTAAGAATGAGATGAGCTATAAAACAGAACGTTTTTCTCTCTACCCCAAGGTAAAATGTGTTGAGCTGCAGGAACTTTTCCGGCAAAATGTTTTTTTGGGGTTGGGTTTCCCTGGAGATAGGTTCCTCGGTGTTGTCCCAAATGCATTAGTCCGGCCCTGTTCGGATGCACCTGAAATATGATTGGACATCCTTGGTGCCCCTCCATTCTCATTGGGTCCGAGTGCTGTCAATCTGGCTCAGCAAAAGATGATGCATTAGTTCTGGTTTTCCTGAAGACATGTTTTTAGAGCATTTTGCAAATGTATTGAAAATTAAATACAGAAATATCTCATTTACATAAGTATTCAAACCCCTGAGTCAATACTTTGTAGATTACATCTGTGTCTTTCTGGGTAAGTCTCTTAAGAGTTTTGCACACCTGGATTGTACAATTTTGGCACATTATTATTTTTGTAATTCTTCAAGCTCTGTCAAGTTGGTTGTTGATCATTGGTAGACAGCCATTTTCAAGTCTTGCCATAGATCTTTCAAGTAGAATAAAGTCACCTGTAACTCCACGACTCAGGAACATTCACTGTCTTGGTAAGGAACTCTAGTGTAGATTTGGCCTTGTGTTTTAGGTTATGGTCCTGCTGAAAGGTAAATTCATCTCCCAGTGTCTGGTGGAAAGCAGACTGAACTAGGTTTTCCTCTAGGATTTTTCCTGTGCATAGCGCCATTCCGTTTTCTTTTTTATCCTGAAAAACTCCCTAGTCATTAACAATTGCAAGCAAACCCATAACATGATGCAGCCACCACTATGTTTGAAAATAGGGAGAGTGATACTCATTGTGTTATATTGGATTTCCTTCTTTTCACTCTGTCAAATAGGTTAGTATTGTGGAGCAACTACAATGTTATTGATCCATCCTCAGTTTTCTCATATCACAGCCAATCAACTCCGTAACTGTTTTAAAGTCACCAGCGCTTTCCTTCCTCTCCGGCAACTGAGTTAGGAAGGACTCCTGTATTTTTGTAGTGACTGGGTGTATTGATACACCATCCAAAATGTAATTAGTAACTTCAACATTCCAACCATCTTTGCGAAGCATTGAAGAAGAATCACGGCATTGGCATTGCAACCATTGACAGACCCATTCCATAGCAGCATACCGTAGGAGCAATGGAAAGTGCAAGATCCCCACTTTTGGACAGTGATAGCAAACCTAATCCAGAGCTGCAAACCTAAGAAGAAAAAACAACAAGTAAAGCACCAACTTTGAGACATTCTGGTAGTAGAGTGATTTTGAAGAAATATTGAAGTAATTACTCATCAATTTTATGACTGATAAACTAAGCAATTACAACTAGTTTCCACCTTATTACCATGTTACCACTTTATTTTGTAACAAAGTAATACCAAAAAGGTAATATGGAAATAAAATCAGGATTATTTACTGCTTACCTACGGCTGCTTTTTCAAGAATTTGAATCGCCTCCTCCGAATACACCAGATGGATCTCGGTCACGTTTTTAGGAAGATCATTATAGCCATATAATAACACTGTAAAGACCACAAACACTCTTTTGGTAAGAAGATAATCTTTAGTTTCAGACCACTTCCGTATGTGTATAAGTCATCTTTGAACAGTGCTGGTCACTCAATTGTGCAATTGTCCACAACCGCAAGTCAGCAGGTGGATCTGAGAGATAAAGTAACAGATGACAAAGGCATTGCATTTAGGTCCCCAGCTACCTATGAGGCCGACTGCAGTGGGAAGATTCTAGCAAGAGCTTCATCTCTAGGTGGCAGCTACATTGGAGTTGTCACGCCCTGACCATAGAGAGCCCTTGGGGTTCTCTATGGTGCAATAGTTCAGAGCGTGACTAGGAGGTGTTCTAGTAATGAATTTCTATGTTGGTGTGAGTATGGTTCCCAATTGGAGGCAGCTGATGATCATTGCCTCTAATTGGGGATCATACTTAGTGTGGTTCTTTTCCCACCTGCCTTTGTGGGATATTGTTTTGTTTGGTTTAGTGCTATGTGCGCTACGAACTTCACGTTCGTTTATTCTTTGTTGTTTTTTTGAAGGTTCGCTTTAATAAATATGTGGAACTCTACTCACGCTGCGCCTTGGTCCGCTCATTATGTACACGACGAACGTGACAGGAGTAGAACCTACGGGGCTTTTGTGATCTCTGAAACCAAACACCTTACACACAATGTGTGTTAAGATGGCTGTCTGGCCTTGCCTTATCCACTTCAGTATACCTTCCAAGGATAGTCCAGGGATACTGGCTGAAGTAATCAATGAAAGACTGGAGGGGGATATACTAATCAAGGAGAGGAAGATCATTATACTGTGAGTTTCAGTCGGTTTTCTTGAAAACGAGTCCAAGTCCTGTCGCTAGCTAATAATGTGCAATAAAGGGCGGTAATAATTTATAGTTAGCTGGCTAACTAGTTAACGTTATATATTTAGCCAATGTAGTTAACGTGCTGTGTTAACTTAGTGTACTACAATGCACACTTGCCAGCTAGCTAACGTTATATGTAGAATGAAATTGACATTTAACGCTGTATGGGTCAGCTGGCTAACGTTATATGTAGAATGAAATTGACATTTAACGCTGTATGGGCTCTACTGTAAGCAGGGTAGCTATGTTCTCCACTGTGTATTGCTGTCAACAAATAACAACGGTGTGTGTGAATTACATCTTAATTAAAGGAAGAATGGATTATGTTCACACCCTTGCTTTCTGCTTGGAGCCCAATGGTGCCCTCAGCCTGAGGGCATCTGAAGAGGCTGCCAGTGTTGCCAGGACCATCCAGGAGGAGGAGTGTAAAGGTGTAGTCTGGGTGCTGAAGCCAAGACAAGTGAAGGTGAAGGCAAAGGCTTGTGTGGTAGCCAAAGGGGGTAACCTGGATGATATACGACTGGTGGACAGTGAGAGTGCCATCCAGTTCGGCAAATACCGGGGTCAAACCTTCAAGTGGCTGCTAAGCCACGATGTCGGCTATGCCGTCATGGTCTTGGCCTCTCACCAGCAAGAGCGGGAGAAGGGGGACACAGACATGTCTTCTGAAATGGCCAACAAGGACCGGTTTGACTGGTACTCTTTTCCTGAACTAGTTGTAATTTCTTATAAAATTACATAAACATGAAATCAGTCAGAATCACAATACAATTCGTAACATTTCCCCAACCATCCGGACAGGTATACTAACCTGTTTCCTGAGGTCCAGAAGGCAGTGGAGGAACGCAGGGTACGAGACGGGACCTTGCCCCCCCCAACCTGACCAGGAGGACTCGTGCCTCGTTGGCTTTGGGAACCACAAGTCCCTTACATACAAAGACCTTTGAGGTCAAAGACAAGGAAAGGAAGAGGTATAGTGACCTTACATTGTAAAAATGTCTTTAAGCCTCTTTTCGGGCCTGTTTGGGACTTGTTCATTTCCTTTATCTCAATACAGCTACATGGCCTGGTTTAGGACATACCAAGTAAAGCTCAATGGGCCACTTCAAGGTCTATGTCCAGCGCAGGGACACAACAACAGCTAATCCATGTAAATATATATTCTGTAGTCATCTGTCACGCCCTGGCCTTAGTATTCTTTGTTTTCTTTATTATTTTAGTTAGGTCAGGGTGTGACATGGGGAATGTTTGTGTTTTGTTGGTTTTGGGTGTTTTTTATGGTAAAGGGGTTGTTGGGTATAGTATATGGGTTTGTGTTGAATACATGTGTCTAGCGTTGTCTATGTATGTTTAGTTGTCTAGGAGAGTCTATGGTTACCTGAATGAGTTCCCAATTAGAGACAGCTGATTTCGGTTGTCTCTGATTGGGAGCCTTATTTAGGGTAGCCATAGGCTCTCATTGGTTGTGAGTAATTGTCTATGTAGAACGTTTGTAGCCTGTTGTATGTGCACGATGTTTATTAGCTTCACGATCATTTGTTGTTTTGTTAGTTTGTATTAAGTGTTTCGTGTTTATTTTTCGTCATCTTTATAATAAAAGAAGATGGCTTATTTTCCAAGTGCTGCGTTTTGGTCCGTCAATCCGCCACATGATCGTGACATCATCTAAGTCAATCAAACAGTAAATCAAACAGTGTAGCAATTGACAATATAACTGTCATTATGTTTGTCTGTGTTTCTTAGCTGCCGAGCCATCGGATCAGGAGTTGCTGTCTATCTGCATGGGTTTTGACCAAGGTACTCTATGTTATAGCACTTTATTGTTTATTTCTGTTGAGAAGAATATACATATGAAATGACCTTTCCCCAAATAACTATCTGTTGTTGTTAGCATTAACAGGGTACACTTTAAAGTGGTAAAATTGTTAAAACACCTCCTAGCTGGGCTTAGAAATCACTGTAGAATTTCTCATTTTTGCATCCATTTTGCTTGCCATAGAAAAATCCTTCATCTTTTTGTGGAATGAATTGTTTACTGTAGCTTGTCTTGTCACCATTCCAACCTGTATTTCAGTCTGCATCACTTTGCTTGGCCTATTCTTTGCTTGTAGATGTCTACCCACTATACATCTGTCGTTTGTAGCTTTTAAATGTAGATTGTGTTTAACCTAGATTCCTAACCTCTACCACTGATAACACTGATCAAAACTAAACCAAAGTGCATTGGCTGTCAACAGGCTGTTAACATGATTTGAAGCTGAAGCTCTAGTCTAATTGAATTATTTCACTCATTTCTCTGAAATATTTTGTGAGACTAACTCCTGTGCTCCTGTAGCAGTTCCCACTGCTCCCACTCCCACCGCACCCCCTGCTGTGCTCGCTCCCACTGCCCCTCAGCTCCAGTCAACCTCCCAGCCAACAGCTGGACCACTACAGCCTGCTGCTGACGCTCAGGTAAACGTCTCCCCTCAACTATGACTTGGCTATTTCATTTCACTTTTGGTTGTGTGGGGATGGGAAAAAAATGTATTGATTTTCTGCTCTGTTGCAGGTGCTTCTCCCTGAGGGATGGAAGCAGACCCTCCCAAAGGAGCAGCAAGAGTGGATCAGTCGGGCCATTTTCATCAGGGACAAGCAGCTCAAATGTGTCCCGAAAAGCCAGCTTGAGCTGTGGTACTTCTCTCCTCTGCCTCCTAACATCAGCCTCCAGCTTCTCCCTACGCCTACTTCCTCCGGCCATTCTGCCTCTGGATGCCCTACCGCATGTGGGCCTTTAAGTTTGTGTGCACCCAGCCACGGTGCAAGCGTCAAAAGCTCACAGGCTGTGGGGTGTACAAGACAGTCCGGAGGGTGCTTGACATGGACGGCTGGTATTATATGGGGACAGAGTACCTGGAGTGCCGGCTCTGTAAGAAGAAGCTAGCAGGATGGTCGCTGGATATCTTGGACCAGCTGGACGCAAGTCATCGCTCCATTTTCCCAGCCATCTTGACTTACAGGTTAGTAATTCACACCTCTGAAAATCAAAGCTCTTGTTCACTTTGAGTAAAAACTGAAAAAAATCACCAAAGTGAGAAAAAGAGGCGGTCAGTAAGTTCTTGTCAACACTGAGGTTTTGATTTTTCAAAGCCCCATTGAAATGTTAATGAGCTCTTTGATCTGAATGTCTGACCTTTGATCTCTTATCAGGAACTGCCCAAACAAAGCAAAGTGTTTCAAAGTCACCCTTTCCCAAGCCCCTCCTTCCCTTATCAAAGTGTTTCTAGAATCCCCCTCCACACACTCCTCACTCTTCTCCTCCTTTCCCCCCCCAATTGTCTCTGACCTGAAGGTGGTCAGGCTGATGAGAGAGAGGACACTGGGGAACAGTGTGACCAGGCTGTACAACCAGCTGAGGGAGCAGCACAGCCTGACCTGGATGAGTCGGACCCTGGACTACCTGTCCGTCTGTGACCACTTTGTAGTCCCAGGTGCCGCACCACTGAGGGTAACACCTCCTCCTCCCTTTTTGGATGTGCCCTCAGCCCAGTGGCTGCTGACTGTCCGCGGCTATGACGTTCTGTTCCAGCTGGAGGACTTCAAGGCCAGAGTCACCTCCATCTTTGGGTCCATCCTGAAGATGGATTCTACCAAGAAGGTGATTTAAGATGTTTTGACCAGAAATAATACTTGTTAGTTAGAGACAATCAAATGAAGAATAATTTATTATGACTTATTTTATGACTTAATAAATGTATTGTGAAACTTTGTGTCCACTCACTGACATGACTGTTTGTCTGTCTTGTTTGTCTGTGTTTGTTTGACTCCCCTCAGGTGACCAAGAAACTAGCTGGGGCAGCACACGGGACAGCAGCGTGGGCCACAAATGTGGGCAATGAGTACGGCCAGGTGCTCATTCCGGTCCTCACTGACAGCGAAGGAGAGGGCCTGCTCGACATGGCAGCTGGCCT
This sequence comes from Salvelinus fontinalis, assembly GCF_029448725.1. NCBI lineage: Eukaryota > Metazoa > Chordata > Actinopteri > Salmoniformes > Salmonidae > Salvelinus > Salvelinus fontinalis. The sequence goes on along the minus strand of NC_074696.1, from coordinate 43,909,144 downwards.
CCAGCAGCGCTACAGTAGAGCTGGAGTGGCACCTCCCAAGCTGCTATACGTCGACCGGGACTGCTGCGCCCTGATGGGAAAGGGGAAGACGGCAGCCATGTTCAGCCAGTGGGATGAACTCATCGTCCGGCTGGATGTGTGGCACCTCATCCGTCGCTTTGCTCGGGGAGTGACAACAGAGAGCCATCCTCTGTATGCTCTCTTTTTGCGGCGGCTCTCCTCCTGCATGTTGGTGTGGTGTGCAGAGGATGTGGAGCGCCTGCGTGAGGCCAAGCGAGGTGAGCTCAAGGGGAGCCACATCACGGGGCTCAGCGATGCACAGGTCATGAAGAGGATCAGCCTGAAGGAGATGGCTCGGCACTGTCGTCGCCGCACGCGCGGGGCGGAGGAGACCGTGGGTCTCATCGGGGAACTCCTGGAGACCTTCATCGATGCCACAGACACCCTGGGCGTCTGGCTCCTGGACCATGACCGAATGCAGGCCATCTGGCAGACCCAGAGACACCTGGTCTGTATTCAGGACCCCCCTGGTGTGAGCATCCACACCAACAAGGGCAAGGACGTGACCAAGGGAGGGGTCATCCTGCCTGTGTTGCGCTGCGCCCGTGGGTCCACCTCCCTGGAGTCTTTCCACCTCCACCTCAACCGCTTCATTCCTGGTATGTTAAATGTAAAACTGGATCATGTTGTTACGTCATGTTGTGTGTTAACAACTGTGTGCATGTGAGGAGTTATTATTTCTTGTTGTCGTCATTTATAGGAACAAGTGCGTGTGCCGAGCACTTTCAGGCCTACCTCCTTGAAGGGTTGGTTCGGTGGAATGAGGACCGTGCCGAAGCTGCAGCGGAGGGGGGGGGGGGACAGAAGCAGACCCTGCACTGCTATGATGGTGTAGCCCAGCACGCCATCAATGAGCTGAGCCAGAAGCTCCTGGGCCGCAGTCTTGTGAAAGATCACACAAGGCCTGCAAAGGACACTGGTATGTATTTCTAAATTATACAATTATACACACACTAAATCATGTGCATTTCTGTTTATTTACAACTCTTTTTTTGTCTCTCTGTTTAAGGGGAACTCATTGGGGTCGAATATCTCTTCTCCCAGACCCATGGTGACCAGAGGTTGGAGTCCAACCTTGGTAAGGACCCGGATGTCCCAGACGGGACACCTGACCTACTTGAGGGAGGAGAGGTAGAGGAGGATGACCTGAGAGAGCTTGAGGAGGAGGATGACCCCACCATGTCCTTGCCCGACCTCGATGACCATCTCTTACTAGTCCCTCCACTCAGGAAGGCCGCTCCACCGCTCACTCAACCCAACCCATCCCAGGTACCTGTCGTCAAACCCCCTGATGACACTATGGAGGAGGTGGACACTGCACCAGCTGCCAGTCAGGACCCGGAGGATGACGTAAGTGCCTATCCACATCCCAAACAGCTCACGCTCAAGTTTCTTTCCATTCATAACTATTAATCCAACCCTTCCCCACAACTCTTCTAATTTCCAGGAGTACATAGGACATGATGGGGTTAGTGGATACCAGCACGTGGTCCTCCTGGCCAAGAGTCTGCTGAGGCTGCTGGAGGGGCCATGGATCTCTAATAGGCAAATAGAGGAGATCATGGCTCTCTGGGGAAACCTTCCGGAGAGAGACAAGGCGGCAGTCTCCTACCCCGAGAGGTTCCGGGACCGAGTCCTGCAGGGGCGCTTTAAAAATTCCAAGAACTCAACCGTGAAGGGGGAAGAGAGTATGAAGCGGTACGTACTGCACATTGTTCTAAACTCACTACACACATAAAGACATGAGTGTATTTCTCATTAACGTGATGTTTCCTTTTGTTAACTTAATCTACCTTTAGCTCCCTGCTTGGCCAAGGCTCTGGACCTGCTCAGTGGCCCAACACCAGCAGGACAGTGGAGGCCATTTTTGTGGAGCTGTGCCACAAACACCCTGCTGGCAAGACGGTTCTTGGTAACCGGGTCAACAGGTGGGCTGCTATCCTGGGGGACTACAGGAGAATCAGGACCATGGTGCTGGGCAGCCCAAACCTCAATACCCACACAAGGCTGCAACTATTTGAGGTCAACAAGCTGACCTTGACACAGTGGTAAGTTTTTAAAATATATTTTGGTATATTTTATGTGTAGTTCACTGGTTGACAGTGTTCCTGATAAAAGTAAACATATTTCACATTTTTCCACAGGTACAACAAACGGATATCCTTTATGGAGAGAGTGGCCCTGCACCAGTCCCGGGACAGCATGACTGCAGAGAGGGAGGAGTCAGGCCCCTTCCACGCTGCAGTCTGGAGCACTTCACTGCTGCCAGCCCCATCAACCAGCAGCTGCCAGAGGACAGAACGGGGCAGGCTACACAGCGTGGCAGAGCAGCCACTTGTCAGCCACTGCCACCTCTACCGCCACCCAGTCTGCCTACCACCTCCCTCCCTATAACGCCAGTCTCCCAAGACCTGCCCTCGACCTCCACTCCTCTTCCCCCTCCTGCTGGTGGACCCAAGGTCTCCAGGACCACTGAATGGAGAAGGAAGAAGAAGCTGGAGTCTGGCGTTAAAGTCAGAGCGCACAAGCCAAACGAAGGCTATAAGTGCTCGAAATGTGGCAAGCTGAAAACTGCAGAGTTTGGACACAGTATGTATGATTCTGTGAGATTCTGTGCCGCTTCCTCTGGTGGCCAAACTGTGGAGGAGTGGCTGGCACTCATGAGGGCCCAGCATGGTGCTAGAAAAGGCCAGTAAACTCTGACTGACTGGTGTGTCAATTGTTAAGTAGTTTTTGTAGATGTTCTTTGTTGTTTATTTATTTTTTAAGACATTCATTGTTAATCTCTTGTAAATTTAGCTTATTTAAAATCATCTTAACTTGTATATTTGTTGTAGGTGACATTATGCTCGTTTTTTTCACATGTGACATTCACTGTTCAATAAATAATAATTGAATGCAAGCACTTTTTCTCCCTTGAAATTCATTTTGATTTATTGTCATACACTCTCTTTAAAGTTCAACAAATATAAAGACAAGTAAATCTGTCATTTTCTTAGTCAATAAACACACTGTTTACAGAGTTGTAACACACAAAAAACCAATAATACAGTCAAGTTCTACTCAGAGATTTGAGATGACCAGCAGATACTACAGGTATCTACAGGCAGGGAGTCACACCCGCCCATCCCCCAGTGCCCCTTGTGACGCTCACTAATCTCTGATTGGTTGCTGCACACCTTTACTTGTTGAATTTTGGGAGAGTCTCAGTTTGCCCAGATCTATTAGTCAAGATGGATACAGTTTTCAATAGGCCAGGCTTTGGGAATATTATCGATGCAGTCCATAACTCTACAGACCGTAAACAAAGAAGGTAACTTGTTTTAACATGATTATTTATCCACCCTTTTCAGTGCATCTGCTAATTCTAATTCTCACAGCTACATGGGCTGGATAAGGCAGCTCAACACTTTGCCTGGGACAAAAATGCGTGCTTTCCAACAACATCTTTTGAAAATGGATCGGAGGAAGAGGAGGAAAGCACAAAAGGCCCACCAGGAGTTGAAAAGAATAAAAAGGCAGCCGAGGGAAAGAGAGGAGAGAGCCCAGCGGCGTGCTGGGAACTACAAGGACCCACCGCCAAACCTGAAATTTTGCCGTCCGTGGTGGCCTCCAGTTCTGAACAGGCGGTTCCCCAAAGGTGAGTTCTTTATTTATTTTTTAAATCTAAATATATTTTTTATTTCATATATTTTGTTCATCGTAAACAATCCAAACAATAACAAATCAATACAACTTCAGTTAATGAAAAGAAAAACAATAAATGACCCCAAAAATGAATGTGTTCGTTCAAATAACAATCATGTTTAAATATAGCAATATATTGTGTGGTGTGTTCATTAAGACACTAATGCCCTTTTGTCCTTCTGTAGACAAGGTCCCTCCTCTCCTCCCCCAAACTTGAAATTCAGCCGTCCACGTTGGCCCCCAGTTCTGAACAGACACCCCCCCCCCCCCAAAGGTGAGTACTCTTAAATTCACACTTGTGTGTTTGACTATAGCAATTTCCCTTTGTGTAATGTGTTATAATAAGCGACTACCTGTGTTTCCTCTGTAGACAAGAAGCTGAAGCCAGCTCCATCTAGAATCAACAAGGGGGTCAGGAGGAAAGATAAGCGGCGCCCACCAACAAGCAAACCCCCTATTGCTAGAGTTGCTGCCGCTTCCACCCTCACAAAAGGCCTCCCCTTGACCAGGTCTACAGATTTGAGGAGGAGAATTGCACAGGCTGGTGATGGACCTGTGACGAAGAGGAGGTTTCCTGTTGCTTTCCCCTGCAAGATATGTGGCAAGCCAAAAAGAAAAGAATTTGGCCACAGCCAGTACAGGGGAGAGCACTTCTGTGAGGCAGCAGGGGGAGGTAAAACTGCTGTCGAGTGGTTGGAGGAGAAGAGAGGGCCTGGGCCTCGGGTGCCAAGGACCACAGCATGGAGGCGAAGGAAGGAGTTGGAGGGTCGTCGTAAATAGTTCTGTAATATCTAAGAAAAATGTTAAGTTAGCTGTGTCAAACGGTGTGTAATACACTGCTCAAAAAAATAAAGGGAACACTTAAACAACACAATGTAACTCCAAGTCAATCACACTTCTGTGAAATCAAACTGTCCACTTAGGAAGCAACACTGATTGACAATAAATTTCACATGCTGTTGTGCAAGACACATGCACATTTGTGGCCTGGTGGAGGTCATTTTGCAGGGCTCTGGTAGTGCTCCTCCTTGCACAAAGGCGGAGGTAGCGGTCCTGCTGCTGGGTTGTTGCCCTCCTACGGCCTCCTCCACGTCTCCTGATGTACTGGCCTGTCTCCTGGTAGCGCCTCCATGCTCTGGACACTACGCTGACAGACACAGCAAACCTTCTTGCCACAGCTCGCATTGATGTGCCATCCTGGATGAGCTGCACTACCTGAGCCACTTGTGTGGGTTGTAGACTCCGTCTCATGCTACCACTAGAGTGAGAGCACCGCCAGCATTCAAAAGTGACCAAAACATCAGCCAGGAAGCATAGGAACTGAGAAGTGGTCTGTGGTCACCACCTGCAGAATCACTCCTTTATTGGCGGTGTCTTGCTAATTGCCTATAATTTCCACCTTTTGTCTATTCCATTTGCACAACAGCATGTGAAATTTATTGTCAATCAGTGTTGCTTCCTAAGTGGACAGTTTGATTTCACAGAAGTGTGATTGACTTGGAGTTACATTGTGTTGTTTAAGTGTTCCCTTTATTTTTTTGAGCAGTGTATGTTTAATAGTTATGTTTAATATGTAAATAGTTAAATTAAGGATTTGTTTTCTGTTTTCTTGGTTGATAAATAAAGTAGAGCTTGAGAGCCTAAAACTATCCTGTTGTAGTAAAAATGGATCATTTATTATTGTTTTTTGGGAAGAACATGGCTACTTAATATACACTTGTAGCCACTCCTACTCTGTGTAGCCATTCCTCCTCTGTTTTGACTTTCTTAAAGGCCCAGTGTGCCTATTCCACGTGTTTTGACAATAGGCACACTGGGTCTTGACAGGTATTTTTGAGCAATTTTTGGGGTAATGTATAGCCTTATTAAGATGCTCAAAGTGCCCTGTGGATACCCCAGGGGCCACCTATACAATCACCCAGGATCGTTTGCGCAAAGACACAGTCATACTTCTCCTTATGTTTGTTACCAAAAGAATCTTTGCTACCAAGTCCGGGGCCTTAAATGTGAAATATGGTATGAATGACCCCATGGCAGAGGAGAATCACGCAACACTTATCCCAATTGAGAGAGCCAATGGAAGGTTTCTCTTTGTTGCTGCAGAGGGTGACCAAAACTGGCACAGTTGTTATTTTCAGATCAGGCAATGGACCAAACAACTCAAGCGTCATGGGAAGGATAACTACAAGTCAGTATTTTACCCTGGGGCAAGACACTACTTGGAGACATCCTATGTGCCCTTCTGCCTGTCCAGTATCCATTGTTTTACCGGAAAGCCTGTTGTGTGGGGAGGTAAGCCCAGGGCCCACGCAGCAGCAGAGGTCGAGCTTTGGAAGAGGATTCAGGACTTCTATTGAACAAACCTGGCGAATGATAGCAACATGAGTAAAGCCAAGTTATAAAATGTGTCACGTTCTGACCATAGTTCTTTTGTGTTTTCTTTGTTTTAGTGTTGGTCAGGACGTGAGCTGAGTGGGCATTCTATGTTGTGTGTGTAGTTTTTCTGTTTCTTTGTTTGGCCTGATATGGTTCTCAATCAGAGGCAGGTGTTAGTCATTGTCCCCCATTGTGGGTGGTTGTTTTCTGTCTCTGTGTCTCTGCACCAGATAGGACTGATTCGGTTTTCACGTTTTGTTGTTTATGTATTTTGTAGTGTTCAAGATTGTGGTCTTCATTAAACATGATGAACATTGGCTACGCTGTGCTTTGGTCCTCTCCTTCGTCCACAGAAGAAAACCGTTACAAAATGTTGAAATGAAAACTAGATAAATATGTGGTGCTGAATGTTTTGCTGTGTAGGAGAGCTTAACTCACAAGTTCCAAAATGCCTTGATGATCCATGCCTGAAGCCTACTATAATGAAATCCATAGAAATATAACGATACAAGGCGAGACCCAGATGCAGACACGGGAGACAGATTGTTTGAGCTCTGATATTTATTGTAGTCCAACGGGAGGCAAAAGACCGGTCGGGGACAGGTAAGAGTTCATAACCAGGTCAGAGTCCAAAACGGTACAGGGCAGTAGGCAGGCTCGATGTCAAGGGCAGGCAGAATGGTCAGGCAGGCGGGCTCAGAGTCAGGACAGGCAAGGGTCAGAACCAGGAGGATGAGAAAAACAGGAGCTTGGAGCAAAACGCTGGTTGACTTAGCAAACAAGACGAACTGGCACAGACAGACAGAAAACACAGGTATAAATACACAGGGGATAATGGAGAAGATGGGTGACACCTGGAGGGGGGTGGAGACAAGCACAAGGACAGGTTAAACATATCAGGGTGTGACAAGAAAGGCCCTTTGGAGGAAGGATGTCAGGTACAGTATATTGTGATGGAGCTGATGTCTTGCCTTTGTAATGACAAATTATCCAGGCTAAAATGTAAGCTGTTTATTAGCCATATTAATTTAAAGACATCATTTCATTTATATAAATTATTCTAATGATTTTTATGCCTTTTCAGAGTTGACCGGCTGTAAAAGAATAGAAAACAGACAATTGTTTTAAGTGGCAAACCTTTGTTTCTTGCTATTATTGTGTACTTTTCATTCATGTATTTCGCTAATTAAAGTTATCACTAGCAACTGCACGTATAAATAAATGCCTATTTGGCCTCCTGTATCAGAGGGAGAGTGTCCTTTTCTTTGAATGCTTCATTTTGTCTTCGGTAAACATAGCAAGACCCCACCGCTGAAACAGACACAAACAAGCCTCTGGACTGATGAAACAAAATTAGGACACTTTGGCAATACAAATCATGTGCTATGTTAACCGATGACCAATTGTAGAGTTCAAAGTGGTTGCTTTGCTGCTTTTGGTACTGTTAAGCCCAGTGTACAAAACTGTGTCTCCTTCGCAGGTTGTGGTTCTTCCAGCAGGACAACGACCCCAAGCACACATCAAGAAGCATGGAATGGTTCAAGAAAAAACTCTGAGGGTGCCAATATATTTGGCCAGAACTGTATTTGAAAAAAATTGTTATTCAAAGTTGGGATATTTTTTACATATTGGCCTTATCCATCCTCTGCCATATTCCAAAGCATACTGTACTATGTTTGGTTTTGATCCCTTGTGTTTTTTTCCTTAACGTGAAACAAATGTCGAAATGTCTGCATGGACTGGCTCTGAATACACTGCGATCCGGTAACATATTTGCAATGTAAAGGTAGATGTTAATGAGGGGCCACGAATGGTACCTGTTGAGTCCATCTATGGAACTCACTTCCTGATCATTTCAAAAAAGTCTGCAAGATTGTAGTGAATTTAACAGTGCTGCTAAGACCGATGTTTGATGGACAGGTTGGTGAATGGTGCATGCCCAAAAGGCATGGTTGATCTGGTCATCAAGATGTATTAAAAAAACATAGGTAGCGCTTTACATAACACAGAATGAAGTGGTAATAGTATAGTAATAAGTTATCAAACATTATTTGCTCGGATACCCCTTAATTTCATTGTAATCATATTGTTGAAGGGCAGTACACCACATACTTTGTTCCATAATATAGACAACTTATTTGATCCATAAATCCAATATCTGCTCTTTAAGTTTGATCATATGCATGTTCTTACACAGCTAGCCTCTAGAGGGTAGCATTGGACAATTGAATGTGCAGGAAACAGGCTTTAAATGAGAGGATGAAAATGTTGTGTTTGACGTCTCTGATCTTTTAAATAGCAACTGGCATCAATGGGTAAATCTCATCCTATAGATGTACAAGTAATGTGCTATGCTACATTCAACAGTAAATAAATGTGTCACTGAACACTCTGAATAAATGTGTCACTCTGAATACTAAGAAACCATATGCACCAATAGGGTTCAAGCTACACTGACAGTGAGCTCCATATAGTAACAGTGATACAATGTTTGATCTTCATGATTGAAAAAGCAGGATATCCCCAAGCTAGAACAAAGATGGGGTTAATTCCGGGCACAGTGTTTTATTGAGGACTGCAGCTCACTGGTCATTTCTCAATACACCTGCCACCATGGATGGGTTGGCTGATGTCACGAAAAATGATGCTGGCCGGAAGGCATGCGTTGTTATGATTCTAGACAGTCAGATAGCTAGCAACAAGACAAGAAGCTGCCATGTGGGGAATCGTAGGTGGCTCGTAGTATCTTCTTATTGATGCCAATGTCACGACTTCCGCCGAAGTCGGTCCCTCTCCTTGTTCGGGCGGCGTTCGGCGGTCGACGTCACCGGGCCTTCTAGCCATCGCCGATATACACTTTTTTTCATTTTCCATTTGTTTTGTCTTTGTCTTACACACCTGGTTTCAATTCCCCAATTCCTTGTTCATTATTTAACCCTCTGTTCCCCCATGTTTGTTTGTGAGTGATTGTTTTTATGTAATACGGTCCGTTTATGTGGGCTCGCTTATTTTGTATTGTATTTGTCTATTTTGAGTAAAATAACGTTTATTTACTCATATCTGCTGTCCTGCGCTTGATTCCTCTACACCAGCTACACACTGACTACATTACAACCATGTCTTGTTTTTAGGTGTTTTAACTGATGTCATATATATGCTAATTTCTAATATGGACAAAATTCACTAGCCAGCTAACCAACAACTGTAATGATGTATTTGAGAGACAAGTGCTCATTGTGCAAATATATTAATGTTTTCAATAAACATTTGGGGATTAAATATAGTTGTCAATAGTCTAAGCCAACCCCGTCTGTTTTGCCCCATAGTTGCGCATGCGTCTGTTTTGTTGCTAAACAACCAAGCTATCTATAGCACAGATAGTTAAATGCACATTAAGCACAAACTAAGTATTAAGGATAGCATCTGTTAAGATACCTAAGTCACAACATCGGGAGCTCTTCGGCACAGACATAGTTAACAGTTTACTGTGGACAGGACAGCAGTTACACCATAGGTTAAGATACACCACTTTTGGAAAACATGAATAATGGGAAAATAAAACATTTTAGATATCACATTGAGGGAGATTTCTGTAAATGGAGGAAACAGTTTTGGAAGGCTGCAACCCCCTGGGTGGTGATGGTGATGGTCAGCTATTTTGAGCCCCTGCTGAGATGCTGAGTGTGGGCGGTCGTAAGGATTGACAGTTTGAATCCCATTGTAGAAAAACCATCCGCAGCTACACAGGGATACTGTATCTGTGAAATGAACTGGTCTAGGCCTCTGTGTTATAATTACAGATCTGTATCTCTAGGCTGCATGTACACAGGCAGACCGATTCTGATCTTTTGCCATTAATTGGTCTTTTGACCAATCAGATGAGATATTTTGCCAATAATTGGGCAAAAGATTAGAATTGGGCTGCCTGTGTAAACGCAGCCTAACAGGTACAGTAAAATAATATTATCACTAATATCCAAATCTGTAACTCTGGCTGCCTGTGTAAACGCAGCCTAACAGGTGCAGTGAAATAACATTATCACAATTTTCATTTGGCACAGTTAATTGTAAATTATGAATTGTAAATATATGCTGGGTTAGATGCAGATTATTCATGAAACAGTCTGTTTTCCATGATACTATTTGGGACTTTTTCAACATTGGGACTTTCAATATATCGAGCAATACATCCAGCTGCCTATGACCAGCGGTATTATCAGATTCCACAGAGTATATGTAAATGACATATGGAGCAAAAATAAATATAAAATGTGGAGGTATAAGGAAGAGTACACCAATATAAATTGTAGAGATGCTGTATGTTCCATCTAAGACTAAGAAGAGAAATATTGGAAAGATTTACATAAGCAATAAGAGTTGCGGCACAAAGAGAGGGGGGGGGGGTGTATGTAGAGTAAGAGAGAGAGTGTGTGTGAGATAGCGAGAGAAAGAAGGTCAGACAGAAAGATGGGGAGTGCTGTAGAGGTGTGGATGTTTGTGTCTGGGTTTCACTCGCACAGCGTGGTGCAGTCTAAAATGGGGTGTTGTCTAAAAGACTAGTTTTGGAGACGGAGAAAGCAGAGGGAGGAAACAGGGGCGAGGTTACACTGTAGAGAAAGAAGGCTGGTGTTGCAAAGAGGCTGAAGATTACCAAGCAAATGGGTTGCCTCTATTTGAATGTCAAGGGACGTTCATTTCTATGTATTTTTCTCAAAGAAGTGTAGTCGTTAATGAGAATAATCTATTTGAGTAAATACACATTTCATTGCCAGGCTCCATATTCAGAAGAACAACCAACTCCCCTCGATAAATGATCAAATGAATAATGAATAAATATCCATTATTAATGCCTGTCAGCATTTACTTGGGTGAACCCAATATATATTATGGGATCAGAATTTAAAAAATAACTGTATGCAAGCAAGTCAGTATATTGTAAATGAATATAGCGGAAATAAAACCTGCTGATTTCATCCTCCTCCTTAGCAAATGAACAAGGACATATTACTTTTAGAACTTCCTGCCCTTACTGACCACATAATGTTTATTCTCCGTTTATTCCTACTGGTCTGTTTCAGCTAATGACATAGTCCAGTTGTAATGGTCTGGGTGTAGCTGGTGCAGAGGAGTCAGGCGCAGGACAGCAGAGATGAGTAACACAATGAACTTTACTCAAATGTTCCAATAACATGTCGTAATACCGAGCCCACAATAACGGACTGAACATACATAAAACAATCACGCACAAAAACCATGGGGAAAACAGAGGGTTAAATAATGAACATGTAATTGAGGTATTGAAACCAGGTGTGTAAAACAAAGACAAAACAAATGGAAAAGGAAAAGTGGACCGGCAATGGCTAGAAGGACGGTGACGTCGACCGCCGAACGCCGCCCGAACAAGGAGAGGGACCGACTTCGACGGAAGTTGTGACACCAGTAGAGCTCACCAACTTGTAGTCCTAAAAACTGGAAATGAGTTACCTCTGATTCGTTCAGCCATTCCTATGGGGAAAAAATTAGAAATAATAGGGTTTTGGGATAAATGCCAAAAATAAGGTCTGAGGTTAGCACAGGCTTGGGAGATCTTATACATTTTGTTCTATGAGATAATATCAGTCAGTTAACATGACCTTTATGTTTTTTATTATTAAATAAATGCTTACAAATTCACAAATAGTGACATTAGCTGATGAAGATCATCTCATAGAACAAAATGTATAAGATGTCCTAAACTTTATTTTCTGCGATTATCGAAAAACCCTAAAAAAACTCCATTCATTTCCCCATAGGCTTTGCCCAACGAACCATGGTGGAGTTAGGGCCTACAAAAAGATGCCATTACTATTGCTCTCTATACCAAGGCTAACAGCTAAAAAATTTATCAAGCTTGTCAACATGCTCTGTAGACCTCCACCACAAGGCAATGATGTACTGTATTATATTTCGAGACTGGTCTAGAGACCACTATTGAGTGTCTCGGTCTTGACTCGGTTTCGAACAATGAGGACTCGTCATTTCTTCATGAGACCAGGGGCCTCATAACTGTTGTGTAAATTTTGCACTAAATATCTGTGTGCCCCATTTCTGAAAAGACTGCGTATGCACAAAAATATAGAGATTCATTCAACTTGGCGCAAGCCATACATACACGTTTCCCATTATAAATCAGACCTGTTGTAAAACTGTGTGCACGTGAGCGAGCATTATAACTCCACCTGAAAAACGCCCATCATTCACCTTTATGGGGACAATTATGCCCTTCTTTGCTTTCTTTGAAAGTATTGGAATTAGGCCAAGACAGTATTTAAAGGAAATAGAAATGGTGAACTTGATCAAAGATCTTTGGAGGTGGCAGAATGTTTTCTGTGACATTTGTTGTATCTGACCGTTTCTGAAACACAAAAAACAATTGCAAATAGTTTTGGACCTGTAAACAGATTGTTTGCATTTAATAATGGTTTGGATTGACTTTTTCCCAAATCGAAAAATGCTGCACTGCCCGTGAATTCTGAAACATTGTCTAATCGGAAAAAAATGTCAACTGCAGTAAACCTACTTGCAGTGGTAGCCTACACACATCAAGGCAAAATGTAAAAAATTGTCAAAGCCTAGCTAGCACAGCGGATCTGGGACGATTCCGGCTGAGAGTCGGGGTACTCAGCTGAGCCGCCTTCGGCAGTATTACTTATGGCTAGGATGAGGGGATTGAGCTCGGGCCGATTCCGATATGAGTTATCTGGCCCAAATGTATTACTTGGGGCTCAGGCTGATTGGGGCTACTCTCTGGCAGCAGCTTTATATAATTAACATTACATTATCTGTTTTTCCATATTTTCACATTGTTTCTGTGATCAAAAAATACAATTAACATTTAAATGAAATTCTTTAAGAGTCCTGCGTAGTATTTTAGTATTTTCATACTCTGTGCAAGGCAATTGATAAGCATTAAAACCTTTGTGGATGGATCCTCCTGAGTGGCGTAGCGGTCTAAGACACTGTGTCGCAGTGCAAACTGCATTGCTACAGATGCTGGTTTGAGAGACTTATGAGGCAATGCACAATTGGCCCAGCGTCGTCCAAGTTAGGGGAGGGAGGGTTTGGCTGGCTGGGATGTCCTTGTCCCATCGCGCTGTAGCGACTCCTGTGGCGAGCCAGGCGTATGCATGCTGACACGGTCATCAGGTGTATGGTGTTTCCTCAGACACAAAATGTTTTTTTTTTGTGATTGGGTATAATTTGTATGTATAAAATAGTAATATTTAAAATGACTAAATTGGGTAATTTTGTATACATTTATTTAAAATTGCATCGGGCCGCTTCTGGCTGAATTCCGGTAGATGGAAACGGCTCAGATGTACTTGGGCCGATTCTGGGCAGTCATTCATTTTGATTCCAGGCCGAGTCCAACAACCGATTCCGGGCTGATGCAATCAGTTCCGGCCCCCCGGAAGAGGGCCGCTTCTTGGCCGATTCCTCAATGCTAGGTGGAGACCCCAGCCACCCAAGTTATAGACTATTCTCTCTGCTATCGCACGGCAAGAGGTACCGGAGCGCTAAGTCTGGGACGAAAAGGCTCCTGAACAGCTTCTACCCCTACGCCAGACTGCTGAACAGTTCATCAAATGGCTACCCGGACTGTTTACATTGACCCCCTTTATTATATATTTTGATTGTATTTATGTATTTTTTTGCACAGACTCTTGCACTGGCTCTATGCACCCTCACTAGACTACATACACACTCCTGGCTCCAGCGGCTCCAACGGCTCCGGCGGCCAATGTGACCTTGAGGACGTTGAACCTTACGGTCTTGCCGAGAACAGTGGAATTCTGGGATATATCCAATAGCTGGGACAATCTTTAAATGTGTCCACTATATGAGGCAAACAAAAATAATCAGACACTTTGAATCTGGGGCTCAAGGCATGGTTATACACACACATGCATATTGACAAAACACACACACACACGCAGCCAAACTTTCACACTCTTCACAGATTCTGCAGCTACTCTGTTAATTATATATCCTGATTGCCTAGTCACTTTTACCCATACCTACATGTACATATTACCTCAATTACCTCAACTACCTCATACCCCTGCACATTGACTCGGAACTGGTACTCCTTGTATATAGCCTAGTTATTGTTATTTTATTGTGTTACTATTTCCTTTTTAATTTAGCAAACACATTTCTTCCTTTTTAACTCTGCATTGTTGGGAATGGACTCGTAAGTCCACAATTTCACGGTAAAGTCTACACCTTGTGACCAAATACAGATGTGATTGATTTGAAGATTAACTGTTTGTTCACCTGTCGAATTCTACAGTAGGCTGTATTATAAACCGCACTCCCTTTCGGATTGATAGAGCAAAAATGTATTATAATAGACTATCTCATAAGCCCAATGTAATGAGAGATGCGCATGGTCATTTGTTGTGTTGCTGCTTCCTGAATATGAACTCTTCATGGCCAGAAAAGGTAAGGAATTTATTCTGCAATGGTTATGGTATATATATTTTGAACTATGTTTTGAAATTAAATATTGTCTACTCAAGAAATTTGACATTACAGTAGTCAGACAGCCTACAAACGTCAATGGAAAAGGTGAACCTTCTGTTCTACCATTAAACTGCGCTTCGGATCGAATCGCATTGAGCAAAATACTTGAAATAGCTTATCTATTTACTACTGTGAAGTGGGTCCAATTAAATGAGAGATGGGACGAATGGTAGCCTATTCTAACTTGTTTTATAGGCCCGCGAGTATGAAACCATCACAGTCAGAAACGTTTAGGAATGTAATTCTGCAATGATCATGGAAATGAAATAAATAATAGAACATTTCTAACTCTTTTAGAATCCAAAGATAAAATAAATAGGCATAGATTTTTGCTCTTCTCCCTAATGCAAATGATTGCATCTTGTTATTATATTTAACTACCAGTTTTTTATTGTTATGAATTAGTGTCATCAAAACATTCCTAATATTGAGTTGTACCCCTTTTGCTCTCAGACAGCCTCAATTCATCGGGGTGGGGGGGGGTCGAAAGCATGGATGCTGGCCTATGTTGACTCCAATGCTTCCCACTGTTGAGTAAAGTTGGTTGGATGTCCTTTGGGTGCTGGTCCATTCTTGATACACACAGAAAACTGTTGAGCGTGAAAAGCCCAGCAGCATTGCAGTTCTTGACACACTCAAACTGGTGCGCCTGGTACCTACTACCATAACCTGTTCAAAGGCACTTCAATCACAGAATGGCACACACACACACACTACATGTCTCAATTTTATCAAGGCTTAAAAATTACTACCATACTCTTTTCTAAAAGGCACTTACATATTTTGCAGTGGCGACCTGTCATTCAGGGCATTTGAGCCCCACATGTTTAGCCTGTTTTGCATGTTATTTTGGCATTAATACCTGTCACATATCAGTTTGCAAACAACGTTAAAAAACCCCACATACAAACATGGTCTTTTTTTTGTTTTCTTGAGTAAGGCAGCTCCATAATGCAGGTGTTTCAGAATTGCTATGGTGGCGGGGCCGCCAGCAGAAAATACGGAGCGTTGGTAATGTTCTCTAATTGCGCCATGATTGTGTCAGTGTTTTGTCACTCATGGAGACAGTACATCACCGCAAAATCTAGTGCTCGAAAATTCAAGCTGCCATAGATTTACATTAGAAGTGCCCATACAAGAACGCTCAAGGTCATTGACCACAGATAAAATCACGTCAAATCACATCATATCTATCGTAGCTTTGATTGGACTACCACGGTACTTTATTTTGTTTATCTGTCGGCCCCAGCCTTGAACTCAGGCCCTGTGTGTAGCTAGCTGACCCTCTCTGCCCATTCATCGCCATTTACCTGTTGTTGTTGTCTTAGCTGTTTACCCATTGTTGTCTCACCCGTTATTGTCTTAGCTCTCCCAATCAACCCCTGTGATTGCTTTATGTCTCTCTGTAATGTTAATATGCCTTGTATACTGTTGTTTAGGGCAGCTGTCATTCTTTTATTTTACTACGGAGCCCCTAGTCCTTCTCAACATGCCTCAGATAGCCCCCTTGTCCCACACCCCACACATGCGGAGACCGCACCTAGCTTAACTGGCGCCTCCAGAGATGCAACCTCTCTCATCGTCTAGGTTTACCCCTACTGTACTCGCACCCTACCATACCCTTGTCTGTAAACTATGCCCTGAATCTATCCTACCATGCCCAGAAATCTGCTTTTATTCTCTGTTCCCAAAGCACCAGACGACCAGTTCTTATAGCCTTTAGCCGTACACGTATCCTACTCCTCCTCTGTTCCTCTGGTGATGTAGAGGTTAACCCAGGCCCTGTGTGTCCCCAGGCCCTCTCATTTGTTGACTTCTACAACCGTAAAAGCCTCGGGTTCATGCATGTTAACATCAGAAGCCTCCTCCCCAAGTTTGTTTTACTCACTGCTTTAGCACACTCCGACAACCCTGATGGCATAGCCATGTCTGAATCCTGCCTTAGGAAGGCCACAAAAATTCGGACATTTCCATCCCCGTTTTTACAACATTTTCCATCAAGACAGAAGTGCTAAATGTGGCGGAATTGCAATCTACTGTAGAGATAGCCTGCAGAGTTCTGTCATACTATCCAGGTCTATGCCCAAACAGTTCGAGCTTCTACTTTTAAATATCCATCTCCATCCATTAAATCCATCTCCATCCATTAAATATCCATCCAGAAATAAGTCCTTCATTGTTGCTGCTTGTTATAGACCCCCCTCAGCTCCCAGCTGTGCCCTGGACACCTTATGTGAATTGATTGCCCCCCATCTATCAAAGTTCGTACTGCTAGGTGACCTAAATTGGGATATGCTTTACACCCAGGTAGTCCTACAATCTAAGCTAGATGCCCTCAATCTCACACAAATTATCAAGGAACCTACCAGGTACAACCCCAAATCCATAAACATGGGCACCCTCATAGATATTATCCTGACCAACCTGCCCTCTAAATACACCTCTGCTGTTTTCAACCAGGATCTCAGTGATCACTGCCTCATTGCCTGCGTCCATTATGGGTCCACGGTCAAACAACCACCCCTCATCTGTCAAACGCTCCCTAAAACACTTCTGCGAGCAGGCCTTTCTAATCGACCTGGCTTGGGTATCCTGGAAGGATATTGACCTCATTCCGTTAGTAGAGGATGCCTGGTTGTTCTTTAAAAGTGCTTTCCTCACCATCTTAAATAAGCATGCCCCTTTCAAAAAATGTAGAACTAAGAACAGATATAGCCCTTGGTTCACTCCAGACTAGACTGCCCTTGACCAGCACAAAAACACCCTGTGGCGTACTGCACTAGCATCGAAAAGTCTCCAGTGATATGCTACTTTTCAGGGAAGTCATGAACCAATACACACAGTCTGTTAGGAAACTAAGGCAAGCTTTTTCAAACAGAAATTTGCATTTCAAATTTGCAAACATTTCTCTCCGGCTGGGCATGCTTTCCACCTGGCTACCCCAACCAACAGCTCTGCACCCCCCACAGCGGTCATCCCCCGCGGCCGCTTTCCAAGAGGAGAGAGGAGACACTCTAGACCCAAACTGTTACAGACCTATATCCATCCTGCCCTGCCTTTCTAAAGTCTTCGAAAGCCAAGTGAACAAACAGATCACCGACCATTTTTAATCTCACCGTACCTTCTCCGCTACGCAATCTGGTTTCCGAGCTGGTCAGGGGTGCACCTCAGCCACGCTCAAGGTCCTAAACGATATCATAATCCACCATCGATAAAAGACAGTACTGTGCTGCTGTCTTCATCGATCTGGCCAAGGCTTTCGACTCTGTCAATCAATCGACTCTGTCAATCTGTCAATCAATCGACTCTGTCAATCAATCGACTCTGTCAATCACCGTATTCTTATCGGCAGACTCAACAGCCTTGGTTTCTCTAATGACTGCCTCGCCTGGTTCACTAACTACTTCTCAGATAGAGTTCAGTGTGTCAAATCAGAGGGTGTGTTGTCCAGACCTCTGGCAGTCTCTATGAGGGTGCCACAGGGTTTAAATCTTGGGCTGACTCTTTTCTCTGTATACATCAATGATGTCGCTCTTGCTGCTGGTGATTCTCTGATCCACCTCTAAGCAGACGACACCATTCTGTATACATCTGGCCCTTCTTTGGACACTGTGTTAACAAACCTCCAAACGAGCTTCAATGCCATACAACTCTCCTTCCGTGGCCTCCAACTGCTTTTAAATGCTAGTAAAACTAAATGCATGCTCTTCAACCGATCGCTGGCCGCACCCGCCCGCCCGACTAGCATCACTACTCTGGACGGTTCTGACTTAGAATATGTGGACAACTACAAATAGCTAGGTGTCTGGCTAGACTGTAAACTCTCCTTCCAGACTCACATTAAGCATCTCCAATCCAAAATTAAATCTAGAATCAGCTTCCTATTTTGCAACAAATTCTCCTTCACTCATGCTGCCAAACATACCCTCGTAGAACTGACTATCCTACCGATCCTTGACTTCGGCGATGTCATTTACAAAATAGCCTCCAACTCCAACAGCAAATTAGATGCAGTCTATCACAGTGCCATACGTTTTGTCACCAAAGCCCATACTACCCACCACTGCGACTTGTATGCTCTCGTTGGCTGGTCCTCACTACATATTCATCGCCAAACCCACTGGCTCCAGGTCATCTATAAGTCTTTGCTAGGTAAAGCCCCGCCTTATATCAGCTCACTGGTCAACATAGCAACACCCACCCGTAGCACGTGCTCCAGCAGGTATATTTCACTGGTCATCCCCAAAGCCAACACTTACTTTGGCCGCCTTTCCTTCCACTTTTCTGCTGCCAATGACTGGAACAAATTGCAAAAATCACTGAAGTTGGAGACTTATATCTCCCTCACTAACTTTAAGCGTCAGCTGTCAGAACAGCTTATCGATCGCTGCAGCAGTACACAGCCCATCTGTAAATAGCCCATCCAATCAACTACGTCCCTCATCCCCATATTTGTTTTTGTTTTTCTGCTCTTTTGCACTCCAGTATTTCTACTTGCACATCCTCATTTGCACATATCACTCCAGTGTAAATTGCTAAATTGTAATTACTTCGCTACTATTGGCTTATTAATTGCCTTACCTCCTTACTTAATTCGCGCACACTGTATTCAGATTTATATCTATTGTGTTATCAACTGTATGTTTGTTTATCCCATGTGTAACTCTGTTTTGTTGTATTTATCACACTGCTTTGCTTTATCTTGGCCAGGTCGCAGTTGTAAATTAGAAATTGTTCTCAACTGGCCTACCTGGTTAAATAAAGATCACATTTTTTTTTAAATTGAAAAAACATTTCAATTAACTTATTGTAATCACAGAATAATAGGATAGTGAATCAAATGGCGTTGGACAATCAAACAAAAGAAAACAAACAGTTACAACAATATGATCAATGTGTCTTGCTGTCATTGTCTTTATTCATGTACTGACAGCATCTCAGCACTTAATGGGGAGAATAGAAAACAGTAAATAGGCCAAATAGGACTAAAAGGCTGTCTGGTTCAAGAGCAGAGCAATTGTTTCAACATGTGTGCTCTTGCATACCTCCTGCCTGTGCCATATACTTCACTTACAGGTTACAACATAGACTTACAGCCAACCATATAATCGACCGTGGATAACAAAATGGACTGCATCATAAAGAGAACTGGTCTTAAAGGGAGTTCACAAAGGGACACGTAAGAAAGAGAGCCAAGGATGAAAGATTGGCAAAAAAAAATAAACAAACCATCGCAGTTTCTGCGACAAATGAATGAAAAAGGAATGGGGTTGTGGTATTCCGGATGGGGGGAAGGGTATAAAAGGTGGATACATTGACAAATACAGTGGGGCAAAAAAGTATTTAGTCAGCCACCAATTGTGCAAGTTCTCCCACTTAAAAAGATGAGAGAGGCCTGTAATTTTCATCATAGATACACTTCAACTATGACAGACAAAACGAGGAAAAAAAATCCAGAAAATCACATTGTAGGATTTTTTATGAATTTATTTGCAAATTATGGTGGAAAAAAAGTATTTGGTCAATAACAAAAGTTTATCTAAATACTTTGTTATATACCCTTTGTTGGCAATGACAGAGGTCAAATGTTTTCTGTAAGTCTTCACAAGGTTTTCACACACTGTTGCTGGTATTTTGGCCCATTCCTCCATGCAGATCTCCTCTAGAGCAGTGATGTTTTGGGGCTGTTGCTGGGCAACACGGACTTTCAACTCCCTCCAAAGATTTTCTATGGGGTTGAGATCTGGAGACTGGCTAGGCCACTCCAGGACCTTGAAATGCTTCTTACGAAGCCACTCCTTCGTTGCCCGGGCGGTGTGTTTGGGATCATTGTCATGCTGAAAGACCCAGCCACGTTTCATCTTCAATGCCCTTGCTGATGGAAGGAGGTTTTCACTCAAAATCTCACGATACATGGCCCCATTCATTCTTTCCTTTACACGGATCAGGCATCCTGGTCCCTTTGCAGAAGAACAGCCCCAAAGCATGATGTTTCCACCCCCATGCTTCACAGTAGGCATGGTGTTCTTTGGATGCAACTCAGCATTCTTTGTCCTCCAAACACGACGAGTTGACTTTTTACCAAAAAGTTCTATTTTGTTTTCATCTGACCATATGACATTCTCCAAATCTTCTTCTGGATCATCCAAATGCTCTCTAGCAAACTTCAGACGGGCCTGGACATGTACTGGCTTAAGCAGGGGGACACGTCTAGCACTGCAGGATTTGAGTCCCTGGCGGCGTAGTGTGTTACTGATGGTAGGCTTTGTTACTTTGGTCCCAGCTCTCTGCAGGTCATTCACACGGGGGGTGGGATTTGGTGGGTTCTGGGATTTTTGCTCACCGTTCTTGTGATCATTTTGACCCCACGGGGTGAGATCTTGCGTGGAGCCCCAGATCGAGGGAGATTATCAGGGGTCTTGTATGTCTTCCATTTCCTAATAATTGCTCCCACAGTTGATTTCTTCAAACCAAGCTGCTTACCTATTGCAGATTCAGTCTTCCCAGCCTGGTGCAGGTCTACAATTTTGTTTCTGGTGTCCTTTGACAGCTCTTTGGTCTTGGCCATAGTGGAGTTTGGAGTGTGACTGTTTGAGGTTGTGGACAGGTGTCTTTTATACTGATAACAAGTTCAAACAGGTGCCATTAATACAGGTAACGATTGGAGGATAGAGAAGCCTCTTAACTTCTCTAGGGTAGGTGAGACGCTAACGTCCCACCAGGCCAACATCCGGTGAAACTGCAGAGAGCTAACATTTTAAATACACCATTCGTTGTATTAAACATTCTTGTAAATACATGTATCTTACATCATTTAAAAGATGAACGTCTTGTTAATCCAGCCGCTGTGTCAGATTTCAAAAAGGTTTACTGCTAAAGCAAACATGCGATTTTCTGAGGACGGCGCCCCACACACACAAGTATTACTAGCATTTTCCAACCAAGCATTAGCGTCACGAAAGTCAGAAATAACAATAAAATAAATCGCTTACCATTGAAGATTTTCCTCTGGTGGCAATTCCAAGTGTCCTAACTACACAGCGAATGTTCGTTTTGTTTGATAAAATCCATTTTTATAGCCTAACACGAAACATTTGTAAACCGGCTGCGTCGTGATTTCTGTCTCATTCAACTTTGGACGAAGCGTTCGTGGTAATTACACGCACTAAACAAACGTTTATCCAGTCATGGTTGGTTTCATTGCAATCCTCTGGTTGTTACTAACACAACCATACATGATGGTTCTTTTCCCGGGACGTATTGACCGAAACAAAACGATTTGAAGACACCAATCAATTACCTCATTACACACCAATGGTAGGACCGGTCTATCGTTGATTGACTGTATTTTGGCCCAATGACCACTGATCATCTTGAAATCTAGCTTGGAAGATAGCCAATGAACTGAGGTAAACTGCAATATGTAATGTTTATACTTTCAAAGACCTGCCTTTGTCGTAAACTCTGGCGTAAAAGAGGTTAATTCGCCATTGCAAATCCTACTTGACAGAGCCACGAGTGTTACGCATAGCAGTAAATATTCGATAGCATTTTCAACAAGTTTATATACACTGCTCAAAAAAATAAAGGGAACACTTAAACAACACAATGTAACTCCAAGTCAATCACACTTCTGTGAAATCAAACTGTCCACTTAGGAAGCAACACTGATTGACAATAATGCACACATGCACATTTGTGGCCTTCTGGAGGTCATTTTGTAGGGCGCTGGCAGTACACCTCCTTGCACAAAGGCGGAGGTAGCGGTCCTGCTGCTGGGTTGTTGCCCTCCTACGGCCTCCTCCACATCTCCTGATGTACTGGCCTGTCTCCTGGTAGCGCCTCCATGCTCTGGACACTACGCTGACAGACACAGCAAACCTTTTTGCCACAGCTCGCATTGATGTGCCATCCTGGATGAACTGCACTACCTGAGCCACTTGTGTGGGTTGTAGACTCCGTCTCATGCTCCACTAGAGTGAGAGCACCGCCAGCATTCAAAAGTGACCAAAACATCAGCCAGGAAGCATAGGAACTGAGAAGTGGTCTGTGATCACCACCTGCAGAATCACTCCTTTTTTGGGGGTGTCTTGCTAATTGCCTATAATTTCCACCTGTTGTCTATTCCATTTGCACAACAGCATGTGAAATTTATTGTCAATCAGTGTTGCTTCCTAAGTGGACAGTTTGATTTCACAGAAGTGTGATTGACTTGGAGTTACATTGTGTTGTTTAAGTGTTCCCTTTATTTTTTTGAGCAGTGTATTTAAATTATGACGAATAAATCAGGAAAATCTAAAACAAAGTCTAGGTATACAGATTTAACCCAAATTATAGAGGAAATTGAAAGAGACAGCGAGATAGAGTTTCTTCAGGAAGATGAATCTTTTAGTGAAGCTAGTTTTGACTCCCAGGCGGAATACATGTTTCTGCATGGCAAGGATGCTAATGTCATTGTTTGAAATTAATATGAAATATTATTCATTTGAGAATTTTTGGGGGGATTTTCTTATTTTATTTGCAATGTATAAAAATATAATCTGTAATGAAATGTGTAAAGTACACATTGGCAATACTGTGTGTGCGTGATATATTTTTTACATTTATTTTACATAAACATGGAATGGAACAGCACTTCACCATAGTGATTATGTTCACTGTACTCTATATATATCTGTTTATTTTACGTGTTGATACAGGGCTCATATGTGAAAGTATTGTTACTAATTTTTTAAATCTTTCACAGTGCCAGTGATTCTGATTATGAGCCACCAAGGTCTAGGTGTCCATCTCACTCTGAAGCTGGTTCATCCAGCCAGACCCCCGCTGTCTCCGGCTCCACACCTACCCGGCCATCTAGAGTAGTGAAGTCAGTGACAAAGAAGAGGAGGTGGGGAAGAGAGAAACCTGCAGACAGAGGGCTAGAGGGTTGTTGGCACTCTGTGTTAGAAGACAATGTGGAACCAAATCCATAAGTTTTCTGACCCAAAAGGCAGCCAGGACCTCAATTAGACATGACTGCAAAGTACAGCCCCCTTTCACCTCGTCAGTTGTTGATTCCCTGGTGGCGAACACCAATAAGTATGGGGCAAAGAAGCAGGCAGGTAAGAAAGAGGCATGGAAGACCATTTCCATGTCAGACCTTTTCTGCTACTTTTCAATGGTCATTTGCATGGGGCTGATGAAGTTGAAAACTATAAGGGACTACTGGAAAACATCAGCTCTCTATCAACTGCCTTTCCCCATGACTGTCATGTCTTCTAAAAGGTTTCTGACTATCTCACGGGCGCTTCACATCAGTGACCCAGAAGTTGATGGGGAGAATGACAAGAAGAGAGGCACACCAAGGTTTGATAGGCTCTGTAAAATAAAACCTCTCTACCCCAGCATCGTTGATGCCTGCAAGACTTATTTTCAGCCCGCCCAGAACCTGTCCATCGATGAGAGGATGGTAGCCTCAAAGGCCAGAATCAGACTCAAACAATACATGCGTAAACAAACCAACCAAATGGGGTTACAAGCTGTTTGTTTTGGCTGATTCTGTGTGTGCCTTTACTTGCAATTTTTTTGTTTATGAGGGAAAAAACAGTTTTGCTACCGGTAATGGACTGAGTTATGATTCCGTTATGGAGTTATTGGATTTTCAACTGCTGGGGAAGGGCTACAAACCTTTTGTGGACAACTTCTACACAAGCCCTACCCTGTTTGCAGACCTGAGGAAGCTGGATGTGTGGGCTTGTGGCACCATTCGGACCAACAGAGTGGGCTTTCCGAAGACCAAGGTGAATGACATGCCTAAGCGGGCTGAGCGGGGTACCATGCGATGGATCCGTGAAGATGGCCTGCTGTTTGTGAAGTGGATGGACACCAGAGAGGTGGTCATGTGCTCCAGTATCCACAAGTCCTTCAGTGGAGATCATGTCATAAGACGTGTAAAAGATGGTTCTGGGTCATGGACCACAAAAAATGTCCCCATTCCTGCAGCCATCAATGACTACAACAAGAGCATGGGAGGTGTGGACCTGTCAGATGCGCTGATAGGATACTACAATGTTCTTCACAAGACCATGAAATGGTACAAAACATTTTTCTATCTATTTCATTGACATTGCTGTGGTGAATTCCTTCATCCTCCAGAAGGAAATGGCCAAGAGCTGTGGACAGCCCCCCATCTCACAGCTAGCCTTCAGGGAGCTGCTCATCCAGGAGCTTGCTAGCTACAGCAAGTCCACTGCAGCACCTTCTGCTCCTTCAACCAGTGGTGTTCACCTGCCCAGATTCATCTCTGCAGGCATGAATGTGCCTCAGGGCAAAAAGGGCACAGTAGGGAGACGTCGTTGTGCCCTTTGTCACAGGAAATGCCCCATCACCTGCACCACCTGTTCAGTAACCCTCTGCTTTACAGCTGAAAGAGACTGCTATGGGGCATGGCATGAGCAGCACAATATTGTGTAGAGGACTGATGGTCTTCACAATATTGTAAATAGAAAATGTGTAAATAGTTACCCTTGTTATTTGTTTGTATATTATTATTATAATTTTTCAACAAAAAAAAATAATTTATATATATTTATTTTTTGGGGGGTGTTAGAATAGCATTTATGTATTTTGTATATAGTTATTTCCTTCAAAATGTATCACTATACCAATTTGGCCACTTGGGTACATTTGGGTACATTTGTGTGGGACACCTGGGTGACTTCATGCTCAATATCATGTAGCTCGCTCATTTTTGAAGTTATCTGTCTAAAACTTTGCTCAGCTATTGTTGCCATCTTATGTTCTTAATTCAAATCATCCACAGCATCCTATCTGTATGTTTGGCTGTTCTTGGCCATTTGAAAGATGATGCAGCAACAATAAAAAACAAAAAACGTATGTTTATTTCCTTGTATTTTCTTCTACCAGATCTATTGTGTTATACTCTCCTATATTCAATTCACATTTCCACAAAATCCAGAGTGTTTCCTTTCAAATGATACCAAGAATATGCATATACTTGATTCTGGGCCTGAGCTACAGGCAGTTAAATTAGGGTATGTCTTTAGGCGGAAATTGAGAAGAGGGGGGGGGGTACCCCAAAGAAGTTAAAGAAGAAGTTACAGGTCTGTGAGAGCCAGAAATCTTGCTTGTTTGTAGGTGACCAAATACTTATTTTCCACCATAATTTGCAAATAAATTCATTAAAAATCCTACAATGTGATTTTCCGGATTTTCTTTTCTCATTTTGTCTGTCATAGTTGAAGTGTACCTATGATGAAAATTACAGGCCTCTCTCATCTTTTTAAGTGGGAGAACTTGCACAATTGGTGGCTGACTAAATACTTTTTTGCCCCACTGTATATATTTTTCATCATATAAAACCGCAAAGCACATGAAGGGGTGGTGGGGGAGGATGTGGAGAGTCCATTACAGTGAATTCACAGCAGGTGGGGAGATGGGGGAGGGAGGATCAATTAGAGAGAGAGTCAAAATGTCCATAATGGATTCTCGCAGCAAGGGAGAGGTGAAAGAGAGGGAGAGAGAATGGCTTCCCGCCGAGCTTCTGTTGGAGAGCGAAATGCGGAGAGAAGCGAGGGGCTATGGGTTAAAACATTAGGCAAAAAAGACTAATAACCAGTGGTTTGTGAAAGAAACAAGAACGAGGAAAAACGGGGAAGGAGTAAGAAGTCGCTCTGGATAAGATAGTTACGCGGAGCGGAGCAGGTGAACCCAAGAGCAGACTCAGACGAGGAGACTGGGATAAGGTAACCAAGGTATTTATTGAAAAACAGGTGGAAGATGTGCAGGCCAGGGAAAGCTCGGGCAGGTTGCAGGGAGCCATATGCTGAGGCAAGGGGAGTTGGGGCAAGCAGGTCTGGAGAGGAATCCAAGGAAGCAGTAGAGTGGGGGGGTCCAGAACAGGGTAGCAGGACTGATGAGATGTGGGACTGGAGGCAGGGACCAGAGTCAGAGCGAACAGAACTGTAGCGTAGAGGAAAACAGCATTGGGCAAGGGAAGACAGACACAACAAGAAACCAAGATCTATGCAGGAACAAGCGGCTAGAAACGCAGCCTGACTGAGCAGAGGTTACGATCTGGCAGCGTGGAAGTGGCAGGGTTGAGTATTTGTAGAGGTATTGATTATGGAATAGATTGTCACTGGTGGCGATCTACTCTGCCTCCAGCACACATGTCTCCGCCCACACAATCACACACACACACACACACACACACACACACACACACACACACACACACACACACACACACACACACACACACACACACACACACACACACACACACACACACACACACAGAGAAAGAGGGAGAGAGCACTGGGAGAGTGGCGGCAGGTTAGGGAGACACATGATGAGCAGTAGAGGGCGTGGTGCAGATGTAACAAAGATGACTGCTAAATGTAAGAAAGGTGAATGATTGGAGTGTTTACATGCATAAATGCATGTACGAGTAGGTACACGAGTGTAGGAATGCTGCCGAGTGCAATCTTCGCTGTCAAAAGAGTAAAATTGAAGTAAAAATGTTAAACTTCCATCAGTAGCCTTTTCCATTACATGACTACAACCCTTCTTCTGCTTCATCTCTTGCCTTAATGCTTTTAGCCCTCTCTCAATTAGCTGTCAGGTACGGTGGCGGGCGGAGTCCCCTTGGTTTCCTTCGAGCTCAAATGACTGAATTAGGCTCCTATCTTTAAAGATAATTGCTTAATTGTTGCCTTTTCATATGCTGTCAGTGGACGAGGGCCTGAGAAAGGCTCAGATAAGGCTGTAATTATGTAGCTACTACAGATATCC